>NC_137702.1:9746393-10946393 GCF_964034855.1 Anser brachyrhynchus | reverse complement strand
TGGAGAACTAAATTCAGGACCTTTCTTAGAAAGGAGCTGTTGCAATGTCTCAGATATTTCCAGCTAGTCCCTGGAAATTCCTATCCATCCACACTGTCAGCAGAGAGCACTTGTCATCTTCCTCCGAAAGGGTCTGTGCAGAGAGGGGAGAAAAGCAGTGAATACTAGACACTTACTGCCAAACTAAGGGCGCCTAATAGCCACCGCTACCATAAAACTCCCCCCTCACCTCCACCCTACCCCAGCCCACATTCTGAATACAGTAGCACTGGGGACATTGCACGCTGAATTCCCTTGAGGACTGATCAGGTAAAGCTCACCCATTGCTGGCTTATCTCCCTCAGAATAAAGGAGCTTTTCATTGGTGGTAATGGGAAAAAAAAAAAGAAAGGTGGTGATGGAGAATGGAACTGGGAGGATGCTGAGGATGCCAAGGTGAAGGAGGCTAGCCTGAAATACTGCCTGTGGGGCTGGTGCCTGGAGGCTTGCACTGGATAGGCACGCCAGGGTGGGCAGAGAAGCAGTTTCTGTTGTTGCACTAGCATCATTTCAACCATGACAGAGTCCATTAGGAGTCAATTACCAACCATAGCCGGGAAATGTTAAGAAAAAAATTGCATTTTAACTAAGAATTTGAATCGGGAGCTGCATCAGCATCATTTCAACAAAGGAAAATCATTTACCAAAGAGTCAATTGAGGTTGAAGCGTTTACAGCATGTACAGGCACGCAAGGCAAAAGAACCCATTTAATTGCTTCTGTGCTGAGTGCAGTCAGAGTTGTCTCGGCTAAGCCAGCCATCCTGATTTACCCTCACTGCTTCTGTCAGGGTGTTCAGCAACAGGCTGGGGGAGCAGAGTTCAGGGCATCTGAAAGCCAACCTTCATCCCCAGGAAGCAGGGAGGATTGGTTTTGGATTGCAGCCCTCTCCCTCTGTTATATTATTTTATATCCTCTATACAAGGAGAGAGGCTGCTACCTCCAAAGCTCAAAGAGAACCCTTAAGAGTTCATGAGCCCTATTGGTAGTTAAGAGATTTACTTTTTCCACCATAGGCGTACTTAGAAAACTCTTCCTGGTACCTCTATTGATTGGGCTGACCACAGATGATAAAAATTTTTATGCCCAAACACACGCAGGTTTCTCAGCTCGTACCGTAGAGGACTTAGAGTTGGAAGCCCAGATGTAAAGAACTCTCGGGCTATTCTGGTCAGTGAAATGGGCCTAAGGTAAGGATGGCATTGTGCAAATATACATATGTTAGTACCACTGTTTAGGGTTAGGGCTTACGCTTGTTGGATGGGTGCAAGGCTTTGTGCAGAGCAGTGTACTTAAAACAAACCAGCAAAGTGCTTGAGCTTTCCAAAGATACCTTTAACTGGAGTATTTTTCTCAGTGAGTTTGCTTGGGATTTTCCTCTTCCCTCAGCTCTGACCTGTGGCCATGGCAGGTGGTTCTCTGTCATAGGAAACAGTGTTTCCCCTTCAGATAGCGTCTCTGTCAAGTCTTGTGTTTTTTGTTTCCTCCATCAACACATCCTGTTTCGATCTCTTTCAGGCCGTTCCTGAGACTGCTGGCATCAAGTTTCCTGACTTCAAATCTGCAGGTGTCACGCTGCGAAGCCAGAGGGTAGGCTGTTGTTCTGGTCCCCTGGGACCTCTCTTAATATCTTTCAGTCTGCCTGTTCTCCTTTTATAGCTAAAGAAAGTCAAGATCTTGCCTCTAAAATAAGAAAGGAATTCTGTAAATGTGGAGACTCAGAAACATGGAATGCGGGCTCTGTGAAAGCCAGCACATCGCCTTGCAGAGGCACCTGAGCTTGTTGTGTTTGTTACTGGTGTGCCCGCTCTGCTGTTAGGCACACGTGACAGACCCAAACGGGGCTGTCTGCTCCAAACAGAGCTTGCAGCCAAGTGTAAAAGGCCTCGTAGAGCACGTGCGTTAATAGATGAGAAGGTGAATTTAAGAACTACATGTTCAGGTTGTGACTTGAAAAAGAGAGAGACGTAAACGCATCTGACTTTTAGTCTTTTTATTGCCATTGTTTAGCTTTGGAAAATATTTGTGGGAAAAGCCCCTTTGTTCATCCTGTCATACAGATATCCGTGAGAACAGAACTTGCTGTTCTCTCTGCAAGACTTGAGGTCTGTATCTTAGCGACAGCTTTTGGGATACAGAGTCGGTTAAACCTGCCTGCCTGGCTGAATGTTTTTAAGAGGGGTTTTAATAGCAAAATCTTGTTTGCCTAGTACAAGTGCTTTTTTTTTTCTAGTAAAAAAAAAATAATAATCCTTAGTTACGTTATTGCAGCAAAGGTGGAGAAGTAAGTTCCTTGCCCTGTACCCTCCCTTTTTAGATCGCTTTTAAAGAACATTTTATGGGATGTTGTTTTGATGTCAGAACAGTTTTAGATCTTGCTGGGGATGTCCTGGGGCTGTTAATAAAAATATGTTGGGGATCATGCTGCTTTGACTCGCACATGCGCGTTAGAGGTGGTTTGCCTCTACAAAGCCACTGCTGCGGGACCTCTTTAGTATGGAAGCGCCACCACCTGCAGGTTACCTGTGTAAGCAAGGGGCTACAGCCTGGAGAAACTGAAAATAAATAAATAAATAAATAAAGCAAGTGATGGGCAAGACTGCAGTGCATGTGTTGAGATTTATGGAGATGTGGCAGATGTGTTCTCCGGCACTAAGATAAATAGAGTAATTTATGGAGATTGATTTGGATTTTGAAAACTAATAACTGATGGTTGATTTTTTCCTATTTTTTTTCTCCTGAAAAAGAAGCTGAGCAATAACCTGTCAGTGATGGAACCATATGGCAAAGTCAGCAGCCTTTCTGTGTGCCAAACAGGCCAATTCAAATCCCAGCCTTTGCGAAAATGGGTGCTACATGCTTCTCCCTGTTCCCTGTACTAGTTACAAAATGCAGCGATAAGCCGAGGCATGACAGTCTGATTCAGCAACATTCAGTCTGCAGTATCCAAGCTCCTGAGATGACCTAGAGCAGCTTGCTATGACCTGCTTGAAATTTTCAAGGAGGTAAATGCTGCTGTTAGAAATACCAGTGGTTTGCAAATTTAAAAAGACTGCAAATCACTGATCTAGGTGAAAAAAACCATACTTCCATGCTTGGAAATGGGAGTCCTGCCTCCCGCCCAGCCAAATGAATTCATTTGTGGTCTTTAGTCAATCACGTGGGTTATTTATTCAATTCTTCTCCTTTTTTAAAAAATGGGAGCTAATAGATTCATTTGCTTCACATACGGGTGATGGGGAGAATTAATTACATGAGGTCAGGACAGGCCTTTTGAACTGGTGAGAGATGCTGAAGTGCTAAGTGGTATAAAGTGGAGTTGACTGTCCGTGCTAATCCGAATATTTTACATGTGGGTTTTCCATGACAAACCTTCTGCACAGCAGTGGTGTTGCAATGATAAGAGTGGGACCTGGCTAGGACTAGGTGAGGAAATGGGGTGCCATGCTGGAAAGCTGTGCTCTGACAGCATTCAGCATAAGATATTTTGCCCTGAATGCATTGGAAAATGATTTCTAAAGGCTTGTGATATCCTGCAGTAAGTTCTTTTGCCTGAGGACCTAAAGGGTTCCTCACCTAAAGGCTTCTATTGTCCTCTTTTATTTTGTACTTTGCTACCGTGCTTTACGCCTTCATAGTTAGGTGAAGTTGGATTTTGCACTGAGATCAGGGACTCAACCTCTGTCAAGTGTGAAAAATGTATCATACCATCCCAAGGATAATAGCAATTGCTCTTTGATTAGAGAGATTCTTTTCTTTCCCAAGGATTTACAATTATCTGATAACTTAAGTTAAAATTAATATATAGAAATTAGTCTTTGAAGAAAAAGTTAGCAGTCTGTATTCTACTAAATTTGTTCCCAGTAGCTTTTATGACAATAGTCCAGGCTTTTCAAATTCCCCCTGTTGTTAAAGCTTACAAAAATCTTATGCACAGGCTGAATTTGAAGACTTTTATTTTTTCTAGGATTAATGGTCACTTACAGCCATTATTCTTCATAACTGAAAGTTTCTCCTTCAGCAGATGCTGAAGAGTAATCTCTTCTCCAGTGAGTTCGACAAGCTGCCTTCTATCACAATGCCTTCAGTCTCCTATTGTTCTCCGTAGGGCTGTGGCCACAGGCAAAGAAGGCCACAGCCCCTGTGCCCTTGCTCTGCATGGGATTTCCCCTCTGCCTCCTGACAGCACAGATTGCAAGGTTCTCTAATGGCAGTAGGAAGCTGGGCATTATGAAAAGCTTCATCTTAATGCAAGTCAGTGCACTGCCTTGGTGCCACGGAGAACAGGAGGCAGCAGCAGATGTTTGGGAAGGGGGTAAGCTTTTCATGAGTTTCCTGAAAAGGAATTTTACACCTTTGCCATTGCTGTTAGTAAAACAGTGTTATGAAAATAACACCAGGAATGTGTTATTAATTCTAAACGTTGCTTCTAGAAAACTTCCTGTTATACCAGATCTGCTCAGCTGGGAGGGCAGAAAGCCAAAGAGCCAGAGGAAATGAGAGATGGGTAGGGAATTTGTACAGGGAAAGGAGAGGAAGAGACTAAAGGGAAAGCAGGGAGCTATGAGAAAAGCTTTGCCGAGGGCCTGCCTAAGGGAAAGGAAAATGGGAGCTATTAATCTTGAATCTTTTCCAGGACTCAGACAAACCAACGGTAACCGCACATTTGTGATCTGGGCAATGCCGTGCTTCTGTAGGGCAGAGCTGAGTTTGTTTTGAACTCACCACAGTGTTTCTGTACCACGTCGTGTTCAGCTTTCAGTTTAACCTTTGACTGCGTTGTGTTCAGAGCACTTAGCTTTCGCATACTTAACATCTCCTCAGAGTGTTACCTTAGGTTGCTCATTTTCTCTCACAGCTTTATCTGTGAGTCTTAGGTTAAAATTAGCTGATGTCATTGAATAACCACATCAGTGTTTTTAAGAAGGAAGATGATGGATGGAAAAGGGTGGGCATTTCTCCCTATTCCTGCATATGTGAGGTATTGGTCTGTGTCCCTGCTATATCGTCACAGGTTTGGGAACTGAGGAGCTGGAAGAGAATTGGTTGAGTGATGTCTCATCCGGTAACAAAACAAAACTTGAGGGTAAAAAGGAGTTTGTAGAGATCTTAGCCCACCGAAGGGACTGAGGGATGCTCTAGCTCAGTCCTTCAGAGCTGCCCACCGTCTCTCGAAGAGGCTTTCAGCCAGCAGCCTGACCCTTTCTGCTAACTAGCATCTTGTAGACAAATTGCCTGTTGAACCAATTAAAAAAAAAGTAGAGGAAGGAAAATTTCAAGTACAGCTTTGGTACCCATCGATTCAAATTTTCACACTCACCAGCTTTTAAATATTTATTAGCCAGCTGAGCATTTTTGTTTTTTAGCACTGATTAACGAATAAGAATTTACTGTGGTAGTGGGGGGCAATGCATACGTGTGATTTCTTTTCCTCTTTTTTTTTTCCCTTGGAGTATGAACTGAGTGCTTACTACGGCTCCAGGATGAATGATGCTTGAGGGGAAGATGGGGTTGTATGTGTGTTTATTCTCTGTATTTGATCTGACCCACAATTAAATGGCCAAGCACACTGCCTGTTTACTCTGCGTCGCAGGCTGTTGGCTCTGCTCCTTGCCTGTCATTAATGCAAACCCAGACCTCATCGGCTGCGAACATGTGAAACATCTGTCTGTCCTCCTGTGATCAATACCATCCCTTCAGAGGCTTGGCTTTGGAAGCAGTTCCATAAAATATCAGTTATTTTTATTTGGATTTGATAAATTTAATTACTTGGAGCAATTAATAATTTATTTGTTTTGTATCGATTGCAGTCCAAGGCATCCTGGTAGGACAGTCTGATGGAGATCAGCGTACCCTTATTAGTTAGGAAAGTTTATGTTTCCAGATCCGAACTTCCCATGGATTAGTTAGCTGAAATGTGCTTGTTGCTTCTGCTAGCAGTTTTTCAAGAGTGAAGTTGTAAATTTTGCACTCTGCGAGAGTGGGAGAGAGTAATTTCCATGGGGAGCCTGGCAGAGGCATGAGAGGAAGGTAGCGTCCTCATTTCTGTGAATAAAAGTCATGAACAAATGATGCAAGCTGGATCAAATTAATGTTGTGGCATTGCCATCTCTGTGTTGCATTACATGCCCTTTAATTAGGGTTAAGTGAGTGCCGGTGCATTTCCTAATTAAATGCATGTCTGTAAGGAGTGAAATGAGATGAAAATATAGGAGTATTTATTTTTTAGAAGAACAACAAAAGGATACAAAATCTTAAATGAAGTAGGGAAGGTGAGTCCAGCACCCTTCCTCTGTTCTCATTCTTAGCTGAGCTGCAGGGCAGTTAATGTTA
This sequence comes from Anser brachyrhynchus, assembly GCF_964034855.1. Taxonomy (NCBI): domain Eukaryota; kingdom Metazoa; phylum Chordata; class Aves; order Anseriformes; family Anatidae; genus Anser; species Anser brachyrhynchus. The sequence goes on along the minus strand of NC_137702.1, from coordinate 10,940,022 downwards.
AATTGCTGGAAGAAAAATGCATCTGTCACCTCTTTCATGGAAATCTGCTGTGGGAAAGCATCTGGACCAAAGCCTTAGTAGGCTCTCAGGTATAAAGAACACACTCTGGATGCAGTAATGGGGTCTGCTAAAATAAGTTATAGTTCTGGAAAAGACACTCTTTTCTCAGGAGGTGGACAGTCTGTAGCTAACAATCTCTTTTGGCCTGCAGTACTGTAGAAGAGGCGTGTTGCTTCTGTGTTGGATCATCAGCTACCAAACACTGGGCAGCACCAGGACTTGGGGATTTTTGTCTGCCAGTCCTGGGAGGATTTGAAAAGCCTTTATTTTGTCACCTTTATGTGCACGGGCACCCTGATTGTATGTAACTCACGCAAAGCAACTTATATATTTATTTTTAGCTTAACCAATTAGCTTAACCAATATAATGATTGGAGTGTAATCAGTCACTGTAGTTTTTGGTATTTGTGTGAGCGTAGTTTCAGTTAAATTATTTAAGGGAAAAGCAATATCAATTCAAGATTAAGTGCATGTTTTGCTAGTTTCTTGGGTGTGTGTCTGATTTGGAAGTTCTCGCAGTATTCTTGTGCTGTGTGAAGCTGTCATCACAGTGCCACCTCCTGTGGCCTTTCTTAGGGCCCTCCCTGTAATCACAGCACACGTGTCTGTGCTTTTCATTTGGTTCCATCAGCTGCAGCTTAGGGACCATGCAGCCATTCCTTGGAGTCACCTTTACAGGCCTCAACTTGTTTTTTACACCTGTACAGAGCGGCAGGGCAGGGTTACCTGGGAATCTGCGGATCTGTACTGAAATGTGGTACTCCTAACGTGCTTTTAATGTAAAACACCGTCCAGTAAAAATGTCCTTTGCATTTCTGAATTCTGCACCATGCATTTTACTATTTTTTCCCTAAGGAAACGCTTCCTGTAGCCCTTTTATTTTTACCAGACTTGCACTGTATTTACTTAAGGCACAAGGTTTTTAAGGGGAGGGATTGCCATCTCCTAAATGACAGGCAGCCCTTTCAAGGTGTGAGGTCTTTGTCTTCTCAGGTGCCTTGTTTCTTGTCACAACCTGGATGCCAAGCTGGAAGAAGACTGACTCTGTTTCCAGGTTATCAGCCATCATTCACGTTGATTCCAAGTTACTCTAATTTTAGAATCATGGAGTGATTTGAGTTGGAAGGGACTTTTAAATCATTTTTCTCCAGCCACCTTGCACTAGAGCAGCTACTTGTGCTGGATCAGAGCAATCTGTGCCTGCATCCCAGGGGGGAAAGGGTAAGATGGTACAGAAACCTTGAAGACCTTTTTACCTGCATGGGTAAAAACCCATCGTGCTGAGCCATTGATGCTTCAGGACCTTTGGCTTCCTTCGGGAAGTCTCTCAGCTTTACCCCTGAATCAGTGCTACAGATGCATAACGGTGCAATAATGTTTCTAGGATCAATGAGCTGATTCCTTGCCATGTGCCTGAGTATTCTGTGCTTCTCTGGGACCTGTTGGCCTCCATCATCCTTGACAAAGCTATTACTAGGTATATTCCTCTAACAAGTAAAACTGGTTTAATTTGCTAGGAGGATTCAGGTACAGAATTTATGTTTATGCACAATTGGTTTGGGAATTTGTGAGGTATGTCTTACTTCAGTCTAAAAAAAAACCACCCTGAAATAACCATTTACATAAGTTAATATAGACATGTTTTCTTCTTAAAAGGTTGGTTTATTTAGCATTAAGCCTCATTGATGGAGCAAGTCGATGGTCACGTGCCATCCCAAAGTGATCATTGTGCTTAATGTGTTACATAGCATAGTAGAGATGGCATAGCAGTATGATTTTTTTTTTTTTAATCCTAAATCTTAGTTTGGCAGATCAGCAGGCACTGACGTAAGGCATGGGGTCTATGGCTGTAAGCTTGGGCAGGGGGTAGCGTATATGCTCATTGAGGCAGAGAATACCTGTGTAATTTCAAACTTTTCTTAGTTTTGCATATATCCATTGCAATTACCCATCCACTTCTCATTGTACGACTTTAGTTCTGAGCAGTTAAGCACTTCAAATTTCCAGAAATGTGCACATTCATACCTGAAATTGAATTTCTCTGTTGGGGTTTTTTAAATTCCGGAGCTCTAAGGCTAGAATACTTAATATGGTTCTTCCTTGAGTCTTAAAACTGTGCAGAAGTGGAGGCTCTCTGCTCCTGCAGAGTAGAGCCATGCAGACGGGAAAAGGTTGACCTTCTTTCCCCATCTTCAGCCAGAAAATGCGAAAAGCATTATTCATCTGAAACTTTAGCGCTCCTTCTTCCTGGAAACCCACTAAGCAATTCAGTACTCTAAAGACATCCATGAAGAAAGTGCCTAATGAGAAAGTTTTCTTGAATTGCTGCTGAAATCCATGAAGAAGGTGGTTTTCAATGTCAGTGAGCTGTATTATAATGCTGAACAACGGTACCGGTGCATAAAACCACAGTTTATAGCTGTACAGACACAGGTCAGAAGTGTGGAGTTCTTAGGATTAACGGTTTTAGGACAGTCATTGTTTAGGGTTGGGGAATGGTGAGTTTAAGGAAAAGACTGTCTTGAAATTGAATTAAAATGGATTGAAGTGCAGCATCAGGGAGCGGACGTATGAAATGTCCGAGTAACCGCTGATATATCATTTTGGTGAGAGACCAAACAAAAAGTTTTGGCACCAAAGCGAGTTTTTTTTTTTTTTTGGATGCTTTGAGCACCGAAAATGAGGAAATCTATGAGGAAGGCAGAAAACTGAGAGCAGAATGTTTAAGATGACCACAGAGATATGTGGGATCCAGCCGAATCTGTCCTTGTAGATCCTGCAAACCCGTCCCACTCCTAATGCAGATGCCCATGGCAATCTCTACCTGCCAGGTGGTGATGCTGTGAGACCCGACAGGGCACTGCTGCAAGCTCTGCTATTACGCAGACTTCGTTACTCGTCCAAAATATGCTCAAATACATTTATGACTACACTTAAAAGTATTACCATAAATTATGAAAATAGAATGACAAACACAAACAAATGAAGCTACTCTGTTTGGGGAGGCTGTATCTTCAGTTACTTCTTACCATGTTTGTTCATCTAATGAATTTTGCCAATTAACAATTAATTTGCAGTAGGTCTCCTAGTCATTAGTGTGAATTAGCGAGGTTTTGTTGGCAGAACGTCGTCTCGAACGTTAAGTAAAGGCGTAGAAAATCCTGTATCACTGAGAAGCTCGAGGGGACTCAGCCGTGAGAGCGCTCTGCAGCCATCTGACCACTCGGGGCCAACCCCAATTCTGTCCAGCCCTGCGCTGAAGTGAGGTGGGTGCTGTGCTCATCTAGTTAAGCTGCACGAGCCAAATTCCTGAGCAGTGCCCTCCTCCTTCAGGGGGAGACTCTTGCACAGGGGGGCTCTGATGCCGTGGCTTCGTGCTGTTGATTCACGCAATTTTCTGTAGCTCTTTATTTATTTTTCTCTTGATACACACAGTTCATGTGTTTAGTGCAGGTTGTTTATAGCAAGGACAAAAGATTGCAGTCCTTAAATCAAAAGCGACGTTGGTGTAATTATAAGCGCAGGCTGGTGGAGCAAACAGGGCTGTAGGGAGAGGCTGTCAAAGGAGAAGAGCATCCGAAATATAGTAACCTCAAAAATCCCAGCTAATCAGTTTTCTGACTAGAGCAATCTGTTTCCCGGGTATTATTATTACATGGGGACTTTAAAGATAATAAATAACAATAATAGTCCTGTATAAGGAAGGAAAGAAAAGGGCAAATGCCATTCACCTCGGAAGCTGTGGTTGCTTGCTGGAGTTCTCCGAGGAACAGCGTTTTCCTCAGCCCCTGCAGAGGGCTCGATCCGTGACAATGCCAAGATCATCCCAGGAGCTGCGGTGTGAGCAACAAGACTGCCCCAGGTGGTGTTTTTAGTAACGCAGAGACGGGGCCTTCAGAATCCACACGTCCCAGCTCACACATCCATAGCCAGAGAGCCCTTCTGTGTGCTGTGATCCCTGTGGATCGCCCCATTCCTCAGGAACCTGGGCAGCTGAGGCATCACCTCCAGCACACTGGTTCATCTGTGGACACCTGCTGAAAACACCAGCACAAAGAAGGGCTTGCCGAAGTCAGCTTGGGCCTGCCTGAGCCGTACGGGACACAAAGAGTTCTCCCCTGCAGCACGGCAGCCCAGCTAACGGACCCTGGCTAACAGATTATCAGCAGCGTTTGAGTAATAGACTGCTCATTTAGTTTTAATACATTTTGCATAGAGAGCAATCAGCCTTCATCAGTCTTAGAGATGAATTGGCTTAGCCAGCTAAATTCTAAAGATATTAGTCTGACAGCAGCCACATAAATCATAACATTTTCTTAATGATGGTAAAATTAAAATATACTCTTGCTTTGAGAAACCAATGAAGCCTTCCTGTTGGCAGGCCAGATCCTCCTGCCTGAATTAAAAGGAAGCTTAATTGATGTGTTTTTAAACTAAACAAACAGCCCCACTCCTCCGCATCTCCAGCGTTCCTGTCTTTGTAGTTAAATTACCTTGTCCTGCCTCTCCCCGCCCCATCCTCTGATCTTCAGGAGCATGAGTAACGACCTCGGCTCGGTGTTTGTTGACCAGGCTCCCATCAGACATGAGCAGGACACACATGGTGTTACACTCGAAGGCTTTGCTGGAGCAGTTGTATGTATTGCTAGTAGTTCCTTGAGCTCGTGAGAGCCTCCTAGGGGAGCAGCTTGTGCTCTTCCTTGAACCAACAAACCAAGACTTCCTATCATCTCCAGACCCCGTACTCTGGGCTGCCTTTTTCTTCTCCGTAAAGATTTGATATCTGAAGTATGAAATTCACGGCTGTGCAGAAACCCCAACGCTGAGCCAGAGACCCTCGGGGTATAAAAATAGGACAGAGGTGGCCGCTGGTCCTTACTCTCCTGGCTGTTTGCACAGGGGTGGATTTTCTTCTTTCCCTAATGCTCCTTTTGCATCCCCTGGATCAGGCTTTTTTCTTGGAAATTCTCCCCTGGTGGTAGTCCTTGTCCTTTGCTGGAGTCTATCGTGGTGATAATATCTAGCAAAAGGATGAGATGCTTTCTAGGGCAGGCTGTGAAAGGCCTGCTCCCTGGGGTGCTATGGAGCATCTGTATGCTGGCTTTTTGTCTGAGAAGATGGGATGGAGAAGGCAGGTTTTCCCAGCCTTGCACTGGGTTATGGAGCTGCGATGGGCCATATCCAGCCGTAGCAGAGTTAAGGTTACTGTTCTCACCCTTTGGGCGTGCACGTGCAGTGTTCCTGCTGTCCGAGGAATTCAGAAGGTCCAGATGGTATCTGTTGTTTTCATTTCAGGGGTTTTGGGGCAGCACTGTGGGAAACGTGTGTATAATTTGGGAAACTGATATTGGGCTGTCTGTTTTGGGGAACTTTAACCAGTGGCATACGGGAAGTAAGGCAACCATCACATCCAGTTTTAAGGTGGTGTAAAGAGTGGCTCCTCCTTCGGCTCGTTCCTAGGCCAGTGATGCAGGTTCATGGTTGGTTTGGCAGACGTTGGGGCTACTGATCCGTAAGTATCAGTAGGATGCAGGGTGTCTGCAGGCAACTTTCACCTCTTGGCTGTTGAAAGGGCAGCTGGAGGCTTTGTTAGGATGGTGCTCCCCAGGTGCAGGGGTGGGGTCACCTTGCGAGGGCTGGATGCGGAGGGACAGCCCGTGAAAGCATTGCAGCGAGGTGTTTGAGGCTGCTGTGCTGTGACTCAGCTCCCCCCTGCTCTGTCTTTTAGCATCGTCGAGGCAAGAATGTGCTTTCGTTCGTTCTCGGATGTATCCACGGGGCTCGGAGCCCTGTTCTCCCTGCCATATTGTGCCAGCTGCGTTCGTGCAGCTTGTAATGTAATAAATGCTTGGTCTGAGCAGCTAGCACTCCTGGCAGAGCCCAAATGAATGCAGAGGAAGGACCCTGCTAAGTGTATGCATTCTTCCTCTCCTGGCCAGCTCCGCTTCCCTTTCATAGCTCACATCTGATGCTTCCTCTCTCACCTAGCCCCTTAGCTCCGATGTAAATGTGTGTTCACACTTCCGCCAGTCAAGTAACTGTGCTCTCTCTGTCTCTCCCCTTTGTTATAAAGCCTGCTCTGTAAATGAATCCCACAGGTCTGGGGCTCAGCAGGTAAAAGGAGAAGTGAGTCTGTTAGCGCATGAGTCTAATCAGGCCGGCTAAAGCGAATAAAGTAGGGCAGCATTGCACATTAGCCACTGTGTAAATGAGCCCTTTGATGGGCTGGGCACCGCGGGAGAGGTTTTGAAGCCAAGAAGAACTTTTGTTGTTAATTCAGTGACACATGGAAACTGTAAAACAGCGTGTCTTGCACACACACGAGAGAGAAAATAAAAGCCCTCGCGACCAGGCTTTTCAATACCTGCCCTCGGACCTAGTCTGAAAACTTTCAGCCCCTGTCTCCTTCTCTTACCACTTGATTTTCCTTTCTCTCCCTTTCTTTTTTTGTTCCCCCTGCACTATAAAAAGAAAAGCTCTCTTGCCTTTTGAACTAGACGGCTGTGAGTGAGGGCTATCTCTGAGCTGTGTGGCTCTGTTACCTTTGTGTTCCAGATGAAACTGCCAAGCTCGGTGGGACAGAAGAAGATTAAAGCCCTGGAGCAGATGCTGATGGAACTCGGAGTAGGTGAGTAAAGGGGGCACGCGAGAGAGAAAGAGACACACAGAGCTAGCCTTTGTTCTTGAGATGGGCTATTTTTTCCCCTAGTAATACAGCCAGTTTCTTGAATAACAGTATGTGAATGGTTTTTAAAATATTTTATGTGTTTAAAAAAAAAAAAGAAAGAGAGAGGGTAAAAGCCAGAACAAGATGCACAGGGTTTTTTTCTTTCCTCCCAGTAGAAAAATGTTTTAAAAGACCCTTTGTTTCTCTCTTGTTTGGGCCTTTTTAACCATCAAGAGAGGCAGCACAGTATTAGGAAGGCAAATCTCAGCCTTGCCGGGAGAGGTACTTCTAAGTGTGTTAGTGACCATGGCATGCGCATTGTTCAGGGCTGCCCTGTCTTGCTTTCAAGCTTCGTTTCCCCTTAATTTACTGCTCACGGTGGCAAGTCCAAAATGCGTCTGGGACTGTTCATCCCCCCTTTATAGGCTGCATGCTGTGTGAAAATCTGGAGCACCTCTGCTGAAAGGCAAGTAAACACACATCCCTCACTCTTGAACTCTAGTGTCTTAGCAGCAGAAAGAAGGGTTTGCTTGCCACGTACAATACCCACTCATAGTCGGAGGGGAAGCAGTGCAGCCCATGGTCAGCTGCTGCCCTCCATGCAGCAAGTGTGGTTTGCAGGTACTACAGGTCCCAGCATGCAGTGCCCCTTGATTAGACACCTGAGGTCCTTTTTCCCCTGCATTGTGTCTGCAGGAATTTAAAAAAAAAAAAAAAAAAGCCTTACGGTGATTTACAAGAGCTTACTGAACCCGCTCCCAGCCCTGACTTCTGTTAGCTCTTGTTAGTTTTTTGGGCCAACTGGTCTGTGGCTTGATACGTTGCCTCAGAGACTGTGTGCAGTTTCGAAAGCCTCCTGTAGCTGGTAAAAGCAGCTCAGCCCGGGTGATTTCCCCTTTCTGCTTTAAAACTAAGGGAGTTACTGTCATTTTTTTTTCCCTGTTAAAAGCAGTCTGTAGCCCAGGGAAAAATAGGTAGATCTTTTGACTGACAATAAAGGAGAGAGAGATGGAAGGAGATTAATTGGAGTGTAAAAGTGTTTAGTGGAATGGCAGGATTGAGGCTGAAAGAGTGCCAGCTGAGCTTGCTAGGGAAGCCTTTGGAAGGATCTGAGTGCCTCTTAAAGCCCACTTTCCATGAGGGTAAGGAGGGGTTTCTGACTCCCCACTCCAGCTTTATAACATACACACATCTCAAGGGTTTCCTGAAGCTCCAGCCCTGTTGTGCCGTAGAGTGCAGAAAAACCACCCGGGCTTCGTGTGGTGAACACACTGCTGGCGGTTAGGGGTCGTGCAGCCAGCCCTGCAGCCAGCAGGGCCCTGCTGTACCAGGACAGATACACAGAGCTTCGTCCTTTTCCAGAACACGCAGCTCTTCCTGGCTCTGTGTGTGTGTGATTGCGGCAGAACGCAAGGTGCAGGGTGGTCTGCCAGCCCCCGCTACCAGCAGTTCAGGTCCGTGTTAAGATGTGCCTGTAACACAGCACCAGAGCAGTTCTGTGCCTCAGCCCTGCTCTGGGAGGAGCAGTGGTGAGAGAGCTCAGCCCATCTGCTCCTTGTTGGTGCCTGCACAGGGGCAACAGGAGCTCTTCTGTCTTCTGCAACAGTGTCTAAGGACTTACTCCCATTGTATCAGCTGGTGGGTAGCAAGGTTCTGCCTTCTGGTCTGACCTGTCTCAGTCTTTCTTCACCCTTCACTTGGTGAGTCCTGAATTTAGCAGGTTCACCCTTAGTCCTTGGCCAGAGCCAAAGGGCAGCCTGGAAATTCCAGGTATTCAACTGTTACAGAACCACGTGGTGGGAGTGAGGCTCCTGGCACATCTTTGTGGGGGTGAACTGTGCAGCCAGGACCTTTCTAGGGATCTTCTGACGTGGGGTTGCTGCTCTGGGTGTTTAACAGGACTCCTTTTTCTCCTTAGATCTCAACCCTATGCCCACGGAGGAGATCGTGCAGATGTTCAACGAGCTGCGGAGTGACCTGGTGCTGCTGTATGAGCTGAAGCAAGCCTTTGCTAACTGTGAATATGAGCTGCAGATGTTACGGCACCGCTACGAGGCGCTGGCCAAAGCTGGCAGCATTGGCCCCCTCAGTGCTGAAGGTGCCCATCCAGATGGCCAGGCAGGGCTCGGCATCGAGGAGGGCAAGGGCGATGCCAAGGACCAGATCATTGATGTAGTAGGAGCACCACTGACCCCCAACTCGGTGAGGAGGAAGGTTGGGGGGGCAGAACAGGGAGCACTCAGGTCTCCGACGCAGATGCCCTGACGAGCGCTGGGGATGCTGCCCTGCTCTCCCTCCAGGCGTGCACGTCCAAGGGAGCACAGCACGCCCGTTTCCCCAAGTCCCAGTGCTCTCTGGGCTTGTCTCCTGTGCTGGACAGTGTTCTTGGTGCTATAGGTGGGGTCAGCAGGTCTTTCTACATCCTGCATGCAGGCAGATGGCTTGATGCGGGTGCCACCGTGGACCAAAGCAGCGAGGCTTTGGGTGACGAGAGCTTGCGCCAGGGCAGCAACAGTGATGCCAGTACAGCTGCAGGCCTGAGGCATTTTCCTTCTAGACACAACCCCATAAGGGTTGCTCAGCAGAGGGAAGCAAGTGGGAAAAGCAGCCTTGATATGATGAGCCATGATCTGCCCAAGTCCCTGGAGCTGAGGGGTAGCCCTACCTGGGGCAGGAGGCTGGGGAAGGAGAGAGGCATCTGAAGAGCAAAGGGGTGTATTTCTCTACCCCACTTCCAGTGCTGAGAAAGGAAAGCCAGACCTAGGGCTTCTGGAAGCCACTGAAGCTTCAACCACGAGCCCTGCGACAGTGTCTTGTGCATGCTGTAAATCCATCACCAGCTCTCTCCTCCCTACCTCCCCGAGGGTAGGCTGCCAGCCCCTCACCGCTGCCTCAGGGCCGAGGGTACGCCTGGGGGTCAGCCAAGGTTGCTTTCCCCTCCGTGCGGTCCCCTGGCACAGCTGAGCTGAACTGCCTGATGAAAAGCTGCCCGTCTCCACGCTGTGGCATCCCCGACGCCTCAGACGAACTGCCCCGGTAGCGTCACAGACCTTTACTTTCTAAAATGTATAATGTATTATTGCAGGATATTGAGAACACCTTATCTGTCAGCGGCAGAGGTGACACATTAATCTGGACTTGAGTAATGTCCTATTCAATTGTGACAATACGGAGTCATAAGGAAGCGTTCCGCTGAGACAGGTTCGTGTTTGCAAAGGAGTCTTCTGAATCTTTTTTTCCCACTGCATTCCATCTGAAATCTCACCCCTCCGTGCGGTCCGCGGTATATCCCGGTTTGGAAACCTCTTGGGGTGGTTCACAACACACCTGCTTTCCCTCGAGGCTGCTCCTTGGGAAGGTGGGAGAGTGGTGGTGGTGGCGGCCATGGCTGCAGGAGGAGGGAGCCCGAGTGTGGTTCTGACCACGTCCTTCCTCAGCGCCACCTCCTGGAGCTGGAAACAAAGAGGTGGGCCCGGGCAGCGCAGAGAGGGTTAAACTGACCTGGTCTCTGACATATTTGAAAGAAATATAATCAAGTTAATTCACTGCAAGGCAAATTCAGTACCTAAAGGGCCTCCATGTTAAATACAGCACTGACCTTTACCGGCTGATTACACAAAGACGACACAATTAGATTAGTCCAAGACAAAAGGTCAAGCACATTCACACTGTGACCATTTTATGTTACCTTTTGAGGGGGGAAAAAATTACATCCCAGCTGGAGGGGTATCTCGGAGAGAAGGGGAATGGGGCTGCTGTGCCATGTTCTGCCTGGCTCGGGCACGTTTGGAGAGTTGGGCACGGCCTAGCACAGCACTTGCCTTGTACCTTTCCTGCAGTTCTGGGTGCTTGGGCAGCGTGAGGGACCAGCAGCCCGTGGCCCACAGCCATCTTTTCCCAAGGATGGGCTAAGCTGGTTGGAGGCCGTGTGTTGCTGGTGTTCCTTGCCCTGCCCCAGTGCCTCTCACTTGGTGTCACAGATAAAAAAAAAATCAGCACCTGGAAGGTTGGGGGGTGGCTGGGGCAGCCCTGGTGGGGTGCGTGGCAGTGTCCCTCCCCACCCTGCAGTGCTGGTAGCACCAACAGGCAGCTGTTTGTTGGGCAGGTGGTGTGCTGGGGCACAGCGTGCTGTGCTCCTTTGCCTCCTGCAGCCCTGGCCGTGGGTGTTTGTGGGTGACAGCCCGCCCTGCACCTCGCCAAGGCTGCTTCCGTGGTTTAGCCCAGCCACGCCAGCCTTGAACTTGGAGTTCAAGCCTGTGCTTTGCCACTGAGATGCCAGGGGAAGCGTTTAATCTCCCTGCTTCAAATTCCTCTGAGTTAGAGAATGAATCCCTTTGTGCTGTCTAGCACTGCCCGTCCATGGCACTCCGCATGTTGGTTTGAGCACGGATTAGTTCAGCCTCCGAGCCAGCTGCTCCCCTGAAGCCAGATTTGTTTCCCTGGAGAGAAGTATCCTGCTCCAGATGTTGGGGGAGAGTGAGTGGCAAAGCCAGGCATAGGACCGAGCCCTGAATCCCTTGTTCTTCTCTGCAAGCCTGGATTCCTTTCCAGGGTTTGGCGTGGTTGGATGAAAGCACCCAGAGGTAACCGTTGTGCCAACAGCTGGCTGTGCTCTCAGCGTGGGGCTGTTCCCAGGGCCTTTCTCCAGCTCAGCCCTTCCCCTGGGCATAGGCAGGAGCAGACATCCCTGGGGGTCCCCAGCAGCGCTGCCCCTCGGTGATGCCATCCCTAGGGCCTTGCTGCCCCCCCTGGAAGCCCCTCCTGTCCGCGCTGCGCTCCGTGCAGCAGGGCGTGCGCCGTGAGCCCCGGGCAGGAGCGGTGCCTGCGTGCCGCGGCCGCTGTGGGCAGCAGGAAGCCCAGCACTGCACTGCCCTGCTGCATCCCCTGCGTCCCTCCTCCTGGGGCTGCCATCCACCATCTCCCAGGGGCTGCGGTGCCCGTCACTGACCATTAAAGCTGAGCCGGGATCCCCCCGGCGCCGTCTGCCGCTGACCCCGGTAGGGACTGTGCTCGGGGCCTTCGGGAGGTGAAAGGTGAGCCGAACTCGGAACAAATTAGTTCCAAGCAGAAGTTCAGCCAGTTACTCCAGATTGGATCCTTTGATTTCCGCAACTCAGACTCCACTCAGTGATCTGTAATGAGTGACTCTCAGAAATCCTCACATTGCAGCACTTTGTTCCTGAGCTCACAAGTCAGCCCATTAATGGGTAAAGGAAAAGACCTTGAGTCTAAGAAGTCTCGGGTTCAGAGTCAGAATTATTTGACTTTTAAGCTTCCTTTATCTGAACTCCTGCTGACTTCTTGTTTTCTGAGCCTGTTTGAAAGCTAGAAGTTACATTGTTAAGATCAAACATTCTCTCTTTCCAGATGGAGTTACAATATCTGTCTTTTATATATATATATATTTTAATATATATATATAGTGTATATATACCAGGGTGTATATATATTCCACTCTTTTTTTTTTTTTTAAATCGTTCTTTCCATTAAAAGAAACTAGACTTGTAGGCTCTTGTAAATTATAATGTAAAACATTTTTTTTAACCAGACAGTTCCCAATTTTGCCCAAGGCAACTGGAATAGCTGCGCCACAGAAGGCAATAGGAAGGTGATTAATATGAATTTGTGACATATTTGAAAGATGGGTCTTTTGCCATATAAAGATTATCAAACACATGTGCTCTTCCCCATTAATTCCTCAGCCCTCCCAGGAAAGCCACAAAGCCCCGTTCCTTTGTTTCCAGGGTGGGTTTTTGTTTTTTTAAATGTACCTTTAGGTCCCCTTGATTACCACGTATTTGATTTTTATAGGGCATCTGTTCGCACTGCTGCGTGGGTTCTCTGGCCCTTTTATTTCCCCGTTAATCGGATCCCGCGAAGGCAGCCGTGCCAGGCCCTCTGACGAAATCCGTGTGTGTGTTGTATTTAACTTTTAGCCGTGCAAATTCCATGCTCTGTTTGCCGTCTGCCGGGCGCGCAGCGGGGACTGGGGCCGCCTTCCCGCTGGGGCGGGCGGCAGGGCCTCCCACCACGCTGCCGCCGAGCACACAGAGCGGCGTGCGAGGGACCTGCAGGAGGAGGGATGGGGAGGCCGGGAGTGTTTTGGGGAGCCCCGTTAGAGATGGGGCTTGCTGCGGGGCTCAGCACGGCGGGGACCTGGCCGCAGGCACTGACTGCGCAGCCCTTCCTTCCCCGCTGCCCGCGGTCCGTTGTGCAAAGGGGACCCGATCGCACGCTGCTGGGGCGCTGGTGCTGCGTGTGCACAGGGTGCGTGGTCACTGGTGTGCCCGGGGCTTTGGGCGCTGACCCCGCAGTGATGGGAGGCAGCTGTGGCCGTGGTGTCTGTGCAGCACCTGGCACGGAGACACAGCGCAGCGGTACACGAGGCTTGTGTTCCCAGCGTGCTGTGAATGGCCCCATCTTACCCCGGATGTGTGCCCGGATTCAGTCCTAAAACTTAGTGCATGAAAGGTGAGAACCCACCAGAGCCCATCAGTCCTGCTCAGTCAGATTGGTGAAGAAGAGAGGTGTTTCTCTGAGGAGCTGTGGTTCTCCCTCTCCATCTCCTGCTGTGCTCCTGGGCAATTTTCACAGCAGCTCCGGGACAGCAGAGGAGTTTCCAGGCTCTGCCCGTTCCTGCTCCAAGCAGCCCCAGCACAGCTGGCCGTAGTGCGAGCTGCTCTGCCCCTCTCCTGGTGCCGTGCTCCATAGGGCTTGTTGTGTACAGGTGTGCTCCGTCGGGGCCGGGTTGTTGCAGAGCTCAGCCCAGTTCTGGTCACACCCCGACCCCCCCACACCAAAGACGCTTGTCCCAAAGCCCTACCCATGTCGGGGAGGTGCCACCCCCTCCAAGGTGCCTGCCCAGCCCCTTGGCGCTGCCGGGTTAGCTCTGTCACACCAGGACTGGCTCTGCCTCCAGCCAGGCGGGTGGCAGCATGGCTCAGAGCAGCTCGGGCACCGCTGGCTCTGCAGCCCTGTCGCCAGCTGCGGGGCAGGCGGGTGCATTTGCCAGCTCCCACCGGCTGACCCTGGTTTTCCTTTTGTTTCCCATCTCCCTCTTGGAGCAGAGAAAGCGAAAGGAGTCAGCCTCCAGCTCCTCCTCTGTCAAGAAGGTGAAGAAGCCGTGAGCCCCCTGTGCTGGGCGAGGAGGAGGTGCAGAGCTGTGTGCACGGTTGGTGCCGCCCTGTCCTGGAGCCCCCGGGACAGCCGGCTGACTTTTTTTTTACCCACCAGATTTTCGTGAGCGTCCCTGTAAATACAGAACCCATCGTTTGCAACCTGCACCAGAGTGGTCATCAGCCCCGCCAGGCCGAGCAGAGCAGGAGGAGGTGGTGAGAGCCATCCCAGCTCCACCCCGGGCAGTTCGGGTTTTTGTTCTGTAGGGTCCCGGAGGGGCTGTGGCATCGCTGAAGGCAGTGATGGCAGCCTGGGTTCCTGCACTGCAGGCACCGGTGGCCCCGGTTGTGTGCCCGGTGCTGTGCCGAGCTGGGCACCCACCTGGCCTGCCCACCCCCTCGTCCCCTCCGCGCTGCCTTTCAAGTGTAACCGGCGATCGATCCGCCGTGACAACGTCCTCTGAGTCACATTCTCGCCTGCAGGAGTAAAGGGCAAAGGCCAAGTTCTTAGTTTTCATAGAAAACTAATTAGACGACTCCATCGAAAATAGGTCAATAAAGCTGATCGGGGGCTGCACGGAGGGAGCCATTAAAACCCCTGTGACCTTTGCTTGGAGCAAGCAGGCTGAGGCTGCCCGGGCTTTCCGGGAGCTGCCCGCTTCGTGCCAGCTGTGTGGCCGTGTCCCTGTTCCTGCAGCACCACGGTGCTGGGCAGGTCCCTGGGGGGTCCCTGCGCTGCTGGGTGCCCTGCTCCCAGGTGCTGGACAGGGCCAGGAGCAAAGCTGCTCTGTGCACGGGCACAGGGCTGTGTAGTAGGTAATGTGTGTGCTGGGAGCGCGCGTCTCTGCCTGGCATCCTCCTGAACGTGGCTTCATCCTGGACTGCGCGCCAGGCTGCAGGGCAGGGGGCGGTGACAGACACCCGTGGGACTTGCTGGTGGCCGTCACCCTGCTGCGGGCTCGAGGCTGTGCTGGGTAGCACCACGGCTGTGTGCACATATCCCGAGCTCCCTTGCACAGCCAAAAAGCTTGCGTTTGCACATGGCATCTGGGGTACACGGATGTGCTGGGGATGCTGCACCCCCAGGGAGGGCAGCCCCGCTGGTGGGGGCATCCTGCTGCCACGCGCCCACCCGGCTCAGCCCCCTCCGTCCCCGCACACACTCGCACATGCATGGGCACAGCCCGGGCTCCTTTACCCCCAAACTTTATTCATGTGGCACATTTACAGCAAGGATTGGAATAACTAGACAATGAAAATGCTGGGTTTGCATTATCGGTTGGTTTAACTGGAACACCACACACCATGCAGTCATGTACCGCCAAGTTCAGTGCCTGTATTGCCCTTCTGGCTGCCGTCACCGGCTTCGCTCCAGGCCATGCACGCACGGGCCCGGGGCTGCAGCCTCCCTGCAGGTCAGCACCCGGACGAGGGCTCCATTCAGCAGGGCCCCGGGGCTGGGTGACACTGGGGGGACGCGTGCCCTCAGCCTGCCCCACAGCTGCCCCCTGACCGCCCTGGCCGGCCGGGAGCCCACCCAGCCGGAGGGGATGTGCTCGGCAAGGCTCTCAGGCAACAAGCCAGCTGCTGCTGAGCATCCGCGGGGACCCGCGAGGGGCACGGCACGGCCCGCGGCGTGCGGGGACCGTGGACACGCGGGGGCTGAGCCTCAGCTCGGGAACCGGGGGAGGCCGGAGGGGATGGGAGGGGAGCAGGGTTGGGGACCTGGGCCAATTTGCAGCTCCCCTGCTCAGGTACCTGTGGGTCAGGGGGGTGGGGGGGCCAGCGCGCGCTGGCACGTCCACCGCCGGCAATGGACGCGGTGCTGCGGCGGGCCTGGCCCCGGTGGAGCTGGAATCGGTCGGCGGGGCTGGGGCAGGGCCGGGCATCCCACCCATCCCCGCAAGAGGCACGAGCAGACGGGACGGGGACGGGATGGGACGCGATGGGACGCGATGGGACGCGATGGGACGGGGGGGAGCTCCGCTCGGGCGCTGTCACCTCCCTCCTGCCGCCCGCCCGCCCGCCGGGCCCCTGCCCCACTGAAGGGAGCCCTCCGGGGCCCCGCAGCCCGCGGTGGGGCTGCCGGGGGCTCTGCAGCGGAGAATACAGGCACTTCACCTTGAACATAAAGAGACGGATTGCGTTTGTCACATACAGGAGTCAAAGAGGGGTTAGTGTTGACTCAAAAAGAGGGGAAAAAGGCGCTCGGGGAGAGGCCGGGGCTGCTGGGGAGGGTCGGGGCCGTCTCGACACTGCTGAGCCTCTACGAGCGCAGCCCGGGCGCGGGCACGTGCCGGCGTCGCTGCAGCAGCCGTCAAGGCCTGAAAACATAAAACCAGAGAAAAGAAAGAAGAGGGGAAGGCGGGGACGGCCCATGCCGGGGGGACGCTGTGGCTACAGGGCGGGAGAGGGAGGACGGGGTGGGACGTGGAGGGAGGGACGGAAATCGGGAGCCAAAGAAAAGAACAAACTACGAGTCTAAAATGTGGTGCAAGCGCCCTACGCGGCTGTCCGCTAGCATGGCATAATGTCCGGAGCAGCCCAGAGAGGGAGTCACATCAGGTCTACACAGATTTGCCTTCCCATATATACAACCTCTACTGGAGTAACAGCTGAATTGAGATTTGTGTCGGTTCCTCTGGCCTCGGTTGCCGTTTGAATGCTAGAGCCCGTCCTCCCCGCCTCGCCGGCGCCGGGCGCATGCAGCCCTGCCTGGCCTGCCCTGGGGATCAAAAGGGTTTGGAGGTCTGCTTGAAGATGAAGCCTCTATGGGCCAGTGTCTTCATGATGTTGGCGATGTTCTTACAGTCGTCTGCGGAGAGAGCACAGAGGCGCTGGGTTAGAACCGCGCTGCGGCCCCGGGCTGCTGCGGGGCAGAGCTGGGACCTCGGTCAAGCCCCGAGGCCGGGTGAGGGCTGTGCCCGGAGCTGCACGGCCCCCGTGTCCCCTCCAGCCCAACCAAGGGGACAAGCTGACCTCGACCCCCTACAGCCACTGCTCCTCAGGGCTTCCAGCCCCATCGAGGGGCTCCCCAACGGCATGGGGCAAGCGCAGGGCTCCCATCTCCCCGTCACCACCGCTCGGTACGGCCCCGCTGCACCGGGACGGCCCCACGGCCAGGACTGGAGGCTGGCCCGGGGCAGCAGCACTGCCCAGGCCATGCCGGGCTGCCGTGTCCCTGTGTCCCCCAGCCCACTGCTCGCTGTGGGGCACTGCCACGGGGATGTATAGGAACAGCAGCGTTCCCACGAGCCGGATCCAAGCTGGCCCCCCAGCTCTGGGCCAGCAGCTGCTTCCCTGTGATCCCAGCACCAGCTACAGATGGCCGCCCCCTTCCAGCTCCCCCGTAAGGCACCAGGCCCACGAAGGAGCTGTCCCCACAGCTCAGCCAGGGCTGGGGCTGGCTGGTGACACCGTGGCTGCCTTCCACCAGCCACGCACGTTCCCCTTCCCCTCGCCCTCCTCGGGCAGGGGCTGCGCGGCACCCGGCTCTCCCTGCCGCAGCACCGAGGTCTGCCACCGTGCTTTGGGGTCGTCCCCGTCCCAGCCAGGGCTGTCCCTCGGTGCCACCCCGTGCCTGCTGGCCCCAGGATGCCGTGCCGCTGTGCCACCGGGCTGCGGGGCTGCAGACGGCCGCGGTGCTGGGGGACAGCCCACGGCACCGAGGTGGCCAGAGCGAGAGGCCGCGGGGCTGCGAGGCGGGGAGGGGGCAGGCGCTCCTGGCGTTATTTACCTGGGACTAAACGCAGGCACCGTTTGCTAAAATAGAAGCCGGGCTTAAATTGATTCCTGGTGTCTATATTTCATGTTGAAAATTGGCTTGTAAATCCATGTTTTGATCTATGAGGGCCGTCTCCTTAAGAAAAAGCAAGAGTAAATGTGTAATTTCTCCCTTGACAGCACACGGCACAGAGGCGATCCTTCTTCCCGCTCCCCTCCGTTTCGGGACAGCTCCACTCGTTCCGATTACCACTCTTTCTTCCTCGCCCCACGCCTTGATGTCTCCATTTCATTACCGCGCGCCCATTTATCAAGCTGTTACCGTAAGGGTGACTTTGCCCACTTGTGTGTGGCAGCGGGGCCCGGCTGACACGGGGAGAGGGCGCCCCGGGAGGGGGCGCAGCCCGGGCCCCCCTCTCCCCGCCGCCGCTGGATGGATGTTGTGGTGGAGGGAAGGCTGCATCATTACTGATGTGTAAATGATAAAGAAGCCTCCACATCCATCTCCCAACTGTAAATCCAGGGAGTGCTTTATAATCAAGCTACAGCGATAATAATGTGAAATTAGGTCTCTCTATCAACGGGAGGAGGCCTTTTAATCACGGCTTAAAGGGTGCAAACGCTGTTTATCATAATTGAACTGTATCCGGGCTAATTGTGGCCATATTTCACTGTCTAGGAGACAGCAGGCTGCCTGCTGACAGTGCCGCGTGCCGGATTGAGGGCCCCGCGCAGACGGGCAGCGCTGCCCCGCTGCCAGGTGCCCGCGGCAGGGCCGGTGCCACCACGCTGCCCTGCCCGGCCCCGCAGCCCTGCCCGGCCACCAACGCCCGGCCGCTGGCAGATCCCTGCCCGAGGTGGCACTGACGGGGCCTGGCACACGAAGCCTGTCCCGCCCTGCGACCCTGCGGCTCCCGTCGCCACTCGTCCCTGCTCAAAGCGAGCCCCTCGTGGAGCTGGGGGGCTGCTCAGGGCGGTGTTGCCGTCCCACGGTCCCGGGACAAGGCTCGCTCTCGGCTCCCCCTCTGCTGCGCCCCCAGCTCCTGCCCGCAGACCCCGGCCCCTCCATCTCGCACCCAGCCAAGCGGCCCCGCGCACCGCAGCTTCCCCAGGGGCCGGCTCCCAGCGGGATGTCGCGGGGACGTGGCCGGCCGAGAAATTGCACCCAGGCAGGCAGCATCGCCCTCGCCACCCCAAACGACGGCACGGCCCCCTGGCAGCGGGAGCGCCCGGCTCGTCGTAAGTCATTTAGTGAGACTCATTCCAAATCAGCGCTAAGGTAAACACGCTTATTATAATTATCCATGTAAAAAAAAATCAACAACAGCAGAACAACTTTCTAATATGCAATTACAGCCATCTATTGATTTTACAATGTAATCCGCTCCGATTGATTTAATAACACAATTATAGGCTGGCTCTCGGGATATTAGAGTGGGAGATTTTCATAAACTCCAAAGCAAAAAACTAAGCGGCTTTTAAAACAACACCGTCAGATGGCTGTTTGGGGAATTATTAGCAATATGAAATCCTCTAAATCTGGCCGTTGTTACCTTGTGAAAGGAATTTCTATTACAAAAATGGCAATTGACAACCTAAGAGAGCGCGAACGGGATTGCTTTTCTGCTCTTTCAGTGCTTAATCCATTGCAAAGGTGACCACGGGGCTGGGGGCCGAGCCCGGGGCCGAGGCAGGCAGAGGACAGCGGGCAGCCCTGCTATCCCCCGGGGGACGCTGCCGCAGGGGGTCCCGCAGCCACCGGTGCCACCCGCCAGCCCCGTGTCCCACCAGGTGACCGTGCTCGGGGTGGCAGCAGGCTGAGCCCCGACCTTCCCCACCCCAGCACACCCGTGCTGCCCCAGCCCCAGGCACCTCGGAGGGCAGCGGGGTGCCCGCCCGTGTCCCCGAGCCGGCAGCAGGGTGACGGTGGCCCCGCGCCACCGACACCGCTCTGCCGGAGCCGCGCGCACGCGCGCCCGGCCGCGCGCCCCTGCTCTCCCTCGCGCTCGCTCCCTCAATGTATTCCCGACTTTATGGGCACATTTTTCTTGTCAAGCTGACAGGGTTGCTAAGTGGATTTCTCCCTGATATGCGGACGGATTATCACATTACTCCAATGTCCTACACAAACATATTACTTTATATTCAATAGCCCTAATGAATATAAACTGCTTTTTCTTTTTTGGGGTGGGGGGTAATCTATAGATTTTTAATGAGGGCACTATTAACTCCCTCCTCTTTAAAACAGACTTAGGTGCAGCCTCTGAGTAGAAAATCAATGGTGTTATTGTAGGAATATTGTATATTGATATTGTAATAATAAGATGCAATTGATTTAGGGGTGTTGCGCGGTGTGTGTGAACGGGGTCAGCGTGGGGTTATGCTGCCTTCTGCAAACGGAGCAGCGGCTCCGCTGCGCCTCCCTGCCCCTCGCCGTGTCGTGTCGCTTCGGAGCATCACCTGTGTCCCTGCATGGGTCCCACCGTGGTCCCGCGATGATGGGGCCAAGCCTGCCCCGATGGCTCCTCACTGCCTCCGTACCCACGTCCCGGCCCCCTCCGCATATTTGCCGAGCTCTCTGCCATGGGGACGGCCAGGCAGAGCGAGCTCACGCTGGGGCCTTTTAATTAGGGCTGGAGTTTGCCAGCGTTCAGCACCGCTGCCTGTCCTTGTCCTTGTGCTGGCACAGCGACGCGCTCCCGCTGCGCTCCTCGGCGGGGCCGGAGGCAGAAGCCCGTGCCGCCTGCAGCACCGCCGGCACGGCACCCCCTGCCCCCGGCTGGGGCAGAGCAGCACTGCCGCAAGCCCAGGAGGGGACAGAGGATTTCGGCAGCAAGAGGACATCCCACAGCCCCACGGGCTTGGCAGGATGCGGCCGTGCCACGCGAAGGAGCTGGAGCGAGGCTCGTGCAGCGGGTGCAGCGATGCCCCCGCGCCCTCCCCAGCCCCAGGCAGCGGGAGGGAAGGAAGGGGCTCCCGCCTCTCCCCACTCGGCCACCAGACCGCCCGGGTGCCACCACCCCGGGGAGCGGCGGGGACAAGCAGGCGGAGCAAGGAGCCAGCTTTTGCATGCCGGTGGGGCCGACGGCCGCCCCGAGGGGCTGCGGGAGCAGAGAGCCCCCCTGACCGTGCTCATTTGGAGCCAGCCCCGGCGCACCTGTGCTGCGGCTGGGAAGACGGATCGCCCCCCGGCCCGAGCAGAGCAGGTCCATATTTAAACTGTCCCCATGCTTTATGGTCTGTACAAGAACTGATGCTCAGGCGACCAGGGGCCATTTGTCAATGTTCTAATGGCAGATTACTGTTAATGAATAATATCACCGCTCCCTTCCCAGAACGGCTCCCTGCCAGCGGAAGCAGGGACACCCGGCCACAGCCTCCCTGAGCCTCCCCCCCTCGCCAAGGGGACAGCCGGCGGCCTCGTGACCTGTGGGAGCCCTGCTGCCCCCACGCTGCTGCTGGTGTTCCCGGCAATCCCAGAGGGGATTTGTGTCCCCCCCGCGCCCTGCCCGGCTGCGCTGCTCACCCTGGGTGGGCACGTCCCAGGAGGAGACAGAGCCATCGGCCTGCCTCGTGTGTGCCGGGGCAGGGAGGGGGCTGTGTCCAGCCTTCGCCCGTCCCCACCACGGCACGTCCCATCCAGGCCGTGCCTCGGCTCAAAAGCAGCCCCGGGACAGCCCCGCTGCGGGGGTGACGCTGAGAAGCAAGAGGGGTTTTGGCCTTCCTGTGCTCCCGCGGCACCCCCGGGGGGACCGACATTTGTCCCCCACTCAAGCTGCGGCAGGAGGCTGTGGCTGTGCACAGACAACGTCAGTTCCCCCCCCCCAAAGGGACCAGACACCCCCACGGCCACACCAGCTTTGGGGACAAGAGGGCCACAGGTCCCCACCCCACCGTCGGGGTGGCCCCGGTGGTAAACGTCACGGCCCGGCTCTGGGGAGCTGGTGCTGGGCAAGGGTGGGCCGGGGCCGGGGACACCTGGCTGCAGCAGGGACAAGGACACGTCAGGGAGCCACGGGGAGGTCAGGGCCGGTCCCGAGGCTCCCAAAGGAATGGCCTCATAACCCTGCGCGGTGCGAGGGGCTCTGCGCGCCCCGGACAGCCGGCAGGTATATTAGGTGGAGCTGACAGCGACGCTCGGAATATTAAGAATAACTTACCTCATTATCTGCAATTACGTTACTGCCACACACCTCATTTCTTCACGAAGAAAAGGAAATTAGTTTTATATTGACTTCATCCCGGTGCCTCCCCTGACTGCCCCGCCGGAGAGCTGGCGAGCGCTCTGCGGCGGACCTGGAGCCGAGCCTTGCTCTCGTACTCGGTTTGTCCCCTACCTGTTGCTGTGCCCCGTGCCGGGGGGACGGGATGCTCTTCCCAGCCCCTGCACACAGGGCTCAGGCAGGGGAGCTGCTGTGCTTGGGACCCCGAAATCCTGCCAGAGCCCCCGGGACACTGACGTGGCCCCGCGAGCGTCCCCGGGCAGACAAAGCGAGCGGCGCCGGCGCCCCAGCCGGGAGGGAAGGGGAGCAGCACGCTCAGCAACACAGGGAAAAAGCCAATTTCATCTTTATTAGGAGGAGATTTCTCTTTTAGTAATAAGCACACTTCAAATAATTAGCGTGTTTTACGTAATAATGAAATTATGGAAATGCAGGCCACTTATTCAAACAAGTCGCCATTACCATATTTTTAAATATTAGACTTAATTAGAGTTTATCACTTCAGAGAAGTACGAGGAGTGGAGATTTTTTTTCCTTTACAAAAAAAAAAAAAATCCTCATAAAGTGTTTATTAAGAGCGGGTAAGAAGGGGATAATGATCTGTTTGGAAATTAAGGCAATCAAACATTTAATGCTCTGCACTCCTGTAGGCAAAAGCATTCAAATGAGTCAATTATACATCCATTATCCAGGCACGATTAAACAAGGCAGGACGGGGAATTTGTCCTCCCCATCACGCCATTGTCGCGAGGACTTATGTCCACTTCCAGGCAGCTAATAAAGCACCGAACTTGGGGCAGAGCGCGAGGGACGGAGCGAGGAAAGGGACGGAGAAGGGGAGGAAAGGCGGCGAGGAAGCGGGGCGGCGGGAGCACGAAGGGGCCGGGGGGGGGAGCTGCGCGGTGGCGGGGCCGTGTCTGCGCCGCAGCCCGTCATAAATCAAAGTAATTAAGTTAACATGAAAATCAACTTCACCATCCCGTTAAATTACGGCATTTGCATATTCGGGCTCAAATGAAGGAGGCGGCGGGTGATGGGGGGAAGTGGGGGAGGTCGGAGGAGGAAGACGGGGGGGACCGCGCACCAAAAAGGGCCCCATTTATTACGGTGAATAACTAATTTCAGAATTTATAGCGCTGGATTTTCGTTCCCGTGCCATTTATATTACAGAAGGAAATTAAGGGGCGGGCAGGAGGCTGGCTGGACATCTTTCTGCGTTATTGCTTGTCTGCCATTTGCAAATCATTATTAATTGTGGCCTGTGTCGCTGGTGCGGCAGGGCAGGGTGCCTGGACAGCCGGAGCAGACACACATATCTCTTCATCAGGACCCCAGCCGCTAGCCCTGGAGAGCCAATTACCCCTCCCTGATTGGTATCAGATAAGGAGGGAATTTTTACAAATTAGGGAATAAATAGAATTTCCACACGTGGAGCAGGGAGGGCTTGAGAGGCAGTAATGAAAAACGATACATCACCATCAGCCAGACAACCCTATTCATACGCCGATGCATTACGCTCACTACTCATAATCCCGCCGAGTGACAGACAGCCCGACGGGGTGGCCGCATCCAGCCCGGCGCTGGGGACGGGGCACTGGGCTCGGCCCCGGGGCTCGGTGGCCGCGTTTCCAGCCCTGTGTCGTCCCCCCCCACGCCATCGCTGCCCCCGCCGCAGGATGCGCTCTCGCCCACCGCTGCTTCGCTGCGCACCCTCCGGCTGACCCCGCAGCCGTGCCCCGGGGCCGGCAGCACCAGGGCGGCCCCAGCTGGATGTGTCCCCAGCACAGCGGGAGCCCAAACCCCGGTCACACGCTTTCAGGCCCCGTGTCACTCCCTGCAGCAGTGCTGGGCCCCATATAACCAGGACCCGCAGAGGACGCCCCGGTATGTCCGTCACCCCGCGACGTGACGGAGCCCGGTGGCACAGGGGCACGGCCAGGCTACCAGGACCCTGGCACGTGGCCGGCCTCGGGAGGAGCAAATCCTACAAGTGCAGGACCCTCACCAGCGCTCGGGGCGCCCGGCCTGCTCCGCGTTCCCCACTGCCGGAGCCGAGCTGGTAATTAGCTCTCCCTTATGACAAGCACGTCACCAAACAAAATGCTCGGCAGGAGATCAATCTCGCCTGTAAGTCACGCAGCCTTTAATTTATTCAGCATACAATGTCGCTCCACCACCGGCTTCCTGTAATTTATACCGTACACTGTCGTGTATTATTTAACTCGTCCCAGTGTTTTACAGCTTGCCTCAAAGTCGCTCCGCAGAAGAAAGTCACGGCTGGGGCACCGGAGAGGTGCAGCGAGGGTGAGGTGGGCTCCCTTGCTCCGGGGCTGGGCTGGGGACATGGCCTGGGGCTTGGGGACAAGGTGACAGTGCCGAGTTCCCGAAGTCGGTGGCTCCAGAGCCACTCGTTGGTATCAGAGCCAGAGAAAATCCAGGGGATTTTCTCAAGCAATAACAGATCTGGGCAGGTAGCCCTGCCTCCGGCTGGGGGTTGCGTCCTCACGGCCCCATTCCCTGTGCACGCCCAGAGCAGGGCATGAGGACGGAGGCGTGGGGATGGCTCCTCCCGCAGGACACAGGGGCAGTGAGGAGGTGGCAGCGCTGGGACCCCGCCGCCAGCTCGTCCCGGCAGCTCCCACAGCTCACCTGGAGCTGGTCTTCGGCCGCGCAGCCGAACGGAAGCAGTTGGTGATATAGAGCTGGATATTCTCCGCAGGGAAGGTTAAAACCTCTGTTCGGTGTAAAGTTGCCGTATCTAAGCACTTATGATCGGGATATTTATGGCTAGTTTATTCCAGGCAGCGGCAGTTATCCACGGATAAAGGCAACGGGGCTCCCTGGTGCCTCCTCTCCGTGCGCTGAAGGCAAAGCCCAGCTGGAGCCGGGTGCCCACGGAGCACAACGCGCCCCATAGGGGCTGGGTGCGTGGGTGCTCCGCGGGAGCTGTGGGGCCAGGGGTGGGAGACGCCCCCGATGTGTCCCTGCCCCTGGCTGCTGCTCCCCTTGTCGCTCGTTCCTGTCCCGCACCACCGCCGCCGGCCCCTCTGCCGTTAGCTCCGCTCCGTGTCCAGCTGCCGGCACCCGGTGCCACCGCCGGGACTGGGGCCCTAATTAGGGAGAAATTTCAAGGGAGAAACGAGCGAGTTGATAAAGCCGAGCCTCTCCTGCCTGCGAGCGACACGAGATGTCAGAGAAAGGAAATAAAAGGCGAGGATGCAATTCCAGTGCTGCCGAGACTGTGTGGTGAGTCCTAATGGAAAGTTCTCCTGCTCTTTAAAGCTCGGTCAGATGGCCTAGTTATTGCTTTAAAAGGGCCCAGAATCAAACCCAGCGCCGCACTCGAATCCTTCAAATAAAGCGAGCTGTGTTTCTGCAGGTCCGGCGAGGCAGAGGCATGCGATTACACAGAGAAGGGCAGGTCTCTTTATCTTGGAGGGAGACCTACCTATTTTTAAACATTAGCTCCAAATCACCAGCTCACCTCTTTGTCTCTCGCAAACCCTCTCTCGCCTTCTGGAGGAGAGATCAAACGCCGGCCCTGCTGCCATTGTTTCTCTCCCAGCGAGATGGATGCGGGACTGTAATCTTCCCACAAAGCCGCACGCTTCAAAGGCATCAAAAGTGCTTATTAAAAGTCCTAGGAAACTAATTTAATAACATCCCAAAGGGCCGGGAGAATCGGCGCCGGCAGCTCCAAACCCAGCCTGGCGAGGGAGAGGGGCCCTGCCGGACACGGCTCCGGCTGCGGCCACTGCGCCCGGACCTCGCGTTACGGCAAGGGATGTGCGAGACCCGCAGGGACGGGACAGCACGCGTGTCCTCCAGGGGCTGCCCCAAACCCTTATCGTGGCACGAGGGACGTGGCTGTGCTGCCCTGGGTGTCCCGCAGCCGGTCAGTGCTCCCCGCCGGCCGGGTGACACGCGGGACCCCGGGGCTCCGTCCGGGCGCGATGCCCCATGTGAGGCTCCCGCAGAAAGGGGCAGGGGATGGAAATTAACGCTCCAGCCTTCGTCTCATCCTGCCCATTAGCGGGGCTGTTTTACTCCGGATCATTAAATATGTATATCTTATTACACGCCTTGTTACAGTATTGAGCTCTATTGACTGATAATAAATTCCAAGCATCATCCCGGTCATAAATTTATCTGGAGATGATGAAGACTCAATAATCTAGTCATGCAGATAATATGATAGGGCCTTAAAAAAGATCATTACATTATATGTCAAAATTAAAAGTGAAATACACTTTATTAACAGTGTTTCCACACTCGGGGCCATTACTTGTTATATCCCCTCCTGCCCTCCCAGCCTCCCACCCTCCGCTGCCCCTCGGGAAGCCCGGCAGCTCCTCCTGGGATGAGCGCGGTGCAGGGCCTGGGGCCGGCCGTGGCGCTGACGGCACACGGGGACCTCGCAACTCACCCAGGGACGCAGGGCACCCGGTCTGGGAATGGCCTCTGGGGATCTCCGAGTTCGACACAAGCTCCCGTGCCCGGCGCCACTTGCACGCACAGCCCGGCCATGGCAATCCCGGCGTTCCCAGGAGGAAAGGCGGCCTCGTCCCCAGAGCTCCAGGAGGAAAAAGTGAGCCCCAGAGCCCCCCACTCGGGTTACCCCAGCGGCTCCCACCAGCAGCACGTCTCTCCCCGGAGCTCCTGCAAGCCGCGGGGCCTGGGAAGGGGCAGGGCCGGCCGGGGAGCAAAAAGGGGATGTGGGGATGGCCAAATCCCTCTCCCTGCCCAGCCCCAAGCCGCACGCAGGACTTGTAGCGTGCAGCACGGTGCTCGGTCCCCCCACACGAGGAGGGCCAGGGGTTGCCAGCAGGCTCCCGCTGCCCCGGTGGGACGGCAGGGAGAGCAGTCCCACGGCGTCACCAAGCCACCGCGGTGCCAGGGCCGGGTGTCTCCCGTCCCGTCTCCCCATGGAGCCGTGCTCAGCCCCTGCTCCCGTCCCTCGGAAGCCATTCCTCCGGCTCTCCACGAAGGTCACAGCCATTTCAACTCCTCTGATGAGGGCCGGTGGCTCGCGCCCCTCCTGCGCCGCGGGGCCGGCCTCTGCGCGCTCCAGCCCAGAGGTCGATGGCACGCCTCAGGTCTGAAGTGGCTCCAAGGGCTGTGGCGCTGAGCCTGGACCCCCCCAGCTCCCTCTCCAGACAAACAAGGTGACGAGCGCCGGGGGCACGCGGATCGATGCCGCGACACAGATCAGCTGCCGGGAAAACCAATCGCGGATCAGATTGAAACCGACTTCGCCGTGTATCTGCCCGGCTCTCGCTACAATAGATTGGCTGGAGAAATCCGATGGAGAGAGGAGACAAAGGGGGAGGAGATGGGGAGAGGAGGAAAGGGCTGATAATGCTCCCTGCCGCGGCCGCTCTAATCTGTGACAGCCCGAGGATTTGCTGAAAACCATTATCACATTTCTCTCCCTTCTCTTGTCCCTGATAAAGCCCCGGCTAATCTGTTTGTTGCAGGTATTGAACAAACGCGTTTAGCGAAACGAGGGGTGTGTGCGCGCCTCTCCGCGTGCCGAGGGGAGATTTTCCCCGCGTCCCTCCGCGAGGCGAGAGGGGGGAGCAGGCACCGGGCGCCTTTCTAGGCGCCACGTTTCAGCATCGAGCCACGTTTTATCCCCTGTGCCCTTACTCAACGCAACTCCTCCGGCTAGCACGCGGCACCGCAACGCCTGCGGCACATCCCGGCCCGGGGAAGCCGCTCGCCCACCTGCGTGCCTCCGGGGACCCAGGGGACGAGGGACCTGCCCTGGGGCACCCCGTCTCCTGCCGCCCGTCCCGGCACCGACCTCAGCCCCCCCCTTTATGCAGGACGCTGTCTCTCTGGGGAGGAGAGGTAATTCAGCCGCTGTGAAAACCCAGAGCCAGGGCTCCCGCAGCCGCCTGTTACAAACAGTCCTAGTGGAACATTAATTATAGTAATTTAGCCGTGGAACACTAACTGCAGCCAGTGCAATAGCATTCAGTACATTAGTGGCTATAACCCACTCCTTAAAAAAGACATTTGGCTACTGACAGCTGATAAAATGAGTTGTGAAGCATAACCAAAGGGGGGGGGGTGGGGAAAGCGCGCTGGGAACAACCCGCGCGGCGGCGCGACGGCAGGACGGGGACGGCACCCGTCGGGGCTGGGCTGCAGCGAGCTGGAGGTCCGGGCACCCGGCAAGAAGGCGGCGAGGAACGACGTGCAGGGAACGACGTGCTGGGGAGACGGTGTGAGGCTGATCCCTGCTGCTGGTGCGGGGCTGCTGGGGGAGAAGGGCAGCACCCGTCACCCTTGGGACCCTCGGCTTTGTGCACCGCGGGCCGGCGCAGCACCCCGCTGAGCCTGGCGCTGCCTCCGTCCCTGCTGTAGGGCTGCCTGGTGCCGGGATGTGCCCGCTGGGGCAGCGCAGGATGGGGACGTGCCCGTCGGAGCAGCGCAGGATGGGGACGTGCCCGCGGGGCCGGCAGCCCACCCGTGCCACACGCAGGGCTCGGCACGGCGGGGCCGCGTCTCGGCAGTATGTCAAACAGAAGGACACTGCCTTCTATCTCTCAGCCGCCGCCCCGGGGCACAATCCACCTCCATTCAATCTTTACTCCACTACACATGTTTCCTTTCCAGCCTCGGATTATTTTTTATCGTCAAATTACCGTGGCGATAAGATGGAGTAGATGTGATAGCGAGCAGAGCTCCCGACCTCCCCTCTCCCCCCCCGGCCCTCCTCGCCTCCCCCCGGCCCCCCCCCAGCCTCCCAGCTCCGCACAGGCAGGGGGTTATTCAAATGTCAGGGGGCTCGGAGACCCCCGGCGGGCGGATTTGTTGGCTGAGACCAAACCACAGCCGACAGCGAGCGCCTGGGTGCGCGCCGGCTCCGCCGGGAAGCTCGCAAGGTGCCTGGCTGCTGTGCCACCGCAGACCCGCACCCGGTGCCCCAGCCCAGGTGACACCGGCGAGGTGGCAGGGGACACGAGGACACGGGCAGGGGGCCCTGGCACAGAGGCGGCCGGGAAGAGCGCGGCTGTGCTGCGAGAGCCCGAGCAGCGCCGCGAGGCCCTGCCGAGCCGGCGTGATGAATCCTCCCCTGCTCCTTGTTTACTCCAGCCCTCAACAAATGAGTCCCTTCCCGGCCGGGGATAGCTCATCCGGAGGAATGCTCTTTCAGGCCTCTCCCTCTAATCCCTATTAATTTAAATAATGCTCGGCCACTCTTCTCAAACTATTTATTATTTATCAGGTTTGTTTATTTGTAGCTAACAGGTAGCGCTCAGCATGCGTCCCCGGCGCGGGGACAGGGGCCGTTCATCACGCCGGCTCCCCCGCCATCCACCATCCGTCAATTACTCCTGCTTCCTTTAATTAGTAATGAGGACTAATATCTCTGCCTGGGATGGTGGCTGGAGCGGAACTTCCCTCCGGTGGCATCGGAGCAGCACAGGGGAGGGAATGAAAAATAAATACCTGAGCCAGCGCTGCCGCTGCAAGAGGAGGGGGTGCCCAGCACGCAGGGGGGGGAGTCCTGAATCCCCCTGGGGGGCTGGGTCCCTGGTAGCTCTGCGAGATTCCCCGCACAGCAGAGGATTTGGAGTGGACGCGAAGGTCCCAAGCCATGGGTTCCCCTTCCTGCACGGCACGGCCAGCCCGAATCACGGCCGATCCCCGGTCTCGGCGCGGGGAAGCCTGAGTTAAATGCCCATTAGAGGCTCCAGCCTCGCCTCGCGGACCTGGGGAGCTCTGTATCAGAGCGTGCCATCCAGGGCCGCCTAATAGCGAAGGCAGCGCGTGATATAAATGGAGCCCCTTTGATTTATTGACTGGGAGAAGTTTTTACACGATAGCCCATTAAGACGGACGGCTCTGTTTACAGCCAGGCCATCTAGCTATAGGGACCCTGAACTGGCTGGTGTGTTTTGCTATTGCTCTTCAGGCAGACATCTCATTAAGGGGAACAGCATATGGAGCTCTCTGGATCTATACTTCACGAGTCCTGAGGGAGGCTTTTACCATTTTTAATAAGCGGGCAAGGTTAGCAAACCTGCGACGCGGTGACCTCCCCTCCCCGTGCCATGGACCTGGGAGAAACACCGAGAGCTGGACTCACCGCGTGCGCTCGGGACTCCATCAATCACCTCCCCACTGCCGGCCGGGAAAACCAGGGGGCGTTTGGTCGCCCAAAATACGGTGGCAGAGGTTGCAGAGCCGGGTCTTGTGTGCCGTGCCCCATCCCACCCCGGCTGGATGCGTCCCGGGCAGCGCGTGGGGGGCTAGGCCGGCAAAGGTGCTTTAAGGAGAGAGCTGCAGTGCAGGAAGGACCCCCCCAGCTGGCTGTCGAGGGGGGATTATTCTGTATTCAGTAACACAGGTTTGGGAGAACAAGCAATCTCCGGCACAGACCTCCAGTGCTTCTCCGAGCTGACAAAGCCCGTGGGAGAGCCGGCTCTGCGGGGGCTGCCGGGGCTGGGGCCGGGCACGTGGGGTGAGCTGCTGAGGGCAGCGGTGGCCACTGCTGTGGGGGGGCATCCAGTGAGCTTTGTGAAGCCCAAGGGCTCGTGCAAGGTTTGGGTGCCCTGCTTGGGGCACCATTTACACACCCAGGCGCAGCAGCACGGACAGACGGCCTCAAGGCAGCGGTAACGCATCCTCCCGTGCGGAGCTCCCACCATCTCCTCCTAGCCCTGAAAAAACCTGACATAAATTCAGGAGCCTGGAAATGCGATCGTTTCCTTTAGAAAAATCTGCCTGGGTCTGGGTAGAGAAGAGGAAAGGGAGAGGAGGACAAACGGGCAGACGCTGGCGTATTTGGGGCTCTTTCCAGCAATTCTCTCACAAACAGTCTGAGCATGTTTGAAATGAAATTTTGTAGGCGATTAGCTCACAATGTGAACCTAATTGCTTTTGGTATTTAAAAAAACCCATTAAATTAAATGGCTGAGATATTGAGGCTTAAGCAATGGCTGCTTCCCATGCACAGTAACTACCAGCCTCATTACTGGGCCGCCAATTCCAGCGGCGCAAGGCGCAGACCCGTGCGACGTGACCGCTGCGGCTCCCCTGCTCCCTCCCAGCTCCCAGCCCTCAGGAGCGGATCCAGCCCTGAGATCCACGGCCTGCCTCTGCCAGAGACCCCAAAAAGTGACCTGGACGTCGCTAAAAAGGCACCTCGCAGTCGCAACGAACCCCAGGAACAAGATATAAATGGGATGTGTTCGGCGAGGCTCAGCTTTGGTCGTCGCGGGAGGAGGCAGCCCCAGCTCGGAGAGCCACGGGTGCACAGCGCTGAGCATGCCGTGACCCAGCACCGGCTCGCCTGGTACCTGGTTTCTGCAGGGACAGCCCCGATCTGTCACCCAGCACCTCCTTCCTGCAGCACTGCGCTCAGCAGCTCCCCTCCACTACAGACCTGGCCCCGGGAGCGCCGCCCCGCTCCGCACGTAGCGCTGTGACACAACGTTGTGGCACACAGCAGTGCCTTCACCTGACTTTACTTGTTTGTTTAAATTATTTACACTCCTCAGATGCAAGATTGCTCTCCAAAAGGAGCATCCTTTTGGCTGCTGCGGCTTTAAAATGACTTGCATCCATCACTCAATCGCTTTCAGGTCAAACACGCGCTCCTGACTTAATGACCACATTTCCGCAGCAACAAATCTGTCACCGCTGTTTGTTTAAAGCCAACAATCTGTAGGAGCACTGTGTGCAAGGATTGAATTAACTCGGCATCTGAACGACTGCGGCGCCGGATCAGTCAAATTGCACCTTTCCCAAGACCTTCCCGCAATGTTAATTAACGTTCCTTGGGCGATGGGCACCCCGCCGCGCCGCGGGGGGCTGCCGGGGAGAGCAGAGCCCCCCGCGGGCACACGGGGTGCACGAACCGGGTCCTGGCTGCCCCAGTCCCCCCCAGCACGTGTGTGCGTGGTGGGGAAGCGGGGGGCTGGCTCCCCACCTTGTTCCGACACGACCTGCCCTGGTATTCCCAAAGCTCAGAGGTGACCGAGATGTTCCACGTCGGATGCTTGACTCACGGTGATTTTTTTCCCCAGGAAATTCCAGCCCGAACCGTTAACGCATTGCCGCGAACAAGAACGAAAAATATGTTGCTATTTCCCTCAAATTCCAGCTGACGTGTTGCTTGGAGGTTTTGTTTTGTGTGTGAGCGCCCAGCTGCTTTGGAACAAAGCCTTGAAATTCTGTCGGAAGGGTGATTTTGGGGCTGGGGAGTGTTTGGGATGAATTTCCCACCAGAATCTCGCCAGCTACGGGCACCGCAGCCCCAGCCCGCAGCCCTGAGTGGCTGCACGTGCACTGATGCCCGGCCCCACGGCCCCAGCAGCTGCAGCCCCGCCGGCACCCGGTCCCGGCACCTGCACGGGGAGCAGGGACCCGGCCCTCGGGGCGCTCGATGACTTCCCCAGGAAGCGCGAGGGAGGAAAGCGCTGCATTGAAATACCGCAGGGCCGAGAGCCGGAGTCGGGAGGCAGGAGAAGCCGGAGGAAACCGTGACGGGGAGTTAGCGGGGCTGCCGCTGGAGCTGAGAAGGTACCAGAGGAATGGGGGAAGGGACCGGGACAAGGAAACGAGGACAAAGAGCTGGGACGCAGCTGGGGAGGGAGGCTGAGCCCGGCAAGGTGTGCAGAGAAGGAAGGAGGGAGCGGGGTTCACCCAACCCCAAAACGCCCAGCTCTGCTGCTGCTGCCCGCAGCCTCCAGCCCTTGCCCACGTGGCAGCAAGGTCCTCGGTGTGGCCCCACGTGTCCCTGGGCCAGCCGCAGCAATCACAGCCCCGCAGAGAAGCGGGCTGAGGTGGGGGGTCCCAACCCGGGGAGCTGCAGCCCTCCCCAGCCTCACCCCCGCGCGCTGCAGTTAACCGGGGCACCGCTCTAATCTCTACCTGCCATTGATTTCAATTCAGCTCCAATTTTCTTCTTTGACCTTCTCTCCTCCAGACCCTGCTCGCAAACAGAGAACAAATCCTCAAACATCCCCTTCGTTCTGCCCTGAAAAATTCCAGCACGCCCCTGTCAGCGGCTGGGCATGGTGATGATCAAAGCCTGTTTGAGTACCTGCTCGCGCCCGGGGACGAAGGCACCGCTGCTTGCACAGGTGCCCTCCCCACGTGCACCCACCTTGGCTCTGGCACGGGGAGGGAAGCGGTGATGCTCTGACAGCACCCAAACCTCACGCTCCTCTCCTTTCTCATCAACGTGCTGCCACGATGGGCTGGAAACAGGCTGAGATGTTACCAGCTCCTCAGATTGCTTCCTGCCAGCCCCGCGGTGACAACGGGGGTGACAGTCCCAGCCCCAAAGGCAAGCCGAGGGAGACGAGCTAGGGGAAGATCTCTCCTTCTCTGTGTCCCCGGGGCCACAGATGGGGCACGGACACCGGGAGCACCCAGCCCCCTGGTGCCCCTCTCTGTGCCGTGATCTGGAAGGGGAGCAGCCATTCGGAAGCAGTTAGGATCAGGCTGCGACGTGCTGGCACAAACGAGCTGCAAAAGTGCCCGCGAGATGTCCCCCAGCCGGAGACTGTCGGCACCACGGGCAATGGGGGGAGAGACGCCGGGGGGCACGGGATGGGCAAGGCACAATCCCTCAGTGCTCATCCCTTCCTGGCACCCCAAAAAGGGGGGGAGGAATGTCAGCCAAGGCGCTTTTCTCAAGAAAGCCTGGATGGCAGCATTTCAGCCCTCACGGGGCCCTTCTTTTCCTGGCAGCAATTCACTATGTAAAGAGGCTGGATATTTATAATTATGCTCAAAGTGGCCACTTTGAAAATCTATATGTCTCTAGGCTCCCTGTACATCATAATGTCAAGCCTGTGAATGGAGGCATCCATCAGAGGCCTCACATCACAGACCTCGGAGCTGTGATAAA
This sequence comes from Anser brachyrhynchus, assembly GCF_964034855.1. Taxonomy (NCBI): domain Eukaryota; kingdom Metazoa; phylum Chordata; class Aves; order Anseriformes; family Anatidae; genus Anser; species Anser brachyrhynchus. Next base: position 10,906,359 of record NC_137702.1, on the reverse strand, counting down.
CACTCGGGAAATGCTCGCTGAAGCCCGGGTCCCGCTGCTGCCTTCTGGGGAGCGGACGTGGGCTTTGCAGGGTGCCCCCATGGGGACTCCTCCAGGAGGGACAACGCCGGGTGCTCGTGAGCCACTGATCAGAAATGGGGATGGGATCCTCCGGCCACAGCCTGCCTTCCCTGCTGACCCTCGCCTGTCCCTGGGAAAGGTTTTCCCTAGGTGGGACCCAGCATCCCATCTCCGTGCCCCAGTGCTGGGGAGGGTGTGAGCTGCGGGGGCAGGATGCCCCCCTCCAACATCAGATCTTCTCTTGGCCTTCAGATCCTCCCTTGGCCTCTGCAAATCCAGGATCTCTTCAGCCGTACTGAGAAAAGCGAGCTCAGCGACGCAGAAGTGGGGCTGAGGCTGTCAAAAGCAGGGAAACCGAGGCAGGGAGCTGGGGGCTCTTCTCCAGGATGGCAAACAGCAGAGCCGACCCCAAAGGCGTGATCCAGCCCCTGTCAATGTACTTGGGCTCCCAGGCTGGGGACACAAAGGGCTGTTCGTGTCACCCCCCTGTGATGGCCCCAGGAGGATAAGATCGCTGCTCCCTGCCGGCAGCACGGAGCGAAGACGCGCAGGCTTCCCCAACGCTTCACCCGGGCTGTTCTTAAAAATTTATTACTCTGTTGCAACATGAAAAATAAGACAGAGAAGTAATCATTAGTATAACTATAACTCCCCGTGCAATAGTCCCACTTGTAAATTGAGATTTATGATTGCAGCTGCCGATATTTTAGAGGCCGGTGCAGGCGGCGGTGGCAGTAGAGCCCAGCTCCGCGCTGCCCCGCCGCAGTTACAGTTTATCACAATCTGCAGAGATTATTGCAATGAATAATACACAACAGGCTGGCAGTGAAGAACTATTCCCGATCAAACGCTTCTGTAAACAACTGAATAAATAATATTGTTCAGCCCCTCTTTAGAGCCCTCGGAGGCCCAGGGAAATCTCTCATTACTCAGCAAGAGCGGCAGCGGGGGGCTCGGAGGGGCCACAAGGGAGGGACACGGCGACTCCGGGCAGGCGCTGGACATCCCGGGACTGGCACGTTCAGCTCAGACAGCTCACCGAGCCATTTTGTGGCAGGAAGGGAGGCTGAGACACGGGAGACTTGCTCAAGGTCCTGCTGCTGCCTCAGTGTGCAGGGCTGTCACTGCTAGGGACAGTCACCGCGCTTGGACAGACAGCTGCTAGCCCAGGAATTAACAGCCAGGGAGGTATTGCTGTCCTTGCTTCTGCTCAGCGAGATGTTTGGTGGCTCCTGATGTAACTGGGAGCCCGCAGGTGAGACAGCAGCAGAACACAGCAGTTCCCGGCTGGACGCAGGGCATTTGGTGGTGCTGGTGCTGGAATGGGAGCGGGGCTCCGCGCTCTCCCGTAAATGTCAGTAAGTAATGCAACACGATCGGGGGGGTGCCAGCAGCTGCTGAAAGGGCACTTCTTCCACGGCTCGGAAGGATAAAGTTCAGCTCTGCAACCTTGAGTTCCCCCAGCTGTGGAAAGCCCCGATAGTGCCCGGCCGGCACTGCGCGTGGCTGGGGCCCTGCAAGCCGGGCACGCTGCTCCTGGGGTGCTGGGTCTGCAGAGACCCCTGCCCGGAGGATGCGCAGGGGGGCTCAGCCCCTTGCCTGCCCACCATCACGTGGAGATGCTCTATTCGCTAACCGGACTCCATGATTGTGCTCGACACCCTCACCACGGGGTTGAGCACACCCCACGGCAGGAACGTCCCCACCCTGGGGACAGCTGATGGGTGCTGCTGGTCCCTGCCCGGTCCCTGCCTGGCTGGGGAAGGACAGGGGAAGCAAAGCGGAGAAGTTTGCCTCGCCGCGCCGACTGCTCTGCCCACGCCTGCGTGCGCGCAGGAATCGGCTCCAATTAATCCCCCCTCAGCTCGGCCCGCCCGCTTCATTACCTCCCCTTGATGAGAACCATCAGTGGGGCCTGTATGATTTTGCTAATTAGCCTCACTTCGTTTATCATTTCCATTTTCTCCCAGAGACGCTCGGCTTGCTGGGCGACAGCTTCATCTCCCGCTGAAACAATGCGGCCCCTTCTGTGCCCATCTCACTTAGCGCTGTCACCGCAGCCATTATGAAATTGGGGTTTCATTTACACACTAATTAAACATTACAGCTTGTTCACAATTACAACATGGGGATGAGGAGGTAACTAATTACTTAAGAAATGAGCTAACATTTATCTCCGGTTCCTCCCCCCAGCCCGCCACCCTCCTCTCCAATGGAGGTGAGAAATTGTTGTTCAGCTGCAGCCCGGCCTCTGCTCCTGCCGTGTCCCCTTCGGGCCGTACCCATTACCTGGCCTGGGGACAATCCATCAGCCCCGAAATGGAGCTGGGATGATGGGGCTGGGGCAGTGCGGATCCTGCTCTGGGCTGGAGAGGGAAGGAGCTGGGGCTGGGGCTGAAGGCTGGCCCGGCACCGGTGCTGAGGACACCAGCACGCCCTCCACGCTCTCTCTGGTGATGGGCAACTCATCGTGAAAAGACATTTTCTTCAGGGAGGAATTAACATTTAAAAATGAGAGCCATTAGAGTAAATAAAGCGGGCTGTCACTCGGCTCAAGAGGCAACACCGAGCGCGGGCTCGGGACACAGATGTGATCGGGGAGCAGGCAAGGAGAGGAAGGGAGCAGACACCCCTTCGTTCGGTGCTCGGGGTTGGGTGGCTGGCATGGGCAGCTTGGTCTTGCGAGGCAGCATTTGGCCTTGCAAGGTGTGTGCCCTCGTCTCTGCTGAGCAAGCGACAGCCTCCTGCATGGGGCTGCCCCGTGCTGCTGCTGCAGGGGGTGCGGGCAGCCTGCACCCAGGGCCCCCCACGGCTTGGAGGATAGGGGAGAAGAGCAGCGGGGTGGTGATCCGGATGTTCCTGGGGTGGGTGGGAGGCAGCCGCCGGGCTGAATGGCCACCTGCGAGCCAGCAAGCAGGGTAGTGGCAGAAAGAGGCTGGGAGACAGGCCAGGGACTGGAGACCAGGGACACCAGAGGCCAGGGACACCACCGGTGCCGTGCCTGGATGCTTCTGCAGGCTCCGGGAAAAAGCTGTGCTGTTGCAGGTCTTTTGAAACACAAGAGACTCCCCCCCATAAACAGCCCTAAGCAGTGGAAATGCTCTCAGAAAAAAAAAAAACACCTCGTTCAGCACCAGGCAATTAAGGTTCTTTTGCAACTCTTAACCCGTGATTTTGAGACAAAGAATTTGGCCTTGGCATAATTTGAACTGCTAATTGCTTTCCTGATCCTCAGTCAGGGAACTGAGCTGAAGTCTGGGCATAAAAAAAAAATAAAAAATCACCTTCCCCATGCGGGAGAACATTCAGAGCCGCTCTCCGGGGGGAAGGGGATGCTCTCTTCTTCCCTTGAAGCAGCTTAAAAAATAATGATCAGGAAACAGTTAAGCAAAAGGGGGGTGAGCTGGTAGTTTAAAAAAAAAAATTCACACCACTTTATAATAATAGTAACAACTCATTCCCATAGTTTTTATCCTTCCTGTCTTTAGCCCACAAAAAAAAAAAAAAAAAAAAAAAGAAACCCTAAGCTAAACTACTGACACTGGCTGGGAGCTTAGAACTGCCGCATCAAACAGAGCCCTTGAATCTCCTGAACATAATTGTGCTGCCCTCTAACCTCAACCTTCAATCAGTGCAGTTTAACTATCTCATTTTAGCCTACAGGACACACCCCTCTGCTAACTAGCAGCCATATTCTTCTCATTAGGAGACTGCTCTGTACAGGAGCATGGAGGCAAATCCGTTGTCTCTCTTTTTCTCTCCCTCTCTGCCTCTTTCGGTTGTTATACGTGTGCTTCTGGAGGGGAAGAACAGGAGCACAGGGCTTTGCGGGTGCCAGCGATGGCCCAGCTGCCCAACTCCGAGTCCCCTGGCTGTGAAAATAAAGCCAAATCTCCTGTCCTCGGCTGGAAATGCACAGTGGATGAGAGAATGGCCCCAGTGACCCTCTGGGCCAGGTGCTGGTGGCTCTTGGGGAGAGGAGGCCTCGGGTCCTGGTCCTGCTGGGGACAGCCTGAGAGGCGGTGGCAGATGGGGACACGTGTGGTGCCAGCACCGTTCCTGGGCAGCATGGAGCAAGGGGCAATGCAGAGCCAGACGGGGCTTGGGTGCAGCAGGAGAACTGTTCCTATACACCAGGAAAGCTTACCAAGGGCTGCCACGCGCTCTCCACCAGTGGGGAGTTCTGCATCCAGTCACCGGTTACGGTTTCCTCCAGGCTTGAAGGCCAGCTTGAAGCCACGAGGGAACGCCACGGGACAGTCCTGCCACTGCCGGAGCCAGCAGCTGACCCGGCTGCGTCCCTGGGCCTCCTCCTGGCCAAAAACTGACAGGAGTTCTCAGTGTGCTCCCCTCAGCGAGGCTGTGGGCCTGCGGGGGCCACACACGGCCCGCCACCTGTCAGGACGGGGCATGGGATGCAGTAGGTTCGGACCGAAGCGCCCACCCGCAAACCCCCCGAGGACTGAGTCCTGCCGGAGCCCTTTGCTGTGGGGTTTTGGTGTGTTAGCAGCCCGAGAGCAGGGCGTTATGGTGGTTTGTGTGCCGACACAGAGGGATAAAACGCAGCCCCGGATGGATCTGTGATGGCCCGGTGCCCGTCTCCCCCACACAGCGGCACCCTCCCCACCCAGACCCTGTCCCTAGGTCCTCTGCTGAGGTACGCTGGCTATCAACACGCTCCAAGTTCGTTATCTTCAACAGGCCGCTCAGGACGCGGGGCAGCGATCCTTAAACCAATTAACGCCATCCTTTGATTTCAGGGCAGAAGGAAGGAGCCGCCAGGCTGCCGCAGAGAGGGGACTGTCAGCGCCGCAGCGAGGAACGAGTCACGGGTCAGAGCGCGGCAGCACGGAGGTGCCCGTTAGCTCTTAACGAGACACGGGGGCAGCTGCCAGAGCCGGCTTCTTGTCAGAGCCCTCCTCTGTACCCTCCCCCGGCCCCGGGCAGGGGGAGAGGAGAGGCGAGCAGCGCCGTGAGGGGCCGAGCACGAGCACGGCCTGCGGGGAGGTCGGCGGTGCCGCGGGCCCGGGCTCCAGGGCCCGTCCTGCCTGTGGTACATCTCCCGCCCTCACGCCAAGCCAAGGGAGAGCACGAAGCCGAGTGCGAGGCCTAAATGAGAGCCGGAGAGCGTGGTGCTAACAGCCCCAAACCCCGCAGGAGCTGAGTCCCAAACCCCTTGTGCCAGCTCCCCCTTCCTGGGCAGCGCCGGGGTCAGAACCGCTGTGCGGGATGCGGTGGTACACCCCAAAAGTCCTGGATTTACCCCCACGTAGCAGACTGAGGTTTCACAGCGAGGACAGAGCTTCCTCCTGGCCACCACGGCCCAGGACAGCCCCGGTGCCCAGCCTGAGACCCCCGGGACCCCCCAGGCACCATCACCCTGCTGCACCCACCGAAGGCACCAAACTTTCCTCTCTTTCTTTCTTTGCTCCCTCGTTTTTTTTCGAGCAGAAGTTCTCTCTGAGCGAAGTCTTTCAGGGGAGGTGGAGAGAGAGTAGGAAGCCAAAGAGAATCATCTTGCTAGTCAAAGCCTTTAACAACTATTTTTAATATCAGGCAGAGGAACAGGATTTTGAAATGAAACAGCCGGTGCCTCTTTGATGGGCGAGCTACAGATCTTGAAACAAGGTCCATTCCCTCCTCCTTCACTAACTAACAGCCATATTTCTCTCATTAAAGACAATCTGGCCGTATTTTCAAACTTCTTAACAAGGCGATCACCGTAATTTGAGATTTCTATTATCCATGCTCCTATTACAGCAGTCTTTTAAGCAGCTGGCTTTTTTTTTTTTTGCTTTCTTTCCCCGACTTTGTCTCTCCCCTCAAACTGCCATCAGTGGTAATGACGTGCAGGAAACAAGAGCACCAAGAACCAGCTTTTTTTTTTTTTTCCCTTTTTTTTTTTTTCTTTTCGGTACTAGCTTGTGCAGGGGTAGCGAGAAGGAATAAAATCAAAAGCCAAATGAAGTTTGGTTATCTCTTATCGAGAGTTTGGGTTTTAATCCGCCCAGGAGCACAAACGAAGCCCCGGCACAGCCGTATCTCCCCCGTCCATCGCAGAGCCCCCTCCCCAAAGACCCCCAGCTCTGTCCCCTTCGCGGCCGCAGCCCCCTCCCTGCCCCATTAGTCCTTGGCCGGGCGCTGCCAGATGGATGCAATTTGCATAATATCACCGGCGGAGGCTGGCGGATCAGCCGGGGTCAGGCTCTGACATCTCCAGCACAGTCTATCTCCAAGTGCTAATTTGGACTGCATTGATCTCTCTTTCTGATTTCTTTGTCATTTACGTCTGCGATGGTTTGACAGGAGATACAGAGACAGACAAGGGGGGAAAAGGAGGGGGGGGGGGGAGAAGGGGAGAGAAACAAAGATTGTAGTTACAGATGTCTTTAAGGGAAAAAACAGATTAATCCAAGGACTCCTCTGAGGGTCGCAGCTTTGAAACATCCTAATTATCCTATTCTTATGAATTCCTGTACAGACTTGGAGGGGGGTCTTGTCAGGGAACTCGGGGGAATGGAAACTTGTTAAATTGCGGCGGAGTCTCTCCGGCTGGCTGCTGCCCCTTCCCCTCCCGCACCTCGCAATCGCTTCTCATTAGGAGAAGTGGGGTGGCTGTGCACCCCGCGTCCCTCCCGACACGGCCTCCCCTCCGCACCTCCGAAACGGCTCTCGTTAGAGGTACATCTTCTGGACAGCTCGGGCAGGAGCCCAGCCTGGGGTAAGGTATTTGCAGACAGGAGGAGCCGGGGCACGAACCTGCTGGAGCCTCCCGACGCAGCCTCCAGCGCCCTGGCAGACCACAGCCGCCAGCTCCGCATCACCCAGAGGGTTCAGGGAGGCTGGAGAAGGGCTGAGGAGGATGATGGGGACCTGGAGACCAGGGCTTGATGAGAAGGAGCCGTCATGGAGGGGCACGAGCTGCTGGCCTGTCCCCCGGCGTGCAGGTGCACAAGGGCAGGCTGGGGACACCCTCCAAAGACCCCTTCCACGGGAGCGCAGAGCACAGGCAATGCATGCTCCTAATTGAGGCGTTTATGTTCGTTAGGAGGAAACTCTCCCCTCTCACAGGTAGGAGAAGACGAGCCACCGTTTAGCTTCGTCTGGGACGCATCACTGAGAGACACCATGGCACCAAAAGGATCCACGGGGAAATCAAAATGTCACTCGGTGTTTTACGTCGCTACTTTCCATTGAAAAAGCTCTCTGGGAAGTTAATGATCTTCCCAGGCCTCTTACCTATCACGTATGTCTCTGTCTGAGGCCGCACCGTGGTGCATGGCAATGCTGCTTGTTCCAGGAGAACAAGTGCCAGCAAGCACGTTTCACCCATCCAGCACAACACGGGACTGGGCTGGACCTGAGCAAAGGCTGTTCCTGCTGCCCACCGGGCTCACGCCGTGCAGGGAGGGATATTTTGCAACAGGACCAGCCAAAAAGCCAACGGTGGGACAGGTCCGAGGCAGCGCATAGGGTTCTCTGTGGTGTAGGTCAGTTCGGGTCTGCAAGCTCCTGGGTTTGGGACTGGCTGATTCGTAACGCAGAGCAGCCATAAACACACCCTCCAGCAACGCCTTGCTCCCCGTACACCAACAAGGGTTTGGGGTGGTACAGAAAATGTATCTGAGAGGTTTTCCATCTGCCACCGGGCAGAGGAGTTGGGCCAGAGGCCGTGCTGCGGGGAGGGACAGCAGACCTGCTCTCCTCCCCATGGGGGGACAGTCCACGCCGCTGGTCGGATGTGTCTGGGGACAGCCAGGAGTGAGAGGGGACAGGAGCTGGGGACAGCAGCAGCCGTGCCAGCCCAGACATCCCTCTTCAGCCTGACACCGTGCTGCAGGTGCTGCATACACCTGATTCCAGCCCGAAGCTGGGGGCATGCGCCTGCCTCTCGCAAAGCCTGCGCGAGCAGCAACCTCAGCTACCTGTCCCTTGGTTGGGAGGAGCGCACGGCACCGCCTGGCATCGCGTGGCATCTCATGGCGTCACATCTCACGGCATCACACTGTACTGCAGGGCACCTCACGGCATCGCATCATCGCATCGCACGGCATCGCACGGCATCGCATGGCATCATGTCACGGCATCGCATCGCTTGGCATCACATCGCTGTGCCGCACCAGGGCTTGTCCCAGGCAGCAGAAGCCCCACAGCCTGTCTCACCTCCACCAGCACACCGGGGCGATGTGGGACGGCTCCAGCAACCACCCCTGGCTCAGCGGGGCCGGGCGAGCGCACCGTGCCCCCGCGAGCGGGAGCGCGATCAACTTTTCGGCTGGGTAGGACGGAGGGGTGAGTGCAGTCAACACAAACACTCAATCATCCTTCCTTTCTTTCTTCTGTGCCTCCTTTGTTAACTGCAGGAAACAGCTGAAAGACCTTGAGTTTCCCATTGTAGCGTGTATGGGAACAGAGCTGCAGTGATCAGAACATACCCCCCGCTGCTCCCAGGGAAAAAGGGAGAGCTGAATCTTTTCTAAAAAGGGTTTACGATTAGAAGAGTGTTCTGTCACTCTGGCGCGCAGTAATCCACTGCGCCACCAAGTCCCTTCAGAGAGATGTCGAAAACTTAAATGACTGAAAGCAAAAGAGCCCTGGCTCAGGTTCCCAGGCAGCCAGACATCCTAATTATCTTTAGATCCACTCCCACATGGAGGGGAGAGAGCACACAAGAGTAAAAAAAAAAAAAAAAAAGGAAAAAAAAAAAGAAATAGAAAGAAAAAGAAAAGGAAAAAAAAAAAGACTGTCACATTGCTTTTTTCTTTTTTTAAAAGCTTGTCTCTGCTCACTGCTTTTCCAGCTGTGACACCTCTCACGGCAGTTAATTAGAATCATGTCACCGCGTTAATGTGCTCTGACTGGACTCTGACAGACGCGCGTCCTCCAACCGGCCGCCCCGGCTTCACCGCTCCTCCTGCAGGATGTAGGGCCCAGCACTCGCAGCGGGACCCTGCCACCCGTGTGCCACCCCATTCCCGGTCCCGTGGTCCCGCGGTGCATCCGGCCGGGTCCTTTCATCGGGCTCCATCCTGCCGGGATGCTGAGCCTCGCCGCGGCACCCGCGCGCGTCCGCTCCACCTGCTCGGGATCCGCCTGACCTTTACCAGCGCTAATTCGGAGTGACACTGCTCATTTGGTGACATTTCTGTTGCTTTTTACTTAAGTCTCTTTTAATTATTTAACTCGGGGTCTTTCCCCTTTTGTCTCGGGCTGCTTGGGAGAGGAAGCCCCGGGGTGTCTGGGGCAGTGGCCCCGAGGCAGCTCCTTGGTCCTGAGCAAGCCCCATGTCCTCCGGCTCTTGCCACCCTGGCAAAAGGACGGTGCTGAGCATGTGGCGCTGCTCCCGGTAAGAGCATCACCTCATCACCCAGTACAAGCGAGGGCTGAGATGGGAAGCGACCAAAAAGACAGAGGGGAGAGTCACAAAATGCTCTGCCCGTCCCCTGGGTCCACCTGGCGCAGAGGGTGGGTGGGCACGGGGGGCTCGCAGTGCCCTGGGGGTTGCCCGCGGCTCGGGGCTCGCAGCATCCCTGCGCCAGGAGAGCCAGGAAGAGGGGGAGGAAAAGCAGGCCGACGAGAGAGGAGGCTGAAAGAAAGCCGGCGAGCTCTGAGGACCTGGCGGGGCGAGGAGAAGTCTCGTGGGCCACCCTCCCGAGCCGGAGCTGAGAGCCAAAGGCCCCCATTAGGGGTGCCCGCCGCCGCACTTAGCGCGCGCAGCCCCCGCGCGGGCAGGGCAGGGCAGCAGCACCCCGCAGGCGCCCGCCCGGCTCCCCGCGGCGCTGGCAGCCCGCGGCAGTTAATTAGAATCGTGTCACTAAGTAAATGCGCTCTGACTGGACTCTGACAGCCGCTCACCTATGACACCGGGGGCCAGGAGACAATCCACATCAAACTAGCGCAGTGTGACCCTTTTAACACAAAGAGTAAACTCACTGCGCATCGAGTTGAAGCTCATTAAAACTGTCTACTCTGCGAGCATCCCATTAACCTCGCCGTTAAAAACACGCAATTCCTCTTCTTCTTTCCGAGGCCTAATTAATGCTCCGGATCAGGAACAATATCACACCCTAACCTTCTGAGATTTCCAATCAGGAAACGAAAAAAGAGAGAGACGGGGCCAGGAAGGCGCCGGGTGCTTGCCAGGTTGCTCACCGCAGGGGCCGCTGACCTGCCCAGGCAGGGGGCTTCTCCCTTCTCTCTCGGCCCCATGGCACAGGGAAGCGGTGAAGCCCCGTGCCGAGGCTGTGAGCAGGACCGAGCTGGCCCCATCCCGAGCCCGTGGGCTCCTCCTGGCCAGGACCCTCCTGCTGTGCCCGGCAGCACCGAGCACCCTGGCCTGGGGCTGAGCCTTGGATGCATGCTCCTGGTCCGTCAGCAAGAGGCACAGCGGCCTGGGTGACCTCGTCCCTGAAGAAGTAAAAAGAAAAAAACCCACACCTGACATTTAGAGCTAAATGGGAAGTCCTAACAATCTGCGCGCCGAAGTCTAAACTTTCAAGGATCGGTTAAATTCCATTCGATTCAAAAGAGACCAACAGCAAGGTCTAACACCGGGCTTTAGACGCTGCTCCAGCCCACTGCAGGCGGAACCGGAGAGGAGAAATGGGAAACAAACTATCCCAGCAGCGGCTTCTTCTGCAGATTTGGGAACTTCTCCCTTGTCTCGGTGTGTTTTCCCTACAATAACTGGCTCGTTCGGAGCCAAGAAACAACAAAGGCCCGAACACAATGAAGGTGTGCCTTTTATCTCTTCCATAATCAGAAAAACAAGCAAACGTAGGCGAGGAGGAGACTAACTCTAAGACCTCGAAGGGGTGCTTTCCAGAAACACTTGTTCAACTCACAGCCACTGTTCTTACTTTTGTTTCATGCATCTGGTATCGTTAACAAAAAATACGAAATGCACTTTTCCTTCTACGCTAGGCATATGCAAGGGAAGCAGTATTTCACTAATAAACATCATTTAAATGACCTCACGGGTACTTGAGATACTTGGCATTCCAATTTTCATCCAAAAGCGCAACAAATCACATCATGAATAATAATCTAATCCCCACCTCTTGAATAACAAACAGTAACTCACCATTTTCCTAATGCGACAATGATCTAAAAACCCAGACTAAAGGCACATTATGTAACGTTATTGATCAAAACAAATGCAAATACGATATTTGATGTGTAAAAGGACAACGAGACTTAACATCTGGGCAATGGTAGGGAGAGCTGAACGTGGTTTGATAGGTGCTGGTCAGTAAAACTTGACCTTTCTTCAGGGAAACGGATAAAAAAAAAAGTGCAAAACCAGAAGAAAATCAATTACTGAAAGCAGGTGCCCTGCTGGCTGATTTAAATCACAATTAAAAGCTGCGATTTCAATCATTCTGATTTGTATCAGTCTCTGCAAGTCCGCAGAGAGGCCCCGATGTGAGAACGCTGCCGTGCTGGTGTCACCGCATGGACCCCGTGCCCTAACCCTCCCCTGCGCCCTTCCCGAAACCTCCTATCGGGCACCCCCGAGATCCTCCAGCCCACGCTGGGGCTGCCATGCATTTAATCTGTGTTCGAGGAGAGATGGGAGCTGCAGAAAGTCCTCTCTGGGGAATTCGTACAGCTGAAACACCAGCCTGGGACTGCAGGTGGAAGAACAGGCTTCACTCCCCTTTCGCTCCTTTCCCATCTCCCACAGATTTCCTGCACCCTCACCTTCTGGAGCAGGATACTGCCACCCCCTTATTCTGCTTGGAGTTGCTCACCAAACCGAAATATTGATGCATCCCCTCTTCTTCCCTCCCACAACACACCCACACCGGACCCCTGCACGCCCAGCCACAAGGCAGCTGCTTTGCACGGCCTGCCACCGAGGTGACGCTTTGGTGGCACCAGCCCTTCCCTGTCCCTCGGCAGGATCCGCAGCTCGTTTGCTCGCGAGCAGAAACCAGCTGGAAGCTGGAAACGAGCCCTGCTCAGCAGCTTGCTCTTCCACACTCGCAGCTGTATTTCCCAAGGGATGTGGCCCCGGATTTCAGCAGGGTCCACCACAAGCCCCCTGCCTGCACGTGGCAGCTGTGCAAGGTGAGGTTCCCCTACGGGATCCGGCAGGGCATCGAGTGCCCCGTGCCTGCCAGGACTTCACACAAGGTGAAGCAGAGGAGAGGAAAGGAAGCACAGAGTGAGGACCGGTCCCAGAGGCTGCGAAGAGCCCAGGTTTGGAGCAGGTATCTGCTGAGCCAGAGTGAATCGGAGAGCGATGTGAAAATAAAGCAATGCACAACCCATCAGGCGAGACCACGAATTTGCAATCTGTTTACAAAAAGAAGTGGCTGTCCACTGCGATTTTTCTACCAGGTTTGTAAGGAAAAGCCCATGTTGCACATCCCTGCATCCCTGAGCTGGGAAGTGACGCGGCCAGGAGGCTGGTGTCCCCGTAAAACACCAGGCAAGGCAGGTCTCCAGCCACCAGCGTCACCCCGAGCCTTGTCCCAGGAGGGATGCTGAGCTCAGCCCCCTCTAAAGCCACCAGGCACGGGAGGCCAGCGGCTGCTGCCCCCGCCAAAGGCAGAAGATTGCAGGAGTCTGGGGCAGAGCTGCAGACAATCCACCCATGGCTCACCCCACAGCAGCCAGGAGTGCTCCCCCAGGGAGGGAGCTTGGCAGAAACGAAGCAGCAAAACCTTCCTAAAGGGCTGGAGCGGGGAGGGACACGAGCAGCATCTTTCTCAGCTCCAGCAGGCAGAGACACCCGAGCAAGACAACAGCGCTGAGATAAACGCGGGCAAAACCCAATGGCAGACAGATGATACTCCGGGGCTGGGGACAGTTTGTCAGAGTAGGAGATGACAGCAACAGAGCGCTCTCGCCATAAATAAAACAAGGGAAGATGAGACACAAAACAACCCTGCATCCCCTAGAGGGACCCTAGGCAAGGTCCAAGCCCCAAAGCAGGACGGCACACCCAGCTCCTGCAGGCCCGGCTCCTTCTCCGTCATCCCCCCCAACGTGGCACACAAGCAAGGCAAATCTGCTCCCAGGCAAGGAAGCAAATTTTAATGCTACCTCCGTCAATAATGCAACCAGATCCATAGTTCAAAAGGAGCTTGCTAATTAAAAGCTGGTGAGCTTTAAATAATTCATCTCCGTAACTTGGATTGATTGGAGAGTTTAATGGTTAGAGTCTTGAAACAATATTAAACAGCCTCCTCGAGGCCCAGGTAGCAGGTGACTTTTCCAAGTAAATCTTACCTCCTTGCAAACTTGAATGCTCTCGAGTCAGAGCGGATGAAGGGCCGGGAGGCAGAGGGAATGGAGACACGAGATGGGCGAGAGCGATGCAGCTCTCTGCGGTGCAGCCCAGCGGACGCGGGCTAGCTCCCCGTGACCCGTGCATTGAGCTCCTGCTGGTCCCGCAGCCCGCTGCCTGCCCCAGCCTCTGCTCCGAGGATGGCCACAGCACCCAGAGGAGCTGGAGCACCATCCCACTGGGGACAGCCCCCTGCCCAGCCCGCTCCTCTTGCAGTTCCAGCACCCCCAGAGGGACTGAGAGCCGTGATGTGTTCCCCATCCATCCCCTTGTGGCTGTGGTGTGGGTATAGCAGGGACACCGCGGGCACGTGCACGTGAGTGTTCTCCCTGGCGCATCTTCTTCCCCTCCACCATTGAGACCCCGCAGCCCTTCGGCTGGCTCTCACCATGAAGCCCAGAGCAGCTCTGGAAGCTGAGGCGCCCCCCGAGCCGCAGCCGCAGGGACGGGCAGGGCGCAGGGCCCGGTCACTCACCTATCCCGCTGTGAGGCCTCCCTATGTGCTGTAGGTTCAGTCCTTTGTTCATGTCTAAGAGCCCGTTCTTTGGCCAGCTCCCCATGGCAAAGCTGTACGCCTGCAAGAGAGAAGCAGAGGGTCAGACGGCGGCACAGAGAGCACGCAGGCACGTTTTGGGGAGCACCCCGCTGCTGGCAGCTGCCCGTGCTCGGCAGTTCCTGGGGCATGAGCAGGTCCGTGTCCCCGATACTCAACACAGACCCATGCATCACCCCTACAAAAACTTTCCGGGAGGTGCTGCAGGCCTGGCCCAGCTGATGTTGCTCGGAGGTGCCCAGGGCCTGTCCCTGAGCCTCGTACAGGAGCGTCACCGCCGGGAGGGACCCAGGTGTCAGTCCCCAGCTCCGTGCCCGGGCACTGTTTAGGATTAACATCGCCCACGGCCGCCTCCGTCACGCTGGGGGCTTGTCCTGCCTGTCCCTGGGCTGCTCCAGCACCATTCCACCTTCCCTGCGGCACCACGGATGGGCTGCCCAGGGGCTGGAGAGGGGTGGCCGAACCCAGGCTGACCCGAGCTGCAGCCCCTTACCTCTCCATCCATCCTTGGGACCCCCACACTGGGAACCCCCCCCCAGGGCCCCAGCGCTGCTCGCCCCAAGGCACAGAGACACAGCCTGGCCGGAGGGAGGGAGCCGGGAGCCTGAGCAGCACAACCCCAGCGGACAATGCACACGGGGACACAGCCAGGCCCCCGCGCCGCCCCCGCGCCTGTAATTAGGGGCTGCCAGCCCCCTATCTTCTTCATCTTGAGGAATTAAGCTCACGGCCGCATTGTGAGCCTTAAGAACGGCACGCGGGCTTAGCGGCGCTCGCGCCGGCGCTATCTGTGCCGCCATGAGGGCCATTGTCCCCAGATGGGATCAGGGCAATCCCGCGGCGCCTATCTGCCTCCCGCAGCGGGGATCAGCGCGTGCCTGGGGAGACGCTCAGCAGCGGGAACGGGGCCGCGCGGGGTGAGCGGGATCCCAATTTGGGGGGCTCAGCCGGAGAGGAGCTGCGTGGGACCCCCTGCGCGCCCCCAGGGACCCCCGTCCGCAGCGGCGATGAGGGGCAAAGGGGACGGGGGGCTGCCACCAGGGGCTGTGCCCTGCTCCCTGCTGCTGTCCCTAGCGTGGGCACGGCCGCCCCGCAGCCCCCGCCGCCTGCCCTCCCCTGGGAGCCACGGCTCGGGGGTGGCGGGTTTATCGCCGGCCTCCGTAAGCGCTCGTGCCGCCGTGTTCCTCGTGCCTTAGCAAAACAGAGGGCTCCACGGGTAATTAATAGACAGCATCGCTAATCCTGTTGGGAGATGATTAGCAATTAAAACTCCTAATTAAGTCTGTGCATAATTCACTGAAATTACACTTTGTGTACACAACGGGGAGGGTTCCCTCGCCTTCACCAAACAGGCTCTGATATCTTCATCGCTGACGTTTCCTGCGGCCGGGATGCCGGGCGGCCGTGCGGGGCGGTGGGGTGCCGGGGTGCCAGGGGGCCCCCACTTGCCGGGGGCTGGTGGCCTGGGTGCCGGCGCCGACGGCTCTGCCTGTGGCTCCCTCTCCTGGGCTGCGACAGGCGGATGCAGAGCGGCAGGCTCCCGGCTTGGAGAGCTCCTACCCCAACCAGGAGCACAGAGGGAGGGTGGCAGCGTCCCAGCAGAGCGACAGCCGGCTGGGTACTCGGGGCAAGCCCTGCCTGCTGCCCCCAGCAGGGCCAGCACGGCGCCAGGCGGCTCTAACACCCATCAGGCGAGCACCTAGGGACATCTTCACCCTCTCCCCATGCCCCTGCCCCACTCGGGCATGGGGAGAGGGTGAGAAGCAGCCCCCGTGCTGCTTAAAATCCGGGTTCATTGCTGTGGACGGGGCTCCTGACCCAAAGCCCTGCACTGGGGGGCAGCAGCAGCAGGGAGCCCGTGCCGCAGCCCCCCTGGCTGAGCACCAGCCCCAATTTCGCCTCGCATTTCGCTTGGCTAGCCAAGGTCACTGGGTACAGCCGCCGTACCTGAGCAAACTAGCTAAGCAGCCGGGCTGGAAGTTGGCCTGACCACTGAAGGTCAAGTGTGCACTTATGCATATTCAAAGCTGCCTGCAGGATCGATTGGCTTTTAATTGTTTTTTCCCGGGCTTTGGGAAGGAAGTGCCAGGGGCATTGATCAGCCCCGGCCGAGGCCGCTCGCGCAGCCCCCGCGTCCCCTCGGCACGGGCAGGCGGCGACGCGGGCACGGAGGGGCTGGAAGGGAGCCGGGCCGCGGGAGGCGACGGGCAGCCCGGCCGGGGAGGAGGCCGCCGAGCTCTGCCAGCGGTGGATTGTATTCGAAAATAAAGTTTTTTAATTAAAATTGGCAATTCTGAGCCGCCTGCCGGCAGCAGCCACGCAATCAAGAGCGAGGAGCTTTGCTGTTTAATATTTAAAGACAACGTTTAATCTTTAAACAGGAAAGTTCTGCTGCTGACTGTTAAAGCGAGGCACGGAGCTCCCGACGCGGGGTCCCCAGCCCGACGCCGGCACTGCCGCAGCCCTGAAACCGAGCCCCTAAACTTGCTCGCAAGTCTTTACAAAATGCCAGGAAACCCTTTTGGCGGGGAAACCACCCTAATTTATCCCTCCCTCTGGCTGGAGCCCAGCGCTGCAGGGACTGGCTTGCCCCCTTTGAGGTCAGACACCGAAGTGACAGCAAGGCCCCACGGCATTTTGTTTTCACCTACGTTTTAACTGATAAAAAATATAGGCGTCTTCTAAAAAAGCCACTGGAAAACATTTTGGGTCAGAATCCTCATTCAAAACCAAACTTAGCCGACATGGTGTTTGCAGACTAATTTTCAAGCAGCTCGAACACAATTATTTCCATTCGCACCGCCTCTTCGAAAGGTCTCCCTTTCTTCCTGATTTTGTTTGTAATTCTGTGAAGGCTACATTTGCCTCCCTGCCAACGCTCTTCCGAAGCTGGATGATTATTAATTATATTTATTTACTTATACGATCCCCTAGGCACCCGCAGCGGCTCGCAGACAAATACCACCCCGGGTCCCCGATGCCGGGACCTCAAACCCAAGGTAAGCAGATACCCCTGCGGTAAATGCGAGCTCGCAGCAGCGGGAGATCAGGGACAGGCTGTATCTCCCCGCGTGTAACCAGCACGGCAGATAATCCACACCCCGCTACAAGGAGCGGTACGGGGAGGCAAGTCCTCAGGTAACCTGTACCTCGCGTCACCTGCGGGAAACCCAAGACGGGGGAACCGAAGCGGGGAGCTGCTGGGGGGTCTGATTTGGGGTTCAGTGCCCCCGGGGCACGGAGATGCTGCGGGTCAGCGTGTGACCCACGGGGCGGCAGAAGGACTGCTGTGGGATGAAGCACAAAGGGTCTGAGGGCACGCTGCTGGTGCACTGGGTCACCAAACCTCCCCGTGGCCGCCATGCGCCTGCCTCAGCTTACAAAAATCCCCAAAACAAGAGCGCTGTGGCTCGTCTCGGGGGTCAAAGCCGTTCCTCCGAGCTGGGAGAGGTGCACACGAGTGGGGCTGGGCAGCACGACGGCACTGACCGCAGGGGGAAGACCATGGGCAGGACTGGCCTAGTTCTCATAAAAATGCTGCCCAAGTTGGCCCCGCGTTCACCTGCTGGCCCTCGCTAACAGCTGAAGGCAAACCGCCCCTGTCCCCAGCAGCCGGGCTCCTTCAGGCTCCGTGCCGCAGCCCGCGAGCAGCGCAGCCTCGGAGAAGATGTTCCGGGGGGGGGGGGTCAGAAAATTCCCAGAACTGGAGCTTGTCAGGCTGATGTATTGATCTAAGCGGACTGAATAATGCTCCATCATTTATTTATGGGGAAGTGCCCGGCGCGCTTCACAAAAACCGGCGTTCGGCAGTCACATTAAGGCAAGATTTAATGCCGGCAGAACGGGGCACCCGGGCGGAGGTCAGGATGCTCGGGGAGCCTCGCAAACCCTTCCTGCGCTCATGGAGCTGCCGGTGCTCTGCTGGTGCACCCCGAGGCTGCCGGCACAGCTTCCCCGGCCCCTCCGCAGGCCCAGAGGGTGTTGCACACGCTAATTGTAATTTTAATATTAACACGCACACTTTCGGGCAGGGAGAAAGCGTTTCCTTTCGGGAAAATCCTCCCAGGAGCAAAGGTGCTCAGCGGATCGAGAGTGCTGAAGGATGGGGACGAAGGAATAAAAGACAGCGATGGCGTTTTTTGGCTGAAAGTTTCTGCCAAAGAAAGCGATGCCTGTGCCAAACACGGGCCTGAAGAGAAAGCAGGCAGCAGTGAGATGTCCCCAGCTGCTCTTCCCCAGCCCGCTTCTCGCCGGCATGGGGAAGCGGGGGGGGCAGGGGGCGCTCCCCAAGGACCCCGCCTCGCGCGGCAGCCTGCGGATTGCGGCTGACCCCCCCTGACACTGGCGCAGGGGAGAAAATGACTTCGCGGCAGCAGAAGTGTCTTCTTCCTCCCGTCACGTCACCTGCTCGCCCAAAACAAGCATCTCCCTCTCACTCACCTCACCGCGCCGCTCCCATGATGAGGTGTCAGGGCGTTGTGCCAGTTCGGGTGTTGGGAAGAAAAAGGAGGTCACGTCTACGGCTAAGCGGGCTTTTAAACGGCTTAAAACATTCCCGGCGCCCCCCAGCATCCTTAGGTTCAGGGGCTGGGGGTGTCTTTGAGGCAGTCCCCCAGGACAGCAGATCGCTCGCCATCCCTTTATTTAACTGCACGCGAGCCACGGGAAGGAGGGGAAGGGGGAATTTCTTGCTGGGATTCCTTGCCACGCCAACTTTGCAGCACAACGGAAGAGAAGGGGCGAATCTGCCACCCCCCAGGCCAAACCCCGCAGCAAGGAGGCCGCTGGATCGGGGCAGCATTTAACCAGGGGGCAGGTGAGGAAGGAGCAGAGCGAGAAGTGGTGGTACGGAGGGTGAGGAGGAAAACTCGTCCCCCCCGTGGGCTGGCTGCCCTCCTGGCTGCCAGAGGCAGGAATTTCCCCCCCCCAGCTCAGCACCAGCCCAGGTGAAACCGGTCCCTTTTAAGCAGTTTAGTCAGAAGCGCTGCCACGTTCGCGGCTTTTCAAGTGTTTTTAAATCACTTACAAAAGCGGGATTAAACGATCAGGAATTCCATTTAATAGGACAAATAAAGAAATAACAATCTGCTCCATCGGCCCTGCGAAAGGCAGGTTTGATTTAAGGAAAAAAAAAAAAAGGGAAAAAAAAAAGTATAAAAGAGGGAGAGAAAAAAGGGAAAGGGAGGTGGAAAAAAAGGATAATGTGTGTTTACTCAAGCAAAGAAAAAAATATTTAAGTGATGTAGGGGAGAAGATTGCGGTAACTAGTGAAGAATAACATCGTCTGCTTTGCTGTCAAATCACACAAGAATTTCAGTAATAGATTCTCATTCTGACACTCAATTCAATTCGAAGGTGATCCTGCTTTATCCCAACACATCAAATATTAAACACTCGTATTAGCCGGGGTGCCGTCGCCTTTCCCAGCTTAGAGGCGGCAGGAAGCTTTTCCCCCCACTTTCTCTCCCCCGCTGTAATATTCTCAATGTTATCTAAACATGCCTTCATACACCGGGGTTCCTTATCAAGCCCATTCGGGGAGGGAGTGGGGGGGGCGTACTTAAAACGGTATTAGTTTGGGGGGCTTTTATTATTCTTATTTCCAAAGCTTTTCAATTTTGTGCGGAAACAGCTTAGGAAAAAAAAAAAAAAAGAAAAGGAGGAGGAGGGAGGGGAGGCAGCGAGAGGGGGAGACGGAGCGCGGGAGCGAGGGAAAGTCTAAGAAAGGGAGAAGCAGCCAGCAGCTCTTGTTTGACTGATGCCTTTCAACAAGGGCAGTCTAGCTTGTCAAAGCCCGGGCTCGAGATGAATTGGCATATCTATTCAGCCTGCCTCTGGATGTCATGCAATACAGTTTCATATTCCCAGATAAGGCATGATAAGCAATTGCTGCCCTGACACCGACTCCATCCATCCCTGCCTTTCTCTGCGCGCATCCGGCTGCCTTGCAGAGCTCTGCTGCCGTTTGTACCGGCACGGCACCCCAAGGGGGCCTCCGAAATGACCACGTAAAGCTCCCAGCCAGCACCCCAAACATCACCCCAGCCCACGGGAGGACAGCCCAGCCTTAAGGGAGAGCTGCAGGGGATGCAGCCTACCTGTGGTGCTCTCCCCTCGCTGGGCAGGCAGCCCCCGGCACCACGCTGCTGGCTGTAGGGTCCCTGCAAAGTGCACGCATGCCCTAAAACTGTATGACCAGCGGTGCTGCAGCACTGCCTACACACACGGCTCGGAGAACCCCGTGCTGGGCTCTGGAGCTGCCATGGGAGAGCCGCTGCCTGCCCAAGCACCCCGCGGCACAAGTGGATAAAGCTTTGCTTCACAAAGGGAAACTGAGGCATGGGACGGTGCCCGGCCCTTTGGTGCACGCGGGGATACCCCAGAGCAGCCTGTCTGCCCACGTCCCAGCAATGCCACGCAAACGCCCGGCCGTAACCCCCCTTAGCCCCAGGAGGGGCAGGAGGGACCCTACAAGCAGCAGCAGCCCCGTGGGCAGGGTGCCCGCGGCCCCGCGGGATTAGCAGGCGCTGAGGCTTACGCAACGACGGCAGCGCCCGCGAGGCCGGAGTGTCAAAGCGCCAAGCAGTTTAGGCTTCACATTGCTGTGTGTTTGAACAAGAACAGCCTCTGCTTCGCTCCCAGGCTAAGGATTATCCTGGATAAAATGTTCTCGACTGCTGTGTGCTCCGCGGCTGGTGGCACGCTAGGTTAATGCCTCGGGGACCTGGGTCCGAGCCCCGGGTTTGGGCGCGAGGAAAACAAAGCTCCAGGTCTGCGGGGCTGGGAAATAGGGCCGGGGGGCAGCGCTGGCCTGGGAGAGGGGAGAAGCAGGGCCCCCACGGGAGCAGCTCGAGCACCAGCCAGCAGGAGTGGGGGCCCGGTGGCCCAGCGGCACAACCCGGTGGGAACCAGGGGCTGAGCTGCACCGGGGGCATTTTTCCGTGCCTTCCACAGTCCTCGCCCTGCCCTCGGGCTAGGGGCGGGCTGTTTGAGCTGGGCTGCCTGCTCTGCCATCCCTGCGTTTCTGGCCGAGAGCCGGGCTGGGGTATGCTGGTTTCTGGAAGCAGCTCCAAACACTGCTTCCAGCACGGAGATACACAGGCGGCTCCCGACCAGCGCCTGGAAGGCAGAGCCCTGCGGGGCCATCCCTGGGCACCACCCCGGCCCTGCAGGACGCCGCTGACCGAGGAAGCCGGGCGTAACACGAAGGCAAGCCCGCGGACACGCTGCGTGGATGTCCACCCACTGCCACGTCCCCTGTCCGGGCAGCTGAGCGTGGGCCGGACGAATCCTCTTCGGCTGCTTCTGGGGAACCTCGCGGCCGAGGCGGGGAAGGTGCCGCCGGCAGTGCTGGAGAACAGGCAGAGGTCGGCGCTGCCCCAAAATCAGACCCACTGTCAGCCCCCGGAGACATGAACACGGAGAAAAGGGTGACACTGCCTGCATCTCTCCTCCACGGATTTAGCTGGAGGTCACAGACCACCAAAGGGCTGTCGTTTTGCTGCATTATACGAAGCCACAGCGTCCACTGATCTCCTCCTCCCCTTCCCGGGGCCACTCGGGTGTGCCCGCAGCCCCCCAAACACTCACCCTACAATCCGACCCCAGGCCTTTCCAAATCAAAGCCGGCACCAAGCTCGCTGTCAAAACACCGCAGCCCTTCGGAAGGGGGTATTTTC
This sequence comes from Anser brachyrhynchus, assembly GCF_964034855.1. Classification (NCBI taxonomy): domain Eukaryota; kingdom Metazoa; phylum Chordata; class Aves; order Anseriformes; family Anatidae; genus Anser; species Anser brachyrhynchus. The sequence goes on along the minus strand of NC_137702.1, from coordinate 10,884,770 downwards.
CCCCCTCCATTTCTATTTTTACACATGCACACGCTCCTCTCTCCCTCGCTCGCTGTTTAATTTCCGTGTGAGAGGGAAGCAGGTGCCCGTGCTCCCGTGAGCTCTCCCTTCGCTAGTTTTTTTTTCCCTTCTTGGATCCTGCCCCATTAGTTTAGTGCCCAGCCATCTGCGACGTCTCCTGTAATGCTGTCCCCCTTGTGTACCAGGGAGCTTTTCCATTAGCGCCTTTAATATTCTGACACCTTAGCACAGGCTGCTATTACATTCAAACACTGATCGCCCTGTGAAATTACATCGCAGGGCTTGCTAAAATGGAATTGTGTATAATCAGGCTCCTCCATGCACTGTCAGTCCCATCACAAATACAACGTAAAGCAGGCTTATGGATGGGCTTAGCAGCTGCTACAAGTGTATTTTTTTTAATAGATGAAGTATCCCTTATTTAAAGCATTTCCTTAAGAAAAAAAAACAACAGTGAAAGACAAATCAACAGCTGCCGCACTATGTTAACCATACCAGCGGTCTCTTAAAAACATGTTATTTACTAAGGTAGCTATCTGTTTATCTATAACTATATCAAACAGAGAAGGAGGGTGAGATAAAGATAGTTAAACAGACAGCCGAGGAGATATCTGCCGCTGGGAAATAATAGCTAAATAAAAAGTGCCATTATTTACTCCGCCGAGGGGAGGAGGGAGAGCCAGCGCTTTCCTCCCAGCGCCACGCAGCCGCTGGCGTGCAGCACGGGGCTGCTTTGGAGGCTCCAGTTTATAGGGGCGGCCACACCGCGGCCCCAAACACGCCCCTCAACCTCCCCATAACCGTGTCAGAGAAATCTGGGGAAAAAACAGTTCAGGATCCCGGTGCTGCATCTTTTTGGTGAGGCTGCAAACGTGGGGGAGGAGAGGGAGGGGATGGACGCAGGGTGCCGTGCTGGAGGCTTGCTCGGCAGGGCAGCCTTGCGCCCGTGCACAGGGTGAACGTGGCTCGAATTAAGGCAAAATCGGCTAAGTGCCGCCACAAATCCAGCAGCCTGGCCCTCGGAGGCTGTGGATCTCCCTCTGCCATGCAAGAGGGCCTGGGTGCATTCTGCAGGCGAGGCTGGTTTCCGCATGCCGGCACGCAGGGGACCAGCTTCCCGGCCTTTTTTCCGTTCCAGCTAAGGAAGCGATGGGTTATGGCAGAGGTATTTCGGGTGGATGCAGGAATGATGCGTCAGAGAAATGAGCTCTCGAGCTCCCTGGCTCGGAGTTGAAAACGCTGCCCCTGACCATGCCCTAAAGGTTATTCTGCCTGTCTGCTGTGAAATGTGACGGTACGTTGCCTGCAGGGAGATTTCCTGAGGCGCCGTGACCCTTCTGCTATCTCCTCCGAGGAGCCTCGGCAGGAGCGATGAGATTGCAGCTCATTTCCACACACCTTGAAAGAGCCCGTCTGGATCAAACACGCCGGGAGCAGAAGGAGCACGTCGCTGCGACTCGTCCTCGCCGCCTAGCAGAGAGCCTGCTCCGGCTGAGGCAGGCTGGGAAACAGCCCTACCCAAACACCGGCGCCCTCACCTTCCCCTCCACCCTAAACCAGGACGGAAAAGCCGAAATATTGTATCGTTTCCCTGTGCGGGATCGGTTCTGCTTGGGAACCACCGAGTAAAAGCCAGCGGCAGAAAGGCTGCCCTCTGCAAAGCAGCAATCTGCTCTGTGCGAACACCGACACGACATTTTGACTCTAGTTTTTGCAGTGCAAAACAAAGCCATTTGTCCAGGGCAGGCACGCGCACGCATCTCGGCGCACGGAGCTCCGGACACGTTCGGAGGGGACACGTCTGGTGAGGGTTACGCTGTCGAGCCCAAACATGCCCGAAATGGAGGCGGCGGGACTCCAGAGGGCAGAGACCCACGGACGAGGAGCCAAGAGAAAAGCCGAGGGGAGGTGCGGGATGACTGCACCTTCATTCCCACCGCAGGGGCGAGACGAGGCGATGCACCCCTCCGGTATTTGTGCCCGGCATTTTCAAGGGCAGGTGCCCGCACGCCGGCAGCGAGGAGGGCTGCTGGGCGTCCAGCAGGTTTACGTCTCAGTGTTATAACCTCTTCTTGCAACCCAGGCCCTGGCGGACGGGAAAGAAGTAAGAGAGTGCTCCTGCAGGACCTCCTCACCACATCTTGTGTTCACTTACCACGCGGCTCTGTGTGCCCACATCCCCCAGCTCCTGCACTCCCACCCACCATGCCTTCCTGGGATGGAGCCGCGACCTTCCCCAAAACCCACCTCTGGCACGATGCGGAGGAACCAGCCCGCGTAGGACAGCCCAGAGGGGCATGGAAACACGTGCCCTGCAGCCTCCCACCTCCTCTCCCCAGGCGGCAGACTCACAGGAGCGGAAAACAAGCTTTCACGTTTGGCACGGCACCAGCCCAGCAGAGCCGGCACAGCCCCCGACTGCTCCTGCTCCGCAAGAACTGAGTCAAACAGAGTTTCTCAGCACTCCCACAAGATGCGAAGCCGCTCGGAGGAGACGGAGCTAGAAAAGCAGGAGAATGCAATGCACACGGCATCGGGGAAAAGATCAATAAAGATTACGAGGGCAGCGGCCGCGTCCCTTGCCCACGCCGGAGGCTCCCGTGGCGGCAGGGAGGGATCACCAAGGCGAGGTAACGAGGTGCCGGCGCCCAGGGACGACATCTGTCTAATCAAAGGCAGAGTTTATGCTGGATCATCTAAGCAGCAGCTCTTCCTCGGGATTGTTGACTCGGGTCGGGGTTAAGGCCGAGGAGGCGAAAGCAGAAGCGCCGCTAAGAGCCCTGCTGGATGCAAACGGCGGGCAGGCAGCGCGCCTCGGCCAGCACGAGCAGGGGACAAAATTGAGGCTCCCCGCTTTCGGTAAAAGAGCAAACAAACGGGGACGATGTGGGGTTTGGGGAGCACGCTGGAGAAGAATCGATTTGGAGAAAGGTTAGGAAGGCGGAGAACGGAAGGGCCCAAGAGCAGGACGTGGCGAGGCCCTCAGAACGGAGGCGTGGGGGGATGAACTGGCTACAGCCAGGGACGAGCTGGGGGACCAGCACCGTGTTATGGTGCTGGGCAGGTCACGGAGGAGACCGTGACACTAGTGACAGATAATTCGGGACTTTGGGTCCCCAAGGCCTCAGCTGACGCCTCCCTGGGGAGGACACAGCAGCCACCTCCGTCCCGCACCGGCCAGGGCCACCTCACCGAGCGTCCCCATCCCGTGCAGGTGCCGAAGCTCCGGCTGCAGCTGGAGGAAAGCAGAGAAGAGCCAGCGAGACGAAATGCCTCCCGGAGGACAGCGGGTCTGCAGCAGAGGACCAAAGGGCCGGGACGTGACGGGGATGCTCAGGGGCAGCCTGGCAGGTGCTTGGCTTTCCCGGCCGTGGAGCCGTGCCCGGCAGCCTGCCCGCTGCCTGCCACCGTGCCAGCAGGGAGGGAGAGGCTGGTGCGGAACAAGGCGCCCCAATTAGCTCTCCGCTCATCTAATTACATCTCCGCTGGGAGAGCCGGAGCTGGAGAAACGACACGGCTGCCTCCTTGACCACACGCTCAACCTTTCCCGCCTGTGCCATTTTAGTTTTCAGATTTTACCTTGTGCTAGCTTTTTTGTGATGTCTTGGCAGAGCTGCCCTGCCTGCAGCCCTCAGCTCCCCCCCAGCGCAGGGCAAGCCGGTACGTACCCGCACACGCTCCCCGTGCCACGTCCCTGCACCCCGCTCGGGGAGCCAGGGCTGCAAGCCACACACGTAAAGGGAGAGAACAAGGGGCACGGGGACGCAGAGGGAATGGGGGGACAGGGCACAGGCGGGTCCCCCTGCCCCACCGAGTGCCAGCGAGCCAGGCGAGCGCGCCTGCCCTCCCAGCAGCACCCCAGAGAGCCGGCAAACGAGCTTCCACCCAGCCCGCTGCCTGTAATCGCAGTCAGTCGGCGTGTGTGTTACGCTTGAGTTGATGGCTGGTGTTAAATTCAATGCCTTGAGTATCGATTTCCTCGCACATCCAGGACTTTGTTAAAGGGTTAGCCGTGAACCGAGATCAAAGGGAGGTTAACTCGTTTCTGCGAAGTGGGAAAGCAGACCTCCAGCAAAACCAGGCTCCGGGTCCCCTCCGCAGAGGATGCTCTCTGCATGTTGTTAGCTATCCCGGCCGTCTCGAAAGCCAGATAAAGCCACAAAGCTGCCTCAAAGCGGGGAGATAAAATGATCCTGACAACTTCCCACGCACCCCAAAGCCGTTATGAGCGCACGCCAGGGACCGGCAGCACGGGCCAGCACGGGACCCGTCCCCTCTCCACGGGGAACCGGTCCCCTCGCTCAGCCCAGGAGGAGAGGGTGAGCCAAGTCACCGCCACCGCGCCCCAAGCAAGGGGACTGAGAGGGGGGGAACCCACCAAGAAGACCTGGGGCTGTCCCGGAGCTTGGGAAGGCGCAGGGCTGCTCGCCAGGTGACAAGGACACCTCCCCTGGAGCTGACACTGCCATCAGCACCACCTCAACCTCTGGGGCTCGCTCTCTCTCCATTTTACCCTGCTCCTTTCCTTCCTTGCCCAATATTAAGTAATTCTGGCACTGACGGCATCCACATCAGCAGGTTTTGCCAAGGCAGTAAGAGTTAAGCGCACAAATAGCAGGACACTCGGCTTTACCTTCTGAATTTTTAAGGGACGGAGGCAGGGAAAGAGGCATGGGAGACAATCAGGAATGGTTATCACTAGTATTAATGAACGCCCAGAGGCACCGGGAAAGAAGCATCCATTTCAGACGAACATCTGTCAGCACTCAGAGGTAACATTTCTGAAGTAGCAAGGTACTCAGGAGCCTACGTTGCATGTCCTGGGAGGCTTAAGCACCCACGTACGTGATTTCTGACAACAGGCCCCGTGTCCCCTAAGTCCTCAGGGCACCAACCCCATTTCTCAACCCCTCTCCTCCTCCCCCAGGAACTGTTCACAGCCCAGCCCAGCCTTCCAGCAGCCACGCTGTCCTTCAGCCACGCTCGTGGGCTTTAACAGCACCAAATCTTCCACTCCGTGGTGGCTCCATGACCTGTCCCCACTTCCCCGAGGAGCCATGCAGCTTCACCTGCAGACAACGCAGCGCGTTTTGCCAACCCCACCAAAAATTAAAACCAAACCCCGAACCAAGGCAGCAATGCTGCTGGTATTTCAAACCAGCAGTCCCGCTGGTATTTCCCCTGTGCTGCAGCACCTGGAGGGACCAGAGACCCATCACAGCCCATCTCGGTGGCCAAATCCCATTTTCTTCCCGTGTGCCTACAGCCGTGGACGAAGAGGGATCTCCACGTGTGATGAACAGGCACTTCCCCCACCCCAAACTCCTGCCACCCAGCAGCTGATTTGTTTTTAAGTGAAAGGTTTATGCCAAAGTGCTTGGGGAATATCAGTGCCCAGCATACCAAGCGCTGAAGATTTCACTTAAACTCTCAGCATCTGTGTATCTCAACTAAATTAAGCTATTTGCTATAAAAGAGCACAATGACAGTAATGGAATAATAACAGCATTAATAAAACACAACAATCCTCGAATGAGAAGCGGACGCATCAGCTAGCTGCAACCAAGAGAAGAAGGCTATTTTAAAATCACACACAAAAACCATCTGGGGGTGGAGAAAACCAACAAAAGCTCCGAAACTCAGAGGTCAGACTGAAATTATGTTTTTAACCTCGAAAGAAAGATGCCAGGCAGAGCGCTCCCACACCGGCTGGAAACGAATTTCCACAGCTCCCAGCAAAACGGGGGCTTAAAATGGGAAGGCTGAAAATTTCCAGGGGGGGCTCCACGAAATGGGGGTGGGAGCAGGCTTAACAGGGAATCAAAAGGCTGTCAAGAAAGGCCCGTCTGATAGAGAAATGCCCCATGAAGCATCAGCAAGGTGTGTGACCCAGCTCCGGGGACAGACCCAAGGGAGCCGAGCCAGCGCCGGGGGCCAGATGCTGGGACATCGTTACGTGAACATCCAGATGTCTCGAGCTCACCACGCTGCCATTTCCTTCCTGGCTGGAAACCTCGCCTTCGCTTCAGCCACGTATTCTTCCCCGTGCTTCGTTTTGGGCGAGGTTGAGGTTAAACCTTCCGTTTCGTGGTGACCTGCGCCCTGTTTTTGCGGGGGGAGCCATTAATGCGCACTGAGCGTGCCGTGCTGCATCTCCAAGGTCTCCCATCCCACCCAGAGGGAACGCCCCACCCCGACTGGCCTCGTGGGGACGCGAGGACGGGCGAGCGTCGTTTCCCTGGAAGGGACGGAGGGGAGGGGATGAAAGGAAAGGACACCTCTGTGTTCACCACTGTTCAACGCTCAACATCGGCGGCTGAGCGACCCAAGGCTCCAAAAAAGCCAGAATTAGGCAGAAAGTGGAGAGCACCATCTTCAGGCCTACCTGCCTTTTAAGAAGGAGCAATGTGGGGCTGGCAGGTCGCTTGGGAAGCAGGCTCACGTGCTGCAAGACGGCTACAAGCCTTCTGGGCACAGGACCCTAACGCCAGCCCCCCGTCTTGAACCCTAAGCAGAGGGTTTCAACTCGGCTGACCCTCCGGAGAGCGCTCCCGACTCGACCCTTTCCGAATTCCTCCAGAGAAAAAGCCAAAGCAGCACTTGCCGCAGATTCGAGCAGGCTGCAAGTTTCTTTGTTTTCATTACAATTTTCTCTCCTTTTTTTTTTTTTAGCCATTTCTGTTCTGCCCCCCGGAGGTGCTCCTGTGATTGAATGAAACACGACCCCAGGCTCCAATAAGTGTATTTCAATTACATCTGTCACCATGTAACAATGTAATGATATATCATGTGATATTAAATCCATGGTAATCATATCAGCGATTTTTTTAATAGTGCACTAATCACATTATTACATCTCAATAATTAACAACAGAAGGCCTAAAAACCTGGATACAAAGAGGAAAGCTCAACGGGTCCTCGGCTCTTGCCCGGGAGAGGCCCAGAGCGGAGCAGGATGGTGCAGGAGGTGCTGCCACGAGCACAGCGTGGCGAGGGGCAAATCTCCACGCAAGGGCGCCGGAGTTTTGCACCAGCAGCGCTGCGCAGTGCAGCCAAGACTAGGCTCCCCCCAAGCCCCGGACTAAAGGAGAAGCAGGTATTTTGGAGCCAGAAGCAGACACTTTGCACGTCCCGCCTCGCCTGGCATTGCTCTCTTCTGCCCTGCTGCTCCTGCACCTCCACCTTTCCTCCAGCAAACCAGCCCCTCTGCTCCAGAAGGCGTCTTGCAAAGCGGGCCCTCCTGCAGCTCTTAGCGGTCACCTCGGAGGCTGTACAAAAGCACTCCAGAACGAAAGAAGCATTTTCAAGGCACCTTGAAAATGAGACAGCGATCCTCCCGACCTGTCCTTACCAGGCTGCAGGACGAATGACTTTTTCCTCTCCCCTTGCACCTGGAAACCAAGCGCCCCTGCCTCACGGGGGGCTGCGAGGCTGATTTCTGCAGCAAAACCAATCTCAGCTTGGAGCTGAAAAACGGTGAGGATGCCTCGGAGGGACAGGGATCCTCTGGGTCCCAGCCTCTGCCCCAGGCTCTCACCGAGGTGCAGCACGCAGCCTTGTGCGAGCAGCTCGCTCCCCGCAGCCGCTGCAGCCTGCCCCGGTCAAATCAAGGCGGGCAGGGGTCTGGAAAGCAAAACGTACCGTGCCTGAATCCTCGCCCCTCTCCCTCCACATGCAGGGCGAGGATGAGAACAGGGCAGGTGGCAGGGAGCTGCCCCCAGGCGCCACGGGCAGAGCGCTTGGGCGTGGGGATCCCGCTGCGCCCCGTCCCCGGCTGTGCTGGAGCTTCCTCCCAGGTGCAGCCCGGTCAATCTGGCAGTTTCCACATCACAAGCTGATCTGAAGAGAGCCTCATTACCTTGCCTTCAAGTTCCAGCCAAGCACTTAGCTCTTAAAGACGGGATTTAAGAAATATTTGACTGATCATTTCTCTCCTCATTTAGTTTGGCTGCTCTGAACCAATTCAACCTGTGAAGTTGAAACAGTGGGAATGGGAGGAAATGTAAGTGCAGGCAGCCACACCACGTCCCTGCTCCCCCTCCGGCTCTTCCCAAAGGGCCGGATCCTTCCCAAAGGGCTGCCACGAGTGCCCACAAGGGCATCTCCCAGCCCCAAAGGGCAGCCAGCTCTTCCTTCCCACTGCAGGACAGGCATTTGGGGGGATCGTTTGCTCTCTGGTGTCCAGACAAGCTTCTGCTGTGCTTGAGCATCCCCCAGCTACGAACAAGGGACAGAGACAGGGATGAGCCAGCCAGGATTAACAGCACCAACATCTCCAACAGACCCAGTACGGGACATCCCCGTGTCCTCTTCCTTGCACGCCTTTCTCCTGTCGAGTGATCCTGCCGAGGGCAGGCAGGACAGACGGATGCCTCGCTGGCCAAGTCGGACTTTCTCTCCTTCCCCCCTCCTTTCTTTCCTTCCTTCCTTTTTTTTTTTTTAATTTTGTCTCGGAAGCCACGATCCTTTAAAGATGTGCACGTCTCATTAGCTCTACCTTGACAATCATTACCGTTGCTGCAAATGCAGGAGGAGAGCTCAGCCCGAGCGTGGGGGAGTCCATTACCTCCTAGTTAAAGGGACACCGACAACTCCGGGCTGCCCGCGGTCCCACTCCGCCTTCCGAGCAGGGTCTCCCCGGCACGCCGCTGCTCCCCGTCCTGCGCTAATCCCCTGCTTAACCTGGGTGAGAAGCAAAGCTGGGGGGGATGCGTGGTCCTGCGGCCACTGCCAGGCTCGTGGTGCTCCCCCGGCGGGGCTCTACGGGCAGCACCATGCCCCGAGCCCTGCCGGGCGCAGGGTGTCCCTTCGCAACGCGCTGCACGTGGACCTCACACACCCACGGCTTGCTGCAGCCGGTGCTCACTCCTAGGCTGGACCACAGGGTCTGAGCCTAGCCACGAAGCAAGCGGCTAGCCCAAATGCCCACGGCAGAAGCCACAGCACTGGCTGGGGTGAGGACCACCAAGAGGGTCCTAGGGCACGGCACGGTCCCCGTTCCTGGTGGCACAGCTGCACCAGGGGCAGCACGAGGGTGGCGAGCTGCGTGTTCATGAACCAGCTTCTGGGGACAGCTCTGCCTGGCAGTCCCCAGAACCTGCTGTGCCCCCCCATGGAGCTCGGACCTGATTTATGTCGTGCAAGCGCAGCACCCCTCATTTAGGAGCTTTCAGGGCAAAGAGCCCCGTGCAACTTTCGATCCACTACCCCCCTGCCTCCTTCCAGCCCCGCTGGGGCTGCCTTTCAAGCCCGGTACCACCTTAGGAGGCAAACGCAGCCCGGAGCAGCCTTAGGGAGATGATCCCGCTCCTTTGCGGCCGGCAGGACGGGAGCTGTGCCGCAGCCACGGCATCTCCCTGCTGCCCTCGGCGGAGCCGCGGCAGGAGACAATACCACGGGCCGTGCTTCCGAGCCGCGCTGCGAGGAAGGCTCCTACCTACACACGAGGCCGTCCAAGAACTTGACAGGACTCCGTTTGAAAAAGATGTTGAAAGAAATGATCTCTTTAAGTGCAATGGGAGATATTTGTCTCTGATTTACCCTTGGCTTTTTGCTCTGGTTCAGGTAGGAGCGGTGTGGGATGGCTGGCAGATCTGAGAGCATGGCACGCCCCAGCGGGCAAAGCGAGCAGTGCGGAGGAAGGCGCGAGTCAGTTTGGAGTGCTCCCCATTTATCAAACTCACGCAGCCCGCCAGCAGAGCGAGTCTTTCTATCATTACAGCTCTCAAAATCCGATTCATACCACTAATCCTGCCTTCATTCTCCCAGATTAATAACATCTCTTTCAACCTTCACAGTGTGATAAATAGACAAAGAGAGAACAAAAGGAGAAACAGAAGTGAGAGAAAGAGCCAGAGCAACTCCACATAATAAAGAGAACCAAGAAAGGGGAAAGAAAAAAAAAAAAAGGGAAAAGAAAAGGGAAAGAAAGAAGCCGGCACACTTGACTCTGCCATTTACTTTAGCAGATTCTCACCACGAGCTCCCTGCGATCTTGAAAGAATGTAAAACATTGCTCAGAGGAAAGGCTCGTTAGCCACTCCGACCAGCCCCGGTTTGCTGGAAATCTTTTCACTTGCAGCCTCGGCTCAGGCCAGGGCTGACTTTGGTGCTTCCTTGTCCTGCTCCTTCCCAGATGAGCAGAGGCAAAGCCCCCAGCACGTGCCCGCTCTGCCTGCAGCGGCTTCTCAGGGGGGGACGGAGGGGGCACGGCCGGCGTTGCTCCAGGGGTGCAGCCCAGAGAGCCCGAGGCACGCGGGCACACCTGCGGCAGGCGAGAGGTGCCCCCTCCCCAGCACCGCCCCGCTCTGGCTCTTTCGGGAAGAACCGAGCGCCAGGAGAAGCCCATCCTGCAGCCCCGCGCCTCGCGAAGCCATCCAGCCCTCCGGCTGCGGGGCAGGTGGATGGAGACCTTCAGCCACCTCCTCCCCGCAGCCTTCCCCCGTTCGGCTCTTCCACTTTGCCACGCCGTGCTGAGCGCCCCGCGCAACTGCTGAATTATTTTAATAATTAAATGTTTATCGGCGCATTCTCCCCATAGCGCTTCCAGACCCGCCTAATTTCCTTTCCGCTGAGTGCCTTCCCTCGGCTCGGTCTTTCCACAGGATGCACACCTGCAAAGCATTTCCTGCACACCTCTGCTCCCCCTGCAAGCACAATCCCCCCGGAGCCCACAGGCAACAAGGATGCTGCTCTCTTACGGCTCCGCATCCACAGCCCCCGTGCAGAGGCTGGGCTGGATCGTGTCTCTTTTTTTTTTTTCTTTTTTTCCCCCCCCCTTTTCTTTTAAACTGTTCCATATTACTCCAGGCTTTGAAGTACAGAGAAAAGCAACACTCAGTGTGCCTTTTTTTTCCAAGCTACCTTTATCAGAGCAAATCTTTTCCTTCTCCGCTGTGTTGCTGGAGATAGATATCAAGCAAAAAGAAAGTCTCCTCTTCTAACAATGGATTTCCCTTCCCTTCTGAACTTCAAATAGAAAACTCTTATCTACAGCCACAGTTGACCAGAAGAAGAAAAGAAAAGAAAACAGACATATGAACCGAACCCGGGCTCTCTTTCTATTTACTCAAAAAGGCTGTGCTGGGTTCTTCACAGGGAGATGCTCTCACCGTGTTTATAGCACACGTATTTACCCACTTCACTCGCTATCCCACCGCCACGGCAGCGCGCCCTCTTCTCCCCCAGGATGACTCTCCTCTGCTCCACGCACCCTCCGAAATCTCGTCTTTGCTCAGGCACCAGGGACCACGCGGCACAACAAAGCCTGCCCCTAAAGCTGGGGGCTGCGAGAGCTCTTCCAGCTCAGCTAAGGGTACTGGCAGTGATGCCCCTGGCCCTGTAGAGCATCGCTTCCACGTAGCGAGAGCTCCCTGAGATGGCAGGACGGATTGCAGGCCTGGCCTTGCCGGCTCTTGGTGCACAGGACAGCAGCCCGAGCCCAGCCACGTTCACGCCCGGCACCAACCGGCTCCGCTGCACGTTTCCAGAGGCCTCTAAGAAAGGGGGCAGCCTGATCCTCCTCAAGTCTGGGTCTCTCTTCAGAGACCCGGCCCGCCAGGGGACCCCGCCAAAAAGGCTCGCTGCTGAACAGGAGCGGGAGGCAACCCATCGGGCACAGAGGGCTGGAAGCTCTCCAGATCGTTTTCCATTAGAAATAAGGAGCCTCTTTAACCGAAAATCCCACCGCAGGCACCCTCTCCCCTTCCAACCCGTACACGGCAGAAGCCCTGAACCCTGCTGCCGCCCAGCACCACCCCTCTGCAGCTCCGGGAGCTCCTGGCTCCGAGGCAGCCCGGGCAAGCAGAGCCCAGCCCCAGGGGCCCAGCAGCCTCTCCTCCAGATCCCCCGCAGACTTTTCCATCGTCCCCTTAAGGTTAAACTGCACAAAAGCCCCTGGTGCTCTCCCCTCGGGGCAGCCCGGGTGTTGCAGAAGGCTCCTTCCTCTCCGTGGAGCCACGACGGGGAGATCCAGCAGCCCGAGCACCTTCTCCTCCAGCTGCCCGGTGACAGATGCCCAGCCTCGGAGCGGGGGCACTGGCGGAGCACCGCCAAAGTGCTTTATAATTCCCGCTCCTCTCCTCCCTCCTCGACGGCTCCCGGGAGAGGCGTGATGATGGACGGTGCCATAAGCGACTGTTTCCAATCGGGGGAATGTAAGTAACGACAGCTGACAGCATTCCTGGAACACACGGGCGCCGCCGGCCGCCGTGCCTCGCCACAGCTCAAGGGAGAGGAGGCTGGGGCGGGGAGGCTCGGATGGGGTGGGGGAAGAGGAGCCCCAAGAGGCTGTCCCCAAACTGGCTGCGAATAACTCGTCCCATCAGTTTGTGAACTGGGCAGGAGCCAAGGGGAGGTGGGTGGTGTGTATCTCATGGAGAAAATCCTCCCGGGCTGCACCAGAGCTGGGCACCACCGTATCTCTCTCTGGTGTCACTCGGGACCACTGTGCACCCGGTCCTTGGGAAGTGGGGTCTTGCCCGGTCCCTCAAGGTTTGGAAAGACTTTTCTCGCCCCTTGCTCCCCCAAACCAGCACAGACTGCCACGAAATGGGAGCATGAAGTCAGTAAGCTGGAGCTGGCTTTGCACCGGCAGCACGCGGGCGGGTGGACGGAGACACAGAGGGACGACGCCGCGCCAGCCCATAGCTGCATTCCTCTCCCACAGCCTCAAAATTAGCAGGCAAATTTAACGTGCAGAGAAGCGACCGATTAATAACCCAGCATTGACTTAAGAAGACCTTGAATAATACATAGTGCTTGTACACAGAAGGGGAAAAAGTCAAGTCCTTCTGCTTGTCAAGTGTATCCGCCTCCCGACACTCCACGAGAAAACCTCTCCGCAAGGCAGTCACAGCTTTAAGCATCTCTTCAGCAATGCCTTTTGCAAAGATTAATGGGAAAACTTCGTGCCAAGTGAGGCTGGCAGTTGGACAGTTCCAAGTACGGTGTTGTTTTAAATGCAATTAGCGCTGCTCGTTAATGGAGTCCCTAACGCTGCCAAGGAGAAGAGGCTGAGCCCCCGCAGCCCACAGCGAGGTGCCACGTTCAGGCAGATGACCATGTTGGCCACGCTGATGGGTGAGAGGAAGGGTCTTACCACGAGGCAACCAACCCCTTCTCCACCCTGCAATCCTCCCAGCAACTCGGTCAAGGAGAAGTCAGCCCCAAGCAGACCAAAGACTGACCGAAGCTCAGCTGCAGGTGCTGTGCTCCACGGCACACCGACAGCAGACGAAGCTAGGAGCAGACCATTCCCTTCCCCAGCCTGATTTCGGCCTCTGTTGTTTGGTGCTGGTTTTGGTGTGGGTCACCGAGCAGTGGCCTCAGCATCCCTGAGTGGAGCTCTCTGCTAAATAAAGATGGCTGGAGAAAAACGTGTCCCCTTTTGGGAATACTGCAAGAGAGAGCGAGCGGAAAGCCGGAGTTTACCTGGACAACAGCCACTATTTATGTGCGGGGGCTACGCGCACAATGCCCATTGTCAGAGAAGGGGGGGTTTGTGTAAGACCAGTGAAATACCGTGAATCTCAAATGCCTTCGTTTTGGAGTCAGGGCAAGGAGCTCTGAAGAGCATCAACGGCAGAGGCTGCCACCGGCTGATCTGACTCCGGTGGCTGAGTCACCCTTCGGTGCCGCCAGCCCACGAGGATGCTGCACGGCTCGGACGCCCGCAGAGCCATCCGAGAAGACTCACAAACCAGCCTTGTGGCTGAAGGCTGGGATCAGGAGAGACGAGACCACATTTCTGTTCCGATCTCTGATGAGGAATCACGGCAAAATCCTCTAACCCACCGGTGCCTCGGTATCTCCACGGTGATAACCGGTGAGCATTAGGAGCCTAAATTCGTCCATGTGTTTACAGAGCTTTAGCACCTCGTGCCCGAAGACCAAAGGACCATCGCTACACAAAACATGCGTTGTGTAAGATATGAGGCTGGGAGGCATTTAAAAAAGCAGCCACCCCGTGTAAAACATAAGGGAGATGCAAGAAGGAAACACGATTTGTCTTTTTTAGATGTAAATGAGCGCCAGCCAGAAGCAGAGATCCAAATGCACACTTTTAGCACGGAAAAGTGCTTCTGCAAAGGGGACCGAGAGAAAAACGTGTTAAACAGGCTCTGAGTTTGATTTCCAGAGTAATAAGCACAGAAACGGAGCCCAAAGAAAAAGATCCGTATTAGCAAGCAAATCCAATCATTCAAATACTAACGAAGAGGCACCCAGGCCGGCGCAGAACTATTTCCGGAGAGAAGTTTGCCTCCCCAGCCCTTTCACACCCTGCAGTGGCTCAATGGAAGAATACTTAAGAAGTTGCAACTTTGGCTATAATGTGTAAAAAGCCCCTGAAATGCGACATCATTTACTCTTCTGTGCTATTGCTCAGCAGAGCTAATAAATCTTGCATGAGCAGAGCTGATTCTAATTTTCTAATATGAAAAGGCATTTGGATAGAGAGAGAGGGGGAAGATAAAAGTGATTGAATCTCCAATAGCCCGGCGTCGGTGACAGGAAACATCCTGACGCGGACCCCAAGGAAGAATGGCTCCCCCTCCTCCCCGCCCCACATCCCATTCTCCCTGCTTGCTGCTCGCCGTGCCTCCGTCTCCCCTATCGACGGGACGTGCCTCGAAAAGCGGTTAAACAAGTTATCATTTCTGCCTTCTGATCAATCTGAATTTTCAGGACGATTACCCCCGTAAGCAGCGATTGCTGGCGGCAGCCCCGCGGATCCCTCGCCAAGGCCGTCGTGCTGCCCCTGCTAACACCACCTCGGAGGGTGCAGGGCTGTGAAGGCCACTTCGAGGCACGCCTGGCGGAAAAAATCAGCCGGGGGAATTCAAAAGGGACGTTGTGCCCAGTATCCGTGGCCCAACCCAGCGGGGGGGGGACCAGGGACTTGCTGGAGTTGTCATCAAAATGTGAGCTGATCCGGCTAAACCAACGGATCTGCCACCCCCCAACGCCACCTATGTAAGAGCTATCTGTTCCCAGCGCTAACTGCTCCTCGTGAAGCTAATAAAGCCCGTTCCCAATTAGAGACCGAAACTGTTAGAAGGAGGAGAGGCAGGTTTTAGCAACCTCTAAAAGGGGTGGGGTTTAGATTTGGGGGTTTATGTATTTTCCCATCGGAAAATATTTAGTATCACCAAAAAAACCCTGGCACTGACGCAAAGCAAACCCCCTTCCCCAAGAGGGGGTAACCGATGCTGGCTCTCCGAGGACGTGGCTCCCCCGAGGCCCCTCTCACCACCACGGAAACGTGGCCCCGAATAGTCAGAAGCCCCGGTGACAGAGGTTTGGCTGGCAGAGGAGGCTCAGCACCCCCGCTCTTGCAGGAGCGCCGCTAGGTTGTCCGCAGGCTCGTGGTGCACGTGCAGCCCCCGGGGGGCAAGGAGCACACGGCTCCCACCTGCACATCGCTCCGTGCTACTCCCTTCTCTGTCTTACGGGCTTCCCCAGTCCTTAGGACGTGGCTCTGTCCATAAAACAGCTCGGCCAGATCCTCGCACCCCTTCCTCGGGGCACCCAGGCACCGTTGGCTCTTCCTGAGCAGCTGCTGCAGGCGGAGGCTGCGCCCAGGCTCGGCAACCTCCGCGCCAGCAGCAGGGAGCTTCGGGAGAGCAAAACCCCCGCCGGAGAGCAGCTGAGCTGCCACTGCGGAAGGCAGCGGGGCGGCAGCGGGGCGCTCTCGCCATCCTGCCCAGCAGCTCGGGCTGGCAGCGAGCAGCAGGGGTAGCGCCAGGTGAGGCCGGCGGGCCAGCTGCCTCCGCGGGCTGCTGGCTGGGGGAGCTCTCCGAAAGGCACCGGTATTTCACCGGCTATTTTACGTGCAGAATTGCCGATCAAAGCTATCCCCACTGTGTACTCCAGAGCAATAAAAATGAAAAAAAAAAAACCCACAAGAAGAATTCTTTAGGCGGGTAATGGGCATTTTATTCCTTTTTATGACACTAAACATAGGCAGCTGGCATAATTACACCACAATAAAGGCATAATGTGCACCTAGCAGAACAAACTCATACTTTTGATAATTAGGCAGAGCAAACACAGTCTGGGATTCAATCAAACAGCTTCACCGTCTCCTGGATCTGTCGGAGCCCCCATGCCCGTGGCGTGGTAGCCCCGTGCTGGATTTCGGGGGGCCCCACGGGGAATGCTGAGCAAGCAGAGCATTACCCGAGAGCTCTCCTGCGTGGCAGTGATGGACGCTGAGCTCCGCCGCTTACAGCAGAGGCGCAGGATGGGTGCACGCAGCTCCTGGGAGGTAGCTGGAGATGGTGCGGGGCAGAGCACCCCAGCAGGACACCAGTCGCCTTCCTGGTTGGCACTGGGGATGGATCCGGGGGCCATGAGGGCACGTGTAGGATCTACAGCTTGAGCTTGAAGAGCGACCCCACTGGCAGGGCTGCAGCAGATTCTCTTCCAGAATCACACCTGGTGTGATGGCAAGGGGAGACCAGGACACCGAGAGATGCAGAGCTCCTGTGGGCTGGGCAGCTCCGCTGGGGCAGGCTCCAGGAGCTGGAAGGGGTGAGCAGAGGCGTGGGGACAGCCCTCTGCAGGACGGACCGTGGCCAAAGGCAGCCAGCAGGGACGAGTCCAGAGGGAAGCCGTTCCCTTTGCCACAAGGCCAGGGCAGAAGGGAACGTCCCAGGGTGGCTCAAAGACCCTCACCAGCAGAAGGGGCCGGGCTGGACCTGCTGGAAGCCGGCGAGTTGCTGTCTGATGGCTCTGTGCTCCCATCGGTGCTGGCAGCCCGGCTCACCTGCAGGCCAGCCTCCTACAAACCACAGCAGCAGGCAGCAAGCGAGCTCCTCCGGCAGCTGCAGGTATCCACGTGGGACAGCTCCTCCCCGGGCGAGGAGCCCAGCCAAGGCGGAGATCCTAAATGATCTCTAAAATATTAATAGCATCAATCAGAGCCAGGCTGACAGAGGTTACAACGCCGGGAAAGCAGGGAGAGCAGGCTTTCCTCAAGTTGGCACAAATCCACACGCTAAATATCCACAGTTTGTTTAAAAAGAATAAAACAAAATGGATGTCCCATGCCTGTTCCTTCCAACGTCACGTGAAAAGTCTTCCAACGGCCCGGAGGGAGCCTCAGCCTGGCCGCAGGTCCTCTGCACGTCTCCAGACGACACCACTACCTCCAGCTCCTCCTGAAGGCATCCCACCTCCTCCTTTGGGGAAAAGGGGCTTCATTCTCCCACCTCTCAGTATGAAGGAGAAAAATTCTTGCCGTGACGCTCCTTCAGGACATTACGGTTTATTTTGCAGCACTGAAGACGTAGCGTGGAAGCAGAGACCTCCCGTTCGGCAGCGTGCATCGCCGTGCTGCTGGGCTCCAGGGGGTGCAGGATGCGCTGCAGCCTGCCGGCAGGTCCCACAGCTCTGCGAGACGTCGCTGCTCATCCCAGGCAGAGAGACCCCCACAACCGCTGCAGCAAGCACCCAGTGTGGGGTGGGATGAATGGGGGAAGAGCAGGGGCAGGAAGAAAAGGCAGAAAGTTGCAGCAGGCAGAGCCCACGTGAAAACATCTTCAGAAAGGCGCCTGCTGCCCAGACATGGGACGTGGCATGCCCCGAGCTGTACTGAGTCTTGGACCAAATCAGCCCTGGCCAAACGGAGCACCGAGATTTCATCTCTGCGCCACCAAAACCCTCTGGGGGTGCTGTGGGATGGCTCTTGGCAAGGCTCACGCTTCGGGTGATCAGAGATTCCCCCCCCAGCGGGCCACAAAATAGGAGAAGGAGTTTATGCCTAGCTGGGGGCAACAGATTAGGCTGTCTCCTAGCCAAAAGCAGGTCATACCTACAGCCTTCCTCGTCAAGCCCCCACGACAGGTCCAGTCCACGGGCTGCCTGAAAGAGCTCGAGCAAGGAAACCTGCAAGCGGGAGGGTGAAAGCCAGGATGGAGCCAGAAGTGCGGTGCCAGCATGGGGGAAGGGAGGCAGGAGATTCTTAATCCTAACTGTGAAAGCAACTTGCTTAGTAGCCTTGGGACTCTGAGAGATTTAATTAATTAATTTAATGAGTGCGAAGCACTGTACGTTATTAATACACGAATTCCACTACAGTGTCTCCCATCTCCCAGTTCAGCATCTCTTGCTGCTTTGTGTCAAGCCCACAGGATGCAAATCCAAGCCGGGGCACGGCTCCGTGCAAACGGGGCCCATGCTGCGTCCCCACACTTCTCTAGCAGCAACGAAGCCCTATCCCTTTCAGCAGAATAGTGCACCAGGAATACCTGACACAAGAGAAGCTATTTCTACTTGCCAGCAAGCCCTCGGCATTCGCCGGCAGCTCCATGCCAAGCAGCAGAGGGAGGAGGGCGCAGGAGCAGGCTGGTGCTGCCTCTCCCTGCTCCCATGTTTCGGAATCCTGTTTGGATCAAGCAAGGAGAGCTGGACGGGATGAGGCAAGGCAGGCTGCGCTGGGCTCTGGCCAGCCAGGAGGAGGAGGAACAGGCCTTCCTGGAAGGCCAGCACATGCCAGGAGCTCCTTAAGGCATGCCAGCCCATGGGAAAAGCATCCTACGCAGCAGAGAGCACGCGCAGCTCCCGGGCTCTACTGCAAAGCCAGCGCCTGATGCCGATGATGGAGGCAGCAGCCACTGCCCCTCCTGTAGCCACGCGGGCTCTGTAGAACAACGAGGAGCACGCCAGTGAATGCCCTAATCCCCAGGGCTAGCAAATCTGATTAACCCCTCACCCCTCCTCTGGAGAACTACACAGGGCCACTGCCATGCCCCTCCATGGAGCTCCCGTCCTTTAAATGCAAAGAAAGAGGGCACAGCTCCTGTCCCGGGCATCAGGCAGCCGTGCTGGTGCTCCCACAAAGCTCCAGCTGCAGGGCTGGGATGTAGGGATGCTCTGCCCCCTTGCCTGACCCCCAGGACTGTGGGGAAGGCCGTCCTTCACACGCCGTGCCTTCGCCTCCCCGCTTCTCCCAGCCAGGAGCGCAGCACACGTTGCAGGATTATTGTAAAACATGCCCTGCCTGTAATCCCTTCTCCTCCTGCCTTGCTCCGGCACTGACTGCAGGGAGGCTGTGCCGGGCCGGGGCTCGGGCTGCCTCCTGCAACGCCAGGGCACGCGGAAGGCTCCGGTGTCTCCGGCTGACCCCACAACTCCCGCGCACCCGATGGTTTCACCTCCACAGCAGCGCACACGGAGCCAGATGGGAACCAGGAGGCTCCTGGGTGCCGCAGCCAGATGTTCACATCCCGCAGCCCGGCACACGCAGCGGGACGGGCGGCGCGCCGGGGCTCAGCAGCTGCCTCCCCGCCTTTCGCCCGCAGGCTGCGGCGGCGACGTGCGTGCGGAGCCGCAGCCACCGACCTGCCTCCGACTGCCTGCACCGGGATGCTCTGGGCAAACCAGCCAGCACCACGCACCCAGCAAACTGCTGCTTACAGTCCTGCCTAGCAGATAAAGCTCTAGCCCTGGTTACAAAACAAACAAACAAAAAAAAAGACACAAAATCAACAAATTCTGCTTTCGTTTTTGTGCAGTACCTGCGGGCTGACGGAGGCCAAGCACTGTAATTGTTGCAGTTTCTCCTGAATCATCGCTTTCCTGCCTTATCTGAGAGCTCTCTGTATCAGGAGAGGAGAGGGGAGCGTACCCAGCACCCAATACAGCCGTCCCTGCCCTGCGTGCCTTGGGTGAGACCCCTCCGAGTGCCACCAACGAGGCAGGGCAGTCCCAAGGCAAGCAGGCAGCCTGTGCCCAAGCGCCAGGGAGCAGGAAGGGACAAGCCATCACCCACACCACCTGCCTGCCTCAAGGCAGGACCAGCTCCACCCAAACCAGCCCCATCAGATTCTTGAGAGGCTATTTTTCTACTCCAGAAGCACCCCTGGAAATCTTGAGCAAACACAGATTTGAAGACGGAGGACAAACCAAGCTGGGAGAGCAACAACCTCTCCTCCAAGGACCGAGGGCTGTGTCCACTACGCACTGCAGCAAGAGACCCTCCGCACAAATCCCCGCCTCCAGCCTAAAGGCTGGGACTAGGCTCCACGAAATTGCCTAGGAAAAAAAAGAGAGCTATATCATAGCTTTAATACCAAGGGAGAGTTTTAATATCATAGGAGAATCCCTAATGGCGTGATGCTGTGATATGAACGCAAGCTAAACCCCAGGCAGGACAGGTATGGGAAGGAAGGACGGAAGGAAGGACGTTCCAGAAGGAGCTTCCCATTAACAGGACTGAAATGCTGAAACGTCCCCTTGGCGCTGTAACAGCTCTGAACGGCCTCCGCACAACAGCACCTTGCCACACGTTGTCTTTACGCACCCAGGGAAGTCCAAACGACAGCGATGGAGGAACAGGAGGCATGTGCCCAGCTCACAGCCCTCTGCTAGGCAGGAGTTTGGCAGTGAGAAGGGTGCTCTTTCATACAGTTGCAGATTTCATGGCCAAAAGGAATTATTAAACTAATCCTCTATTTTGCAAGCCAGGAAACGTAGCTCCTTTCCGGGGAGCCAAGCCCAAGAAACGGCATTAACCCTCCCGGGATCACTGCTTTCCCGTCCACTCCCTGAAAAGTTCATGCAGACACATGCTGCACCGAAAATTGCTCCTGTGCTTTTAGGATGCAATAGATAAAAAATAAATAAATAAAAATGAAAAAAAAATAAGGAGGGAAAGACAAAGCCATTCTGATTTAGTCGAAGATGAACATTGCTCTTTCCTGCCCTCCTGGGACGGGCATGCACGTTACCGTGCGAGTCATCCAGAACCAGCGAAGCCTCCAGGCTGCCACCAGAGCCTGTCTCAGCTGTAGCAAGCCCAGCTCCTGAGACCGCAAGCGAAGGCAATGAAATGCGAGGCGGGGATCATTACTTTGAGACTATCGGCTCGTGCCACTGAGCCAAAGCCTGTTATACTGACATGGGTCCGTGCCACCCCAGCAGCAGAGATCATTCTCCATCTCCGCTCGCCCAGCTCCGGCCCCCCGGGACGGCTGCCCGCGCCTTGCTCCGCGCTGCCCTGAGAAGATAACCCAGCAGGTGCCAGGCGCAGGGCCGAGCCGCTGCAGCACAGCCCCCTGCTCACCACGTCCCGGAGCTGCCAGCACAAGGCATCACTCGCAGAGGAGCACAGAGCAAAAACCCCAAGCTTCCTTCCCTGGGGCAGACAGCCCGGGGGAGGAGACTCTCACCCCCTTCCCAGCACAGCCCCCTGCGTTTCGGTTTCCTTAGGAGAGGGTTTTTACTCCGCACCCCTTGCTGCGCAACAAAGGGAGGAGATGTCCTCCTGCAGCGGGACAAAGGGCCGCTCCTTGCAGGCCTCTCCTGGGTGCCCTTTCCCGTTGAGCTGACTCTCCTCGCTCCCTCCTCGGCTCCCTCCCCGTGATTTAAGAGTTCCTCTCCTGGCCCTGACAGTAAGGTATTTCTGTCCCACAGATTATAACTCACTCTGGGCTATTATTCAACTCCCAAGCCCTGGCCCTGCTGCATTTAGTCCAAACATAATATCCTTCATGCATATATTATCTGTCTCCCTATTATCTGGAATCATTTCGGAATTAAATTTCAGTCCTGCAATATTGGCTTGAAGAGCGGCTCGCTTTATGGGCTAGTCAAAGGTTAGAATACCAATCAAAATAACACTGCCGATGCAGAGAGACATTTTAATATTCCAAAACCCGGTAATTGTAAAAGGACATAATATTTTTTCCCTGATTACCCCAAAGGCAACACATGTTAACAAGGCGAGGGAGAGAGTGAAAGAAATTTCAGAGTTCAGACAGCCGCGCGACGGATTTAAAGGAGAAGCCGTGCGCGGTGGCCGCGCACCAGCCCCGGGAGCAGGAGGCTCCCTGCCCGCCCCGTGCCTCCGCCGCCCTCCTGGGACCCGTCCCCTCCGCCCCGAGCCCCCTGTGCAGCCCGAAGGCATTTAAGGCACCCTCGCAGCGCACGGGAGGGAGCCAGAGAGAGTTACACTGAGACAGACACGGCCCAGGCTCAGCACGGAGGAGAAACCGCCCGGCCTGACCTCCTGCTCGGGCACCGAGGCTGCCCCACGTTAATTTCTGGCTGAAGCAGAGCTGAGGTTTTTAGGGAAAACCTTCCCTCCCGAGCCTGAGAACCCACCACAGTTCTCGGTGAGTTGTTCCAATGGTTAATTACCCTCCCTTTAAATATCTGCACCTGAATTATCTAGCTTTGGCTTCCAGGCACTGGAACTGCTTCTGCTTCACCCTGCTGGACTAAAGGAGCCTCTCAGCACCTTATGACTCTCTATAAATGCTCCGGAGCTACAGCCAAGTCACCCTTCTGCCCAGCACCCTGCACAGCTCCCAGGGTATTTAAAGCATGACAAGTGTCCTCGTAGGTCTCGCAGTTGTCATCAAGCCTTCAAGTTTCCAGGATCCTTACCCATGCAGAGATGATGGACCCAGGGTCCCAGCTGGGTCAAAGCGGTCCCAAGCAAGACGATCCAGCCCCTCTGCTCCTCCTCACCACGCCCCGTTCATAAATCCACCAGCATCAGGCTCCTGGATGCAGTATCCGCGCACTTTATCAAAAATGATTTTTATGTTTTCTTTCAGGGCATTGATAAAAGTGCTAAATCCAAGAGGTCTGAGCAATAGCTCCCTGTGGGACCCCACCAGGAAGACATGCACTCCATGATGATTACCCATTTACAATTAAATGCTAGGAGCTGTCAGTTTGCTCGTTCTTAATCAATGTAACGTGTGCCATGTTGATTTTGTATCACTCTTGTTTCTTAATCAAAATGTCATAAGGTACCAAGTCAAATGCCTTCCAGAAGTATATTACATTGACATGGTTACCTTTATCAACCAAACATGTAGTCTCATAAAAAATATCAAGTTAGTTTGAAAAAGATCTAGTTTCCATAAATCCACATTGATTGGCATTATATTACCCTCTTTTCATTCTTTATTAATCAACTATGATATCTGGCTTTTCATTACTTTGCTCAGAATTAATGTCAAGCTGATAGGGCTATAATTACTTCATCGGTCATCCCATTTGCCCTTCGAAATTACTGGTACAACATTAGCTTTCTTCGAGTCCTCTAGAACTTCCCCCATGTTCAAAGACTTATTAAAAGCCACACGAACAGCCAACAGCTTCTCAGCCAGCGCTTTCTAAACTCTCGTAAACCAGCTATGCACAACGCCAACCTCGAGCTACCACTTCACTTCTATTACAAAACTGCACTGTAAGAGCATCCTGCTCAGCGATACAGCATCCTCTGCCTTTCTGTAAATACAAGGTATTTATTAAAAATGGTTATTTTGCTGTTATAAGCAACTCTTCAATTTCCTCCCAGCTATGAACCAATGCCATTGCAGACTTTTCTTTTCTGATTTCCATGGAAAAGACACCCTTACTCCCTTCAGCGCTGGAGTCATGTTTTTGCTTCTGTTCCCCTTTACAGCCTCTCTCATTCCTCCCTTCTGAGGGACTGACTTACCACTGCCAGGGACAAGGAGCCCAAAAGAGCACTGCTGCCATGAAGGAAGGGTCTTGGAGCGCTCAGCCACGCAGCTAACCAGCACGGTGCTGAGTACCAGGTGCCTGATCCAGCCGAGGACGTAAGCAGCTCTTCGCAGTTAGGTGACAACATCTGCTCCTGTGTTCGATGCTTCAGCCGTGAAGCAATCTTCCTGAGGAATCCTCCGTTATTTCTGACCCTAGTAGGCATTTTGCATTCCCTATAGCCAGTAGCTCAATAAACAGGCAATTGATGGCCATTGTACTAAGTTGTACTAAGTCCTCAAGAGGTTAAACTTACAAAAGTAAGGCACGTTTTCAGGCACATGGGCCAAAAATCAAACCACTTCTCAACAGCATCCATTTCAATGTTCTTTGTGCAAAGCACTCGAGGCACTTTAACACCAAGTGCCTGAGAAGTCCTCCTCCCATCCCAAAGGCACGAGGAATTGTTAATTCAGAGGAGAGGCAAAAAGCTGTTAGCAAATCCTTGTTTGTTTAGGATGTGTTTATTTCCAGTTGCCAAATATTAACAAAAACATTCTATTACACGCTTCCTCCGCTGCATTTCACAAAGTGGTGAGGTGACCTTAAAACATTTGTGCACGTGTATTAACGGTTTGCTTCCGAGCACCTACGGATCGCCAGAAGCTGGGCCTGGAAAAGGCCAGGTCCGCACACAGCCACGTGCTCCCCACGGCTCCGTCAGCTCTGCCTCATGGTGTCCAGAGGAGGAACGGTTCCCAGTCCTGCAACGGAGCCACTTGCAAATAGCCCTGGGGACACAGGGCATCTCACGGCCTGTGTGTGAATCGAGCTGAATCTTCACCTTCCTTAGAGCACGCCGAACTGACCCCTGAGGGCAAAGCATTCAAACTGCCAGGGGAAAGAAGGCAAAGCTCTCCTGGGCATCAGGAGGATGTCAAACTTGGGTTGGTTTTCTGTCCTTCCTAAAGCAACCACTATGAGTGTGCCTACAGACAAGCTGCCCTCTGTGAACAGAAATGAAAGATGGCCAAACACAGCCAGGATGGCTGTCCTGAGAAAGGGGCAGCTCTGTGGTGGTAGGAAGACGGCCTTTTTTCTTTTACACAAATATCACCTGAGAGACGAGAAACAAAACAAAGCCCTAGTGGTTACATACAATACTCCTCCGTTACCCTATAACTGAATAATGTCCAGAGAAGAAACAGGAGATCAGGATACCAAACCAAAAATAGCTTCCACAACCCAATTCTGGAGCCAGCAAGTGGCTTTGTGCCAGCTCTCCAACAACTTACGCTGAGCTGGAAAAGAGACTACGAAGCGAGAACATGGCAGAGGTCTCGAGTCAGGAATAACACGAGAGAAGAACTGACAACACTTCTTTGCTCCTTCACAGAAGGCAAGACTGAGGCCCAAGAAAAAGATCAGGCAGGAGGTTGAAAAGAAACAAAAGGACATGCATCTTACCACAACATGTGAGTAAACAGAGTATAATTAATGCATAATTAAACAGCCAAACTCATTGCTGCAGGATGCTGGAGAAACTGAAAGCGTCAGCAGATTCGGGAAGAGAAACGTATGATAGGCAGACACGGTAAGCGCCGTGGGTGACGGGCACAGCGGTCCGGGGAGAGCCGCCAGCTCCCGGCCCTCGGAGAGGATTGCAGGGAAGGAGAGAAAGCTGACCCGAGCCGTGCTCTCCTTGGTGCACCCCGACAGCACCAGCTGCTGCCCTCTGGCAGAGAGGAGCTGGGCTGCACAGACCTCAGGGCTGCCTGTTTTGACACCTTCATCCTCCTCCCCTTGTTTTTCTTGCACTCCTGAAAGGGCAAAGGCAGCGCGAACGCGAGCTGATCCCTGTGTTGGAGTCAGCATCAATGAATTTATCCAGGCTACCTGACGGTGCTCACGGGGCGTTTACCCTCTTCAGGCAGATCTTGATCCACGGCCTCCTGCTCTACTTCAGCCCCGAGCACCCGGCCACTCAGCTCGGTCCTGCACCGCAGCCCTAACCCCTGGGGCCCCTATGGGACAGGGACACGAGGGAACGTGGCCGCAGGGTGGTGACTCTCCGCCGGGATGGTTTGGGGGCAATCTGAAATGTTGCGGCGTTCAAAGGAAGCCTCCTGTGCCTCCTGCAGCCCTCCCGCCGCGCTTGGCTAGTCGAAGGGAAGAACATGATCAACTCTCTGCCCCGAGTCAGCTCTACCCTGACAGCTCACCAGAGACACGCGATCGCTCAGTGACATTAAAAATGTCAGCAAACACCGATCAGGCTTGACGGAAGGGATGTGCTAGCAGGCTTGGGGGGGGGCACAGGGCAAGGTAAAACTTCAGCAAACTCGGTCAAGTGCACGAGCAGCTCTTCTCCCTTTGTGTTCCACGGGAGGCTTTTGCACAGATCCAGGGCGCCGTGGCCACCCGGGACACCCCTCAGGGGTGGTGCTCCCCACCGCCTGCATGGCCAGATCGACCCAAACTTGGTGCAACACAGGTGAGGTGGCCAGCAGGGCCCCGTTCCTGTCTTCACCTTGCCAGAATTATCATCTTGGATGGAATTATTTATTTGAGGCAAATCTTGGAAACTCTGCAAGAGGACCCAAGACACAGGGTGCTTGCCTGAACTACTGCTGCAGCACAGGAGTGACAACTGCTCACCAGCAGACACCCACAGGACAGAGAACAGGATGCAGGTGGGGCATCCTGCAGGAAGCTGCTCGCAGTCGCACATGCCGTTTACACTCACATGAACTCTTTTCTCGACATCTGAAGGATCCAAGTCTCCGCATCACCCATGACCTAGAAATTAGCAGTTTCACGCCACCCCCAACATCTTCACTTCATGGATCAGGTCAGAGGCAGACTCAACCTAGGAGGTGTTTCTAAGTCAGGAACTTGCCAGAGGGAGGGGAAACGGGGATGCCTGAGCTAGGAATAGAAGAGCAGGGGGGGTAGTCACCCGTCTATCCTTATTTATCTCATACTGGGAGCTCAGTCAAAAGAAACTGAGGCCCCACAGGGTCCTGATGCTTTGACAGGATTATTTTTTTGGGCTGGATATCGTCTCCTGTAAAAACACACAGGCAGTTCCCCCCCACACACCCACATACAGCAGGGCAGCAGTAGCATAGAAAGATCCTCACCGCAGGCTAAGAGCAAGGCGGGGAGGCAGCCCTCAGCCACAGGACGGGAGAGGCCCCTGCCCTCCTGCTCCAGCTGGGTCACTTCCCAGAGGGGCTCGGGGTCCCAGGAAACACCCTGTGCGCAACAGGGCATCGGGCACGAAAGAACCAGAAGAAAATGAAGATTTTTAAGGAATTAGATGGGTTGGAGAAAGATGAACATACCTCCCACATCCCCTCCCTGGGTGATCCGAAGGAGATGGCAGCCTCACTTGGAGTAACACAGCCTCGAGCGATGGGAAAGAGCCGTAAGTCATTCCTCCAGAGGCCCAGAGGAGGAGCACGGCTGGACCAACCTACTTCCGAGCAAACATCAGGGTAAACAGGGATTTTTTTTTTTATTATTATTATTCTGAAGCCATCACCCTGCTGGTTACAGAGCCGCTATCCATTCACCGCAAGTTTAGTGAACTTCAAATGGCGATCATTAATGGTCACTGAACTGCAGAATGCCCCAACGTGCTTTCAGATTTCATTTACCGAGGACCAGCAATCAGCCAAAAGATTTGCTCTGACAGCAGGGAAATACAAGACCCCTTGACAAGTTCAGCTGGGAATGTGCTGCCAGCATCCCTTGTTAAGTTCATGTTCTACCCTATTTGACGGAACAGATCATGCAAATTGTCCTTCTGCGGCCGCTCGGCCTGTCACTCACGCTTCCATTTAAAACAATAAATAAATAAAAGAACAAAAGAAAAGCCCCGAAGTACAACAAGCTGTTTACAAGCAAATTCCACTTACTAAGACCCCTTATTATCAGAAAAAGGCACAGAAACCCAAATAAAACCTGAAATGGGATGGGGGAAGGGAATCTTACTCATTCCAAGGTTTAACCAGAAGGACCACCCCAGTTACTCTCGTGTTAGACATACCCCAGCCTCCCCTCGCCCTGCCAGTGCTCGGTATCACACCATTTATTTTTCTTTCCACCCCACTTTGCCGCTTATGGCACCGCTATGTCTTCCCATGCGGATGGAGCAGCTGTGCCAGGAGACCCCGTGGATGCATGGCAGGCTGCTCCTCGGCCAGCCAGAGAAGGTGTGGAGCAGCAGCAGATGGCACACAGCAAAGCACACGGCATTCGGCTTTGTGAAGTGCTCACAGGTCTCTTAGGCGGACGTGCTGCTGGGACAGCTCCCCTTTCCCAAAGCGCAAAGGGAAGTTCCATTTTTTGTACCGGAATATTTACACATTTACCAACCAGGATTTGATCTGAAGAAGCTGTGCTCCTAGCAGCCTTACACAGCAAAACAAAACAGAGTGAGCAGCACTGGGAGCGACAAAACCTCTGCTGGAGAGGCGCCTCGCAGCGTCCCGCTGTTACACGGAGACACCGCGCTGTGCCTGCCACAATGGGACTCTCCCCAGCTGCAGAGCACATCCCATCAAGTACAGTAAGACTCTATTAGAGGAGATACAATAGGGAGCCAGAGGACTCGCTCAGCCCAGCCTCTGAGAAAATAACTCATTTCAATGCAAAACAGCAGTAGTTATTAGACACCTCCTTAAAGAGGAAAGGAGAAGGAGAAAGGGAAGGTGAAGGGAGGGAGAAAGCGACCACGGCAGCTTGCACAAAAGTACCTTTTTCAGATTAATCCACTGTTTGAAGTAATCAGCAACCGGCAGCCCTAAGTACTGGCATTGTCCTGGTAACCTGTAAGAGAGAAGAGAGAGTAGGTTTGATTCAATTACTGTCCTGACAACACAAACTCTGTTTTATTAAGCGCATTTCGTTCCGAGATGGAAGAGCCCCTCAAGTCTGCTCTAACATGCTGCACATCAGAAGGACGGTAGCTCTTGGCAAAAAAAAAAAAAAAATCTCATGAGAGCACGACTTGGCTGAAGCCTGACACACATCCAGCCACGTCCAGGCTGCCGACACCTTCCAGGCTCAGCATTTTGAACAAGAGCTGCGTGCGGCTCTCCTCCCAGCAGCTAAAACACAAACACAACTGGAGCATCTGGGCTGTCCTTAACTAAGTGGACTCATCGCAAATCCCTGCAAAACCATTGTGGTCAGCCAGCAGAAATGACAGAAAATATGATGGGGAAATTCACCTGTCATGCCCCGGTGCTTTTTTACATGGCCCTTACGGTTAAAACACTGAGTGAGACACCAGGGAGGGAAGGAGGCATCGAGCAGTCGTTTTTGGGGTAGTAATTGCAAACTTTCAGTGCTAAGAAAGCAGAGGCTTATTTCAACGTAGGCGCTTGGAAGCAGAGAGCAGTCACAGCCCTGACAATGCAAAGTGCTGCACAGTCTGACTGCGGGTTTGAGCCCCAGCAGGCAGAGCTGGGAGCACGCACGCTGAACCTCTGCAGGAACAGAGCTCACCAAAACCTGCCCTGGGGAGGCAGCGGGGCTGCCCGAAGGGACAACAGGAGCCAGGGATTTGGCGAGCAGCCTCTCCCAGCCGGCACCAGCTAGGAACTGCCCCTCTCCGCCAGCGCACGGGGAAGGCTGAGCCGCAAAGCCGCGCGACTCCAGCCGAGGCCGTGCTGGAGATGAGTTATGGGAGGCTTCCCCGGCCGCTTTGATCCGATCAGGAGTAATTGATGGATCTTGTTCATTCACGTACTGCTGAGCATGCCTGGGGCACCGGTCACAGGATCCTTAACTGAAGCAAAGGAACATCCCAAATAAATATGTCAACTAAATAAATGACTAAATTAGACCCGTTTGTGCATGTTAAAAGCCACAACCCCAGAAACCGGCTTTTGCAAACAGAGGGGGTGGGGAAGTCTTACAACTTCCTTGGCCGTGTGGGGACTGTAGGGGGAGGCTGTAGGGAAGGAGGGAAGAGCTGCAAGAGCCAGCGTCAGCTGCTCGAACACCCCAGCACAGACCCCGTCTGGGACAAAGTATTGCCTCCCTGTACAGGGCAAAGCCTGGATGTTCCAGGCTTCAGGTTCAAGGCTGAAATTCAGGAACGAGCTCTGCTCAGACAGAAGCACAAGCTGAGTACACACCACTTTGAGCTGGGGTACACCAACAGCCCCCCCAAACAATTACTGAGAGCTCAGCCCAGCCCCAAGCCCTCTGACCACCAGGGCAGCACCTCTTCAGACCCATAGCATTGCACCGGTAAGGGGATGAGGGAGGGCTGCACACAGTGCACTTGAGGATAACATCAGCGGTACCGAAGGAGCAGTGTGGTCTGTGCTGACTCCATTTCGATGGGAAGAGAAGGCTGGAAGCTGGCAAAATATACCCAGGGGAACCTCCCAGGAATACGTGGCCATATATTCCCGTGGCCGTAATACACTGGCTTTGCGAGCCCTGCTTCAGCTACAGAAGGAATACACTGTGTGCCAAACCCAAATGCCTGGTCCCGTAGAGATGCACACGGCATCATTTAGGAGCAGTAATTTATGTCATACAAGCACATTTGAATAAGGAGGTCCAGAGGAATCTCTCTGAAAGCAGGAAGCTGTCACAGGAATGAGCTTGCAAGCAGCAGGACGGAGGCGATTTGCAGGGTAAGCAATGTGACCTGACAGCACGCTCTCATCTCCGGGCACGGCTCATCTGATGCTAGCACCATCGCTCTGAAATAAACCACCTGGAGTCACTCCTCGCAATTGCACAGCCGTCACATAAAAAGCAGCCCGGTCCGTGCATTTTACAGCCTTTACGCATACGTCCATGACATCCCAGAGTGGAACAGACCCCTCCGAGCCCAACCAGCATCCTAAGAAAGCTGCTTTCTGTAGTTTTTTTTCTGATTTCCGAATAAAAAAAAAAACACTAAGAAGAAAAGGAATCACGGGTCTAATACAGGCAGATGATCAGCTCAACCTCTTTGACGGCTCACGTTTAACCAGAAGGATCATGACAGCAGCTAGCAAGAGGTGTGTTACCAAAAGCTAGGGTTCTCCTCCCAGCCCGAAAGATTTTCATTAATACAGCTCTCAGCCCGGCTCCACTCAGAGGAATAATTATTGTCTAGCCTAACATTTGGACGGGGCCCAGGACAAGCGAGTGCAGCATCGTTGTTAGCCACAGGACTTGACAGCTAACCACCCAGCGCAATGAATGACATCCAAAGCGTTTCCATCCCCGTGGGACCACCAGGCCCACGGAACTGGACAGCCTGGTCCTTCCTCCACCCTGAGACTGATGGCAGTATGCCCTGGGCGCTGGACAGTGGGTCTTTAATTGGAGAAAACAAATGTCCCAAATAAATATGTCAACTAAATAAATGACCCATTTTTGCAAACAAGGAACAACCCCAGAAACTGCCTACGGAGCTGCGTGACCTAAGGACGTTCCCCATCCCCCTCCGTGCTTCTGCTCCCCTCATTTCACACCGGCACCAGAGAGACCTCACGAAGTTTTCAAAGCACTGCAAGCTCCACACTTGCTGTAAGCTGGGCAGGCTGTCAGCAGCATGGACCAAAGTATCCGTCGGCTCCCTGAGCTGAAAGAGGCAGGTCTGGTGGCTCCAGGCCAGCAGGGATATGGCCATCAACTGGTTTGTCCGTTGCAAAGGATCGTCCTGTGGGTCTGGTCCAGCCCAGTCTGGGTACACAGTGCTCCCAGCACAGGACTGGGGAGCTGGGGGCTGTCACTGCACAGAAAGCAGGGCCCCAGGAGATCACTCCTGCAGGGTCTCTTCCCCTCCTGTCATCTGCAGCAGCCTCATGCTCCCCAGCATCTTCTCCAGGTTGGAGTGAACGGGGCACACCTGTGGCTGGGGAACGAAACTGCCACAGCCTCTAAGGAAGTACATCTGTTTATGAGGATCGCTGCTGACTTGAGCAGCTCATTTGGCAGACGTGCTTTTATGCTCAGTACAGCTTCCCACTACGGAAAACTCAGCCTCGATCACTGGGACGGCTGTGTTTGAGCAAAGAGCTCAGGACGTGGAATCACAGAACCATCCAGGCTGGAAAAGACCTTCATGATCACCAAGTGCAACCATCAGCCTGACCTAGCAATCCCATCACAAAACCACGGCCCTTAGTGCCACATCCACATCTCTGAGATACCCCAGGGATGGGGACTTCCCCAGGCAGCAGAAGAGAAAGAGCACCGTGTTTCCCTTCGTCAGCATCCTGCGATGCTTCCAGCTTCTGAAGGAAGTCTTGTTCCCCCCCTAAACGTTGAAGTTCTCGCTCCCTGGGAAGGAAGCTGGCTCTCCAAACCATCCCGTCAGCCAAACACCGTGCTTCGGGTACGGCTGGACTCGATGATCCTTGTGGGTCCCTTCCAGGTCGGGATATTCTGATTCTATGACTGCACTTGACAGAGAGAAACCTAAAAAAGAGAAACCTGAAAAAGGCTGTGGGATTTTCCACCCCGGGCTCTATTTTCCACCCAGCCCTGCTCCTCCGTCCCCACACCGCGGGGTAAATGGGGCCCGGAGATGCAAACGGGAGGCGAGGTCAGACGGCTGCATCCCTCCCGTTGGAGCCGGCTCCCTGCGAGGCGGCGAGATGCGCGCGGCTCGGCGGTGATAAACGGCCTTGCTTTAGTTATCACTTTCCTTAAGTTAAGGAGAGCAGCCCGGTGATGGATGGGCTGGAATTCGGTTATCGGGGAAGGCTGTCAGCCAGAGTTGCCTATCTCCACACACATTTAGCAGGGCATCATTATGCGATGGCATGGAGTTAAAATATGACCAAGGGTATTGAGAGAAAGAAAGAATGGGATTAAAAAAAAAAAAAAAAGGCAAATTGAGCAACAAAAAGGAGTGTGAGGCAAGAACGTTATCGTACTAGTGACACCTTTTATCTCGGTCTGGTTAGCTAGAGCAGGGCACAAATTGGTCCTTCCTCCACTATTGTATCCTCTTGTACAAACAGAAGCAGATAAAATGTGTCACCAGCGCGATAGCATATCAATTTAACCCTAATTATCCGGGGGGTCAAACCAAGAAATAGGGGTTTCTCATTTCAACAGGTTCCTCCGCCTCTGCTCGGAGCCACCACATTAATATGGAAGGGGGAGGGACAGCCGTAATTGATTTCCGTCACTCAGGTGGTCCTGGCGTATAAAAAATTAATGCTCGCTTCTCCCACCTCATCAGAGCTGGTTAACGTCCATCTGCTTCTGGGTTCAGGATGTCAGGAGACAAAGAAATTGGGCCACTTTCTACACACTGGGTGTATTGATATTGAGCCAGTTAAAAGCACAAGTCCCTCTTTGGGAAAGATAAAGGGACATTAAATCTTGATATTTATAGACCTGGTCGCAGCCTTCAAAAATAAAATAGGAATCCATGCACTGGAGACCTTGAGTCGTAAGAGATGCAGAACATTTTAATTGTGTCCTGGCCAACCCCACTGCACCGGGCTGCAAAGGAAAGGGCTGGGACACTCCTGCCCTGGGAATCCTCCGCTGCAGGAGGGCTGCAAAGCCTGAACGGAGCTGCATGGAGGCGGCAGCACAGAACAGCAACAAGGTGGTACCGGAGAGAGGAGAGCTGCCAAGACACCTTGCCCTGGCTCTGCAATTCGGAGCAAGGCTGGTGAAGGCATGGCACGAAGGAGACCTGGACCTGGTGCAGAAGCGCTGCTCTCCTTTGGCACAGGCTGGGATCTCTGCCTTGGAGAGGGTCTGAAAAGCCCCGGGCTTGCACAGAAACCCTGAGACAGGTCTCTTCTCCCTCCCTCCCGCCTCTCTGTGCTTTCCTTCCACCCTCAGCTCTCTCAGCCACCCCCAAACTTGTCACAGCGCAGCAAGCCTACGAGCCGCACATCAGCTTTAAATATCAGCATGCGTGAAGCAGGGACATGAGAGCAGGGAAGTGGGAACAGACAGAGCAAGCCTCCATCGCCTGTCAGGGAACACTAATGAATTTCAACGCCAGCAGCCATTGCCTCAGATGGGCTGGCGAGAGGAGGAGACGGAGCGAGAGCGAGGAGCCTTTGCAGGAGCAGCCTGCCTTGTTTCAAAGCCCCCTCTGTTAATAAATGTCACTGCCGAGCTGGTGCACGGCCCCTGTGCTGGCGTGGGGTGGGCTGGGGGGAGATGGGCGGCTGCCAGCGTGCGGGGTACCCGGGCAGCACAGCCTTTTCTCCTGCTTTGTCCCCAGGAAGGAGCCAGGAAAAGGAAGCAGAGAGGATATCACCGCTTCACGCCATGTCCCAGCACCCAAACGGCACGGCACCGCTGTGGGGAACCAGTAACAACCAGTAACAACCTCCAGAGAAGTGAGGACTGCGACCCCAGCACCGCCCAGTCCCACCACTGGGCCAGAGGCTCTCTGGGGCCGGGCAGAGGGACGCAGACATCCAGGCACTGTGCCTGCCTTCCCGGCAGCAGCAAAGGGGTCAGAGAGCTGGCTGCCCCTCTGCTAACACGAACGCGCTCCCGAGGCTGCGCGGGGAGAAGCATCCGGCACGGGGCACCACGCGGCAACCGCACCGCTGCACAACATGAAGGTCAAGGCGAGTCTGCTCTACAAATGTCAACCTGTCATCTCCGGATATTAATGAGGGCTGACCAGCAGCTAAAACGCATCCATGCTCCATTAGTAATAAGAGAGGCACGATGCGGGAGAAGAGCACGCGCCGAGGCACCGGTGGCTCTGCAGGGCCCGGGGAGGTGTGGTGATGCACGAGATAACCGGGGCCGCTCCAGCTGCCCGGGAAAGGAAGCAGTTGCCACACAACCCACTTCACTGGAGTGTGTGTTATCTCCTTCCATCAATCTTTAATTGGATTAGTGTAATGAGGCCAAAAAACCCAGGCTAAGCAGCGAGGCTGATACCTGGCACTTGCAGACCTTCCGTTCTTCTTTCCGTGATGCCCGGTGTGGCCAGCACTGCTTTCTCCCAAAAGCCTAACGGCTGAGAGTCCCAGCAGCACTACCTGAAACGCCAGGACACCCACCTCACCTCCCTGCAGATTCACCCCCATGCTACAGCCACATCCCTCTTCCCTAAAGTTTTACTTAGAAATCTGGGGGAATCCCAACCCCCACGTTTCCCAAGCAGCAGGCTTGTGAACAGGAGACTCAGTTACCCCAGGATGCAGCCGGAGCATTGTAATACACTGGGAACATAATCCTGCCACAAAAAGTACACAGGGCAAGCGGCTCATTGTCACTCGTCGGTCCTGCAAAGCACTGCGTGCCTTCCACTGCCATCAACCTTAATGAAACATGAAGGCATTTAGCACCGTATGAGATCTGGCCCTTTTATGGGTATCTGTCTGTGCATCAGCTAGGTGCTGGCAGAGATGCTATCTCAACATTAAAAGCAAGGCTGTAACACAGCGGGTATTCAGCTTCCAACAGAAAATGTTCATCAACAATTGCACACACATGATGCTACAATAAATCTGTGTGCTACCGCTTAACAGGTTCTCTTAAAATGATTCATAGCTCTATTTACTGGGCCTGATTCTGCTATTATGCATGCGGTAGTAAATCTGGAGTAACTCTACCTGCTGTTAGCAAGTAGCCAGCGAGAGCAAGATCGGGATTGAGCCGTTTCAGTTTTAAACAAGCACCTAATTACCATGCAGCAAACCAGGGCTCGCTGGCTCCACGGTTCAGCTGAGGTTAGGAGTGCGGCAGGCAGGAGCTCTGCACTCCTCCAGATCAGCAAAGGAGTGCTCAGGGGTAGAGCTAACGCTCTTGCAAGCCCTTCCAGATAGGGAGGAGGACTGGGAGGACTTGCCTTTGACAGCAGAAGCACACCAAGCTGCTCCCAAGGAAAGAGAAGCTGGAAAGTCTCCAAGGCTGAGGTCACCCTCTCAGCCTTGGGAATGTGACACTACCACAAAAAAAAAACACACTTAAAAATGGATTTCTACGCACAAGCTTGCTGTGACAGTTCAGCTGCTTACTAAATATAACATCACAGAGCATCTTATTAACAGTAGTGCACAGTGTTAGCAGACTGTGTGCACCTACGTTGTAGGCACGTT
This sequence comes from Anser brachyrhynchus, assembly GCF_964034855.1. NCBI lineage: Eukaryota > Metazoa > Chordata > Aves > Anseriformes > Anatidae > Anser > Anser brachyrhynchus. The sequence continues at coordinate 10,849,221 of NC_137702.1, read as the reverse complement.
CTCGATGGAAGTCACCAGCGTGACCGCAGGCTGGTGGACTTCCAGTCGAGCACCAGGAAAAACTCTTCACCGTGCAGGAAACAAAAGCACCGGGACAGAGAGCTGGGGAATCTCCTCCCCTGGAGAAGACCCTGACCAAGCTGCTTCAGGTTGAAATTAGCCCTGCTTTGAGCAGGGGGTGGAAGAGAGATCTCTATGGAAATTGTTCTGTGATTCATGCTGCAGTGGAGCCTAATTACAAAGGCAGAGCGTGTCCTTTCTCCGTCTATGCGGCCCCTTATGAAGTCTTTCCTACAGACCCTCATCCAGTGATCGCCTGGTCCCCTGCACACGAGCAATTTTAAGAGGCAGCGCTCAGACTCCTGCTGCAGAATCCTCTGATTACTTCCTGAGTGCAACAGATGCCCCCCCAGCGCATCGTGTCTGAGCCCCCTCAAAACCAAAACCCGCACAAGAATTACGCTAAAATTAAACACACTTCTCCTCCCACCACACAATCTCCCACTGGAGAAGCATTCCCCCGCAGGAAATGAGTGTGGCAAGACCTAGAGCAAGGTGCTGCTCGCGGACTGACGTGTCCTGTCCCGGTTCCTCAGACTCGCTGTGCGACGTGCCGTGCCGGAGGAAAACCTCGCCTCTCCCCTGCCCTGCCTGTCCTGCCCGGTTAGCTTCCACACCCTTCAGGAGCAGGGCTTCTCTGCTATGAGTCATAAACTGCTTAGTGCCTAATGGTAAAGCCTATAGACGCTTAACATAATGCAATCATGTCACTTAAAGGCCATTAGTCTCCAGCCTAAGCAGCATTTTCCCAGTCACAAAGGAGACCTGCGCACTTTGGAAGGCAGGGGAAGGACGTGGGCAGCCGCGCAGGTCACCGGACTCGCAGTGATGTGAAGCCCCAAGCAGGATGGAGCCCAGCAGAACAACATGGGGAAGGTTGTGGCAGCTCTAGCAACCAAACGGCTTCATTTTTGGGGCTTCCTTGTGCCGCTGCATACAGCTGGAATCAGCAGAAAGCCCCTGCTTGCCAGAAGGAAAACCTCTCCAGCACCAGCTGTGGATGTACTGCTTGTAAAGGGGGCATGAGTCCCTCACCCCCACAAAGGGTCTCGGGCTTTTGGCATCTCATCACCTCCCTCCCCACTGACTAAAGCAGATCATTTATCTACAAGGAAATACGCCATTCTGCCTTGTAAGGCTGTTCGGCCAGGGACATCCCCTTCCAGCACTGTCCCTGCCCTCCTCCGGCACCCCATCACCCTGTCCCCTCTCCCAGACGACTCCTGTGATCGCCTCCAGCTCCTCTCCCCACTAAGGGGAACAGAAATCCCACAAGGAGCTGGCGGGATGGGGTAACCCCTCGCCCCCTCTGACAACACAAAACTGAGAATTACATGCATTACGGCTCGCCGGGCTCTTGGCACAGCCTGCGGGCTTGTTCCTCAGGGTGCTGAGCTCCTCAGGGTGCTGGGCTCCTCAGGGTGCTGAGCTCCTCAGGGTGCTGGGCACAGCTTCCCGTGCCGCTACAGATCAGCCCTGCGCGAGGGGAACCAAGTTCAGCCTCTCCTTGCAGGGAGAGGCCGCTCCCCGGCTCCAAGCCCGAGCTGCCATTAGTGTTTGCTTCGGCAGAGAGAAGGAGCGGCGAATCCTCCAGAGCAAAGGACAAGTGCAGCAATTAGGATGCAGGGGCTGCGGGAGCTGTTTAACAGCCCGACCCGCAGGTCAGTGCCGCCGACTCCCAGCCCCTGCATAAATATTGTATGAGGAGGGGAGAGGGGCCGCTACGAGCCACCCTCAGCGCCAGCCCTCCCCCCTCCGTCGCCACTCCGCAGCTCGCTAGATGCGCCGGCACCATTATCTACAGATGTGACAGTCGGGGAAAAGCACTCGAGTAACTAGGGGAATGGGAAGGGGGCTGCTCGGCGGAGCGGGAGCCCGCGGCCACGGGGCTGGGGCCCGTCCCCACCTCCTGCTGCCCGCTGCAGGGCTCTGCCCCGCGTGGCTCAGCACCAGCACAGCACTGGCAGCCCCTGAACGGGACCACAAAAACGCCAGCAGGGCAGGGAGCACGGGCTGCAACCGCCCCTTGCAAAGGTTGAGCAGGGGGGGCTGATTGCCAGCGCTGCTGAAGGACACTTCAGCCAGCTTTCCAGTTCCCTACCAGCATCTCTCCTTGAGCCTCCCTTTGGTGGGAGCTTCCCAGCAACGTAATGAGAGGCTTTAGAGCAACAGCCCCAGCAGCCTCCCTCCCTCTCCTGGAGCACATGCAGAAGGGACACAGCCCATGGAAGCAGAGGTTTTGCCAGATGGTCACATTACCATTAAGATCTCTACCGGCGCAGCCCTGCTGTCGGCCACCCCTCTATGCTGGGTGCCAAAGCCACAGCAGGCAACGTTGTTTAGACGTGGCCCCCACCTGAGCAGGTCCTCTGCTGTACAACTCCGCTTGCTCTTGTCCTCTCCTTCCTCTGCCCGTTCCTTTGCTGGAGGTGCCCATCGACTGCACGCTTGCTATGACGCTCTGCACAAATGCAAACCTCGTTTCAGGACTGCTAAGACTGAGGGCTGCCAAGCACAAGCAGCAGCGTACCAGTGTACCCACAAATTCCTAGGGCACGCAGCTAACAAACAGTCCTGCCCAGGGCAGCACACAAGGGCTGCGAGATGGGGAACGCAGCTTGGACACGCTCCTATCCCCGACACCCCCCCAGAAATGCCTCCCCTGCTTTGGGGCTGGCTGCTGACTCCGAGGCAGGCAGAAGCCTGGCCTTACCATTCTCAGCTTTCCTGAGCTCCCTGTGCAATTAATGGGCTTAATTATTGATGGCAAAGGCAGGGAAGGGAGGAAAGAAAGAAAAAGCCAACGAGAAGGGAATGATGTGGGGGTGGCAGGCGCCAAAGGTCTCCGAAGAGCTTCCCTCAGCCTAGAGCAGAGAAAGAGCCCCTAGCCACTCCGCAGCTCCCACGGCCCTGCTCTAATGCTCCCTGACATGCCTCTGAAGACAGCGAGCTGTTTGCAGTCACCACCGTGATTTGTTAGTAATTATTTTCACGGTGTCACATTGCTGTCACTCTCTTAACAAAGAGACAGGCAGCCCGAGGCTGCCTGCGAGAAAGAACCAGCAGAGAAAAGGAAGTGTCAGGCACCCAGGGATCCTCTTTGCTTCCCGGGTTTCATAACCACAGTCCTCACCAGCTTCTGAAGGAACTTCTGAGGAGAAGTGGCAAGTCAGAATCATCTCCCATCCTCGTCACAGCAAGAGGAATTAATTACTTAGCCCCCTCCTAATTTCATCTTACCTGTACACCCAGTGCAAGACCCAGGTGCTCAGAGCCCCTTAAGCCACCAATTTGCTTCAGGTCTGCAGCAAACACAAAAACTTTGGCAGTCGATGACTTTTAGCATTCTCCTAGCAAGCTCCGATTTCTTTTCACGTGGTCTTGCCATCAGACTGCGCTTCCGAAGCCCAGCAATCCTGACGGCAAAATCCCACCTCTGCCCACCACCCTCGCGCACATTAACCCCTCCACACCAGCCTCATTAATTCCATCACGCTGCTGGGCTCCGCGGGGCAGCAACATTTCACTTGGCATTTTGCAACGCCAGGGATCTCGGCGGCTTCCTCCCACCTGAAATACACAGCCTAGTGGCTTGCCGTCTCTCTTTTCTCGTAGACACCACGGTGACTTGACAAGAACCTCCCCCTTGAACCAGCTCCCACCCATTTCACACCTGCTGTGCAACCACCATCCATCCTTGGGCTAACGCGGCCGTCAGAGGTAATCACTCCTTCCCCAGGAACTGTGGAGCTTGCTTGGGCCCCCAAGGAATGGAAGCTATTTTGGCACCTGACGTGTCACACAATGTAAGGACAGAGAGATGAAAGACGGAGACACCTGGCCGGCCAGCCCTTAAAGCACCCTTGATCTCTATGCAGAAAGCAAGCAGACTTCCTCCAGAGCAGTTCCAAGTTTGAGTTGCAGCAGACAAGCGTTCTTCCCCTGCCTGCTTACTGACAATGCACAAGGGTCATTCCCTGCAGCCACGGGGAGACTGGGGTATTAATTCACCCTCTCAGCACAGGGAGGGTTTGGAAATATTAAGCCTCACCACCTAAGCAAAACCCGCCCGCAATTACCTGCATGGAAGAGCACCGACTCAGAGGGCAGCTCCTTTTCAGGGGTCCTTTTAATAACCCAGAAACGGCACATACGTGCTGTGAAGAATTAGGATCGCCATTGGGAAACTAAATGGTCCATAAAACGTAACGGCTCTCTCTGGCACGGGGAGCACAGCGAGCTGGAGGAGAGGTCTCGGCAGCCTCCCAGCGCCGGGTCTGCAGGGGACACGTGTGGCTCCACGCGGGGACGGCGCTGAGCCCAGGAGGATGCTGGCACTGAGACCAGCCCAACGCCCAGAGGGGAAAGGGGAAGCAGGGATGAGCAAGGGGCACCTACGGAGAGAAGATAAAGGACATCCCGGAATGCAGGTGCTGGGCAGATGGGAGGAGAAAAGCCCTGCTCAAAGAGAAGCAAACAAAGCTGGTGGGACCCAGGTAGGACAAAATGCTGGGCTGCAAGAGCTTCCTGCACGTGGCCCTGCCGGCACAGCGCACTGCATCCTCGTTCTTCTTCCCACCAAGTCCTCCACCCTGCTCTTCTGGGGGTACCACCTCCACCTGCCTCGCACCAACACCTGGTCCAGAGCAAGCTCCGAGCACAAGACACGGTCTTGGTGTGCCAGGCTGAGGGCAGCACGCTGGCCAAACACAGCAAAAGGTGACTGCAGCGCGGAACAGGCTTAGCTCAAAAGGTTAGTCTGCAGCTCGGGTGTCCCGCACGCACCCAGACATCCGCTCCTTGGGAGTCAGAGCGGCTGGACAACGCACAGGAGAATACGCTGGAGGGAAAATACCAGGGCTGACCTCAAGATGGCCCAGTAGGTCTTTGCCAGCCAGGAGCTTCAGGAGGAGAGGGACCGAACCCATCCAGGAAAATGGCTCCCACCAGGAAACAAACACGCAAACAAACAAAATGCTTTCCAGAAAGCTACTGAATTACACAAAGCTTGACTAGAAGACGACGCAGCTCCCAGGCTGGCAGTACTTTCAAGCAGAGCTCTGTAACCAGAGCAGCCACGGGAGCGCTCCTCCCAGCTAAGGCTCTGGGCAGGCAGCGCTGGTGCCAAGCCACGACCGCTTTGCCTCCGCTTGGAAGTCAGAAGAGCCGAGATCCAAAGGGAGAGAGCTGACATGTTAGCCCCAGCATGAAGCACTACAGCTGTCTAGAGCTAGGAAAATTAAGCTTTTTGAAGTAATAAAGAAGAGTTGCATTTTATGAAGCTACTCCTCATGCCACAGACAAGAAAACCCAGATGACAGAGTCTTCCAGTGGTTTATCCTCTACTGCCCTATGGTCAGCCAGCTCTTCACCTCCCCAGGGCACAGGTAACCATAATGTTGATTGCTATTAGAGGCCTCTCCGACAAGCACAGAGGGCCAGGGGTGTGCTTTTTACCAAATGCCCATTATAAATCCATTGGTTTTGAAGCCATTTTGACTGAATTCATTATAACACTGGACCCAGAATTCACCTGAGATTCTACCTTATTATTCTTCCTTACTGCACGAGCAGACAATACTGGGACCGCTGGCTTGCATTCGTCAGTGCAATTGTCCAAATATAGCCCGAGCTGCTTTATCCAGGAATGGAAAAACTCACCTTCTCCATTCATTACCCCACCTCAACGGCTCGTTGCTGGGAACGGAGTATTTCATGCAATGCCCATCCCATTTCCCCTACGCTGCAAACTGATTCCAAGTCCCTCCACCATCTTTCACACCGTTTCCAACTTCTTTGGTCCTAATTCCCAAGCAGCAGAATCCATGCTCCTCAGAGCACATCAGGCATCACGGCCCGATAAATCTGTGCCAACTACAGCCCTGACTGTGACAAACATCTTTGCTGTGATGCACCAGCCAAGAAGTAGACCCGAAGGTGACAGTCAATTGCACGATGATCCCCGTACAAAGATTTCACGTCCAAAGCTTAACGCAAAGGCACTTGCGGAGCCACACGTTGCAGAAGGTCTCGTGCAACCAGCACATTTCAGACAAAGGCAGGAACTGAAGACAGCTGGGGAACCGCTGCAGGGGGATAAGGAAAATAAGTGTGCTATACTCATTTTAAGTAAGCGTTGCACACTCTTATTTTTAAGGGGGAGGGAGGGGGGGGGACCTTAAAAATAAAACATTTATTTTGCATTACTGATATCATTTCCTTTAAAAACAAAAAGCTGGCCTGCGGGGTCACAGAAGCAAACGGGGTCAGCGCTACTCCCTGTAAGTGCTAGAGAAGAGCATGCTCATAAGGGTCCCTTGCTTAGCTCCAGCAATGCACTTTAGGATGTAATTACATGAACAACTCCATCAGCAAAGCTGACTCAAAAGGTTCCTGACCCTGGATATTCAGCCCCGTCCCTGCGCCATAGTTCACCACCCTCTTCTTGAGCCAATGTAGCCATGTGAAAGGGTACACCATGGGTTTGGTCAGCAAAACAATCCCCGCTAAAAGCAACAAAAATATAAAAAGCAACAAAAATAAGCTAATCCCAAGATTTTTAGTCGGAAAGGAATTATTTTCTTATTTTTAACCGCAGATTACTGTGTTATATTTCTGTTACCAGCTCTTCCCTGTTACTCTGAGCCCACGTCCTGCCCTGCTGCCACCCGACCAGCCCACCCTAAGGCTTCTCCTGCCTGTCCCCACTGCTACCCAAGCAGCTCCGCTCACGCACTTCAGGCTGCCTGCATTTCTCTCCCAGGAAAAGACTGCTGACGCCCTCCTGGCCCTGTGATAAAGAACAGCACGCACAAGGGACACCGACACCATCAATCTCTCCCTTGTGACCTCAGGCCAGTTCCAACCCGATCCTCCAGGACAGAAGACCAGGAGGAGCAACCTGCTGACACCGAGCAGGTCTGGGAAGGCAGGTGTCCTCCCAGCCGGCGCAACTTGCACAGGAAGAATTCAAACAGTGAGATAAAATTAAGCAGCGGTATAATTCATTGCTCAGAATTTACTAATATGCAACCCAGGAAGAGCACCAAGGGCCATAAACATCTCAAGGCACTTCACAGTGTTTTATCACTGTATTAGAGTACTTGCCTTTTAACATTTATTTAAGAAAATAAACTTCTGAGCAGTAGTTTCCTGTGAAGAAATAAATTAGCATGTTCTGATCAGCCACAGTACAAGCACCTCCGTGTTGGAGGTACACAGAGCAAAGCCTCCACACGTTTTTACCTATCTGATGCATTTGCAGAACGATCCAACCCTGGAAGGAGAATTAACTTGTGCTCCTGACGTTAAGGTGTCGGTCTGAGATTCAGACGTGGCTCAGCTCCTTTCTCTGCCTCTGACTGCCTGCGTGACCACAGGCACCTCGCCTAACCTTGCTGTGTCTCAGCTGTGTAGCTACAAACACGCAGCAAAAATTCTCCCCTCGGTCGCCAAGATTAATTCCCATTGTGCTTAAAAAGCAAGCAAAATGGTTCCACGCACAGAGGGAGGCAATTTGACATTTCAGAAGAGATAAAACCACGCTGAAGAGCTTACAATGCAAGGGCTCAACCCCGGCAGACTCCAAGTACCCTCTGTATCCAATAAAACCATCTCCCGCAGTCAGCAGCACGTTACCCTCACCACCCAATGCCACATCAACGCGATTTGCTTAATCACCAGTGGCAGTTGTGTCCTGGGCGCAGGGTGAGGTCCCAGCAGCAGAGCAGACTACGTCGGGTCTGAATCCGGCCCTGGAGCTTTTCAACTTGGAGGAGAACTTGCAACAGGCTGAAGGAATCCTCCCGCTGGGCCTGAGGACCGTGCGCTAACGAGGCTGTATCCCCGCTCATATTTTAGCTTGGCAGGTCTGGTGCTCCTTTCATCTTTTGCTTCAGGTAGCTCTCTTTAATTAATAACATTTCTGTGCCGGCGCAGGGAACTTTCCACCCAGAATGAATGGCCCTCTCTCATTAGAACCACGACTGTCATGATGTATTCAGGAGCAGGAGCGTGATTCACTCCCCTGTCTGGGAACGAGGGGTGCTGCTGGGGGGCGGCGGGGAGAAGAGTCTCTGTAATGAGTGACGGAGGTGTGCTGAAGTTGATGCGCGACTCTGGCGGCTTGAACTGCCTTGTCAGGACAAGCCTTCAGAAAGGTGATGTTCCTACTCAAGAGGTTTTCCTCATTAAAGAAATTGCATCTTAACAAGAGGGAAGGAGGGGAGGGGCGGCAGGAGAGCTGCTGTCTCCCCGACTCCAGCCCGGTTCACACGCAGCCGGAGCTGAAAGCCGGCTGACGCGAGCGCAGCCGGCAGAGACGAGCACTCCTTTTCTGAGCCCTCTCGTGCAGCAGCCAAATCCCCCAACAGGGACTTTCTCTCCTGTGTTGCACCAGACCCGTGAAGAATTCCCTGGTGGCAGGGCCGAGGACCTCAACTCATGCCTCCATGAGCCCTTCCCGGGTGCTCGTGTCCCCTTCCCTGCCCCCAGCTCTTTGTGCGCTCCCTGCTGCCAGAGGGAACCTGGGCAGAAACAGCTCTGTGATCTTCCACGAAAGCTCGGATGTTCAACAAAAATCAAGTCTGCAGCCACACACACAGTGCCTCGTTCCCTGGAGATCCTTGAGCCAAGCAAAGGTTTCACAGGTCCTTTAGCAGCTGAGAGCCATCCTGGATGCTACAGACCCAGACACCGCTAGACACCACCATCAGAGAGCAGTACCTTGACAGTCACCCTTTCTCTTGTGCTTTTCTTTGAGCCAAAAGTGCTACGCACGTTGCAGCAGGGTTATGTCCTCGCATCCACCACTGACAGGCTGGAAGGTTCCTCCCTTGTGTTCCAGCCGATACTCCCCACCCAGCTTGCTCGCCCTGCTGTGCTTCCCAGTGCCCTGGCACCTGCTGGAAACACCCACAGTAAAGAGGCCTGTCCAAAAAATACCATTTCTAGCTCTTGAAGAGCACATTCAGACTGAAGCCGACCTGTCCAGGTCTCTGTTGGAGAAGTCAGGAGCAAGGCTGCACGGTTTGCCACCAACAGCCAAGCTGAAGACAACGGAGAACAGGAACTACAGACCACACGAGCCACTGGTAAGAGGAGCACAGCTTGCTTCGCGGACAGCTACGCAAGCAGCTGTTATTGCTAAGGGAAGGAAGCTGAGAGAAAGAGCAGAGTCAGGAACGGACCTGCCCCAAATCACTGCTCCCCAGGCCAGGAAGCACTGCAGCAACACACGGGCCCTTTGTAGGCGGCAGCTCTTCAGCAAGGGGCAGCGTCGTGCTGTGGAGGAAGCATCAGTGCTGTGCCTTCAGCCTCCGAGTGCTGAGGACAACACACGGACCCTGAAACCTCACACGAGGGGCAGACGGATTGCATTTCGGCGTCCCACTCCCCCAGAGTGGGAGCACACAGAGCAGATGCCAGCAGGTATACCTTCACCCCAGAGCAACGGCCTTGTCCTTCCAGGTGCACTTCACCTCATTTTGCAGAATTCCTCTGGAACCCAGAGGGGTTTTCATCGTGCAACACTTCCAAGAGCACGCTCGGACAGGCAGCACCACCTCTCCTCTCGCTGCCCCAGTGCCTTCAGTGCCAAGCTTGTGGTCTCCACACACTAGAAGAAGGCACCAGCCACAAGTCTTTTAGGGAAGTACAGGGTAAGTCCCTGGAATACTCCCTAGATGTCCCACCTCTCTGAGGACGTGTCTATCTCCTGGTCTGAGCAGCCTTGTTTCAGCTCTGTGCCTTCCCTCTTTCAAAAGAGATGCTCAGTTCTGCTTTGCTAAACCCTATTTGGCGATGTGTCTAAACACACGCAAACTTAATTAGTTCAGGAGGGAGAGTCGGCATTTGTGGTGACGGATAAAAGTAATGGGAAACGAGACAAGTCAGAGCTGGCAGGGAGTCCTCACTCAAGCCCCATTCAGTGGCACAGCGCTAATCAGATGTGACGCCACACGCTGCTGCACCCAATCGGCGGCGGAGCGGCGCGATGCGCTCCTCACCGCGCGGCTGCAGCCAGGCTCCCTGTATCCGTGTGGTTGGAAACATGAAATTTATTTTCTGCTCTGCCCTGGAGACGCTTCAGGATTGAATTCTGAAGTTAATGGTTTAAAAAAAATTTTTAAAAGGAAGAGGGAGAAACGAACCACTCGCTGCAGCCTCGTGGCCAGGAGTGGAGTCTTCTTTTCCAGCTGACTAGTGAGGCACAATCCATGCGAGAGACCACTGAAAATGGTGAATCAAGTATCTCGGGTCCAGATCTGTGTGTCCTGCTGGGCCAGCTCACCCCACAACCTCTACAGCTCACCAGAAAGAGGACCCAGCTTCAGTTCTGTTTCTCCTACTACAGAGCTCTGAAGCAGGAAAAAAACCAGAAGGTTGCTCATTCCATGCAGACACTGAGTTAAGATGTCGTTACCTGGGAACCTCGTTATCCCACTGTGAAAGGGATGGAAAGATGGGCTTTGAGCACATGCAAATTACAACCCTGTTCCTCACAACCCTCGCCAAAAGCAGTGAACTGGACTCTCAGAACAGCGATACGAGAGTAAAGAGCTGAGAAAAGAGAACAGATGAGAAACGAAATTTTGGAACATCCTTGCAGCTGTTTTTGTGTGGGTCTCTAACAAAAGTTTAAGCATGATATACATATAAAAATACGTATTAATTCAAACCAGAGACAAAGGAATTGGCAATATACTCAGACACAAGTTCTGGTCACAGCCTCAGCAGAGACCCAGTAAATTCTGACTCAAAAGAGCATGGCAAATTTCTCATCTCCACTAGTGCTTGTGCTGCTGCTTCAATCCTCATATCTCATGTCTCACTAATCACACCAAGGAGAAGTAAGGAGCTGCCACTCTACAAAGACCACTCTGCAGGGAGAAAACCAGTGCTGATTGCTCCCAGGCTGTGTGCACTTTATTTAGGCTTCCAACCTGGGGAAACCAATGTCACAGGGAACACCAAGTAACACTACTAACGAGTTGTGGATGTCAGCTTAGCATTGTACGTGTCAAGTCCATGCTTTACCAGTGCGATAACAACAGGAGTCTTTACCCAGCACGGTGAGGAAATGAAAAGCTGAAGCGAGATTACAGCAACCCAAGTGAATTCAGCACAATGACACTGATCTGCAAATATCTTACAGATTAGACTAATTTAATTCTTAAACACAACTCCACTTTTTAAAAAATATCACATTTTCAGGATGCTGATCTAGCTGTTTTCGTAATGAAACATGCGCATACACCAACACTTGTAGATCCCAGTCCCCACCTGGTACTCCCTCGATCCCAGTCACCCAGCTGATGGACATGACCTTAACAATAAGAACACCGATGAAGCGTGCCAGACTTGGCTCGTACTCTTTCCAAAGGCTACTCTGATTCACATCCAGTTAACGTGCCAAGATGACAGAGAGAAGGCCTTGCATGTCAAAGTCAGGTAAGGACCATTGCTTGATTTGGGCGTACAGTAATGGTGTTCATTCATGCGCTCAGATACCCATCCCTTTGGAAAATATATTGGATAAAACCAGAAAACATGACAAAGCCCCGGTTTAAACCTTTCTTGGGGTTATGAAAGGATTCATTTGCTATAGGGATTATCCTAGGCAGTGATCTGGCACTATGCCTAGCACCTACCTGTCTTCTTAAACAACCCTCCACTCCCAATTATGCACGGCAAACAACGATTTCCCTGAAAAACAAAGACTAGGGACAGTCGGAGGCTTGTAAGAACAAAGACATCCACACTACAGGCAAGCATGGAGCAGTAAAGCCCAGAAAAATCTCCCTCCCCTTCCATACTCACATCACTTTCAAATCCCAGTCTCCACAGGTCACAAAAATCGACTTGACGCTGGGATCTAAGAGGCCTTCCTTCGCCATCCACTCGTCAACCCTCTGAAAGGAAGGCAAGAAAAGGGGATGAGTTTTGCAGAGACAGGCCGAGCCACAACAGTTAAACTCAGATAAGCTGCTTGCAATCAAGAGAGAAGAAAATTGTGATCTTATCCACCACTCTCCCTCTCTCTCTCTCTTCTCTTTGCTTGCCATCTGAACAACAGCACGTTTGGACCTTTGAAGATTTCTGATAGGAGACATCAGGCAACCAGAGCGGAGATGATCTTATCAGACATCGCAGCTGTGCTGCTCGCAGAGCGGTGGAAGTTGTGCAGCATTAACGGGATGATACAGCCCTGCTGTTACTTGCCATACCTCTACTTCAGCTCTCCCTGGACCAAATGGGCTTGTACTAAGTATAACCTGTGTCCTCTCCAGCCAAGAGGAGCACACTTATTTCTTGAAGCTCTCCAGTGCGGCCTGGGGGAGGGAAGAAGCCAAAGCAAGTGGCTCCAGCGCGGCTCTCCAGGCATCAGGCTGGGAACTGAAGGGAATCGGGCAGCAAAACAGAACTGAGAAAGAGATTCCGACTACCTGCTTTGATATCCATGGAAACACAAGCATCCTGCGATGGTGTCCCTCACCCACAGCATTTCTGACATGCTCCAACTCATACAGCTCAAAGGGAGAGGGGGAGACATAAAGGCTGGGCACACCCAAGCCCCGCGCAGCAGTAACAGGCAGAGCCACGTGCCCCCCTCCTCTCCAGGCTCGGCCTCTCCTTACAGCTCAGAGTTCAGCATGGGTTTGAAGTGAGCCCAGTGCTCCTGATAAACTTCCCACAGGGACAGACGTTCTGGATCCACTTCAGAAATTGGCCACATGAACCTGGAGGACGCACGCCCACCTTGGGGAGTAACCAGGCAGAACTACCTTAGGGCCAGCCCCTCTCACGCCCATCCGAGAAGACCCTTATTCCAGCTAAGCTAGGAAATCCTTGCCATCAGCTGCCCCAAATCCTCTGGAAGCAGGTGACAGGCAATCGGCTGCTACTCTGCAGCCTCACTAGCAGCATTTCCAGTGCTTCAGCGGGAGAAATCTCTCCTCTTCCCATCACTCGACACCTTCAGCTCCTGAACAAACAAGCACGCCCCAGAAACTGTCTGACCCGAATCAGATTTTAACCTAGAAACGTGCAGCTGTGCTAACACCTTCTCAGTCCAAATACAAGCCCTACAGAGATGCCTCCACGCTCCGTGACACTCCCGTGGGATCAGAGCAGACCATTTCCTGCAATACCCCAGTGACAGCACACATTTGCCCATCGAGGCAAAGGTGATCCCTCCTGGGGCTGGTAGCAGGCACGGCCACGTGTGCTTAGGGCCACGTGCCGCTGACACACGCTGTCTGCAGGACAGGGAGAGCCGCCCCAAAAGCAGAACCCAGCCTCCTGCCCCCAGGGACCTGCGCCTCCCTCGGGCCGTCGGGATCTCGTGGCCAGGCTCCCGCTGCAACCTGCCTGAACTCCCTGATGTGAGCGCCCGCGAAGCGCTGTCTCCATGGAGGATTTTAAAGCCTTTGATTTGATTTCCACACATAAGCAATCGTTGCAATTATTCTGATTAGGAACAATTAGGTAACACAGAGGTGGAAATCCTGACAGAGACAATGCATCGAACGGCAACCTGCAGCCCGAGCGGGCTCTGCTTGAGGAGGTTTCCTTCCCTATTTGACTACCAACAAAAGCTATTGATGGAGAAATACTCCCAAGCTAATTAAGCCCTAAATGCTGTAGGAATTCAGCATTAAGCAGATGGCATTATTAGGGCTATATCTGCATTCGCACATCCTCCAGATTAGATTTTAGAGGCATTTTCCTTCTATACTACGTGTATTATCGAGCATTTAAACAGGTAGAAAAAAATAATTTAATAAGGTGCTGAGGGAGGGAAAGAAAAAAAGAAGGCAGAGCTCCCAGAGCAGTGATCTCGAGCAACGTCTTGGTGCTTTAAAACTGGCTCAAGCGAGATCGCCTCTTCTCCTATCTACTGGCAGGAGTTTGGATATCTTGTCAGTACCCTTGACATGAACAGCTGGAGATGACAGATCAATGGTTCAATACTCTCAGCAGCGTGTCACTGACGTGACAGCAAATGTTATTCTAATGAAGCTGTAATCATAGTCAAATTACGCGGTTCGATTCTCAGCAAGGGGAGGGGGTGCAGGGAGCGAGCTGAAGGGAGGGCGACAGGAGCAGAGGTCAGAGGTGAGGAAATAAAGGTTACTCTGCTTACCTCAAGCACTTGCTGGAGGCTGGGCTGCCCATCCACCATGCCTTGAATAATCCCAGTCAGCTGAAACGAGAGACAAACAGAAAGCAGGCGTCAGAGCGGCACTCAAAAGATCATTAGAAAGGTCTCCTCTCCTGTCCATCTCCCTGCGACCAAAACACGCTCCCGTGACCCAAGTGGGCATATTGCTGAGGGGCCAGCGCAGCAGAGCCGCGGGCAAGGGCAGAGCTCCATCCCAAAAGCAGGACAGCAGGGGGGCTCCTGCCCACACCACCAAGCAGCGAAATCCCACAGGGCAGGACACGAGCAGGGAGCCATGGTACGGCTGCACGTACCGACACGATGCCCCAAATGCCGCCCCCCTTCTAGATCTCCGGTATTGAAGCTGTCCCGAATTACCCAGGCAGGGCAACTACTGGAGGCTCTGGGCATGGCCCTGCTACCAGAGCGACACCAAAATTGTGGTGTTAGATAAACTGCATAGACCACTGCTGGTAAGCCAGGACCACAGCGGATCCATTCATCCTCCGCTGTGCTGGGCAGCAAAAAATCGTACCTGGACAGCCTGGCTGTCTAAAGGTAGGGCACACGCACAAAAAGATGCGGTCTCATGCGTCTTTGCCCGCGTCTGCCCAGGCTAGCTCGAGGCACACAGAAAACAGATAATTTTTCTGTCTGCCTTCCAAGTGACAAAACTGTCTTTTAACATATTGAATATCGGAGGTCAGTAGCTTGCCATCAATGCACCCAAGTAATTAAAAAAATCATTATCAAAACGAGCGCACACTACGGTATTTCGCTTCATCTGGCGCCTTCCTCAAGCTACACACACCCCGCACGTTTTCGTGTTTTCGTAACGCGGAGCTCCGCCGCAGCCAGGCCGCATACCCTGCCACCTGCACGTGGTGCCGCGGCCCCGGGAGCTGCAGCATCCACCCGAGAGCATCCTGCGGGCACCTTCCCTGCAGGGCAGGGCTCAGCCGATGTGCACAGCACGAACCCTGTCCCAAACCGTAGGGCTAAGCTTCATTAAAAGCACGGCAGCTGAAAGCAGCTCAGCTGCTCCCACCTCTCTGTTTCGTTGGCGCCTCGGCTTACAGCACTGAACTCGGAAGGAAAAAAAAAAAAAAAAGAAGAGATTAAACTCCAATTAAACTGTAATTACATTTAATGAATACCAAATACCTGACTCACTGAATAAACTGTAAGTGGAAAGATTATTTTCTCATCGTGACTTCCATGGAATGGTAATATATACCTTTTAGGGAAAGGATTTTAATTTTAAGGATGTAGAGTTCCTCTAGGTGGGTTTCTCAAGTTCATCAAGCCATTATGAGGTGGAATTTTAAGGAAGTGGAGAGACACACACACTCTTATATTCCAGAAACTGTTTTTATATTAATCTGTATTTTAATTGGGTAACAGCTGCTGCCTACAGACTTCCCGTATTCTAGGAGGCAAATAGATTTAGGAGATTAACGCGTGGCTCTTCAGAGCATTTTTTAAAGCTCACCGCCTTGTTTCTTCCTTCCCTCGCTGTCCTCTCCAGGCATTTGCCCGGCAGAGGTGGGCAGCTCACCTCCCGCAAGGCGCTGCCTCTGGCTCTCAGGGCAGCTCAGACCAAACCCCTGGGAGCAGATGACAGACGAGCATCTGGGGAGATGACAGGCACCTCCTGGTGTCACAGCCTGCGCCAACGTAAGCGGCTTCTGCTGCTCCTGGTACCTTCAGGACCGCACAGCTCAGCGCCACAGCCCCGACGGCGGGGCGGATGGGGTGGGATGCCCTAACCCAAGCTTCTCAGGAGGACGGAGGGACGGGCAGGTGGCCGCAGGGGCTCTGAGACCCACCAAAGAGTCGCTGCTTGATCTCACAAGGCTCCTTCCCTCCTCGGCTGCCAGGCCAAGCGAGGCACCAGCTCACCCGCACAGGAGGACGTCCCCACGCACACGGGATTCACGCTGCAGGAACCGCTACAAAGGGCTACACCCGCCCCGCGGGCGCATTTCGGTTCAAACCGGTGCCCAAAAGGGACCAGATTTCTCCCCTCTCACGCTTTCCGATCCTTTCTGTTCTCGGCTGTGTAAGTCACCTCTAACACCCACCCCAGTGCCTCGGGTTTCTGCGGCGCCGTTTGATCTTGCAGTTTTGATAAAATATAAAAACATAAAATTGCACAATTGTAAAGTTTCACTGGCGATCCCAAGAAGCACATGGTGCTTGGGAACATAAACAAGCTATAAGGCATTTATCTTGCTGTACTTTTATTGTCTGTTCCTTCAGCAAAAAAATCAATAAAAATTAATCATAAAAAGAGAGCAAAGTACCACGAAAAAGCCTGTACAAGCACCTTGTGTGTAGAAGGAACCTCTCACTTAAGCTCCTGGCACGAGCTTTCTTGGGCATCGGACAAACCACCTGCATCTTCCCAAAGGGTGCAGGGAGCTTTTTGTACCTAGCAGCAGCTTCTGACCACCTGCGAGTGCTTTCCACCTTCTCTGCCGAAATGTTTGGCACACCTCTCACCGTAACCAAACCTTATGGAGTCGTGTTTTACAGAGCCAGGTGAAGACAGAAGGGAGCAGACCAGGGCTACAGAACGAACCAGCACGGAAGGCGTGCTCCTGGCCACTGGCATGGGAGGTCAGAGGGACCTCCTGCAGCCAGGGTACAGCACAGACACACCAAAACCTAAGCACAGAGATGCCCCGAGGGTGACCGTGAGCTCTCCACCTTGCAGACGCCCTTCCCATGCGGCGCTGTCTTCAAGAAGAGGAAAGATGAGAAAGGCTCCAGGCTGGGGGTGTAACACCAAGCGAGCCCGGTAATCCTTCCACCCGCAGTCTGTCCCAAACAGCCCGACTGCTTCCTGCCAAAGCAACGAGCAGAGAGGGGAAACCAGCAGCACAGCAGCCAGGCGCTCATGCAATGTCAACACCGCTGCCTTTGCTACAGAGTTTATCTGGGAAACCATCGTATTTCTACTCCAAGACAGTTTGCTGATTACCTAAGCACTTGTCTCTGGTGTACAATCTGATAATCAGGCCCGGTCTTTCTTTGTAGACAAAGAGGCCAATAAATCTCACCCTTTGTAAGTAGAGGTGCCTAGACAAAGCCCTTTACTGGCATTTAGCAAATTGGGTATTTTTCAGAAAACAGAAAGCAGCTGAAAGCTGAAGGCAAGCGCTGGAGCCGTGCAGGCAGTGGCTGCTGGGGAGCTGGATGCAGGGCAGAGCCAGCCGTGCTGGGGGGCTGCCTGGCCACATCAGGTCCCCCCGGCACTACAGCCTTTGCAAAAAGCAGCTGCAAGTGACAGAGGGATAAATAAACAGCGGGAGGAAGGACACGGCTGAAACGGTATTTCAGCGCGAGTTAATTAGTGAGATGACTTCTCTGGAAATCAGATGACACACAAAACTTACGTTTGGGGCCTTTCTCTAGAAGGTAACATTGCTCTTAGCAGAGATCAGGTGCAACTGGGAGATTTATCACAGCACACGTTTTGCAAGCATTCAGCCAGAGAGTCTCATGCGGATAGGGACAGCCCAGGTAGTTGTCCAGCCTTCCACTACTACAGTTGCAAAACTGTTTCCATTATAGCTATAAATGTGTGAAAACGGAGGGCTTTCTGAAAGCCCTTCTCCTGAGAGTAATGTTTTCCGGGCTTAGTCTTTTTTTTTTTCTTCCTTTTAGTTTAAATAAAATACCTTTGCCTGGGTTTTAGTTACAGCAGAAGGAAAAAAAGAAAAATGTGTGTATATATATATATATGTTGTATTTTCTTATTAATTTATTTTTACAATGTGCAAATACAGAAGGGGCCAGCTGGTCCTGGAAGAGGCTTCACTTAACACACGGGAGCCATTTTTCTTCAAACTAGTGCGTGGAGGACAAGCATGTCAAAGGCCAAAACCTGCAGCTGCGGAGGCTGTAGCAAACACACCGTGGTGTCAATGAGCCTGGATGAGACCAGGCCTGAACAAAAGACTTGGATACCCTGATCCCACAGTCAGTGCTTTAGTAACTGAGTTGGCCAACGTCGGAACAGTGAAGTAACAGGAAAAAAAAACAAAGCAAACAGAACTTACAAACTCTGTGCTGACAGCTACAGCAGGGAGGAAGTGCTCACTTGCAGAAACAGTTAACTTTTTGCGTTGAATGAATGAATGAATAAAAATAAATCAACTCCCCTTTCCTTTGAACCATCAGGAATCACATTTACCCAGTTCCTTGCATGCTGCCCTCATCCTTTCATCCCTGTCTCAGGAAAGGTGGCTGCAGCTCCAGAGCAGCTGTCCTCGGCAATGAGGAACCAAGGAACAAGATGCCACTTCTCCAGCAAGCATTTCGAGTACCCCGCAAGCACAACATCAGTCTTAAAATTATTGATGTTGGTTATCTTACCACGCTGAGGGGCTCATCAAACCGCACTGGAGAGTCACAGCCTCCGAACCATGGAGCAATACTACATGTCCTCCCCTTGGCCCACGCTCTCTTTGACCCTCCCCACCAACAAGCACATGGCACAATCACAAAGCTTACAGAGAGGCTGCAGCATTTTGTGCATCAGCTAACGCGCAGCAGTGCTTTCATTTTGCGGTCACCCAGCAATATCTTCGTTAGTCATAAATAGAACTGATATTAGCTAGCAGATCATAACCAGAAACACTTATTATGAACCCAAATGGAGGCCTTTGCATGCGACTACAAGGACATAAAATGATTCCCCTCGTCCTTAACATGAGGCTGACATGCCACCCTGCCTTGCTGCTGCACTGTAAAGAGGCGGCCCCGACCCCGGTGCAATGGAAACCTGCTCCCCATGGAGACTCTCGGAGCACCAGGGAACCTTTGCACTTTACCTCTGTGCAGAAGGGCGTAAGCTGGGGATGCACCACAGGCTGAACATACATGTGAAAGGTGGATTCGATCTCCATCGTCCTGCCATTCAGCTTCAGGATAGGGAATTCGATGATCTCCTGCATAGGACACAAAGAAAAGCAGCTGTTCATTTAAACCAAACAAAAAAGGAAGCTGGAAACGATCCATACTGGATGGCCGTAAGAAGAGGGGCCTGACAACCCCCCACAAAACCCAAGAGGAAGCTCCGTGCTGCGAGTGGGAAGTACTGCAGGAGCCCAGAGCACAGCTCGTGCTGCCAGCACGAAGGAGCACGGTGTGGATGCTGCCCAGGATGCTGCTGAGCCTTTCGAGAGGAAGATGGACCAGCACCACTCGCACGTGGTGCCCTGGGAACACGGAGTTGCGTTTGCAGTGGGGTCACGTCTGTTCCGCAAGGACATCCCAGGGGCTGCCTGACGCCCAGTGCCACCCTCTCCACCTCACGCCGCTTTTGGAAGGCACCAGGACAACAGGAGCTCCTTCACACTTGCAGGCTCCTGCACGAAGCACCTCCTTCCCAGGAGAGGCTGAAAACGGAGGCGCATGGAGCACAGGGGGAGGAGAGGAACTGGGAGCCCCCCCCCAAAGCACCCCTACGGAATACAGCACAGCAGCGAGCCCTGCTTCATTCTCCTCTGTGCAGCCGATTTATGCTGATAGGGAAATAAAAACGTTCTTCATCAGAAGAATGTTCGGTCATTTGAATAATCAGCAATCAAAAATTTACACGGACCTGTTAATAAAAAGTTTAAACAAATTCGGTTACGATGGATTTCACAATTATTAAAAAATATGCTTGGAATTAAAAAAGCCGACCGCTGAATAAAAGCGATAAAATCCTTTGTGTTCGCGCCCCTCCTTCCTCGCTCCTCTCCTCCTTCCAGTTTAATGTAAGAGGAGAAGTGACAATTTGTTTGGTGTCTTTAAAGAATAATTTGTCTATGTTATTTAATAGAGATGCATGGCACCAAGGTTCTGGAGTGCAAATGAGCCCGCTGAGTGATATCCATGCAACAAGCCTCTCAAATCACTTCTGGAGAGAAACAGGGAGAGGGAGAGAGAATAAAAAAAAATATTGCTTTTTAATATTCAAAAACAGTTTGCAAAATTTAATCAAAGCAGAGCAAAAGCTAACATTTTTACCACTTTGACATTTTTATTAGCGCTTTCATAAATTTTTAAAACATGAATGGAATTAGTTTAACAACAAAAAAAACTGCCTGAAAACATCTGGAAGAGACAAATAAGAAATAAAAAAAAAGGAAAAAAAACCCTAACTCCTGCGAGTAAAATTAGCATGTAGAAAACGCAGTCGCTGCAGAGGAGCTGACACAGTTTTTGGACCCTGGCTGCAACCCCCGTGACCCACAGGCGGAAATTATCGTGAGGTCACATATAGGAGCTGCTGACATCACCACCCCAGCAGGCAGAGCGAGGCCGAGAGGATGGGTGGGGAGATGGAAATAACAAATAATTCAGATAGCCGGGGGAAACACCCAGCATCCCTGGTGGGGAGAGCCCGCGGGTGCCGTGTACCTGGTCCTGACTAGGGCGTGCTGCAAGGGGCATGTGCCTGCCGCGATGGGAAGCTGGAAAAATAGGGAAAATAAAATGTTAGTGCTGAAATGCCCAGGTGCAGACACTGAGAAGTCAAACGGTTTCCCCAGGGCCAGCTATGCTGTACGCAGCACTCGCGTACACGAAGAGAAGAGGTTTGGGAGCACCCTTTCCCTCTGACAGCCACCAGGAGGGACCAAGTTTCCCACTGCTGGGAAGGGGCAGGGAGGAGGACGCAGAGGTAAAATGCCTGTGCATCGCCCAGGTCGCCTGCTGTGGTGCAGCCGAAGTCCCCAGCTACAGCCACGCAGGATCTGCCGTGGAGACAGGAGAACCTGACTGACCGAGGACACGGCTGCGTGGGGCGCTCCCTTCAAAACAACCACACGGACGGACACCGATCACCGCACGTATCTGTTCAGAAGGCAAATGGAGTGTAAAGTTCAGATCCAACGGACAGGACAGCGTAACAGAGCCAGCTTTAACCCAGCACAGCACCACCCTGCCCACCAAACACCGCACCCGGTCCCAAAAGGGGGCCGGGGAAGCCGCCCTGGAGGTCTGCACCCCGTGCACGGGGTGACCAGGCGAGCCCGCGGCAGGGCGAGGAGAGGGCTCTGCCCCCAGAGAGGGGCAGGCGCAGGCTGGGTGTCACAGCAGGGCTGCGCTGCAACGCACGGCTCGGTCCCACGGGACCGGCAATGTCCTCAGGGGCCATCAAGTGGCTGGATGCGAAGCGAGGCTGAAAGACAGCCCCGCCGCTGATCTGATGCACAAAGGCGTCGCCCGCCTCCAAGAACCAAAGGCAAAAAGCACTTCCAGGAGGGCCGGATTAAAACAGAGGGAGGAAATAAAAAAAAAATAAAATAAAAAGCTCTACTAAAAAAAAAAAAATGTGGAAAATTTAACAATATCCAGCGTTACCGCAGGGCTGGGGGAAGCGTGCGGCCAGGCAGCCGGGGTGGGACCCGTGGAGCAATTCGAACGTCTCGGGAGAAGGAGCGGCAGCTCTTTTGGGCTTATTTGGTCAGTTTTTTAAGCGAGCGGTAAAGGACCTTTCCCAAAAGGCTGTTTATCTGCACGCTTCCTCTGGCGGAGATTTTTCCAGTCTCTGGCAATGTTTGCTCCACTGGTATCTAAGGCAACAGATACCAGCCCCATGAAATCAGCCCCACTCCTCACTAACGACGTTAGCCAGTCCTGCAATGAAATTTAACCTGTGACACTGCTGTACTTTTCATTTAAACTTTCATTTGGAGAGAAGCAGTGTTTGGAGACCCTGCAGTTTGTCCTGCTAATAAAGACAAGTGTTGGGACCTTTAAAGGTGCCATTCATCTTTTGCCTTTATTAAATTCAATTTTCTTAAGCCCATGATACATCATGAAATTAAGAGTTGACATTCCTGCAGAAACAAAAATATCTATCAAACATAAACAGAAAGGGGAAAAAAAAGAGGCCTCTATTACCATGAATTTATGGCTCAAAGTTGATCTGTTTCCACTTTTTCTTTTTTTTTTTTTTTAACAAGCATATGGTTTGTTTTAGATATCCAAAATGTTATTACGGATCTAGAATTTCATTAGTAATTATTACGAAATGGTGAGCACTCAGACACACGCACACACCCCCAATAGCCCGCCACTCCGAGAGGCGGCCGGGCGCTCGCTCACGTTTCACGACAGCCTGGCGAGCTTAAAACACTCGGCTCCATCCACGCCACCACTTTGCTTTCGTCCAGGTGGGGAAAGGTAGAGGAGAACAGGGGAATTAACAGAAGCTCACTGACGTCTCCCGTCCTTCACCAGCCTGTTCCGCGTCCGCTCTGGCTACACGTGCTGCCTGCTGCCAGCAGCGCTGGGGGCTTTGAGGTCTTGGCCCCCTCCAGCTTCTCCTCGCAGCACAGCCAGAAGTTATGGATGTGCTCAAACAATGCTGCGGAGGTCCAGAGCCTGCAAATAGCCACGAGCTCCCAGAAGAACAAATGCCCCCGCTTGAGTTTTGTAAGCACCGCAATTAGGTGCTTTATTTACCGCTGCAAAGCAACTTGAAAGGAAATCCAGGATTCAAACCAGCAGCAATAAATAAGCAGCTTTTTATTTTTCCTCCCCTCGCCGGGAAAAGTTGAACATGTTTTGTGTTGAGAAATTCTGCACGCGGCTCCCAATTACAGGCATTTGCATTTATATTGTTAGAATACAGCGCTTCTAAAATCAATATTAACACGCTTAAAGAAAGAGACAGCAGCACCCTGTCCCTCCCCTGCGCTGCTCCCCCAAACCCCTTAACAATGGGAACCCACAGAGCCCTGGGCTTATCCAGATCCATTACCAGGGCCGCTCTCTGTACAACAATCTTCTCTTTATGATTTCAGGGCACTTCACGCAGATCTATGTGACAGCTTGCCCAGGTTTTTTTTTTGCCTTTCTTTTTTTTATTTTTTTTTAAATATTCCCCCCAAAAGAGGTACCAGATGCAAGCCCTCCGTGCAGCCTGGCTGTCCCACAGCAGGCTGCCTGCAGGGCACTGCGTAACTGCTATGGGCTTCCCCTTAAAAGGGATTTGAAAAATTCATAAGGGCATGTGAAATCACTGCTATAAACGCAGCTTTTCCCTGCACAACCATCCTAAATGCAACTCCCCTCCCTGCAACACCCGACCAGGGATGCGAGAAGTCAGCTGTCTCGATTTTCCTGATAATAAAAGCAACAAACAAGCAGACAACCACTCTTACTACATTTTCCTGTACCAGCACAGACCTCTGCGGTTCAGAAAAGCAAGCGGCTGAAACTGCACTAATTCCCACAGCGGCATCTTTTTGCTCATCATTTTGGATCCGTGAGCACCGGCATTACTAGGCTAACGGAATACAATGCCCTGCAGAACTTCCCAGCTCTCAAAACCTTTCAGTCCAGAAGTCCACGTGAGAAGAGGACAGGGCACACTTTGGGAGACTGGTTTATATATTTGAGAAAGACTGTGTGGCCTATTCAGTTCGAAAACTACCAGGGAATAATTTATCCCTTACTCCCACCCCCAGTTGAAGAAGTTTAATAAACACGAGAATAAAAGATGCCCGTAAAAATCAGAGCTGACTGTTCAAAACGCAATAAAAACAAGCAGATGCCTTTGAGAGAAAGGGATATTTTTTCTGATAGGGAAAAGCATAAAACTTCCTACCAAAAGACTGCTTTACACCTTCAAAAAAGGTAAGGGGGGGAGAGGCAGGGGAGTCTGACGGAGGGGACAGGCTCAGCACCAGCTCATTTTGTTCAGTTTGGTTTTTTTTGTCCCGTCTTTCAAGAAAAAAAGTCGTTTTATGCACAAGGAGCTTATTTCTTAAACAAACACTCGTGTTTTTGATTTACACCACGGGCTGCTCCTAAATAATTTATGGCGGGTTAAATTTATTGCACAGCCCTGGCCGGCTGCAAATTCGAATTGCCAAATAATTAGATTTTAGGGCAATGCTTATAAATTATCCGCCGATTTGTCCGGACTTGTTTGTCAGTTGCTTTGTGCTTCGGGTCATCTTTGGCATTTCGCTGTTTGTGTTTTAATTGCTGATTTACACTTTGACAGATGAGAGTTGATGCCTCCAAGATCCGGGAGGGGACGGGGGGGTGGTGAAGAGCAGGAAGAATCAGAGCTTTTAAAGGCTTGTGATTCTCCTTTTTTTTCCAAGGCAATTAAAATCGAAAAGGGACATAGTAAGGACAGCCTAGCCTAACAGGTCTGCCTCCTCTGCTTCCATTCAGGGCCTTAATTATTATTTTAACTAAAGCTGCTTCCAAGTGAGCAGCCTCGCACTGGCCCTCAGGGGCAGGAGCCAAGATGACCTCAGAGGTCTCTTCCCCGGTTCTAAATTTTTATTAAACTAACCCAAACTGGGACCATAAAGGCAACACCTCCGTGAGGAGAGGCAGCAGGACTCCTGCTGAATCAGGGCTATCCCTCCCCAAAGGAAGCCTACCTCCACACCCAGGGGAGCCTCACGACGCTTCTGTCCATGGGAAGTCACTCTGCGTGCTGATTAACACCGTTTAAAGGTCTTTGGGGAAGCAGCTGCCCCCCAAATTGCTTCTTTCCATCACTACCTATTTAAAGTACGCGTTTGCACGCACCCAACAATTTAATATGCTAAAACCACTGTCATATCTTGGAAAAACATGACAGGAAATGTGCACCAAAATCCAAACACAAGGGGACAGGCAGGAATATGGAAAGATCATGAAACACGAGGAAAAGATGACATGAAGACAGCAACTGCTCCTTGATCGCGGAATACCCAAGGTCTCTTCCTTCCCCCCTGCTCTTAGCTTAACCTCACCTTCTACCCCCAACATTCAGGGACTGAACCTAATGCCAAAATCTGGATTTCCTTAGTTTTGAGTTGTCCTTTGGGTTCTGCACTGACATCAAACCTGGCTCATGCTTTCAGGTGCTTCCTTACAACTGTGAGGGTGAGGGACCATTTCTCTTTCTTTAACAGGAGCTGAAACTCCCATCTAATCACATGCCCCCGGGAGCTGGAGCTTTAAGAGAGACGTCTAGTCCATGCACCTGCCCGAAGGCATCACCACCTGCCCCTAAATCATTTCCGACTTTGTCTAGGCTGTTTTTACAGACTCCAATAAGAGAGACTCACACACTCCCCAGGCGCTCTGTCCTAGTGTTTCATTAGTCTTATCATTGGAAAGTTTTTCCTAATGCCTCATCTGAATTTCCCTCGCTGTTGTTTAAATTCATGACTGCTCTTCCTATCCACAGCAGACGCAGGCCGGGACATTTCTCTTTCAGATCCTCTTGAAATGGTCTCAATCTCTTTTTTTTTTTTTTTTGAGGTATGGAGTCCTAAGCGAATCGTTTCTCCAGCTCAGATCCCTCCTTACAGGGCACGAACAGGAGCATCCACATCTCGCACGTGACATTTCCCCCCTAAACTTCTCACTGTGAACACGAGGACTTCTTTCATATCTGCCATTGTACCGGACATTCGGAGAGCAGGCTCACAACCCTTGTCCTTCCATCCCAAACAAAACCTTTGGTAGGCATCTGCTCACAACCTGGATCCTGCCTCTCACCATCAGCATCATCTCACTCCCAAAAAAGGAAACAGCTTTGATCTTCCCGGCAGCATGCAGCCATAAGAATAAAGGAGAAGCTCCCTCCTTGTTCCACACCTGGGATGAGAAATGTAGACAGGCCAACATTTCAGCTCACCTCCTCAAGCACTACTGGCACTTATTTCACCACCCAGAAAATCTCCACTGACGCAGACAACGATGTAAGCCCAACAGTTTTGAGGGAGGCTTCACACTCGAACCAAGTTAAAGGCAGCACACAAAAAATTTCAAATATTCCCTACTACAAGACAACAACTACACTATACCCTTAAGTCCACTCCCTTGAACCACAAGCAGCTGGCCTGCGCAGTCCCCACTGCAGAATCATCAAATCACTTCCAGATCCAACCTCTTCACCTGCTATTGAGCAGCACGAACGATCGATGTTCCCAGCAGTGCTAAAACATCTGGACCAGGCAGAAAGGGCATGTTAGTGCATGTAAATGAACAGCCAGGGTTTTACAAACATCACAACTAACCGCTGGTGACAGCACGTTCCTGCCCGGCATTGAGAACTAAAGGACATAGCCAAGAGCTACGCTGCCAGCCACCAAGTGCCCAGACTGAGAGACAATGCAAGGAGGGAACAAAGGGGAAGAAAGCGTGAGACTTGGGCAAGTCCCGTGCCCTCCTCACCAAACAGAGCTGAGCTGTACCTTCTCTTTGTGGGAAAGGCTTTGTTCAAACCTAGGAGAAGACCGGCTAAATGCAGCAGGGACTGTCCCTTAGGAACAGGCAGCCTGAGAAGCAGCCTCCAGAGAGGTGATGTGCGATGGAGGAAGAAGCCGTGGCACCACTCCTTACCTTCAGAAAGGCACACGGTGCCAGCGTCCCCAGCGTCCCACGTTACCCTCATCCGCTGCTTTACGGCGAGGCGAAGCAACCTTTAACCACAGCGCAGCCGACTTGCTGGTTCAGGAATGCGCGGGGATCTTTTCTTTTCAGGGTGACTGAAGCTCAACTACTTTCTGCTGTAACAACAAGCCTGCTTAACTCTGCAACTTGTCACCCGAACGACGTGTAATGTTTGCACAGCTAAGGATACAGCGCTCAAACGGCGCAGGTGGGGAGCTGCCCGCTGTGATGCATGACTGCTGGGGGGGCTCGGCAGGCTGCGAGGGCGAGGTGACTGATTGCTCCAAGGCAGTCATCTCATCGGCCTGTCAAGAGGCAGCCCGACGCCGAGCAGGTTGGGTCAGGTTAGGGCTGCGACAATTGGCCCCCCGAGCACCTGGTATTTTAGGCTTGTTGATATACTAACGCCAGGTTTGTTATCTTCAAGTAAGAAATTGCTTTGTATTTTGGCATACGTCAGGTGTCTTGCCTGGTGGTCTAGTGGCTGCGCTCTCCAGATTTGGGTTCGGTAGCTGTTCACGTTACCTAGCTCATCAGGTTTTAAATAAATACAGCTAATTCTACTGCCTGAAGCCATAACCCGTCCTGTCAGCTCCACGTGGGTCACAGCAAGGTTGGCCCTACTTACTGCAAGAACGAGGCAGGTCTCCAAGGCAAAGCGACTGCCCCAGAGAAGGCAGCTTTTGTGGGCTGCTCCGCAGCTGGTGCCACCGACCTCGCAGGACCAATTCTGAAACGCTGGCTGCTCCCCTCCGATCCCCACATCTTCGAAAATAAAGACATTATTCTCAGTACTGGTCAAAATATTTCACAACAGTCCAGTGGAATTGCAATGAAGCGCATGACATATATAAAACTATAATAAAAAAGAACTGCATTTCTTTAATTTCAGATGCCCCTTGTAGTACATTAAGTTACGGGTATTTACATGCTCTTGGCAGAATCTGTAACAGCTCAGATGAACCAGCTACAAGGCCTCAAAAAGTTTTTTTTTCAAACAATTGTTCCAAAAATTAATGTGAACAGAAAAGCCATCTAAAATAGCTTTTATATGAACTATTTCCTGACACTTTAAGAACTTAAAGCATTACAACATAAGAAGAATGGCGTAACCGCAGCCATGTAGCTTCATTAAACACAGGGTATAAAGTAAGCCCTAATTGGCAAAGAGATGATAAATACGTATTTTTTACTTACTTTTAGTAAAAAAAAGGAAAAGGCTTTAAGTGACTGTGTTACATGCATCTTTAATGACATTCCTCTAGAAACAACACTGTAAGAAGCTGAATTGAGTGCTATGTATTTAAAACTACACCCAAGCCTAAGCTGCATGAAGACAGGTAATTGCAGATTAATATTCCACTGTAATACTTACGCACAAGAGTGCTGAGTTAAAGTTGCCATGGGAAACAAGCCTGAATTTCTTCATTTTCCAGCAATTCATGATCAGCCTTAATAAAGGTTTTGGCAGGTGATTTCTAATGCACCGAGCTTAACGGCTACACAAAAACCGTGCTGGCAGAAACCTGCTACGCAGGGATATCTGGATAGGACACGTATCCCTTGTCTGCCCCTGGATGGGACAGTGACGATCTGCTACCTCGTGAGCTACCTCCTCTATTCCCTCTCAGGACCTTGGCTAGGATTGCCCCGGCAGCTTTCATGGAGCACCGCCTGAAGAGCATGCAGAAGACACCTCGAAGCCTGACGGTCCCTCCCGTAGCCTCCTCCCACGTTTGTAATTCCAGGGACAGAGCCCTCCTAGATGTCCAACTTGCCACCAACTTGCCCACCCCTACCACTCCCCCTGAGCACAGAGCTCAGCACACCTGCTGCTATGCCCTAAGTGTGGTAGAAATCAACACCCGCTGACGTTCCAAGGTCAGTCTGCAAATCACAGCAGCTCAGGAGCAGAGAGGCATCGTGCAGTTGTCCCTACCATGGGACCAACACCACGGGTAGAGGAGCACGGAGATGGAGAGGCAGCGATCATTTTGGCCACTCCAGCTGTACCTGCCTGCGACTGAGAGCCAGAACGGGGAAAAGGCATTTAATGCTCACTTACACCGGCTCTCGAGGAAACACAGCCTGAAACCAATTTAAACTTGTCTTCATTTGTACTTATTGTTACCTTAAGGAAAGGTTGGCTCTCATTTGTTAATGTGATTTTGCCAATCAGGAAATGTACTATGACCACACAGGTTTATCTGCACTACTACTATTCTACTTTAGATTACTATTATGCTTAAATTATTACTATTTTATTTAAAAATAAATCAGTAATTGAACATATGCTTATTTGTAGTCTCAGTGTTTACAGTTTCACGTTGAAGTGTTGAGTAATGTTCTGTATTTGTTCAATTACAAAGTACGTCCAGCTTCATGCGACAGAAGCAATTAAAATGCACTAAAGTATCAGTCAAAACGCACATTAAACAAACTTGAAACAAGTAGGATACACTAAAGAAAACTATCAAAATAATTTCATATTTAAAACATGCTGTTTAAGAGAGCAAGGACGGTATCATCTGTAATTAATCTCTCTGCCTCTGGTGACAGCCTCCTTTAGCAATGAGAAGACCTGAACATTTCAAACCTTCCTTTCACAGAGAGTGGAAGAGGCAGGTTTCTAACTCCCAACTGATTATCAAATTGGAGCGAACCCAAGACACTGAAGTCAAGTACCTGAAAAATTGACATGAGAAACCGGTAACTTGATCGCTACCAAGAGCTCAGTTAGCAATTCAACCGCTCCTAGGCCCAGCTCCTGAGCTGTGCCAGTCCGGGGGTCTGCTGCTCTTTTACACGTCCGGCCAGCAGGTGTACAAGCCTGAACGGCATTTGTTTTTCATGGAAGTGGTTTTAATGGATTACAGTAGAGACTGACATCCAACGTAGAGACATAATTTCATATTCAGCTTTGAACAGCTCTGATTTCTATCATTAGACTTCCTTACATTTAAGAAAATCATTGCTTTTTGCCCACTCTGCTGATGTTGAAGGCGAGACGCATGGCTTGCTGACCGAACGGGGCACAGCCCCTCACTGCAATAATAAAACAGGGATACAGGCAGCTGCAGACCTGAGCTCCTTAACAGCCACTGAAAGCACCAGCCACCATAAACACCGGTGTATACAAGGACAAAGGGACAGAAGAACGATTCCCACCTATTAATGCATCTTCTCCTGTGTATCTCAACCACCGCATGTACCTCCCTCTACATGCTGACAGCGCACAAAAGAGGCAGGCACTTACAAACTCTCAGCAGCCAGCAAAGGGAAGAGAGAAAGTGACGAGTTAGAGCTGACAAATGAAGCACGCCACCACTGCCGTGGCCCCAGGTCCACCGACCTGCACGCTGCGACGGCTCCCGCCTGACCCCACCGGGCTTTGGATCGAATTCCAAACACACAGGCAAGCTTTAAAGAGATGCGAGGGGGCAGCCATAAACATCCCTTACTGCCAATCCCCTACTGACCTTTGGCTGGTTAAAGCACTACGTGACACAGACCGTGCCTCTAGTCTGCCAGTTTTCCCACCTACACGTTTGGGGCAGAGCACTTAAACCCTCCGCGTCCTTTTCTGCCTGGGATGGCCCATCGCTCCTAAATATAGCCACAAAACCTGCAAGCCAGGCTGCCTCTTTGTGCATTTAAATACGTGCTTTGATTTGGGGGCGTATCTCTTGAAAGCTGGGAGCAATCAGGGAGGTGACAGCAAACCGCGAGGACGCAGGGTGGCTGGAGCACACTCCTGATGCTACTGCTCCTCTGCAGACGTAGGGCAGGGGCCAGGACGGAGCAGAAGTGTTAACACAAAGGGCAGCTGCCATACAGCACACAGTGGGGCCACAACACAGATGGCTTCCTAGGGGAACGCTGCTGTCCTC
This sequence comes from Anser brachyrhynchus, assembly GCF_964034855.1. Classification (NCBI taxonomy): domain Eukaryota; kingdom Metazoa; phylum Chordata; class Aves; order Anseriformes; family Anatidae; genus Anser; species Anser brachyrhynchus. Next base: position 10,818,690 of record NC_137702.1, on the reverse strand, counting down.
AGCCCTCCCTGATCCCCATTACGGAGGCCGTGCCATGAGACCTTGGAGGGGACAGGACAGCACGAAAGGGGATGGAAATGCAGGAGTCTTCGGGGCTCCCAAAAGAGCATGAAGGACTTCCCCAGGGACAACGTTAGCGAGGCTGCCGGCTGCAGGAGAGCACAAGTAAATACAGCAGGAGGGGGGAGCAGATGTGGCAGGCACACACCTTGGTGTAAATAAAGACAGCTCCTTCTGCTGAGAAACTGGAACATTTTGAAGAGCAGTTAGTGAGAAATGTGAAGTGCACTGCACGGTGGCAAGTGCACTCTGCCAGACTTCGAGGCTGAGATGGCTAAATTTACAGCTATGACTACCCACTGAAAGTAACTTGGATCACGGCTCAGCTCTGTGTGCAGCCTCCTCATCACATTCCAGTGCATTCGAATTTCATTGCATCACCTACTAGGCTTACTTGCTTTACTGCAAGTCAAGTAACAAAAGCAGATAAAGAACTGGGACCACAGTTAAAACCAGCACCTGACCACATCTGGCTCCCAGGTCTGTCCTCAGACCACAGCTACAAAACCTGCCTGGCACTGCTCCACTGAAAGATCCTGCTAGGAAGACCTTGCACGAACCATTCCTGAAAATACGCAGCAGTTTGCTCGCCACGACACACAGCCCAGCAGCAAACTGAGCTAAAGCCACGCTGGTCAGCAGAAAGGAAAGGTGGAGGTAGGGGCACGAGCTGACAAATCTCTTTTCTGTAAATTTGCCTGATTGCAGCAGGCAACTTCAGCCTTTTCAGCGGCACTGATTTCCATGCAGCAAGAGCCATCCCCTTATTTGTCAAACTCATTTGTTTGCGAGGACATGAGGGACTGGCAGGCCTCACACCACACGCGATACGACACAGACGCTGAACACAGCAGGCTGGAAAAAAACACCACCGAAGAACATCTCCGCCTTAAAGGTGCAACAAAATATATAGCAGATCTGCATTGGCCCAGGCCATTACTTTCCCCGGCAAGGACTTGGGGACAAAGCTCCTTAAAACAGTAGTAATCATATTCCACTCATGCTCCTTTTTACTGCCAGCTGTAAACTAGCTCCCCATGCATCATGGTTTTGCATCAAAATGTGCACAGACCAAGCCCATCTCCAAAGGGACAAGGTAGATCCGATTTACAGCTTTGACAGGCCTGTGCACCCGAGGCTGAGCGTGCAGGAAATAGCCTGACATCTCACTTGGAGAGCGCTTAAAACCGCTGCCAGGCCTGGATGCGGAGCCACAGCAGCCTCCCACAAAGACCCAGCAAAAGGGCAGCAAATTTGCAGTCCTTTTTTCGGGCAACACCGGAGACGAGTGGCACCGCCGGGGAAGAGACGAGCCAGGTCTGATCCCAACCTGCAGCACGCCTTTGGCAGGACAAGCCCAGAGGAAACCACGGCTGCACTGGGAAACGAACACACTGCATCAAGCCATCTCAGTAACGAGATACCATGTTGATTACTCTCCAGCCTTTAGCACAGTCGAAGCAAAGCAAAGAGAATTTATTCTCAGAGCCAACGCGCCAGCAATAGCAGTAAGAGGCCAGTTGCTCAATGCACAGGAGGGCGTGAAGTCCAAGTTCCATTTCGAGACTCGGAAATTCTGCTGGTTTGTCACCAACCCAATATTATACTTCGTCTTTTTAGCATGTTTTTCCAATTTAAATGGAAACCCTAGCCCTGTCCTGCTGACAACTGAAAATACATTTACTAAGTTGCTCTGCGCTATTACGGAAGAACTGCCTGCAGAAAAACATCTGAGCTTCAGGTGGATCTCTGCACGTCTCAGGAGGTAAAGCACTGACAAATCGCCCCAAAGCTGACCAGTTCATCTCATTACACTCCACAGTTAACAACCACACAAAATAACTTCAGTAACGGCCTTTTACCTTGCAGAATCAAACAGGGTTGTTGTGAGTACTCTACCAATGCAGGTTCCCAGCCTGCAATTTTTAAACCCTCTCCAGTTCAGGCAGATGACAGGCACGCACGACTTTAAGTAGCATTTCTGACATTGTATTGTCACTTCCCTGATGGAAATCAGGCTCCATATGTTCGTTCCCACCACAAGGGCCTCACATTGCTCCTCAGAGAGCAGGCGATAGCTAAGAGCTCTGGAGGACCAACGACAGGAAGAAGGTGGCAGAAACCAAAGGAAACGAGCCAGTGAGCACCGTGTCTTTTCCCCTCCCCCTCTCGCAAACGGCAGCAGCAACTCACAAGGGGAAAATTAACAGGATCAACTATTTACCTGAGGATGAATCTGTGGTTTGTCACACGTGGCCTCAAAATCCAGCACTAAGAAGTAGTGATATCTCTGTGGAGGGAAGGACGACATTGCTGCCATGGAAGCTCCAAAGCCGTGGGACGCCAGTTTCCTGCTTACGATGGAGCCGTACCCTTTGAGAACACCAGGCAGGAGGAGGGAGCACACAGCTTGTCTTGCCCTTGGAAGTAAGTTTTGGGGAAACTTTGCTGCTCCAGTATGGAGGAGTGCTATCATTGAACATCCAGGGGCATCTGAAACTGAAGAGAGACTCGTGTTACTTAGGCACATCTCATCTCTGCTAGCATTGCTCCACTGCGCTTCTCCGTCGGGGGTTTTCTCTGTGCTTCCCGGTGGAGGTTCCAGCCTTGCAAACCTGGAATAACGCGGCAACCTGCCCTCAGCACGACAGGTGCCATTTGGACCGAGCTCACGGTGTCCAGAATCACAGGTAACTGGAAATTAACCTCTGCAAACAGCTCTAAGTGAAGAACCACGAGCCACACAACATTCACGGCTCCAGGCACCAGATTACACCTCCCCGTTGGACCTTATCACAGCAGAACCCAACACGAACCATGTCGCATGAAAAGCCTGACCTACACCTACTGAAGATTCAGAGGAGGCCTTTCATCTGTTCATATACAATGCAACTTCTGATACATGGCAGGAATTAAACATCAACACTACAACCCATCGGAACGGCTTGGCCCCGAAAACGCCTGTTAGGCGCACTGAAACCTCCACGTTCCGCTACAAACCCACACGTCTGGGGGCCAGAGGAGCCCTCCCCGGGGAAGTTCTCATTTGCCCCGTGTACCAGGTTTCCCAGCATTGCGATTTTAGTGCTGCACTGGATTTCTGACTCCAGGTATTTCTCCGAGGAAGACGCTGGTACAACAAACCTACATGTGAACAGCAGGCACCAAGCTGTCCTTCCAGCAAAATGCAAGCAAGACTTTATAGGTTATCACCTCCCTCCCTCCTCCCCAGAAATGCCTCATGCAGCCATCACCTTCTGATGCTTCTATTCGATAACGGCTATTTAATAAATTACCCCACCCACGTGAGACTGTCTGGATTTCCCCTCTACACTTTTTCTTTTCAAATGTTGCAAAATGATTGCCCCGGGGCTGCTCCCAGGCTCACATTTACGAGGACGAGACACCCAGCCCCACTCACAGAGCTGGCACACAGCTGGGGACAGCGGCCGATGGTGGCAAAACAGGTGAATTTGGGCAACCCCATCCTCCCAAGCAAGGATACAGCAGGGCATAATTCCCCACACACATCACACCCTCTCGCTGTGGGGCTGGGGACAACAGGCATCGTCTGCTTTTGGCTCCGGGCAGAGCCCCATCGCTGCCCAAGGCCAGCCACGCGCGCGCTTGCTTTTCCTCCGTGAAATGGGAGAGACAAAACAGAGGACTCGCAGCCTGCGACCAAAGTCGCTATTTGCACAAAAGACAGCATTTGCTCTTTCCCAGCCGTTAGTCCATCAGGTAAATAACGCACGTGCCAAAACACACACTTAATGAGGTAAATAACACGCCTCGAATAGCGGCTAAATCTGTATTTACCTGCGAGCCCAGAGAAACTCGGAAGGACCAGATTAGGAGATAATTGCGGCCGAGGAGGCCGCGTGCTCCGAGTAAACACACATTTTGCGCCCTTGCCTTCTGAGGGCTGCAGTGCGAGGAGCACCCGGGCACTGCACAGCTGGAAACCAGAGGAGCCGGGGCGGGTTCAGGTGGAGCCGCTGCCCGCGGTGCGAACGTGGCTGCACCTTGTGGCTCTCCTGTCCTAGGGGACCACTTGCTGTACTAAAGCAGCGTGCCAGGCAGCAGGTACCTGGAAAACTGCTAGCACAAGTTACAAAACCGTAACAAAGAGCTATGCTGCAAGCCCAACACTGCGTTTATCCTAGAGGGGCTCAGCTCTACCTATTGCTTTTCCATCTACAGCTTTCACTGTCATTAACAGATGCGTTACTGCCTGACAGAAGTTACATTCACTTCTAACCTGCCCCAAATAAGAGAGATTTGAGGTGTATGTGCTTTCAGTCTTCAAGCACTTGGCTATGAATCTGAAGGTCCATCACAGCAAATATAACGTCCCCGAATAAAGCAGCGTGTAAGTTAGTTGCGCTAAAACCTGGTCTTTAGCCTACTGCATGAAGTAAAATATAGAGTTGGGTTGGAGGAGGCAGGCAGGCTGCAACCCCTATATCAAACGCAGGCAGTAAACCATAGCACACCGTGCACCCACACACAGCAGGACCAGCACTTCTCTGTTGCATCTTAACTGGCACGGCCAGGGCATCAGACCTGCTCCTGGGAATCTTTGGGCTAACCCCTGCCATGCGCAGCGATGCAGCGATCCCCAAGAGGATGCTAACCGAGCCTGAGTCCACGTGGCAAAGACAAGCCGGGTGTCTCTGCGGGATTTGGGCTCATTGCCACGTGGCATCAGCAGCCAGGCAGGTCCGTGCCACGCAGGCACCATGGAACAGCCACAGAGGGAAACACCATCCAACACCAGCGCCTGCTCTTACCAACATGGTCCGCACCTAGTGCCATCAGGCGCCTCGTCTTAAAACGTGGGGAGCAGAGGGAGCTATGCCCTGAACAACGGTGTGCAAGTGGGGTATTTCCTGCTGATTCCCCGCCGCGGGCTGCATACAAATACGAGCAGCCCCCCTGCAAACCCCGCACTGCGAGCCAAATGAAGTTTTAACTGCGTGTTTACCCAGCCACTGCTCCAGGTGCCCTGGGAAGACCTTACATCATCTTCTCTGGCAGGGTCAGAGTGCCTCAGAGCACAAGATAGCTGGTGAGCAAACACACTTTATTAGAAGTCATGTAAAGCACTTATAACTGCTATGACAATGCAAGGCACTAGTAATTATCCCCTATTTTTCTTCCAAAGGGACAACAATGCAAGCAGCACGGCTTCAAAAATCAGAAACGGTGCTCTGTCCTGACAAACCCACATGTTGCATGAGCCCATTTCCACACCTAAGTGAAAAAACACATTGCCTATGCACACAGGGTCAGATTATAGCCTCAGATAGCGCAAACTGTCACAGCTGGCTTCCAACCCTCCCAGGTTAATATTTCATACCACACAGCTCCAACTCCTCACACAGATATGTAAGAAACGTAACGGGACCACGAACAGAGGCTGGACTGGAGGAATTATTTTGACAGATTGTACGCAGACCTAGGAAAAGGTGACAGCACTTTACACCTGCAACACCCAGTAACAGGGAAACAGCCACGTGTGCCGGGTTGCAGCTGGAAGACACAGTCAGCATCAGGTGCCCTGTAAGTGTGCCACACGCGACATCACCAGCTACCATCAGCAACTGGCTCTTCAAATTTAAAGATATAAATATATTTATCTGGACGTCGGCTGCAGGTAACGGGACGAGCTCAGGCTGACCACGATTCTCACTTGCTCGTGGTCCAGGCACGCGGTGACAAAGCATGAGTTTGGTCAGCTGCGTGTAAGGAGTCGAGCGAAGAACCTGCACCAGCAGCTGTCGTGCCCCAGGCTTTGCACCAGGGCGGATGCTCAGCAGGAACCTCAAGCAGCAAGGAAGAGGAGAGGAAACGAGTTGCATGGGATGAACGGGATAACGGCTGAGTCAAAGCAGGGCACTGCAAGGGCTCAACCTGCAGGCCAGCCCCAAAGCCACACGAACGTACAGAGGTGCGCGCTTGCAAGTTGCCCAGGACGCAAATCCATCAATGCCAAGACTCCTCAGCCTACGATCTTGAGCTCACCGGGCCCTCTGCACTTAACATAAATGCTTACTTTTTACAACCACATCTAATTAAAGTCACCTGCAGCGAAAGATGGCATAACTTTAACAGCTTGCTTTTAACCCCAAAATATTCCTTCACCACTCAGTTTGATAAGCTCGGGCAGGAGAGGGGAAAAGACAAATGTTTCTTGGGTTGCCCCTCCAACCTTGAAGGATTTATTTCATGAGAGCCTCCATTTACATGCTAAATTACTTTATGTTACGGTAAAGTGGCCTTAACAAAGCATATCTATAAAAAAAAAGAAATAGCCTAAATGACAATGCAAACTGTAATTTTAAAAAAGCAAGAAATAAAAAAATAAAAGCAAGCAAGCTTTGGGAATAGCATGGCTCAGTTTATTCCCTGTGCAAAGCCTGGGCAGAGGCAAGTACAACTCCTGGTCTCTTGCAGACAGCTAAACTTGAGGCTAGAGCAACCAAACATAATCCAAAATGTAAGTCAGGTTTGTCTCATTTTATTGAATTAGATTCATAAATATAGAGGATAAAAAGAGAGGGCAATAAAGATGCATTTTGTGGAATAAAATTGCATACACTTAGCAACTCCTGGAACAGAGTATGGCAAAAAGAAGGCAGGACTTCCAATTTGGGAACTGTTCAAATGCATGCTCGCAGGTCAAATGTGAGCCCATATTTCACTTGTGTGTAGATATAACTGAAGAACAATAGAGAGATCTTAGTTTTTTTTAAATCAACATTGACCTAAAACAAAATATTTCATGAGAGAGACTACAGTCCAAGAGATGACAGCACCTGGCTAGCCTGGGAGACGGGAAACAAGAGACTTAAGGACAAAACCAGCTTATCCGAACTGGCACTCTCCAAACTTGCAAAAAAAAAAATACATAAAGTAAAACAAACAGAACACAAAGCTTTTATAACCGTTTTAATGATGTGACATGATTTTAGACAGGTAAGTTTGCTTCTTTAATTTGCAGCCTCACAGCGTCACCCCTTGAGCGTTAATCCAGAACCCTTCCGTGACAGCACTCCATTTCTGGCTGGGTTTGCCTGTGGCACCGGTAGACAACCAAGCCCGTATTTTGGGAAATCTGTAACGTCACTTCCCCCGAGCGCTGCCATGGGATGCCTACGTGTTGTCCCCTCATTACTCATCACAGATACAACTTGGATTTAATCGTTCGGTTTTCACAGCGCTCCAGAATCGCTCGCAGCTTCTCCCCACTACAGACGAAGAGCCCCCTGTTCTCAAGAACTTACAGTCTGAAGTCAGACCCAGCGCAGTACGGGAGGGTAACAGCAGAGAAGAAGGGGTTCCAGGGGCAAAGTGGCGACTGCTCGTCTGAGAGGGACGCACGTCTTGGCAGTTCAATTAAAAACCAACCACGGGGGCATTACAGACGAGACGAGCGAACGCGGGGAGGGCTGACTACAGGACGGAGGGCGCTGCCGGGTTCGGTTCTCACCCGTTCCTCGAGCTCATTCTTCCCGCTGCGTTCCTCGGCTGCTATGTCAGAGGCACGGGCTCTGTCCGAGCACCAGCATCTCTTCCATTGTGACACCACAGACGCGATGGCTTGTGAGATCACAATGAGCGAGGCGGGAGGCGCCGGTTTGGGGCTACCACTCCCTACGAGGCTGGGAAACAAACAGAGCTCAGTTCACGTGCAGCACAGCGACACCCGCGCCCGCCGACTGCTCCGCGCAGACCACCCAGGAGCGCTCCCGAAGATGCGTGGAGCAATTCCGCTCCCATTTTATTAGGCCACCTCCACTAGGCAACCCACTTTCGTCACCTCCTTGACTGGTCTCTTAAGAGAGGTTTTGCTGGGTATTTTTAAAACCTCCTCCATCAGTAAGCGTGGATCAGCAAACGGACCTAAGCTGAGGCTTGAAGAAGCTCCACAAAGTAAAGGATTGGTCACGTAGAGAAAATGCAGAGGAGGGAAACGACAAAAATTAAAACAAAGAAGTAAGAGCAGATGTATACAACAGGTTGGAAAGCCGCAGGGGAAGAGCGGGTTCAGTACTGCAGCAAAGAGTTACTGAGTTCAGACAAGAACCCTCTGGTCCAGTCTCCCACCTCTGCGTGGGAGCCGTAAGAAATGCCCTGGGGTGAAGCTACGCAGAACGGGGTTAACCACCCCAAGAGCCCTCGGGGGCCAGAAGCAGGCAGGCCCATCCTTCCCTCTCGGCCTTATTCTCCTGTCGGTTATCTCGCACCCGGTCCTGCGCTCGTCAGGCCTCGCCGTGAGCCGATTCAACCACAGGAACCCACAACAGGGCTAACGCGGCCAGAATAAAACACAGTTAAAGCAAGATAGTTTCCTGCTGGCTCCGTGAGGCAAATCAGCTCAGGGACGGGCTGGACGAGCGCCAAAGCTCCGCCGAGGGGCTGTGCCCACGCTGGCAGAAGCAGGAGGGAGATGAGCCCGGGGAGCTGCTGGCTCGCTCGGCCCCTCACCCCACCGCGTGCTCAGCCCAGGACACCTGTGCCCGGGGTGGCGCGGCATTTTGTAGAGCACAGAGAAGGTGTCCTGGCTCCAGCAGCACAAACACACAAAACCTGGAGTCAGCAAGCCCATCGGGCCATCCCGCCCGAACCTCGCGTAACGCTGGCCGTAAAGTTTCCGCTTCATTACTCCTGAATCGAGCCCAAAGGCTCGCACATCTTTCAGAAAAGTTCCCGGCCTTGAGCTGCGGCACCAAACACGGGGGCTCCCAATTACCTGCAGCCCGCTCCTTCCAGTGGCCAAGCACTTCACTGGCAAAAAAATAACAACACCTTAGTTTTCATTCAAACCTTCCCAGCCCTGGGCTTCGGGAAGAGCTCTGAAATTTACGGCACTGCGATGCTCTCAACCCGCAGAGCTCCCTGCGCCAGAAATAAGAGATTTGTAGCCACTACGCTTCCAGTCAGGGAAAGCTGCTGCTGCACGTTGGCCTAATTCTGTGAAAGGCGAAACGCCAGCCAGCCTCTTGTTTAACGGAATCTAGCACGCAGTCACCTGGTTTTCTTACAAGAGTGCCACAGTCGCTCAAAGCACTCACACAGCTGCACACCTTCGTTACCTGAAATATGGACTTGAAGGTTAGCACCTAAGAGTGCCAAATGAATCTTAGTTTACTCCTCAAGTTTGATCTTCACATATGAAATCTGGAAGCGTTAAAAAAAAAAAAAAGAATCTGTACTCTGCCAAAGGTCTGTCCTGTTGGACAGGCAAATACACGCCGCAAGCCGGGCAGCACCTACAACAGGGCGCGAGCTCCACACAACCCGGGCTCAGCGACCCTGGGAAACCAGCACAGAAGTTGATAACTCTAATACCCAACCAGTTAAGGAGAAAAACTAAACTACAACGAGTACAACTGAAGTTATTAAAAAAAAAAAAAAGTTGGTTAGGAGTGAGGTATCACCTGTACAACGTATCTGGAGAGAACGCAACCACTCAGCTGGCAGCTGACCAACAGAGGCGACCTCTCCTAAGGGAGAGAAGTTGCCCGGTGGTCCCCGGCAGCGACGGCTGCCACCGCTGCTCCAGCGCACGCCCTGTGAGCACCAGCTCGGCCTCTTCCCCCCAACTCCTCCGCTTGCTGTTGCGCCACGCTGCTGTACCGCTCAGCGCTGCCAGAGTAAAACACCAGGAGTCACCAGGATGACCGCTTCCAGCAGCAACACGCGCTTCAGATCCACCCTCGCGGAAGAGGCACAGCTCCTTCACAGCCTCCCGTGTTCTCCTACGGAGACAGCGCCGACAGCCAGCCCCACGCCCGCACAGCGCCGGCCCTGCGCCCTACAGCCCCCCTGCCCTGTACCCGGAGCTGGCTACTGGGTCCGTACAGGAGCGGAGTCAAGCGCAAAAACTTCACATACTTAAGCCTCTTCCAGAGCTTTATTTCCAAAATTAAAAGGAGGAAAAGAATAATAATAGTAAAAAAAATAAAAAATCAAATTGAAGTTAAGTATCTCTCAACTGCAAAGCAGAACCTTAAGGCCACATCAAACCATTGCAGTGTACGCTCAATCCAAAAGCTTTATTTAGCATCAAGCACATTAGCGTGTTTTCTTTTTAATGCTTTAAATGGGTTTCTTCTTCTTCTGGGTTTTGGTAACACTCAAATCTGTCTGGCTATAACACTTTTTTTTTTTTTGAGAAACAAAACTACACCATTCACGTACAGCCACCCAAAGTTTGACAGAAACAAGAACCGTAAGAGGGCCACTCTTTGAAATGAGACAAGTATTTAGTCCGTGCAATAAAATAACATCAAAATTCAGCTGCAAAGACCAGAACTCAGTACTTGAAAGGGAACAAAAATATCTGAAATCCAACTTCCCAAGCCCACACACTGAAGAGTAACCAACTGGACCTCTAACACGTTACTTATTTTAAGAACAATTCTTTCTTGGAATAAAAAACTCATACACCAACTTTAACACAAAGCGAAGAGATGCACAACCGAACGGTAAAATCAATTCCAGCTACCTTTAGAAAAACAAAGCTCTCAAACAACTCTCTGCTAACACCTGATGGGACGAGCCTCACGGAGCAGCGCCTGCTCAGCGCCCCGTGCACCTCACCCTTCCCGAGGCATGCTGCAGGCTTTAACCAAACGGGAAACTCCCCTGGTCCCTTCCGCTGCAACTGAACGGGCATCAAGAGCTCAGAGCAAGCGGCAGCTATCCACCCACCCACTGCTGAAACCCAGAGCTCAGTAAGGAGAAGGATTAAGCAGAGAAAAGGTAAATCAAGTGTTAGGCTTATGAGCAAACAGACCAGCAACGACCACGTAAATCCACCAGGCACAGACTCGGGAGAGACAGCGCACGAGGGGCCAATGCCAACACCTCCCCACACGTCCCAGCCGAGAAGAAACACCCGCAACAGCACAGCAGCAAGGAGAGGGAGGGAGGCAAAATTCCCACTGCCCGCGAGGAGACGAGCCAGCAGCTCCGTGCTCCTCGGCCTCAAGCTGCCTCCAGAGCCTTAGGATCTGAGGCAGGGGGCCAAAAACCTCAAAAGGAGGGGGTTAAAAAAAAAAAAAGGAGGTGGGGGAAGGACCCCAACCTCCTCCTCCCCCACACCCCCAGGGGCCCTCCCCGGCGCTGCCGCCCCCCTCCCTCCCCTCCCGCCGCCGGGGGGGCAGCCCTCCTCCCCTCCCTCAGCCCCCCGACCCCCCCCCCGCGACCGCCCCCCCCCTCCGGCCCCCAGCATCTCGCCCCGTGGGCCCAGCACCGCGGCGGCCCGTGCGGCCCCGCGCCCCGGCCGGCCCCAAGCCGCGGCCCGGCCCCCAGCGGCTCCCAGCGGCCCAGGCCCCGCCACGCCCCCCCCCCCCCCGCGGCCTCCCCCCGCTCCCCGCCTCCCTCCCCCGGGGGGGGCCCCACCGGGAACCGGGGCCTAGCCCCCACCCTCCCTCCCCAACCTCCCCGGCCGGGCCTCCCCCTTCCCCGGCCCGGCCCACGGCGGCCCCACGCCTCCGCCGGGCCCTCCCCGGCCGGGCCCCGCCGCCGCCTCCCGAGGCCCGGCGGCGCCGCGCCCCCACCCCCCCCGGCTCCCCGGGGCCCCCCCGGGCCGCAGCCGCTCCGCACCACGAGTCCCCAGCACCGCCGCTCACCTCCGCGCACTCTGACCTCCGACCCCGCTCTGAGCGGCAGCGCCGCCGACCAACCGCAGCGCCGCCTGCCGCCGCCGGGGGCGGGGCTTCCTCGCCGCCGCTGGCCTCCCGGCGCAAGCGCCCGGCCGGAAGCGAGGCGCGGGGCACGCTGGGGGTTGTAGTTTTGTGGGGGGGGTGGGGATGCCGCGCCTCGACGCCGCTGTGCCCGCCTCCTGGCGGCCCGCGGGGCAGGCCCTCGCAGCAGTGGGGCGAGGCCGTGTCGTGTCGTTATCTGTCCCCGTCGTTCTCACGGGCCGCTTGTGTCCCCAAGTGTCCTCCTCATCCCCACTGATGTCCTCACGGGCCACCCCTCGTGTCCCCAAGCACCACTCTCTGGTGTCCCCAAGCACCACTCTGGTGTCCCCAAGCACCACTCAGTCATGTCCCCCACAGGGACCGCCCCTCCCTCTCCCCATACATCTCCCCATCTTGTCTCCAAAACCCACGCTTTGTGTCCCCGCAGCCCACACCGTCACGTCCCCAAGTGCCACCTCCCAGCCCTCCAGGTGCCACACACAGCCCGCGGCTCAGCACGGGGCTCCTCAGGACACGGGGACCTGGCCCACACCGGGTGCAGCGGAGTTACTCCTGAGCAGACAAATGCTCTCAGTCAGTATAGGCAGGCTTTAAATGTGTAGTTAAAATATAGGGCCCAGTCAGCAAATGCAATGCCAGCTTTAAATTGAATATCCCATGCGCATGGAGCTCCTGCTGACTGTGGAAGGGGACACCACGTCCCCTCAAACACTGTTCCGGCTGAAGAGGCTTCACCACATGCTGTCTCATATCCCTGCCCCAAGCCAGCACCTGCCTGGTGTCTTGCTGAACCTTTAGAGAACCACACAAACTTGCTCCGACATTCAAATTTGTCTATCCTGTGTAAAAAAAATAAATACCAAATGCTACAAAGATGACCACATCAGTCACTGGCTTCCAGGCTCCTCTGCATTCATGCAGCTGTCTGGTCCTAAAACCTGTGTGTGGACCTTGCCCTGTCTTTGCTGGACATCCCTAAGCTAGCATCTCCTCCCTGTGCATGTGGATGGCACCCTCAGCTAGGATACATGCAGCTTACCTCCAGAGATGCCTGTCTATAACCCCTGAACAACACAGCTGCTATGCCAACCATACCTCATGAGTGCCATTGCCTGCATTTTGCCTCCTTCCTCGCCCCCCTCGTTGACTCACACCTCTGCACCTAAGGCATTTCAAGCAAGCAGCTCCTCTGCACTGTCCCTGATGCTCCTCGCACGTGTGAAGAGTAAACTCCGAGTCACTGACTCATGGCAAATAGGACTGCGAGGGATCTTAGAGGTCACCTCATCCATCCTCCGTCCACAGACAGCAGCAGCCCTACCTCTCTGTCATCTTGCTGCCCCCTTTCAAATCATCCCTGAAGCCTTCCTCTGGCTCTGTGCCTAAAAATATTTGACAAAGGTAAGCGCCAGGGTGCAGAGAGCACTGGCTGCCACGCTGTGAAGTGCAGTCTGCTAGCACAGTCCTGGCTGCCTGGCCATATCTGCCTGCTGCCCATCATACATCAGCTTGCTGGCTCTTCAGGCTGAATTTATCCTTTTTGCTCTGTTTGTGTGCAGCCTTGAACTTTGGAGGCCTGAATCATGAAAGCAGCATGTCAGAACTGTAATATACCAACAGCAAGCCATTTAATAATAGAAAGAGTTCCTTTAAGTCCTCTTAGATTTGGCATCTCTCAGCCTCCCACCCACACAAGCAAGTTTTACTTCTAAGCTCAGCCGTACTGATGTGATTTGTCAAGCCTTTGGTGACTGATGTATGGCTTGCCAAGGAGCACGGGAGAGTGAATATAGGGCTTTTCCGGTGTGGCGTTCCTTGAGCAATCTGTAAGTGCCCTCTGCCAGCCCCTCTTCATCAGGGATAGCAGAGACGTGCTGGAAATGACACAGCAGCCCCAAAGCTTAAAATTTGGGACTCGCAGCCTGCCTGTGAGTGTTTCTAGTAGGATGAGAGAGGAAGCCTTTTCACTGCTGACCTCTGTATGTAGCAGTAAAAAATAATCTTTTTCTCCGTCTAGACAAACAATCAATGGCTCCAAGATGCGTGCATGTCTCCTTTTCATCAGCCAAGCCTGGTGCTGTTTCCCAGGCTTGTAGGCACTGCAGCAAGCAGGAGATTTCCTCCTGATCCTTTTTGTGGCAAGGAACTCCTTTCCCAAGATGAGCATCTGCAATAATGCAACAATGGAGGGCCATATCCTGGCCCATGCTAGCCTCAGTGTCCCCTATGAGGTCTATATGAGTTTTCCTCCAAAGGCTGTGGGACAGCAATGCAATTACTGTGAGCAACTGTACTACCAAAGAGATACTTTTCTTGTAACACAGCTCTCAATGCTGGAGAAGGATCCTCAACCAGCTAGAGAACCACATCTTATAAATATCACCGCTGTTTCTACAGCGTTAATATCTAAGGCTGTCTTATGTGAGTGTACATGCCTCAAAAGAACGCTGTGGGCCACTGAAAATGTCACCTCAGATTAATCCAGCTCACTCCAGGGTTCTGGAGAGTGAAAGAAGGTGATCAATAGATATCCTGTGGCTGGCCCATCGCCGGCCCTCCCAGCTGATATGCATGGCTTCTGCAGCACGTTTACTGGGAACTGCTCCCCTCCCCAAGTGACACCATCTGTGGCAGAGCTACGAAATGCAGAGGTGAACAACTGCCATGGGGCCCTGGGCCAGCGGTACAGAGAAACTGGGATGTGCAGATGGGGAAATGCGGGCAACAGGGCTAACAGTTGCTGATCGGGGTTACCTTATTTAATCCTTGTAGCATAACCATGCCAATCCCATGGCCGCACAGCCTCAGGACCAACATAACAAGCCCTCTATCAGCCCAAGAGCAAGCAAGAGTGTTTCAGCAGCAGGTCTGGTGTCTTAATTGCTTGTCCTATTTTAGAGATTTGGGGATGGCTATAAGCTGTGCAGAGGAAAGAGTGTCCAGACCAGAGCAGTGTCAGGGGCTGTCCTGATTAAATCTTCAAACATCATCTGGAAAGGTCAGCCTGAAGCTTCCAGCTGTGCCCCCCTCTCACAGCTGGATCTCTGGTGCTGCCGCCAGCAGATGCAGCAGCCTGGTCCACAGCTATAAGGTTAATTTGGTTTAAAAACCTGATAGTTCCTTATCACAGCATTGCTTCACTCTGCAAAGATGTGCATCCACCTTGGGGCTGATGGATGGGCAGGGCTTTAGGAGGATGCAGCAAATTGGTGGGGCAGGGCAAGGCAGGAAAACAAATAAATCCCACTGACTGCACATGGCAGCTCCGGGAAATCCTCGTGTTAACGAAGGGCTGAGCACACCTTAGCCCAAGATGGGCATCACGCCATGGTTTAGCACAGACAAGGAGGGAGGCTGCCACCGACTGCCTCCCCAGCCCTGCCCACAGTGCCTTCTGGCTGAGGAGTTATGGAGCACAGCGCCTTTTAACGCAGCGGGATTTTACAAGATTATGGCACAAAAAGCATCACCTCATTTTAAAGGCAACTCCTTTAGTTCTGTTCAGCTGCTTATGCTGAATGCAACTTTTAAATGTCTTATAATACACATGACAAGTAGTCTTGTATCACTGTTTTCTACTTAACAAGTTAATAATGTGCCAACTCAAATCCTTCAGTTACTAACGCCACCGGTGGGACTCATTAAGCAACGTGAACACATATTTAAGGGAATACTAATATTCACAATGTACATTTTTATATTCATGTTGTCATTCTTGAAACCACAGCTCAGTTCATGTATTCTGCTGAAACATTTGTTTGCAGAGGATTTCTCTCTCCTCTTTTCTCCAAACACATATACTATCACTGGGGTATCATTCTCATGAATGATATTAATGACAGCTTGTCATCATGGAAAGCTATTCCTAGCTGTCAATTAAGGGGTGTTTTGAAAGAAAGCAGTTCATTCAGCCCCGTGGGAGCAAGCGTGTCTCATTGTTTGACAGTGACCCCCCTGATGGATTTGGGAGCGGCAGCAACAGCAGCTTGGTGGGGCCAAGAGGTTCGCAGATGCAGCACTCGGCTCTTGGGTGATAAAGACGGGAGATTTTAAAGGTGCTGAGGTCCTTAATCTAGGAAAGGCAAAAGGGGATTTCAGATCATAAAAGCCCTCCACATGTAGGAGTGTCAGCCAGCCAAGGAGTCCTAGGGATACTGAGCACACTGTTCCATCACATAATATAATTTCCCATTCAGCATCCTAGTCAATTTATCAACCTCCATCTTCAAATATGTTCTTTTACTTGTCCATGCTAACCCGTCTGGAAGGCTCCTTCAGGTCTTCTCTGCCTGACAGATGGGAAACTTCCTCTAATTCCCAGATAACGTGTATTCACAGCTAGTTTACACTCAATTGCTCTGGCAGGATGGTCCTTGGCTTTAACTTGTTTTTGTTTTTAACTCCCCTGGTGTATTTCTAGGCAGCTCTCAGATTCCAGTCATCTTTGTCATCTTTGTTTTGCTGGGCTAACAAAACCCCGTTATTCTCTCCTTGCCACTTTGGCTTTCCATGTCCCACACCAACTTAGCAGACCTCCTCTGCACCTGCTCCAGTTTCAATTAAATTTTCTTGAGCACGAGTGCCCAGACTGGTATGTGGTATTCCCGAGCTGGTTCCAAGGCCTCGCACCATATTTGTCACTTGACCCTATAAATATCACTCATATAAACAAGCTTGATTTCTATATTTCCCCCCTCAACAGGGTGGTCCACTCTCAGGGCTTTCTTGTTCCTTTTATTTTCCTAAGCACTCCTTGCACAGTAATAAAAATGTACAGACTCAGTGGGGATCTGTTTTAACTTCAAATGTGCTGATTCAGTTCAAAAACCATTAATTCAGCCGGAATCAGGGCCATGGGGTGGAAATCCTTTTCCAGTTAAAACAGAGGTGAGAGGGACAGCCTTTGGCAGGCTAGGAAATAAAGTGTGTTAGAAAAACATAGCAGGACATCAGAAAGTGGCTATTGGACTGTGCTAAAAGAGCAGCAGGGCATCCCGGACGTCTCAAACCACCACTGGACATCTCTGCAGAAGATCTGCTGTAGACCAGGCCTGCGTTTCTCCAGCCCATGCTATGCTGGGTTGGACAAGGTGACCACAGAGGTCCCTGCTGGACCTCACATTGACTGAGCAGTCAAGGCGCTGTACAAAACTGCCCAGACAAGCCAACACTCTAAAACATCCCCCGTTATTCACAAGCACGAAAGGATGCAACGAAATACGAAGCAAACACGGAGCTGTGCAGTCTGTGATCTTTATGGATTACAAGGGTTAGAGGGCAGTGAGATGACACAAGCCACACGCGCTTCGCTTTCCTGCCTGTAGCCTGGTGCACATTGCCCCCCCATGCTGTCATGGCGGGGAGCCATTGTGCTGGCACGAGGTGTTACTGAGGTGCTGATGAAGCGTGTGAAGGTGGGCTGCAGGTGGCTCAGGGCCGAGGGCACCGCGTATGGCCCTGAGGCAACCGCTCGGGGTACACGGCACACGGCGCTGGGCCTCAAAATGCCGGCATGCGCCAGGTGCCGGCCCCAAAGCTCGGCGTAAAATGGCCGCCCTGCAGGGCGCCGTCACAGGGCCTCTGACCAAGGGACGCCGTGGCACAGCATCAGGAGAAGTTTCCTCGGGCTGTGGTGCATTAAGTTGTGGGATCGCCTCCCAGGAGGGGTGGTAGGCACCATAAAACATCCCCTCAGTGCCAGCCCCGTGGCGGATTGAGGGAGCTGCGCTGAATGATCTAACATGCCGCTTCCAACCGCGCTCCTAAAAAATCAGACCCAAGAAGTACAAAGAGAGAAGGACAAGCAGTGATGTCAATTTACTAAAGAAATAAAACCTTTTTACATCATTATTGTGTATCATAAAAACCTTGCGCTCACGCTGTATACTTAATCTTGATATTCCAATGCCATCCACAAAAAAAATCAGGCTTAACCCTCACAGTTTATATTGTCACCATAAATGCTGGTAAAAAAATATTGTACAGTTGGGTGCAGTTTATTCTTTATATTTTAATGGCTATAGCAAAACTCCATTGCTAACTAGTAAAAAAAAATTAAAAAAATAAAAAGTTGAATGTGTTTTACAGCTATGTCGTCATGGGAAAGCTGTATTTCAAAGTGAGGGCATCTACAGCAATGAAATGGGACATTTTTAAACATTTTAAACATTTTTAATGGGACATTAAAAAAAAACACTTCACCAAAATCTCTTTGCCAGTATTTTAGCTAATAGGGTTGCAGTGTATAAAGGAAGGGGGCTGACGCCTGCACAGGCCACCCAATACTGAGCCGCTGCTCAAGTGTCTTGAACTCTAAGTGCAAATGGAAAAAACATCTAAAATTAAGCGTTTCTCCTGAAGGAACAAATTGCTGATAAAGCAAATCTTCCCATAGGACAAGCACACCTGCTGGAAGGTAGAGAGACGTTTTTATGTGTAGGATTTTAACTTGAGATAAAATACTTTTCACGGGCCGTCATATGGAAGACAGCTGGCCAAAAATAATAATAAAGGAATTCCTGTCCCTTGGGAAATTCTGCGGTTTCAAAAATTATGATTTTTGACCTGAGCTGGGACAAAAAGGTTAGATCTCAGATTTTTCTCATTTAATGACATATGCCAAATTAAAATAGTATATTTCTTTTCACTTTACCACTCCAACGTTTCTTTTCTTTTATTATTACTTAACTATGGAAGTCCCAACCATCCATTACACCACGCTGTAATGTTTCATTATATTACACATTTCAGCGGCAGGCAGAATCTCTACCCTTTGTAAGATCCCTGTGAAAATGGCTAAGTTTCGTCACGAAAGTGGACATCGAGAGCAAGGAGGTTCCCTGCCCTGCTCCCCCAGCATGGCACGAAGAAGGCCAGGGAGTGTGGCTGTCACCAGGCGCTGCTGGCAGAAGAAGGGCTGGTGCTGGCACGTTGTCACTGGCGCTTGCTGTGAGCAGGGAAGCGAAACTCTGCAAAGAAAGAAATATTGGCCTGAAAGAGCGCCTGGCTCTCCCTTGGCTCTGGAGAGCTCATGTTTTTGGCCAAGCACTTGGACCAAAAGGAGAATAAATATATAACAGAGAGGTGAAACAATGCTGTCAGGAGGAGATGAGGAAAAAAAAAAAAAAAAAGAACACATATGAGCATTTGGGATAATTTCTCAGTAAATCTTGAATGATATTGACACATCTCAGGAAATGCTTCCAGATAGTCCAATCAACATTTTCAAGTAGAAAACTGGTCTGCCGGAAAAAAATAAAATAAAATAAAAAAAATTGGCCTGCTCTACTATGAAATCTATGTTCATTATTTGTTTGGACTCAGGCATGATGTTCAGTGCTATGTAAAACCTCCTGGACCTAAACATCCTCCTAACAGCCCTATAGAAATTAAATAATTACCTGGCTAACCCTAGCTGCTGCTGCTCCAGCTGTGCCAGATCTGAGGTTATTTCCTAAATTCCTGGCCAAGCCTGAGGTGTCCCCCCTCGCTCCTGTCACCCACACCTCCAAAGCACGGCTGAATTCAGCAGGAGGCGGGTATGCACAGGGCTTGCTCTCACATGCCTTGCTCTCACACACCTTCTGTCCACACTGCTTTGATTTCCCCATCGCCTCCCCTCTGTTTATTCTATTTTCTGCCTCTTTGTCTTTCCTCTCCCGCGTTTGGCGTCCCTCTTTCCTTTTCCAGCCTCTCTCTTCCTCTCCTCATTTCCCCACACTCGCTCCGTCCTTCCTTGCTTTCTTCTTTCCTTCCTTCCCGGCCCGGGCGCTGGGGTTTCTATTCTCTCCTCTCTCCTCCCTCTCTTCCTCTGCTGTCACCAGAGGCTCCTGCTCCGCCGGGGTAGGAAGGACGGTGTGCCCAGAGGTGGGGACACACAGAGAGGCTCTGAGAAGCACAGCCGGGACCACCGACACTAATCACACATGTGGCCCGTGCTGGAGGTGAGGGCGAGCTCCTCGCAGCCGAAGAGGCCGGCGTATAACGTGCTACCTCATCTCCAGCGCTACCGACTTCAGTCTATTTAATTTTCCCTTTGATTTTAATATAGATTTATTGAAAACAACAGTTATCAAAACAAACTGCACTGGCAAATTGGTGTTCGTCTGTAGCAGTACAAGCACCTATAAAGCTGCCAGCGTATGAAATAAATGGTGCTATATGGGAGGTCAGTTATTGCAATAGAAGTTCCCCAAGGATTTGCACTGGGCAGTTTAATATTTTTCTTACTACCCTCTTTTCTTTTCTACTATTTATGCCACTCTGTTTAAATTTAAAACACACAGCCATCTGCCAAGACAAGCCTCTCTGATAGAATCATCTCTGGTAAACGTTTTCACGAGCAGTCTCCCCTCCACGTGCTGGCAAACGCTGATGTGTCCTGTTCAAAGGCAGGCAAATGGGGACAGGGAAGCCAAGTTTTCTTCCCAAAATATTCACCACCTAGGCAAGCTCTTTTTATTTGATTTTGAAAGAGCTTGTCCTTACCACATGCTCCTTGGAAAAACAAAAAGAAAACAAAAAAAAACCACAACACTGATTAAAACCCTGCTTCTTGCCATGTTATTTAACTCCCATTCAAATTCTGCAGCAGTATTGCACCTTAGGCAAATTGTACCTGCCTATCCATGGGCTCCTCCCCACACACTTCTAAAAAAATCAAATCCAATCATAGTCTAAACCCCTTCGTCAAGAGAGATAAAAGGGTTTCTGTACCGCTCTCCACATCAGGAGAACACAAATCAAATAACATAACTGTCAAATGAGGAGACGAGGTGTTTAAATGCCTATAGAAATAGGAACTCTAATTACAGAAACATCTATAATGTAACTAATATTATTTACATTAGAGCGATGCTAATCCAGACGAGGGTTAATGTCCCTGCTCCTAAAACATTACAGTTTAAATAGACGAGAGACAGTGAGAGGGTGGAGGGGAGCATCAGTATGCTCATTCCTGCTCAAAGACAAGGGATGGAGGCAAACTCCTTGCTGGAGAAGGTGAGAGAATGAGTATGAACCAAAACAGGCAGTAAAAAAGATGAATTTAGGTGTAGCCAGAGAGAGCAATGACTTGCTCAGTCTCACACAAGCTGCCTGGCGTGGTGGTGGACAACGAATGGAAACCATGGGTGTCTTATATGAGTCTCTGACTCACAAAAACATTACTGTGCAGTGGGCAGTGCTTGGATCTCACTGAGTCAACATGGCCAGTCTTGCATCGTGCTCTGCAAGCATCCAGCTCACCAGAAACGAGCTCCTACTGCCACTTCTTAAAGCCAGGCTGGCAGGTTTTCTGGACCTTTGGCTCCACATGAGATACACCAGCCATCATCCGGGGGCTCCAGGGAGCACGGCATCTTGCTTTGGTTGGCTGGGCCAAGCTGATGGAGGGCAAGCAAAGCCCTCCATCTTCTGAGCTTCGCTGCCCAGCCCAAGCAATATACAGACAGCCTTGGGAGCTCCTCACTCTCAGAGGCTCACAGGCACCCAGAAAGGTGTGGGATTCAAGGAAGGTGGGAAGCCAGGGGTCTGTATCTCCCACGGTGGCAAGCTCTGCTACAGAATAATTAGCCATTGGAGTAATTTAACTGAGGGCAATGTGAATTTAACTCAAGAATGGCAATTTTGGACCATGTTCTATCACTCAGTCTTTGCTCAGTGCCTTGTTCAGCTTGGTGCTTTGCTACACAGCATACGCAGCCCATGCTCAGAACTGAACCTTTTGGGCTTGAACTCTGCTCCCTGGAGGACCTCCCCCAGCTTCCTGGGCCAAAAACCCCTCCACTTTCTGAGTCTGCACAGATCTGGCTGAAAACATGAAAGCGAGTACTTTGTCCTTTACCCACTGTGGTCTCCAGCTCTGACAGCTCTTTCCCAGCATCACAGAGCATTGATGAGAGGGCACCTTCCCCTCCTCCTCTGTCCTGCCCCTTCCCACTCCCTTCTTGCTCACCTCTTGCAGCCGTCAGCCCTTTACAGACCACTTGATGTTCTTCCCCTCTGACCAAGCTACCCCAATACAACCCGGGGTTGGATATGCCCTGTTTAGACCATTTTCTATTTGATGTGAATTGCTGAAGTAGAGGCAGAAAAAGCAAGCATGAACTTCTATAGTTAAAGCTACTGAAATGTGTAATATGGCTCTGATATCTTTTTAGGGGATATTGGGCATTCTCAGCCCCTTCAGAAACTTGCTGTAACGAAAAACAGTCCCATGCACCTAAAATGAGGTGAAAATCTCTTGTATTTGGAGGGAAAGCATCCACACAATTTGGCGCTGGACCCAGCAGATTTTCCAGGTCTCTGGTAACAGTGCAGCACAAAAGGGAAAGCCGGCAGACAAGAAGCAGAGCATTAACAAGTCTGAATGACACGTGCAGCCAGATTGTCTGCTTCGCTGACAATTGATGCCATCCCCATTACCGGGAAAATATTGTAAGCATGCTTCCATAGCTCTCTGCAGCTTATTACTACAGATAGCCAGTGTTTCTTGTCATGGCTTCTGGCTTTTGTGAGCTGGTAGAAAATGGCTTGCTGTTCCCATGCCTGAATTTACTGGTGGAGCAAGCTGATGCACAGCCAGCGCGTGCCTCGCCAAGCATCCTTTATGCTCTTGGATGCTGCAAAGTAGCAACTGTGTTATAAATACCATTCAGACAGTTCAGCTACCTCAGATCTATACTCTGGCACTGCTAAAAAGACAGCCTTCGCTACAGAAGCTCACTGTTACATCTCACCGTTGAGGATGAAGCGCATGACGAGGGAAGGGAGTCCCGAGAAGATGTGAACTTGCCCAAGGAGGGTGCCAGGAGCTCTGCAGATGCTCCTCTAAAAGGACCAACCGGGCAGCCCAAGGCTGAGGTGGCTAAGCCAGTTTATTCTCTCCATCTCAGCAGCGTTGGATGAACAGCAAGTGATTTGGGGGGCAAGGCAAGAGGGCAGCAACCCACGGCAGTGGGAAGGTAGAAGTGAGCACCCCATGGCCCCTGTGGGGCAGGAAGCAGAGGGCTGAAGGACTGGGAACAGAGAGGCAGGGAGCAGGGTGATTCTCTCAGGTAAGGCTCTGCTATGAAAATGGTTGAGAAACAGAGTGCTGGAGCACTCCCCTCCTTTCTGTTAACATTTCCTCCTCACTCCTGCTTTCCGTTTCTTTTTCTTTCAGTCCTGAAGCTGCTCATAAGGAAGCGACCAGTTTGCCTCCCCTGGCAGCAGGGATATGACACAGGCATGTGGTTGCGCACCTTCACATCCCTCTTACATCCTCCACCTGCAGTCAGAAGTGCCCTGTAAGGAAAGCAGCTGCGGTGGGTGGGCAGAGCAGGGGATCGGGGAGAGGAAGGAACAAGCAGAATTGGAGGCGATGGGAGGGCATCACTGTGAATCACAGCAATTTCCTCTGATCCTGTTTTATCATTGGGGGTGGGAATGTAAAAGATGCAGAACCTGTGTGAACAAGGTCAAATTAAATCACATTTCCAGGCTGGGGAAATTACTTTTGCCTGCAGCAAGAGAGGTGCACAACACCAATGAAGGAGGGGAGGTTCGTGCCACCAGGCATGCTGCATCCAGCTAATGCGAGACAGAGGGAATTTATAATTAGCCCGCTGAAATATATCCCTGTAGGATTTCAGGGGAGGGGGTGGTCACACCAACTGAATGAGTAAGAGAAAGACCAACTGGGATCTGATTTTAAACCTGCTCCTTACGGAAGACAGCTCATCCCTGTCTCAATGGACATGTATTTCTGTCTCGTGGGATGACACTGCCGATGGTGTCAGCTACCCACACACTCTGAGGACTTAAGAGAGAATCGGGACGTCTCCAGGGCAATTCAAACCTGACTCAGCTTCGAGAACATCAATGGGAGGACTCAGACGCTAGTGAAGCTCAAGATTCCCTACAAGAGTGTCCAAATTCTCAGGTCTATTTAACATCTTTTGATCAAACCCTGCGTTTCTCCCTGGCACAGCCTTAGGGGAGGGAGAACAATGCTGAGCACATGTGGCTCGGTGGACAGATGGAAGGATGGGTGGAAAATGAGTATAAGAATTGTTGAAAATTGGTGCATCAGCCTTAGCAAAATCACTGTCTCAGCTAACAAAGGAAAGTGAGTGAGGTGAATTGTGCGGGTGATGGTTCTCAAGTCTGGGATGCCTAATTTGGGGTGAGGTGGTTGAATTTTTAGATCCTGAGTACCCTGAAAGTTTTGACTTAGAGTTGTAGGAGGCAGCACAGGAATTTGGAGGTGGAGCAGACCTAGGGCTCACCTGCCTGATGGTGGCACCACCACAGGGCACAGAGGCAGTGCAAGAAACCTTGCAAGGCAAAACTGCGCTGACAGGGTAAGACATTCCCCGGGCCAATTTCTTCTTCCTCACTGGTCTGCCTGCAGTGTCAGGGATTATACTCCTTCCAAGGTTTATTTTCTTATTAAAAATCAAGCCACTCTTGTTATCTGCAGAAGTGCTGAATCATTTTGTGAATTCCAGTAAACTCGGTGCCCTCCTGATCCCCTGATTGAGGGTTGGGGTCCACAGGAACGCTGCAGGTGAGGTGAGTGCCCAACAAGGGCTGTGAGATGTGGGGCGCTGGGACTGGGTGGTGGGACGTGGGGCATTGGAGCTGGGTGAGAGAAAAAAACTGGCTAAAGATTCAGCTGGGCCGAGATAAAGAAACTGTGAGTGTATCAGTTCCTGAGCAGGCTTGTGTCTGACAGAAAGCTAGCTTGTTGCACGTATTTGCCTGCTTTAAATAATTTACTGCTAGAGTAATGTGAGCTGGATTAAAGGACAAGAGAGGGGCAAGAAAAGGGGATTGGAAACGCAGGTGAGAAGTGACTCGTGAAAAAGACTGGCAGAAAGAAGACATGCGTTTCTTGGAGGAGACGGGTAATTTCCCAGGAGGAAAACCGTGAGAACCAGGCACTGAGACTTGGAGATCAGCAGCAGGAGCATACCTCGGGTAGGAAACCCAAAATTGCCTGAATTTGTTGGAAGAGATTGTGGCACTGGCCTCTGCAGCTGGGTCTGGGAATTGAGGCAGAGCTGGAGCTCTGCACATCACCCCTCGGAGGGAAGCAGGGTCCGAAGGAGCAGAGGGGCTCAGCACCTCCCTTCTGCGGGTACTTCAGAGCCATGAACTCATTAGCACCCCTGCACCGGGCTGCTCCCTCGGGCAGGCATATAAGGCATATTTTCCTCTGAGAACAGCCAGTTTCTGTTGCTACACATGTGCAGGGCACTCAGAGCAGCTCTGGATCAGCTTCTCAGGCAGTATGTTCTTGGGCAAGAGCAACTGGTCTTTCTTTTTACTGTACAGCACCATTTCAGCTTATGTATCTGTAGCAGATATTAATAACAGTCGTGCTGCACTTGGCTGCTGCAAACTCTGACTGATGAGCGCAGCCTTAACTCACACAAGTTTCCCATTGATTTTATCTCATGTTAGGCTCTAACTAATCACATGAGAGAGCTGCCTTAAAAGCTCCCTAGATCTGTCCTGCTCTGGTTTGGTCGCCAGGCTAGGAGGAAAGGTGGGGGTCATCTCCAGCTCCCCGCCGAAGGGAGGAGCCCCACATCTCAGGAAGGCTCAGCACCATGTTCCCCCCCTGCCCCACGCTGCACAGCCTGTTTGGGACCCAAAAACAAGCCTGACGTCTCCCTTGATGAGCACTCGTGGCAAGCAAAAACAAATACCTAGGAGCAAAGCGTTGCTCTGCCTGCACACTTTCTTGGAAGTGGTCAAAGCAGGAGCCGTGCTCTGAGCTGTTCTGGACGTGGCTCCAGTTTCCTGCTGCTCCCGAGGCACAGTTCAATGGCTTTGGCTTAGTTTTACTTGATCCCATTAATGACAAAGATGACAAACACATATGCTTTGCCTTTATAGCTATTTCACGCTTTGACATGATCCCGGGCAACTTACCTATGCTGTCAGCGTGATGGATGATGCACAGAAGGGGGCTTGGACAGGTGTAGCTCCTGTCAGAGGAAAATATTTTTCCACACCATTAGCCTGTGGAACTCATAGCAACAGGATATTGCTCAGATAGGGATTCAGAAAAGCCCTGAAAAAGGAGTGGATGCTCATACAGAAAACAAGTGTCCAGTGCTGTGACAGCAGCCAGTAGAAATAATCGATAGGGAAGGGCGTTGCATGCGGCATGGTGCAAATCAGACAGCCTCAGCTGCTGGGGTTTTTGGGAGAACTTTCCTCAGCAAAAAAAAACTGTCCCAGAAGTGCCTCATGTAGGGCTCTGTACGTCTTATCCCAAGCAGCTAGGTCTGACCTCAGCTTTGGAAATGATAACAATTTTGGTGGGTCATTTGTGAACAGTGATGCAGTTGGTGGTCAGACGTCTGCCATCCAGTCTGCAACCTCTTCCTCGGACAAGGAGTCTTCCGAGGGGAAGGTACAGCAGAGAGCACCACGGGGCAATGGTTTGTCATGGACACGTAGCACTCATTCACAAAATCCTGGTGGGTGTCTCCCCTCCTGCTGCAGAGCTTTAGCGATGAGCAGGATTTAAAACAGAAGCGACAGCCTGCAGCCGGGAGGGCCTCCTGTGTTACTCAGCAGACTTTGGAAGAGGTCTAGGTGGTGATGATGATGATGATGAGAAAGGGACCTGTTTGTCTGTCAGCCATAGAAAATTTTCCTTGACAGAAGGAGATTTTCTCACTACCAGTCCTATGGGTCAACAGGTCATTTAAAGGGCTGTTTGCTCGTACTGGGAGGAATGGTCACGGGGAGCATGCCAGCTCTACATCTCAAACTCCTGGCGCATCGCATGATTTCAGCTCAGGTTCGTGCTCTGCGAGAGACACGGGACCGGAGCGGGGCAGCTGCAGGGGGAACAAGGAGGTCCCACAGCAGCTCTGCAGGGCCTCAGGGCGATCCTTACGGTGGTCACAGGAGCAGAGCCCCTACCAGCTGCTCGGATCCGAATGAAGCTCCCAAACCCAGAGGTCCATCTTCACCTTAACATCCTTGCTAGGAGGACCAGAGTGAGCCGTGCCTCGCTGCAGAGCCTCCAAGCTCCTGTCCCACCGGGGCATAGCCACAGACCTATTGATGCTCGCATGGAACAAGAGGGCAAAACCACCTGGACATCAGCGGCTGCCACCGCTGGCGTCCCGTGCCCCCATCTCCTCCCAGGAGGGGACAAGTGGCCTGGTCCCACGGTGAGGGCAGGGCCGGTGGCACGCTGCTGAGACAGGCTGGCTGTAGCCAGCAGAGGGCATGGAGATTACACAGGCAGCCGGGCGTCACTGCAAGCCATGGGTGCGTTGAAGCACGACCGCGATAAAACAGTTTATTTCGATTAATTAATTAATTTCCCCCTTTCCCTTCCTCTGCCCATACTTCAGATGAAAGTATGCAAGGGAGGGCCTGGGCCTGGCTTGGTGGCGGTGCCAGGGACTTCAGGACACAGTCACAAAGCTGCCAAATTCCAGCACTTTCTCCCCATGTCACCTTCTGTAGGACCCAGGACTTTACAGCAAACAATCGCCAGCAGATGCACCGCATCACCGCGGGACCCCGCTGCGCTGCCAGTACGTGGGTGATGCAGCCTTGCCCCAGGCTTTCCATGGTTGCTGCTAGAATTTGTCGTATTTATCAATGTGATTTTATAAAATAGCAGCTGGAGGACGTAATGACAAACGAGGAATCTTGCTTCACAGTTTGTACACTGGTGTTGTAAGAATGCAGCAGGCTTACAGTCAGAAGCAGCGTTCTGGGTGTAATTTGCACATACACTTGACTTTCTGTATTATTGGTAATCCGATGGAAATCTGCATGCATAAAGTTAAGTGCATCTAATCAACTCTGCAGGTTCAGGTTTGTATGTATTAATTCCATTTCGACTTCAGCATTTAGAGCAGCATTTGCAGCGAGCAGTCGCAGCACTGCGATGGTCCGGAACAGCCTCGAATTTTGTTTTTGTATTGAGGGCAGACAAACATGAAATCAAGGTGTCCCCTATTACTCTTAGAGATGAACAATGCACACAAAGTTAAATCAGATGCTCAAAGTTATTTTAGGGTCCAAACTATCAGCACAGAATGTATTTCAGTGGAAATTTTTCCTATGGGCCTCTGTGCATATCGCAGCTCCATAGCCGTGCGTGAGTCCATGTTTATGGATCCATTTGGAGGATCAAACCCACATTAGCAATACAGATTAATGGTAATTACAAATATAAATAACTTGAGTGTATCTTTTCATTTTCCTCTGAAGACATTTCTCAGGGAAACTAGCTAAATGCCAGACTTATTCCTTAAATCCAAAGTGTATTAAGTTCCTGTGTAACAGTGCAGTAACATAAAGTTAAATAAAGCTGCATTATTTTTTTTTCAGGCCTCCGAACATGCGGCTTGGTTCTCAGCTAGCGTAAATTGGACACCAGCTCTGGATTCAAATCCTTTTTTCCATACTAAGGAACTGAAAAAGTGAAAACTAAAATAAAATTGCTTTTTGGCTAAGAACAAAAGTAAGCTAAAGTCTGAGGGATCGTTTTTCACAGTATTGTAAGTACAGAAAATACGGCCTTATAATAAAAGCGCTTTCTTAACCAGAATTCTGTAATTGCTACCGTGAAGTTGGGCTGCAAATGTTCACAAACTGAACGTTTTCCCCAGGATCCTGGGGAGATAGGGGCTGTTTTTAACGTGTTTTCCTGACGCGTGTCAAAACACTGATGTTATTTAGAATGTGGCTTATCCGTACCAACCTGTGGAACACGTACCTAAATCCTGCACTGTTTGGTCTTGCTGGTGTGGAGCACATCGCAGGATGAGTGCCTTGGCAGTGTGCGCAGTGCCTATCGGCACAACTGATTGTGTCTGGGCACGGCTGTGCCGCAGCCCAGGTGGCAGCTGTGTCTCCAAAGCCGTGCCAGAAGGACCAAACCAACATACCACAACTTTTGTGTATGAAGTAGCTTTGGTTTGAGCAACCAGGCTGTAAGCAGGGGCAACTGGAAGATGTCAGCAGTGAGTGGAATCTGCGTGCAGAGAAGTTCACTCGCAATTCGGCAGAGCTTCAGAGCAGGGAACAGAGCAGTGATGGGCGCTTTTAGAAAGGGCATAAAGCTCCTTCACCTGGGTGCTTTCCTGAGTTGAGGAGCTCGAAATGCCACGTTTATTTTGAAATTTAAATGTGAGAAGAAGAAAACCTTATTTATTTATTTATTTATTGCTACATTTACCACCATTTCCAAAGACTTTATCATTCCGGGGGCATGCAAGCAGCCTGACCGCATCAGACCTGCCCCTGAAGTGCCGTAGGAAGGATGGATCGGGGTCAGCCCACCGGAGGAGCAGCCCCCTGTGGCTGCACCATGTCCCAAGGCAAGGCCTAGGGCTGCGGTTCTGACCATGCCTGTGGACACCTTTAAACGGGTGGAGCATTCATGCTCCAGCAGAGTTTTGGGCAAAAACAGCCTCTATACTTCAGCGATGAGTCACTGCTCACACCGAAGCCGTGGGATGACATCAGCACACAAACCCTCTCTCTTGCACACGCACACACGCAGGGCAGCCCACGTGGCTGGTGATGTTGATGGAGAGGACTTTTTTTTCAGTGTCTGTAGTGTCATGTTTTGAAAACGCTGGTGCAGAGTTAGGTGAGAGGCCAAAGTGCTCACCATATTCCGTTTTTTAAGAACAACCTGAAATTATTGAGCAGCTGAAGAAAAAGCCAAAACAGTTCCCTCCTGGGTGGGATAAATGAGTCTCTCGGACCAGTCCTCGGTATTCACACGAAACAATAAGGCAGGTCTTCCATCTGATCCCCAGCTGAAGCTCGCTCTTCCATCCCTTATAGCGGGCAGCTTTGGCTCCGGACAGCACCAGGGCTGGATGAGGTGGAGCGTGTGTGCAGGAGGGCTCGTGCAGAGCTGCGGCCTGCATCCAGGATGCATTAAAACAGCGATGTGCGTGCCGTGCATGCGGGCTGCAATGGGGAAAACACTGCTAGTGTCAAGTCCCTCGTTTGTTGTCTGGCTGTGCTGGGGATGTCCAAGGCGAATTTGGGGATGCCGTTACATCTGCCCATCCCTGGGCACCCTTGGGTGCCAGGACGAGTATGGAGAGGCCACATGCCTGCCAGCACCCTGGGGGGCCACCCGTGTCACCTGCCCCAGGGCTGGAGGGCTCTGGGGTGACCCACGGGGGGAACGCTCCGGTTTGGGAGGGAAAAATACAGCGGGTGCCAGCACGTAGCAGCGGGTGGGCAAGCGTGGCGTGGAAGGGCCGGGGGGTCCGTGGCACCCCGGGAAAGCAGCAGCCCCCCCCTCGGCTCCCCATTTGGGCAACTTGGGGGGCTGCGGCCGGGCTGCGGGTGGGCTCCCGGTGCTGGACTGCATTTCCCATACTGCCCGAGCGCCCTAATGTATGCAGTGCCGAGCGGGGCTCTGTGTGCGAGAGTGTGTGTGTGTGTGTGTGTGTGTGTGTGTGTGTGCGCGCGGGTGTGTGTGTGTGCGCGCGGGTGTGTGCGCGGGTGTGCGCGCGGGTGTGCGCAGCCGGGAGCCCCTGCGAGAGTGGAGGGCTCATTCACTGATGAGAGCCGGCACCGAGAGGCAGCGCCGCTCCTTCCCTCGCACCCCCCGGCGCCTCTCGCCCTGCTACATGCGAGCCGCGGGGCGCAGCGGGGCCAGCACGCCCGGGACCCCCCCGCTCCGCGCCCGCCTCCAGCTCCGCGCAGCGCCCGCCGCCAGCCGCACCGTGAGTACCGGGCTCCCCCCCACACACCCCCCCCCCAATCTCCCTCCCCACGGCCACGCGCAAACTTTGCGGGGCAACTTTCCCCCACCGCACACCCCCTTCCCCTCCCGGCCGCCCCCAGCCTTCACCCTTTTCCCCCTTTTTTTTCCCCCCCCCCCTCCCCGGTCGCGGAGGAGCGGGCGGCTCGGCTGCGAGGAGCCGCGCTGGCCGCGGGGAGGGCCGGCTGGGTGGGGATCGGCGTGGTAATGCCGAGGGGAAAGGCAGATAAAAGCCCCCCCCCCCCGCCTCCCCGCAGCCTCGGCGAGCCCCGAGCTGCCCGGATCCCCCCCCCTTTTCCCGGTGCTTTCCGGGGGGACCGGGAGCCAGCAGGGGGATCAGGTGCCGGGGACGCCGCCGCAGCCCGGCTGGGGACGGCGCACGGCGAGGAGTGGGGGGGGGGGGACCCGGCACGGAGCCCTCGTTCCGAAATATTTGCATTTTGAACTCTTTTTTTTCTTTTTTTTTTTTTCTCGGAGGGGCAGCCGGGGGAGTTGTTTCCTCGCTCCCCTTCGCTGAGCCCGGGATCTCGCTCGCCCCGCGGTTGCTCTGGGCAGCAACGATTTCATTTCCCAGCGGCTGCAAAACAAAAACTTTTTCAAAGGAAATAAGCAGATCGGCTGCCCGTGCCACGCACAGACCCACCGGGGGCTTTTCCTTTCTTTCTTTCCCTCCCTCTCCCTCTTTTTGAAAAAAAAAAAAAAAAACAACAACAAAAAACCCAACGCGCTAACCTTTTTTACATTTTGCGCTAAAAAAAAAAAAAAAAAAAAAAGTATTTGCAAACCCGCCAGGCTTTCCGTGCGCTCAAAACCCCCGGAGCAGCCGGGAATTTTATTGACTCCGGAGCTTTCATTTTTGCAACGGTGCGGCGCTCCGGGTGAACTTTAGTTCGGAGCCGTCCCCAAAATGCGCCCGAAGACCGAATCCGATTTTCGCACGCACTTCGCAGGCGGCCTCTGAGCCTTAATTTCGGCCGGGGCTGAAGTTGGCAGCGCATCCTCGGGTCCTCCATCCATCCGTCCGTCCATCCATCCATCCATCCCTTGCCCCCCGGCCGCCCGCAGGTAGGAACCGCCCGCGGGGCTCCCCCCACGCGTGTTTTTTTTTTTTCTTTTTTCTTTTTTTTTTTCCCTGCTCCCCTTACCGCAGAGCTGGCGGCGGAATTCAACGAAAGGAGCCGAACTCGCTCCCACGCGGGGGTCGCGGAGCTCGGGGGTGAAGGAAATTCCGCGGGGTTTCGCTTAGGTCCTTTAGGAAACTTTGTGGCTCGTCCAGCGGATCGAGAAATCGCGGGGGGTTTGTCTTTCTTTTAACCACCGTCCCCGGCTCTAGCCCAGGGAAGTCTGTAAATAGGGTGGAAGCACGGGGAAAAAAAAAAAATAAATAAATAAAAAAAATTCTTCACCTTCAGATCCGAATACATAAAAACCATCTGGTTGACCACAATGAAATCATTAGGAACTGTCTACTCAAAGAGTTGTGCTCAATGCTTATCCTTCCACACAGGAAACGTGGACGGTAAGTGATTGTTGCAATAAATTCAAACGACTCCGGGCATCTTCGCGTTTGATGAGCTTTGTGACCCGCTGGGTGAGGAGGGGAAAAAAAAAAAAAAAAACAAAAAAAAAAAAGGAAAAGGGGAGAAAAAAGGGCACCCGGGGGCTGGTCCCGCCGAGCCGTGCCGAGCCGTGCCGTGCCACCAAACACCTGTTTAATTCACCGGCGGGGACGAGCGGAGCCGCGGGGCTTTAGCGGCGTCGGGAGGCTGCAACGTGGGCTTGGCCCCTTGGCTTTTTTTTTCTTTCTTTTTTTTTTTTTTTTTTTTTTTTTCCATTCGCTTTTCTCCAGCACCCCTCGGAGGGGGATCGGAGGTGCCGGTGCCGGTGCCCGAGCGCCGTTTTCGGTCGGGTTTCGCCGCGCCGGGTGCGGGACGGGGGGGGCGAGGCGGCGGCGCGGCCGTAGGTAGGTGCCTTTTTTTTGTTCCCCCCCCACCCCCCCTTTTTTTTTTTTTAATTTTCTTTCGCAAAACCCCAGGCGCTTCCTCCCTGCAGCCCGCCGCGGGGCATCCCCCTCACCCCCCGGGGGCTGTTTTGTTTTTTTTTTTTTTCTTTTTTCCCTTTTTCCTTTTTCCTTTCTTTCGTTTTTCTTTTTCTATTTTTTTTTCTTTTTTTCTTTTTTTAGAAGTTTGCAGCAAAACAAAACCGGCGGGCAGCACCGGCTGGGGGGCAGGGGCCGGGCCGCGGTGCCCACCGGAGCCGGGACCGGGACCGGGACCGGGACCGGGACCCGGGCTGCCCGCCCCGGCCGCCGGCTTCCCCGCTCCCCGTTCTCCTTTTTTTTCGTCTTTTCCCCCTAAACCGGTTTTCACCGCAGCTGCCCGTGTGCGCGGCTGCAGTTGGCATATTTCACGCGTTGGAAAAAATTAACTGTTTTTCCTTTGTATCTTAATCCAGTGATGAGAGCTCTCCTTTGTTGGCTTTCGAGCTTGCATTTGTTTTATTTATTATAAGGAAATCCAGTTTGGTTCAAATATATAATCCATTTGAGCACTTAAATCCCCAAACAGCTGGCATTATTTTGTTTTATAATCTTTGGCTTTTCTACGCAGAGCATATTTCTAAATTCCTACTTGACATTTATGGGGAAAAAACTTTTTAATGTAAATGGATATTGTGATTTTTTTCTGGGTCTTTCCTAATTTACATGCATCATCAGTTTTCCTGGGTTTCCTTTTGTTTTAACCTTTTTTTTTTTTTTCACCATAGGTTGTTAATTAAATTTGTTTTTGTTTTTTTTTTTCCCTAAGAAAACTTTGTTTCTGGAGGTAGAAAAATGTTAATTTGCCCCATTATTTTAATCTCTGGCATTTGGAAATGGTTGAGAGACCACAAAAATGCAACCTGTTGTAGAAACCAGAGCGGTGTGCTTTATTTATTTTAATCGATAGCAGAGAAGTGATTTGGTAATAGGAACTCCGAGTAACGTTTTAGTAAAAGATTTGCAGATCCGGTGGCTGTGTACGCAGCGTGCATGTGCTTGCATATGTGTGTGTTTCTCCGCAGGCTGATTAGCAAGTGGGTTTTGTGCTCCCAACCGGGGCTCACTCCTGTTTTCCTCACTCGCTGGGTGTGTGTGATGCCTGCTAAATCCGCCTGTCATGGTTTCTCCTACTTGTATCAGACTTTCCTCTGAACTAATTCAGAGCAGCGTTACAATCTTCGT
Source organism: Anser brachyrhynchus (assembly GCF_964034855.1). Lineage (NCBI taxonomy): Eukaryota > Metazoa > Chordata > Aves > Anseriformes > Anatidae > Anser > Anser brachyrhynchus. The sequence continues at coordinate 10,784,924 of NC_137702.1, read as the reverse complement.
GCACAGACGAACTAAAACTGAGCCAGAGATAACTGATTACAACTTGTTCTTGGTGAGAGATTTTTTTTTTTTTTATGGTTCAGAGCTAAGGCTGTTGATTCGATTTGTCTTGGTTGTGGCACGTTTAGCCTTGTTATTAGTAACATACACATTTACACAGGTAATTTGTCTACACCTTAAACAGGGTAGCTTTAGAAACCAATAACTATGCAGATAGGTAGCATTAAAAACAATATTTTTTAAAAAAAAGAGTATGTTTTCAGTCTGTGCGTCTAACCTTGAGACTTGGTGGACAGTTTATGTAGCTTCATAGATTGATCTTCACCCCCCCTCCCTCTGCTCCTTGTTTAGTTAATTCAACAAAGACTTTTTGCAATCTGTTTGGAGTTTGTCTGATGCCGTGGAAAAGTAGCTGCTGATTTATTTGGTTGCTTTTCGATTTCTGTCTCTAGCCCGTCTTTTCTCCTCCTTTCAGCGGGGATGTCAGCTGTTATTACTTCCTATTGATCCCTTTGCAAAGTGAGAAGTGAACTAAAATTAATGTCAATTCCACTGCTCGGATCAATAGCTGGAGTTATTTTAATCTGGATTTGCGCGAGGTGCTAAATTAAAAAAAATCAGCATAGAGGCAGAAAAGTAGCAGTTACTTACTTCGCCTGTGCCCGCTGCCTTCCCGTCACCCAAATGTTCCGTCCAGCTGATTATCCTGCAATCCATATTTTTTTAATTAAGAAGGTCAGTTAGTTTTCTTATTTGGGGTTCTGTATTTAAACCTATGACATTTTGACATTGGGAGTGTATTAACGACAGATTTTCATAATGACTGGTCCGCCGCAGCCTAATCTGTACATGTTGCTGGGGTGGGGGGAGGCGCTGAGCGGGAAGGAGGGCAAGAGAGAACGAAAAAGGAAGTGGGAGTTGAAAAAAAATGAAATTTGGCTGGGTGAGATATTATAATGTGTTGATTTATTCCCTGTGTAATGAAGTTTGCAAACGAATAAACGGCCGTAGTGATTCACAGTATCCTACAGAAGTGTCAAGTGTTGCGGCCAGATTGCTAATTTCTGAAATACATTTAACGTAATGGGGTGACAGCACAAGTAAAAATAGAAAAGGAGGCAGAGGTGGCTGTTTTTTTTTTTTTTTTTCCTGGAAATCCATATTTTTCGTGATTGCTCGGTTTCACTTCCACGTTAACGATTGTTTATTTCTGAGAGTGGTGTGGTTTGTTTGAAAGCATGCCTTTAAATATAGGGTTTTGTGCATATATATATATATTTCCATGGTTGCGTAAGCCCCCAACAATGCCAAATCTGCCAGGGGATGCAGTTCCCTGGCCACCAGTTTCTGAGCAGCCTTGCGTAAAGCAGCAGAGCCGGCGCACCAGGACTGCAGCACTGAGCTGGATGCCCTTGGCATCGGCCACAATCCCTCTCCCCCATGCTCAAGAATTGGACAGGAAAGTTATTTAAAATTTGGAAGAGAGCAGATCCGTTAGTGTGAGATACTTAATCTGGTAATTTAGCAACGCTGTCTGTAAGGAGGGGTGCCAAATGAGGAAGCAGAGAGATGATGCCCACTCATCTTTGCAATTAATAACAGTCGCTGGAGTGTCTGGGTACAGGATGGGGGAGAGGAAATGTTATCACTGCACTGCATTAAAGCCACCGGCTGGATTTCATACACTTTGTTAACCTAGGCTCCCTCATTCATGGAGTACAAAAGGCACTCCATTAGGGAGACACTCTTTCAGTAAGTTTTATTTGAGATGTTTGACCCTCTGGATTTAAGAGGCACAATTTGTAACAGCTTTTTATTATTATATGATTTTTCTGGCCCTTTGAGCTCCAGCGGCTAGTATATTGTTTCAAAGTTATAGTCCTTGTATTTTAAGCTGGGCTGTGGGGCCTGAATGGCAGGCAGCGGAAACTTGAAAGAAAAGACACTAGATTGATTGGGGGAGAAAATAACAAAGCAAAAAGCCCAAGCGAACTCAGAGAGATGCAGAAAGGAGCGGCTTTTCCTCCTTTTGCTCTGGGAGGGGGTGGTGGCTGGCTGGTGGGCTGTAGCCAGCCTAGGAGGCTCAGCAAGATGCAAGTCAGAAATTTTGTTAACATTTTCCTCTAAATGTTAATGGCACATCCAGGGCAGTTTACAAATCTACTTAAGAGTGAGTGCATTAGGAACTAAAATTACTGATCCATTCTCTCTTGTCCCCGACCCGAAAGGCAGACGTTTGCAGAGATCAGATGGCAGAAGCACCCATTATGATTTTAAATATTGTCAGAGACGCCAGGCGTTTTATTGGTGAAGTCTCTTCTCCTTTTGCTAAAAGGGAGAGTGTGTGCGTGTGTGTTTGTGATGATGTATTGCGCACACGCATCCACACAGCCCCGTTCGTACATCCCCGCGGTCTATGGGATCGTGTCAAGTGCTGTGGGTGCCAGCGTTATCTACAGATATATACAGCAAGAGTGAGAGGAAATATACGGCTGCTATGTGTGTCTTAGGCATCGTGCGCAGTATGACAGACACATCTGGTGGCTTTTTTGGGTAACTGTACAATAGGTATTTTTGTGCTGGTTGCACACACGCACAAGCAAATTAGGGTTGTGTGTGTGTGGGCATTAAGCTGATTGCAATTACATTTACATGCCTCTTTTGCCATTATCAAATTCCGATTTTAGTTTGGAGCTCCTATCTTAATTTTAGACCGAACCTTGTTTATTAGGGGGTTATTAAATCCGAGCGTTCCTCTCTTTGGTTTGCCTTTCATCCGTCTGCACTGGATGACATCCTTTAACCTGGAGGGCCAGAGCTGATCCCACCAGTGTGTGAAGTTGTCTATTGATTTTCTTGAATGAGAAGAGCAGCGCGTCTCTGGCCGCTTGGTTGTAACACAAGTGGCCACCCTGCTGCTGGAGCTTCCCAGGGAGACGAGGGCAGAAACCTAACCAGTCATTTTTTTTCTTTTCTTTCCTCTTTCCTTGCAGCATTCGGAGGGTGATGATGCTCCACTAGGTTTCCCTGCTCCATCCCCAGGCCTCGCTTTGCTTTCCTTCCAGGGAAGACTGTTCCGCCTGCGATCCTGCTGAGGAAAGAGACTCCGATGGACTTACACCGGGCAGCGTTCAAGATGGAGAACTCACCCTACCTCCCCAACCCGCTGGCCTCCCCAGCGCTGATGGTGCTCGCCTCCACCGCCGAAGCCAGCCGTGACGCTTCCATTCCGTGCCAGCAGCCGAGGCCTTTTGGGGTCCCCGTGTCAGCAGACAAGGACGTGCACATTCCCTTTACCAACGGCTCCTACACTTTTGCCTCCATGTACCACCGGCAAGGCGGGGTGCCGGGAGCGTTCGCAAACCGTGACTTTCCCCCGTCCTTGCTTCACCTCCACCCCCAGTTCGCGCCCCCCAACCTGGACTGCACCCCGATCAGCATGCTGAACCACAGCGGGGTCGGGGCTTTCCGCCCCTTCGCGTCTACCGAGGACCGGGAGAGCTACCAGTCGGCCTTCACGCCGGCCAAGCGCCTCAAGAACTGCCACGACACCGACTCGCCCCACCTGCGCTTCTCGGACGCTGACGGCAAGGAGTACGAGTTTGGCACCCAGCTCCCCTCCAGCTCCCCCGGCTCGCTCAAGGTCGATGACACGGGGAAGAAGATCTTTGCGGTTTCTGGCCTCATTTCTGACCGGGAGACCTCGTCCAGTCCCGAGGACCGAAGTGACAGATGTAAGTACCTCCGTTGACTTGTTGGTTTTTCTCTAGTCGTGCCTCGTTGGCATACCCGACAGGTGGCTGTCCTGCAGTGCTGCGGCTCGTGCGGAAAGCAGAGGACAGACAGCCTTTCCTCCCTGCCGGGCTAAACCACGCAGTGTTGCCTCGTGTCTTATAAATGGACAACGACAGGTCTTAAGGGGAGGTGCTCTGGAAGGGAACTTGTCTTCCAGCACGCAGCTGGGGACAACGTTGACCTGACTTTACATGCAGATGCCTGTGCCCCAGTGCAGGGATACAGATGCTGTACGTGCATGTGTGTGAACAGGGGGCCAGCTGGAGCGGGTAGCCACAGACTTTCCCAGATCTCGTAGCAAGTGTGTACGCCCTGCTTCTTCAGGTGTCTTATCCCGACCTTGTCTTCACACCCACCCTTCTTGTAGCAAATGCATCACCGTCAGCATTTGTGCCTCAGGTTTGGACGCTGGTTAACTCGAGAATATTTCTGGCCACCGAGCACCCTCTCCAAGACACAAACCCCAACCTGCTCCCACGGCTCAGTGAGCCGTTTCCCAAAGTATGCCGTGTGCTTTCCCTGCCTGCTTCCCCCCTTTGGAAGCTGCTGAAAGGCAAGGCGTCTTTTCACGGGCGGGCAGCTGGGCTGAGGCAAAGCAGCCCACACGTCCACGGCTGTCGCTCCCTGCTCCCCTGTTGCCTTTCCCTGCTGGTGTGGCAGCACGGAGGGGCACTGTCCTCCCCGATGGCTTCCAGGGGTGCTGAGCAGGGTGCTGACCCCTCCGGGGGCTGCTCAGAGGGAAATGGAGTGTCATACCCCAAAGAAGAGCGCTAAGTTATGGTTAGTTTGCCTCTAAACCCAAGGAGCCAGGGGTTTGCTTTTAACGTGGGCTCCTTTGTTCTGTTGAATTTTCTTCCTAGAAAACAATTCTGTTATTGCCGTCATTATCATTATTACTATATATTTTTTTTTTGCGATGAAAATCTGCTGCGCCGCTTCTTCCTCTCCGTTTCAGACGTGATTTTTCCTCTCCCGTTTATGATGCCGAGGAGAGTAATAGAGACATTGTGGCTCTCTCTCCCCTGTCGGCGCTGCTTCCTCAGGCTGTCTCCTTGAATTAGGCGCTGTGCTAACTTACCGGCGCTAAAAGGCATCTGCCTAAACCCAGCGTACCTTTTCAATAAAAGTCATCATAAAATCAACCTGCCTTGTAAATCCATCGCTCTTTGGTTTTGAAATATGCTGCAAGTGTGTCTTTTATGTCAGCGTTTGCGAGGGTAGGGCGATTCCCACTCAAGGCAGAAGCCGTGTGTTCCTTGCACCACAGACGTGATCTCTTCCGTCTCCCCCTGCTCCCGATCCACCCCTGGCCGTGGCACTTTTTGTGCCACCAGCTCCTTGCATTGCTCAGCACCTCCTGGCCGTCCTCGTGGGGCCGTGGATCCGCAGCTGTAGGTGGCAGCGCGTGTGGACGGGTGCGTGTGCGTAACCGTTAGCATAATTATTTTGCTGGGGGGAGGCGGGTGAGGTCTCGAGGCTTGGGGACGTTTTTCGTCCGTGCCCTTTCCCTTTCCAATACAACCTGGCTGTGGGAAGGGACCTTGCTCAAAAAATACTCCGGGAGATAGCGGCTGAGGAGCGTGTCCGCTTGCTAAAAGAATTTCGAGCACATCAGCTGCCGTGTATCTTGCTGGCAACCCCCTGTCAGACACCCCCTTTGGAGAAGTAAATCTGTTAGATGAATTAGGCGGCACGGCGCGCAGCTGCGGACCAAGGTGCCGTGTCCTTGCCAGCACCGAGCACGGTGCCGCGTCCCCGGGGCTGGGCGCAGGCACCCGGCACCGCGCTGCCGCGGGGGCTCGCCAGGAGGGGAGGAGGAACAACGACAACTTCACCCAGCTTTGACAACTCGCCCAGAGGTGGAAGGTGGTTCGGTCTGCTTTTCCTTCCCCGTATCGCCGCGTTTCTTTAAGACGCTTGGCTGCACGGTGGAGCAGAGCACAGGCGACGTCCCTGATGTTTCACTGACATTAAAATTCTTGCGTAACTACCGGGACAGTTTACACTAAACATGTCTGTTGGCTCTGTATCATATTCCCATCATATATAGATGCTGCACCATGGAAACTTAGCTCCATTAGCACCGCGGGTTTATCTGGCGTGTGCATACGCGCGGATGGGAGTGTTTGCTGGAGGCCGAGCGAGTGAGCAGCTGGGCTTTTTAGTGGATCCTAATGATCTTTTATGCTCACCATTAGAAAAGAAAAACTTCCGCAAAGAGGAATTCAAGAGGCTGCGCTCTGCAGATCTAATCGCGATCCCGTTTTGTATTGACACTTACATACACGTTTTTGGAGTTTCTGCACAAATGCGTGCTTCGGGGAGGGTTGTTGTCTCTGTTTTTTGGCTCCTGAGAAGTTTTGGGTATTCCGGGTGTGCCTGTTTGCTATGCCTCTGTGTCAAAGCTGCGTGCTTTTGCTCCTGATGGAGAAGCTGCTGCAGGTAGGTGATTGTAGCTTCAAGGCAAAACGCAATAAGTCTTCTACAAGAGCTGGCAAAAACTGAGAAATTTTCTTCGATCAGCAGCACCTTCGTGTGTCTAAGGGGTGCTCTCCAGATGTGCAGAGCCCAGCCGTTTAGTTGTCTTTTTCAGATTCCTGAAAGGGTTCGTGTTATGTGGAAGATGAATCACTGTAATTGCACTGCAGAGTCTTCTGTGCCACTGCACGAGAACCCTTTTTGAACAGCTCATTAAAATGTTTGTTTTACCCCGTAACTTAAAGAGTGATTTTCTGAAAAACTTTTTTTTTTTTTTTAAAGGAATTTATTGGACTGTTTTAATATTCCTGAAAAATAACTTCACGCTCGAGGTACTTTGCAACACAATGAGAACCCAGTCAGGCATTTTCATCCTGGGCAGCGTTCGGAAGTTGTGCTATTCAGTCCTGGGCATCAAGGGAGTCAAGTCTCATCCTGTCTCTGCCAACGTAGAAAATTTGCTCAATTCAGTAAAATTATCTGGGATTTGTGCTGGTGTAACCACTATTAGCACCTGGCCCCATGAGATCTCTTTGTATGGAGGCGATTGCTCAGTCTCTGGGTGAACGGAGATCGGAGGCAGGGGGGTGCTCTCCAGGGGTGCTGGGCCAGTGCTGGGGTCTGTGCTGCTGCTCGCGAAGGGGGACGGCTCACGGCAAATCGGGCTGAAATTGTTGTTGTTGGACATGGTGTCCCTTGCTGCGAAGCGCAGGCACTGAGGACGTCCGGGGCGATGTGGCCAGGGAGCGTGTACGACAGCGGAGCCTTTCCAGGGAGGGCAGACGTAAGGCGTGCTGGATGGGGCCCTTCGGCGGGGCCTTGCTGAGAAACATAATGCCATTTGTTGGAGGTTGGGGGCTTCTTGTAAAGTGTGTGTTAAAGACACTGGGCGACGTGTTTTATGGGTTTCCTTTAATAAGCATACAATAGTTGAGATTCCTAGAAGGAGTGGAAATAAATGGCGTGTTCCTTTCTGCAAAAGAGATCTACAGACCCATTTTAAAATCTGGAAAAAAAAAAGGCCGTTGTTTTTATTCTTTGCTTCCAATAAAATCTGTCCCAGTGGCGTTCTGTACCCAGTCACCACGGCGTCACTTCCCCATGAAGTGATCGGCATGAGTCCATGCCAGGACCAGGATCTCTGGGCAAAGAGCTGGACCTCGTCCCAGCCGACGTCTCAGCCACCTCTCTGAGGCTTCCTTGCTCCAGCCCTTGTGGTTCCACAAGAGATGGCTTCCTGTTGCTGTCTTCTCCTTGATCCTCATCATGTGTTGCCTGTGACTTGCTGTGGAGCTCGGCCTGGTGTGCCACGGACCTGCCACCTCTTTGTCCTGGCTCAGCTTCCAGCCTCGTGTCACAGCCCGGCTCCTTCAGCCTCGGTTTCCCTGCTGGTGCTGGTAGCTCCCACCCAGCTCCTGGCCTGCTGGTGGGCACCCTGTGGTCCTCACTGTGCTCTTGGGACTGCTGTGTGTGGGGTTTATTAACATTGGTTCTACTATTTCTTTTCGATAATGATATTTATCCTTGGTTCTTTGCACGTGGTCACTTTGTCCTGTAGACTGTTGCCCCCCTGCGGGTGAAGTTGTGCGCCATATCAGTGAGCTCCTTGTTCCAGTTTAGGGTTTCAAAGCCCATCTCCAGCATGGAGGTAGTTCAGCCTTGGAAACAACGGTTTTGTTACTGATCAAGTGCTGCGAAAATGTAAATCGTGCTTCAGGTGCTGGACACTGGGGCTGCAATGACCACAGCTTGAATTCCCAAAATCTGCAGCACCGTGGGCATCAGACTGAGGCTGCCTGGGCACAGCCCCCTGACACACACACACGTGCACACCCCCTGTAACGCTGCCACCCTTCCTGAAGCACTTCACCACGTCCGAGGCAGGTAAAATTTGGGGTCTAACGTGGAGTGACGCTTTGCTGCTAATAATAATCAGCCGCGACCACAGGAAATTGCAAGCTTAAAATTGCTTACGAAATGATGAAATAAATCTAGTGGAACGTTTGCTTTCTGCCTTGCGGCGCGCTGGGTGGAGGAGCCGCAGGGAGGGACAGGACGAGGGTCCCCATCGCGTGTTCCCCATGGCACGGCTGGCACGCTGTCCTCGTGGAGCCTGGATGGAGCTCGGAGCCCATCCATCCCTTCTTTTTTCTGCTTCTCCGGCGACAGCCTTCCCGCTCCCCCTGCAAACTGTTGCCGAGACTCCTTTCCATGCTGCTCGCCTTAATTGTCTTATTGGGATAAAGAAATGTTTGAACAGTAGAAGTGGGGACGGGCTGGGTGGGAGCAGCCCCTGCCGGCTGCGGGGCCATCTGGCATGGCTCGCCTCTGCCCGTCTCCAGTTTATATTTCTCTCTCTGCTACGTGGGGCTCTCCGGCACACTCGGAATACCTAATGACCATGGGGGGACACGCCACCGCCGCCTGGCCGTGCCCTCCCACCCGTGTGGGTGGCGGTGCTGCTGCAGCCCCCCTCCCTGCCTGCACCCGGCTCTCAGCAGAGGGATGGAGCATTGTTTTGGGGAAGGGCTCGGTCTGTTTTCTCCTCCAAAATGTGTCCCCACACAGCCACCACCACCTGGCTGGCTTTGCTGTTGTTTGGTGATGCCGGCGGTTCCTGGGGCCATTCCTGTTATTTGGTGTCTTTGCAACTCTGGAGCAGAAAGGCTGAGCAAACCGTAAATGTCCTATTTATCCACCTCCTCCTGCAGAGGTGGGCACACGTGCAGGAAATATGTGCCGTCCCTTTTCTTCTCCATGTGTCTGACCACTCATGGGAGCGCTTACAGGGCAAACCCCGCATCTCACCCAGTTAATTCAGCCACTTGTCCATCCCATCAAAAGCACAGCCCCAAAACACCAGCCAAACCCTGCTTCTCGAGAAGGATTTCAGCACATCACGCCTCCAGCCCCATTGATCGGACCCAGCTGCTGCCAGCAAGTCCCAGCGGAGTAATGGGGGTGGGCTTTGTGCTGGGCTGGGACCCCAAATGCGGAGCTGGGCAGGCTGGGGGGCACGGCTGCCCCTCTGCAGCGTGGGGCTGGCACGAGCTGCCCCATAGCTTTTGACAGAAGGCGCTGCGCAAGGGCAAAGTATTAGTATTATTAATATAGTACAGTCAGTAGAATATTATGAACTATTATAAATCATTACCACTAAACTACAGTTATTAAAGGAAATGACCAAAGTGCACTTTGAGAGCCAGGATCTCCGACAGTTAAAACATTGTTTTATTATTTCACTTGCTAACTTGCAAAATTCAAGAGTTAGCGACAGTTTCCTGGTTGATCTGCGAGGACTGCAGCTTGGGAGAGGCGTGGAGGAGTGGGCATGCCTTGCAGGAAGGAGGGAGACAGCAAGCAATGGTGCCTCGCCATTTCTTTTCTCCTTCTTTAGTAATCTGAAGGTCCCAAAGGAAAGGGACGTTCCCAGGCTTGCAGGTTCCCCGGGCCCAGCCCTGCTCCGTGGGGCTGAAGCAGTTGGAGCCAACGTGGTCGTAGAGTTTCCAGAATTCCCCCCTGGAAAATACAGGCGTGAGGGTTTCTGTGAATTGTTGGCGGTTGTTATTTGTTTGATACCGTTTAGACAAGTCCCATTAAGTGCTAGCAGCAGATTCATTTTCCCCTCTTTGTTTGCCTTCCAAGGAGCAGAAAACAGGCGTAATTATATTTTACGTGAGACTCTAAGATTTCCTCTCATCTCTTCCTCTGCTTAATATCTGCAGCTATAAAATAAATTCCATTTGTGCATACATGGTGTTAGACTGAGGTAAATAACTGTCATCTAAAATCTGTCTAACCTTAATCTGCATCAGGAGCACTATAGAGAACTGTACCCATTTGTATAATATTAGGCTTTATTTTTATTATGGATTTCTAATGCAAATTCATAGCGGGGGCAAGGTTGTTTTCTGCTAATGCTGTATTCCAAGAAAAGCAGCCGCTGCCAGCGAATTGTGACAATTTCCACCCGGCAGCTCATGTCAGTGGTGGTCCTTGATCATGTCAGTTTGCTTGATAGCCTATGAATTTTCCACCCCTGTCCTTCAGGAGAGAATAGCAGATTTGGGGACTTCTGAGGACATTTTTTGGCTATGCAAATTCCTTGGGAACGATGAATTTCTAACTGGGAAATTGTCTTCTGTAATGTGGTATCGAATTCCTGAGCAGCGTCCTTTGTAGAAGGGCACGTCTGTTTGTACCCTGCGTGTCCAACCTGCGTGCACGCCTTTCTCCCCTTTATGCACCCTCTCTGTTTGCCTGTTTTGCTCTGCTGGCCTGCGTGATTGCTGTGTTTGCACCGACCGGCGCGCATGCAAACTCGCAGGTTGCAGACATTCTGGGCAAATTCCCTGCCCTGAATTCAGTTTTCTTTCCGTCTTCGTGCCACTAATTTCCCACTGCCTTTAGGATATTTTTTGGCCAAACCTTGCAGAATGCTAGCCAGGACTGGGTGCGTGTTCCCAGGTGCACGGTGGCTGATGTGGCCTTGCTTTTTTTTTCTGCTGGGTGCCAAGAGCCACCATATGTAGTCCAGTGCCCTATTTGTCCCACCTATTTGGCACAGGATTACATACATGAAGCATCTCTGGGACTCATCCCTGGAGTCACTGAGAGCTCTGAGTGAACACGGGCTGTGGGGTTCGGTGCTATCTGTGTCCGTCATCTTGTTCTTTGTCTTTTATTTTGAAAACATTGATGGTGGCTGTGATAAGCCAGGCACCCCTTAGCCATCAGCATTACTTTCTCCTTCAACTACTTGCTGGCATCTTGAATTACAGCAGTCCCATCAGCAGCAGAAAAGGGGAGAAAGCAAATCTGGGAAAAGAAAGATTTATTGTCTTAAATGCCGGTAAGGTGGGGAAGGAGTCCCGGTGACAGTGCAAATGTTCCTTGAGCTCAGGTCCGGGACACTTCCATGGTGCTTTTCCTCACATTGTCTCTAATCAGGGTTGTTTTGAAATCATCCTTGTTTGGTAGCAGATGGGAGCTGCTTTCTCATCAGCGTTTCGGGACAAGACCGTGTTTTGTACTTTTTCTCGTCAGTACCGGGCTCCCGGTACACGGCTGCTCTGCAGTGGGAAAAGGAAAGCACTGCGTGTCTCTGGATACCCGTAAGAGGAAGAGCTGGAAGCCGTGTCCTTGTTTTCCTGCAGTAGCACAGATTCTTGGTAACTGGCTCTAGACAGAGTAACAAAGTCCAGGTTTTAATTTGGAAAGACACAAGGGCTTTTATGCATTGGCTTTGTTCTGGTACAGTCCTGCAGACCTGCCTGTGCTCTGCAAACGTGTGATACGGCTGTGTGGAGCGGGGCCAGGTGGGGGGACACGTCCTTCTGCGGATGCTGTGCCCCCCAAAAGTGTCGGGGGGCAGTCAGCCGTGAGCTGTGGGATGAAGGCTGTGTGCGGCAGCCTCGCCAAAGTGCAGTGGGGTTTGTAGGTAGAGCAAAAAGTGCAGCTCAGGGGACTGCCCTAATGGGCCCATGTCTTTCTGTCAGGATTTTCAGTACAAATCACCTTGTTTCTAATGAAGTTATTTTAAATTAAAAACGTCTCAACCTTTTCATCTGATTCTGGTGTTGTTTCCCTTTATGAACCAACTTGCAAAGCCATTTAGTATGTGCAACTGTCTGTCCTGTAGCATCCCTCACTATAAGGGGGCATAGGATAGCAATCCTTCATCATAGAGAGCCTGTGCTGACAGCTGCGCTGGCATGCGAGAAGGCTCGGTACCAGATCGCAGCTCAGCCTTCTCCTCTAGCCTTGTTTCCAACACGAGATATGTTACGGAGAGGTTTTCCCTCCCTCACTTCTCTTCTGCCTCCCCAGTTTGACCACTGGGGCACTGGAATGGGACCAGGGTGGAAGAGGCTGAGCATCGGGGCCAGCATGTTCGGGGGTGGCTGTGTGGAGGGAGCCTGGAGATTTAAGTGCTGGGGGAGGCAGGGAGTCTGTAGACCAGAAGTCAAACGTCAGCAAGCTCTGCAGAGATCTTTGAGGGAGTGTGAAGTAGAAAGGGGCTACAAGTTATTTCTGTCCCAATTTGGCCAATGTTTTGCGCCCAGGACTGAAATAAGTGTGATGCTATTTGGATCAGGACGGGGATATATTGGAAAAACTCAGCAGTGAAAGTCTGCAGATCTCCGTCTCCATTAGCCAGAAGTAATGTTCCCACCATCTCATTATTTTCCCTCTTAAAATGAAAACAACGCGTTGACTGTGGAAACAGAGGGAGATCATGTTAGAGGAAGGCAGAGCTGGGGAGAGAGAACTTGAACTGGTCCCACTTGAATGGGTCTCAGATGTTGCTGCCGTCTGGGGAAGCTGTGCATGGATCAGGCCCCGGGTTTGCAGCACATTTCAAGGCAGAAGGGGCATTCAGCTGGGGAAATGCTTCCCATCGGGTCGTCTCTTTGGGAACACTGCGAGGATCCAAGCCTCCTGAGTCCGCGCGCCCGCCCCCCGGTGAGCAGGGTTGCCCTGGGGGGTTACGGTGTCAATGAAACCCAGCCGGGACCCTGCTGTCCTGGATGTTGCCTGTTGTGTCTGGGTTGTTAGCTGCACCTGGGCAAAGAGGCAGAGGAAATCCCGGCGTGGTGTGATGGGTTTTGCAGAAAGGGCCCCGAGAGGAGAGGCAGTTAGACACCGCTCGCTGACGGCCCCTCCGCTGTGTACTCAGGTGGCTCGCTGGCATCCAGGTGACCCCAGACCCACGCTAAGGAAATGTGCTGCGAGTTCTTCAGACGTTGGTTATTTCACGTTTGCTGCACATTTCCAGCTTGACCGCCGTTGGGATAACGGAGGTGAAGGGCACATCGGTCGGCACAAAGCAGCGCGCCTGCTCCTCCCAGCCCGCGGAGCAGGAAGAGGGAAGGGCTGCCTGGGCAAAGCCCCGAGCACAGCTCGTGTTGTGCTGTGGGCTCTGTTGACCTTGGACAAGCAGAGTCCTTTCTCGTGGCACATCTCTAAAGCAGGGCTTACACCGCTCCCGCAGCACAGCTGAGGGCAGTTGCATCCACGTCTCCGAGGGGCTCAGGTCCCGGGCGGCCGCTGGAGCCCTGGTACCCGCAGTGCTGCACCAGGGCTGACACGGCTGGCTGGAGGGGCTGGGGGAGGGATGGGGGCCTGCTTAATAAACAGTAGCATCGTCATTTGCTCTGAAGAAACAGTCACCAAGTTTTATTTTTTGGCGGTGGAACTTGGATGAACTGCTGAAAACAGTGGCTAGGAACAGCAGAGAAAGAAAAGGGGGAAAAAATTTGGAGTAAGGTAGATAAAAGTGAGAGATAAAAGAAATAATGCAGGGAAGGATGAGTAATCGACATTCTTGGAGTTGAAGCACAGGCTCTGGCTTCCTTCCTGAGCAGTAAAATAAAATTAAAAAAAAAAGTCTTTAGAACAACAAAACTCTGGACGCGCTGGTTTCCTTCCTGACAGGCCCAGCCTCGTGGTGTTTCGATGAGTCCTCATTGGCAACCAGGGCTGATCTAAAGGCCAAAGGCAGAAAGATTGGGGGGAAGGGAGGCGGATTTAACTCTTTGAGCTCTGCTGCAAAACCGAAGGTCTCCTGCTTTGTGCGGGTGCTGGAGCACAAACAACGTTCGTCGTCGCTCCGGCGGCCGAGGGCCGGGCGGCACATCCACCCGGGTGCCTGGCCGCCGTCGGAGCGAGTGTCCCATTTAGAAAACAACAGCAGGCATTTTTAATCCCCGTGCAAGTGGATGAAATTCCTCGGACAGCCCGGAACAATAGCAGCGATGAGCACCGCGGGAGTGGGCTGGCAGCCCTGTCGGCAGCACCGCCACTGCACGGTTGCCGTCTCGGGGATGCTCCTTTCGCTCCTAGCATCCATAAAGCATTATTCTAGGGTCTCCCAACAGCACCCTGCCCAGCTGGGAAGGCTGGGGTGCAGCAGAGCCCGTCGTGCCCCCCAGGGCTGTGGGTGCTCACAGGGCAGCCGGGAGCGTGGCGGCGGGGAGGACGTGTGCGCCAGGCAGGTCGGATGGCTCGGGCAAGGCTTGTTTTGCAGCTAACTCTCTGAGGCTCGCCGCTCTCCGCAGGGTTCCCCTCTCTGAAAGGTCGAAGCTACTTCTTAATTCTCAGCAGCTGACAAAATATTTATTTTCAGGTACTTAAAATATTATAATTTGAAGTGGAGTCCAGGGCCCTGGCTGGAGCTGAGCTTTTGTACTAACAGCTTCAGCGAAATGACTTTTTCCTCCTCCAACTTGCCAACAAATGCTTGGAAAATAATTGTGGGACAGTCATCCCTTTAGTGAGCAGATCAAGAAGATTTGAGACTTGCCAGAGACTTTCAAAGGACAGGCCAAAGGTTCAAGTTGTTGCCAGTTCTATTTGTCTTAGCCTTTATACTTAGTTTTGTGTCATTAATTTCATCAAACGCTTGTGGGTAAAAGGCGCCCAGCGGGCTGCTGCTTGTACGGAGTTCTTTGGGTGTGCTCGGACACCTCTCGGGAAAGAAGCCCACCTTTTTGTGCAGAGAGCGAGATTAAAAACACTGCAGCTGGAGAAGAAACAGGCTTACCCACCAGCACGCCTGCGATAACCCGAAATGGAGAGGGCCACCCTGGGGGAGCCACGGCAGCGAGCTATTTATTTCCTTTCCGCAGCCCTTTCTAAGTAGGTTTTGCAGGGAGATGCGCATACGAACGACGAGCGGTGCCTCTGTGCCTACAGGACCTGTAGGGACCTACAGAAATAAGGTGCCGTGGTGGGGTTGTGTCAAAGCCACTGAAAGGAGGGCTACGCACGGAGTGGTGAACAGAGCATCTCTGCTAGCTGTTGGCAAAGAGGTGACCGGGCTGGGGTGCCAACGCTGCTGGCGCTTCCCTGTCCTGGGGGCCATGAAGCAGAAAAAGCAGGGAGAAAACAGCCTCGTTTTCTCAGCACGATGCCGATGCCCTTCCCTCGTGCCGCAAACCTCCTTTCTTGGTGCTCCCATCGCTGCCTGCATCCTGACAGCTGCTTTCCTACCCTTTCTGCCCCAGTGCAGCCGGCCAAGCACGTTAATTTTTCAGCAGAAGTGTTGTAATAATTAGGCAGCTCGTCGGAGGGTTTAGCAGTACTTAACCAGATGTGAAAAGACTCGTCCCACGGTCCCCGCTCTCTCGCTGGGCTCCAGCCAGCTGCCTTTTCGCGCCTGCTCAGGTTGCCTCGAAGGGGCTGCAGGAGCTCTCCCGGCTGCCCTGGCTCCCCGCGCCTCCCTTATGCTAAGCACTCGTTGGTAAAGGAGAAGGAGGGAGGGCGAAAACCCCGGTGCTGTTTGGGAGAAGAGCGGCAGAGAATTAAAAGCAGACACCTGCAGCGCTCGGGCTCGCCACCTCCACCATTAACTCTTCCCAGAGCAGCCCCCGGGCTGGTGGCCCCTCTGCGGTGCCTGGCGGGGCAGGATGCGGCGCTGGAGGGGGCAGAGGTGGCTCCTCTCCCTCTCCCCTGCCTCAGTTTCCCTCCCTACAGGGTTGATGTTGTTGCCCTGTCTGCTGTGCTCTACAGGTATCCATAGGCAGCGCTACCATTGCTAACACGGCCGTAAAATGAGGGGTGCTGTAGTAAACCCTATTGTCTGCCTAATCCATATTAACCTGAAAAGCTCAAGGAAACAGCATACTGGCCTGGATGGACCTTGGACCGAGTCATTCTGACAATTCTTACATTTCGATGGTAAAGTTTTATAAATACACACTTGCAGAGTATGCTATGCTTAAAAAATCTATATACAAGGTATAGGTTTATGGTTACAGAGAGAAAAAACGTATTAAATCAGCAAGACCAAGGGAGCAGACGAGATACAAAAATGATACTGTATTATGCCAGATCTTATTGAAAATCCCAACGCATCTTTTTTTGTGTAAATGGTAAATTCTTTTCTGTGTTCTGGATTTGTTTCTTAATGTGCATCACGTACCAGAATAGTAGCGTGGACACAGTTGCAAATATGGTATGTGTTTTATTGTGGGTATTATACTGCATAGCAAAGGGTGTTGAACATTGCAGTCAGTTATATACAGCTGTAAATGGGAGCTACCCGCTGTTCTGTATACAGCGAGCTGCATATTTATTAGTAAATACCAGCCTAGGTAAAATAAAAATAAAACAGGAAGTTGTATTAAAGACTTCAATGTTTAAAACTAGTTTGCTCAAAGCTCCTGGGACACCACTGCAGGGAACAGTCCTGCATTTTTTGGCATTAAGTCTTTTCCATCTGATTTTTCTAGTTCTGCGAATTTAAAAGCCTCTGCTGAACTCCACCGCGCACCGGTGTGTGGAATAATTCATACGTGTTTCGGGTCGGGGTAAAGATCGGGGTTTTGGCTGGAGG
Organism: Anser brachyrhynchus; assembly: GCF_964034855.1. Lineage (NCBI taxonomy): Eukaryota > Metazoa > Chordata > Aves > Anseriformes > Anatidae > Anser > Anser brachyrhynchus. Next base: position 10,768,312 of record NC_137702.1, on the reverse strand, counting down.
AGCCGCGGGTGGACTCCATCCCTGGTGTGGCTGCAGGGGCTGAGCGTGCCGGAGCAGCTCTGCTGAAACGCTAAGGGCAGGTGTGGGGGCACGAGCACAGCGCACACGGGTGTGCACATGGCAGGGTGTGCGCATCACACACATGCGTGGCGAGGGGATGTCGGTCCCCGGAGGCTGCTGGCTGCTGTAGATCCACAGCGCATCTCCCAGAAGGAATGAAATTGTGCCACTTTTCTCTCGGCGAGGCATGTGTTTGTTCCTCTGTGTGGCATGGGCACCCGCTCGTGCCACCCCAGGCTCACAGACGGACGGACGCTCCTCTGGAGATACAGGCAGCGGGGCAGAACCAGGACTCCAAAAATGAGCAATGGCTTCTGAAATACCGGCCTGTTTAACCTAGAGGGAGCTCTCCTACATGAAGAATGCGACCGTTGGCACAGCAGCTCGAGCAGCTTTCATCCTGAGCATCTTCAGCAAACTCCTGCCACCCCTGTGCTCGCCTGGCACCCGGCTGCCACCTGGCCCCGCGCCGGCACATGGGACAACGGCAAGGGGCTGCCATGGGGCCGGCCCGGCTGCCTCGCTAGGTCTCCGGAGGTTGTTACTCATGGAAGTTGATGTAGATTTCTTCTGGAGATAAGGTTTCATCTAGTTTTCCTGCTCCCGGTGACACTGCAGCACCTCAGGGATGCGTCAGGGCGGTCAGGGCGCCAGGCACCTGCTGCTGCTCTGCGGATGGGGAGGAGCGAGGCGGGACGGTGGGCTCCGGCCAGCCCCGGGTGGGAAGGGATGGGAAGGGCTCCTCCTTGGGAAACAGTCTTTGTTGGCTGCTGAGCGCGTTGTTAACAGGCGGATTTGCTAAGGAGAGATTTACGTGCTGGTCCTGGGCGGCTCAGATGCTCCCTTGGGGTCACTCCTTTTAAATGGCTTCATATCCATTCGTCCTTCTTGGGGTAGCTGCAGCTGCGTGAATTCAAAGCCACAGTGTTTTGGGGTTGGGTGAGCTGGTATTTCATTTCCTGGGAGCTGGGCGATGCTAGAGGTGACAAGGATGGGCGATGCGAGGGTGTTTCCCCAGCCCCGACCTCATTCAAGGCCCCTGTGGTCCAGCTCCCAGCTGGTGCAGGAGAGCACGGCGAGGGCTAGAGGAAAGCCCTGTAGGCAGCCCATCTGGGGACACTGTGACATGTTGGTGAGAGGGTGCAGGAGCTGGCAGGGTGCCATGGCAGAATGGCAGGTTGATACGTTGCTATCCAGGGGCAGTTGCAGCTCTGTACCCCCAGGCCGCCACTAGGTGCAACTGAGCAAAGGAAAAACTTGCTGGAGCAGCGGGGCAGAGGTCTTGGAGAGCTAATGGTGTCTGAGACATCATTTAAAGGGACCGAATAAAAGGACCCCTGAGAAACTCTTTTTTGGGTCCAGAAAGCTTCTTTCTGGGGCTGGTTCATTCAAAGATGGTGGAGGGGTCAAGAGTGGTGATGGGGTCCTGTGTCTCCTTCGCACCCCCCGGTGTTCCATGTCCCCATGGGGACACATGGACACATGGTGGCTGTGTCTGCCCCAGCGAGCTGCAGCCTCCCTGTGGTTTGCAGCGTGCTGGCCTGGATGGACATAGAGCCCCCCCAAAAAGCAGAAAGGGGAGGTTTGTCCAGCTGAAGCCTTCCTGCACGGGGCACGGCTGAAGCCCACCTGTGGGTCTGAGCAGCCTTTCCCAACCGCAGCCAAAGCCTCAGCATGGACATTTGCATCATGGCTTGAACTGAAGCTGCTTTTGCTGCTGTTCTTGTCGTACATCCACCACCTCTCCGTGCCCTTCCAAGCCGCTTGGCACAGTGTCTGTCTGTCTGTCTTCACATCCTGGCTTCTAAGAGGCTGGGCAGTCCGGAGGATGGAGGGGGCTTCTCTCTCTTTGGCAGCCCCTGCTTTAAGTTTATTTTATTTAGGTGGCTTTAGGCACACCAGCTGTCAACCCAGGCTGTGGAGGGCGTGGGTGAGCCTTCTGCAGCCCCACTGAGCAGCATTTGGGGTGCTTGGAAAGAGGGCTTGAGAGAGGCAAGGCTGGGAGGGACGTCAAGGATGGATGGAGTAGGACAGGGCATGAGGGTGCTTTTCTTTTTGTATTTTTTTTTTTTGAGTTTGGGGAAGGAAGGGGCGTGCATGAGGGTAAGAAGCTGAACAGGGAAGACAGTTGGAGGGAAGAGACAGAAATAAAGCACCTTTTTCATCTGATTTTTGAAGAAAGGCTTCGCACTAACTTTATGTGTTTCGGTTTGCAGCATGTTCTTTATTTTTCCATGGGAAAAGTGGAGAAGTGGAAACAGTGGAGGCAGGAGAAGTTGCTTAGATTCAAGCCCCCAGTTTGGCTTGACAAATGCCAGAGCAAATTAGCTGGGATCGGAATAAGCACTTTCCCTGTGGACTTGTGCTTCTCTCTGTGTTGGATGGTGCCCACTCGTTTCCCCTGCCTTGTGGATTTGGTTTGCTCCCTAGGGACTCACACCTGAGCCCCCAGCCCCAACTCTTTTCCGAGGCGGCTCAGGGAGGTTCTGGGGAGCAGCTGATGGCAGATATCCTGCCTGGGCTTCTGGAGAGGCTAGGGCATGTAGTGGGAGAGAGAGCAGGGTGAAGAGGCACACCCCTCTTTGGGGTTTCAGCACATTTCTCTGCATGTTAACAGCGCCCCGGCCCCACCCCATCCCATTTCTTCCCTTGACGGCAGGAGGAAGCCGCGTGGCTGAGTACAGCTCTCATGAAATTCAACTCTGCGAGGGCTTGTCCAAGTGTGGTTAGAGAAAACAACTCTAATGGTTAGCTGTAAAGAAGTCTGTTAGCTCTGGGAAGCAGCGAGGCAGCTCGATGTGCTGCCTTCCAGGGCTGCTCCCCAAACGCTGGAGTGGCAGGGCAGTCCTTGCGAGTCCCGAAATGGCAGACATTAAAATCTTAACTCTTGCAGTGAGGGGTGAACCCAAGATGCTCAAATTGTGCCTTCAGAAACGGTGCCAGCCCCGGTTTGATGCTAATTCCCAACGGGCTGCAAAGGAAGCATTCAGAGCCCTACACATAGGTGTTTGCTGTGCGTCCCTGAATAAAGCCATAATCGCGAGTGAGGAGGCAGGTCGGGGATGGTGAGTGTGTCCTGGCTGGAGCAGGAAGCCAAAGCAGGATCTCTTCTCCTACTGTGCCCTGTGTCAGCCTCTCCTGTGCTCTTCCAAGGGCTTTCCCCCCATGGAAATTCCCCCTTTAAGAACAAACCCTTCTTCCCTAAGATACACCCAGGCAGGGTGTGCTCAACACTGCCTCGGTGCTCTGGTTTGAGGAGATGGTTTTGTCCAAAGCCACCCCTCTGTAGGAGCCTATAATTGGCAATTAAAGCATAAAAAATATTTCCAGCAAGTGAGTCCTAAATAAATGCTTGTCACTGCTGATCAGAGTTGGTTTATTTCCATGTGTGTTTTCCTTCCTTCTTTTTTTGTATAACTTACGGCCCTGTAAATGCTCAGCAGCTGTTAATATGATTCTGTCGATACGTTTACCATGGTGATTTGGCTATATTTGGCGAGCGTGTGAAGAAATCACTCACCGGTTAGAAGGAGGAAAGACAAGCTGTCGATACCAAGGGAGAAATGCTAATAACCCCGGTGACAAATCATTCCTGGGAATCTCGAAGGGTTAAAAAAAAACGCCGCCGTGCTTCCCAGGGAGAGGGGCCAGGGCGAGTGAAGGTGACTCATCAGGAGCTGCAGACACCAGCTGTCATCTCCAGCTCCTCCTGCGCTTAATCACTTCACTTTTCTAAAGAAATATTTTGTTCTAATTCAAACAGACCCGGGCTTGTTTGTTTTTTATGAATTATTTACTGGTGAGGAGAACCTCTCGAGGTATCCATCTTCACTCGGAAATAAGTGGACTCTCAGAGCCTGCTGCAGCACCTCAAAGCACGCAGTCCCCTCCACCATGAGCCTTTTTTTTTTTTTCCAGATACCTGCTTAAATGCAGGATAAACCCCAAAAAGTCACCTCTGGCGTTGGGTCTGTGCTGGAAGGAGTGAGAACAGGCTTTGGCCTCATACAGCTGCTGGCACATGTTGGGCTGGGATACCCCATGGGACACGTGCCCTGGGGGTGTAAGGGTCCCAATGGACCTGCTTGCTGCGTCCTCTAGCAAGAACGGGCTCACCGTGTCTGCATGTGCCACCTTCCAGCCCTGGGTGATGTTTCTGTTGCTTGCTAAAGCCGGGACCAGATTCCTCCCGGCAGCTCCTGACTTCTGCTCCTTGCCCATGTACAGCTCCTCCAGCGGCAACGGGAGCTCGTGTGATATCTTGCAGTCCCAAAAGGTCTGATCTGGTGGCCATGGAAGTAAATAAATGGAAAAATTCACGCTGACTGGATTGGGCATCAGATTAGTCCCTAAATGTTAGTTGATCTGCTTTGGGGTTATGACAGACAAATATTGCCCCAAGGTTACTGCTACAGGAATAATCGATCTACCTGTCTTAGCCACGTCTCGGCTGCCTGTCATCACTGCAATATCTAAGCCTGCGTTACCTCCCAGGAAGATTGTGCCTGACCAAATAAGTTGCCTTTTCTTTGTGTAGTCTGAGACCAGGCAGTGCCATTTTCAGCATATTTAAGATCATTTCTGTTTGGCACTTATCTGCTCCACAGGATATTGCTACTTGACTGCGATGTCCTTATTACTCACTACTTACATTTCATTTATATATATATTTTTATTTTTTTTACTAAATAAATAACACGATCTGCAAATAAATGACTTGGTCCTCAAAACAATTTAGACAGACAAAGTGCTTCGAGTGTGATTTAGCTTGAGTGGTGTAAGTCGCACGCTTCTACAAGCTTCAAAATGACAGGAAAGATAATCCCATCAGGCAGTCTGTAAAACAGAACAAGCCTGGAGAGTGGTTTTCTTGTATACAATTACACTTAGAGACACAGAATTAGACAGAAGGGGATTCGGGAGCTGGAGAGGCTGAGAAAGGCAGCTGGTTGTGTCCTCGGCGCTGACTTTTTTACCGAGGCACCTTCCTGCAGGACAGCACGGTGCTGGCGGGGAAGGAGATGCTGCAGCCCTGTGCAGGGGATCAGCTCTGGCTCAATTTTTGTTTGGGGAATGGGAACATCCCCTGGAAAACAGGGTGCGTGAAAGTGAGTCCTTACACTATATTTGCTTTTGTTTTTTTCCGTCTCATTCACCCTCCCAGAAGATCCTTTTTAAGGGTCACTCCTGACACTCTGACATCCAGATCTCTTCCTCCTGCCTCCCTGCACCCACGCCTCCCTCCAGTCCATATTCTCCTCTGCTTCCCTGCCTGTGTACAGCCAAGAAGTTTGGGGCAAGAAGCTTGTCATGTTCACTCGTGATATTTAAATTGGCATAACTGAGGAATTCCTTGAGATTTTTGCCTCTCACTGCCTACTCTGGGACCCTGTACTTTACGAAGCAGCTGCTGGCAGAAGGCACGAAATACAACTTAGGCTCACTTCTTGCCTTTATTCTTGTGCAAAAAGTTCCTGACTCAGTGTTGATTTTCTTGAGATGGTGTTTATTTAAATCAAGATAATAATCTTCCAAATATACCCTAAAATTATATAGCCATATAAATCCTGTCATAATATATTCAGTAAAACTGTCAGGTGATCATTCTTAATGTAAAATGAGACCTTTTCATTTCCATCCAGTCAGTTAGCACTAAATTAACTCCTTGGAACAGGCTCAGAGTCATTCATTTGAGTAAATACCCTGGTTATTTATTGAATATACAGAATTGTTGTCTGTCTCGGGGCTGGGAGATGGGGCTCCTGTTCTTATCCCAGCACCAACACCGGTCGGTCAGATGCCCGGAGCCAATTGCTTAACTTTTATTTAGCAGAGCTACCAAAGGAATCTGCTGTAGGTTTGCTGGGGGTGCCCATGAAAACTTGTGTTTGTGCCTCCAGTGGTGCCTGAGCCCTGGCATCCTGCCCGTGGCACGGCATCACCCAGCTTCGGGGATCACCTTCCTCCTCCTGGGCCTAAGGAAGGAACCTTGCTTGGAGCCCCGCATTCAGCTTGCCAAACACAAATGCCAAATAAAAATAAATGAATCAATGAATCAAAATCCTGACTGTCCGGAACCGGGCTGCAAGGAGACACACTCATCCTGCTCTTCTGGGAGATCAAATTCACTACACAGATCAAAGAAAGAAGAGGAAAAGCTCTTCACAAGTCAGGAAACAAAATCGCCTTGGCCTTCCTTTAAAGAAGGAAAGTTACTGGACTGCAGCCTGAAAGAACCAGAGCAGAAAGCATCAAAGGGGAGCTCTCGGTCGGACGTGGCTGTGCAAAAGGTGAGGTCTGCCAGGTACGAGGTGTCCAGCTTGAGTTGGAGGAAGCGCTCACAAACCATAGCTCCCAGAGAGGATCCCTGCCCACAGGAGCTCTGTGTCCCCTAGAAGAAATGAGATTAGAGTAAGGGCTAAAAAAAAAAAAAAGAAAGAAATTAAAAGGCTCTAAAGGTTTATTCACAAGTTCTTCACAGTCCTGCAGAAAATGGAGGGTTGTTACCTTTTTTATTCCTTTTGTGGACGGGCACTGCAGGCTGAGAGGCAGAGGGATGTGTTCCCCACAGGTAAGGCAGCAAGTTCAGAGCTCGAACCGAAGCCTCCCTGTTGTCATTTGTTTCCTGACACAGGGGTAAATGAGAATTGCACCAGACGGTCCAGGGAGTGGGGAGCACTGGTAGGTTTCAGCTGGGACTTAAGCAGAAATATTTCAGGAATGTGTTAAATTTAGCAGTTTCCACTTTGGGGCAGAAAGAAGCAGATAACCTCTTGTTCGCCTTTCCATTTCTGCTCGGTTTCGCGGTGCTCCAGGGATCGGGCTCCCACCACTGTGCAGACACAAGATGTGGAGCACTGGGCCCTAGAAATGCACTCCACTTTCTGTGGGAGCCCCGTATTGAGGCAACCTGTTGGGTGGGGAGATGCTTTAATAGACAAGAGACAGAGCAGATTAAAGTGTGGGATCAGCTGCTGGCAGTAAAATGGTTCTGTGTGAATTTATCAGCACGTGGAAGAAGGGAGCAGCAACTGGAGGAAGGGAGGGATGTATCAGCAACTGGAGGAAAGAAGAAAGCTGTTCCCTACCTAGGAGAAAAGGAAAGGTGCAAAGGGGAAGGGTGTGAATAAATTGTGCATGGCGTGGAGGCAGGGAGAAAAACCTTATGTCTTTCAAGTCTGGGGGATGCAGAGTACGGTGACCCAACCATCCCATGGGGTGACCTGCCCAGGACTCACAACACCAGGGCTGTGGTGTGTGCCCGAGAAGGACCACAAGTTTGTAGGTACCCAGACCTCAGCAGGAAGGACACCAGGGCTCAGCGTGACACAACGCTGGAGCTGTTCATCTCTGTTTTTGCAGTCTGGTTGACCTGGGGCTATTTCGATGCCTAACTGGGATTTCGTGTAGTTTGTTTTATTTTAGTATGACATCGTTTAGTGTTTAAAGGTTACCTGGGTTAGAAATTTTACTGTTGTATTGATTGACTGGTCTTTTCTGTCTTGTTGCTGGAGATGAGAAGGAATTGAGAAAAATGCTCCTGTTTCCCTCTCCAAATGAGAGAACTCTTCCCTACAGATGGCTGGGCAGCTCCTGCCAGCATTTATTTTCTTTTGCTACCATCTTGCTATGTGCAAGCACACACGAAGGGCACGGGCTCCTTCCATCACTACATGATATGCTTGAAACCCACATGTGCACGCTGCTTTGTGTTTCTGCTCATGCAACTTCTGCTTCTGGGTATGGGCAGCATGATTTAAAACAAATCAAAATAAAACAAAACACCAATAACCAGTGCAATTCTTTTGAGCATGTAGTTTGGGTGAGGAAAGCCTGTTGGAGACCACAGGAGGATGCTCCCTGCGGTGCAGCCTGTGTATAGCCTTGCAAGCACCACCCCTGCTCTTGCTGAGAGCAGAGCTGTGAACATGTGTTGGCAGACAGAGCATGCATGTTCATCCCCTGAAAGGTGGTGTAATCTGGGAGACTGCCACATGCTGAATCCATGGCAGCAGCAGTTGCAGATTTGGTCCTTTTCTACTCTTTGAACAAGTCACGGTGTCTCTTTGGCCTGGATACTTTCCACTAGCAGTGGATGTGTGCAGTCCTCCCAGGGAGGATGCGTTGACCCCGCAAATGCAGCTGGGATGCTGCTGCCATATCCACTGCCCCCGTCGCTGTGTTTGTCGGTATCCGCATTGCTCTGTTAGCATTTTAGTGTTTCTGCAATCACGGTGATAAACAGCAGCCTGCGGGCACCTCTGTCCCTCTGCTGCACGGTGCTTTTTAATTCCTGTGCTGCAGAGCATCTCCAGGTGGGAGCTGGGCTGAGCCCCTGCAGCACCCACGGGGCGAGGAGGCAGGTGGGCAGCAGGCACGAGGGCCTGCCCCTTACTTTTCCCTCTTTCCCTTTCACACAGCACTGGAAAGCACGAATTCTGCTGAGATTAAGTTATAATTTAAGGCAGTGAACATGTGCTCTGCTGGCGGCTATAAAGATTCAAATCATAAAGTTTTACAGTGGAACGGTTTCTGTAAAAGCATCGTTAGAAAGGGGGAATCGTGCCTTTAATTCTTACGACTTATGGGGCTGCCTGGTTTGTTTGGGTTTCAGTGGTGCTTGGAGTGACATGGGGTGGGGTACCAATGCCACCTTGCTGCTTAGAGTCAGGCCTTCCTTCCCGGCTCTGCTGTAACATTCAAGTGCCTTGAGAAGACCTGGAGATGTTGCAGAGCTTTTGCTGTTCACCTACTCACGGGCGAGTTTAGGGACCCCTCGTGTGGAGTTAGCATAGCTCGTTGTGGTGTGATGTCCACGTTATCTCATCGGACTTGTATGGACCTCACCTCTTTAGGGTGCAGAATGCTGACCCTTTGGCTTTCTTGGGTAGTGGGGAGAAGGATGGCTTGGTGTGTGCTGCACAGTCATGGCGTGGAGACTGGGGAAATCTAGGCTGAGATACAAGTATTGAGAGCGTGTTGTAAATGCCTTGCCAGAACTTCCAGCAGGGTTAGGGGCAGGTTAGTGATCCTGAGCTCTGTCCTCCAAAGGATGGATCAATTAGCTCCCTCCTTCTTTCAGGCCATGAAACCGAGCTATCCCCCAACACTTGCCAGTGCCCAAAGGGAGTCAGCACCACATGTTGCCAACGGTTTCAGCACTGTGCAGGTGGTCTCCATCGATACAACAGCTTTGCTTGGGGAGCGGTTTGAGAGGAGACCCTGCAGCAGGCACGGGCTGCCAGGGCTGGGCTTTGGTCCGACACAGCAGCCGAAAATCTGCAGCCGCTGCATGAGAGGCGAATGAATTAAAACATAATATGAATAATACAGTCAATACAGCAGCCATGAGTTGTTTATTTTTATGTTAAATTCGATGCGTTTTTGTTGCCCTCATATTTTGAGTGATCAATAGCGCAAAGATTTTCATATTAACAACACTCGGCTGCATTGTGGAGGTGGGGGGAAGCGGGAGGTTTTGGCAGCTGGGCAGACTTGTAAGGTTTTTGTCATCTCTTTGGGACGTGCGGCGAGCAGTCTGAGATTATGGCTGAGCATCGCAGTTATATGCATTTGGTGAAAGATCAGCAGTGAAATTGTTTCCAGTATTCCCATGCCAGCTGTAATCTCCAGCCTTCGGAGTTAGCACCCCGCCGGGGCGAGGGGGCTGCGGCACACCTCTCCGTGCTGGTGTTTCACGACGCTTCAGGAAGAGGAACGTGCCGCCGCTGTGATGACTCTTGGTTCATCTTTCAGTTTTATTTATAAATTAAAGCACTTAAGGAACTTAAGTGACAATGAAGACCCGTAGTGCAGATGGCCTGCGTGTGATATTTCGGGCTCTGGCCCTCGATGTAGGGCTGGATGCTGCTGGGTTTTGCAGCTGCTGGGTTAGTGTGGGTGAAACCAAGAGGGGAATTCAGCTCCGCTGTACGTCAGGTTGGAAATGGGGGGATGTTACAGCCCACAGCGGGGCTTTGTGTGATATTGGCAATGAGCTGGAGCGGGACACGGGGAAATAGGAACCTCCTGGCCTTCTCCTGCAGGATGGAGGGACAGATGGGTCGCCAGGGTCCTCTCCATGCCCGGTGCGCTGGGCGCAGGCACTTCACCTGCTGCGTTGCGCTGTGCCACTGACTCCCCAGCTGGCTGCCAACACCGCCTTTCAAGCTGCCTGTCCTGGGGCTGGGCGTTATATGGCCGAGTCTCATTCCGATGCCGAATCCTGCCCTAGCCAAGCCCACAGACCGGCGGGGTCAGTGGCAGCGACCCGGCGCTGTTGAACCCGTCCTCGTGCGCCTGGCCAGATTCGCAGGGCTCAGCAAGGGACAGCCCCGGCCCCGCTCACTCAGAGCAGCGGATCGATAGCAGAGGCGGGTGATAGATGAGGAGGGTTAGGGATGGATAATCTGCTGAATTTACATGACCCGGGGTGGTCCAGGGGAGGCTGGGAGACTTTCAATAGGAGACAGAAGTTGCCTTAGTTTCCAGCTGCTGACTGCATTTTAAAAACATTGCGGGGCCTGTTTGGGTGGGTGGAGGAAGCTGCCAATTGTGAGCAGAAATGAAAAGAGGCATGTTTGCTGCCGGCCACCACAGCCCAGGCTCCCGACGAGGCTGGCTGGACGTAGCTCACGCTTCGGGAAGCGCAGGCAGGACGGGCAGGAAAGCCCTTGGGGTACCGCCGAGGTGTGTCCTGTAGAGGTGTTGGCACACTTTGCTGGAAGCACAGGGTTTCAGGCCAAAAGCCTCCTGTTTCCATGGCTGTGTTAGCAAACGCGTTATAAAAATAAACACCAGCAGGTAAAAAAGCAGAATCAAAAGGCTGCACTTTTAAATTAAAATAATAATAATAATAATTTCAGCTTTCCAGCCCCATTGATACCGGAGAGTGGAATTTTAGGGCTTAATCCCATAAGCTGCTGCTAAATGCCTTCTGCCAGGAGAAGAGAGCATATGCCAGCAGCCAGCTTTCTGGGAGCACACTTTCCCTGAATTGAGGCTGCCCCGTAACTGTTTACAGCAGCGTCTTCCCTTTGTCTTTTTTCGTTTGATCTTTCACAGAAGCATCTGGTCTGGGCTGTGCTGGAGACACCACACTGGGCTGGAAGGACCACAGGTCAGTTCTGCTGCCCACCAGTGACAGCTCTGGTGCCCATAAAACTGCAGCCTCCCTGCTAGCCAAAGTGCACTACTGATGGAGTTGCCCGCTTTGATTTAAGCCTTTTAGCTTTTTCTGTAATGCGTCCATGTCATTTGGTCTCAGATTCAGGTTTTTTGTAAAAGCAATGTTTACAAAACCTGAAAGGAAAAAAAAAATTGAAATAAATATCTTCCCAAAGCCTTTAAAAATCAACCTTTCCCTTTCATCCGCTCATCTTGGTGCTGAGGCCTGACTGTACTCAGCAGTCTCAAAGATAAGGCACTACAGAGTGGCTGGAGGCAGAAGCGAGGGCAGCAAAGCTGTTTTCCATATGCAGACTGAATGCCTGATAGGAGAAAGCAAAATAAATTTTCATGGTTCTTCCTGCTGCCACAATTGCACAAGTTTCCGCAAACGAATATGGAGAGATAATTTTTAAAAATACATGATTTTCATCAAAGTGTGTTTCTTTATTATTCTACTGAATTAGACCCTGATCCTACAGCTAGATCTATTTTGGCTGCAGCTGATTGAGAACAATCTGACTGCCTCTGACTCCAGGCAGCCTTTGCTATCTGCAGAGTCTCCTCTCAATGTCTAGCAGGAGAGCTGATACCTTGGGACAAAATGGTCGTCTTCTGCTTGAGGACACCTGCCCGTGGGTAGAGCAGGCATTGCAGAGTGCCCCGGGCCAGAGCCCCTGTGTGGGTGGGATTGGGGATGGTTTGGATATAAAGGTGTGAATCAGATTCAGTTGTGTTTGCTGTCCTAATGGGAAGGGACCATCCAGTGGTGATGGCCACGAGGAGGATGTGCCCTCCGGAGCCCCTCTCCTGCTCCCCTGCAGAGGTGCCCTGTGGCTCATTAGGGCATCATATTTAATCATAGCAATGTTGTGAAGGCAAAGCTTCCTGGTTTCAAACAATTCTGGGTAGCGGTGAAGACGAGATGCCCTCCTGCACTCCATGCATGCAGCGTGCGTACACACTGGCATACCTGTGTACAGGCACAGCACACGTGTCTCCCGTAAAAAGCATCACCAGACACACGTCCGGACACACATGTGCCTCGACCGGGCCCTTTGTGCATTTGTGTTTATCGAATGGGATTAATACAGGGCAAAGTTCCCTTTGCTTTCTACTTCCTGACATTTCAGGGAGAAAAACGTCCTGCTGTAGCCTCAGTAAAATAACTGAGCGAATAACTTAAAGGAAAAAAAAAAAAAAAAAAAAAAAGAAACCATACACAGCCCAGTATTGCTCCAGTTAAGGAATTAGCCTGGCTCGCCTTTGCAATAAAGCTCCTCTCCCTCGCTCGCTGTCAGTCCTGTGGCACCCTCCATGCTCTGCGTTTTAATTCTAGTCTCTAATCTCAGCCGCTCCTGTGATAAATTAATTGTAATGATAGAGGCCCCAGTTACGAGGTCTGCACCGTTTGCTTGTAATCTGAGCGACAGGTTTAGGGCCTGCTTTATTTAAGATGCGAGGGTAATTACATGGGAGTTAGCATATGCAGGCAGGGAGATATGATTCATTCTCCCAGCGACGGCCATGACACAGCTGTTTGTCGGATAAAATAGAGGAACCGTGTTGTTACAAAATGTTCCCCTTATTATACCTCATTAAAAACAAGGCTGCGATAAGTCAGACCTGGCAATGAATAAAATGTATTGCCCCCTGTAAAAGCTGATAGGAGAGAAAGAGGGTCTTCGAAGCAGCCTCGGGTCATTTATTTATTTTTTGTTCTCTTTCAGTCTCCCTTGTTCTTTCTTTCTCTCCGTAGTCCTGCCTTGCACAAGCTGCTGGAAAAAAAAAATAAAAAGGGAATGTTTTCTCTTTCTTTCTCTCTCTCTCTTTTTTTTCCCTCTTCCTTTCTTTCTTTCTTTGAACCTGCCTATGCCCTCCCCTTCTGGGAGCAATAGCAGATAAGGCAGAGTAGGGCCAACGGCAATTAGCAGAGGCTTTTGCACAGAACAAAAGGGGAGATTTGTTCCCACCGGCCCAACACGAGCTGTGCCTCTTCACCTTGCCCGAATGCAACAGGCTGGGAGAGATCGCTCTGCAGCGGGGCCTGCCAAGGCAGGTTGTTAAAAAAAAAAAATCAGAAAAATTCAAAATAATACCAAACCATTCCTTTCAGGAGAGGAAAAAAAAATTTTTTTTTCTTTTCCTTTCCTTTTAAATAACCTCAGAAGAGCGGGGTGATTCTCTCCCTCTTTCCCTTTTTCATCCGCGGAGAAGCAGTGCAAGTTTAAACAATAAAAGCAAAAAGTGGGGGAAAAGGCCAGGAGTGACTTCTGAGAGCCCCATCGGGGTGAGATGCATAGAAAAGGTCTCTCTGAGCTGGCATGCCGGAGCAGATGCATAAATCCGTCGCCTCTGAGAGTGCTTGGGCGCGGGAGTTCAAAGGCTGGCTTTCACTCTTTCACCAGGGTTTTTTTTCTCTGCGCACACTTTAAGCTGTCAGACTTTGTGGGCTGCAGGCATTCCTGCTTATTTATTTATTTATTATCCTGCTGCCCTAAGGATGCAGCGATGACTTTTGTTTTATTATTTCATTTTATTTTTTTTTATTCCGAGGGAGACGGAGTCGTTCTGAAGCTGCAGCAGCGACAGCTCCTGCGTGCTCTGCAGGGCTCTCGTTTGGGCAAAAGTCACCGACCAACTCCAGCAAAAAGCGCACGCCGGCAGCTGTGGCCTTTTGGAGCCGTTTGTATGGGCTGCATTAAACCAAATGACGTGTGTCTTGTTTTTTTTTCTGGCAAATTTTTTTTTTTTGAACTCTGATCAATACGTTCAGCTGCCTCCTCTCAGACCATTTGCTCCTCTCTTGCGTATGTTGCTTTTTCTCTTCTCACAATGGCTGAGATGAATGAATAAGGCTGATTGATAGATTGGCTAGTTTATTTTTAACTTAAGCTATTAAAGGAGATTTATAAAAGCATCATAATTTCTCTCCGGATGGATATTTAACATATAAACACCGCAACATTTGACTAACAAGATATTGAACTGTGTTCGATTTGAAAATTGTATTCAGTATCTCAGAAATAACTTTCTGAGGTACCAGGCAGTAAATTAGCTGCTGGTGCCCAGTGCAGAGAAGATCAGATCCTGGTGTATATCGTGGGTGGTGCCCCTTTGCTTCTCATGGGTTTTCCAGGTTTTTTCCATGTCTGGGGTCAGTTTTTCATTGGAAAAGTGAGTGCTGGTTTAGGGGCAGGATCAGCTCACGCCAGTGATGATAGCAGCAGTGGTGTCGTGGAGCTACTGCTGCCTGCATTTCCTGCAAAGACCGGATGGCGACCGTTTTAGCTGTGGGGAAGTTGGTGCTGGGCACTCGCAAAGAGTTCACATCCCCTTCACATCGCCTGGCTGCACGGGCATCGGGTGTAAGGCCAGGGACGCCTCGGGAGGCAAAATGTCCCAGGATGTGCCCCCATGCCAAAGTCAATAGATTTGATCCATGGATGGCAATGGTGCTGCGAGTTTTGAGGTGAGACCTGTGCATTTTGAGGGCCGCAGACAGAAGGCGAGTGCAGCATGGCAGCCCTTGGACAGCTTTTCCTGAATTTAAGTTAACCCAATTTTTTAATTAATTAAAATTAAATTAACTAATGTTGCTATTTTAACCGAAGTTGGGTTAACCACACTTTGCAGGCCAGCTGACTTGTCTCCTCCCTTCCCCTTCCCACTTCTGTATCGATCCTCTGTGCCAGTTCTCCTTTCCCGAGTAGATCTTGTTTACGGAGATGTAATGAAGTGTCCCATTTCCAAATAAAATCCAAAACAAGCAGGAGTAATGGTTCGCGGATTCAACCACTCCCCCACATAATTTACTAAAATTAAACCTTAATCAAGCCAGGTTCACTCAGAGGTTTTGCATAATTTAGTAGTCTATTTTGGGCAGCCGAGGCGCTTGCACAGGCAGGCGGCTGACTCGGGAGCTGGCCGTGCAGGCAGAGCTACCACCCGGCACTATGAGCACCTATTGCTTTTCACTCAAAGGGTCTCAGAGCTGCTTAAAGGAGTGAGCTGGAACCACTGCCTCCTTTTTCCTGGTGGCGAGAAAAGCATCAGCTGTCCAGGCTGATGCTGTGAGTCGCAGAGGAGAACCTGGTGTCTGCACTGCCCCGTCCCTGTTTATGCATCACATCAGCCGTTCCCAAGATTTTTTAAAAGTGGATTATCGCATGGCAGCAGCATCTGGACTAGGACATGTCTCTGCTGAGGGAAGCAACTTGCGTTTTGCAGTCACATCTCCAGGGAACTTGCCACTTTGGAGCACAGGAGCACTCAGTGTCACGTAGGGACCACAGATCGGGGGTGTGCGTGGCCAGGTCGTGCCGGTGGCTCCCACCCGTACGACTCGCTGCTAGGATCAGGGCTCTTTTGCAGGAGGGCACGGGGCAGGGAGGAGTGCCACCTCCAAAGGTCTTGCAGCCTAGGACGGGAGGCCAGGTGGCAGGAGCAGTATTGAAGGGAAAGTGAAAAGGCTCACTGTGTCCTGCTGGCCACACGGGGACTTCCCTGCTGGCACCTGGACTGCCCGGGTGGATGAGGCTCTGAAGCCCAAGAGGAGCATCATTGCCTTTCTGAAGCCTTTG
Source organism: Anser brachyrhynchus (assembly GCF_964034855.1). Taxonomy (NCBI): domain Eukaryota; kingdom Metazoa; phylum Chordata; class Aves; order Anseriformes; family Anatidae; genus Anser; species Anser brachyrhynchus. Next base: position 10,752,503 of record NC_137702.1, on the reverse strand, counting down.
AGAGTCGCTGCCATGGTGTTAAGGGATGGGTAGAGCTGGTGGGGTCATCTTCCTACCCAACCAGGCAGGAGCAGGGCTTACAGAGGGGACATCTCTCCCCTGCTAGGGGAACACCAAACTAGGGAGGTGTCTGGGGAGAGGGCACAGCGACCATTTAGCCAAAGGGCCTAAAGGGAGCTCACCCCCATGGGAGGACCCTGAAGCATGTTCCTTCAAGGGAAGGCGGTTGGCGAACCCAGCACCGTGCTGGAAGTCAGATATCATCTGGCAGCGAGCTTAAGGATCACCCACAAGATGCCGGCTCTGAGAGCGGGGTCACAGCAACAAAAATTGGGGGTGTAAAACCAAATCCCCCCCCCTTCCCATCCAAATTCGGGAAGCGGGGAGGGGGGGTGCCTTCAGCCAGCCGAGAGAGGCAGGTGAGTAAATCACGAGCCCCAGCTCCATCGTCGGCGGGCCCTGCTTTGTGCGGCGCACAAAGGCCGGGAGTGTTTTATTTTTGGTGCGTGCGGGTGTGTTTTGGCGCGCGGGCCCCCCCGGCTGTGGGCGAAGGACCAGGGCCCCCGCGGGGCTGGTGCCCCTTGTCGCAGCCCCCCGGCAGACAATGCGGGGGGTGGGCGGGGGGAGGCCTTTGTCTCCCTGTTTTATACACTCTCTTTTCAAGGTGGGGAGGAGGGAGAGGGGCTGAAAAGTTTTTGAATTTCAATCAGGTTCGGCTTTGAAAGCCTTTGGCTTTTGTTGCGGGGAGAGGAGGGGAGGTTTACATTTCAGCTGAGCCTGGTGGATGGGCGCTGGGGAGGGGGCAGTGTGTGTGGGGGGGTGCAGCGGCTTTGGTGACATCAGTTTGGCTTTGGGGCTAGTCATCCAAAAAAAAGTGTCATCCCGGAGCTGGCAGGCGTCGCAGGGGGACGACGGGACGGTGCTGAGGCTGCTTTCTCAGTCGCTCCAAGAGGGGCACGTCCATCTGAAGTGCTGGGTGTGAAGCTGAATGGTGTCCCCGCGCAGCACCGGCCGCCCCCCTGCCTGAACCCCCCCTCGGTGGGAGCTTTGACTTGCGTAAGCTGGTGAAGAATGGACCCACCCATGCCTAGAAATCCGCCTCCTCCCTCCCTCCCTCCCTTCCCACCCCTTCTCCCCTTTTCTGAGCGGTGAAATGGAGCAGATCTCACAGGGAGCAGCTGCTTCTGCCCCGCTGGCCGCTTGCCTCGTGCTCTGTGGGGTAACTCGGGGTGCCCGGTGCCCCAAGAGGTGCAGAACTGGGCTCTGGGCTTCCCGAGGTGGGAGCAGTTTTTGGAAAGGCTCGGTTGGTGGGACACTGCCGACACCCCTCGTTGGGTGACACGAGATCTCCAAGCCCATGGTCCCGTGAAGGAGTGACCTCCATCAGCCAGCTCCCCCCCTTGGCACCCCGTCACCCCCTTCCCAGCACGGAGAAGATGGGGTTACCCTTATTGCATGGTCTGGGTGAGAGGAGATGGACGCACTGCAGCTTGTGGTCCCCTCGCCATCATGTCACCTTCCTGCACATGGCAACCCCCTGGTCTGCCCGGCGGCAGGCAGGACCTGCACCAGCTCCCAGGGCTGCACCAGGTGGGGCAGATGGCCTCTCCTCTCTTCTCTGTGGCTGCCCTCAACTCTTCTGTTCAGCTGCGAAGGAGCTTATTCTCCTTTGTTTTGAGGAGGCTTGTTTAAGAAAAATGCAGCTCCGTGCTTCCACGGGCAGATCTCAGCTCTCCTCATACAGGCTGTTTGGGTGCACACCTCCGATATTAAAAATCAAACACTGCCCTCTTCTTCCAGTTTCCACAGCTCTTACTGGGATGAACTTTCAGTTAACAACGTGGAAGAGCTCGTGGAGAAGAGAAAGAAGATGGTTTCACGTGATTATTTTCCATATTTGAGACAAATCCTTGATTTTGGATCAGACATCCCAATTCTCAGGTCATAGCGGGAGTGGAACATTCCTGGTCTAAAGAAAACAGAGCTGGCATCCCTTGGGTTTTGATCAGAAATGTGTTACATTCTGGAGATGCACGGGCAGCCCGTGTGTGCTGCCAGACCAATGAGCCCATGGCAGCAAAATATATTCTTCCCTTCGTGCAGCCGCGAGAAGCAGCAGAGCAGTGGGATGAGAGGGTGTCAGGAGCAGGTTCACCACTCCTCCTCCCAGCCCTGAGCCTTCCCCGCCAGCATTTGGAGGGCTCAGATCTCAGAAGGGAAGGAAAAAAAAAAAATAACAAAGGTCAGAAATGTCTCCATGTGACCCCGTTTTATACATAGTGCCAGAATAGAGGATATCTCTTAGTTCTTGTAAATGGAGATGTCTGATATTCAAAAAATACAAAGATCCCATCTCCTTTCCTCAAAAGTCAGAAGAACCACGACTTCAGTCCCGCCCCAGGACCTTTTCCCGAGCCTTATTTCTGTATAATTTGGGAGGAATTTCCACAACACAAAGAAGGGTTTGAAATGAATCGCATTTCATCCTGATTTTTTCTTTTGAAGCTATTTGAGTCTATTCACAAATACGTGTAGCCAAATGAAACCCCAGCAGGGCAGAGCCCAGGGGAGCTCACCAGCAGCCCCCCACAGCGGTGTAAGGGTGCAGGCGGTGTGGGGGGACGTGTCCATCTGTCCTTCCAGGTTGCATTTGTACATTTCTAAGAACACTTCTGCCTCGCCCTGGATCAGTTCTTGCCATGCAGTGATGCACAGTATAAATTGTATTTCTTAGAGTAGTTTTGTCATATGCCTTTGCTACCTGGTGTGCAGTTTCTTTGATCTTTAAAGCTACCAAAATTCGCATTGACCGCCTTCAGAGAAGTAAAGTGGCTTCTTGGTGTCAGTGTGATGCTTGGTGCAGAAGGACATGATCAAGTTTTTCCTGCTTCCCATCTCTGCTGTAAGCCCAACACCTTCAGCTGGTGTCTGGTCTGGAGGTGTCTGTGTTCACCGTGCCCATACTGAGCCGTAAGGGTATGTTTTATAAATCAGTCAGAAGAAGAAAGAGTTGGTGGACACCAAATCATTGGTGGACAGGGAGGGCTCTCCAGCCCTTTCAGGAACTTCGCTGTAGCCCAGGGGCATGCCTGCAAAGAAAGCAGCCGGCTCCTACCTCAGGCGGACGTATCCTTGACCATGAGCAACTTTGGGAGTGATTTGAAGTTCTTGGGATGATAACAAAGAGCACCCTGCTTTCCAGCCAGGTGTTGTCACTGCCTGCAGGACCACGAGGTGAGGAGCCCCACTTAGCACTGATCCAGGTAGGATCCGTGGCACTGGAGGTGCCTGCACCTTCCCTGGCTGCTACAGGGTGGCACAGCCAGGGCGAGAGCTCAGAGAAGGGAGGTTGTCAAGATGGATGGGTTCAAAAGAGCAACAGGTTGCAGGGAAAGCAGCTAAACCATGAGAACAAAGATGTTCGTGCATGGAACCAGACCTCAGACCTTTGGGGGCAGATGTTGGCTCCTGCTAGGGCGGTGTGGGCACAGTGGGGAGAGGTGGAGGTGAAGGAGAATGCGTTCCCTTTGTGCATTCACCTGAGCCATGGCCAGGGGAGCTCCTGCCACCACCCATATTTACATTCCTGTTTGATTTTTATCTATTTACGTCTCAATTTAAGGGAGGTGGGAGGGGATGTCTCCTCATCGCTTCTTCTGGTGGGGCCTTTTTCGTTTGGGGCTTGCTTGCGAGTCCCGTCCAACTCTGTGTTGCTTTTCTCTGCTTTGAAAAAAACCCCACGCCTAATTTTTTCCTCCCCAGCTGATCCCGGGGCCTGAGGTGCCACCCAAAAATAAAAACGCCTCCTCCCTTCCTCAGGTCCAGCAAAGTCCTTTTCCCCTGCCTCCTGCAGCGCAGGTTAAGCCAGTGCCAGCTCTGGTCCCGGGAGATTCCCCTGCAACCCCCTCTTGCCTCGCTCCGTCGCCGGCAGCTTTTTCATTATTTATTTAATGTCTTGTACCGTAAATAATGGTGACTTTATGGTTATTAGGAACGGGTTAAGGTACATGCGGGCAGCACCAGGCTGCCTTCAAAAGGAACAGGCCCGGCATAAAATGTTGCGATAATTGCTTTACTGCTGAGTGCTTGGTCTTTATTTTGTGTCCGATTTGTCTCTTAAGCCAGCGTAACATTCTCCCCGCTGCAGGAGAATGCAGAGAGCAAATTGAAGGTCTGAGCGTGAACAATGCAACATGGTGCACTGCTGGGTTTTTCTTTTCTCTCCTCTTTCTTCGTTCCTCTCTCGACCTCCCTCCCGTCATCCCTGCTCCCCTCCCCCTCCAGCCTCCTCTCCCTCCTGGCCTCTCCGGCTGCTCGGCCTCCCCGCGCCCTGCTCGCCGCAGGTGAGATCGCGGGCAGCAAGGTGCTGCATCCTCCAGGAAAGCAAAGAAAAAAAATATATATAACATCAGAAGGCACCTTCTTAGACGAAGCCAGGCGTGCCCTTTCAGGCTCCATCCCCAGCACGTGTCCCAGCCCAAAATAATGATGTCCGCTGATGGTGCCCACGCGCGCAGCAGCCAGGGGTGCTCCTGGGTGCCAAGGGGGAGGCAGCAGGGAATAGGTCGTGGAGGCAGGTGTGCTTTCAAACAAGGTGCTGGGGCCTGGAGAGTGTTTGTGTCACCCTACCATATGCGTTAATTGCCTTGTCAGGAGTAATTAAACGTAGAAGTGTGATCCTGCTGAGGTGGAGCGTCCCTTTCCCAGGTGAGGTGTACTTTTGGCATTGGGGACGCACCCGGAGGGGAGGGGACACCCCGTGCCAGCCCGTGTGGCACCGCAGGTTGGTGTTGGGCAGCTCCTGCGTGCTCCTGGACCTCAATTCTCCAGCCTGTGAAATGGCACCATGGTCCCCATCTGCCTGGTGCTACCAGTCTCCACCTCATAGCTATCCGTGAAGTGCTTTCCTGGAGGGACAGGCCTGCTTGGAGCCTCCCGCCTGCCCTCTGTCCAGGGGATGCAGTTTCTCGTCTGATGTCTGGGCATAGAAAAATCTCTGCGTATTGACACGGCCTCGTGGGCCCCTCTGGGGGGCTCAGGTCTCCTTCCTGGTGGTGCAACCCCCTCTGGTTGGAAAACCGGCAGTGTCCTGGCCATGGGGCATGTGCTGGTGTGGTGGGATGGGGTGATGGGACCAGCCTGGTGCAGAGTGGGTGAACAGCCCCTTCCCTGCCCACTGCTGGTGTCTGGGGGCCGAGGCAGCATTTGTTTAAAAGGAGGAAACAGAGCAAGAGGGGCTGATTGTAAAGGAGCCCGCAGCCTCCTGGGTGCCCGGCCAGCAGCCCTCAAAGATGCACAAAATCTCTTTTGTTTGAGCTCAGACCCTTCTGCTTTGACTTTTCCACACCTTATCCACCTGGTAGATGGCAGCCAAAAATATCCCCCAGACACGTTGCCTTTGAAAAAGATTAGGTTTGAATTTTGGCCAGGAGTTAAGATTTAGCTATTACACCAAGTGCTACCCTGCTGAGAAGTTGATACGTGCAAAACTTAAACTCTTTGCTTTGCTCCCTCTCCTTGCCTTAGTTAGAGACACGATGCTTAGCAGGGATTAAAAATGAGAGAGCTTTGCCTTCCCTGGGCCTCTGGAAAATAGCTTGATTAGTAGAACAAATTATTACACAAAAGCAGGTTGTTTTTTTTCTCTCTGCAAGGAGCAAGGAGTTGTTTTAATCAGAGAGTGCTAATCATCAATTTAAGCTTAAGAATCAATGGGTTGTAGCCCTGGCAAAAAAAGAAATCAATGCTGAAAATCTGACCCGTGGATGGGCTGGGTCCCCTTTCTCACACTCCCACCTGCCTCCTGCCCCCCGCCCTCCCCGCAGCGCGGCCGGGTAATTAATAAGGCATAAGGGGAAATATGAATGAACCGGGCTGGGCGAGAGAAGGACGAGCGGGAGGAAGGATTTGCTCCGTGTGTCTGAACAGCTTTAATTAGCTGTGTCTTAGTCTCTTTAGCTTGGTTGCTTGTTAGGGTAATCCAGTTAAAGAGGCTGCCTTTCATCTGGGCACAGAGGACGGGCGAGCTGCTGAGCGCGGGGTGGTGCAGGCGGCCGGGAGCCGAGGCCACCCCAAACCCCAAATGCGATTGTTCCTACAGGCTGCCGCCTTTAGAAACAACTAAAACAACCCAACTCCAGCGCAGACCTCTCGCTAGCCGCGAAGTCAGCGGTAAAATGGCCAATGTGCTTCTCTGGGCTTAATGTGTCCTGTTTTCTGACCCCGAAACGTTTTCTTTATGAAAGGATCAAGTTGGGAGCATTGTCCCAGCGCCTTGAAAAGAGCTGCACAGAATGCTCTTTTGTGTTAAGTTGCCTTTTTTTTTTTTTTTTTTTTTTTTTTGAGCCACTGCCTGCTGTGTTTTTTTCCTCCCCCTCCCTTCTGCGTGCTGGGGGGAGAGGCTGGGACGGACAGTGATACAGACAGAGACTGTCTTGATGAACCATCTGTGCCACAGTGTAATCCAGTGGAGCTGAAAAATTAAACAGCATTTTCAATTAACTTTCTCGCTCTGGCTCTTTTTTTTTCCTTCTTCTTCTTCTTCTTGGGTACAAGTTTTATTTTAACCCCTTGAAAGCCATTGGGGTGGGGAGGGCAGCGGACGAGGGGGCAGCCGGGGCAGGGCGCATGGAAAACCTCGCACCTGGAATAAAAAGAGGGGTATCTGTGAAACCCAGCACCCTGCCTGGGACCGGCTGGGGACAGTGCAGAAAGGCATGCAATTTTGGAGTGAAGAGGCCACAGGGGAACTTCTTCTTCCTCGGTTAAAAGAGTGTGTACTCCTTTAAAAAATGACAATGGCAGCTTTTGCTTACTCGTGTTGATATAACCTAGGATGTTTTCATTATCCTGTTTAAGTGGGGTTTTTCCCTCTCTTTGACTGTAGCCTCAGCGCTATCTTGTGGCAAGGAGTCCCGGGGTTGACGCTGCACTGTCCATAATTATCACCTCCTGATCAGTTTTAAGTGTTTTTTTCCATTCATCTTCATTTCTTCATTTCATTTCCTTCCTCCAAGTGGGGTTTGTTTTACTAAAACTACTGTTTCGCACATGTCCTTCATGGCCATTTTCACTTGTCCTCTACCAAAGCGGGATGGTTTGGGAAGCAGGTCGTGCCGGGTGGTGGCGTGGGACCCCGTGTCCCCGCTGCAGGGGCACGTGCGTGTCGTTCCCCGTCTGTGGTTAGCCTGGACCCCAGAGGCCCGTTTGCTCCCTCCAGCATCCATTGCTTTGCATTGCTCAACCCCAATCATGCCTCATGATGCCCCAGCGTGCCCCTCTGAACAATTTCTGTGGGGTTTCGGGGAGCAGCTCGCTGTCAGTCTTCTGTCCTGATTACAGCTGATCCCATATTTTGTGCTGTCCTTGTGAGCTAAGCCTTTTGGGGAAGAATACTGCCTTTTTCCCGCTGATGGCTCCAACTATTTTAAGCTCTCACTTGTGAGCTCCTTTGTCAGAGGTGTTTAGAAAGCCCCAATAACCTTCCAACCAGCTCTTCAGTCACCGCTTTGCTGGGACACTGGGACAACCCCCATGGAGAAGAGAGTACTCGCCTTTGCAGCATGGGTGTGTTACATCGTGGGCTGCTGAAGCTCTGATTCTGGAATTGTTTTGGGTGTTTTGCCTGGTGGCGCAGCAGGGCTTTGCTCGCAGGTGGTCCTCGTGGCCACCCTACCGCCTCCTGGAGAAACTGCCTGTGTTTTACCTGCTGGTCTTTGAGTGGTTGCGACAGTCCTCATGCTGCTTTGCTCTTACATGCCACTTATACGGCTGTAGGGCTCCCAGTCCTTCACAAAATGAACCTCAGCGTTACTTTATTTTGAAGGGAAAATGACGCACGAGGAAGCAAAAGGGACCTACCACAGGTGTCACGGCTGAGTCCGACGGCTGCTCCATTTGCAGTGGAGCCAAGCTGCTGGTTTGTGGGAGGAGATCCAGCCCCTGGGGTCTCACATCCCCTCACTTGGGTCTCCTCCGGGCCTGGCAGCCTCAGTTATGGGCCTGGGTTATCACTGCTCCAGCTCTTGTCTTGCTGGTGTCCCTGCAAGGCTCTGCCCTGCCTGCAGCGGGAGCAGGCTCAGGACCTGATGGCTGGGGATGAACAGGGGGCAGAGCTGCCTGTAGCAGCACCCCAGTGCCCACCAGACCCTCACAGGACCCCCCCAGCCCCCAGCCACCCCCCGGTCCCCTCTGTCGGGCAGGCAGCCCCCCAGTTACCAGGGGCTGCCTCTGGCACGGCTGGCGGGGCGGGGGGGAGGATGCTGGGCAAATTGCTTCGCCGCGCATCTTGAAGCAGCCCTTGATTCGATTTAAACAAAAACAAAAGGGGGCTTGGTGGAAAGCGGGGGGCGGTTGGCGGGCGCAGGCCCTCCTCTGTGCCGCGCACACACAGGCTCGCATAAGTGACAGCTCAGTGGGCTGCTGCTGGGGGCTTTCATTGCACTGGCCCAGCCTTTCGCTGGGGGAAGCCTAAGTGTCTGTCACTGCTCCCCCCCTCCCCGCCTTTTCTTTTGCTTTCCCCTTTTCTTTCTCTCCCTCTCTCTGCAGAGGAATGGGCGAGACCTTTGCATTCAAAGGGAGGATGGCTCTGTGAGGTCTTGCCGAGGGTGGAAATCGCTTTAGCAGAGATGATGTTTCTTTGTTTAGGGGCAAATCGCGCCCCGTCGCTGCCACTGCGGAGCTGCCAGATGCTGTCAGCTGCAGGGGGTCCCCAGGGAGGGGCGCGGGCGCCACGAGGGGCCGGGAAGGACTCGGGTCTGGGAGGGGAGCTGCTGGGTTAGCACTTTTAAACGGGACACAAAAGGGATGCAGGGGGGAGCAGAGGAAGGTTTGGGAGATTTGTAGTCGGTGCCTGGGGAACTGCGTGCGAGCAAGGGCCCAGAGGAGTGCAGCGGGGCGGAAGGGACATGTGCTCCTTCCTCGCATCGCCACGTGACTGCCCCGCGGGGCCTTCCCCTGGGTCCTTCGGGCTGAACTTCTACTCTTACTTGATGTCGCATCAGATTCTCGGGGTGTTTCCACGTCTCGTCTTGACCAAAGTTGAGCCCCAGGACTGCATTAGCTGGCACCAGGGGATGGCGTTTCAGTGTCCCTGGGCATTCGTTTTACTGGTGCTACTCCAAACACGTCCAGCTCTTATAGCAAGCTGGGGTAGGCCCTTGGCTTTTACACAAAATATGGGGTGGTGGGATCACGAAAGAGCAGCGAACAGCATCAAGGAAGACACAGGGCGCTGGGACATGCGGTGATGTGCGTGATGGGGCAGAGCCTCCCACTGCTCTCCCCAGCAGTGTGAGCACTGCAAACAGCAGGCACTGCTCCCTGTGCCAGCATCCCATGGGGAAACAGGTCTCGAGAGCACCAGCGGAGCTCAAGGGCATGCCCAGTGTCCCTCTTCTGATATCCAGGCATGTGCCTTGGCCAGCTGAGGCCAGCTGGGGCTGTGTTTGGGATGATACTTTCTCCTGAGCGTCCTGGACCAGGGCTGGTTCCAGATCACAGCTCTTCCTCTGGCAAGAGAGCAGCCCCCTCAGGACTCAGAGCGTGGTCTTCTCAGCCCTCCACAGCCACTCCTCCTTCCTGGGCACGGTCCCGCACAGCAAGCAGGTCCACGTGTGCCCAAGGATGCTTTCACGTCACGCCCAGGCTCCCTTTGGGTGAAGAGGCTGGTCGGTATTTGGGATCAGAAGGTGTGGTTGCTTTCGCAGCAGATCCCTGTTACCCATGCCAGAAGGATCATGATGTGCAAGATGAATGTTGGCAGGTGTGCCTCTCCCAACAGTAGCTCACCCTTTCTCTATTCCCAGTGGCAGAGTCAGGCTCATCACGGGTCTGCATGGGCAGAGGGCAAGGGGAGCAAATACCTGGGTGAGGGGTGAGGGGAGCCACCCATTGGGGCGACCCGCAGGGTCCTCCGTGCCCCTCGGCTGTGCTAAACGCTTCTTCTCGGTCCTTTTGGCAACCTCAGAGTTAAAAACTTTACCAGTTTCTTTCTCTCTCTTTTTCCCTTCCTTCCTTTTCAGAGTTGACAGGGGCAAAATAAAGGCTTTATTTTTTTTAAACAATTTTGTTCCTTCTGGGAGTGATGGAGCGAGAGTGAGTGAAGATTATAGCTCTGTGTGCCGAAGACCTTCATAATGGGGGGAGAAGCAGTGACATAATGGGAACCTAATGGCAGTAATTGGCCCTGGTTTTGACAGGGCCTATATCACAGCTCAGGAAAAAAAGAGATGTTTAAAGTAAAAATTTACACAAAATTATACGGTTTGGGGGGTGAAAACGGCTGTTTGGTTTTTATCTCTCTTTTTTTCCCATTCCTCCGGGGACGTTGCCTCGCGCTGTGTTTGTGTCTGTGTGTGTTTTCGTGTCCATCACTTAATCAAAGTCAGGCTGCGGGTCCCTGGACAAGAGCCCTCCGCGCGGCGCCCCGCTCTGCCGAGCGCTGGGTCAGACGCTGCAAGCCGGGGCTGCCGGAGCCTCCTGCAGCAGAGCTGGGATGGGGGCACCCAGGGAGAGCCCCCCCGGGCCCAGCTGTGCCATAGGAAAGCGAGGAGCGTGGCAGAGCCACGAAGCTGATCAGCGGAGGGGCTGCGGCTCTCCTTCCTCTGCTGGCCTGGATCTGTGCTGCCACACCGCAGTGCATGCTCAGGTCCTCCACAATGTCCCCTCAGCTTCCCTTGCGTGTTCCCTTGCTTGTATCGAGTCAATCAGATTGTTTTCCTATTTGTGCTAACGAATCCCATGTGCTGAAGGACTGCACCCTGCAGTGTTTTAGCCAAAAACTGGCCCCGGGCTTGGAAATGTGGCTGCCAGCAGAAGCTTGGAGCTGCTGCACCGTGAGCATTTGTGTCTCTGTGCAGTTTTACACGCACTGTGTGGGGTAGGGGTTCAAACCTGTACAAGACCCCGCACAAGCCCTCAAAAAGTGTGTACAGATCGTGGTGTAAAGAGGGCTTATCACCTGCACGGTTCTGACAGCTCAAAGACAAATTAGATTTCATTTCATTTGGACCACAAAGCTCTTTCAGAAGATATTTAGATGTTTCTAGAGTGCACCAAGTTGTAATTTCCTCTGCCTTTGAGCTGCACAAGGCTGGGTTTAGCACAAAGGGCTGCTGAAAGTGTTGAATTGGGATGTGTGTCCGTGTGTTGGTTTGTTGTTTAAATAGGTCCTGATTAGTCTTCATTCCCCTGATGCTAGGACCTTAAGTGCGTCCAGTAAATAAGCTCAAGGCTCCCTGTGCCCATCACCCAGTAGAAGCGGGGCGATATTCTTCAAGGACTGACTCTGAGAAGGCAACTTGGATGCACGTGTGTACATTTGTCCCACGGGAGTGGCCAAAGGGGGCTTGTACAGACGCCGTGCCCCCGTTCTGACCAGAACGAAACCAGTAGATTTGCAGCACAGCAGTCAGAAAGAGACAAGGAGCTTAAAGCAGGAGCTCAGTGAACACGCCTGAGGGCTGCTGTTACACCTCTGTGTTAAGGGATCAATAGTCATTTGGGCCAGCAGAGAAATGACTGATGTCAGAAGATGCCAGCCCTGCGTAGCTGGGTGGGGAGCCGCGTGCCACGGGCCGGGCAGGTGAGCTGGGCTCGTGGGGCTCAGTGAGCTTGCAGGTCCCAGGTGGCCCGCTTTGGTGCGATGTTTTAGGAATAAATAAGTGCATCGCCTCCAAGCTGCGAGCGGTTGACTGTTCTTCCACTCAAGCAGTCGTGACACAGAAGCTGTGCCTTGCCCACGGAGCCCAGGCAGCTGTTTTCTGTTTTGATGCGTTGCCTCCTGCCGAGGTCTGGTCTTCCCTTGGCCCCACATCTCCCCGGGGAGGAGGACGTGCTTGCCTCCGGTTTGGAGGTGGAAATGCGATGCTCCAGCACCTGTGCTGGCTGCAGGAGGAGCCGGCAGCCTAAAGGCTGAGCAGTGCCGTAGCCCTCCCTGCACTTGCTGTGCGCTCCTGCGGGGTGCCTCTCTGTGCGCCCCTCCGCTCAGCCAGGCGTGCGTGCGGACATGTGTGCTTGTGCGCGTGCACCTGACTGACCTTAAACAAGTGTGCAAAACTCGTTTGCCTCCCTGGCTCAAAGGCAGCAGAGCCGCTCGGGACCTTGGGGGCAGGGGGAAGGCAACATCTGTTCAAAACCAAACAGTGCCTCCTGCTAAATGGCCTAGAAAGCTCCTGCGAGCGGGGTCCTGGGTGGAGACTCCAACGCTGGGAATGTTTTGTCTGGAGGAGCTGGGATCGGAGGTGGGTGTCCATGGGGGCTCCCACATCCTGAGAAGGAGCCACATCTGGGGAAGTCGTTTGGCTGGTGCTGATGGCTCCCCGAGTGCTCTTGGCTTTAATGACTCGTGGTGCCGCAAGAAGTGGCCCTGTAATGGCCATTCCATGCTTGGCCACGGGGCACGTGTGCTGCCCCCGCACCGGCCTGTTTTTTCTCCCCCAGCCGGGGACCAGCACCTTCCTCTCCCCCACCGCCCCAGGCAGGGCCGCCTGGAGCCCCTGGTGCCTTTGGGAAGGGCCCAGGGGATTTGCAGGTTGCGGCAAGGCGTGCTTCTGGTGGGCGGCCAGGCGTTTGTTCTGCGCCTGCTGTACCCGTCGCCAGCACAGGGTCAGCGTGGGTTGTCCCTGCGTGAGGTGGGGTGGGGGATGCATAAGTCAGATCTGCTGCGTGTGATAGCAGGGGGAAGGACAGCACCCTGACCCTGGAGCACCAGTCCTGTCTGTTTCACTGCCGGAGCTGCACTTTCAGAGGATGTTTTTCAGCAAGATGCTGTGTTGCATTGCCGACCGGAGGGGTGGCTGAACCCCAGCATGCCAGCATCAGGCTTGCCTGCTGGGACTCACCTGGAACTGAGCACCCCAAGCATGGCCCTGTGCTCACAACCCTCCTGCCTGTGCAACAGAGAGGCAGGGATAGCATTTGTCCTCCTTGTCCCCACCAGACTGCTGCAGGTCTCTGTTCAGAAAGGTCCCCACGTTGGGTCTTGCAGACATCAGGCCCATCCTGGCAGTGCAGCATTGGTCTGGACCTGTCCCTTTGGCTGTTCCCAGCTTCATTCAGAAAGGCGAATTGCCATGGGTGGGAAATCTGACCCTTGGACTTGTCCTGAAAATTAGCACTCAATTTAATCCAGCACCTTCCCTGTGATGGTGAGTGGAGCTCAGTACTCTAGCTAGAGTTCAGGTACTCTGTCTTTGGTATTTTGGGGTAATTCCCCTCCAGCCCTGGCCCCACTCACTAAGAGACTTTAATTTAAATCCCTTGTATGCCATGGCAATTCTAAGCCAAAGCTTTCTTGACTGACCGCTGTCTCCTGCTGACTGGTGGTGCCCAGTAGCCGTGGTACTCGTGGCTTTTTTACTGCCCAAGTACCATCATTAATCCTCCATGGGAGGGTTTCGGTGGGCCCCAACCCACTTTCTAGTGCCTGTGCACACAGTGGTGGGACTCTCCTCTCCCCCCGTTTCAGCCTTGGCACGGAGGCTAAAGCCCCAGAGGAGCCAAGCAGAATGAAGCTGGCACCACGCAATGTGTGCATCCTGCTGGTCCTGCTGCCTTGGAGACTGTTGCTGTCCCCACCAGGTGCGTGGGGCTGCTGGTGGGCTGTCCCTGATGCATTGCTTCAGTCTGCCAACCCCGGAGATCAGAGATTATGGCAGTTGAGCACCCACAAGCCATGCCACGGGTATGCACAGCGTTCTCCAGGCACCAGCTGCAAGGAAGAGGGATAGAGACGGGAGATGCTCTGCTCCCTCGGTGCCTCCATGGACCTTCTCTCGGTTGTGCTGGCGCGAGGGTCAGCAGCAACCTGTCCCCACCCTTGCCGTGGTGAGAATGGCACGTAGGACGGTGGGGATCAGAGGACAGATGTGTTTCTGGGGGCCAGACCCACCACCGTTAGCCATCCCTCTTCCTCTCCTCCCTCCCCAGTGAGGATCCCATCCCCTCGGTGCCTTCTGGCGCTCTCAGCGTGCCACCCAGCCCCTCGGAGGTGGGCTGCATGTCACACCAAACCCACCCCGGAGCCCATCACCGAGCGGCGAGGTTCCTGCTCCGGCTCTGGCATCCGGTGCCCGGCGCTGGCAGCAGGCTGTCCCCCGTGCCGCTGGGGAGTGCCCCCCCCGGCCGCCCCCGCAGCCAGCGCTCATAAAGCCGCAGGTGTGGGATGTTTGTTATTTAGTCTGCAGCCTGGTATGTGACAGCTTCTTTTCTACTCGGAGTGGTTTCAGATAATTAGTACATTACGATTCCCCCACCTTGAGTGGGGGAGAGGGGAGGGGGCAGCCCACCCTCAGACTACTTGTAATTTCACATCCTGTGTTTTATGGACCCGAACTGTTCGGGGCGGGGAGCGGGATGGGGGGGATCAGAGAGCAAGCAGCGGGTCCTTCCCCCACCGTCACCATCCACCAAACCCTGGGGTTGTTAGGGTGGCCAAATGTTATTTTGCACTGTTGAGACCAACTTCATTCAGCGATGTTTGTTTTCTTTTTTTTTTTTTCCCTCTCTCTTTTTTTTTTTTTTTCTTCCTTCTTTTAAGCCTCGGATGCCTTAAAAAGGGAAGAATGAAAAACAAGATGCTCTTTCTCCCAGCCTGTCCATACTCCCCTCTCTCCCTTTTTATTACACGCTTATCGCTTCTTTCCCTCCTGCTTTTGAAATTGATTTCCTTTCCTTTCTCCCCTATTCAGGGCCTAAACGCTGAATGTTCGATATTTCATTTGAGGCCGCTAATCGCATTACCACCCTTGACGTTTTACAGATATCATATTATGGGCGCAAATTTGGCAAATTATTAGCGTTGTAATGTATAGCTTGTCAAAGGTATTTAAGACACTAAGAGCCCTGGGCTTATCGGGGTTAGCAGAGAGCTCTCGTTGAGCTTTTGAAATGCAGAGAGCCGGTTATAAAACACACTGTGACTCTCTTTTCAGCTTGTAAAAAAAAAAAAAAAAAAAAAAGAGAGTGCGAGAGAGAGAGAAAGGAGGGGGAAAAATATCATCCGTCTATCAGGGGCTTCCAGGGCTGATAACAAGCAAAATTCTTCTCTGTGGGTTTCACTGGAAATGTGAGAAGCTTTTAAAACATTTCACGAGCTGTCTGGGAAAGAGGAAAAAATCTTTATTGAAAGGATGTAGCAATCTTTTTACCGAGGTCTATTTATCTCCTGGGAACAAGCTGTAAGTAGGAGTTCCCCTCCCGGTCACCGGAGGGGTTCGGGGAGGGAAGCGGAGCGGGGTCCCCTGGTGCTGCCCTGTTCCCTGCGGGGGTCCTGCTGGGACACTGGGGACACTGGGGTCTGGAAGAGTGTCCCCGGACTCTTCTGCACCGGGATGCTCGCTGCCACGTCCCGGTGCCCGTCGGGGACATCAGCGGGCACCAGCCGGGGAGGAGAGGGGATGCTGACGGGACAGAGCAAGCGCCGGCATTCGCAACGTGGCCCTCTCCCAACGGGAGCTGCTGCCTCTCCCATCAGTTTATTAAAATGGTTTGAAGCCCCCTTCGTGCCCTGTGGGGGATCTGTGCGTTCCCTCCCCGCCGAGGTGGAGATGGGAGCGTGTGCGCGCGCTTCGCCCTCTCCTTTCAGCCCGGAGGAGGAGGAGGGGGCCCGGCAGTGCTGGGTCACATCTTGCTCCCAATATTGTGATGCTAACAAGCTGCGGGGTTCGTCGAGGCGAAGAGGGGCTCTGGCAGGCCCAGGGAGTGCTGGGGCTGGCGTGATTCACTCCCCGCTGGCAGCAGAATGGATATCATGGGCTTGTTGCGGAGGGAGCCCGGCAGAGCCCCACCGCCGAGAGCTGTCAGTCCTGCCTCCGCTTGACAAAAACAAGCCATAAATAAGCAAATGCTTCACAGCGAGGGGCTTGTGTGTGTGTGTGTGTGTGTGTGTGTGAAAGGGAGGGAGAATGGCTGCGTGTGAAATCCCCCGGTGGGGGCTGCATTTGTAACCCCTGCTTGCAAGAGGGAAAAAGCGCCTGATTTATGCCGCCGAGCCCCGGTGGAAGAGGACATGCGCCTCCCGATCACCTCTGCTAAGTGTCGGGAGACACGGCCGGGTGTGTGCCAGGCAGTGCACGCCCGGGCAGAGCTGTGCCAGCACCAGGCTGTGCAAGTGGGCTCCAGCCTTTTGTGCTGGCGAGGCTATGGGAGAGGTTGCTGGGGGTCCTGCTGCAGGGGGACTTCGCTGGGAGGGCAGGGCGGGATGCTGAGGTTGGCAGGAGCTTTAAAAGTGACTGGTGTGTCTGCCTGTGGGCCTGGCTGCAAGGCACGTGTGCGGGGAAGCTGCAAAAGCGGCAGGTTGGAGGGGTGTCAGCCCTTTGCTGTGCACAGAGCATCTCTGAGCAGGGCTGAAGGAGCTGGGTGAAGTGCCCATCAGGCAGAGCGAGCTCCGCCAGCACCTGCAAAGGCAGGAGGACGTGCAGCCCTCAGGGACAAGGAGCAGGAGTGCCTGGGGCAGGAAGGGTCCGTGGTCTTGTCACAGCTTTGCTGAGAGGGCGTCAATGGAGGACCCCAAGCCTGTGCCCCTGCATGTGCCCTGGGATGGCTGTGGCACGGATCTGGGGCAGAAATATTGTCCACAGCAGTGCCTAGCCCTGAGAGGTGCTTGCAGGCTCCCAGAGCGGTACTGGGGAGGATTTGGGTAGGGCTCTGGTCTGGCTTTGGCTCCTCCAACAGCTTTGCCTCATTGTAGGCAAATGCGCTGGGCAAACCCTTTCCACACCAAATGGAGCTGCTTGTGTACCTCATAGCACCGGCCGTGGTCCTTCTGCCTTAGGCACTGCCCTGTCCTCGATTGGCTTCTCTGGCTTGAAGTCCATCCTGCTGCTAGGTCTAAGGCTGTGGGAGATCCCCTTTGGCTCCTGGGACTCACCGGGCAGTAATTATTCATGTTTATCCAGATATTTAAGTGTAACCCATCTACTGGTGAGCAAGAGCGTCCCCCAAGCATCGGAACAGTGAGGAAAGAGGGAGAAGGTGATGTCGGTGTGCAGGTGGAGGTGAGGGCATCAGGTGGGGTTTGGGAAGGGGACGCTGGACTGTGGGTCCCACACAGCCCTTCTAACCCCCAATCCATCCACAGCGTTTTGGTAATGGCTGGCTCAGTTATCCCACCCCTGAGGGAAAGAGTAAAGGTGTGTTCCCACCTGCTGCATGCTCACCACGTACTTCCACAGGGACAGATCCTGCAAGGGAGGAAGTATTTTAATACTGATATTAGCACAGCTGTCTGGGAGGCAGGGTATGAGCCAGGCTAGACCATACCAGCATCACCGGTGGCACTGGTGGAGGCAAATCCATCCAGAGGTCCCCACGGTGGAGGAGCCCGTGGGGAGGCTGGGACCACCGTGTCCTTTTCTCCCCATCCGACCCCAGGTGTTGAGAGCCATCAGGGGTCCGGTGCCACAGGAAAAAGCAGAGCCCAGGCTGAGCAGCAATGTCTCACCGTTGGTTCAGGAATCAGGACCCTGCTGCTACTCCAGATTTGCTGCTGGGTTACTCCCGATTGTCCCCGCTGCGAGTGGCAGGAGGAGCTGGCTGAGGCTGCAGGGCTCTGGTCCCGTTTCCCTGACGGGCAGAAGTTTGTTCGATTTGAGCGTGGAGCCCTGGGCTCCCCTTCCCTCTCAGCCTCCTAGGGATGCAGCATTCTCCCTCTCTCTCGTACGAAATGGCGCATCGGTAAGTGCTACTTAAGAAAACACATGTTCTCCCCCTTGAAAGCAGCCCCCCCACTCCCCCCTCACACCAACACCTTTCTTTATTCGACCCAAACCTCACCAAGGGGAATTTGCAACAACTGCGGTGATAAATCCGCCCGCAGATAATTGGCAAGAAAACAACACTTGTGCAGTATATAACGTTTTATGGTTGTTTCATGTACTTTATTATAATACTAATGAGCAGTTATATATCAGGAGCTAACTGCACGCCGGATTAGCTTGTTAGCATGATATGAAATGGCAGAGCAAATAGTCCAGTCCCCCTCACCCGCGCGCCCTCCCCCTACCTCTCGTTCCCATTTGCACTGAGTAATTAGTATGCAAATTAGACCCCGGGACCACACAAGTTCTAGTATATTACAAGGGCTTTATTATGCTCTTGTGAGTAGATGATGGAAGCGGCCCATGACAGTGTTTATCTCACTACCTCTCTCTCTTTTTCTCTCTCACACACATTGGCAGAGAGTAAACACACACTGAGCTGGGCCCTGTACCATTATGACTCCCTGAAGATGCCACCAGCTTGCCTTTATCCCGATGACCGGAGTTAAGAGCCTCCTCTGGAAACACCATAACAATGATGTTAATAATAATAATAACCCCGATGATGATGGTGGTGCTAAGAGCAGCCTTGGCTCTGGCAGTCATGGTGATGACTGCAGGAGCAAGGAGAAGGATCAGAGTGAGACAGAGTGAGCTCTTCATCACCTGGGGCGTGCTGCAGAGGAGTGGGATTTGGCGTTGGTTTCCAGCCCCACGGGGATATCCTGCTTTCCTCTAGCACAGGATGCGCCGTGCTCACCGCTCTTGGTGTGTGATGCTCACAGCGAAGGTTCATCAAAGTCTTTGGTGGATTTCAAGCTAATGAGAGAAGAGATCTCAGCTCAAGTTTGTTTCTGGGTTCTTTTCTTCTTCTGTGTTTTGTATAACAGACTTTGTGTCCCCCTTTCTCTTCTTCCCATTATTTCTCACTGCAATGACCTCTGTCTTCCACATATCTGATGGTGGAGGGACCACCCTGGAGATAGGAGCCATCCATTTAAATACGGGTGTAAAACACTGGCAGCATCCTCTGTCCATCCTGCCAGCATAACTGGGACATGCCCCAAGGCTGAAGTCAGCCTCACAAGTCCATTGGTGCCCTGCTGGGATGGGAGCATGGGGCCGTGGGTCCGTACTGCTGCCCACAGCAGCAGAACCCACCCGCTTGGGTGCTCAGCACCCTGCTGAGCTGTAATGGCTGGTTGTCATGAGCAGGGCTGACACCAGCTTGTTCACCTGGGGCTGAACACATGCAGTCTTGTTCCTATCCCTGCCCCAGGTCTGAGATCTCCTGGCGTTGAGTTTGCTCCTTGGGTTGGAGCAGTGAGCACTGCACGGCCGGTCGGGGCGGAGGACTGGAAGGGATCTCGGTGAGATCTCATCCCCACTGCTTGGGCCCCCATGGGACACAGACATCTCAAAGGCACGCTGAGCTCCTGCCTTCTGCCAGTCTTCCTTGGGGGGCTCCCTGCCAGGGGTCTCCTCGGTTGGTTCCCGTTCACACCTGGCTTTTCCTCACCCTGAGAGCCGACCGTCCTGGGTGCTTGCTGCTGAGGGACAAAGGGGAAGGGGAAAACCAGAGAGAAGTGGGGGGAAAAAACACACAAATCGGAATGGCAGAGACAGGGGGTGCCTTTGCATTGCTCCATGCTGAAGAACGCAGTGCCAGAGCAGAGAGATCCCCAAATCCCAGAGCAAAAAAATTGGCTGCATTCGTCCTGAGCGTGAGCGAGCGGGGGGGGGAAGTCTGTCGAGGCGGTGGTTTTTGTAAAGCGCTGAAGTGCCCCACACATCACGCCCTGACAGGCCCTGATGTTAGCTCCCGGAATGGATCACAGGAGACTCATTAGAAAAAACAAATATTATCACACGCTGAAATGATTTATGGAGAAAAATGAAAAATTTTGTGTTGTTGCGTCCTCGCTCTCCCGCTCTCCTCTGCTTTCGCTCGGGGAAGTTATTTATGGCAGCGGGCCCTTAACAAGAGAAAGGCGAAGCGCTGAGCCGCTCGCTCCTGCAAACTGCCTGCATTTGATTTTTATTAGCGAGTTAAAACTTCCTTCTTTTCACCTCCCCCCTTCCCCTCGCTCTCCTTTATTATCCCGGACTAACTGAAATGCATTTTAATGCCTTCTACTTGTGCTTTTAATAGCGATCCCATCACCACCCCGGCAGCAAATAAAGTGACATTGACAGGGGGAGGAAGGCCTGACAGACAGCCCGGCAGACAGGAAGGAGTTACTGGAGTTACTGGCCGCGTGCGCTGCCGCCTGGTCTGCGCGGCGCCGCTGCCTTCCCAGGAACCGGAGAGGCGGTTCATTGTCCGAGGAGCGAAGGCAAAAGCAACCCGGGGCTCCCGTTCAGTCTCAGCAAGTGGGCACGGGGATGGCCGGGGTCCCTACTGCCAGAGGAGGGGGTATCCATGATCTTGTCGGCAGCTGGTGTTTGGTCAGGGTGCAAAGGGGGCTCCTGGGTGCACTCGGGGCGCTCAGGGGACCCCAAGTGCTTTATCAAGGTGACCTCTTCATATTCACCCAACAGGGACGGGGAGGTGTCCCCAACACTGTTCTCGTGGTCTCAAGGGTCTGTGCCGCCTCTTGGGGCTTTTGCCCAGACTTGGGGCTGGGGGACATCCCAGCCACATCCCCATGCCACAACCCCTGCAAATCCTCGGGCTGGTGAGCACCCAGCACCTGGAGACCTTGTCCTGGCCACATATGGTGGCACAGAGCACATTTGTGGCGCCAGTGTGAACATGACTTACTTCCCTCCTCGCACCTCGGTTCCCCCACCTCACAAGTAGGAGGAGATGCTGCCCTGCTGCTGGTGCTCCCCGAAATCCCATGAGTCCCCGTAGTTTCGTGCCAGCCTGGAGTTTGGCGCCTGCCCGAGGGAGAGCCCAGGAAGATGCAGGGATAGCATGTATCTAGGAGCTTTCTCCATGCTTCTCGAGCATCCGTCCCTAGGCAGGGGTTCTGTACCTCGGCCACATGGGACAGAGTACTACAGCTTCCCAAGGGACCCCAAGCTCTGGGCTGCTTGAGCTGCCTGCAGCCTGCCCCAGAGCAGAGCTGAGCTTTACAGGGCTCGGATGGTGCACAGCAACCTGCTCTGAACCCACACATGCCGTTCTCCTCCTCTCCGCCCAGGGCACAGCCAGACCTCTGAAGCATTTGTTCCTTGCCCCAACCCACCCCCAGCACTACTGCAGAAAACAGGGTAACCCTGGGTGGGGAAGACCCCCCCGAGCACCCTCAGCCCGGGTGCTGGCCAGGCTTACCCGAGCCAGCAGGCACGACCCTCCCGCTTCTCCCGCAGCCTCCCGTCCCCTTGCCCGCGTTGCTAAGTGTCCCCAGGGCTGCAGTGGCTATGTCCCCCCCCAGAGGCTCTCTGGGTGGCTGGACAGCCCCATTCTTCCCCTGGCTGCTCCCCGACTAAGCGTCCCCAAAGCAGCGCAATAAGCTTTCCGGAGCGATGGTTATCGGCTGGCCTTTTCCTCCGCTTCCTCTTTGTGCGCAGCCTTCCACGTGCGTCAAGCCCTGGGGACCCCCCAGCCCCGGCGTCCCTCGCCGGCTGCCTCCCCGGCGGGGCCCTTTTTCAATGGGGCCGGGAGCGAGGCACGGGTTAATGCCCGCTGACACCTGCAGCTCGGCTGGTGCTGCTGGCTGCAGGGGGAGCGCGGGGGGAGAGGGGATCGTTGGTGGCTTTATTATGAAGAGCTCAGCAGGCCTGGGGCCTTCCATTGTCCAAGTGGCAAATAAATAAATAGAAGAAAGCAAGTCTTCCCTATGGCTCGGCAACGGGAGGTTAACAGCTGGACATGACATGACAAATTGGGCGGTTTTTTTCTTTTTTTTTTTTTTTTTTTCTTCCACGGGGGCCGATCCCAACAGCTCGGTGTGAGCGGGGACGGGGAGGGGGAGGGATGGGGATGGAGGATTGCAGGGGCGAGGGTCCGCTCGCCTGGCGGAGGGGCTTTGTCCGGGGCTGGCCGCTGAGCTGGGTCCCCCACCTGGGGGTCAGGGGGTGTCCATCCTTTGGCAAGAGCATCCCCAGAGCACCTGATTCCTGGCAGGTCCCCGCAGCCAGCCCCCGTCCCCCCGGCGCTGCTCGGCCGCCGCCGGCCCTGCTCCGAAATCAGGCAACGCGGTGCCTTTTAACGGCCAATAAAACGGGGAATTCTCCAGCAGGAAAAGCAGGGAAATTAATCAAATCGTGGATCTGCTGTGAATTACGCGCTCACCTCCCATCTGCCCGTTGTGCCGGCTCACCTTCCCCTCCCTGCCTGCAGCCCCTTCGGCTTGCGGCAGGAGGGAGCCTTTATGGCTACGCCTGGAGCCCTCGCCATTTGTCGTGGGCTTAATAGAAAATGTGTTAAACATACAGGAAATGGCCCAAATGTTACCAACGGGTCTAGTTCGCTTGATTTGTTTCTCCATTTTGGGGGTGGCTGGTTTGGTTTCAAAATCACGGGATGTGATGGCAGCTGCCTTGTCCCCGAGCCGGTCCTTCATGTGTTGAGAAGGGGCTCGTGAGCTCCCCGCCTCTGCTCAGACACTGCCCATGGCTGAGCATGGTGCTGGTGGTTTCTGTGGCTTTTTCCCCTCCCTGGTGCCCTCTGGGAGCTGCCAGACCAGCTCACACCAGTTGGCGTGCCCAGGAGGGGCTGCGGCATCGCTCTGGAGGACCTTCTTGTACAAGCACTGTGCAGCCCAGAGCTGCTCTGCAGCCCTTTTGGGGACTCTCTGCAGTGCAGTGACATACAGAAGGCTTTGGGAAGGATTTTTTGGGAAGGATTTTTCTTGGTGTGGCTCAAGGACCTGATCTCACTGAAGCTCAGCTCGCACTGAGTTCCCATCACTGCATGGATGTGGCCATGGAGGAGCAGCTCTCTCTCTCCCATCTCATCTGACGTACTTGGGACCAAAGGAAGGTCCTCTGAAGCTGCAGGTGTCACCCAGTAGATGTACCCAGGCTGTGTTTTTTTTTTTTTTATATGGTGGACACTGGTGAGCCATCGCCATGACTGTGGTGTGGAAAGGCCCAAGGAAGTTGGGACCATGGTGGGTGGTCAGGAAGGAGACTCTACAAACCCCATCAATCTCCTCCTCCGGCTCCCAACGCATCTGCTTGCGAAGGGAAGGGGGAGGCAATAACCTGGCCATCCGCTCCCCATTGGTGCCGTGGGAGGCAGGAGGGGGAGGAAGGGGGGAAACGCCAGCCCCGATCCCTTGGCAACTGCGGGCTGGAATATTAACTGGAAGAATGCGCCCAAAGCCTCGGCCCCCAGGCCGGCCTGCTCCTGCGCGGCCTCCTGGGGGGCGCGGGGAGGGGGCAGCCTGTTTGCACAGCCCGAGTGTCAGCTAATTAATAGGAGTTTACAGGAACATTTCCAGGGCAGCTGGCTCAGGGGGGCTGGGGAAGTGCCCCACGTTTCCTGAATCCCCGGTGCTCTTCCCCACGGGCCAAGGGGACAGGAGGTGCTTTGGGTTGCTCCGGTCACTGCCTGTGGTGCCAGCACACCAGGTGGTGCCCCTGTTCCCCCCTTTCAGGGACATCTCCACCATGGGAAACTGCTTTTCCCAGGGCTTTGAAGGCCAGTTGGGTGGACTTGGCGACGTGTGTCCTACAGCCTGAGCGCCCATGCTCAGCTGAGTTTCACATCCTGCCCTCTGTCCTCTGAGGTACAGGTGTGGATGAGTCCCTTCCAGCCCATGGTTACCTCAGATAACAGGGAAGGTGCTTCCAGGGAACCAAACCCACTCCCAACGGGACATCTACTGGATGGTCCCCTCCCCACGTTCCTCGGGGCCAGCCGCCGTCCCATGCATCACCCCAGCAGTGGCAGGAGGCATCCTCCAAGGCAGGAGGGCAGGAGCCATCCTGGGATCACGAAGGGCTTCGTGGAGAAGGGGACCCCTGCTCCGAGCATCCCTGGACTCAGGGCCTACCTGGCTGTGATCTTTGAACAAACCAATAAATGAAGTGTAATAACCAGAGCGGTGATTGTTTTCCTCGCGGTAGCGGTGGAAATCTCTCCCCAGGGAGCGCAGAGCTGCCAGCCTCAGGTTTTAGATCACAATCCCACTAACCTTCCTGTCCCCTGGGCAATAGTTTACCGCTGCTGCCCTCAGAGCTAGGCACTATTTATTATATATACTGGCCTCCGTGTGTGGCGGTGTGTTCGTAAAGCCTGATTGAGCTGTAAGGAAAAGTGCACTCGAGGGGAAGGAGGAGACAAATGCCTGCTTCGGCCTGCCCTAAATATGGGCTGATAACCTTGGTGGGTGCTGCCGGAGGGTGCCAGGCAGTCATGCAGACGTGGTCCCAGCCATGCAGGGCTGCTCGGTGACAGCTGCCCTGTGCAGGGCCCGTGGTCCTCCTGCCCTTGTCACCAGCATGTGGTGATGCTGAGCCCGGAGCAGCGGCTGTCAGATGCTCACAAAGCATCGTGGGCTTGTTGAAAAAACAGAGCCTGCACCACAGTCATCACCTTCAGATGGTGGGTGGGCGGCTGGGTCACCGTGGGGAGGATGGTGCCCTGATCCTGCCAGCGGAGATGAGCAGGCACCCCTGTCCCATGCTGTTCGGTCTCAGCGAGGTTCCTATCACGATGCCTGCACTGGGTGCCCAGCACAGACTGGCAGGCTGGCAGCGGGTGGCTGCCCCAGCCTGTCAAGGGGGGCACGGTGGTGTGGCACAGACGTAGTTATCCTTCGTCAGGGTACAGGAGTGCTGTAAGATCTTTCATTTTCCAGGAATCTGCTCCCTCCCCCTGCTTTTTGCTTTCCTATATAATATTCCATGCTGTAGCCTATAAATGCTGCTCTGAGCCCACAGCCTGATTGAATTTGGAAGCCTTTGTTTACAGATGTCTGGCTGTACAGGGGTATTTATTGAATTTTCCATGAAATGTTGCTCCTCTAATGCTGTAAAGCACAAGCTGCCCACATCAGAGGAGCTGCGTGTTAACGGATCGGGTTACTCAGAGATGCACTGCTCGCCCCGCTTCCCCTGCGAGGGGAGGAAGGTGGGTGCTGGAGCCCATGCAGGGGGACCCCTGTGGCCACCAGGGCTTTTGGGGGACCTCCAGCCCTTGAGAAGAGGAGGGCTGGCTGTCCTGAAACCAGAGGCCAGGACACGTGCTTGGTCCTGCAGCGGCAGAGCAACTCGGTGTGGATGATGGCAGCACCAGGTCTGCCGGCGGTGCTGGAGGTGTGCCCGGCGTTGGACTGATGTATTTGCTGCTGGACGGCTCAGGAGACAGCAGGCAGATGTCCTCAGGAGTTTTTTGCACCTTCCTTTGAGGCTCACGATGTTGGGGCACAGCCAAAATAGCGGATAATCTTGTAACGTGCCCTTTTGGTTGCTGCGTAACCAGGCTCCACGCTGCCTCGCTCATCTGATCTATCCATCTGACCGACCGGGGCCCCACGAGCAGAAGACTGCCGTCAACAAAAGGATTTTTTTTTCCCTGGGACACTTTGAAGGAGCCCCTCGGAGCATCCCCTGACCTCAGGGTGTCACGTTTAACCTCTGTCCTGGGAGGGAAGTGAGGGAGAGGCCGGTCTGCGGAGGACACGTCCGGGACCTGCCGCTCTTGCCGCGGTAGCTGCAGGAATGCGTCTTCCTTCCTCGTGGGGGAAGAGTACAAAACCATCTTGCAAGGCTCTGTGTCAGGAGCCCCAGGATCTCTGATGTAAAATAAATGATTCTCGGGAGAGAGCATGTGTTCACCATGTTAGAAAAACAAGCCCCCTGCAAACAGCACATACCAAACTCTGCCCGGAGGAAGGGACTTCAAGGGTGGACGGAGGGAGCAGTCCGAGCATCAGAGCCCAGCCTGCCCCCCTCTCCCGGTCCGGACCTGCACACCGGCCCGGGAAGGAGGCAGGAGGCTCGGGGGCTTGTTTTCCCAGATTCGATTGGTTTATTTATCCTTGGTCCAGGCTCCCATCTGGTCCGACTTCAAACAGGGGCTGCCGCAAAGTGTGGAAGCCACCAAGAGAGATTCTGCAAACAACGGTTGTGCAAAGTATATAAATATTTCGGGACATAAAAATGACTGTGTCTGAGGAGGGGTCGGTTTGGGCTGGGATGGAGGTTCCACGTCCTGCTTGAGATAAGTCCCGGAGACCAGCTGGGGCGAGGAGAAATACGTGCTATCAAAAGTTTACATGTGCACGTGCAAGGGTGGAACAAAGTGTTGCTGCCACCCGAGGCTGCAAGGTGAAAAGAGGGCAGTGGGAATGCCTGTCTGCTCCGGATCTGACAGCATTCAAGTGTCCACTGATTTGGGGCGCCAGATCTGGATTTGGGCTCATCAGAAACCCCAGTATGGTCTGTCTCACAGGGGACCTCTAAAACATAGCAGAAGTGTTCAAAAAGTTTGGTGCAGCTGCTGGACACGAGCTTTTAACTGAAGACTCGGGGAAGAGGCAGCTCTGCTCGCAGCAGCCTGCTGTGCAGTTTGAACAGCAAGAAGGAACAGCCAGGAGCTGGGTTTGGTGCCATTCAGGCTTAATCCCATGGGCATAGGGCAGTTCTGGAGAGTGGATTTAAATCGGGATGGCTTACTCCCCCAGGATGCGTGGGTTTTAACTGCGCCCTGTCCCCCCATACTGAGACCCCCCAGAACTGCTGCTAAGCTGGAAGGCAGGGGGAAGTTGTCTGAGAAGATTCCCCGGGGTGGATCTCCTCCATTTGGGATGGAGACACCCTAAAAAACCGCCCTGCCCGTGTGAAGCCCAGCCTCCAGCCGCCGCTCCCTGCAGCAGCCCTCAGTTAAACCTGATCCCTCGCTTTAAGGGCCTGCCTGGCACTTTGTGGAGACCCGTAAATAGCGATTTATAAACGATCTTCACGCCGATGCCTCTGCCGCTGCTCAGACATCAAAGTCTATAATTCACGCCCTCCCGCGTCCCGAGCCTTGCAAAACCAGCGCCTTTGATGTGCGCCCCCCTCCGCTACCTGCGCGGGGGCGAGCCGGGCTGGGCTGCTGGCATCTGCGCGGCGAGGCGCCAGGCGTGCTCTGCGAGGCATTTTATAAGGTGTCTGCTGTCCTTCAGCCCCTTCCCCAGCCTGTTCTCCCCTTCGGCGGGACGGCTGCGGAACAATGGGGGCTGGCTGGGGGGAGCTCGCTGGGGGCAGCGTCCAGAAAAGCACCTGGCCTCTCCTTCCCCCCCTTCCCCCCCAGCACCTGCAAATTAATGGAAACTTCTCCCTCCAGTCGTGCTGCCTGTGCTGTTTAACAAGGCTGAGGGCGAGGAGCCGGCCTCGCTTCTCACCGCGGAGCCGGCTCCCAGCCCGGCTGCTCCTACGGTGCTGCTGCGGGAGGGGTTTGGTGCAAACCAGCCATGGGGAGCTTCGAGGTGGCACTAAGGGAAGTTTTCTGCCTCTCCAAGCATTTCCATGGCCTCTCTCAACATCTTCGTCATGGTGCGTGCAGTGTGGCTCGGGAGCTGTCCCTGTTGTCCCTGTCTCACCTCTCTGGAGCTGGCAGTGCCCATGCGGGTGCAGGAGCCCCTCCCCAGTGCCGCACTGTGCCCCACGCTGCTCCAGCTCACTTGCTCTCCTCTTCTATCTTCTGAAGCCTCGAGCCAGGTGTCTCACCTGCCTTCTGTAACAAGGGCAGCTTTCCCTTTCTGCTACGCGTGGAACTGCAAAATAAAGGCTCCACACAGATCACCCTGAGGGCTGGGGGAGCTGCGCAGGGCGGGTGTCCTTGGGCACATCTCGCCAGCTTCACACGCTCTTCCTCTTTCTCCTGCCTCTGTTTTTTAGCCCTCGTGGCTGTGGAGAGTACTTTCAAGATGTGAAACCACTGCAGGATTGTTTGTCTGTATGCACAGGCTCTGGGGAACGCACACACCGCCGGTCACATCCCTCTAAAAAAAATACTCGTCAGGGGTGCGTGATGGTGGTACCAAGCGCTGCGAGAAGGCACAGCCTGCCCACCGGGTTTGTAGCTCCCACCTTCATCCCTTCCACTTCAGCCCCTTGTTCCCCCAATGAGGGCTGCAGGTCAGGCACCAGAGCTGGATATAGGTCGCACGTAAAGCACAAATTAAACTCTGTCCATAAAAGAAAGCTGCCTGGTGTGGTGCGAAATATAATGTCTTGCGAGCCAGACGCTGCAAAGCTGACAGAGGCGTTTGGGGTGTTGGGGGGATTTCGATGCATTTTGCAGCTGGGATGGTTGTGGATATATTTTAATTTTTTTCTTAAGTGAATGTCTTGTAGAAGCGTACTGAGAAAGTCTTACATGTGCTACAGGCTGGTGAAGAAGGGGCATGAATCATGTCACTTGGCTCTGTATTTAATCATATCAAACTGGTTTGGTTCTCCAACAAGTCAACATATATTATCTGTGTAAAAAAGGCATTTTACAGGGCTGAGAGTCTAAATATCATTTATAAATATTTAATTCTACAAGTGATCTTTGCAAAAGAAGGATAGCTCTTCATTATCATACCTGTGTCTATTGAAATATCACCATTATTTATCATCCACTGTTGGTGCAGCGTCCCGCCTGGGACTGGAGGAGTTATTTGGCACTGAAGGCCACCATGGGGCTGGTCCCGTCCCCCATGAGACATGGTCCCAGCACGGCTGGCCCCTGGCCCCTGGTGGAAGGAGGTGCCTGGGCACCCTGTGCCTAAGTTCGGGGCAGCATCGTGCCACCAGGCTCCTTCTCCTTATCCTAAGCAACCAGAGCCACCGAAATCCTCTTTGTCGGAGGTTTTGTGTAGCGCTCATCACCGATCTTGCTGTGAAGGTGCCCCATAACCCAGCTCCTCCTGCGGCTGCTGAAGTGACCCACGAAAAACAGTGGCTGCCTCCTGTCCCCGTCCCCATCCCTGTGGCTTTCTGGCTGTTTAATCTCTCTGACATTCAGCCCAGCTTTGCCCTGCTCTGTTTTGACTCCTGACAAGCCTTTCAATTTGCTCTCCTCTCTGAAGAGCTGAGAAGCCATTGATAGCTCTCCCCCTGAATTATTCAATCTCGGCATCGGGTTTCGGGCCCGGGGGAGCAGCCCCACACGCGCGGGGCTCGGAGGCACGCCATCGATCAGCAGGGCTCAGCGTCAGCCTGCTGCTGGCACATGTTTGTCCCTGGGCCCCTGGGTCCCCAGGCTGCTCCCTGCGCAGCGGTGAGACCCATCGGGGTGGGATGGGTGAGCACACCCCACTAAGGAGAGGCACAGCATCCCCTGTGGGTGCCAGAGAAGGCTGGGTGTAGGGCTCCAGAGGTGGGCAGAGCTGAGAATTCCTGGGAAACCCCCCCAGCAGCATCACATTTCCCATTTGTGACCAGCAAGCACCATTTGTATCCCCTCCTGTGACACAGAATTGTGCCTTCGAGTTAGTGGAGACGTGCCAAGCACCGAGATCTGCTGGTGGAGCAGAGGCAGGACAAAGGGTTGCCCTGGAGAGAGCAGGAGTCTCTGACTTTGCTGTTCTTGGAGAAATGAAGCTTGTTCCCCCTGGAGAAGATGGTGACGGGGGGTGTCCCATTTGATCCCCCTGACTAGCTAGGACTTTCCTCTTGTCACCGTGGCTTGGGCTGCTCACAGAAGATACCCATTTGTGTAGCAGGTACCCTTGGTGTTTTCAGAGGTGACTGTGAATTCTTTTCCTGAATTCTTTTCCAAAGACCATGGAAACGCGTGTGATCAGGCTAGAGAAAACCGATCCCACTTTCCACCATGTTTTCAGGAGGAACAGTTTTTCTTCCTTCTTGTCACTGCCACCCCTACAGACGACGAGAGGCAGGTATCCCTCACCCACCAGCCCCAGCCCGTGTCCCCAGGAGCATCCCCTGGCACTGCCAGGCAGCGCTGATTACCCGGGAGAGGCCGGATGATTTCTCCATCCCTCCCTTACCCACTTAGGGCACTCTGAGCCCCTCCGCGGCCAGCAGGATGCAGGGGCACGACAGGAGCCGGCCTGGGAGCCAGAGTGCAAATGCGTTTCGGAGCTGAGCAGGGGGGGAGAGGAAGGGCAAGTGCGGATTTTATTAAGCGATAACACATCTGCAAATGAGATTAGGGCAGATTTTCGGGGGCACCACAGCATTGATTGGCTGGGCAGCGCTGGAGTGGCTGTGTGGGAGCACGGCGGAGCACGTGCAACCGGATCCCTTCCATTAGCCTGATCAATAGCCACCGCATGGCGGGGCGGGGGTGTTGGCAAAACTGCATAAATACATATGCGAGTGCCAAGAAATCACATTATGGCCAGGGGATCCGAGCACAACGCAGGTAACCCTTTCACCCCAGCACCCAGGGCACGGGGAGCATTAACCCTTTCGGGGCAGGCCGCTGACTGGGGCGCCGGGGTGGTGGTTGAGCCGTGTGTGGCTTGGCACGGCGGTGGGAACCACTTCCCCATGCCCAGCTTGCTTCAGGCCAGGTGTTTCTTCAGCTGCAAGGTCCCCATCACGTGGCAGCGCGATGTGTGCCTCGGGATGGGGATGTGGTCGGGCAGTGGGGGTGTGAGCAGTGCACGCACGCTGTCATCCCAGCAGTGCGGTGTTTGTGGCACGCCGTGCGGGTGGGCTGCTGTCAGACATCACACCCGGGTGATGCACGAGCAGAAGGAGCTGGCAGAGGGCTGGAGAAACAATGAACCAAGGCCAGCGTGCCGGCCAGGCATTCCTCCATGATGTCCCCACTGGTAATTTGCTGTGCAGCATCAGGAGACAGAGCCATGGGCCTCTCTTCTGCTTCTCCAGGATCTTGGAAGAGATACATTCCAGTCCAGAAATATGTGCACATGGAGGAAAGATAAGGCAGGTTTCCTGGAGAGGAGGGAAGGGAAGATGCACACCTGCAGTGGATGGCGATGGGGTGGCAGGGACAGATTTAGATTGGAGGTTAGGAAGAAATTCTTCACTCAGAGGGTGGTGAGGCACTGAACAGGTTGCCCAGAGAGGTTGTGGATGTCCCATCCCTGGAGGTGTTCAAGGACAGGCTGGACGAGGCCCTGGGCAACTTGATCTAGTGGGTGGCATCCCTGCCCATGGCAGAGGGTTGGAACTGGATGGTCTTTGAGGTCCTTTCCAACCCAAACCATTCTGTGCTTCTATGACAGGACGGCCCAAAGCAGAGCAGACTGATGGCTGACCACAGTGTCCTCAGAGCACATCTCCTCAGAGCACAGCTGGACCAAAAGATGCCAGCTGAAGCCCAAGTTCCCCACTGCAGTGGCACTCGCCCACGGCACGGTCCAGAGATTGCGCGCCTCTCCCCGCCAAGCCCCGCTTATCATGTTTCCAGGCCCTCCCCCAGCCTTCCCAGTCCTGTTTTGACACTTCTAATTAGTGGATATTTAACACCTTGTTTTGCTTGGACCCTGCCTTCCGCCAGACAACACATCGATGGCCTCTGACTTCTCGCCTGACCCCGGCTAGCCTGGCAGCTCGGGGCTCCTGGCGCTGCTCCGCAGGTGCCCTGCCGCGCTCCCCCCGCCACCCCTCGCCCACCCCAGTGGTCTGGGGTGCAGGCAGTGTGGGCCAGGACATAGCATTTCCCTTGGTAAGCGCTTTCCTGGACATGATTTAGAGCTCCGAAGCCAGTAGAGGGGAAAAAAAAAAAACCTGTAATAAAGTCAGCACTCTGCTTATTAAGGGGAAAAGGCTGTGCTTTACTTATACTAACATTAATTAGAGAGATATATAGGGAGCAAAGAGGCCTCTAGGAGATTTATACAGAGGCCCCGAAGATGGATGTGAGGCCTGACAGACAGACAGACAGCAGCTCCCAGAGTGCCAGGAGCCTGGGAAGCGATGACGGAGAGCCATGGGGACTAAGAGATGCTTCGGCGCAGCGAGGGTGAGGGCGAGTGGGTATGCTGGACCTGCCAAAAAACACCTGGGGTGGCGTAAAGCTGGAGGGAGGAGCGATGGGGGGGAGGTTTCCGAGAGCATCCTTCAGGGAGCATGTCTCCCTCTCCTGTTCCCCTTGGCCTTGGGAGCAGGCAGCTGCAGTGGCAATGGCAGAAGAGGTCGTAGGAGCGAGAGGTTGTCCTTCGTGTAACCTGTAGTCACCTGGGCACTGTTATGAATTGAGGAGACTCTCAAAGCTATTTCTTTTCAATATAGGACTTTTCTTCCCTTGTTCCCTTCTCACTGCAACAATCGAATACTTTCCTACCGCTCCCAGCACCTGGCCAAGAGGAGAAGTCGCCCTGGCTTCTTCACCACCACAGAGCAGATCTTTTTGTTAATAGCTGATCAGGGCTGGTCCCCCCTGCTCGGTGCATCACACCGAGGTGTGGAGCAGTGCCTGCCCCGGTGGGACCCTGTGTGTGCCCCTGGCATGGCAGGACAGGTGGCCTTCTTCTGGTCCTTCTGGGCCTGCCCTGGTGGCCATCTGGGCCATTCTTTTCTTGAGCTTCCTTTCGGGAGCTGTGGGTGCAGAAGGGGTGGCTGAGAACATGCCTTGCACAGGCTCCTTCTTTTCCCCCTTCCTCCCTCCTGACAGCGTATTTATTCCTCACCTGTCACCCTGGGGAGAGCAAAACTCCTCATGCTCCTTTCCCACGGATGCTCCAGGAAGGAGCAGCGTGTCAGTGCCCTGTGAGACCTTTACACCTGCTGAGCATCCCCTTGCCCCCACGGCAGTGGTGTCTCTGGGCTTCCTTCTCTCTGCCCTAAGCTCAATTTTATGTGCGAGGATGGGACCTGACTCGGGTAGG
This sequence comes from Anser brachyrhynchus, assembly GCF_964034855.1. Lineage (NCBI taxonomy): Eukaryota > Metazoa > Chordata > Aves > Anseriformes > Anatidae > Anser > Anser brachyrhynchus. Next base: position 10,720,045 of record NC_137702.1, on the reverse strand, counting down.
AAAGGAAACATAACTGCTGTCCTTGCAGCCCAGTGGAAGGGTCTGCCACCCCAGCACTGTCCTGCACTCGATGCTGGTGACAGCCCCCTGTTCTGGAGAGCTGCCTGTCCCCTGAGATCTGGTTCTCAGCCTCTGTGCATGGGAGGAGGTCAGCCGAGGTCTCCAATTCCTGGTGCTCCACGAGCCTGTCCTGCTTTGGCCTTGTTACGTGGCTGTGGCTGCTGCGGACAGTCGGCAGCTGGGGGGATTTTAAGCGCTGCTGCTCCTGCAGACCCCTCCCCGTGTCCATGGTTTGTGTCCCTGCCACTTGTCACCTTGTTCCCCTGACACTTTCTGGTCTTGATTTCTTCATCCAGCCCAGGCAGAGCCCCTTCTGCTCTCTCCCCCCACCAAGCCTGGGTTAAATACAGCAGCTGACTTTGGAGGTGATTAGTAATAAAATTTTAACAAGCATCCATATGAACGTCTTTCTGTCACTTTTACGAGGCCATTTACGGCGGGGAGATATAAGAGCACCTTAAATCTCCCCCGAAGAGGAAGGGTCACGTCAGGGGGGTGGCAGGCAGAAAGTCCGGTGTGTCCCATGTCACCTGCCCGCTGGTGCTGGAGGTGCCCCCTGTCACCGCCATGGGACGAGTGGTTCCACTCAGCTCCTTTCCTGATGGAGTGGGGCTGCCCGTCTGCTCCTGGGGTGGGAAAAGCAAGGAGGATGCTCGGGCTGCAGCATCGCTTAGACAAATAAACCCTGTTTGGAAAAAGTGCTCGCCCAGACCATTTCCCATTCACCTCTCAAACGGGCTCACTGCGAAATGGGGAGTGTTTTTTTTCCCGTTGCTTTGCCGGAGCCTGAATTTTGGGCTTGGATCTACCCATACACCAAAGATTTTCTTTAAGAAAGACTCATAAAAGTCACACACCCTCCCTGTTTCTGACACGCTTGGCCGCACACCACGGGCAGGGGCTGCTCCCACTTGTGGGACACCCAGTGCGAGTGGGAGCAGGGTGGGTCCCAGGTCAGCAGCGAGTGGGAGCAGCCAGAGGGATGCTCCGAGGGGCTGAGACTGTATGGGATTGTGCTCGGTGGTGCTTCGTGGTGCCAAGAGCTGCCTTCTGTACCAGGCAGGACGTAGTGCAGATAATGCCCAGAAGGGACGAGGGACGGGGAGTGGAGCCGTGCCCCCAGGTCACCCGCTGGCTCGGTGGCAGTGCCCAGAATAGAGCCCTGCTGTCCCCACAGCCCCCAAACCGCACTGCTCCACAACTGCTCTGCGACACCCCTTTCGTGTGGGCTCCCTGCTTCCTGTGCCGGGGGGGCTGGATCAAGCACAACCTCACCAAGCCTTTTAATACTAAGAAAAAAAAAACGTGGCTTGCAGTCTGAGCCCTGAACGGAAGCCTAGGTTCGTTCCTTTTTCTAGTTTTAGTTCTTCAAAAGGAGGAAACGCACCTTTGAATGGTGAAATCGGAAAATAAGGAAGCGAGATGAGTCTCCTCTGCATGTAAAACTGTTTGGTTGTTGTGAGCGGTGCATGAGTGCCTGGTCTGCACCAAAGTGCTGGGCAGCCCCTTCGCAGGCAGCAAAAGCCGTGCAGGAAGAACCGCTTTGACATACCCGACATGCAGCACGGCCCACGTGCGTTAGCTGGGTAAATGTACACGACTCGTTTGCCACCTTAATACGCACTACCCGAGCACTGGCTGTGCAATGCAAGTGCAAATGTGACCCATGCAAAGGCAGGGGGGAAGATGCAGGGAACACACGCCTTGTTTTAGGTCTAGAGCCGGAATTAAAATGCCCTCTTGCAAGCTTTCTACTTTCCGAGGAGGTGAGACAGAGCTGCCAGTGGGCAGAGCGGGCTCAAACATCTTGGGTAAAATATGGAGTGTGGCCAACAATAAGAGTAAGAGGAAAAGAGCAGTATGGAGCCCAGGCTCCAGACCATACTGGTATTTGGGTGTTTTTCTTCCCCGTGTGCATCACCAGCCGCCGCTGCTGGGAGGTGGGACAGCCTGGGTACCCACGGGGCGGCCGGCGGGGACAGCGGCTGTGGGGGCAGCCCCGCTCCTGGGGTTCGAGCCTGCTCTGGCAGGAGGTCAAAAAGGCAAAGTTTCCTGGGAGGTGAATTATCAGAGGGAGCAATATTGGCAGGTCAAGCACATCGGTGCTGGGGTAATACAGTTAAGGTGCAGAGCCTTGGAGGGAGCCCGGCCGAGGAGTGCAGCATTAAAGCAATGAGCCCGGCTTAATCTGCCCCAAGTGAGGGCAGTGGGGTCTTTAATATTGTGTCAGGCTTGCAGGCCCGTGTTGGCGGGTTATTCTTCACGGCAGCTAATGCCACTGGGCTAACTGAATTAGCCCCTCCTTCCGCGGGGTGAGCGTGGGGTTGCCGGGAGGGCGATCGTGCCTCGCAGCTGCAGGGAGAGCGAGTGATGGCCTGGAAATTCAATCAGGTGAGGGGCTGCCGCCGTCCCCAAAGGACAGGGAGCAGCTGGATTGAGGACGAGAGCCCGGGACGGGGATGCCGGTGGCTGGCTCCACGCTGTCCCTGGGCAGGGTGTCCTCCGGGGGCCGGTCCCTGCTCGGGATGGGACCGAACGCTGCCTGCGTCCCTCAGCTCACCATCCACCAGCCCTCTGTGAGCATCACCAGGCCTCCAGGCCTCGGTGTTTGGTCCCATCTTGCTCACCATGGGGTGCACAGGGTGCACCCACAGGGTGCAGGGGCCCGCAGGGTGTCTCCAGCCGAGCCGGGCAGCCCGGGTACCAGCCTCCAGCACGCCTGCAGCATCTCCTTTTGGTCAGGTTGAACTGAAAGTTCATCGGTGAGGGACGGCCAGGCCCGAGGAACTCACACGTAGGACTTCTGACTGGCTTCACTGTTGGGACAAGCTGCCAAGGGACTGCATGCCCTGAGGGACCGCACAGCAATGGCCCAGCATCATTCCCAGAGGTCATTTTCTGTCCTTTACATTTAAAAAAAAATCAAAATCAAAACTTTGCAAGCATTTGGTTGTTGTCCTCCAAACCTGCCATTGCTGTTTACCTCTCCCAGCCTCTCCGATTTTTTTCCTCTTTACATCTAGTTGAAGGTATCCCGGTGAATAGCGCAGCATCCCGAGCAGGCACCGCTGTCCGTGCACTGCCTGCAGTGCCTCTCACCTGGGCGTTGGGGCTGGGGACAGCCTGGACCCGGGCAGGGGCAGTTTGGCAGCTCCAAAAGCAGGATCTGAGCTGTGGCTGGGCGATGCTGCAGTGTTGGGGTGCTCGCTGCTCCCCCCATGGGCACAGCCCCCTCCGCACCAGCCCTGCCTCGAGCTGAAGCCACCGTCCCTTTGTCCCTGCAGGTCCCCTTTCCTTTCCAGGTGCCCCTTTGATCTTCAAACCTGCCCCAGCTCCCTCCGCCCCCCTCCCTCGCATTGTTATAAATGGAGGCTTTGGCTGCCTTTAAATAGTCATATCTATCAGACAAGCTCATGTCAGCCATAAATCCTGCAGTAATGATGATTTTCTAAGTGGGTCGACCAGAGCTATTTCCGCTCCAGCCTCAAGTTACCGCACATGTCCCCCCCCAGGGGCCGGCAGCTTCATTTGTTGTCCCCCTAATTGTCATTTCTCCTCTACGTGCTCAGGCAGAAGCTGGAAGGAAAAGAGCTGGGGGTCCCCTCTGCCCCCACGTGTCCCTGCCTGGGAGGGGGATTTGGAGGGGGGGGTGAGACTGCAGGCAGGGGACTGGCAGCAGGAGCCCACCATATGGATGCCCTTACACCTCGTCCCACGCCGCCCCCCTCCCCAGCTGTGCCCGACGTGTGAAAGCTGTAATTGCAGGTAATCCCCCGGCGCTGCGCATGGTTTGAATTTGGCAAGAGCAGGAATGTGGAAGGGAGAAGGGGAAATAATACTGACCAGGCGCTCTGCGGGGCCAACATCTGCACGAGCCATCAGCGCACATCTGGCCGTGGGTCCCTTTGCTTGGTCGCCTGGCCAGTCGCTGTGGTAGCCCAAGGGGTCTGCCTGCTGCCCCATGAAGGGCAGGGCACGGACACCCCGTAGGCTGACATTGCTGCTGAGGTTTGGTCGGTCGCATGGACTTTCTGTGCCTTGTAACACAGAGAAGGGCTGCCAGGGTGCCCTTCACTCTTTCTTCTGCAGAGCAGAGCCCTGGCATGCTCCTCCAGGCTTCCTCGGGCTGGCGCTGCCGGGCAGCACCCCACAGTGAGATCCCTCCGGGGAGGCGAGGAGAGGTGGGACCAGCAGTGCCAGAGGGGCTTTGTTGCCTCCGGGTGCCATAGACCTCAGCTGGTCTGTTTGCACTGGATAGGGGTGGAAAGCCTGGATGTCCTCTAGGTAAAAGACCTGCTGGACCTTCTCATCCTGACGCTTTAACTCCAAGATTTCTTTGGGAATATGCATAGTCAAGGTGCAAATCCTTGCTGCTGGTGAGCTCTGTCATGCGGGGGGGGGGGGGAAGCTTTAAGCAGCAGGCTCTGCTGTTCCATCTCCTAAATGTGGCTGGTGCCTGCCTGGGGCTGACCCAGGAGCACGAGCACCCCCTGCCCAGTGGCTGACATCCCCTCCTGCCCTCCCAGCCCCGAGGAAAACAGCCTGAGCTCGCCCAGCGAGACAGCAGATGCAGTCGCCTCCCAAGGCTTCAGCTAACCCCCCAGCTTTCCGAGGGCAGTGCAGGTGTCATAGGCATTGTCTCTTTGGAAATTAATTTTCCTGTCGATTTCCTTATTTCTCCTAATTGATGAGGGGCAAGTCTTAGGCGTGTTGCCAGCGGCACCAGCCACAGCCTCCCGTAGGCATCAGTGGAGCCAAAAGCGCGAGCGCTGAGGGCTGGGGAGTGTAATGAACTCTCAGAGGACTCGTTGCAGCTCAGCCCGTGCTGTAGATTAGCTGAGGAATCATCTGGCCCAGCTATTAACTGTCCCATTTAACATCATAAATTATTAACCTAATTTTGAGGAGGGTCGGTGACGGATCACGCTGATTTTGTCGGCCTCGCCGCAGCCTCCCCGTGCGGGCAGAGCCTCCGGCAGCGCCTGGGAGCGGTGCCTGCGGGAGGACGGAGATGGGGACAGCACATCCTTGCTGCGGGGAGGCTTCCAGCCCAGCGGAGGGGCCAGGGACAGCCAGGGCAGGGCAGCGCCTGGGGGGACGCTTGGTGAGGTGAATATAAGGGATGTCCCATGGGGAAGAGCAAAGCAATCCCCTCCCCGGCTTTTGAGGTGTTGAGGAGCCGTGGCGATGCTGAGAAACGCATCCAGACCACTTTGTGCCCCATAACACACAGCTCCAGGGCTGTGTCGCGGGCACTTTGTCCTAGAGCTGTTCCCTGTCACCGCTGGCTGGCTGACCAGGTCGCCTGCCCCTAGAGGAGCTGGGTTAAGCATCTCACGGGCTGCTCTTTAGTCTGTACAGCAGAGCGTTGGGAACATCTGCTTCTCTCCTTGCACTCATAGAGTAGATCTTGTTTTGAATGTGGCAGCACTTCCTGGGAGAAGTTAATAAAATAGGGGGAAAAGTGAATTCTTTGGTCTAAAAGTTTTATGCCGTTCAGAGCTTTTTTCAGCTAATCGGAGTGCAGTGGAAATTTTAGGGATATCATCTTTTCTTTCCCCTTTACCTTTATAAAGAGAGATGCGCGCAGAGAGAAGGGGCTAAGAAACACCCTCCAACCAGCATTATTTCCTAACCGCGCGGAAAAATTTTGAAGTCGTTTGGCTTGTCAAAAACCATACAGCCCTCAAGGAGAGCAAGCTCTGAAAACCCTTGTAAAACGCCTCTTTCATTCTGGCATCGCAGAAAGGACTTTTTGTTTCCCGGCGAGCAGCTGCGCGGCTCAGCACTGCCTGTCCGTGCGCGTGTCCCGGCCGCTAACCCAAAGTGCCCGGAGCTCGTGCTGCCACTGCTGCTCCTCTCCTGCAAAACATGAGGCTGGAAGAGTCCAGCATTTGCAGACCCAGGGCTTCCACATGCCCCTGGCCCGCGGCGAGCCTTTAGACATCTGCAGGATGGAGAAGGCACAAGGAAATTGCGGTGCGCACGCAGCGCAGCCCCGCGCGGGGCTGGTGCCCAGCACACGGATATAAAATACAGCGCCCTGCCATAAAACATGCACTGCTAGTCTATATATTTTGCAATCCCTTTAAAGATTTTTTTTTTCTTTAAACCCCTCACCCCAGCTCCCTCCGCACTCTCCCCCCAAAAAAATTATTATAAAGAATTATTGCCATTAGTACGTCTTTCCCAGTGAAAGGAGAAAATCGCCTCATTCATAATTTATACCCTCAATTACTATTAATAAAGAAATATTTCAGCAGAAAATCGCCTGGGAAAATTACACGTAACATTGCATTAACATTCTATTTGAACATTTTCATCACATTTGTTATAGAGTTAATAAGAGGGATATGCTCCCCTGACTTCTTCATGAAATTATGGGCTGCCTATGATAGTTTAATCTTTTAGACTTTATATAATATATTCACTTTACTAATTGAGCTATCCAAGGAGCAGTTAGGGATGTTCTTAAACGTGGAAGACAAAGTAATCAGGGCCGTGACTTCCTGACTAGCGGATCTTCTTCCGGAGATGGGGAGCCCCACGTGTGAGGAGCACACTGCCGTGTGTGTGCTGGGTGCTGCTCCACCAGCCCTTCCCGTAACGCCCTGCCTGCGCTGGCAAGTCAGGGGGCGTGCAGGGCGTTGGTGGTTTTCAGGCTGGAAAAATATTCCCCAAAAGCTCCGTTTGTATTTCAGGGAGCGGGTCTGGTGGGCATGACCGAGGTCTTCTCCCTGGAATAAGAAATGCCCCGCGTGGGGGGTTTCTCAGGAGCAGTGCTTCGTCTGGACAAGCCTTTAGGGTCGAATTCACTACTGGGCCCAGTAGGATACCCCGTGGGCATTGCTCTTGCCCGGTGTGAGCTCGTCCGTAGGTGAGCACCTGCAGTCACCCCCAAACTGCTCTTACGACTTCAGATCCCTGCAGACTGCTGGCAAATCCTGACGGTGAGCCAAAGGGTTAACAAAAAGCTTTCATGCCCTGGGATTCATTATCTGGAACTCATTAAACAGCAAATAAGAGCCCGGATGTTGCCAACTGAGCCCTGCTGAAGGCACCTCCTGGGGGTGAGGCAGCCTGGGACTGCAGGAGGAGTCCTGCAGGAGGCCAGAGACGGGACCCAAAGCTGTAGGTTGGTCACCTCGGGGCTGAGCTCTGTCTTCCCAACCCGTGTGAGCCCACGGGGGGACAGGGACACGTGTGCGACAGCCCAGGCCCGCTGTTCCCCACGGAGCAGAGCACCCCGCATGGTTGCAAAGGGATGCACAGCGCCATCGAGGTTTTACTGGTGGAGCCTGCTCATCCCCGGCACGTTGCTCCTGGGGTGCTCAGCACCCTCCCTGCCGAGCTTGCAGCCAGCATTTTCCTGGGTGACACGAGCCTTGGCCACCACTGAGCCACGCTGGGCAAGCAGCAGCCCAGGGAGCCCACAACGGGCAGGGGGCCACGAGCTGCCCCCTCTGCCAGCACAGGGGGGGAAATTTCCAGGGCTGAAGGGGCAGAGACCAGGGAAGGTGAAGCCTGGGCTGTCGGCCCAGGGAAGGGCAGGATGGGCCACGCTGCAAACAGGACAAGGCTTGTAAACAGGGCTCCAGCTGGGATAAATTTAGTCCGTTGGGGCTGCAGCTCCAGCGCAGCAGGACACAGTGTCAGGGCATTGTCGAAAGGAGAAGGGGGGAAAGAAGCTGAATAAACAAACACAGCTTGTCCCTTTTTTTTTTTTTTTTTTTTTTTGTCCCAGCGTTGTTGTTTCAGCCGGACAATTGCCCTGCAGATTGAGGGAACAGGCTGGAGTTCTCCCAGCCTGTTCCCTCAATTCTTTTTTGCTTTGTGTTTCCACGCGGGACCATATCGTGGCATTGCTGTGCCCCGTACCTGTGTGCTCGGACAGCCTGCAGACGCTGGCCCCAGGGTCACTGCTTTGCAGCCCCGCTGGGACCACGCAGCATGGCTGTGGCAGTCATGTAAATTTTACTTTCTGTGCGTGCACAGCCCAGGCTGACACCCATGGGTGTCTGGGAGCATTTGTACGTGGGGCAGAGCAGCTCTGGAGGCGACCTCCTCTGCGGAGGAGCTGAATGTCTCTGCAGGACTTGAGAAAGGGAGATCAGGGCTCCCAAGCGCTTTCCCTAGTTCTGTCGTGGGTTTTGGACAGGCCTTATTTCCCTGACAAAATCACCCGTGATCTGAGGAGCAAAGGGCACGGATAGCTCTGTCAGCGCTGCTCTGCCAGGACCAAAGTCTTCTCTAAAGGCCATGTTTAGAGGCAGCCTAATTTTCACATCTTAATTTTATTTTTCTCACATCTCTCCCTGACACACACATACACACACACACACTCCTATTGGAAAAACGATTTTAATACCCATGGCACATTGTCCTGGTGTGATATAAAATCCAATGACATGTGGCATTTGGAAAAGGTCACTTCCCCCATCAGGATTCATTATCCTGCCTCAGCCCGGGAAGCCATGGGGTTGCCCCCGCCTCTGCGGACCCCTTGCCCCTCGCCGGCTGCGGTGGGCGAGCAGGACGAGGGGACGAGGCAGGGCAGCCCCTGCAGCTGCAGAGCGAGGGCTCTGCTTGCTCGTGCTCACGTCCCTGCCCGTGGGAAGGCTCAGGACGTGCAAACCAGCTCCTCTGGTCAGTTTTGGGTGCACAAGGCTCGGGCTGGCTTTCTGCTGCCTCCCCCTGCCCCATCTCTGTTCCCGTTAGAGCAGGAGCCGGCTCTTGCGGTGCCCTCGCTCCGCACGGTTGCAGAAGGGAAACGTTCCCCTTCCCTGTTTCACTTGTTCAATTTTCAGCCGGGCGGGTTTGGGAAGTGCCCTTCTGGGTCGGTGCTCACCACCAGCTAGGCAGAACCGAGAAGAGAAAGCGGAGGAGACCAGGAAAGCCCGGCTCCTTCCCCAGGACCCCCTTTGCCCAAGCACACCCACCCCCCAGGCTGCTTCCAGCTCCCTGCAGACCCAGGAAGGGCGAGCCTGGAGGTGCCCAGTGACACCTCCCAGCGAGACGTCCCATGGGGAGGGCAGGGGGACTGGCATTGAGGACTTCTCTCCTCGGCCACAAGCGGCCTCGGGCCACTCTGTCTCCCCCATGGGTCGGTTTCCCACCCGCAGCAGAGGGGAGGCACGAGGGTGGGTGCGGGGAGAGCAGAGGCTGGGGCAGGGCAGGGGATGAGGGCAGGAGCAAGGGTGTTTTGTTTTTTTTTCCAGAAAGAGGAGGATTTGCATTATTTTTGCATCAGGGAGTAGGGTTTGATGCCTGCTGAAGATGACTTTTCCGAGTGCTGAGGGTGATGGTGAGCGTAGCCCCTTCCACCGTATAAACACCAGTGAGTTATGGGTACCCCAGCCTCTAATTATGCAGTCAGCCCCAAATAGGCTGTGTCTAACGAGGCTGACAGACTAATATCTCAAGAGCCTTTAATGCGTTATCATCTCTTGCTGTATGACCTCATATTTATAACTGCTCTGGTGGGAGGTTGAGAAATGTCCTTCTCTTCCCCCAGCCCCCTCCCCAACTTCCCCCCCCCCCCCCAGCAGCAGCTCCTCAGCCTCATCTGTTAGGATCAGGAGGAGAGAGGCGACTTCTCTCCATCCATCACCAGCCGAGTTCGCGCTATTAGATGATTAAAGACATTTTTTATAATATTTGGAAGAGGCTTTGAAACGTCTCTCAAACAGGGTGATTTATGCCCGCTTAACCCTTGCCTGGCCGGGCCGGGGGCCGGGGGTGGCGGCGGCCCAAGCCGTTGGGCAGCCCGGTGACAAGGTGTGATTCATGAGCGCGCGGCACCTGCAGGAAGCTCCGGGCAGCTCCCAACGCAACGGGGACTTGGTGGTTTCTGAGGCTGCAACGGCTCGAGCAGGAGGAAATGGCGCCTGCCCCCTCCCCAGCACTTACACAAGAGGCCCCCGGGGGGGCCGTGCCCCACCGCACGCATATGGCACCTCCTGCTCCTGTCTGTGAGCGGGACCGTCCCGTCCCGTCCCATCCCATCCCATCCCATCCCATCCCATCCCATCCCATCCCATCCCATCCCATCCCATCCCATCCCATCCCCATCTCCATCCCCATCTCCATCCCCTCCCATCCCCTCCCATCCCCTCCCATACCCTCCCCACCCAATCCGCTCCCATCCCATCCCCTCCCATCCGCTCCCATCCCATCCCCTCCCCTCCTCTCCCATCCCATCCCATCCCATCCCATCCCATCCCATCCCATCCCATCCCATCCCATCCCATCCCATCCCATCCCATCCCATCCCATCCCATCCCATCCCATCCCATCCCATCCCATCCCCATCCCCATCCCCATCCCCATCCCATCCTTCCCCATCCCATCCCACCCCATCCCATCCCATCCCATCCCCATCTCCATCCCCATCTCCATTCCCTCCCATCCCCTCCCATCCCCTCCCATCCCCTCCCCACCCAATCCGCTCCCATCCCCTCCCCTCCCCTCCCCTCCCCTCCCCTCCCATCCCATCCCATCCCATCCCATCCCATCCCATCCCATCCCATCCCCATCCCATCCGCTCCCATCCCCTCCCCTCCCATCCCATCCCATCCCATCCCATCCCATCCCATCCCCATCCCATCCGCTCCCATCCCATCCCCTCCCCTCCCATCCCATCCCATCCCATCCCATCCCATCCCATCCCATCCCATCCCATCCCATCCCATCCCATCCCATCCCATCCCCATCCCCATCCCATCCCATCCCATCCTTCCACATCCGATCCCATCCCATCCCATCCCATCCCATCCCATCCCATCCCACCCCATCCCATCCCATCCTCACTGACATGAGCCACTTGTGCTCCCGCTCCACGCTTCCCTTTCCCTTTTCCCCGTCTCTCCCCTGCCCTGTGGATGCCGTGCTCCCAGGTGCAAAGTCTCGCTCTCATAAAAAGTCACGGGCATCTAGATCCATCTTTAGGGCATCGCAGCCTTGCTCAGAGTCAGTCAGAAAGACTTGTGGGGATGATGGCCGTGCTCATCCTAAAAACCTGCCGGAGGCCAAATCGCTGATGATCTCCGTGGTTTGTCCCAGTGGGGAGTGGAGGCTTGCCCTCAGGTTGGGGAAGGAAGCCCGCCTCCTCTGATCACAGACGTAATATTTCATAATCCCAATTTCTTGTCAATTGATTGCCAGATAGAAGCGACAACCAAAGAGGGCCCCAGGCGTCTGCAACTGCCACTCATCGTATGATTTTAACTCTCCCCCTCTGTAAGTTTGCATTATTTTCTTCTTGTTGTTGTTGTGTCCTAAAGAAACATTTTCCCCCCTTCCCTCCCCAAAAAGACTCAGAAATCCCGCTGCCCTCGTCAATTCGGTACTGAATGTCTGAATAGCCGAGGTGGGTTAATGCATGACTAATAGGTGTTTTATTAAAATGGTTGGTCTGTCATTACAGAGTCCAAGAGATCAATAGATTTCTTATAATCATGACCTAAAATCATCTTTAGCGCCACTGCTTGCGGGTGTCAGACCCTGGGCAGCACACTTAGGGGGCCTTGGCATCTCCTGCCACCCCCTTGTGCCCCCTGTGCCATGCGTGCCCCCAGTGCTCCCACAGCCAGGGAATTGCGTGGCCCGGCCACCCCCATCCCCAGCCCCTGTCCCGAGGGTGCAGACCCCCCCAGTGCCCAGCCTTGCCGGCTGTTGCACCCCCTAATTCCCCGTGGGGTGCCGCCTCCCGGCTCCCCCCTCCATCTGCCTGGATGGGATGCCTGCCCCGAGCCACTCCCGGCCAGCTCTGGAGACACCGTGACAAATCCCACAGCCACGGGACCCCGGCCCCGGTGGCCTCAAATCCCTCTGCGCAGTCCCCACAAGCATGCCTGAGGCTGGGGACCCTCGCTGCGGGGTTGATGCTCTCTGGGTGTTTGGCCCTGCTGCAGCCTCTCCGTCACCTCCTCATCCTGCACGTGGGGCCGGATCAGCCTTGTGCCCCCCCAGCTCTGCTCCCTGCCCTCACCCTGTAGCCCCTGCAGGGGATGAGAGGGTTCACGTGGAATGAAGGCGAGCCCATCCCGTTACTTTCCACGTCTCTTTCCTGCACTCATCCAGCTACGTCTGGGTTGAGCAACCTGGTGAGAAATCCCAGGGCTCCCGTCTGCCCCACGGGTGCGTGCCCAGTGCTCGTCTCCTCCCACATCCTCGCCATGGGGCTGGGAGGAGATTTTCCAGACCCCCTGGGTCCAGCCCTCTCCTTCCCCGCCTCATTGCTTATTTTGGGGCCATTACGTTCGACAGGGAGAATTTGTTTCTGTCCAGAGCCGATGCCCGGACAGTCTCAAGCCTCGGTGGATTTATCATCCTGAGCTTTTGTTTGTGGGTCTCCGGGACCCTCTGCCCCACAGCCAGATGCTTCCCCGCCTCCTCCAGGGAGCCTGCTGCCCCTGGGAGCCCTGACCCCACCGTTTCTGTGAGGATGCCCAGACGGGCAGGCTCCCCGCACCCTCACACACCGGGCACACGCATGCCCCACTCCGCAGCCCCACGGCTCGGTGCCGAGGAGGGGTAAGAACATCGGGTGGCAATTTGGGGGCTCGGGAAGCTCCAGCTCATGTCTGTGCTGACATCCCGTGCCAAGTGACAGCAGGGTGGTGCAGACGCCTGCACCCATGGCTGCGCTGCCCATCTACGTGCATGGTCAGTGTGACCGCATTGGGGTTGTGGTGAGGATTTGGGGTCCTTCAGGCTCAGGTTTAGCAGGACGGAGCTGTAATGGGATTGCGTTTCCGAATCGCCACCACTGCTGCGTCAGATGGGGATCATCACTGAGACCCCCCCTATGCCACCAGCCCCTCTCTTGCTCTCCTCCTGCCCCAGGGGCAGCCTGGCCACCCGGGCGAGGTGACCAAGGGTCGCTCTGGATGCCAGCAGGGCCTGAGGAGAAGGAAAGGGGGTGCAGGGCCCCTCCACCAAGCACCACCCGTCCCCACAGCCCCGTCCCCTCCCCGGCCGCCCGCATTCCTCCGCAGCACCGGGGAGGGGGCCAACCTTTGGCACGTTTATTGACACTCCCTGAGTTCATACTGCGACTCTACAATCTTTCCCCGAGATTATTAAGAATTAATTGATCGTTTTTATATTCCCCCCGATACCCAGTGCTGCTCGGCGACAGGCAGCGGGAGGAGGAAGGGAGACGGGAGGAGGGCGGGGTGTGTGTAAAAAACACACTGATAAATGTTAATTACTCTTTTACAGCCCTTGTCAAATTCCAAAGCAAGTCGTAAATTCATTAAACTCTAACGGATTAAGCACATGCAGCTTATTTAGTCGCCATAAACAAGATCATTTGGATGTTGATTTTCCCCTTTTTATTGCTCCAGCAGAAAAGGGGAAAAATCAGATCAGGGAAGCAGTTGGTGGTTACCAGGGTGTCAGAAAAGTTTGGATTTATTTTGTATCTTGTTTTGGTGCTCCGTGGCAGCTCTCCGGAGCCCATCGGTCCTTGGGCTGTGCCTCGCAGGGAGTGTGGGGCTGCCGGGAGCTGTGTCCTTGCCCCAGGTGGCTGAGCCTGAGCGGGCAAGCAGGGGAGGAGAGGGGCTGTGGGACGTCGCCACCATGGTGCCAAAAGGGTCTCCGTGTCCCAGGGCTGCCTCCTTAGTGCTGATGGTCTTAAAGACCCGAGACAGATGGGATGCTTTTCCAATTCCCACCAGCTCTGCTCACTGTGGGACATTTCTGCGCCCACTCTGGCACTGTCCCCAGGGTGCTGATTGTGTCCCCAGCCGAGCCTGGCGGCGGAGGAGAGGAGCAGGGGAGGGATGCTGTGCTGCTGCCAGCACCGAACGGGGAGGGATGAGGTGCCCGTGGCTGCTCTGAACACGGGGACGGGCCCCGGGGTCCGGGCCCTACATCGCTGCCGACCCGCGCGGCGTGCTCGCCATCCTGCACTTGCACGTGTTAATAATCCAGGCTGACCTCCTGAGCCGCGGGAGCAGGGGAAGGAGAATGAGAGGAGGGTCACGGAGATTAATTAATACTCAGGGCTCTAATTATGAGTTTCTTCAACACCGGGCTTCTAATGAGGAACAGGCGCTGAGACAGCTCCGAGTCCCGCTGCCCCCCAGCTGGCCCTGCTGAGACGTCTCCTGCCTCCTCGCAGGGCCAAATGTTTGGGGAGAGGGATGGGAGCCAGCCCCCGGCCCCCTGCATCCCCCCCCACTGCTGCACGGCGAGCACTGGAGACCTCCCACCACTCCCAGCACGCCAGGGGGACAGGGGCAGGAGGTGACCAGGGACCTTGGTGGGAGCATCCCCTTGGCCCCACGGGGTGGAGGATGCTTTCCAGGTGTCATGCTGGTGGCTGGCTCTGCTGATGCTGTGGGGTTGGCCACGTGCCACTGAGCTGCTGGTGGCTGTGGGGCTTCTCCAGCACCCAGGAGCCTCCGGTGAGGCTGCGCTGATGGGAGCAGGCGGCAGCTGTGCGCTGCAGGCAGCAGAGGGAACTCTAAACACCTTGCCAGCGCTCGCTGCTTCGCTGCTACCGGAAAAAAAAAAATAAAAAATTAGGGCTTTTGCTTCAGCACTTCATCTAAAAAAATGTCCTGAGCAGTGGAGGGATGACCTCCTTCCTCTGGCCCTGCCTGAGCCCATCTCTGAAACCAGTATATCCCAGAGGCTCTGTGCCATGGGGATGCACACCACCCTCTGTGCTTGCCTCCCGGGGGGCAGAGGGGAGGAGAGGAGCCGCCGCGGGTCTCAAACACTGGGGTGTCATCCTTCAGAGCCCCGCTCCTGGCCAACATCTCCCTCCTGCAGGCTCCAGCCCTTTCCTCGCGGTGGGTGCAAAGGGCACTGATAAGCACTGCGCAGCCAGCAGTGCCTGCAGGGTCCCCCCTGCGCAGCCCGGGGCTCAGCTGCCGTCGTCCCACGCGGGGACGTGCCCCGGGCTCCGCTCCCGAGGTCCCCCCACGGCGATGGGCGCCGAGGGGGCGGCGAGGGGTTAACGGCAGGAGCGTGCCCCACGCTAAGCAGTAGCTAACAGCCACCAGCTAATAACTTTATGGCTTCAAAGCAGCGCATTTATCATGCTGAAGTTTG
Organism: Anser brachyrhynchus; assembly: GCF_964034855.1. Lineage (NCBI taxonomy): Eukaryota > Metazoa > Chordata > Aves > Anseriformes > Anatidae > Anser > Anser brachyrhynchus. Next base: position 10,704,919 of record NC_137702.1, on the reverse strand, counting down.
TTTATGCACTAGTTATATGGCGCATTATACCAGATCTGTGCTTGGCTGATAAATTCCCAGTGACAAGCGAGGCTACCAATGGGGACTTGCTGAGTCCAAAAGACCAGTAGCTTTTTCCTGAACTCTGCTTTCTGAGATAAGCGTGTTTTTTCCCTCTTTTACTTTGTAACTAGGAAAAAAAAAATAAGGCAAGCAGTAAAGTCAGAAAAAGAGGGATATTCCTGTCCCAGAAAAGTTGCCCAATGCGGAGCAGAGGAGGAGGAGGAGGAGGAGGAGGGAGGCTGCCTGGCGAGGATCTGCCCAGAGGCTGTGTGGCAGCACCTCCGTGGTGGCAAGTGATGCACATGGGCCTGTACCGGGAGATTTGTGCATGTGCAGAGCGGGCACTGACAAGCCCGTATGGGATTTGGATGTTCCCAGGAACAGCAAAGCTCAGTTCCTGCCGCCTTTAGGGAGTGTATTTTGGGGGTATTTTGGGGGTGGAAGGATTAGAGGGCAGCATGGTGACCTTCTAGTCCTCCCTAAAGTTTCTAAAGTGATATATGATCATACTATTCGTCATTATCTCTCACTGTTTTTATTGTACTTGTCATTATTTTGAGGTTGCGTGTGCGTGCAATTTGTTGCTGAGCACAGCACAGCTGCTGCGCTCACCTGTACCCCCTCACTGCTGGGTTAAATCGCGTTAATCCTGCTAATAATAATGACCTTCACATTTCTGGCTAGCTCTATCACTGGAGCCAAACCCACTTTGCAAACATTAACGAGCTCGGCCTCCCGACTCCGTGCAAACAGGATGGGTCAGGATTAGCTCTCCCACTGCGGCAGTGGGGAAACTGAGGCAGAAAGCAAGGAGCGGGCTGGTCCGAGCCGACCCCAAGTGGCTGCACGCAGAGCCTCTCAACCCTTTGCTTTAACCATTAGACCTCAACCTGCTCCAGTTCGAACCAGTGGAGGCTTTTCACTGGTCTCACTGGTGCAGCGTGACCTGGGGCTGCCTGGGATGCCCAGGTGGGACGCCCAGCCCTGCTCACGCCTCTGCAGTGCCACCGAGGTGCTTTGGGTGTCAGCAGCCCCCTGCTCCACCTGGTCCCTTCCCCGTGGGCTGCATCGCTCGTCCCCTTGTCCTGCTGCAGAAAACAAAAAGCCCCCTGCCTTGGTCTGGTGCCAAAAGCCCCCTGCCTTGGTCCGGTGCTCGGGGGCCATCAGACACATGGCTGTGCACCTCTCTGCATGCAGTCGTGCCCCCACAAACGTGCTTGCTTCGTGTGCTCCCCTGGGAGGGCATCTCGGTGTGTTTATCCGTGCATGTTTGTCCATGCATAAACATCTTCCTAAGTGCAACGTGTGCATAGGTACAAAATGCATGTCTCCATCTCCGCCTGCTGCGTTAGCATCCCTCCGTGGCCTCCCACCTGCACGGCCATCCCTATCGCAGGGTGTCCCTGGCGGGGCCGGGTACCTGTGGCATCCCCGGCCACGTACCTGAGCCTGTCCCACGTCTGTGTCCGTGCCTGCGCGTACCGGCCCCTGCAGGCTGTAAATACTGCCAGTGTGTCGGGGAGGTTGAGCGGTTTATGGCTCAAGGTCAGGCCCATGAATCATAAAAAGGTGTCGGAAGGAGCATTAACTCCTAGCCTTCGCTCGGTCGCTGTGTGGTTTCAGGCGGGGCCCCGGAGGCAGTGATTAAAGGGTGCACCTTCCCCTTTCAGTTTTACGGTAAAAGGAAAGCAGTAAATTAGAAGCCCGCGGGCTGGGGCAGGCCGAGTCCCGCCAGCGCAGCGCCTACACGAGGACCGACCACGCGCCCCGAGAGCCAGCGTGGCCACCCCGCCAGCACGGTCCCTGCCCCCAGCACCGGTCCCAGGGCAGGATCCGGCCCCTCCACGTCCCAGAGCCATTTGTCACCACTGGTCCTCGCGTGGCCGATGGCACGGGGTGGCCGCGGGTGCTCAGCCCCGTGGAGAGGCAGCGTCCATCGCTCTGCGCTTTTCTTTATGACTCCAGCTATCGTTAACTCGAGTAATAAAATTTTTTGAATCCAAATAGATATAATTAACATTTAATGCCCCTGTTTTCTTGCGAATTTTCAGGACTATTAAAAGCTGCGCATGGATTGAGGAGGGGAGGCAGATGTTTCTGCTGCTGAGGTGGGAGTAGGGGACAAAGCCCCATCACTTCTGGGCTCCTTGTGCCAGGTCTGCAATGCTGGGGGGCAGCAGGGGGGACATCCAGCCCTGTGGGGCGCAGCATGGCCGTGACGGGGAGCAGGGGATGAAGGCTGTCCCCAAATCCCACTTTTCCCTATCGCCCAGCTATGTCAGCAAGCCTGGGGAGACCCAGCCGTGCGCGTGGCTGGGGGTGAGCCACCGGCGTCACCGGTGCCCACAGCGCCCACCTGCCCCCAGAAGCAGCGGGAAGGGCTGCGGGGAAGGCGGCCTGAGGTCCCTTGGGTGCCCCGCAGCACCTGCCAGCCTGGCAGCACCCCCGGCCCTGCCCGCTGCCTGCGGGGCAGGCTGCCACCGCCTGCCTGCTGCCGGTAATAGCAGGGGCCTCGGGGCAGGCCGGCAGAGCACATCTGGCCGGGGATGCTGCAGGGACCCTCCTCGGCGCGGACAGCCGGGAGCACAGCTCTGCCGCTGGGGAGATGGAGGTGGGCTGGAGGAAAAGCCCGGTGGCCTGAGGTTGGGGCAAAGCAGAGCCTAGCACGGCTCTGAGGAGGGAAGGAGGGAGCCCAGCAACTTGCCAGGAGGGAAAGTGCTGCTCCTCGCCCTAAAAAAATCGTGCTTTATCCCCCCACACACACCCCGGGGAATGGCATCGCGGGGGCCTGGAATTGACGGGGCTGCCAGAGCTGATGGATGGCGCGACAGGGGGAGCAAAGCGGGTCAGCAGAGCAGAAACCAGCGCAGACAAAGAGACAACGTCCCCGCTCACAAACGCAGGCGGTGACACCCTGTGCCGGGGCTGGGCCCCGAACAGCTCTGCCTCTGTTGTGCTGCAGTGCTGGCACAGCTGGGGTACCTGGGGTGCCACCCGGCGACGCTGGGCTCACCCCAACAAGAGCGCCCTTTCTTCATCCCCGCACAGGCTCCGATTGTTCGGGTGTTTCCCCTGCCACCACCTCCTGGGTCTGCTGTTCCCAGAGGCTGCGCTGGGAGGATTTTCAGCAGAGACGCTGGGGCTTCACTGGTTTCGATAAAGGGGCCAGGTTTGCTCAAGCAGAGCCAGATCAGGACACCTTGGTCCTCTTGGCAGTGCTGCTGTGTGAGCCTGCAGCCTGCCTGTGCCTCGGTTTCCCCACCTGAGGTCCTGCTCTGCCTTTGCACGTGCACTGGTGCATTCACCCAGAGTGGATGTGCTCAGTGCCCAGGGCAGCCCTGGTGCGGGCAGTGTTCCCTGCTGGGCACATAGCACCCCACTGGCCATCCCAGAGCAGAGAAAAGGGAAGCTGGAAGGTGGGAGTCTGGGCTGGTGTGGGTTTCAGAGGCCAGCTCCAGGTACCTGGCCATGTATAGGGGCCAGCAATGAGATAAACTGAGTTTTTGTAAATGCTGGAGGTGGTGGCTGCAAGGGGAGCGTGAGAGACCGGTCATCTCTGTTAGCTACAGCCCTAACGTCAGTGAAACTTGTGAGCACTTTCTGTACCTCTCCAGTTTTTTTTACATCTCCATTTTTTTGTACCTCTCCAGCCCCGGACAGATCTGAACCTCCTGCCCTTAGCTTGGCTCTCAAACAGCTGCCGAGCATGCCCGCAGCCGCGAGGAGGAGGAGGAGAGCGGGAAAGGGGCTCAGCTTCAAATCGATGTTGAGCACTGTGATAAGAATCTCTTATCGCCGTTGTCATTGTAATGGCTGGGACTGAAATGTGGGCTGAGCGAGGCCGGATCTTGGCACAGCCAGGGATGAGGAGGAGGAGACAGGGGCGCAGCAGGGAGGCGGTGGTGGCTCTGCGGTGGGCTCCCAGCTCTTCCAGCACCCCCTTGCTCTCTCCAGTGATGACCATAACCAGCTCCCCTGTCCCTTCCCAGCCCCGGGTGCTGTGAGTGGTGTTACAGCAGGCAGCAGCAGCCTCCGGTGCCCTCAGCTGCAATGCCATTCCCTCAGAGCCGTGCTCTGCATCTAACCCCTCACACTTTTCCCCTATGTTTTATTAACAACTGTTGATTGGGATCCCAAGGTCATCTGGCCGTGAAGAGCCACAGATAAAATCTAACACCGCTGCAATCCCCTGCATCTCCAGACCCACCAATCTCCCCGTCTATCTGCAATCTCTCTTCCACGGAGCTTCCTTCCAGCCGACAAGCCCCAGAAGGTTAAACCCGGTCCTGCAGCAAGGCCACTGCTCTGTCCTCCCGTGACACCCCCAGGGGCACGGCTGGGTGATGCGATAACTCCCTGCCTGCTCCCCAGGGGCTCTCCCCCTTCGCTGCCCTGGGTGGGGAGGATGCTGCCCCTTGCCCCCAGTCCTGCTGCCTACGTGGGGCTCTGGCGTGCCGTGCTGGGCAGGGATAAAGTCAGCAGTGGGGACTCGCACAGCTTCATCCAGCCCTGCTCTTGTTCTGCTGGAGAGGGTGGCTCTGAACGTATGGACTGGTTTTTCCAATCCTTCTGGATGCAGGTTTCATGGATGCTCCCAGCTTGGTGTTGGGGAGCGGGCGGCTGGGGTGCCGCTCCGGAGAGGTGCCTCGGGGCTTGCCCAGTTAATTCCAGGAGGAGCAGCGTGTCAGGTCGAGTGAAATTGGCCCGCTGCAGGATTTATTAATGTTTCCTTCCCTCTGCCTCCTGCTAGGTGCTGTGCTAAGATCCCGCGCCGCGCAGCCATCTCGCTAAAGCCAAGGGGGGCTTAGTGCTTAAATGGTTTTCTTGCCGCTGAGGAGTTTAGTGCTTGTCAACAAGCCTGAGACCTGGCTGAAGTGCCTTGACAAACAGGGCAGGGGGGGCGGAGGAAGCAGGCATCGGTGCTAGGGGAGCAGGGAGCACATGGACCGGGTGCCCAAACTGCCCCACGTGCATGGGGTTGTCATGTACCCAGCTCTGTGCATCCCCTCCGGCAAGGAGACAAATTCGGCTGCCCCCTGCTCCCAGGAGAGGTGCATCTGGCCCAGCTCTGTTTGAGTTTAAACCTCTCGGAAACATCTTCATTAAACAACACTAATGTGAAAAAGCAGAGCATGCCCATATATTTTTAGCCCTTGCTTTTTAGGCTCTACCAGGAATAGATCTGTGCATGCGAACTCATTTTGTGCTCGGCATTAATCTGCCTGCTTCAGCTGTGTGCGCTCCTGGGGCGAGCCCGAAGCGGGGCCGAGCACTGTTGCAGTAACGAGCTGGCTCTGCAGATGGGGATAGCAGAGCTCGGAAACCAAACCCAGCTCCAGATGCCACTTGGAAAGGTGGCCCTGCCTGGGGAGGGCAGGAGGGGACCCTCGCCTCCCCTTGCACCCCAGCCTGCCCTGCCCAGAGTGTGCTGCAGCAGCAGCAGCCTTGGGTGCCCCACTTGCTGCTGCCAGTGGGTCGCCTGAGTCAAGCGTTTGAGCAGGATTCGGAGGAGGGCTGGGTGGTTTTATGGGCAGTAATTGCATTTACAGCCCTGCTGGCTGAGGCACTGATCGAGGGGTGAGCCCACTCCCCGCTGAAAGCTGGGTTGCATGGCTGTCCCGAGGGCAGCCCCATCCTTTGAAGCGTCTTTGGCTGACCACTGCCCCGTGAACTCGTGGGTCGGCGAGGTCCTCAGCTGGTGTAAGCTGGCATTTCTGCATGGATTAAGCCTTTCACTTCGTGGGAAGTGCCAGTGATTTTGTTTCTTCGCCCCGCTCCTTGGCTTTGTCCTGCCACCCGCGGTAGCCGCAGGCAGCCCCCGGCACACCCCGCATTGTTTCCCCATCACCTGCCGCAGGCCCCGCATGTTTCCATTTAGTCGACATGGTGGAAAGCTGTAAAACATATGTCTGCTTCCCAAGGAGAGAGGAAAAATGACTTCAACAGCTTGGTCCAGTTAACAGCTTGGGCTCTCGACTCCACTGCTGGCTTGGCAGGGACTCTGTCCAGCTCTGCATTAGCCGGACCAAGGCGCGTGCCCGGAGGGAAGAGTGCTTGGGGGAATGATGCTTTTGGGAAGGGTGCCCCCAGCAGCACCGGGGCTGGGCTGTCCCCAAAGAGCGGGCAGCGGCAGCACTTTCCACCCCACCCGCCACGGGCTCCTCCCAGCACAGCTCCCCATCCATCCCATACATTTACCTAACGCTAATGAGACGTATTGATTGGAATGATGGGATTTGTAAAGGTCGCGGGGTTAAAGTACATAAAACCAGCCTTTCTGGAGCTGCAATATCAGGGCCGATGGGTCTGGTGGGAGAGATTAAAGGCCTCGTGCTGCAAGAATGGAGAGAGCTGACAGCAATTACATTTCAGATGTGTGCATAGTTATAAACCGCCCCCCAACACCCACAAGACAGGCAGCCATGTCCCCACCATCACAGAGCAGGTCTCCTGCCCGGTTATGACAGAGCAGATCAGGGAATGAAAGGGGAAAAGGAAGGGAGAGACTGGTGGTCCCATTGGGCAGGTGGTGCCCAGCCCCATCCCTGCGGCTGGGCTCATGCCGCTCTTTTCAGATTCTTTTCAGCATCTCTGCACTAAAATCACATCGGTGGCATTAAACTTCTAAAGCGCTGCAGTCCCTTTTGTGAGAGCAGGACTCCCACTGCTGGTAACGAGCTGGCAGGTCATTAGAGCCGGGGCTGTCCCTGGGGAAGGACCCTCCATCTGCAGAGCTTCCTGCTTGAGGGCTGCCCCAGACCCCAGGACCTCAAACACTGTGGGTGAACGGGGATTTGCCCCATGTCAGGGTTAACAGCTCTCTGTAGGAGGAACGGATCCAGATTTGACTTTCTCCAGAGGCTTTTTTCAGCCGTGGCTGGGGATACTCAGTGCTCAGCTCCGGATTTTCCCCTACCAAAGACATCTCTCCTGGAGCTGCAGGGCCAGCACCAGTGGAACCGTCTCACCCTGTCCTTGCTGGACACGGTCTGTCTGGTTCTGGGTGCAAACCAGAGAAGAAAGCCCACGCACAGCCATAGCACCTGGAGGTGACGTGCTGTATGTGCTGGGGGCTCCCATGCTGGCTGTGGGTACCCGTCTGGGTGCAGGGCGACAAATATCTGACCCTCGTTCTCTGGGTCTGCAGAGGGAGAGATAGGGGAGATAGGGGCTAGGCTGAGGGAGGGGTTGTCTTAAGGGAGGCTCTGTCACCGCACAGGGACACGGCTGGATTAGCCCCACAACCAAACCAACTTCAAGCAGGAGCTTTCCAGCCCCAACTCATCTCAGCTTCACCTTGCCCACTGCCCCTTCCCCTCTCACGGTGGGGTTAACACTGCAGGTGCCTGGGTCTCAGGAAACCTGCCTGCATCACGCTAAGCCCACGACACCAACACGGGCTGTGCTTTCCCCAGGGCTGAGTCCTGGGCTGAAATCCAGCAGGAAAAAGGATCCGTTTGCCATGCAGGGCAAAAACCGTGTTGCTCACCTGTAACTGTCAAAGGCTTAGTGCGTGGTGTGAAGCACCAGCAGTCTGAACAACCCCAGCAGAGCAGTTGTGCACGTTTTTTTTTTCCCCTCCTGCCTAACCACACATGCTGGAGCCCTAAATCCTGCCCCCAAGTGCTGCTGAAGGGGCTGGGTGGGGTGGTAGCAGCGCAAACATCCCCAGCACCTCATGGCCCAGGCACCTGCCCATCTCCCTCTGCCTTTATTTATCCCTCCCGCGCGCTCTCCTTCCCTCTCTCTGATGGTAATGAGTGGTTTGCACTGGGAACTAAATGAAGTTGATTGCCCACTGGTGTCTGCCATTAGTGGTAATTAGTTAAAACATCAGAGTATAAACAGTAAATTGGCTCTAATAATTAATACTAGCACTCAAGCATATGAGAGACACAGAGACTGGGAGAGAAGCAGCGGCAAGCTTGTAAAATCAGCTGGGGCTGTTTTAATTAAAAAAGAAGGAATGTAAGTAACACGGTATTGGAAAAAGGACAAAAGCCATCAGGATCTTGCTTGTTAGGAGCGTGGTCGTGTCTCTACTGGAACAGTTTGCCTCCAGCCTGGGCTCTCTGGCACCCGCGGTGCGGAGGCTGCGGCATCCCCGAGGAGCTGCTCGTGTGATGGGTTTCCTCCAGATCTGACCTCTGCTTTCCTTTGGGAAGAAGGAGGCAGCAAGGGGCTGCCGGGGTGGGCGGCTCCTGCTGGGGAAGGTTGGGTTTTCTCCTAGGATAATAATTTTTTTCTCGCAGGTTTTGCCAACTTGCGTCCGCTGCCCTGAGAGGTTCTGCCCTTCTTCCAGCTGGTGGCCGGGAGGGGGGGGGGAACCCTGTCTTGGGAGAAAACCCGCCGCCCCCCGAGCGCCTGAAACCCTTCATCTTAAAACAGAATAATAATATTAATAAAATGCTGCTTACAGCAGGAACCCCGCCAGCACTGGGGCTGGTGCTGAGACTCAGGGCGGCAGCAGGGAGCAGGATTGCGGGGCAGGGACGGCGTTTGGGGAGGAGGGGAGGCTGCATGCATATTGCTATTAATCATCCCCGCGTGCGTTAACCATGCTAATGTCCTAAGTGACAATAGCCCATCTCGGCTCTTGATTTAGGGTCTGTGAACGGAAGCTGGGCTCCTGGGAGTAAATGCGTGAATCCTCCACTGATACTAAACCTTCTAATAAATCTAACGCACACCAAAAAGCCCTGGGCACTAAATCCCAGAATCCGGTAATTGAAACCCTTACGGCTCTCAGGAAAAAAAAAAAAAAGAAAAAAAAAAAAGGTAACCGGTGAGTGGAAGCGAGCGTGTGTTTTTACAGAATATCCAACCTATCTGCACCTGATTATCTCTAGTGGAGACAAAGGAAACCCAGTGCCTCCTCGTAAAGCGCTTCGCTCCACGGGCTTAAAATAATCCCTTGGGAAACAGCGGCCTCGGTGCTTGGGGTGCTCAGCCCCTGGCTTCATCCCATTGCTGCCAAATGCCACCGAGGTATCCATCTGCAGGAGCGGGGCATTTGTAGGAATAAGTACCTTTGGGTTGGGGCCGTGACAAATTTGGGGTCATTTCCACAGCCTGCGTGTTTCTGGTAGCCAGTGCTGAGGCTGTTTATGGGTTTGTTTGCTTCAAAAAGGATTACGTTGGTGTTTTCTTCTGCTTTTAATCTCTGTTACAGACCGCTCTGTAATGCCTTGGCAGGGGACTTAATAAATATAATCATTTGGGTAATGAATGGTGATGATACAGGCAGGCTCGGGGGAGGTCGCAGAGGGGGGTGCTGGGGGGCACCTGTCTGCTTTTTGGAGGCAGGGGGACCGCGTCTGCCCTGGGATCGCCCCCATGCAGGGGCTGCCCAGACCTCCCCCAGCTGAGCATCCTTCGTTGTGTGAAGGATCCTCTCACACCGGGACTGCCCTGTGCCCTGGGAGCCTGGGACCGTCCTGCCCATACTCTCAGAAATCAGAGAGAATTGGGTTTTTATTCCTCCTCTCCCTACCTTTCCTTCTACCTCTGTCTGAATTATTAGCACGGATCATCTTTGCCATCCCCTTTGCCATCGGGTCGCTCTCCCAGTCCTCCCATCCCGTCCCCACTGCTGCACATGAAGTCGTCGCAGCTTTTTTTGGGTGGCCCCATGCCCTGCAGGTGATGGACACCGAGCACCAAACACCTGCCTGCCGCATCTCCCAGCCCGGGACGGGGACGACCCACCGGGACCGCGGGATTCCCAGCGCCTCCCTCCTCCCCGGCCCCCCCAAACCTGGAGGGAGCCCGAGCACCCTCGTTTCTCAGGTCACCGCTTGGCTAATGGTCTATTAATTTGTTCAATTGTCCCCTGTGAGGCAAACTCAATTTCTGCCCGAGATTCCTCCCTGCCTGTCGACGCGGTGATGGATAGGACGAGCGGCTGTCACCGCCGGCCCCAGCGCCCGCTCGGCTCGCCGGGCTCCGCGCCTGCACCTCCGCCTGCCTCGCGCCCAAGGATCTGTCCCCGGCAATGAAAAATGACAGAAATATTTAAGGACAAATAAGGTTTACAAACCCAATTTAAAATTATTACGGGAGGCCCTGGCTGCAGATGGGCACAAGCTGATTCGCGGTGGCAATCAAATCGAATTTCCTTATCGTTGTATTATTTTAGGGCGTTATCTGGCCCCATAATGCAGTTATAAATTCAATTTCATCTGCGAGCGTTCATTGTTTACTGTCGCCTGTTTGCCGGGGAAAATGTAAACACTTCGCGGCCCTCGGCTGCAAAATTAATTTCTGGCTGAAAACAGGAAAGGGGAGAAAAAGTGGAAGGTGTGAAGGGAAAAAAAAAAAAAGAGAGAGAGAGAGAAAACAGAGCCTGCTGCGGGATGGACGGACAGACAGACAGACAGACGTCCCTGCCCACTGCCACACTGCTCTCCCTGCAAAAGGAGGAAAAATACGCAGTGACCCGCTGGGGCTGCCAAGGGAAAGTTGAAGGTCTCCCATTAATTCCAGACTAAAAATGACAAATTCATCTTCTACGACAATTAAATGAAGTCAGTAATTGATGCTAATTGATCTTCAGCCGAGACGGCTCTTACTGCTTCGCCGGGCTCTCCCCAGTGCTCCAGCACCTTCCCCGTGTCCTCTCCTCCCCGCAGCCCCGCGGGTGCTGTCCCCTGTCCCTGTCATCCGTGGCCATGGGTCCCCCCATGGGGACATCCCCAATGCCCTGGTGGCCGCTCCCCACCCTGCACATCCCTCTCTGCCCCTCGCTTTGGGGGCTTTGCGTTTCTCTTTTTCTTTTTGAAGGCAGGTACCAGGCCTGGCTGCGTTAGCGACAAAGGATTTATAGCCTACAGCTGTGTAGGTTTCCACTTAATTTTTATAAGCCCAGCATAAGAGCCAGCGGGGGGTAAAGCACACTTGGATTTTCTCTACTTAAAATATTACAATGTTAGCACTTTTGCTTGAGCCCTGAAAAGGGGGCGGTGGGGGGGCTGGATGCGTGCGTGTGTTTGGGTTTTTTGGTGTTTTTTTCTTTTTTTTTCTTTTTTTCTTTTTTTCTTTTTTTTTTATGGGAGCCCTTTAATCTCAAGCCAATATGTCAAAATCAAATTAAGCCTTGGAAGGGGAACGGGCTCAGCGTGCCAAGCTCGCTCGCTCGGTTGTAAATGTACAATTGTTTCTGGGAGCTGTTATTAAAGCGCCGGGGCTGCTGCCCATTAAGGGACCGCAACGTCACGTCCTCCAGCCACGAGGGGAGCAGGGGACAGACCCACTGCGTCCGCCGCGCCACGGCACGGGGACGGTGGCACCAGCCCTGGCTTGGATGGGCTTCGTTGCAGGCAAAAACAGCAATGACAGTACTGTGGGCGTCCCCAGTCTTCGCTGCAGCCTGTGCATGATGATCCGTAGGCTCACGGCGAGCTGGCTGGGACAGCGAGGGGACCTCGTGCCTCGTCCCCACGGTGCTTTTGCTCTGGGCACGGGTGGGTGGGAGCGGGGGGAGCCGGCGTGCGGTAGCTGCTGGGAAGCAACGGCACGGTTAGATCTGTTCTGCGGTCTTTATGGGTCCCACTAAATCCTGTGTAATGTACTGTAAATAAAGTTTATAGCTGGAATCGGTGTTTTACAGGGGCAAAGCAAAGTCCAGCTGCAGAGCTACAAACAAACGTGCTGCATGCGGGGCGGAGGCGGCCACGGTGCCCCCAGCTGAGCCCCCCTGTTCCTGGGGCAGGTTTCGCTGGGTGCCGGGAGCAGCAAGGCCCTGGCCTCCTTCTCTCCCTTGCACCGATGCCTCTGGACACTCTTGTCACTGCAAATGGCTCCCAGCATCTCCTCCCCTTGAGAAATTTAGACTGAAGTCACTTGCAAAGTGAAAATAAACGGATTTCTGCAAGCCTTGGAGGGGGGCCAGTGGTGAGGGGATGGGTAGATGTTGCACAAAGGGAAACTGAGGCAAGGAGCCTTGCTTCAGGGTCGTGTATCAGCGCTCTGGCAGGACCAGGAGGAAGCCCTGTGTGTCCCTCCTTGCGTCTCTGGCAGGGACCTGAACCAGGGCAGGGGGCCGGGGAAGCCCAGGGGTGTCGGAGGCACCCAAAACGCCACCCTCGCCTCCTTCCCCGCGGCTCCGCAGGGCTGCGCCTGCCCACGCTCTGGGCTGCTCGGCGATTCCCAGACATGCTGCGCTCGCTGTTTTCCGGGAACCGAGAGGCCTGAGCAGAGATAAATAAGTGATACAGACATCAGCGCACTAAACACACATGACGCGCTCCCTCCGGCTCCCCCCGCACCCACATAGTTCTATTAATCCTGACAAATTATGACGTACAGACGTGTAATGCAAACTGATTCATCATACATTCAAATCTGCTGTGCGGGAGCAGCGGGAGGGCAGAGGCAGACAAGTGTATTACACGGATAATGTATTTGACGTATTAATAAAACCAGCCGCATTGCTCAATCTGGGGAGGGGGGGGGATGCCGATACATCATGACAGATCACATATTGATGGAATCCAGATGTGGGGAATCATAGTCTCGGGGCCTTTCTTGTATTGACTAAAGGTAAAAAATGCAGGCTGTCAGCACATTAAATCTCCGCTCCGCTCGCCGGGGCTGGGGCAGCGGTTATTTATTTCTGGAGCACGGGGAAGCTGCTGCCCACGTCCCCTGCCCTGCCAGCCCAGGCACCCAGCGGCGGCGTGCGGGAGGGGACAAAGCCACCTGAGCCCTTCCGTGACCAGCCGGAGCACGCCATCAGCTTGAAATCCCCGCGTCAGCCCCTCCGCTGACAGCCCTGCCATCCCCATCCAGCCTGTTTTTCGGCTGACGTTTGCACGATGCAGACCCGGAGGTGCAGTTTGGAAGCAGCCCCCCGGTGTTGGTGCTGCTGCTGCTTCCCGTGGTTTGCTCCTTCGGCACAGCGGTGCTGCTCGGCTCCGTCTCCCTTTTGATGCTTGCTCCGAGCCAATTGTGAGCGGTCTGAGTGAGTGCTGCAGGGGAACGGAGCGTTAAACATGCGCTTTTCTGTAAGGGCGCATCCCTCTGATATCCGTAGTGGTTTTCAGGGGAAGGTATCCTGTTGCTCTTGCTTTCATGGGTAAAGGTCATTGCGCCAATAGTAACTTCAGCTTTTATTTTACCTGACAGAGGCCTTTTAAAACGAAATCATCTTGTTTCAGGTCTGTTTGGGCTGGATACTTTTTAAGGGCATTCTTGAAGCCCGTTTGGCATCTGTGTGACATGGCGCTGGGTACGCAGTAACCGATGGCGCATACAGCAGCAGGGCACAGCTCTATGAGCCACCTTGCACAGTGCTCCTCTGGCTCAGCAGCATCTTGCTGCGGTGTGTCCAGCCCAATTTTCAGTTTGCAGCAGGTAGCGAGGGATGTCTGACCCCAAGGGAGAGCTGAAATGACCAGGGGTTCAGACCATGGGGGCTTCAGTGCATAGGAGTCCATACAACTATTTGCGAGGCGTTTTCCCCGTCACAACGGATCAAAAAGCAGGAAACGAGGAACAGAGGGAAATATAGAGCAGATGTTGATGTGCTGGTGTTTGCCCAAGGGCTGCCTGCTGGATACAAGGGTGAGCAGGATGTGGCAGCCCCATGATCGATACCTTTGGGGTGCCCAGTGGTGCTGCTGTGCCCTACACCAGCACTGCACGGCCACACCATACGGGCATTTCCGAAGTGAGGACACAAGTCCCTCTGTGCTTCTAGCACTCCTTTAACCTCCGGGAGCCTCAGCTGCCTTGCATGCGCAATGGAGACAACGAATAGATGAGGCGAGAGGGCAGCTTTGCTCAGATAAAGGCTCGGTCTTTCCCCCGACTCATTCTGCCACAGGACAGCCGGGGACTGACCACTTGCAGGGAGAGCGCGCGAGCCCCGGGAAGGAGCAAGGTCATTTTTCAACGTGGAGAAACGCAGCTTGGAGGAAATATAAATTTCACCGAGTGAGCAGGACTTGAAAGCAGGGAGGGCTCCTCAGATGGGGAGCCGGGGGAAGATGATGGAGGGAACGTAAGAATGACAAAGCATGTCGTTCCAGTGGAGTGCAAGACGATTTGCTTTAGCTCATTAAATACTGCAATAAAATATTAATAGTTATTGTCCCTCTATTTTTTGTAATTATCCTTGCAAAGAAGGATCTGCTGCAAGTCACTAATGTATTCCCAGCAGCGGGTTGCTTTTTAATACGGCGATGGCAGTCAGGGGTGAGGAGGGGGGGTGGAATGAAAGCGTTTATGTGTGGCCAGAAAATAGTTGTATGATCGGGGTCATTAAGGAGCCGGTGCTGTCTGCAGGGGGAAGGCGACATGAGGAGGGGCAGAGGGGGCTGCGGGAGAGGACGAGGGTGTGGGGACACCATCAGCCTGGCCAAGAGGGGTCTCAGGGATCCAGCCTCATTGCTGCACCGGGTCCGGCACCTTGTCCCAAGGGAAGCTAGGGGCAGCACCAGCCTCTCCCCATCTCGCAGCCATCTCAGCCTGCTCCTCCTCCCAGCACACCCCTTCTGCAGGGATCGTGCACGGTCGTGGCAGGCTGTCCTGGTGATCTGCCCGCCTGTCCAGGCGAGATGCCACCGAGGTCTGCGGTGCCACCCGCCTCGTTGAGATGCTCCTGCATCCCCCGCCGGAGGGACGGGCTCTGGCCCCGCTCAGGTCCCATCAGCCGGCCCTCGGAAGTGAAACGGTGCTGACAGGTATCTAAGCGAGGCAGAATTAAGGGAAATGATAATAAATGTAGATGGTCAGGCAGGGGAATGAAATGATCCATCTTTTGCATGTTAGTCAAGAGGTGCTCACAGCCCCCCCCCCCCCGCCCCGCTCCTATTCAATCAGGGCCTGTCAGACCTCCAGCAGGCTGGCATTTTTGTGAAGAATCTCTCGGCTAAAAATTGTTGTCATTCCTATTTCCTTGTTATCAGTCGGCGGCACCTCGGCGGAGCCCGGAGATTAACGCGGAATCGCCGGGCGAGCATCCATTCCCGAGGAGCCCTATCCATTACGGCGAGCTCGGCGGGTCCCTCCCGCCTCACCTCCCACATTCATCATCTTTAACGCTGACAGCCCGGCGCAGGCCTTTCAAATTTATCTCGCCGCGTCCCGGGCAGGCTCTATCCGTCAAACTGCGCGAGAGGGAGCGAGCGGAGCGCGGTCTCCTCTCCCCGGTTTGTCGGGGAGGGAGAGGGGGGGAACCAACCTGCCCGTGTGAGGGACTCGGTAAAAGATTGGTCCGAGATACACAATTAATCATGGCTCGCATCAATTTGCTTGATTTACTCCCCGGAGGGAGAAGGGGCGTAAACACGGCGTGTGCAGAGGCAGTGTGGAAACATAATGTGTCTGTCTATAGGAAAAACATTAACACATCATCCCCGTTGTGGGTGATTGATGGGGGAACGGGAGAGGGACAGCCCGGAGCTGGCAGGGTGACAGAGAGCCAGGAGCTCGCCAGAGACACAGACCCAGTGGGGATGAAGCGCAGGGGGCCCTGCCCGGTGCCCGTGAGCCCCTGGTGGGCCGGGGCGGCAGCAGCCCCGCCGGGCAGCCCCCAGCTCACCCAGATCCCCCAGGAGGAGAAGGGGGACCCGCTGCAGTGCTGGGGGTGCACCTCTGGGTCGGGATGGACCGCGCATCCCGTCCTGAGGGTGATGCAGAATCCAGAGCAAAACTGCTTTGGCACATCCAAACCTCCAAGGCTCGCTTTGCGTTCACCATGACGTCCTGAATGGGCAGCAACGCAGCTCGCTCAGCTCCCCGGCATTCCTGCTTCCCAAAAACTCTTCCTGCCTGTCTGATAGCAATGCTGCAGTGCATTTCAGGGTGGGATCCAGCTGTGTGCAGAGCACTTGTGATGCCCTTTGGTAGCCATCAAGGCAGGCACTGCCGTAGCCATGAAAGCTGCTGTAACGTTGGGCCACGAGCACCGGGCTGCGCCTTCCCCTGGCGGCTCCGGCGGAGAGAAGAGGCTGACTTTTATGGAGAAAGTTACTGCTGTATTTACAATCCAAACATCCTCGTAAGCAGCCGCAGGGTGGAGAAGGAAATGCGGAGAGAGTGTGGGATGATTTAACGTGTCCTTCTCTCGTGACTTGCAGCCAAGGAGCCTCCTCCCTCCCCAGCACACACTCAGCCGGGCTCCTCACCCTGCTGCAGCAGCGTCCCACATCGCACCCCAGGGACACGGGGAGCGGGTGGGGGGACTTAACCCAGGTCAAAATGTGGGAGCAGGACCCTGGAGACACACGTACCAGCCCTGCGTCCTCCTTGGTAAAGTCTTTGTTGAGATAAATGGTGCCCAGGACGGGCGTGAGCTGCATTACGCTGAAGGTGGGGCGGTGCGGGCATCGGTGGAGCACCCAGACAGGCTGCCCATCGGCTGTCCCCATGTGCTGGTACTGGGGCTCAAGCCTACTGTGCCCCTTTTTGTCATCTTTCTGTCTTGCTATCTGTCAGTGCAGCACTTCAGGCTATTCGTATTTCTGATTCATAGAGTAAAATTTATTTTTATCCATGGAACAAAATAATTTGGAAAAACAAAACAAAACAAAACAAAAAGACATTGATAAAGTGAATGCATGCAAAGAGCCCCAAAACAGGGGAGTGGGGAGTCTTCCAGAGACTGGCAGTGTCACCACCAGCATTTCTCCTTGTCCAGCAAGCTCAAGGTGGTTCCTTTAGAGATTCCCACGGCTTTAACAAGTCAGGATCCATCCTCGGGGAGCGCAGGAGCAGCCGCTGCCACCAGGAGCCCTCCCCAGCACACACCGCTCCCCACCACAGGGGCACCCCGGGCTTGGGGTTCCTGCTGCTGACAGGTGCCAGGCTCATTGCATTTATCCGTTTTATTTCATTTGGTTCTCCCCTGAATTAGTTGCGTCTGAGGAAGTTTTTTTGTTTCGTCTTATCTTGTGGAAATTACCCATAATTTTGTAGTGGCTGTTTAATATATATATATGTATGTATATGCTGGGTTTTACAGCCCGTTTTTATCACCTTTTTATTATCTCGGGTCAAAAGCTTTACTGGGTTGCATTCAGGGAATTATGCAAACTAAGAGAAAATACCATAGCAAAACTATAGATTTTCTCATTAAACTCTGCTTGGACATGTAGTTATTGTAGTAAAACTCTAGTAACTATTACAGGCCCTAATATAAAATTATAGTTTGACACCTCGGCGTGATTGGCCTTGCACTGCGGTTAAATTAACCCCTTCCATCCCCCTCCTGCTCAGGCTAGAAGCTTTTGCTGGAAATGGCAAGCTGGGCAGAGCGCAACTGCCCTGGGGTTTAGGCACAGGGAGGGAAAACAGGGTGCCAAGACAGAAGTGGTTCATCTGACCGCTGTGGCACAGTGCATCACAGCCCCGGGAGGTTTTATAACCCACCCTATGAAATTCATGGGGTTTTCTTCCCCATAGCTCCCTCCCTCCAGCTCTGCAAGCATTTAGGGGCACGGCGAATTTCAAGCAGGATCCTCCAACTCCAGGTGGACAAAGCCAAGCGAGGAAGCAGGAGCTTGCTGGATGGGGTCTTAGCGCCCAATCGAGCAGCCTCCCTGCTTCGTCCATAAATTGCTCAGCTCCCACAGACTGTGTAATTCTCCCAGTCCTGCTTCGTGAACAGTGGATTTAAGGAGCGGTAAGCATATTCAGCGACTTAATTATCTCAGACCAGATTTTATTCTCAATTACACTCAAGTAAATCTTAAGCGATTCCATTCAAGTGGATGGCGTTAGCCCACCCTTGTAAAAAATAAAGCCAGGTAAAATATCACCCGTGTGCATCAGCAGATCTCCACGCCTCCGCTGTTCATGCTGCAGCAATGGTTGGAGATTTCTGGGGCTTTCTGGCATGGCCACGGGTGCTGTGTGGGGACAGGGAGCTTTTCCTCCTGGTGCTCGATGAACATCGCAAAGCCATGTTGGTAATAACCTGGGGTAGCGTGACACTTCAGCAACTTCATTCGAGGGAAACACTTAATCATATTTATTATGTAAACACAGCTTGCCATGCCCCCATTAAATTATTAATAGTGCCATTAACATATTTACATATAAATCTTATAGCAATTGATGGAAATGGCTTCAAGAACCTTGCGTTAGCTCCCTTTTTATAATGGATTCTCTCTTGCAAATACCCATTTATTAAAGAGACAAAATATTAATTTTTTGTTAAATGTTCATGTCAAAAATGTCACCTTTTCAGTTTTGCAAATTGCCATTTATGCAAAACCTACTGACTTTGTGTTTTCCTATCTTAAAGAATGGCCTGTTTAAACATATCGCTTCGGTAGGAGCAATTAAGGAGAATCAGAGTACAGATATTTCAGTGATCTGTTTTTCTTTTTATTATTATTTTCATTAGCAATCAGGTTGATGAGCTGGGAGTCTTGTTGCATCACTTCGCCCAGGGAGGTGTCCTACAGTGGATCCCATCCTGCTGCCTGAGGGCTAATGCTGATCAAAATGTGTACCATTTTTCTGTATTTGTAGGGTTTTTTGTTCTCACAGGGGGAGGAGGAGAAGGCAAAAGGGACGGGGTCTGCACACAGTGGCTGGAGATGTTGGGGACCAAGGGTCAGAAACACCCTTCCTTTTTCTGTATTTCTTACGAGAGGGGATGAGTTCTCCCTTCAAAAACAGAGTGGGACACTCAGGGAAATTGGTGGCATCGTGGGAGCATGGGAGCAAGAGAAGAAAGAGGGCAGGAAACTAGAAGGATTTACAAGAGGGGACGCATGGCAGGAAGGAGAAATGGAGGTTCTGCTTCTCATTCTTCTGCAAATTCTGTGTGTTTCCCAACCAGCCCAGCCCACACTAACCCTCGATGAGGCCGTATACCATAATTCCTTAATACCTTCCAGGTAGCGGTATCCCAGGGTGGTTCGTTCTCAGGACTGCCAATTTTCACAAGTTTATCACAAGGCTCTCAGGGTTTTTTCTCCTAAAGTTTCAGCCCCTGCAGTCAAGCGGTGATATAAGAATCTCGGTTTTCATTTAAATAAATAGAAACGGCACGCTTCGAGCCCTGCGGGCAGGGCAGAAAGCTCGAATGTGTGCTGTGAGCCCTTAAAGTGCAGAAACCAGAAGGCAGCAAAGAAGATGATGGCAAAGTTGGGGAGCCAAAGAATAATTTAGGTTGAAAGGGACCTCGGGAGGTCGCTTTGCACTTATATCCAGTGCGTCTCATGCTTAAATGGCAGTTTTCATTAGGATTTTTAGTAATAAAATTAATAAAACATAGCTCAGAGCTACGTAGCCAGCTCAAAGCCAGTAGCTCGGGGGGAGGAAAACCAGTTTGAGGGGGAGATCGGGATAACCGCCTGTACTGGGACCCGCCTGGCACCAGCACATGGCTCCCAGCCCATCCCCATGCTGCGTGCCCGTCTTCCATCCCAAATACGGGGCTGAATATCCCGCCTTCCTTCCTGGAGAAGTGCTTAAAAATTATCCCTTCTTGTGGTAAGACTGAAGCTGCCAAAAGAAGGAGGAGGCACGAAATGGGATTCTTTTTCCTTCGTCAATTAAACGAACATCCCCCTAACCCATCACACCCAGCCCTCGTGTGTGCTCTTACAATTGTCTCTAAAAACCCCGTCTGATTTTTCAAGCAATTTCTCATGAAACAGGCACTTTCAGAAAAATCATAAGAAAGCAATCGTTTCAAATTGGTCATTTGGGACTCAAATTACTAATCTAATACATTTTTTATTGAGGGTTCCTGAAAGGTTCCATAAAACACCGTCGGTGAAGCTGCCCAAACTTGCCAGCCTAAGAGTTTGACAAATCGAACCCAACAATCTCCTTTGCAGCTCAGGTTTAGGGCCCACGAAGCCGCCACCGAAATAGCAGCCTTTATATTTCTACATCAATAGTGCCTATCTGGTTGGATTTTTAAATTCCCTTGGGCAGTGTATTTTTATTTATTTATTTATTTGCTTGTGCTGGGTTTTTATTTGGGGAGGACGGGAGAGAGTGGTAAGGAGGAGCCCATCGAGCTTGAGGTCTGAAGGGAGAAGGCAGCCAGAACAGGGGACGGCCAGGGGATTATTGTCTTCTTTTAAGAAACAAGGGCTCAGAGCATGGGGAAATGAGTGAGATCAAACAGGCAGTTCTGGCAGGGCCGGGCTGTAAGATGCCCCATGTCCCCATTCATGCCATAGCCACAAGACATTTCTTTGCAGCTGTTTTTTGGGAAATAGGGGCAGAGCTGTTCAGGGAGCAGGCAGTGGCGATTCATGTTTACGAAGCGCATTGGCCTCTAATCAAATGCATATTAATTATTATTTTGGCAGATGCTGAGGCCGGCTGAGTGCCGCCTTGAGGTAGAACCAAAAAAGCCAACGCCTCTCTGATCGTGTTTAATAAAATACAGAATAAAGTCGGTGGGTTGACAGCCAGCTCCTTCCTGAGCCCGGGGAGGGAGCAGGGAGGCAGCACCAAGAAGGGAAAATCCAAACGCCAGCTCAGCGTGCCAGGAGCCCGACCAAAATTGCTTTAACGTCTGCTGGCAGCTTTTCTCCTGCGAGCTGTGCCTGCGGGGAGCAAGGCAGAAATGTGGTTTGGGGCTGGGTTTTAAAGCAGTGCCTGGAGATCCCGGCCACCCCATGCCCCCTGGCTGCCCCCAGCCCCTGTCCCACTGCTGCGCAGTTTGCTCACTTTTATTTGTTTTCTGTCCTTTTCCAGAGCCACGAACAGACAGGAGTTTATTTTGCTGCACCTTTATAAAACACCCACTTATTAAAATTAGCAAGCGATGGGACGTTTCAGAGAAAAAAAACATCCCGTTTCAAAGAAAACTTCCAAGCCAGACTCAAAGCAGGTTCAAAGGGACGATTTGCAAGCCAAGGGAAAGGAAGGTGGAGCAGGAGCTGCCCTTTAAACCTGGCCAGCACCTCCTGCCCATGCTGCCAGGCTGGGCACGATGAGGCCGGCTCATCCCCGTGGTCCCCAGCTCCAGCACCCACTGCCCAGCCCTGGGCCATCCCTCCCGGCCCACCAAGCTCTGCCAAATCCACGCTGCCTTTGCTCCTTCCCGTGGGCTGCTTTGAACCCCCTCCAGCCGCTCGGGTGAGAGCGCTGGCTGTTGTCTTTGCTTTCATGCTTCGCCCCGATTCTCCCCCTCCGGGGCCGTTCCCTCCCCTTCTGTGTGCCGTGGCCGCCTGCCACCTCGCAGCCCCCCAGGACAGCGTCTGGCGAGCTGTTTGTGTTAGCTGGGGGGGTGTGAGCCCCGCCGGCGGCGTGGGGCCGTGACGGCACGTCTCCCGGCCGAGCGCTCGGCGGGCTTGGATGCCGAGAGGCGCGGTGGAGCCAAGCGCTGAGCTGGCTTTCACGCCGTCCAAGTCCGTGGAGCCGCCTCGGATTTGCACCCGTGGAAAGCAAGGAGAGGAACTCGGCCCGAGGCCTTGGTGCCATTGTAAACATCCACTGCCAGGCGCTTAACGGGGGTCGGGAATGGGGTGGAGGAGAGTGAGGGGTGCTTGGGGTTGAGGAAGGCATCGTGGCAAAAGGGGACAGGCACAGTGACATCGTGGGAGGCAGCAGTCAGGGACCGGTGCAGGCAGGTCCCCGTGCTCCTCCACATCCCTCAATACAGCGAAGGGACCTTTCCTTATGCTTTAGCCAAGACACCCAGAGGCACAGGGACAAGGGTGTCCCCATCCCCAGGAGCTGCGCCTGCGCATGGGAAGTGCCAGATCCTGGCAGCAGCTGAGCAGGAGTCAGGATGCGTCCCTGCCTCGTGCTGAGCATCGCTCTCCGGGGAGGGCAGGCTCTCAGGGTAGATTTCACCTTGTGCAGAGGGGTCAGCGAAAGACTCGCGCGCCACTTAAATCCCACTTAAGCACTCTGCACCGGGGTGAAATTAACTCCCTCCGCAGAATGAGCCATCAAGAAAAACTGATCTGAAACCCACGCCTGGGCCACAGCCGAGCCACGCTTCTATTAGCAACTAAAAAAATATTTCCCGTCCTTAGAGTTAAATGAGCCAATAGTTCAATCACGGAGCGAAAAGCAGCAATAGAGACGGGGATGCTGAGTGCCTCAGGTATTGGCAATCTATGCGAGGAATCACAATAAGCAGGGCTTGCCTGTTTTCCCTGTGTTTAGCAGCAGCGTTATTCAACAACCTATTTGCAAATGCCATCTTCCAAAGTCCTTTTTCCCCCTCGTTAAAGTTGCAGTGATAACAGGGCGATTACAGTGCAATAAGCTAAGCGCAATCCATTAGTGGCATCATGGCTGTTTTTAGATCTTAAAAAAAAAAAAAAAAAAAAGCTGTTTAAGTTTTCTTATTATGCACATTAAAGGCAGGCAGTTCAGTCTGATCAAAGACAACACCACCCCTGCGCTCCCCCCCGCCTCCCGTCCCTGCATCTTGTCCCCCTCTATTCATTAGTGGTCACAGCTGTGCAGGCGGCCAATTACTTGGGAATAATAAGTACATTTTGCAGTAAATTAAATATTAATTAGTCCTTGGCAGGTTGTTTTTTTTTTTTTTTTCCCTTATTTCCCTCCCTCCACCTGAAAACAGCGGGAGGGATGTGACACTGTCATTGCCTGCGTTGGCATGTAGGTGGAGAAGACCCCTGGGGGGATGGTCCCTTGATCCCACGGCCAGGGGCTGTGGGGACAGAGTGACCTGGTGTGGCTGTGCCCATTGCCATGGAAAACAGGCCAACCTGAAGGAGGACAGACCTGGGGACAGCGGGAATGAGCCTTGTGGACGGGGCTCTATGGCCAGCTGGAGCCCACGGCAGATCCCAGGAGTGGCTCTGCTGGCACGAGCAGTCCCTCAAACGGAGCCAGGTGGGGTGGCTGCGGAGTTGGCCGCTTGTCAGCACAGATCAAGGTTTAAAGAAGGAACACGGTGGAAAGGAAAAGTGGATGACAAGAGCTGAGAACTCAATAGGGGGGTCAGAGCCTGGTGCAGAGGGGAGCCCTGCCCTCAGCGGTCAGGACAGGAGACGCTCTGGTCACGCACCAGTCCCTGCTGGCCACTTCAGTCCTTGTCACCAGGGCTGTGCTCACCTACACAGGGGGGTGGCTGCTCCCTGCCACCAGAGAGGAGCCTGGCATCAAGGAAACGGGGTCCCAGCATCCCACCCACCCTTCCTCCCTGCCACCGATGTCAGCGTGAGCAGAGACAGCTCTCTGTGCTGCTGTCTGCTCTTGCTAAGCCTTCACCAGATGTTTCGGGAGCAGGAGCGAGCTACATTAGTGAGGCCGAATAGTCTGTGCCTGTCAGCAGATCCCAAGGTAAAAAGCTCCTCTTGTCCAGCTCTTGGATTTACACTTTACTAACAGCTCTGCGGGCTGCCTTGTGATGCACCGCGCACCAATTCGCCCCTCGGTGCTCTCGAGTGCAATTAAGCATTTTTTTTTTTAAATGTAGTTTGACAATATGCAGGTTAGGTTTGTATTTTATTTACAGCTTTTACTTGGGGACCAATAAAACCACAGCTGGCTAATGCGAGATCTAAAACTTGCATCTCACTCTTTGCCTCGGATATCTTTTATATGGTAAACTATTTATTTGTGTTTCATCTTGTACAAACTCCTCTTTCCATGCTGAGAAGCCGAGAGCTCCAGGGGCTCTTTGAAGACTATTTGCTATAGGATAGCAACTGGAATTCTCTTTAAACATACGCGCCGGCTTTGTCCTACAACTGGCCTCTCGGTGTCAACATGCAGTTTTGTGCGCGTTTCCTGAGCAAAGCTAACATTTGCACGCTCCCCTGGCAATTGCGCTCACAGATCCCTCTTGTTCAGGCATATCCCATCATTTATTCCTGCAAGAAAGCGTGAGCAGCAGTCGTTCCACGTGCCAAATTAGAGGCAGCATCAAAGCCTCTTTTAAAAGGAGGGTTTCATCCGGAGCTGGGGGTTATGGATGACTGTGCTCAGGTATGGGGAGTGCAGTGCATGGCTGGTCAAAACCATCCACGTCTGAATTGCAAGTACGTGGTTAACCCATCTCCGAGCCCTCGGGTTCTTAAAAAGCAGCAAACTCTTCCTGGAAAGGGTTATTCGGCAGCAGGATGAGACGAACACATGTAAAATCCCAGCGCATTTCAATGTTGTGCCATCAGACACCCCCACCCATGAGCGTCCCCCGGCCGCCGACCCCGGCGTGCCAGCAGAGCAGGAGTGAAGGGTGAGGTGGCATCAGGCTGGCAAGATAAATCACGCTGAAGCACCAAATAGCTGCCTTACACGCATTCGCAACCCGAGGGTCGCGCTCTTGCCATAAAAAGGAAGATGAGCCCCGGCGAGATGGGAGCGATGTTCCCAAGGATGCCTCTGGGAGGGAAAGATCAAGAACCGCTGCTCGTAATGGCCTCGGCTGCTGAAACAGTCAAAGTAATGATGGGGTGGGGAGGATGCTGGAGGGGCTGGATGGGAGCCGTGTGATGGGTGCTGGTGTGTGGCACCCCGACCTGCCGCCCCCCTCGGAGCCAGGACATCTGGCTTTCTTTTAAATCCCAGCGGCGATTTCTTTCATCTGCTGGAACTGGCCAGGACAAGCTCTAGGAGGAGAGAGGAGGGAAAATATTTTCTTTCTCTCTGGAGTTATTTTTCTGCTCTCTCTGTTTTCCATTCAGCCCTTCCCTGGCTGCCTCGTGGCTCTCTCAATTCGCCGAGCTCTTCCTCAAGGTGAAACGAAGGCTCCGGGCGGCGGAGCTGGCGGGGAGGGGTGGGGGGTCAGGGGGGGCTAAGCTGGGAGGGGGCAGCGCAACAAGGCGGCCTGATCTAGTGATTAAACAAAGGGATTCAGCCAACATGTGTAAAATTAAGTGATCAAGAGTTGATTACAGAGTGCATTGATTGTGTACTGATGGATTAAACAGAGTCGTGCTCGGGATGCGATTTTCCGAGCTGGGCACGGAGAGTGCAGGCAATTGACGTGTTGGCCAGAAGGACCCGCTTCTCCCAAGCCCTGGCTTTTATACATTCTCCGGATAAATCTGCAGAGAGGCCCGTGGAATTATAATCGATTATCCATTTCTCAAAGTCACTTAAGGGCCCTGAGCTACAAGCTAAAGTGCCGGTGCTGCGAAGAGGCATTGGGTATGCGCCGGCATGTGCAGGTGCTGGCGCGAGGGGAAAATGTGGCAATGACCCTGCGTGCTGCAAGCTGATGAATCTATTTTCTTGTAGGAAATAGTTTTGACAGTTCAATATCTGTGTTTTCGATATGTGCCCCACACACCCCCGAGGGAGGAGAGGAGCTGGAAGCTGGGGGGGAGGGAGCGGGTGGGAGGCAGGGAAAGGCTCTGCCCCATCGGCCCTTCGAATTGCGGGCGCAGTTCGGTGTAACCCCAACCAAATGGCTTGTCCACACATCAAGGGCATGGGAGCTGCTCCATCGGGGATGGAGAGGAGCAGGAGGATGCAGATGTGCACTACACAGGGTGCGTGGGACCTGCGGGCACCCAGAGGAGCCCCTCCAGTGCTCCCCAGCCCCAGTGAAGGGCTGCTGCTCCCCCTCACCTCTGCACCCTGTTTTTGGGTACGTAGGAAGCAATCGGGGCATGGAGCAGGCCCCGCATAGTGCCCGGGGCAGCAGACCCAGCTCCCCTGTGGGCTCCCAGCCAGACACCGAGACGTTCCTGCGAAACTCCCACCTTCTCCAGTTCCCACTGTCGTCACTTTTTGGCAGCCCGCAGAAGGTGCTTTGCTGCAGGTCTTTCCATCCCAGGAACCGATGCAGAGCACCGGTTATCGAGGCACACTTTGGCAATGCAGCTGAGCATCTCCTCCTCTCCAACCTGTCCCACGGGGCCAGCAGCTACCCCAGCTCAGTGGGCTGCTTGGGCAAGGGGCAAAAAGCGCCCCTTGTACCAGCAAACGGGTTCAGAGGCCAGGTGAATGTCACCAGGCTGCCACTCCTGGATGCGCAGCCCCAGAGCACCTCCTTCTGCAAGCACTTGGGCCATTCTCAAGCGACGGGGCCCCAGCCCTCCTCTTCCTCTCACCCTCCCAGGACCCTGTCACCGTCTCCCTTCCTGGCCCGCGCTCCTCTCATCGAGGATTCATTGTCTTGTCAGCCTCTAGTTAGCCAGCATGCGTGCGAATCATAAATTACCCCGCCCGGGCCTCTGCTATGCTTCAGCACAGACAAAAAAATTGCACTCCATCACCGTGTCTCCCGGCTTTTAGTGGTATTGATCAATGCTGCTCCCTTCCCGCCCCCCCCCGCTTTTCATTTTAACCGAGCCGGTTAAGTGCAGTATCTTATTTTGTGCTGGGACAAATGAAAAGAATATTAGCAAGGGCTGAAATATATCTCTTTTTTATCTCTCTGCTACTTTTTTATTGAATCTTTCTGAGTAGGTGGCTTTCCGCAGGATGACAGCCTCATGACAGGCTCCTCATTAGAGCTGAGACAGTAATTGTGATGCATTTCCCTGCGCGGCCTTTTCACTTCCCCCCCCCCTCCTTCCTTTCCTCCTCTCTCCTTTTCCCCTGATTTGTAAAGTGATTGGATGTACAGACTCACTCAGTTTCTTAAATTATTGCCCAGCTCAATCCATCTTCCTCCATCCTGCGGTGGGCAGCCGCGATCTCCGCGGACAGAGAGCCCGGATGGGGAGGTGGCTCTGGGAGGGGACCCTGGGGTCCTGGGCTTTGGGAGGGTTCTCGGCAGCCCACCAGAAACACGGTGCCAGAACGGGACGGGGCCGTGCCTCCCTTCCAAGGAGCCTCCCCTGCGGTGTCCCCCAGGGCCCCAGGGGGACACACGGAGCCAGTCCCCAGGGGCCACCGGGCAGCAGCGCCGCGCAACTCTGCACCCAGAGAGGCAGATGCGAGAGCAACTCTTTTCTTTGGAAGGAAGTCAATATTTTAGCAAGCTTTGCTGCCTTGGATCCCACCGTAGATGTTTTTTTAGCCTCGGGAGAAGCAGGTGTATTTGCTAAGCTGCTTGACAGCCCAGCAGCTTACCGGGGATCGGGCTCTTTGCAGGGGTGCAGGGGCTGAGTTTGGCTCTTTGCTGCGGCCCGGTTTGCTCGTGGGGTCACAGAGGTCCCTCTGTCCGTCTGTCCTCCCTGACCACAGACGTACAAACCCCTGCCCCGTACCTGGATTCAAGGCAGGGGTGGCCCCGTTCCATGTGCCGGCCCAGGAACTGTCAAGCAAACACCTGTCCAGCTTCTGCTGGTGCCTGTGGTGGCACGGAGAGGTGCCTCCTCCAAAGCCTTAGCTTGCAAAAAAGCCACTTTTCGGGACCCCTGCTCCCTTCCTACATGCACTGCCCTCCAAAATGCACCTGCTCCGGAGAACTGCAGCTCTGCTCAACACAGGGTGACTCCACAGTGATCCGGACACTTCTTGTGCCCAACCAAAGCCAGCAGGACCCCAGAAGGCACCCAGCCGGCAGGATGCGGCCCCATGAGCACACCGTTAAATCACCCTGCGTGGCAGGGAGATGGGACAGCGATGAGCAACGCTACCCTGCTCCCTCCCCTTACCACCAAGAAGTTTTTGTCCTTCAAAGCGGCTCTGCTCCTGTGGGGACAGGTGCTCTGTGCTGCCCAGAGCCACCTCCACCTTCATCGCCCGTTGTCATCCTCCCCTGGCCGTGGAAGCCCCTTCCCCACCACTTACTGTCGGGGCTGCGCCACGCCAGCCTCCTCGGACGCTGCGCGGGCTCGCGGGGAGAGGAGCGAGCGCTTGGCTATTTCCAAGCTAATATGGGGCTTTCTTTGAATTATTGTTTTTTGAGCTGGAAGGAAAGGAAGCTTGTCACACGAGATATCTGCTATCAGTACACAAATAACAGCAGGCCCATCACCGAATGGAAAATAATCGCCGCAGAAGCCGAGCCGAGGGGGAGCCAGGAGGGATTATTACAGGCGCTGGCAGCGGCGGTGCTGTCAAGGAGCCGGTGTCAGCACTTCCATTACCACCCACCTGGCTCCGGCACGGCCCCAGGAGCGGCACGCGGGGCCCCGGCACGGGGTCATTGCTATTCAGGAGGGTTTCAGATCAACCGGCTGTGATGGGTGTTAAATGATGGAGTGTTTAAGAGGGAGAGAGAGAAAATGGGAGGATGAAATGGAGGGAGGCGTCTCAGAGAAGGGGGGTTTTCTGGACTCAGACAAGTGGAAAACAGTTTGAGATGCCGGAAAATTAGGAGTTGGGAGAGCAGTGCTGGTCCTCCCGGGGACAAGGTGAAGAAAGGGAGAGTTTCTAATGGCCGTGAGGAAGGACAGCGTGGTGAGAAAATGCTCTGAGACCTGGGTGGATGCGCTGGAGTCTGCCCAGTGAAGGGCCTTTAGGCAAGATGAAGCAGATCCTCAGCAGGGAACATGTCCCCATGAGCATTTCCCACCTGCCACCACCCACGGTGGCACCCGGCGAGCTGTGCTGGCTTTGCAATAGCAGAGCTGAGCAACGAGTTTAATTATAAACAATTTATTCCATTAACTTGGCAACTTGCTGAGCTCCTGGGCAGGGCGAGCCCTCGTGCCTGGTTAACTTCGCTCATGCAGAGTGACTTGGGAGCTTTTGTGCTACGTAGTGGTGAAGGTCTGCGTACATCACATGCTGTTGGGGCCGTTGGTGGGCTGGGTCCCTTTTTTTCCACTGAAACTCTCCAAAATAGCTTTTCCCATCTTTGTTGTGGCCAGCTCTTCCAGCAAGTCCTCAGCAGGCCCGAGCCCAGCTCCCAGCCCGGCGCCCAGGTTCTGTTAGGAGCCCTTTGGGGTGGATCAGGCTCGCTCAGGACCCAGTGGAATTACACTGGATTCATGTCGGCGCGGCTGAGGCCAGGATCTGTCCGTCCATCCCCAGCAGGATCGGGAGGGTTCGGGATCGTTCCCCACCTGGGCTGGGATCCGTTTGCAGACGCCCTCTGACGGGGCCCGTGGACAAATTCCTCCGCGCAGGGGTGCGTCTGCGCATCGGGCGCTCGGCTGTCGGAGCAGGAAATATTCAGTTTCAACACTTGGAGTTCAACATTTCCGCGGAGCCCAGGAGACCATGCAAACAGCGGGAGCACCACGGCTCTGCCTTTTCATCTCTCTGGCACCGGCGAGCGGGGGGTCGGCGGGGGGGAGCGCGGCAGAGACGAGGAGGGTAAACACTGGAGCCGAGCGGCGGCGAGAGAGAGGGGCAAGGAAAACAAAAACACAGCTGCCAAAAAACAAAAGCCTGAAAAGAGCCATTCAGGGTCTCCCAGGAGCAGGTTTGGCACAGGGCAGGACGGGGAGCACTTGCTGCTGGTGCAGGCACGGGGCCAGCTCGCTCGGGGATCTGGACCCCGCGTTTCACCCTGGTCCAGACGCGCGCGGCATCCTCTGCTCTCCCTGAATACCTGGGTGCCCCAGCTCCGGAGAGGAGATAAAAACCCAAATACTGGAGATTCCCAAACACTGGAGATTGCTGTCCTCTCCCTCCCTGCCACCCAGCACTGCGTGGCACGGAGCTGGGTGCTGTGGGACATGGCAGCGTGGGCGAGCACGGGGCCCCTGGGCACGCTGCAGATGCGGCCCTGCTGATCCAGGGAGACACACAGGGAGCTTGGCAGAGCTGGGGAGGCTGGCGTAGGTGTCCTGCTGGCACCAGGACCGTCCCCTCCCCTCTGCCTGTCACTGTCACTTAGCCCAGCGCCTGCCAAAGCGCGGCTGTCAGCCCCTTGGGCCAGGAGCCGGGGCTCCTCTGCCTCCCACTTTCAGGCTGTACACCGGGGGCTTAGCAGCGTGGTGGGGGCCCTGCTCTCCTGCCCCTCTTGAAGCCCTTGCTGTAGCCTGAGCCCCGGCCCCCCACACTTGCTGGGGCCAGGGGACCTTGCCCCGCTGTCACAGCACCTTCTGAGCGGATGCAGGGTGACAGCCGTCACGTCCTTCCCCGACACGGAGTCGTCGCGGTGTCGTTGGTGTAGGTGGTGCAGGAGGCCATTGCTGCTCGTCCCGTCCTGCGGGGCTGGGGTTGGGAATGGCCGTGGAAGGCAGCAAGGCTCCGTCCCATGGCCTGAGATCCCTCCCAGTTGCCCAGATGTTGAAACCCAAATTCAGCTCTGCATGCCAGCCAACAACCCACAAGGAGCAAGCAGGGAGAGCAGCACCTGGTCCCTAGGTGGGACCCTAACTGCACGTCCAGTGCTGCCCATCCCACCGCTGCCACCACGGTCCAGGATCATCCGTCACCCCCCCCCAGCAAACACCCCCCAACCTCCGGGTCTCCCTCCTTGAATGTCCCTGTCCCAGGCTGAGGGTGGCAGAGGGGGGCTGGCGGGTCCCACGGCAGTGGCCAAGGCAGGAGGGCGGAGGGCAGCCCGCTCCCCCGTCCATCTGCACGCCCCGCAGCGGGGATCCAGCAGGATTTCCCGTCCGCTCAAAGGCCGCCTGTTTATTTTGGGAAGGAGACTCAGACAGCTCCATTGTTTTGCTGCGAAGTTGGGGTTATAAATAGCAGGTGGTCGGGGACGCTCCTGGGCTATTTTGGGCCCCCGCTACACAAAAGTGGAAAGGCTCCAGCAGGAAGGTGGAATTACTGAAATGCCGACCTTTCCCGCAAGGGTCAGCAGGAGCTGCTTCTTTGGGCTTGGTTTCTGGGCATTATTAAAGATGAGGGCAGGAGGAAGAAAGAGGGAGGTGCTCCCAGCCATGTGGCAGCACCCCTCGTCCTCTCCTCTGCTGCAGGAGGATCGGGATGGGGGGACGAGGAGCCGAGGGATGTGCCCAGGGCTCCTCAAGGAGCTGTTGGGATCAACTCAAGTCCAGCTTGGGCTCTCCACCGGGTCCGCATGTGGGACAGTTCCCGGTGGATGGAGATCCAGGCGAGGCAGGGGAAGCCCCATAACGCTGCCCCTCTCCGTGCCTCAGTTTCCCTCCTCTTCTGTCAGGAGGCTGAAGAAGAGGGCAGGTGATATCCTGGCAGCAGCCCAGGCACATGTGCTGGGTCCTGCTGGAAGGCAGCGATGGGCCAAGGTGACTCTCCAGCTTCCTTCAGACCCTTCCTCTCGTTAAACGCCTGCGCCAGGCGCTTACACAGCGAGCAGCAGGGCCCCAGTAAAGCTGCCTGCGCCAATGCTTTATACTTGGGGAAGGTCTATTCCTTTAACGGGGATGCATTTAACTGGGCTCTGCCATCGTTAGGAGCCATAAAATGGCACCTTTTGGCTTCTGATTGGAAGGCCACGCCGCACGTAGCCCCCTCGTATCCAGCACTGGCTGCTTTATTGTGCATTACTGCCTCTCGCTCGGATTTAACCAATTTGATCCATGTCTAATACATAAATAAATAATCCAGCAGGAGGGTTGGCGTTGGATGACAACAGACGGCTATAAAGCATGTTCCTCCCCGCCGCAGCCATCTGAGCCGGGCTCCGCACGCCCTCTCATGAGCAGAGCTGCTAATACAGCCGGGAGAGAGGGGCCCGGGCACCCCTGAGCTTTTTTTCCCCTTTTATTGAAACTTCACTGTTTGCTTTAGAGTTTTATTTTAGGTTAAATAGGCACTGTATATTCCTTACAGCGGGGGCAATAAAGTTTCCGAGCTGGAGGAAATTGGCTTCGGAGCAGGGAAAGCTGGTGGGGCTGGGGACGTGGAGGGGTGGCGTTTGGGGACGAGGAGGGGAACAGCAGCACCCACGTCCAGGGGCGAACGGCTCTGCCCTTTGGGGTCCTGACCACCTGGCTCCAGGGGTGCCAAGGGGCATTAAGATGGCTCTTCTTAATTTTCTGTTTAGTTAATAGGAACAGAGAGGAACACCGTGACATCCATCTCTGAGCCGTGTTGTCTGCTCTGGAAATGGGGAAAGCTGGGGTTATGGAGGGGCACCCCAGAAATGGGGCTGTTTCCCCCCCATACTGTGTCACTGGGACGCCCTCGTGCCTGTCTGCAGGACAGGGCCAGTCCCTGCCACAAGGAGCATGAGAAAGAAGGAGAAATGGGGATATATTAGAAAAAAGCTTGCTCGTTTCTAGATTCCACCAGACCCCTCTGTGCCTGCTGCTCAGGAGCAGCAGTGATGAGAAAATCTGTCCTACAGCCGCTGTACCCAAACCAAACTGCTGGGGGACAGGGCTCAGAGCAGGGTGCAGGTGATGCTGCTTTCGGCCACCTCCCCAGGACTGAGGCTGCACAGGAGCTAAAGCTTTCTCCCCTCTTCTCCTTCCCTGCAGGCAAAAAGAAAGCGACGTTGTTTGACAGCCAGGCTCCCATCTGCCCCATCTGCCAGGTCCTCCTTCGCCCTGGGGAGCTGCAGGAGCACATGGAGCAGGAGCTGGAGAAGCTGACCCAGCTGAACATCAGGTAAGCAGCCACCCGCGGCACCTCCAGCCTGGGATGCCAGAGGAGATGGAGGTAGAGCCGTGAGCAGAGCAAAACAGCAAGAGCCCTGGTACCCTCAGCCTGGCCCCATCCTGGCTGCATGGGATGCTGCCATGGCCAGGACATGTCCCATGATGGAGCAGGACTGCAGTGTGCATGCACGCTGCTCCTCGGCTGCCTTCAGCTCCTGCCGCTTTCCCCAGCACAGCAAAGTCCTCTTTTTTAAAATAAAAAATAAAATAAAATAATAATAATTGTATTTTAACTGCTAGCAGTTATTTAGGAAATGGCTGCAGCCAAGGGTTGGCAGATCCCTGCCCCTGCCATAATAAAACTCAGCAGCCTTGGAAAAGAGCGTGTTTATTTCAATTATTAATGAATTCCCCGGTCATTAAAAGGTGAGGAAAGGAATCAAACGGAGGGCTAGGAGCTGAGTTACGTCACCAGGTGGTAGGATTAGGAGGAGGTGCGCCTGCACCAGCGCGTGCATGTGTGCCATGGGAAGGGGCTCCATGCGGCTGCGGCAAGCACAGAGGTAGCAGGATCCATCCCTGCCCCAGCTTGGCTGGGATCTTGTTTGCAACCGAGCAATAAACATTACAGAGGGAAGGGAAAAGGAGGGGGAGAGCCAGAGAGGTCCCCAGGTGGGCTGGGACCTGTCAGAGGGAGCACCCGCACAGCGTCGGGCCAGATCCTGCGCTCCCCGGCGGTGCGCAGGGAAGGAGGGCGCAGGGAAGAGCCAGCCCATTTATCCCCCGCGACACCCGCTCCCCTCGCGAGGGTAATTTATGGCGTAATTTGGGCCGCATCCAACTTAATAAAGGGCCACTGCAAATTAGTGAACAGGTTTAAATGAACAGAAGCAATTAGCGCTCCGAGGAGCCCATCAAAGAAGTTGGGCCAATATCAGAGCGAAACTGAAACCGCGAGCCAGGCGCGGAGGACGGCTGGCGCGAGGCGGTGATGGGAAGGTGGCGTTTAATGGGAAAGGAAAGGAAACTCTAAATCATAAAGCGTGACAAGGGCCATTGTGGGCCAGCTGACAAATGAAAAAGAATGGCATTATTCCTTTAAATAACAGCAGCAGTTAGAGAGGAGACAGCTCTCCCCGGCTTGCCCTCGCTTCCCTCGCCCGCTCCGCTCGGCCACGCAGGCGGCGAAGAAGAAGCAGAGGTCTTGATTAATTATTAAATAACGACTCCCTCCGCTCCGTGATAGATAACGCTCAATCTAGGCTGCGGGTTGGGGCGAAGCAGGCTGAGCTGCAGGCAGCGGCCGTGCACGGTGCCGGTGTGCCCGCTGCGGAGGGCAGGACAGGGGCTCCGTCCCTCGGGCGGCCCCTTCTCCCGTTCCCCCACCCTCCTTGCCCGTAGGAGCCGGGAGCGAGAACACATCAACAAGAGGAGAGAGAAACTAATAATGATCTCAAATAACCCAATAAACATAAAAATAAAATGTAGGCCTATAAACGTGACGGGCACCGGCAGCCCTGGCCGCTCCCTGCCAATGCCGACTCGTTACCGAAATGGCTGAGCAGCTGTTACTGATCAGCCTGATGGGGAGAAGCGAACCGGGGGGCTGCTTTCCAAGGGCCTCTTTTTTTCTTTTTTTTTTTTTCCTTAATTTAAAGAGGATGTAGCCAATCATGGCTTGCGCTGTTAAGTTTTAATAAACCTTAATGATTTGCAACAAAATCATAAATTTCCAACACGGGGGGTTAGGAAGGCAGATCCCCTCCTGCCTGCTGAGCCTGCAGCACTGGGGATGCTGCAGGGAGGCAGCGTGCTGGCAGCAGCCCCGAATTCCCCCGAGACAGCACAGCCCACGAGGCTGCCCTGGGGCCTGATGAAGAGGGGAGAGGCTGGCAGTGTGGGGCTGCCCTGTGCTGTTGCCTCCAACGGGGTTTTTTGGGCATCGCTGGCGCAGAGAGCTCAGCAGCGCACGGTGGAGGCAGTGGAAGGGAAGGAGGAAAAGGGATTCCTCCAGGCGATCACGGGAGCTGGGACAGGAGGGAGCCACCCAAGTGCTGCTGCCCACCCAGCCGATGTGCCCCTCGCTGGGCCGTGGGGACGGGTTTGCTGTCCCCAAGGGACAGGGACAGCCCTTCCCCGCGGGCAGCACCAGCACGGCGGGCACCACCCGGCTGAGCCCCGCGCTCGGCTCCGCACGGCGAGGCCAGGCTCTCTGAATGCAAATTTCATTTCTGAGCCACTGGCGCTGTTTCAAGAGCCGGCAGCCTCCGAGCCCTTCTCGGTGTTACATATGTAACAGCCTCATTGAACTTGACATGTCAAATTCAGGCCATTTGTGCAAAATCTCCCTTTAATAATACCGTTTCATTTCGCTCAAATGAGACTTGAATGCATGTAAAATGGAAAAGGATATTTAAGCGCTAACATTAGGCAGATGTCTTGCCAGAGGCCGATTGAATATATGAGATTTTGAAGTGCTTAACACGTTTTCGGTGCTCCCTCTTAGAATATGTCACCTGGCTTTCTTTTTTCTCTCCCTCCTTTCTTTCCCCCCCCACACCTCTTTAAGCGAAGGGTATAAATTGAAAGAAAACAAAACTACAAGCCTCGCTTTTATGGGGTTTAACTCTTGCAAGGCAGGACTGTTGGTGTTCCTCCTCCGAAGAGGAATTACCTCCCAGCTCACCTTGGCGGAGCACAAGCACGGCGGCTTGGAGGGATGCTCTGCATGAAGCCTACCCGAGCACTGCATGCGGGTCCCCTTGATTCACGTTCACCTGTTTTACACCTTGTTCGAGCTGTCACGAGCAGCACCCATGGGTGTTCGTGCAGGCAGGCACACACATCCCCCTGCACGTACAGGTGTATTTCTGCTCGTGCTCCTGCAGGTTAATACGAGCAGAGCTGGCGAGGCACAGAGGGCAGGTTTTGGCAGTGCTTTCCTCTGACAGCACTGCTGAAACCACTGCCCTCCGTCACCTCCACCACCTCGCCGCTCGGTGTCTGCTCCGTCTGCAGCGTCACAACGGAGCGACTGTTCCTGAGAATTAGGGTCAGGAGAGTTTTGCTCGTGTTTATAACAGCCGGGCCCCGTGCTGGCCACAGCTCCTGGGGATGGGGATGCTCAAACCCTGCCCGCTGCTTCCTGGGCAGCGACTGAATAGGAACATGGGAGAGGCAGGGTGGAGAAGAGAGGCAGGTTTGGGGCTATGGCTTGGGTTTGAGGGCCATTAAAAAGCCTTAGGAAGTCGCATCACCGATATTACAGTTGCTGAGTCAAGCACTTGAAGGCTGGGAAATGTGCCTTTGGATGCACTGGTTTTTAATAGCATGATGCCCTGTTCTTGAAAATGCAGTGCTCTTTTTAAAAATGTATTTGGCGGGGGTGTTTTATTTCCATGTGGCACCTAGCAGATTCCTCCCTGTGTGACCAGCAGCAAAGCTGTGCTTCAGAGCTGGGATTTCCCCTCCCCAAAGAATCATTTTTATCGTTACAGCTGGGGAATGGCCCAGAGAGGGGAGCAGGGACAGACCGCAGCAGCTCTGTTCCCACTTTGGGGACTGAAGGACGGTGTGAGCTCAGGCAGGGCTGTCTCTGTCCCTTTATTTAAGGGGTTTGGATGCTTAGCAGCCATTCCCCCGGTGACCTTTCTGGTGTGTCTGGGAGCAACTTCTCTCCCGATTCTCTGATTATGAACACAGAGGGCACCGGGGCCTCTCACCTTGGGGCACATGGAAAGTGCTCTGGGCTGCTCCTTGGTGACCTCAAGGACACTGTCACGGAGAGGGAACCGAGTCCTGTCAGGCAAAGCAAGGTGCAGGAGGAAGGCCTACCTCCAAGCAGGAAAAATGCCCAGGAGAGGGTTAGTCTGGCTCCTGGAGCCAGTTTTGATCCATGTGAGAGGGAAAGAGCCAAACACGGGGCTGAGGCAGCTCCAGCTCCCACAGCACCTCCCACTGCTTCTCTGCCAAGGCTTAAATCTCCCTTCAAGCATCACTCTGAAGCTTTCTCTCCCTTGTTTGCATGTCGGCTCTTTTCCTCTTGCCCTTTCTACCCCTCCGTCCCCTGGCAGCCAGGCTGGAAGCACGACGTGCAGCCTCAGAGCCTGGCGCCGCACCGAGCATCCTCGCCCTGCCAGGCAGTGGCTCTCCTGGGGGTCAGGGGCAGCTCCAGGCATGGGGAGTAATGAATAACCGGGGTGCTGGCAATATAGGAGGAAAATGTGAAGGCTACGGGACCTTGGGAGATGGCCTGGTCACTCCACCTCCACCCAGGTGACGGTCACTGTCCTTGAAAGATGTCTCCAGGTGTGTGGAGAGGCATCCTGGATTTCATATCCCCTCACGGGTTGCTTCCTCAGTGTTTGGTGGCCTTTTGGGTTAAAGTCATGCCATGCTAACCACCCAGACACCTTGGGGCTGATGGACGAGGTGAGGGCACACCAGCAATGTGGTCCCTGCGTGCCCACGTGCTGCGGGCTCTCAGCGTTACTCCTGGCAGGGCACCGCAGGTAGGACCCCCAGCAAGTTACTAAACCTGGCTCTGACCCTTCTCCTGCTCGGGCAACCTGGTGTTTAAGTACAGCTGCTCCTCACAGTGCCCCAGGTGAGGGGCTGCTTCAGCCCTGGGGGTTGTGCTGAGCCCTGAGCCTCCCCAAAGGGCCCTGGAGGAGCCCTTCCCCGAGTGGGAGCGGGCTGACCAGGGAGGGCGAGCAGCCAGGCTGCCAGGCCCAGCAGGATAAATAGAGAGCGTAAAACCCAAATTAGCTCTGTTGTCATGTGTCACAGCAGGGTCATGGCTCTCACCTCAGGTCTCCTCGATTTATGCCTGGGGACTTTAACCTGACAGCCAGGTACTTCCCAGGCTTCTTGTGCGAGCATTGCAGGTCCCCCAGCCTCTGGGCGAGGGAGATTGGAGGCATTTGGAGGTGAGAGGGGCTTCTTGTCCAGAGCCCCACTAAAACATATCCTGTTTCCCTCCCTCATATATGCATCAGTCACCTGGGAGCACCCCAAAGAGGGCAAGGAGGCCAGGCCAACACATGAGATGGCAGCCGGGGAAAAGCAGGCGTTGACCCTACTCAACGTCTCCCTCCCGCTCCTCGACTTCTGTCGCTCTTCCTGCTTTTTCCCCCTTCTTTCTTTCCACCTCCTTCTTCTCCTTTCCTCCCCTGCTCCCCCTCTCCGTCCCCCTCCCTCTCTCCCCACCCCCCGGTATCAAGGCGACATCTCCAAGCCAAGTACTTTTAATTTCGCCCGTGGCCCTTGCTGACACGGTGGATATGCACAGCAAGTTAAATTCCCGCCTGATCAATAAAGCAGAAGCAGTGTGTCCGACTGGTCGATATTTTTTTATCTGTCTTCAGCCCAGTCCTGCTGATGACAGCCCCCTGCGCTTCAGCAAAGGCACTCAAGGGCATCGGGCTTTGGCAACACAGCTCTTTTTTTTTTATTTAAATTAAAAAAAAAAAAAAACAGATGCCTACAAAAAAAAAAGTTCACGGAGTTTGGCCTTTGCTTAATAACGTTTTATGATTTATCTTAATTTTTAATTGAAAAAAATTTGCGAATTAATTGATTTCTGGGACTTGCCAATTAACATTGTAATTGGGTGCATGATAAATTTCGAGGGAGCATCATTTTTCTCCCTCTCCCCCTTGTCACCGAGAAGGGGAATCGCGAGGGCAGCCGCTTCCCACCCGTGCACCCCCCTCTTCCTCGCGAGGTGCCGCTGCCCTCCTCCCCCCGTGCTCCTGTATCTTAAAAGAAGGAACAAGAAAGCTAATAAAGTTGTGTTATTAGAGTCTCACCAGAGGTGACCCCTCGAGGCATAAATCCACGCTTGGAGATGGTGGGGACAGGTGCTATTAAATGCCTGACCATACTTTGTGCGGCGACGGGACTGGGTGCCTCCGGGCTTGGCCCTGGAGCCGTCATCCCCCAGCAAAATCCACGCTGCTGGGACAGGGACGGTGTTGGGGAGCAGCTATT
The DNA here is from genome assembly GCF_964034855.1 of Anser brachyrhynchus. NCBI lineage: Eukaryota > Metazoa > Chordata > Aves > Anseriformes > Anatidae > Anser > Anser brachyrhynchus. Next base: position 10,666,649 of record NC_137702.1, on the reverse strand, counting down.
TCCCTCCAGGATGGAGCAGGGAAGGCTTTTGCATCCTCCCTTGCCCAGCAAGAGCTGCTCAGCATCTGGAAGGCTGGATTCAGGATGCGTGGGATGTGGCAGCGTGGCTCCCACCAGATTTAAATCAAACACCAGAGAAACCCACCTGGCAGTGTCAGCATTTGTAGGACATTTGGGTAGGGCACAGGGTCACCTGCCATGCATCTGCAGCGCTGCCACCACCCACTCCACGTGCTGGTGTCACCCAACAAATGCCCCGAGCACCACCTAAAGCCCATGACCTTGGATGGGGTTTCACTGTGCCACCCCAAAGCTGTCCTGTCTGTCCCCACTGCACCCAGGTGTGTGTACGGGGTGAAGGATCCCTGCCCAGACCAGAGTCCCCATCTTCTCTCCATCATCTGGGACACCAGGAAGGCTCGGAGGAGCCCAGGTCCACACCTGCTGGTGTCACTGGTGGGGAACCATGGGGGAAAGGAGGGAAATTTATGAGGAGAGGAGTCTGTTTATTATCTAGCGAATGCGGTGCTGCTGATACCGTGGATTTATCCTCTTTTCATCCCCCTCTGATTTGTGTCCCTGCCCCTCGCAGTGGCAGATTAATCGCGGACAGAAAGGGCAGAGCGCACCCTGCGGCCCCCCCGCGCGCACAGAGCGCAGCCCCGACCCTTCGTCCCGCTGCAGCCCCTCCAGGATGCTGAGCAGCCCCACGACCTGGGGCTGAGAGCATTTCCCATCCGTTTGCAGGACGGGTAAGAAAACTCGTGTGCATCCTCACTCAACAGCACCTTAAGGTGCTAGGAGTGCTCCTGGCAGTGCCCGCAGACTGGCAGCGCCCAAAGCCGATGCCCTAACCCCATGGCACGGGTCCGCGGGGGAAAAGGAGGAGGCAGGGGGGTGCAGAGCTGCATGGGGGGCCAGCACTGGATGGGTACGCACAGAGAGCAGGGGTGAGAAATAAATCCTCGGTCGGTTATTTTCCCTTGAGCGACGCATGCCTTCTGCGGAGCCTCTTCTGAACCGCCACGTGAGCTGGGAATAATTAAACACTCATTACAGCCGCGGTAGCAAAGAGCCCCCCGGATCAATCTCATGCATGACCTTTCCCTCCGACTTCCCTCTTGATTTTTCCAGCCACCTCCTTTTCAAAGAGCGACACATTTTTCCATCCCGCCCTCGCCCCACACACCTTCACTGCCTTTTTGCCACCCAGAACCCGCAGAAACCTGTCGCCCACCCTGAGCGGGGGCACGGGGCACCCGGGCAGCGATGGGGGGAAACCTCAGCAGGGAAAAAGGAGCTGTGAGCACGAAGGGGGCAGAGCAAGCAGGGACCTGGGGTCCCTCTCTGGGGTGCTTGGTGGTCCTGATGCATTTCTGCTGCTCTGGGCTGGGCACAGCTGCCTGCATGCTGGGCACCGGGGATTCACAAATATTGACTGGGAGAGCACTTGGGGAGCGCAGATGGGGAGGTGCAGAGGGCTACTGGGCCCCACTCCAGGGTCTTTGGCAATTTTTACCATCGCTCGGCCCTTTTCCCCATTGGATGCAGGGGGTGTTTAAATCAGCATTTGGAGCAGGTTAAAAATCCCAACGTGCTTCCCCTGACAGCACGGATCACGTCCAGCTGCTCCGGGGAGCTGTCACCCGCGGCTGGGTGAGGATTTGGCCTTGTGTAGTTTAAAAAAAAAAGAAATAATCAAACCCTCATTTCCTTATTTAGGCTTCAAGTGACACTTCCACTTATTTAAACTGGCGTCCACAAAAATCCAATTCCCTCTCTGCCCGGCTGCTGCTTATTCCCTGCCGGCGTTCGCGCCGTGCGGCTCCGCTGCCGCTGCTCCGTCCCGAGGCTGGGCGCCCGAGCCGCTAAAAATAAATTGTGTCCACCGGATTGTTTTGAAAGAAATAAATCAGCAGCTTTCTGGCCACGGCGTGGAGAAAGCTTCTGGCTTTGCGGGATGCCGTGCGGGAGCTGGACGCACTCTGGCTGGTGCTGTCACCTCCCGGGGGCTGATGAGGTTGTTCTGCAGGGCTGGAAAATAGCAGCAGCAGCGTGGCAATGCAGCATCAGCAAGGGCTGAGCACAAACACGTGTAACTGCCCGGGCTCGAGGAATTTGTTCTCGTGCAGTTGTTATTAATTACGTGGGGAGGTGCTGAGCGCAGCCCATCCCTGAGGGATGCTCCTCCTAACCCTGGCTGGGGGCTCTGTGGCATTAAATCCCACTTGACCATGCCTGGGGAGCTCAGGTGGCTGCGTGGAGCCCCCAGGCTTCTTCTGGCACTGGCACTGTGACTTTAGGCAAGCGCTGCCACTGCTCTGGGCCCAGGTGTCCCCTCGGAGCACTCTCGGTCTCCCAATGCTGCTACAACATTCCTGGCTTGCAAGAGCTTAAAGAAAAAGGGCAAGTGCTGCCCTGCTCGTGATAAAACACAACTGGATGATTTAACCTCCCGCTCACGCCCTGGGCTCTCAGGATGGGCAGCAGCAGCCTCCATCCATGGGGATGGTAAGGGGACCGCTCCCTGCATGTGACTCTTTTTTTTTTTTTTCCTGGCAAGCACATCCCAAAAGGCAGGAGCCATAAAAATAAATAAATGCGGAGCCCTCTGGCGAGGGGGCCCGTTGGGTGCCTCTCCAGGCCAACAGCACCGGAGCGGGGACCTCGTGTCGTCCCCAGCAGTGGCACTGAGCATCCGCACACGCAGGGATGCCGCAGCCCCTGTGGGTCCCGTTTGGAAACGCAAAGCCTTCGGGGGACAGACCGAGGCTGCCCAGACTGCTGGGTCTCTCCAGGACGTTTCCTTTCTTATGTGGTAGTTTGGGGGGGATTGCCTAAAAGGCAAAGAAGTTGTTTGGCTGTAATGAACTAGATAAACAATTCCCCAAATAGATTAAAACTAACTGTAACTTATAAAAGCGGGTAGTAATTATATTTTATTAGCTAGCAAAACACCATTTTTTTATTTCGTAGGATAATTCTGTGTAAATCACCTTAATTAGAAGTGTCAGACGAGCCTGTGAATATCGTACTTAGTAACTAATTTCCTATGTACAGGTTATAATTTAAAACACATGGATCACTCTCCGAGTGGAAATATGCTAGCCATGAAATAATGTGGGGAGTGTTGGGGTTATTACTATGTAAATGTGTAATCATTTCAGACCACTGCAGCCTGGCTGGGTGATTAAAGAGAATCCCAAGGTCTCCAAAGATTGTGCTCTCTGCAAGGGCCTAGAGCAAAAAACTTTAAAAGGCACCGAAAAGTGTTTGAACTTTAAAGGTCTTGATTTCCCTTTTACCATTTTTAATTTGTCGGTGGTGTTTATGGACAGGAAGGCTTCTCTTTGCTGATGGCCTCTCCATTCCCGGCCCCTTCCCGGCATCCTTAGGAGGCGGGGAGGGTGGCGTGGGTCACACACGGGGTCATTTAATGGGATGGAGGAGAGCAGCCAGGCAGAGACGGGGCTGTCCCAGCAGCGGTCGGGATGGGATGGGTTGGAGGAAGGCTCAGGAACCTCGATGAGAGGGATCTGGGCAACAACCTGCTCTGACCACCCTGACATCGCGGGGGCTTGTGGCCAGAGCTTGTGCCCGTCCCGGGAAATAAATAAAAACGAATGACTGCTGTAGAGCAGGGCTGAACTGCAAGGAGGGGCGTAGTTGTCAGCAGTCCTCCAAATGGAGAATAATATAAACTCTGCCAAGTTATTTAAATCGAGCCCTTCCCTCCTGGTCCCAACGGTAACCTTCCAGCCGAACAGAGGAACTCTCATCCTGGGAACTCCGGTTTCCTGGTGCTACAGCCATTTCTGGGAGGAATTAATGAGATTCTTCCTCTTGCCCTCTAAAAGGAATAATTTTAAACACCCTTAACAAGAAAAGGGAGGAAATGGGTTGTTTTTTTTTTTAACCTAGTGTTTGGATTATAAAAGAAAAAAGCGTTGTTTCACACTTCGGGCAATTCAGAACGTCAAGGTACTGCGGGAGGTGCAGAAATCCCCAGCTGCTCGTGCCAGGGGCCCAGGTGGGAGGTGGTGGCAGGGCCGGGGGACCGGGGAGGTGGCAGAGCAGTGGGATGGGGCGCGGTGGCATCCTGCACCCCCCCCAGCATCCGGCAGCGCATCCCTCGCTCTGCAGGCAGCAGCCACCAGGGATGGTGGCTGCAACGCCCCCAAAATGCTCTGCACATGTCTGCATCGAGCAGCACACCCTGGGAACACCTGGGAACACCGTCTGCTTGCTGCAGATTCGTGTTAAAGCACCTCGTTGACCCCGGGGCCAGGAGCAGTGCTCCGGCATTTGGGGTGGCCCAGCGGTGACAGATAAGCACGGGTGTCCCCCCGTTTTGGGGCAAGGGCGAGGATGGTGGCACTGGGGAAGGAAGGGGCCATAGCCCCGGGAGAAAACACCTTCCTCCATCCCTTCTCATTTCATAACACCCAGCCATCTGCCAAATCAAGGCAGATTAAAGCCAGCCAAATTCAATTTCTCCCCGCTGCCACTGCAGCTCGGCATCTGGGGCTAAAGTGTCCCCGACAAAGCGAACATGACAGGCACATTGCTTTTTTGTCACATCTAGTACCATGTTGATCTTCTAAAAGTCTCATAAAAATTTATTGATGTCTCCCATATTGCTGTGATTGAGAAGAAAGGAGCGTGTGTGTGCGGCGCGGCGCGCGCGTGCGAGGGGGGGGGGGGGGCGTGTGTGTATTAATGCTCCTGAAGTAGATCTGATTTGATATGTCTTGTTCTATTGTCAGCATCTGTTTAGCGAGGCTTTTTAATACTTTCTGGCTGCCGATCACTCATCCTTAGCCTGGGATGCGGGCTTGCATACAAATTTTGTTATTAAACACAATTCCATCCCCCCCCCCCCCCCTCCAGCCCCCGCCTCCCCCCGCAGCCCCCCCGCCACCCACCCATCCATCACCTCCCCGGGGCTATGGGCAGCCAGCCGCCCTGCCAGCCCGCGCCTGCGAGCTCCGGCACTGGGGCTGGCAGCATATTTCAAGAGCCTTTTGCCTGCTGCAGGTGCTTTGCATTGACAAATCGAATCACGGGGAAATAATTTATTTCCTAATGCTGTTTGCAGCATGTTAGCAGGAGAATTTACATGAGAGAGATTACTTTAATAACCAAAAAATTACAGTGCAGGCCTCCCCGCCATGTCGGCTTTGATACGTAATTGTTTCAAGTTTAACCTGTCTGGAGGGGGGAAGGTGTTATTAAATCTATAGCATCTCCCGCTGGTGAGGGCATGCAAGGAGGAGCACCCTGACGGGAACCTCCTTCACTGCTAAACAGGGAGCAAGCTGAATTAACAAATCACTCCAGCCTCCGGCAGTGGCTGGAGCAGCGGGGATCTTCTTTCCCTTGCTCTTTACGCTGATTTAATCTCCCTCTGTTTCCCTTCCTCCTGTTTTATCACGCCTGACCCCATGCTGGGCTCACCACCCCACATTCCTCTTGCTGCGGGTTTCTTCCCATTGCCCCCACAGGCTCGCTCCCCGCTTTTCCCCAGGGTGGGAGAGGAGCTGTGAAAATCCCGGGGACAGGGCTGGACCCTGCATCATGCCAGCAACAGCACCTGGGTTTGGGTGGCTCCGTTCTTGGACTCTGCTCCTTGGACCATTTTTTTCCAGCCCCTGCAAGCTGGGGAAATGGCTGGCACTGCCCTCCTGTGCCCTCCTCGGCCAGGACAAGGAGGCCCCCTTTGCTCCAGGGATGGGGAGCTGTGTGCTCTGCTGTTTGAGCTCCCACACTGCCCACCGCGGCGGTTTCGTGGCTCTGACCCCCTTCTCTTCTCTCTTGGCAGTAAGAACTCCATCCTGAAGGATGCCATGGCAGCGGGCACCCCCAAGGTAAGTGAGCACAGCTCGGCACGCTTTAACCCAGAGGGCTGCTCCCTACTCCCCATCGCCTTCCCAGCCCAAACCCTGCCCCGCCACTCGCTGTTCCCCAGCGAGGTGGCCATCCTGGGCTGTCCCCAGCAGTGCCATGCTCTGTGGCCAGTCCAGCAAAGGGGATGTTGTCCTTATTCCCCCACTGTGCTGGAGCGGCCGGGTCCCCGTGCAGCTCGGGGACAGTGAAACTGAAGGACCCAGCGGGCTCCAAGACTCCAGATTGTGTCTAATGACAGCTAATGAGAGCTGATCACACGCACGCTGAGCTCAGGCTGTGAAATCATGCACGGAAGCTACGGAGCCAGAGCCATATGCCAGTTCTGGAAGAGGGGAGTGGGGCTGCCTCGGGGGGACCAAAGCACACCTGAGGAGGAGCCCAGATCACTGAAAAACCCCTCCTCAGCTGGATCCCCATCCCCTCAGTACCCACCTCCCGTCCCCTTGGCTCAGGGGAACAAAACACACCAAACATCGTGGCATCGCTGCAAAAGGCATCCTTCACTAATTAGCTGCCCTTAATATGACGCTGCTGTGGAAAGGATCAGAGCTTGGGCAGGCACATGGGTGGCCAGGAGCATGGCTGGACACTCACAGTCCCTTTGGACAGCCACTGAAAACCACACTGCGTTTGGCCCAGGCTCTGCTTCACTTTTGGTGCCAGCAGCCTGGGGAGGGCGCATGCACCCTGACGCAGCCAGCCCAGGGAGCCTCTGTGATAGCTTTAATGCTGGGAACTTCAGCTCTTGATCGCCTTTTTTTTTTTTTTCTGGATATTTTGGGTAATTTTTTGAAGCACTTGGAACGTGACATCAAAACCAGGGGTAGAAATTGCAGCTCCAGGCTTTCCCCGTGAGGGCCGGTGCCTCGCCAAGCACATAAACACCCTGCCTGCCCCCCCGGGCCAGGGGCTGGGGAGCCAGCGTGCCCCCGGCAGGCATGGATAGCTCCCAGGTAAACCCATCCGTTTCCCAAATCTGTGAGGGAAAATAAAGACCCACAGGGCCTGTGGTTGCCTTTGGATGTCCCAAAGGAGCTGGAAAGGGCACCTGCGAAATAACGCCTGAGCGGGAGAGGGGCGGGTGGGAAGACGGATGAGCTGTTTGGAGGGACACGCAGCAAGTGACTGACAGACAGCAGATAAAGCACAAGGTCCATCTCTCGGCAGGGACGGGCTTTTGAAGTTTCCATTGACAAAGAATCCCATTTGCCTTGAGCGAGGGGATTAAACTGGGACTGGAGAGTCGTTCTATGTAAAGGAGATCAATCGTCCCCTGTCACCACATGGATCTTTTCCCTTTGCCCGTCACGTCTGGGCCTAAGAACATTAACTTCAAGAAGCCACGAGAGCAGGGAGGGAGAGGGTGAAATCAGGAAATCTTTCATTCCCTTCTCAGAGAGCTTGAAAGCCTCTCAGCCCAGGAGGATTCATTATTTCTAGGTGGCTTTTGCTGGGAGGCAAGGCCTGTGTGGCACGGGCAGGCCGGGCGCTTCCCCGCCGGGTGGGCTTGGTATTAAAGCCCCCTTAGTAACCACACAGGGCTCGGGAGGAGGAGGTGGCAGCCCGGGACGCTGCTTCCCTCCGTGCCCACTGAAATTCAGCAATGTTAGGATGTGAAGACCCTCTGGGAAAGTCCATTCCTTCCCCACAGTTACCCCTGCAGACACCTCTCCTGGCAGCAGGAGCCCAGACGTAAACGTGCTCCTCGCTCCCCGCTCTCCTGCCCCTCAAGAGCTGTCACTCACCACGCTGGGTCAATTTTCATGGCAATATGTCAAAGAAAATCCAATCACTCAACAGGGGATGCAATGAATGCAGGATTATTGTATCAGGTTCTTCTATTATCAAGGCTGACCGAGGCAGTGACGGCCAAGCGAGGCCTGTAAACTGGGGGCTGTGGCCATCGCCTCTGCCCGGGGCCTGGGCTCATTGGAGAGGCAAGGAGAGTGGCACAGAGGCGGTGCTCAGCACCACGGTGCTCAGCATCCTCGGGGCTTCCTTGTGGAGGCCAAGCTCAGTGGATCAGAGTACGCAGCGCAGCGAGCCTCGAGGCGGGATTGCTCTCCAACCCTGACTGCCACTCAGCCAGCAAAGCTGGTGACAGCAAGCCGAGTGGTGGCTGCGAGACGTCCTGCCATCCCCAGATGACCCACAGCACTGTTGTCTTCGCCCCGTATGCCCAGACTGCATGCCTGGATGCTCACCCCAAGGCCTGCAACAGCCTTTGGTGCCCCGGTCTTCATGTTGCTGAGAGCTGGGCAGCCCATCCAGCCCCCACAGGCCTTGGGGCTGCCTTGTGCCTGTGCTTTGCAGCAGACAGAGGCAAAAAAAAAAAAAAAAATGTGCTGAAAACCCATCTCCTTCGCAGAAAGCACACCAGGGGGCCCCGCTCTGGGAAAGGTCTTTCTCAGGCATTGGACTTCAAGGAGAGTCCGGGACCCTCTTAGCATCCTTCTCTGACGGCATGTCCAAGACACCAGGAGGAAGAGGAGGGGTGGGGAATTAAGTTCTTTACCAAGGAGACATTTCTATGTGAGTGGGAACAGATGCTTCACGCCCATGGGAAGGGATGGAGGCTGTCCTTGCTCTTACTGAACTTGAGACCATGGCTCCACGGTGTCGTTCTCCAGTGTGAGCTGGTCATTGTTTGAAAATCCTTCATGCCATCCCGGGTCCCCGTGGGGAAGTCCGACACCAGAGTCACTTGGGAGGGCACTTTCTGAAGACGTGTCCCAGCCAGCCATGCCCCAGACCTCCCTGAGCCCAGAGTATGTCCTCCTAGCTACCTTAGAGTGCTTTCTGCCACTGTCAGGCTGTGGAAATGAACCTCCCCAGCGCTTGTTGTGGGTTCATCGTTCCCCCTTCACTTCTCCTGCACATTGCCTTTCCCACCAATGGCCCAGCTGCCAGAAAATATTGGAGCAAGGGGCCAGGGCCAAGCCCCCTCCCTTACACCCAGCAGATGCCAGCGGTCGCTTTGCTGAGGTTTGCACCTTGGGTGCCCCCAGACCTCCACCGTGCCGCAGCCCCGCGATCCCCCACCCGCCCTGCGGTTTTACAGCCTCGCAGAGCAGTTTGAGAGAGAATTACAGCACCTAGAGGGAAATTTGACCACTAAAGCCCTCCAAGGAAAAAGAGCTTTGAAGCAAGCAAGATTTGGAGCCTGAAACCTTGATGGAATGGCTGTGCTAAGCCCTTGCCAGCCGCCTGGCTCGAGATGAAATTTCCAGCGCGATCATTTAACTTCTGCGTATCATGTCTGGTGGTAGGAGCAGGGGCTGGTGTCGGGGCCCCAGGGCTTTGACTCCTTCTCTTGTGTCAGGGACTCACTGGGGGGGGCTCAGGGATGTCACACTCCTCCCTCTAACGCTGATTTACGAGAAAAGATTAAAAAGCCAAATATGAACACTGGGGCAAGGCTACAGCCGAGCCGGGGACACGAGAACAGCCCACAGGTATGCGAAGGAGGGGAAATTCCCTCGGATGCGTGTCGGCTGCCAGCTTGGGGTGAAAAATACCAGAGCCACTCCAACAAAAATCTCCACCAGGTTTTATTCCATAAAGCAAATTACCCCGTGAACAAAGCCCCTCGCTCCCCTTGGGCCAAACAGCTGTGCCCTCCCCTTGGACCGAGGGATGCTGCATCCGGCAGGAGGAGCACACAGGGATGTGGTGTGGGGTTTCTGTCCCAGATCCACCAGGGCCAGGGCTCTGTCCCCCCCATCCTGGTGTCTCCACGGGCAGATCAGCTGGAGGGGGCTCCCTTCCCCTCCGTGCCTTGCCCCTGGGGGCCCAGAGCTCCACTGCAGTCCCCGGTGTGACTGTAGCACGCACGGAAATAAATCAGCAGCTCACTGCTGACACCGTTATTTCTGCTCACTATTCACACCCTTCCTACGTTTAAGCTTTTCATCCCCAGCTCCATCCCACCTTTATCTCTGCCAGCTAAAAGCCACTGGACAATTTTGCCTCTCGTTTTCCCGGGAGCAAATGTAGACCCTCGGAAAGCTTCTAGGAAAGTCAGCTCTAATAGTGGCATCTTTTTGTCAGGGATCCTCCAGCAACAGCGTAACAAATGGCTAGCAGAGAGAAGGGGGAAAATCGCAGCCAGGCCTGGTATCACTCGTTGCTTTCGGGTTACAGTTCCCAAGTGATAACAGCTATTAGCAACACTTTGACGGCTTCCCTACCGTGGAGGGGAGGGCAGGAGACAGAAAACATGTCAAGCCATCACCTCCATGTTAAGTGATAAGTACCTATTTAGGCGGCAGAGTTAAAGCTGAATGCATCAAGCAGGGAACACTTTGTGCCAAAAAAAAAAAAAAAAAAAAAAAAAAAAAAAAAAAAGAGGAAGAAAAAAAAAGGACCATATAGATACATAAAAAGCAGAGTTAGGATATTTGTTCTGCTGACAGCAGCTGTGATGGATCGTTTAAGAAAAATAGACTCCCTGTGTTTTTCCAGGGCTATCAGAAAGCTGGAGTCCAGCACTTTAACACTCTCAAATGACCGGCCTTGAGAGGAAGCGGGATGTCAGCGGTGCCGATGCTGCCCCAGCGAGCAGCTGGGGTTGGGGCTGGCGGTTTCCATCCATCCCTCGCTCCAGCAGCTGCACCCAGACACACGTCCCCTCCTCGTGCAGCTCCGACCCCGCGCTGCACGGGCAGCCGGGGAGCGATGGAGGTAACGTTGTGCACCTCTGGCTCATGCCAAACCTGCCGAGCACCAAAACGGGGAGGATGGAAATGCCGAGCAGGGCCGTGGCTGCCCAGCAAGGCAGGAGGGGCAGGAGGAAGGAGCGAGCACACGGCTCGGACAAGATTGATGGCCTCGTTGCCATTAAGAAAAAAATTAGCCGGTGGCGGCTATCATATTAAAGGGTGAAGAAGCCGTGAATTATTTTCTTAAAGATCTTATCACTTACAATGATAATTTTACCTTCCAAAAGGCCACTTTTAATGAGGCAAGCCAGGCAAAAAGTCATGATTTAATGCCAGATTTTTTTTTCCAAACACATTTTACTGCTTTTTTGTCCATGTTTAAAAAGCGCCGGTGACCTTTTTTTATTTAGCTTGCCCCAGGTGTAATGCTCAGGCTGATCCTCTCAGGGTTTATAACCTCCGCGGAGAGTGCCTTTACCCAATGGAGAGATGATTTAAAGGGGAGGGAGAAATATGAGGCTGCACGGTGGCTCACACGAGCATCTTTGACACTGGGAGCTGTGGTTTGCCAGGGAAGGGGGCACCAGGGAGAGGCGGACGCTCTCACCCCGGTAGCTCAAGCTCTTCCCAAACCGGTACCCAAGGAAGCGAGCGTGGCACACCCGTCTGCACGCAGAGCGTGCCATGCCTCATTTTTGGGGTGGGAAGCCAGAGTTTGGGTGTGCCCTGCAGCTTAGGGGTGCATGAGGGCTGGGAGGGTAGATGCAACGCTGCCCTTTTCCCCTGCAGCCGTCTTCCCAGATGTTGGTGGTGAGATGGAGCAGGGCCGTGTCACTGTCACCAGCACCTGGGAGGGAGCGAGCCCCAGCTTGGCCACACATCCTCACCACTTAGCCCCTGAGAAATAGCCCCAACGTGACGATTTGGGGAAAAAGAGGCCAAAATCGGGAGGGCAGAGAGCCTGGCCTGATGCAGAAATGGAAGTCACCCTGCTCTCCAGCACCTTTCCCAATCTCTCAGCCCTTAAGCCTGCTTCCCCGCGTGCCCCGCGGCCGTCCCACCGTCACGGGCTGCAAGGCAAAGTGTGCCACGTCTCAGGGAAATGAGAAAAACAAATGAAGTCGAGTTTCCTAACAGCGAAGGAGAAGTGTGACTTGGCATCTCTAACGCCGTGCTTAACATGCCGGCAAGGTATTTAAAATTGAAGTGCTTGCACACAATTTAAAAATAGACAGTTTATTAATCTAAACTGCAAGTGTATGTAGAAGAGGCCTCGAGATTGACATCTTTGGGATTAGTTTAGCCCTGCGTTTTTCCAGAGGTCATCGCCATGGTGCTCAGGAGGTTTGTGGAATAAATGGGGCCGGCGTTCTTCCCGGGACCACACGCTAAAAACTAATACATAACGTTTAATTTACTGTCTCCATAGCTAGCCCAACCATTTTTCACATAATAATATTGGATTAGAGCTACCAGAGGCTGAGGGGGGAGCTGGAGGCGGGGAGGGTTTGTCTGTCTGTCGGCGAGGAATGGGGAGATGGGTATTTTTTCCCCTTCTCCAGAATACATTGGAAGACGAAACACATTTAACCCTCCCAGCTCCAGGGTGCTCAGCTTATTAGGGGGGAAGGGGCATGAACACTGCTGCAATCAGGAGGTTGTTCCGAGTCGCACTTGAAGGCTTTGAGTCCCTCCAATTTATGGGACATGTGCAATCCTGCTTCAGAAACGATCTCCTCCTCTTAGAAAATAAAAATAAATAAATAAATTATACCAGGAGCATTCTGCAGAAATTCTCCTGGTAGCTCTGCACAGCTGATTAGCGGATAATGGAGCGCCCCAGCGGGGCAATTCCCCCATGACCCCTCTCACCCAGCACCCCAAATCCTGCTCCCCGCCCGCACCCCCAGCCTGCCCTCCCTCCATGCCCACACGCCGCTTTGCTTTCCTCGCCAGGCAGGCTGTCAGAGCCCGGGGATCACATCCTGCTGACTGAACGGATTTGTATGCTGAGTCATTCTTCCACTTGCTCGTATCTTTCCAAAAAATGCACATTTTTTCACGTTTCATTTCAGCCCAGAGGCGAATGTTTCTGGAATGCTTGCCTTTCTCCAAGGTATTATGCTTTTTAATAATGTTGTCACCACACTTGACCTGTCCAATTCAGATGATATCTACACTTCCCTTTGCAAACATACACATCTCCGAGCAGTCATTTATTGTTGGATCTTGCCAGCTGATTCTCGGAAACAAACATCTGGAGAGCTGTGCTTACAGTGTATATTTTTTACAACGTAGCGTGCCGTATTTAACCTAGTTTAGCTAATTTATATTTTAAATTAGAATTTTAAATTGGATTTCCCCTTCAAATTCTTCTAATAATAAACTTCACTTACAACTCAGCGTACATTTTTTTAAATGCTGTCAAACTCCTGCAGGAATTTTCCTGCTCGGGTTCATTGCCTGTAGAATTTAGACTTACCTACTATTGACTCGAAGTTTATCAGCGATTTCTTAGGTCTCAAACATCGCTGATCTTTTTAACCTTCTAAAAGGCCCTTTTTTTCTGTGCCGCTTATTAAAATAAATAGCATCATTACCGAATGAAGAGGTGGTTGTGCTGCTGAGAGCTTTAGCGTGGTGTACAAAGCTACAGAGAGATGTAGTGGAACTTGCAGTGGTGGGCGAGCGTGCACTGGCATCGCTCTGTGCCAGCACACCCCCGTGTTGCTGTACAGTTTTTGTAGATTTCTGGGGCGTTTTTTTTTCATCAGGGGACTCCCCTGGACCCTCTGTGGCATTTGCAGGGCAGTGTGTGTCTGTGCAGTGCTCTGACGCTGTGTGCTGTATAACCAGAGATAAATTATCAGGCACCTGGGAAGCCTCGTGCGCAAGATGCTCTCCCAGCACAGGAGGGGCACACGTAGAGCAGCGTTTGCTGCCGTGGCTGTTTCATTGCCTCCCCCAGCCCAGGAGTGCTGGGCAGCCTTTATGGTCCAGGGATGCATGCTCATGCTTTCCCTGTAAATAGCTCATCCATCAGATGGGGCAGGGCTGATAGGAGAGAAAGCAAATTTAAGATGGTTCTCATCAGCTGAATCACTTTAAATCGCATGTCCCCTGGGCTCTGGGCTGGTGTCTGCTTCTCAAACTGGCAGTGCGTGTTGAAAGCAGCATCAGCCTGACCTCCCTTCTCCAGCCAGCAAACCTGTTGGCCTCTGCCCGGCACAGGTTACGGGGTGCTCCCGCTGCCCCTCCTGGCACATCGCTTTGAGCAGAGAGGTGCCACATAACAGCGCGGGCTGGTTCTGCCCCCAGCCACCACACCAGGGACAACACAACCGGCCCTTTCGTTGCCTGATGTGTTTGCACTGGGCTGGAGCACGCAGCAGCCCCTGCAGCCCACCCCATCACTGGGCAGGTGATAAAACCCCTTACATGTGAAATGTGAAGCCACCCCCACGTTGCAACAGTCCCCACGCCAGGCGGACGCGCTCCCCGCGCCTTTGAGGGCAGCTTAGCACGGGGCAGAGAGCCCGGCGATGCTCACAGCATGAATTTCTCCTTTCTCTCGCAGTCAATTTTGTTGTCGGCCTCAATCAAGCGGGAAGGAGACTCTCCGACAGCATCGCCCCACTCCTCGGATGACATCCATCACTCGGACAGATACCAGGTAAGCAGGCAGACACCAGCACTGCTCTCCGCCGTAGCCGGGGAGCCAGCTCGCCCCAGCGCCCACAGCTCTCCAGGAGCTCCCCAGCTCTCGGCTCTGTACCAGTGCCCAGCCCACCTGCCTGCAAACTGGGGACACAACCACTTTGTCCTCGCACAGCCACAAAGGCAGGCTTTTGTCTGCGGGGTCCTCCCAGCTCTGGCTTTTAACCACAGCTGTCCAGAACTACTTTAAATCTTCGTAAAGGTTTCTGTTGCATTGTATTCGTCATCCCTGCCGTTGCTATGGCTGTGTTTGTCATTACGTACCCCATGCCACCATGAAACTTCCAGAGAAGTGATTTTTTTTGTAGAAGAGTGAATGATGTCAGCCTGCAGCAGGCCAAAATTCTCCGCTTCGCTGGTGTGCTGCTGCCCAGCAAACTGACTTGTGACTCCCACCCAAATTTTGGACCATCTACGACCATGCCAGCATGTTTTGTAATCCTGCAAGAAATCTTGCTATGCCCAGGGAAGTAGCAGGTCTTGACTTGTTGCAACACACTGAGTAAAAGTTCAGGGAGATGGAACGAGAAAGGATGAGGAAGGCAGCAGCCTGAGTACAGCTCTGCTTGTTGGATGTCTGTGTTTTGGGGGCAGGCTGGCAAGCTCGACTCCAGTTCGAGACAGCTCCAAACAGTTTGGCTGCGAGTCTGTGCTCAGCCACTGGCTTCAAAACCCTGAAAGGCAGCAGATAAAATAACTGTAGCCTTTAGCACAGACCCAAGCATTCCTCTACTTGCCACGAGGACAGGCTGGGTGGGCCATAGCTGTACCAGCCTGGCATAAAACCATGACCCTATATGCTATCCTATCCCTATATCCCATCCTACATCCATGACCCTATGTCCTTGGCAGTGACACCCTGTGCCCAAGGTCAGGGCATCCTGCGTCGGACGCTTCACACGTGCCAGGTCTGCATTTGGAGCTGCAGGAGAGGCTGATGGCCACTGTCAGGGGTCTAGCCCAGCGGCCCCAGCTAACACATGTGCTCCTGAATATAGGCCTTATTAGTGGCAGAAAGCTGCATTTGTTGCCCGTTATTCTGCCCTCTGTCCTACTTATTGGTGATATTATCAAATACGGGCCAAATCCTTCGGGTTTTGCTACATACTCCAACGTAGCCGTCGGTTCTAATTTGGTGTCACATCACGGTTGCTTTACCCTTGTATGAATGATGAGACCTGGTGCAAAGTAAGAGAAGCAAAACCCACAGAAGATAGAGAAATGCCTCATTCAGGTAATTCATCTCTCTTTCCCGCCTACTTAATAAGTAGGCTAATAAATAAATTATGTTCCTTCCAAGAGGGTGTGGAAAAGACTTTTGCAATGGCTCCCTTTGTTCAAGAACACCCCTCCTTCCCCATTCCTCCAGATTTCAGTCTCTGTGAAATTGGCGGTCCCTTGCAGTCCTCTGTTCCTATAAATTTTTATTATGTCATACTTGAGGACAAATATTCTCAGCAGAAGCCCCCTCTATGTGCTGAGCCTAGCTGGTCTCTAATGTGTTTTAAGTTTGTGAGTGTATTTTATGGAGGGTTGCAGCCCTTAATGCAAATGCGTAATGGGAGTTGTAAGACCGCACTGCAGGGAGAAAAGACCTCTGGGGCCTGATTTTCATTTACACTTACGCTGGCTGCTTTATGCTGCTCTGGCAGCGTAAAGGGACCTCAGAGTGGGTGCCAGGGTTGTGTAAAGCCTCTGCGTATCCTTAATAAAGCCACAACATCAATGAGAATTCAGTCTTCCTGGCTTACCAAGTGAAATGCTCAGGAACCAGAGCAGAAGGCTCTCAGTGACTTTAAAGGCTGCAAAATTTAACTTTCCATATGCAGAGGTGTGCTGGGATTATGACTGTCCCTTGTGTTTTTTGTGATCTAATGGCAAATATGCATTGTATTAGTAACATGCTAGGGTGGGAGTTATTGGCGTATAGCTTTTCAGAATTCCTATGACTCGCTTCTCTTAGTCCTCATGCTTATTTACCATGGGGATATTTAGGGAAGAAAGAGATTTGTGAAATGGAGTGCTGCAGGAATACTGGCTTGCACAGTGCTTGGGCTGTCTGCATTGCTCCCGGCACAGAGAGGGAGTTGGGCAGCTGCAGGACACGGGGAGGGGGTCTGCCCTTGCCTCCCCCACACCAGGCCAGGTTGCTGGAGTTTGCTACGTGGACAGTGTTCAGATGACGGGGTGGCAGCTGGCACAGTGCAGGACTTGGTGGTATGGGTCGCTGGTGGGTGCTCTTCTTAGGTAGAGGACGTCCTGTCAGCTGGGCTTCTCCTGTGCTCCAAGTAAAAATAAAGCTATTTTGGTTAGACTTAGATTCAACCCTTCCTTGTATCCCCAGTAGAAAAAATCAGGAGCAAATTATAAATCATTTACTGTGTAGGAAAGATAATATTTCAGGCTTAGAGTGGGACCACCTTGCGTGGACCAGCCGAGCCTGCAGAATACTTGTGGCTGAGGAAGTACAAATGAAGGCCTAAAATCCTTGTCTAGGAAAGGTGCCTCCCTCCACCAGAGCCTCACTGGCCACAGCACCTCCTGAAAAGACAGCTTAATTAATGAAAAGGGTAAAACCAGCGATGATCAGCTTAGATTTTGTAAGCACGGGTATGAGAATAGGGCTGCATTTCAACTTGTGGATGGAGCTGGGACGTACCACGTTAGGCAGCGTTGTGCAAAGCCTACTGGCCAGCACCTGGCCTCACGAGCTGCCCACAACCTTCTGACACAACAATTTGCGTGTGATTTTTATTATTATTATTTTCCCCTGAGGAGGGCTGGGCAGGTTGTCGGGTGGACACCCGAAAAGTGGGCTCGAGGTGACAAGGTGCTGAGGGGACACTGCGAAGAAGGGCACTGGGTGGTACTGGTGCACATGGGCACGCATGTGGCCCTGGGGCCGGTCACCGCGGCAGGACGCAGGGAAGGCCCCAGTGCGCCCTCGATGGCCACTGAGGCGCGGGGAGGCCCTGAGGGCACCTGGCCCTGAGGGAGAAGGCGCAGAGCAGCAGCTGATTGGCCAGCACCACTGGGTTCCAGTCGATCCCAAGGCCCTGATTGGTCACTGCTGTTGGACCTGAGGTGCTCCCGCTCCCTATTGGGCAAGGAGCAAAGCCTGCAGTTGCTCCTAGGCCTCGATTGGCTGCGTGGCCCTGCAGGGCAATTACCCCCGAGTCCTGATTGGCCGCCCACCCTTTGCCTTTCCACGTACCCCCGATCTCTGATTGGCCAACCCTTCCCGGCTTCCAGCTCTGATTGGCCGGGGGTACGAGGAGGGAGGGGGGAATCGGGGTGGGGGGGGCCGTGCTGCCGCCTGCCGGTTGCCATGGGAACTCCCTCCTCCGCCGCCTGAACTTTCACCCGCTCGGCGGCGGGTCACATGACCGGGGCCAACATGGCGGCGGCCGCCGGGGGCTGAGCGGCGGCTCCTGCCGGGCCGGGCCGGGCCGCGCCGCATCCGCCCGCATCCCGGGCCGCGGGGGGGGGGCCGCCGCTCCGCCGCCCCGCCGCCCGCCCGCGGCGATGCAGAGCGGCACGAGGGGGCCCGGCGGCGGCGGCCGGGAAGAGGTGGGGGCGCGTGGCGGCGTGTGGCGGCGGCGGAAGGCCCGCCGCGTTGTCCCGGGGGGTGGCCGGGCCTGGGGCCTCGTTCCCCGGGAGTGGGGGGGGGGGGGGGGGGTCGCGGGGAGGGGGTGGGGGCGCTCAGCGGGTCCTGACGCTTCTCTGCTCTTGTGTCCCCTCTGCAGACCTTCCTGCGGGTGCGAGCCAACCGGCAGACGCGGCTGAACGGTGAGTGCGGCGCCACGGCCCGCCCCGCGCCCCAACCCCCCCCCCCGGGGGCCTGGACCCCCCCCCCGGCCTGGCCGCCTCCGGCAGCCCTTCCCCGGCTGCCAGCCCCCCGGGGTGGGATTTCCACCGCCCGGGTCCCCCGAGCGGGGCCGGGACCCGCCGCTGTAAGGCCCGGGGCCCCGTGCTGCGTTTCCACGGCTCGCCTGGCAGCATCGAGGTCTCGCAGTAAACTTTTAAACCAGCAGCCTCTGAGCCTCTGGGCGTGCTTGCATCTGACGTCATGGTTGTTGTGTTTGTTTTTTTTTTTATCTCTCAAACCCGCGCATGCTGGTGCGTTGCTTTTAATCCCATATTTCTGGGCGTTTATAACAGCAAGAGAACAAATACATTTAGTGAAAAGTCTTTTAGTACCCAAAAACTAAACCAGAGACCAATTTCTTTCACAGAGGTCCATCCCTGTGTTTGTAAATCAAGCGTTACTTTCTTTACTTGAGCAGAAGTTCAAACTCTTCCCAAACTTCAGAGAAGTCAGAACTTACCACTTAAATAATAACAATATTCTGTTATCTGATGTTACAGATGACGAATTTTAGCTGGCCCAATAGGTACCACTTAGCTTAGTTTCTCAAGCCACCAGGCTTGTCAATCTTGAGCTTCCTGCTGCAATAGTATAGGACAACATGGGTGACATTGTGATGATGCCATTTAGTTAGAAAAAGGTAAAGATATCTTTACAAAATAGCAAAAAGCTTTAGATTGTGCTGATGCCAAAACAGTGTGCTTAAAGTTGGAGTACTACGTTTAGTATAATCTTAAATAGAAGTTTTATGAAGTTACTGACCCAATGTCCTTACAAGGAATATACACCTGAGTTCAGAGATGGCTCGGAGACTCTGAAATACACACCCTGAGGGCCAGAACCTGTGAACTCTTGAAGGTCTGTCAAGTCATACATTAAAGAGATGAGTTACCTTGCATCAATTTTGGGTAATTGTTAGCACGTGAGCACTACCAGATGAGCGCAGTGGGCTGCCAGTGTTTGCAGGTAGTCCCCTTTCCTGACACAGACTTCAGATGACTGAAATGCACTCGGATGTTACCCTGCAGTGACTTGTTTTGTGTGACAAAGGTCTCTGGAGTCAGTGATGTCAAACCGTTTCTTTATCATTTTTGGATAGTTCAGTCCAAGCTCACACCTTCCGCCTTTTTTCAGGCCAATAATTTTATTTAAAAAAAGTCTGAGCCAGGCTTGAGAGCTTCTTGGCATTGTGGAGTCCTTCAGGATGAATGGAAGCTCTTGATGACAGTGTGCTCTGCTGAACTGGCTCAGCGGGGCTTCCTGATCACAGGCTGTGATCTAGGAACTCGTCTTGGACCCTGTTTTGGGATCTTTTTGTGAACCTGGGCTTGTCAACTAAAGGGAGTCTCAAGTTTGCTCAGCATTTGCATTGCTTTTGCTGAACCCTTTACTCTGTATATATATTTTGGGGTACAGTCAGAAGAACTAACAGCCGTGTTGCAGGTGAGGGCATTTGATTAATTTATATATAATACACTTCTAATTCTGGTATTTCCTGGCTGTTCAGCTCTATACCCTAACAGTACTAGGTCCAGAAGTTAGGAAGCTGAATGCAGAAGTATTAGCTGAAATGCTTTGGATCACAAATAAAGTCAAGCTGGATCAAAATTGGTTCCTCCTGACCTTAGCTTTTTATGATTCGTGGTTATTGTTCACAAAACATCCCCACGGTGATGCCTGGCTCACTCCTATGCTGTTAGATTAGTATCCAGCCAGATGGTTGGATAGGTGTACAGCTCCTTTCAGTGCTTATGACCACTAAACTCTGCCTGCTTTCTTCTTTCCTCCTCAACAGTTGTTTGCACTAAAATAACTCATGGTATCCATAAGCTTTGCCACATTATTGTTAAACAGTTATTTAAGCACTGTTGCTCCAGATGGAGAACACTTGAGTGCTGTGGGGGAAAAAAATGCTTATTTGTCTACATCTTGTGTTTTAATGAGCATCTAATCAATCACACAATTTTATGGCTTGCTCTGTGAGATTGATTTCCTTATCCCTGTCAGTTTACATTGTCAGAAATTTTGTAGGACTTGTCCAAAGACATCTGGCTCTTTGTTGAATGTTCTTATTGACACACTGAAGAAACTTCGCATATAGAAAACTCAGTCTGTCTGTCAATGAAAAATGTACCGTTTTGTTCGTTTCCGTTACGTTCTAAAGGTAGTTTTCAGTATCATTGCTACCAGTTTGTCTTGGTATCTCTAAAGTTTCTTACCAGCTG
The DNA here is from genome assembly GCF_964034855.1 of Anser brachyrhynchus. Taxonomy (NCBI): domain Eukaryota; kingdom Metazoa; phylum Chordata; class Aves; order Anseriformes; family Anatidae; genus Anser; species Anser brachyrhynchus. The sequence goes on along the minus strand of NC_137702.1, from coordinate 10,646,271 downwards.
AGCTCCAGGATCGCTTTGGGAAACTCCTCCTGTAAAAGGAGACCTGTGGTGTTTGCTCTTCTCCCACGTTGTCCTTGACTCAAATCTCAGCTGCCCTGGCTTTTTGTGCCTGAGTCCCGTCAGATCTCCTGGATTTGTTTCATCCCATTGTGGTCGCTTCAGGCAGTACAACAAGAGCTAAGAGAAGGTAGAGAGGGGGGCGTCTTCCGTGAGCTGCTGTTGGCCTGGCTGCCAAGTGGTTAGGTCCCGATAGTTACGTGGTTTGCAGGCACCTGACACTTAAGGATTTTAATTCTCTAAGTCAAGCTTTTAACTTAAATTGAGCTGTAAGTAAGGTGAATGCATTTGCAAGCTTTGGAGCAGCAATGTTCTGTCTTTCAGGCTCTTGACTGAGTGTTTGTATCTGAAGCTCCCCGTCAGTCTCAGTGAGCTAATCCAGCACCTTTCTCCTGTGCTAAACTCACTTTGCAGAGGCTGTGTCCTCACGAACCCAGGAGTATGAGATGCTGACTCCTTACAAACCCATGTGGGAAAGAAGGCATTTCTTTCATTTGCCTTGTTTCCAGTGTCACCAAAGTCGGAACTTTTAGCCACCCTGCAAATTGGTGCTTACGGAATTTAACCTGCTTAGGTGCTCGTTCAAAATCAGAAGCACAGAGTTACCCGTTAGTCTATCAGAACGTGGATTCTGCAGGTCAAGGCTGTGCCGCCCTCAGAGAATAGTGTCAGACGGAAGATCGCTGAACGTTATCTGTGTGGAAGTTTGGCTGTGCAAATGTGAAAGCCCCATTGAGACCCTTCTGTGAATTTGGCCCTTAATGTTCTCTCTCAGGCAGATGAGCAGCAAATTACACATAAGGTCCGAAACAGATTTATTCTTGACCATCTGTTTTCCTGCTCTAGCATGTTCTTGAGGTGGCTTTTTGTACTCGGGCGTTGTTGCCTGTGTTCCTTGGATCAGATGCTCCTCGATAAGTTGCTCGGCCCCAGAAGCTCTTTGTCATAAGTCCAACAAAGCGTAAGCACTTCTTAAAACTTTTGCAGTAGATTTGTAGAGGGTAGGTGCTCGGATATCTTCGATTCAAACTGAGGGGTGTTTGCAAAGTCGGCATTCTCGGCAGAGCTACAGAGTAAGTCCTTACAAAGCTCCTTTTGCAACTGCCTGGGAAACCGGCTCCAGTGCTGATGGTGCCCCTAACGGAATGCCGAAGGGTTTCTTGTTGGACTTGAACCAGCACCAGCACATCGTGGGCTTCTGCAGCTGACGGTGGGTGGGGGAGGGAGAAAGCTAGACGGTTTTCACCGGAAAGGAGACAAAAATGTTTCCATTTAATTTGATTGGCCTGCCATTGCAGGAGCTGCTAATGATGTCTGCATGGGGCTCAGGGGACCACTCAAACTGGTGGAAGGAATCATAAGAGATATTGCTAGTAACTTAATCATCTCCTTCGATGCTGCAGGAGAGCTTTGTGTAGTGTCCACTGCTGGATGCTCTGTAAGAGCACTCCTGAGGTAATTAGACTGCCCTGTCCTGAAGGTGAATTTTTGGTTACCGGGGAGGGCAGCAGTCAATGCTGAAACCCGTTAGGTTTTCTCCCAGGAAACTTTCGTGGGCTAGAGGATAACCTGATCTGTAGGCATTAATAAGGTTTAGCCTAGATAGGAAGAGCCCGCTGTGAGAAAAGATGCTGGGTCCCTTCTGCCCATAAAGCAGCACTGCCTGGCTCCTTCTGTCCCTTCTTCTGGGAAGGCAGGGGCATCCCAGAGGCATAAGGGGATTTGGAAACCCAGGTGCCGGTTTGGCTCCTCTTTCTCCTGTGCAAGCAGCTTCTCCCCTGGTGCAGGCCAGAATGAGAGTGACCCCACGTTAGAAAAGGGAAGCTTCCTTAGCCAGCTCCTGAGTTACGATGGGAGATGTTAATGTAGACCCGGGTCCTCGCAAAGGGTCACCTTGAAAGGTGCCCTTCATGGGTGGGGGCCACCTTCCTGGGGGCTTGCAGGCTCCCAGCACAGTGCTGGTAGGGCTCAGAAGAGAGGCTGTGTCGTGCTCCCCGCTGGTGGTGTCAGCAGAGCAATGCTACCAGGGGACGTGAGAGGACAAAGTGCTCGATGCTTTAGTGCAACCTGAGGGAGAACGCGCCCAGCAAGAGCACTGCGTAAAGTACGTCTGTGAGAAGGGGGACCTTCAAGGTGCTAGAAGCCCTCGGATGGCCTAATAATAATTATTAACGTTAATAAAAAGTAGTGACCTCCTCACCTCCTGGCAGAAGGCTGGAATAATAACTACAGAGTCTTTGTTCAGGTGGAGATAAGAAGGGGTCAGCCCCGTGCAAAGCCCTGCTTCCCTGAGCTCAGTCCTTTGCAGCCAGTCCTCCTCCGGCTGTGTTTTTATCTCCCTGAATTACAAGAGGGAATGGCTTTTTTTTTTTTCCCCTCTCCCGCCTGCGACAGGAGTGTGGGGGAGAGGGATTAGTGAGCTAATTAGAAATGATTGCATCTATCAACACTAATTAACAATCCTGTGGTCTCACTCGCGTGTTCTTTTGAGCTGTTCCCCATCGGGACAGCGCCACAATCACCCCGTGCCTTTGGGGCCGCTCTGTCCCCGCTGCGCTGATTGGAAGTGATAGCCGGGTATGGAGAGCGCTGCTCGGGTCGGGCTTCGGAGGCCGCAGCTTTGCCTTTCCTTTCCTGCTGTCACCAGGGGCACCCCGAGCCTCCGTGGGCACGGCGCTGCCGCTGCCAATGACCACGGAATGAAAATGGCAGGGGGATTCGGTTTCAACACCTCTTCCCGTCCAGTGGCTTTCTCACTTGTGGCACTGGAACTGAAAGGGCTGCTTCTCCGAGAAGCCAAAGGAGCCGCGAGAGGAGCTGTCCGCTGGGTCTGGCATGGAGCTGAAAGAGCGCGGCTCTGTTCCCGGCTCCGTTCCCAGCTCTGCTGTAGCACTTCTGCGAAGCAGGTGCTTGTTGTGGCAAAAGGATCCCAGGAATTTATCGGTGCAAGGCCTGAAACACGATGCTTTCCTTTTGTGCGTGGGCTGGAGGAGTCTGGCAGTAAAAAAAAAAATCCAAAATATTGATAAACGTCTCAGGCAGACTGACTGACCTGGATTCATCCTACCCGAATATTTTACCTGCTCCTTCCCTCCGTGTTTAAAACCAGGATGAGGTGAGGGAAGGATGTCTGTGACCAGGAGAGAGAAGGCTTCGTTTCTGCCTTCGTGCGTTTTTCTCTGGTCAGATGGGTGTCTACTGGGGTATGGTAGAGTCAGGTTCCAGCTTCCTCTCCTGTTTTGTGCTGGCTCTGCGGAGCTAATGAGGCAAGGAAAGAGCATCTGAAACTTGTGTGGAAGGGCCGTGCTGGAGGATGCAGGTACTCACTAAACCAGAACTCCAGAAGTCTCTCATGCACTGAGTACAAAGCATGGATTAACTGGGGCTGCTGCCGGTAACAGGGCTGCGTGACCTTGGTTAGGAAGAGGAGGAGGGGTGGCTTTGGGGGCTTCAGGAAGGGAAGATAAAACAGAGAAGCTGGGGGGGGTGGTCATTGTTTTATTTAAAAGTGGAACATAATTCTTTTGGGCACGCTGAAATCAGAAGTAACACTTTGTAATTAATGTTTGCTTCTGTTTTGACTGGAAGTAAAGCGGTTTACCTTCCGGAGTAAAGGTTGGCAGTGTGAGGAAAATAACTGGTTTAAGCAGACGAAATAGGAGGGAAACTAGCAAAAACATCCTCCTAGGAGTACTGAACTACCTGAAGCGTGCGGAGAGGCAGGTGGGCTGTCTGCCTAGCGCGAGAGAGGAATGTGGAACTTCAGCAAACAAAATCCAGACAATTGCTGAAAGCGGTGTGCATTTACTCAAGAGGGTCGCTGTTGTTCCAAGTGCCAGGTCTCAGAAACACTCCTGCTTTAGTCTCAAGTCGTCTCTTATTGTAGGAACGTTACGTTTGCAGAGTCCTTTTCATGAAACCAGGAACACAGGTGTGTTATGGAGGGAGGGGGTTTGGGATTTTCTTCCAAATCTGCTCTTTTGGTGCAGAAAAGCATTGTCCAGGGAAGAATTTTTTTGCTGTCTTAATCCTGGAGCATCACAGAGTGTAGGGGATGATGAGTATTCCTAATTCTGGGTTGTGGGGAAGCATGTCCTAACCCAGAGAGTCCCACCTGCAGGGAAGCCAACAGGAAAGCCTTGAAAGAAGCCTTTCAGGTCTGTGTCGGTGCGCTCAGCTAAATCATGACAAATCACTTGGTGATGTGAATGCACTAAACTGACATATTTTAGAAAACAATTGACAGAAACTTTCCCCATACCCTGGTAGGGTCCTGGCGTTCCAGCACCTTTCTCCTCGTTGCTGGCTGCAGGGGGCTGTTGATCTTCCAGTCCGCAGGCACAAAGGCTCTCAGAGCACGCCGCAGCGCTCGCCACGTCAGGAACGATTTCTGGCTAACGCAGCTTTTTGGTGGTGTCATCTCTCATTATCACTTGGGCTTTCCTTGGGCTTTTCCTTGTCTCTCATTCAGAATTTTGACCTTCCTTATTAATTAAACAGGAACTTTCCTGCAGCCAGTGATTGAGTTATTCGGTAATACCTGCCTAAAGCCATCATCATAAAGGACAGAAGTTCTTTTTAATGCAAATCATTCGGTTCCAGATGTTTTGATCACATTAAACGATGGCTCAAATTAACCAGAGATTGGATTAAGCAACAGGCTACCTTGGCTGCTTTTTCTAATCATCGTGATTCCTAACGTGTTTGTTTCCTAGTGCGTGCCCTCACGAAGGCGGTGTAGCCCCCAGTTTCTCTGCACAAGTAAATAGTGAAATAATGGAGAGAGAGAGAGAAGCTATCTAGGATAGGTGCCTCATTTTTACCAGCAAGGATCTTTCCATAAATGTTACCTGCTACTAAGGTGCTACTCTGACTTCTTTGTGACAGGCTGGGAAGGAATTATTTAGGGTGTGCAGGTCCTGAGAGTGATTGTAACCCAACTTGTCCAAGGCTTCTGGGGCACTACACCAGCTCTCTGTGGTCTGAGCTAGTTTCTGTGTAGGGAGCGGGTGAGTCTCGCACTCGGGAGGCGTGATCCAGAACAGGGTTCAGTGGCTTGATCACTGAGACTTGAAAACAATTTCAGGCTTCCAAGAGAAAGTATTTTACCATTTGAATAACATACTTAGGGTTGTGCAGTAGGCGTTTGCTCTCCTAGCTCTGAAGTTGTGAGCAGCTGCCTTTCTGAAATCAGATTACACTGAGCCCCAGGTTACAGGTTTAATGTGGAAAGCACTAAGTACAATTCTCCATGCTGTTTAGGAAGTCAGAAAAGGGAGTTGCAATGGGATTTTCTGGTGTGAAATCTTACCGTTTCTGCCAACAAGGTTTGTTCTTTGGAGCTGAGCACCCAGGGAAAAGTGGATCTGCAAACTTGACATGTCTTCCTTTTTTCTTTCCTTGGTTTCTCCATGCAGCTCGGATTGGAAAAATGAAACGGAGGAAGCAAGACGAAGGGCAGGTATGTCCCCTCTGCAGCCGACCTCTGTCAGGATCCGAGGAGGAGATGAGTAGGCATGTGGAACAATGCCTTGCAAAGGTAGAGGCGCAGCAGGATCGCCAGCTGCCATTCCCTTCTCCCTACTCCCAGCTTTGTCTGCAACTGACCTAATGTGGGGCAAAAACTAACATTGCTGAGCTCGCAGGCAATGCTAACTGTGTCTCCCTGAGATCTGTAGTCACTTGCCTTTGTCTTGGAAGATGGATTCTTCTGGATTTTCTCCTGTGTCGCATTAGTGACTTTTTTATTTCATGCACCCTTTCACCGTTATTGAAGTTGAAGTTGTAGACTGTGAAGGTAGAGCTATTGAAGTTTATGAAGCCTTTTGTAGGACTTTATGCTTCCCGTGGAGCACAGCAAGAAGAGTTCTTTCTGATCTCTGCCTTTGACAACATTAGAATTATTTTTTGTTGGCTTCTTTTGTAAGACTGGCACTTGTAAATGTTGCGTGACCACCTTACTCTAGGAGGTATGTTTGAGCAGAACCGTTCTCTTGCTGTTCTTCCCAAAGACGGGAATAACGAGGAACAAGCTCTAGGGGAAAGACAGTTGCCATAGGGCTTTTCACACTTGTTTTGCAGAAAAGCCCACAGCAGAGAACAAATTCATTCTTGTTGCATCAAGGGGTGCATGATGTAAGGAGGGGTGTCTTTTGATCAGTACACCCAAATAATGTGCTCTGGGAGAACATTCCTTGCCAGTTCCTGTAGCTTGGGAGCTTCTCTGTGCTGGGGATCAAAGGAATCTGTTGCTTCTACGATAGAGAGGGAAATCATGCATGCAAAGTAAGGGAACGCATGTGAAATGCACGTGTGTCGTTGTAGGAATCAGAGCTTAAATTTCTGTGCGCGAAAATGATGCCCCCTTGCCACTTCTGATCTTAAGGTTGTCGCGTTTGTCTAGTGCTGATTCACTTCTAGATGACTGGGGATGGGGGAGGGAAGCAGATGCTGCCCTGGGAACAGTCCAGCTTTCCTTCTCCATCCCACCCTGAGCTATTAACCTCAAAGAGCTATTTCGTGCATCTCAACGCTCTGCCCCTGTTTTACCCCGTGCAGAGAGAAGGTTCCTGCATGACTGAGGATGACTCTGTGGACATCGAGAACGAGAACGGCAACCGCTTCGAAGAGTACGAATGGTGTGGGCAGAAGAGGATACGGGCTACTACTCTCCTGGAGGGAGGATTTCGAGGTGTGCCAATGTTTTGGGGTCACTTGTGAATCATTCTGCTGTTGAAGTTGATCGTTGCTTGTCTTTGAAGGGAGGGACCTGGAAATCTCTTTCACGAAGGGTGGGACCTCACCCCTTTGCAAGAAAGTAAAGCAATTCCAGCTTTCTGCCCCTCTGGAATGATCAGAGTCACAATTTCTGCAAACCTTGAACAAAAGCATAGCATTATTTCTTGCTCGAGAAATGTGGCAAAAGAGGGTATGAGTAGGAATGGGCAGAATGGGGAGATCATTTGGGGAAAATAGCTTCTTATATGTTACACATAGTAAGATATACGTGGAAATATGTGAAGAGAGGGAAATAGAAATGAAATTGTAAAAATTCCCAGCCTGGAGTGACGAAAGCTGGTGTATCAGCCTCTGGTGATGTATTGAAGGTGACAGCTAAGTCGCTTTAGCACCTGCATAAAATATTAAAGGCCCGGTTGTGCATTTATCACTCCATCCCTTTTAAGGTTGATAAATGAGAATCCAGGAACCTGCTCTGCACCTCCAGCGCTGCAAGCCCTTAGGGCTCCCAGACAAACACATTTTATTTTTCCTTCTTCTTCTGCTCCTTCCCCAGTGACGGGGAAATCAGTTACTGAGGAGAGAGTGAGTTATGGCAAAATTTGACCTCTCGTGAGCTTTATTGGTGAATGTAATTTTAGCTGGAAACCTGGCCCCTTTCTTACACTCAGCCCTTTGGCCTCGAAGAGGAGGATTTACTAAACTGTTCTTTGGCACGAACCTCTGGCACTAAGGGGAGCCTCTCGCAAGCAATCCACGCAGTGCATGCCTAATGAGGGGAGCAAAGCTGGCTCCCTCCGTTCAATAAAGAGGATGGGATGTGATCTCTTCCTATATCAGCTTGGATTTTAATTTAAAATATCTCCAGGGGAAAGGCTACTAAGTAAGGGACTTGGACTTAAAAGCCAGTCATGTGCTCAGTGGCCAACTGGCACTCCTGCTCTGCTCTTACCTTCCTCTGAAATTAAATTGTAGCAGAGCAGATGATCAGGAGCACAGAGGTGAAGGAACAGCTTCTTCGGGTTTTAACAGCTACCCAGCAAAGCTCACATTGTTTACTTCCCATGTCCGTGGCCTTCATTTTTGTAACTTTTTTTTTTCCCAGTGTGGAGAGCTGAGTCTGTGATTCGAGGTAGAGTTCTGATGAGACTGTGCGGGGCCTTAGGCTTTTCTTTAGTACAGTTATTACAATCAGTAGTAGGGAAGTGTGGGATGCCTCTATGTCACTGTCACTACTGGTCCTGATGAGAAAAGCTACTCAGGTCATTTCTGATGCTCTTTCTGCACAGTTTTCTCCTTCACCCTCACCAAACAACTGAGTTTTTGAGAACAGTCTTCCAGTTCCTTTGGTCCTGACATAGTGGTGTCTTCACCTGGATAATATTCCTAGGCTGTATAAATGCAGAGTACTTACTCCTTGGTACTTCTTCCTTATTTTAACTGGAACTCTCAGATGTGCTATTTGACATTATATAAACCACTAGAGGTTAGCTGGACTTCAGAAACAGTCAGGGCTGTAACCTCTGCTAGATGGCTGCATGTGCGTAGATGGCTATTTCTGTATTTGATGCACAGAAAATAGCCTTGATTCCATCAGGAATTATGGGGTCTGTCTCTGAGACCTTCATGACACCTTGAACGTTTGGTTACATGGACAGATCCAGAAAATGATCAGAAATCTAGAACGGACTAGATACAATTCAGACACCCTCTGTAATTGCTCTGATGGGAAGGACATTTGGATTATACTCCTTCCCCTTTTGGTGCAGGATGCTCTTCCCTAAGCAGGGAACATTTTCCCACCAACTTTCTGCCTCGTGTTTTGAGATGACCATCTAATATCTGCAGGCTACCTGCCTACCCTACACAAGAAGCTTCCATAAAATTTGGGATGCAAAGCAAAGCTGGGATGATCTGACTTGTTAGCCAATTGTACTTCTTTTTAAGCAAGTTACACTTTTTCATGCTCCCATTAGTGGTTCTCGTGTTTTCTCTGGCTGCTGGCATTCAGAGGTCTTCATCGGTCAGGCCTGCTTTGTGCACTCTCGAGTAAACTTAAGGTGACTGTCTTTTTCCATTCTCCGCCAGTGCCGGTTCTTCCCTTGTTTTAGGGACAGAATCCCTAATGCACAACCCTGAAGCACAGCACGACGTTTTAGAGATGCTCTCCAATGCTTAAACCTGCTTTGCCTGGAGTTGGCAGGGCCCTCGTTAACCCTCCTCACCCGAGGCTCTGTGTTTGGCTCCGTTCCCTTTGCTGAGAAGCGGCAGCGATGTGGAAATCGAAGGCCTTTCACAATGCCAGACAGCCTTTGCCAGGCTTCAGGGATGTCACCAATGTCTGAAGAGTTGACGTGGGGAAATACATAAAACCAGAGGGGAGAATAGATGGCCGTGTGTCTCATCAACTTCAGTTTTAATGGCGTGTTGCTGTGAGGAGATGTCACAGCCGGGCGGTGGGGGGAGCAGGTCGCTGCGGCCATCTCAGAGGCATCTTGGAGCACCGGGCAGCCTCACAGAACTGGCTCAAACTTAGGCCCTGGCTACTGTTTTTTATTGTTTTTTTTTTTTTTTGGTTAATGGACAAAGTTTGTCACTCTTGAGGTGAAGAAAACTTTGTTAATTTTATGAAAGATCCCCTCAGGTTCTCAGGTGAGGGGAGGTTGGGAGATCTTGGGGTTTTTCGTCGTGAAAACAGAAGTCAGGGAAATGAGCACCCTGCTCAGATTTTCTGGAAGATGGTCTAATGCTGGAGAGCAATCACAATCTGAAGGTCTCACCTCTGTGGTTCCTGGGATGAAGCTTTCTTGCTCCCAAAGCTCTTACAGGGAAGACTTGCTCCTCTCTTCTAAGGGCTGTCTTAGGAGGTGGAAATTCTTTGTTTTCTGCGTTGGTGTTGCAGCTACAAATCCACAATGGGCTCTCGTGCACCAGAGCCAAATGTGCTTACCCCAGATTGGAAGAATGCGGGATGTAAATGCAGTTCGTTGTCAATTATATAGGATTTGGCACCACTTTGTTTCAGCAGAGGCCCTGTTTGAGGTAGGAATTTGTATCTGGAGAAGTTTCTTCTGTTTGGGATGGGCACAGGAGGCTACCAGCATGAAATGCTGCTATTCTAATCGGGCTCTCACTTCGAAGCAAAAAGCTATACAGAAGTATTAATAAAATCTATTCCTACCTCAGAACTGTTACAAGACTAAAATCTCCTTTGAAATAGCTGAACACTTGGTAGCCATCTGTCCCCATGTCTCAGGATCATCCCTCTCCGATGGGCTTTGTTGCAGGAGATTATTTCATGCAATCTTTGTCTAATGAGTTTCTCTGTTTAGGAAGCCAACAAGGCTTCACAAGTGAAAGCATCAAGTGGCTCCCTCTCTGATGTTTTTTTTACCACTCAACGTATTTGTAGCAGCTCTTCTGTTCCTCTCCAGAATGGATGCACGTTACCCTCAGTGTTTACACTGTAAGGTTATCCCTTTAAAGAATTCCTGAGGGAAGTTCAAAAGGTTTTTGTGGTTTTTTTTTCCTTTGAAAGATTCAGTGTCTCTTTTTGTGTGTACGTCTCTTACTTGAAAGAAGGAAAAGGGAGGGGGGGAGTGGAAAAAAAAGCGCTTTATCTGAAAAGAATCGCATCAGCTTCGCGCTGATAGAAGCTGCTGTCATCTCTTAAACGGCTTAGCACAGTCAAAAGGCAAGAGGACTTAAAACAGTGTCTTACACAGGGATCGATGGGTGGAACACACAACTCCTAACTGCAAAAAAAAAAAAAAAAAGAAGTGCAGGGGGGAGAGATAACGGTAATGATTGCATTGAGGGAAGCTTGAGGGTGGCTTGTTCTTTGTAAGGCGGCTTCAAAGGTGTCTGGAGCGGTGCCTGAGCAAACTGTCCTGTGAAGTCGCTGCCTCTGTAGGGCTGCGGGAGGAGGGAGGGGGCCGCTCGCACCCTTCTGTTCCTTAGCAGATGGGACAAAGTGGATTAGTAAATGCCAAGGTAGCAGCTCCCTTCTGCCACCTGCGCGTTTGAGGAGGGATTTTTGTCACTCGATCTCTTCCGTGCCCTGGGAAGGGGGTTTGCCCAGGAGAGGGGCAGGAGGCGAGCTGCGGCCGGGGCCGTCGGCGGGGGACGGGATGTCAGTTTATCGATCGCACCTCAGTCAGGAGAGCTGCAGGCGCAGTGCTCTGAGCACGAGCGGCAGCGTGCTTAATGTGATTGAAAGGCAGTTAAAATGGCGGTGACCTTTTCAGGGGGAATTAGATTGCCTGCCAAGAGTGGTTAGAGGGAGTGATAACGCCAGCTTGAGGAAGCTGTCCAGTTTGCTTCAAAGGGAGGGAGATGGAGACAGGGAAAGCAAACTAGCAGCAAGTACCATTTAAAGCACGAGCCGCGCGGTCTGATAGAACAGAGATTGCTGTCCTCTTTAGATATGAAAAGATTGAAGAATTGTAGCGAAGTTCTCCCCACCTGTGCTGTCCTCCTTTTTTCCCTTCCGTCTACCCCACTGCAAAACCCTCCTCTGGGCACAGTAGCAGCGTAGTCACCGTTGCTCTTCTGGGCTTCTCTGCTTCAGCGGATCAATTGCCTTGAAAATAAGACAGAAGAGGGAAAGACTTTGAAAGCGTTAAAATGGTAAGCAGGGCGTTTTCAGGGAAGGATGCTTTCTAAGAAAGATCAACACGATGACAAGGATCCAGCTGATGGATTGCAAATAACTGTGAAAGAAGAAATGGGGATTACTTGACTCAAGTTTCTCTTTATTTCTCCATTCTGCCCTCCTCCCAAGATAGCAAAGGGCTTGTTATCCATTCATTAATGTCTTTAACTGGTGCTGCTCTTTTCTCTTGCTAACATATGCAAAGAGAGACTTGGTAAAGCCTTATAAGCTGTAACAAACTACAGTTATCCCAGGGTGCCCGTTTGCATTGGATCTCATGTCATGTACAGTTAGGGCAGCTGTGTGGAAAGTGGGACTGTATTAAAATGTCTGAAAGTTTACAGCAGATGGCTGTAGTCCCACAGTCAGCTTTATCTCTGCAGGATCAAGATGTGCTTCAGTTTGAAAAGCAAACGTTATAGACTAGCCTTCTTCCTCCGTAGGCTAGTTGTCCAGGGAAGAGCTCTATGGCAATAGCTACGCGCTCCTCCAATTTATTCTCCTAAATACCTGTAACATCAGAAGGTGTGAGTATTAACATCGTAAGCGTGAGGTCCTGTCTTCAGGATCTAAGTAGATGCTTTTCATTTCCTCTGCCCCAGCAGCAGGTGTTTGTGAACACAATGAGTTTGCTTGTGTCTGGTAGCTGCCTGGGCAGAAGGCTCCAAATAGGGGCACAGCTGAGTTTTCCCTCTTCTCAGTGCAATGTAATGAACATGAAATGAAGCTCTTGGAACAAAACTCTACAAACTGTATGTGTGTGGGGAAACTGAAGCATGAAGAAGCATGCTATGCTTCTCTAATGTTATAAAGGTAGTGGGAAAGCTTGCAACAGAGCTTGTAACAGCTAGAACCCCACTTAGCAGCAAGTTGTGCTCTCTTTTTCAGATAAAATATAATGGGGCACGCAGGAAAGCTTCTGTAGATGGGGGGATTTTGCATGTTTCAATGTGAGCAGCTTCACGCTGCATTTAGGGTCATACCAATAAGAGGGTATAAACTGATCTTCTCAAATTCAGCAAATGAATTTGATCTGAGAAGTAAAAGCGTGGCTTCTCCTAAGAGACCACATGGGAAATAGAATATATCGCTGGCATATTTAGGTCATTTTTAGAAGAATGATCAAGTAACCAGAATCATCTTCCCCATTTCGGTGGAGATGAGTCAGAATTCATTCATTTCACCCTGGCAGGCTAAAGCAGACTTCAACTTGGATGCAAGAGGAGTCTGTGGTAAGAGCACAGGAAGTCTTTGCCATAATGAAATTCTTAATCTTCCTCCCACTTAGCAAGAGCTCAGTTCATTGCCTTTCTCTGTCACACTTCCAGCTTCAGCTTTCATCATGGCTCATTCTGTAAGGTGAATGCAATTCTGCATCTACGTATTGGAACATCCTTCCCAGCCCCTCATTGTTCGCATTTTTGCTTTCCCGTGTTTGGTTTGTTACCTTCTGCTGGTCACTTCTACCCGTTGTAAGCTCCGAAGTGCGTGAGATGTATAAATTCAATGTTTTTCAAGTGATTATTTTATGCCTTAACCCCTCTTTAGGGGGCTGCTCAGTCCCAGAACACTTGTATGCCTTACCTCAGCCCTTGTGTAAAATGGTGGTAATCCTGGTAATCCCTCCGTTGCTGAAGGACAGTACTTTGTACTCGTCTGATGGAGTAGCCCAAGCATTTCTTAACGTGTGCACCTCTCTCTGTTGAGAGTAAGTACTTGTCTGTAAGGTAATGCTTGAGCTAAAAATGCTACAGATCTATTTACATAGCGAATATACATATATACGAGAATCAGATGGGCTCTACCTGACTTTCTTCACACTTTGTGTTGATGTATAGAATCTGAGGGATTCTGTAGCTAATAAATGTCTCTTGGGTACTGTACTGTACGTTAATATCAGAAGCTGACTGTAGTCAGTAGCACTAACAGGTGAGAATAATCCATGTTTAAAAAAATAATACCGGAATTCCTACCTCACATCGTGAGCCACCAAGTAAGTGATGCTCGGTGTCTTGTGTGTTTAAAGTTCACATAACGCTTCAAGCAACTGCGTTTTCATTATTGTGGAACACGATGTAATCAGTGGGACTCAGCAAAGTAAAAATCACTTTAAAAAAAAAAAACTTTATAGGCAGTAGCAGTCATGATTGCTGATATTACATTTTCATTAACTTTAATACATGCAAAAATGTAAGAACCTAATTTTTGTGCTCAAACTGCCAGAACGCATTAGCTGAAAGGAGCACAATGAGCTAAATCTTGCTGTTTGATTTACGTAACACCGACAGTCATTCTCACCAGAAAGAGTTTCTGAGGGAAGAAGGGGAATTCTCTCCATTTGACAGCATTATGTACAATACCTGGGGGAGGAAAAGGGATGTCTGTCACCCAGCAACAGAGGAAGAAGAAAAAAAATTAAGAAGAAAACAGCAAATGCTGCTGTAAAACCATGAAAATTGGCAGGGGGAGTAAGGGAGCAGGTAGAGCACCTGAAACTACTCAATTTTTTGAAATTGACTGGATTTCAAGTTGACAGCATCCCTTTAAACTTCAATTTTCCTAGATTTCAGACATGTAGTGTAAGATCTTCCAGTCCCATCTGCTGTTCTTGCTTAGCCGCTCTCTCCAATCCATTTTTCTAGTGGCCTGTCTGCTTTAGTTTTGAAAGTCCGAGCCTTGAAGACAGTCATTTGATAATTTTTATTTTTTTCCCAAGCGCCTGCAGTTTTGCTAGCACCGCAACCTACTTCTGGGAGCCTCGGGTCAAACTTCAGCCGTAAGCACCGAAGGCTTGATTGACGTGATTTTAATAGCATTTTAGAATACAGTTGTTAAGTCATGGGCAGTGAGATTTTTCTAAAGGAAAAGGGAGCACGGGTCTCAATGGCTTTAAACAGCTCCTGTCTCCGCATGTCGTCTCTTACACTCGGCGGTGAAATGCATTATCGAGTAGTGCCCGGAAAGTGGCTAACTGCGTTTGACACACGCCAACTCCCTGCCTCCACACTGGATAATTGCATTGTCAACTGTTCAGCAAAGTGGCAGGTGACACTGCAGCCGGATTGATTGTCCTAGCATGGAGGCTCCGAAGACTGTCAGCTACCCAATCGATAGAGTTTACACAAGACACCGTGACTGCATCTGTAACTAATTTCAGTTTGAAACTCGCAGGATGCGGCGGTCCCTCTTTCCTGGCCAGTTGTTCTTGGTTGCTTGCATCCTCTCCCTGCCCTGGAAAGTTGCTTTCCCACTGCAAGCACGGCTTTATTTCTTGTTTTGGGGCTGGAAGTGGAGAAATCAATGGCCTGTTTTGTGGTTTCAGAGTTGAGGGCATTGCAGCACACGGCTAACTAGCAGCTCCAGTTTTCCAATCAATAGGCTGATCAATTGATTAAATTAACACTGATTTTTCTTTCTTCTTTCCAGCTTAGAAAAGAATTAGTTTGGGGGAAGAGCATATGGGTTTGGCCTGTGAAATTTAGGCCTTTTTTCCTGTCTTTTCCCCCACGAATACAATCTCTGTGCTCATCATTATTTAAAGCAAAGTACACCGAGGCCCGCCGCTGGCAGCGGCCCGCTGTAAGCCAGGGTGTTGCTTTCAGCTGTTCGCCAGCCTTGCTGCTTCATGCTTGGCTGCCTTAGAAAAGTCATCCTCCAAGCTCTGCCGTGCTGCTTTATTATTGGCAAAGTTGCGACATTCCTGTGATCCCTGTCAGTGGTGCTTATTGATCCGGCGATGTGAATCTGCTTAGCGATTCAAGATTACTTTAATTCTCCCTCTTCCTTTTTTGTTTGTTTCCACCCTCTCCCCAGGGGAACAAAAGCTTTCAGATCCACCTTTCTCTGGCTGTGGAAAACGAGCCGTAGCCGCAAGGACTGTGGCTGTTGCTGCTGCTTTTGTGCTTCAGCTTTGGGTTTTGAAGAGCAGCCTTTGAGATCGACGTGAGGCTGTTCTCACCTTAGAGCATCGCGCTGGCTCCGAGCTCTGGGAGGCAGCTCCGTGTGAGTTGCCGTGCCGGATCAGCCCTTTGGTCCAAGTGCATCTTCCCCTTCTGTAGCCCTGGTGGTGTACAGAGAGGTATAAAAGAAAACTGCTCCTGGGCAGCTCTCTGGTGCTGTGCAGGGTGGAGGAGTCTCTTCCCCGAGCCTTGCAGCAGCTGGCTCTTGTCCGTATGGCAGAACTTGCCTGCCCTTTGTTCAGCACGCTGCTGCAAAATGATGTTAATGGTCATAAAATTATACGGCCCTTTCTTTAAAGGCAGCTGTTCCTCTGATCTGTTAGCAGGGACTGCTGTAAGCGTCCAAGATGCTGCTAAGCAGTCAGCTCCGCGGGAGCTAACAGGCGGCCTCAGATGGATGCATCTGCCTGCTGTTTCAGGGGTGCGCTGGAATGACGCAGTCGGTGTCGGTTTTCCAGGTAAATCATTGTCCCTCAAAATGGATCTGGCTCCAGAGAAATGAAACCCTTGTCCCGCGAGCAGCTTTCATGGCTTCTGAATGTCGTTTTTCCTGCAACCGGCTGTGAAAGTTGCTCGAAGAAGTATTCTCTCCCTGTTTGTGTTAGAAAAGATGGGGGAACAATTTGACTGCCCAGAAATATGGCTGGGGAAGTGTTATGAATCTGGAGGGCTGCTGTTCAGGTTGGCCTCATTCTCTGCCTTGCTCTTGCTTTCAAGAACCCCTAATGGCTGTTTCTTTCTTCCCAAATGCCTTTTAAAATAAAACAGCATCCGTGCCATCTTGTCCTCTTAGTACTAGTTTGGGATACTTCAGCAGCTGATGAAATAAACCCAGTTTAGAGCCATTCTTGGGAAGTGTGTGTGAGGCCTGGCCGTGTGTCTGCATAAACTACTTTTATTGCCCTCATTGTTTTTACTCTGCAAGAAGCCAGCAAGTGACATTTCGTTAAGAAAATAGAGTGAACGTGCTGGAAAGGGAGGTTGTGCAGAAGGGGGTTACTGCAAGGAGTGTAATTAGCAGAGGCTACAGTTCTGGAGATTTATAGGAGGCTTTTTCTCTTCTTTCCTGAACATGTGCAAATTACCTGTGAGCAGAATGAATGTCTCTTCCCAGCCAATACAGGCCCCAGTAGAGCTGCATGCCGAGATGGATTTGGATTTAGACCCACTTACAGATTTTTCTTTTAGAAATCCAGAATGTTATGTATTCCCAATTCAGATTTGAACCTTTTCTTCCTGGGGGCCAAACAGGAGAAGCACTATTCAGGTGAGCTTGATCCCCTGCATGAGCAGCATCTCATAGCTGCTGTCATAGCAGTGGTGCAATTAATACTGCTACTAATGCATCCGTTTTGTTCCTTGGTCTTGTTTGGAGTGAGGGTTTTGGGACCAGCTGTTCTCTTTATGTTTAATTGACTTATCTGCCCAGGTAGGAGTTAAGGAGCAGAGATGGGGCGCAGTAGGTCTGTGCTTTCCCAGCTGCGCCGATGAAATCTGGCTGAGGGATTTGGGTCTGCCTTGGTCTGGCTGTGTTACCTTGCTGCTCCTGAGACTGCTGCTCTCTGTGTGAGCTCGTGTCTGCGCGAGAGCCAGCAGTGCTGCCAACACCTGAAGCAGCATATGTTGTCACTTTGACCATCTGCTGCCGAGCGTGATGGAGAAAAGGAGGGACTTCAATGCGAGGCCCTTTTCTCTGTTCTGTTCTGTGAATCTGCTTATATATCACGTTAATGACTCTCGATCTTAGCTTGAGCTGCCATTCACTGAAGATGTGTTGAGATGGCCTGTCAGCTGGGGGATTGCACAAAGGAGGCGAGATTTGAGAAGCAGTGCAGAGGTCAGAGAGGATGCTTATGCGTAGGGGACAGCTTAGGAGAAAGCAAAGCGCTCTGAAAACTTAGCGCAAAGGGGAAGAAAAGGATTTCAGGTGAGATTTATCTGCAGCCATTATTAATCTGTGCATGGAAGGAAGTGGGAAGCGTTTCCCTGTCTCCTTCAAGCTCAGCTGACTCCTGTAGCCTGTGGGTGTCTGCAGCGTGGTGGTGGTGAAGAGGCATGGGAATTTTTTCTGTTTTTCAGAGCTCAGCTTCTCTGTTTGAGAAACCCTGTTGCTTGTGTAGAGTACGTAAAATTTTCAGAAACTGACTTGAGTCAGAGCTCAGGCGGACTGCTCCGAGGCCAGCCCAAGCAAAGCTGTGTACACAGTGCTGGAGGGTGGCGGGCGCTGTAGGTAAGTGATCTTGATAGGTACATTCTGATTGATGGGGGAGTTTGTCTCCCAAACTGTCACAGGGTTTATAGAGGTGCCACTCAATACCAGTGCTGGAATTGCTTGTCAGAGCACCTGGCTGCAAGAGCAATGGGGATTGGAGACAGAGCTGTAACTTTGTTTTTTCTCTGCTTAATGGCCCCAGCGTCTGACCTGCCTGCTCACTCCTGTTTGTCTGGACCTTAAGGAGGCAGCAGGGATTAAGACTGTCAGAGAATTGTGCTGCTTTCGCATCAGGAGGCTAATTGTATCGGGGCTGGCAGCCTATGACAAGCGGTTGCCTCCTACCAAATGCACAGCAAGAAAAAAAAAAAAGCTCTTTCAACAAGGAAATGAAAGCTATGGGAGAATTTGCATTTTTGTTTTAATCTGAAAGTAGTATTTTCAAATTCACATGTGGAATTGTGTTCTTTAGGCCATAGGTGACTCTGTGTAAGATTCGCAGTTGCTTCTATGAATAACAGCCTCAGGATCGCATCTCCTGTGAATTCCTAGGTCAAGCTTACAACTTAACATTCAGTTGTCAGATTTCACTTTATTAACACGTTGGGATAAAGTTCTAGTCCTGAGCATTGACCTCTGGATAGCGGCATTGGTTTTAGAGGTCTGCTCTAGGCAGCGCTGCGGATGGCAGTGAATTACTGCGCGTCCTTCAGAAGCTGAGCCCTGCCGAGGAACCCAGAGCACGCTGCTGAATTGCAAATCACCCGTGTGTGGTGGTAGAGGGTCTTCTGGAAGCTCCCATTCTCCTCTGGTGGGTCTGAAATAATGCCATCACAAAGGCTGTTTTATTCTTTGACACTCTCCATGCTCTATTTTGCATTTTCCTCGCTCCTGGATGGTGCTGTAGAGCTGCCGGCATGAGCTGAAGTTCTGAGCCCTCCTTACACTTGAGCTGAGTTAGTGAGAAGCAGGTGTGATCCTATCAGGCCTTCCTTGCATTTAGTGGCCCTCTTAATCCATTTATAACAGCACTTGTCCAGAAATCTGGTTTGAATGAGCCTGAGATGAATGAATAATGTCAAGCAGTTCAGACGTCAAATATTTGAACAGCTGCGTGGGTGTTTTCACTGGCTTTGTGCATGGAAGCAACCCCAGGAAGTCAGACAAGGAGGGTCAGGTTGAAACTGTGGCACCAAACCCCTGCCCCTTGGAACTGGCCTCAAAACCCATCCCTGCTTTCGGTGATGGTGTAAGAACGAACAGCCTGCCACCAGCCCTCATACAGGTGACGTTGAACTGAGCTTGGCATTCTCTTCTTTCATGTTCTCTTGCATGCGGTGGCCGTACTGGGGCTTACAGACCTTTAATTCACGTTGGAATCATATTTGGTGAATATCTTTTCCTTTTTTTTTAAGCAGCCTCTAAAGTCGTAAAACCAATAGCACAGCTTATGTTTAAAGTCTCTTGGTACACAGAGGTTACTTTGTTTAGCATACAGTTCCTGGATCAGTTTTTTTTTATCATGTTGCAGTGAATTGCACTTGGGGTGATGTTCAAAAAAAAGTCTGTATTTGATATAAAGATAAGTGTTGGATCACCTTATTGTGACTTCCTTAGGCCCTGGCCTAGGAGTCCCTGTTTGATCAGAAAAGAAAATTTGCCCTTTTCCTCCAGCTCATCTTAACCTGTGAACTTCTCTGTTATGCGCTCCTCTCTGATGGAAGTACTGTATCAGAATATCCCAGTGTGTATCTGTCATCGTAGCGTGTACTGCCCAAACCCTTCCCCTGTACCTGCCTGTGTTGGGCAGGAGGGATGGTACCCTGTGGGAACGCAGTCATTTCTGTTTCAGAGCTAGATTCAGCAAAAGGTCTGGGGAGTATTACTGTTACAGACTCATAAGGGATTTTCTTAAGTACGAAGATTTTGAGAGCAAGGACACTGGGATTCTGAAGGCAAGGTGCCGTAATATTTGTAAATTGTGTCGCAGTAAGCAGGTCGTCTTTTCTTAAGCTCTAACCATAAACCACTAGTTGGCTTGGGACACTTGGGAACGAAATTGATGGAAAGATGCCTGATTTCTGAGTGCTTGGCATTCTTGCAGGGAGACGCACGCAGGGAGCAGTCCCATTTACATTCAGCCTTTTGGACCCCCTTCCTCCCACCGGGCTCCAAGTGTTCATTGTCTGGCTAACATTCAGATCACCTCCGGGACTGGCCAAGTCACAGCTCCAGCTTTGCATGATTTGTGTTTCCCACAGCTACACAAGAAAAATGAAGACCTGTGTGTCCAAAGTTTATGGCCTTTGAGAAGTGATGGGCTAAAGTAATGCCAGGTGCAGGGGATGGTGTTACAGCAGGTTAAATGCCAGGCCTGTAAATTACCACCCCGGCGCCCCCTGCGACTTCTCAGGCGGCTTTGAAAGACTATCCAGCTTCTTTGACAGGTCTCTCTTAGTACTCTAAATCTTCTCCCAAACGTTGTGATGAACTGAAGGCTTTGAGATTTACTGGATGAGCCATCGCAGCAAGAGAAGGCAGCTCGTGACATATGTTGGCTGGCCGTGTGCGGCCAGCAGGCTCGCGAGGGCTCTGGAAGAAGGCTGCCCCGCTGCCACTGCCCTGCGAGCACGGCTCCTCTGCTACCTGACACAGAGGGTGGCTGCTGCATTGTCAATGCTAGTTGTGTTAACCTCTGCTGAAAAGTAAGGCTGGCAATTACTTCGAAGGAAAAGGCGGTTTATGCTTCTAGGAAAGGTTAGTCTTAAAATCGTTGTCATGCTGCGGTTATCACTCGTTAAGGACCTTCTTTATATTCAGGGAAGAGAAATATCAAATCCATATAAACAAATTTTATTGGGGGCTTAATGAATCAGTGAGAGCATCCCTTCCTAGAGAGCGCCAGTAAAGCGCTCTGTCTGCGTGGTGTCCTTGGAAATCAGACCTTCGCCTTGCCGTGCTCTCTGCACAGATGCAGACTGTTAGAAATACAGCTCGCTTCTCTGGGCTGGGAAAGTACAAGTCCGCTGCTGACAGTGCGAGGTTGTGTAAGCATGCTGGTGGGAGCCCAGTGCGGAGAACAAGCTCAGCCACCGCTCCTAAGGCCTGGGAACATCCTCTTTCTTCAGCTGTGCACCTTGTATTCAGTATTCCTGCACTAACTGAAGACGACTGTCTTCTGCACTTAGAACCAGGTTCGCAGTGCAGAAATCTACCAAAGTTAGGGCTTCCTCTGCCTTTCTCATTGAGTGTTTGCAGGTGGGATGTGCTCCCTGTTCTGGCCACAGATTTAGGTCACCAGCTGTCTGGATGTGCCAGGTCCTTCACACTCCAGCAGGTGCCCTCTGTCTGTCCAAGTCCTCTGTCCGGAGAGTGGGATGCGAAGTGAAGGAGTATACTAGAGGCAGCCAGAGTGAGCAAGTTTTTGTCTACATAGGTTATGTCCCTAAACAGAATTGAATTGCAAATGAGGACCTTGCACCACCCTCAGATTCAGGAGACTTTTGCCTAATTTTCAGTCTTATGGGAGAAAGCACATCCCATGTTAAATCACATAAAGAGTAAGTTTAAGGGTTCCCCTTCTATTACTAAATATTGGGAAGTAAATACCAAGTGAAGGTTCATCTCTGTAGGTGCTCGCACTCGGATTCAGTTAAAGGAAATCTGATTACAGTTGGTAATAACACAGTAAACAACGTGTGTGAGAACCAAAATAAATTTATATATTGTTAGAAAGTGGCACATATTGCACAGTTCAGTCTTGGGTGGAAGTGTTTGCTCGTGCTTACCGCTGGAGTTGTGACTGGACCCGTACCTGATCCGCCCTTGTTAGAAGTGCAGGCCTCCTGTTGACTTGCACTGGAATTTGTTCACATAAGAAGTGTTTGTAAGGGGCTGTTAATCATTGTGCAGCCTGATCTTAAAAACTGGTTTGCTTTTCTTAAACATTTTCAATGGTTTTAAAACAAAGTCAAGTCTGAGGGGTTTTTTTAATGGTATTTCTGATTGTATCTTAGCCTCTGCATGCCCTCTGCATCTGAAGTAAGGACTAATTCAGATCGTCCCCGTGGCCTTCTTTTACATACTAATAGTGTAGCTTTTGTGTTAACCGCTTCTATGAAAAATCAGCCTTCTCTATTTTGCTTCAATTCTTTTTCTGACTTTGAGTGAAAAAGCTTGTAGTGCCTTCAACTTACAGATAACTTGTGTGGAGAGCAAAGGGTCGAGAATATTTTTCAACGTCCAATGTTGAGGGGCATTTTAGAGCATAAATTCTATCAAGTTAGCATACCTGTGTTTTCTGTGCAGTCTTCAGAAAATAGTCTTTGTGTGGGCCTTGGAGATGGTACCTTTTGTGAGCATGTTCAGAGTAAAGGGCGGCCTGCAGACTGGTGCTGTCCTGATGTCCTCAGGAGAGCCCCTTCACTTGGTCTCCAGTTCAGTTGCTCACCCACATATTCTGTGTTTTTTTTTTTCCAGGTTCTGGGTTTATCATGTGCAGTGGCAAGGAGAATCCAGACAGCGACGCTGACCTGGATGTGGATGGGGACGACACACTTGAATACGGGAAACCACAGTATCGTTTTTTGAAAGGCTCTTACTGAGAGGGAACCTAGAGGTGCACCTTCAGCTACCTCTCATACAGTGCTGCTCTGGGTAGTGTTGGACAATGTGTCCAGCTGTACTGGAAATGGCACCACCTGCCCCAGGTACCGTGTTATTTGAACTAATGGGGATTCCCAGTTGCTCCCTTTGAGAGCCTTCTGTTAATGCAGCACAAATTCAGACCCAGTTGGTGAAGTCTGTATGAGACATTGCAGGAGATCAAAGTTACTTTTTCCTCTAATGTCTATTTCATAAGCAATACTCATTACCAATCTCTTTTCTCCATCCAAAATTCTTCCATACAGATAGCTTTTCCTGCTCTGTGGGTAGGAATTTAGTTTCTTTTCCAAGCCACCCACTTGATTTCAGGGGCTTTGTGCAGTAGATATTTCAAGAATTATTCACCTGCCACTGTAACTGAGAGACTGAGGTTTTTATTCCTTTCATTAGACACTTCATGTGCAGAACTGGCATTAAGGGCAGTTTTCTGGAACTTCTCTGTCTAGGAGCTAGACTCTTCAGACACAGCTTTATGAATTCTGCCCTACAGCAGCTGTGTAGCCATCGAGGAGGAATTCCTGCAAGGTTATTAGGCAGACATTGACTTAGCTGTGATGAGAGGGAATGTGTAGCTGTAAAATCAGATTGTGGTGAGATCTCTACCAGCCTTTAACACTGAAGCCCGAAGCCTTATCCAGTAGAAAATTTCTGTACCCCTAACAGAAATAATGGAGTTGTGCAAATTACACTTGCAGAGCTTGAGGAATTGTTTTTCTCTTCTAAGAGGCTGCAGCATCATGTTGTTGTCTAAGGACTTGACTGTATCTTTTCACCTAAAACAAAA
Source organism: Anser brachyrhynchus (assembly GCF_964034855.1). Classification (NCBI taxonomy): domain Eukaryota; kingdom Metazoa; phylum Chordata; class Aves; order Anseriformes; family Anatidae; genus Anser; species Anser brachyrhynchus. Next base: position 10,623,202 of record NC_137702.1, on the reverse strand, counting down.
CTTTTATCCAGAATCTAAATCCATCCAAATGGATGCCAGCACCTCTTCTTTTGACATATCTGTTTCCAGTTGGTATGAATCTGTTCTGTGTCCTAACCACCTTAGAAGCCCTTCCACTGTCTGCAGCAAGGCTGTATGTTCCTTAACCGCTTGTGCTCAGGTACACAGAGGCAGACGTTATCCCTTGCACTGGGGAAGAGCCAGGTGAAGCCAAAGAGAGGGAGGCGCTCCGAGGTGCTGTTTTAAAGTAAGTGCTGTGCCTTTTGAATTTGCTTTCATTACATTTGGGGAATCTTGATTAGCAGAAGGTATCCATTCACTTGAATGCAAAGGTCATGATGAGGGAGACTTGCAAAGAAGCAAGTGTAATGGGTGGGTCTCCATCTCTACCCACGCAGCCTCATAAAGCCTAGCTGCACACTCGCCCTCACCCTAGCCACCACACCACCCAGCCACTGCTGTTTTCTCCCTGAAAAGTGCTGGACAGGAGGTAAATTCTGGCCATGGGGAAACTGCTGTACCAGGGCTTCGTGCATCATCATGCTTCATGATGAGAAGTATCCTTTCAGTAGTAGTAGTAGTGTAACGTGATGCCACGTGAACAAGATCTGAGTCTTGTTCAGTGCATCAGGAGTCTGGCACCTAGAGTATGATTTCATTGCATCACGTTAGTGTTGCAAGGTACACAAACTAATCCTGCATGCAGGTCTGGACAGGATATGTGCTCTGGCCACTAACATTTGTGGAGAATGTAGGCAGACAGCATTCAGTGCACTTGGGGAAGCATTTCAGGCAAATAAAATGAGTCTTAACAGGGAGCTAGGATTGCTTTCTAAGCCCTCTGCCCTGCATAAAACAGGGCTTAAATTACCCCTCTATCTCTTTCACCAAGTGATCCTATGAGGTCAAGGTTGAAGTGATTGATAGAGCAGTGAAATGAAGTTTTCTTACTGCTTAGCCTGTCACAAACACTAGTTCAAAATTAGGTTCCACTCCATAGAAATGTGTATTTGCCACTCTGGATCCAAACCATTGATCCATTCAATACTTTGCTAACAGTGTTAGTCCATAGGCAGTGCCTCAAAAATGCAAAAGCTCCTTCACAGTTAAGAAAGGGGTATTGTAGCAGGAGGATATCTGCTGTGGACACCTAATGCTTAGTGAGACAACGGAGGACATGAGGCCAGGAGACCTAGTTCCTTTGTGTGATTGGACCTAAGACTTTTTTTTTGCTGTTTGCACAAAGTGCTTGAACATCTTCTGGACTCATGATGTTTCTTGTAAAAGCGCTTTGAAATTCTGGCAGCTTTCTGTAGAAATGCAGTAGGTTAGCTGATATCCTGAAGCGTAAGCCAACGTTACATTTTGATTGCAACTGTCACAGCTCATAGAGCCGAAATGTTATATGGCCACTAGTATGCAGGCTGCTGGGAAAGTTCCTTTCTGTTACTGCCTCTGTTACTGGCTTGCAAGGGAGTGGACAAGGTTAGGAGTGGTCTGCACTTCAATACTGGTGTTCTTCAAAGGAGAAAATGGAAAAGATGGGACCTATGGTGGCATACAGTTACTCCTAAAGCAAGAAGCTAATGGAATGTGGAGGATTTCTGTTTGCCGGTAAGGTTTTCATCTTTGAAGTTGTGTATTCAGGAATGATCCTTGTGTCACAGGTGTTACTTGAATCCTAAGCCTTCAGTCAGCATCACAACCCCTGTGTGATTCAGCAGAGGCCACAGCTAGAAGAGCAGGTTGGGAGGTCACTGGTGGAGATGCAGACTAGCACACAAACGCCTCCTGCAGCAGGCCAACTGCTCACATTTGATGCCTAGACTGGTGATTAGAAGTGCTGGGAGAGATGTGTGTGGATTAGGGAGTGGAAGGGCTGGCTTTTCCCAAGCAGCAAGATCTTCATATTTAACCTTCAGCATTCTGTCTTTTTCTCTTTTAGTGGTGGCACACCCAGTACTCGAATAACACCGGAGTTTTCTAAATGGGCCAGCGATGGTGAGTGTTAAATATGTAAATTATTCTGTATTCTACAGGAGAGCGGGTATTTCATATCTTCTGATGGCCAGTAATTATAGTTACAAATGCTCTTGTGCAGTACCAGCAAATACATATGTACGTACTGTCACATTATCTTTTTTGTAAATTTATAGCACAGCTAACTATAGTCAGTGGATGGATCTGGGGGAGATCCCAAAAATGCAATTTTAAGTGCTACAGTGATAGAGATAGGGGTTGGATTGACTTGCTTGTCACTAAAAGACAAACTACTGTATCACAGAGGGAGCCATCAGAGCTTGACTATGTAATGTTGTTCAGCTGCTGGGGGTTTAAACTATGTAGGTACCTGTTGATTTTTTTTTTCCCAGTTGCTTTATCATCTTCCTTTCTTTAAAAGGGGATGCTAGAGGCTCTGGGATTTATCCTACCTCATGACCTGTAGTAGAGACTTCTGAGCAAACAAGTAAATGTGAAATTATAATTCATGTTATTTGTAATTCAAATTATTTGAAAGCTTGTAGAATTAATTGGGGAGTGGGGGTTAAACCCATTCAACTGTTGCTTTGTTTTATTTAATGCCAATAGCACTGGAAATGTAAACAGCAACCCAGTGGAACTATGAGAATAATAAAACCTGGCGCTTTCCAGCTGTAGATGCCAAATCCATTTCCAGAGCTGGGCAGTGCTGTTCTAGCTCCCTCAGGAAGGGAACTGAAGCTCAGCGACCTGAAGAGACTTGTCCCAATGATTCTGTTCCCTGTTCTGTTACTGTAATGCTTTGGGCATTTGATTCCCAGCCTTTAAAGTATCTACAAGACGTAACTGACTGCCAGTGGAAGGGGGGTGGGTAGAACCAGTTTTGCCAAGGGCATGATGATTAAATGAGGAACATAGGATATCTATTGCAGGCATTTCCTTCTGTGGGGTAGGCAATCACATCTGTTTTCTGTGATGTAGGAGCACTTGCTTGTAGGTGTGTTCAGCTTCAGTAACTACAGCGACAGCAGTGATGAGGAAGCAGCCCTCATGGCGCTCGCTATGAGCTCTCTTTCCTTCATACCTTTTACATGAGGCAGTGGTGCTGAACCTGCAGCCCAGAGGCTGGCCCCAGGACTTTTCATCTGGCTCATTTCTGACTGTTATCTTTGCTGAAGGCTCACATCCCCTCCAGTGTTGGGAGGAGCCATGGGACTGCTGCTAAAGAGTAGAGCTATGAGCAGACTGTTCTGTCGTACTAGTTACCTGGCATATATATTTTTCTCCCTGTCTGTGTCCGAAAGGTCTTGGAAAAAGGGAGAAGCTGAGAGCAGGGTTTGGGCTGGCTAAGTTTGCTCCATACCCACCTTTCTGGAAGAACACTTTGTGGCAGCTGCATCAAACCTTTCTGATTTAAATCCTGGCTTAAGCAGCTGACACACCTGCAAGGGTCAGTCAGGATGAAGTGAAGAGAGGTTGGGTATTGTATCCTCAGCCCCAAATCTTAGAATTATGCTGTCCAGATGGGGGTCTCCCTGCCAGACAGAGATGGGTCGTATTGGTCTTCTCTCTTTCCAAGAAGTGACATGAAACTGACTCTGTGGGGTCCTCTGCTTCTGAAACTGTAACTCGCTGAGACTGTTTCATCTCAGTGATCAAATGTTCTGTTACTAATTCGCCTGTTTTTCCCCCAACAGAAATGCCCTCAACGAGTAATGGTGAAAGCAGTAAACAGGAGACCATGCAGAAGACCTGTAAGAACAGTGACATTGAAAAGTGAGTGTCAAGTGGATAGCTTTGATTTTTTTCTTGGTTTAAGAACCATAGGATGCCATGGGGCATTCCCAGCAGTGCTAGCCTGAGGGCAGGCATGTTTGAAGCTTTTATCAGTGAGGGGAAGTTTTGCTCTAACGTGAAGCCTCGTCTCTGAGCTGTTGTTGTCCTGACTTATCATTGCTATGTTCACACAGGGCCAGTGGGGAATTTTCCCACAGATATCTGCATGGGCAGGTACCCAGTGACCAGGGATTAAGAGCAGCTTCCAAATGGCTTCTCCACTGTAAACTTTTAATCTGTGTAAATAGATATATCCGTGCTTCCCACCATATGTTAGGTGTGGTGGGTTTTCGTATGTTGTACGGTGCCTAACAGTGCAGATTAGAGCTGAGGCTTTGGACAGGAGATAAAGATTCAAACCTAGTTTAACCTGACAAAAGCAATTAGCTTGTCAGGCTGTACTTAGACTTTTTGATTCTTCCTGCAAGGTTTCTGCTATCAATGTATCCATGGAATCCTGCTTCTGCTTTTGCTGGAGAATCGACTATCAGTTATCTCAGCTTTTGTGAGGAATCCTTCACATTGTCTCTGTTCTGTCTTTTCCATGGTACTTGCTTGTTCCACCCTCCATCTCTCCAGCAAGGGGGATCCCAGCAGTCCCATAACTTGGCAGGAGCCTCACTGAGAGAATTTCGTTTCCCTTAAGATGCATATTGCATCTCTGTATGGTTGCTCGTGAAAATATGTCTCGGTTCCTGAGTTTGTTCTACCTGCAGCCCTTCCAGTTGAATTACACGCTTTGAGTCTCAGTGATTGAATGTTCGATAATGCAGGTGCTCCTCTTCTTCTCCTTTCCTTTCTCTTTTCTGCTAGCTGGATATCCTGCAGCCTAGCTTGGGATAGAAAAAAAAATGGTTTTATCTGCACTGTGTGCTTGAGTAACAACCTCTCTCCTCAGCCTCCTTCTACAAGCTGCTTGACAGACTTCCTGCTCAGGCAACTTTGGACAATCCAAGCACACAACTACAGGCTCTTCACTGTTGTCATGGACTGTGTTATATTATGGGATTTCTTGAGTCAATAGTGCCCAAAATAAAATGTTGCCCCACGATCAAGTGAGAGGCAAAACAGCCTGAATGAGGTGGAAGTGATGAAAAAACGTGGGGTTTAAGCAGGGGGCATTTACATTTTGGGGGGTGAGGTACACTGATAATTTGGGACGGGGAAAAAATCTCACAGTGAAATTAAGCTGACTTTACAGAAGGTTATTTTGTTAATGTCATTTGTTCTTTTCCAGTCACTGGTCCTGATGCAAGAGATTGTGCCCCTTGTAGGCTGCAGGGTATCAGAGGGTTCAGGCAGCCTGGCAAAGTGTTTGTTCACAGTCAGGGGTTAACTGAGGAGACTCCCTGCTGCAGAGCAAACTTTAAGACTGCTTTGTGGTCTCGGCACTTTGCTTTTACAAGACGTTTTATTGGCATGTCCCAAACGTGGGCTGTCTGCCGTTTGATACTTCTCAGCGAGCAGACTTTGGCCGCAGACTACAGAGCTGGAGAGCACAAAGGTTGGTGCAGAAGCAGCTTTGTCCTTAGAGTGAGCCAGCTGCTGCGTGTGTCCTGGTGGCAGGGTCTTGAGGATACATGCATCCCTTCTGCCCCGATCTGTCAGCTTTTGTCTCAGCCGCTGCTTGGCTTCCCTTTGGGCCTCCTGCCTGTCAGGCCAGCGGCCCTCCACCCTCCCAGATCCACTCCTATTGAAAATCTTTAAACTGCAGGAGCTGAAAGGATTTGACATTTTCCAGAACACTTGAGCTCAAGTGATAAAATTGACATAGCTTTAATAATCTGATCAAAGAGGCTTTAGCTAGCACCTTTTGAAGGATCCCAGAGTCCTTTCCAAACAACACTCTTGCCAACTCTGCTGTGAAGTGGAGGAGTGTGTGTGTGTTTGCACATGTGCACGCACGTGTGTATGTGCACGTGCCTTGTTCCACAATAACCTTGCCCTGCTGAAGCTTCAGTGCCGCAAAAGGTGCTAAAGGTCAGCAAAACCCGATAGAAATTACAGGAAGAGCCTTAGTGTCTTGCTGAGCCTTTCCAATAACGCTGATTTTTTTTTTTTAAAGTAGCAGGGAGAGCTTTTTATTTTAAGGGCCTTTATTTCACCAAGGTTCGGAAAGCAAGATGGTGTTTCAGGTGGAGAATTCCTAACTGCTATTTTTTTTTCCTTCTTTCCTTTGGGATTCGCGTGTGATAAATAGTTTCTGTCCTGCCATTTAAGGAGTCTGAATGCTCTGTGTGCTTGTCGGTGTAGAGGGGTTCTGTTAAATTAATTGATAACAGGGATCAGAGCTAGAAGCCTACAGAAAAGGAGGGGGAAGGGTTTCATACTGTCTGGCTGTTTCCCACTCTACTGCTGAGCCATGATATATGGCGACCCAGCCCAACAGGCTAAATTGATTCATCTCTAGTTCCTGTTTCTTAATCTGGAGCTAAATTGGTTTCATTTTTCTTGTTTTGGGTGGCGCTTGCAGGAAGTTTTTGGCAGCATCACTTTACACCATTGTTTGAAACTTCAATTTTTGCTTTTAAATCTCAACGTTATTGATTGGCATGTTAAGCCCTGCGTAGCAGCTGATTAGCATTTTTGAAAATGTTCAGATGCACGTGGTTTACCACCTGGGTCAGCTGTGCTCTCCCTTCAGAGCAGTGGCTAATAGAGTCAGCAGCGGTCTGTGTATTGATCCTTACCTCGTAAGAATGCTGTTCCCTCCCCCTTCCCTCTTCCAAAAATAAGCCTAAGTGAGGAGAACGATATGTTTGTGTTTTGTTTGGTTTTAATTCATTAGTACTGTACAGCAAGCCAGTCTCCTTACAGCATGCAGCTGAAATTCTTTGCAAGTTACTTCAATCTAAACCCTGGTTTTCTTGGAAGTGTCTGGCCTGCCAAATGACCAGATGGGGCTTAGCTCCCCCTGCCCTGACAGGTCTTTGATAGCTCAGGTGGGTTTCTTGCCATTGACCTCATCTGTGTTAGGTTTTAACTTCAGGTGGCAGCCACAGGTAAGGAGAGGCCTGGTGCTGGGCCCAGCTCTCCTCAGCTAATCTTCCACGTCCATGCCGACATCAGGTGCCTGGGCACCACGGGGTGCTGAAGGCTGCTGGGGAGAGACAGGTTGTGTGTGGAGGTGGTGGCAGGGGCCCTCAGCAGATGGGCAGAGCTCAGCTGCTGAAAACTTCCTCATCTCGACGTGAGATGCAGCTTCGCTCGGCGAGGGCGGCCTGTCCCTAATTGCCCAGACCCCTGCCCCGACTCCTCCACGAACACCGTGCCCAGCCGAAGCCTGGCTGCACGCTCAGGGCCACCAGAGCGCCTTCCCCGCACAAGTCTTCCTCCCTCCTCCCTCTGAGGTGCTGCCCGCAGGGGCGCTGGCGCCATTTTGAAGCTGAGGTTCCCCGGGGTTAAAAGCCAGCATCTTAATTCAGAGTGCCAATGTTCAATTTTGCTTTCTGCCACCAGACTAGATTGCAGGCCAGCGAAAGAGTCTGGGTTAGTGGCCCACTGGGTCACCTCCCATTTGTTTTCCTCAATTTTGTGTTGTCATAAATTCATTCCAGCCCGTTGTGGTTGATCAGTTTATCTCCGCCGGGGCAGGGAGCGCTGCGAGCATGATATATGACACAGAGCATTGTAGCCAGCCTCTCCATGAATCACTCCAGCTGTTTGGTGTCAGCCCCAAAGCAAACAGGGCCCGGCCGCTGAGCGTTGACTACGATGAGCTCAGTATGGGAAGAGACATGACGTATGAATGTTTATTTAATAATTCTCTAATATTTCCAGTGAAGTGTGGCTGTGCCTTCTGAGGGGGGGGGGTTGGCAGGAGGGGAGGAGGTTGAAGAGGGAAACTCTAATCTGTTGGGGTGGGTCATAAATCAGGCAGACAACATCATTAATCAGGGATGGGACAGAACTGGAAGGAGGTGGGACTGGAGCTGCCATCCTCAGTGGGAAGGGGGCTGCACTCTTTATTTTTTCCGTAAAACAAATCTTGTTTCTGATTCCGCTTGGCCCCAGCAGCACTGCCCGCATAATAGCAAACCCGGACGCACGGCTGTTTAAGTGAGTATGCTACCTCTGCCATAAACCTTGCGATGCGAGCCTGCCAAGCATTAAATCCCTTTATAATTATCTTCTTTATATAACACTTCATGCTCATCATGCTTCATTGGATGAGATGCTTGTTGGGTTAAAAAGAGGGTCTGGGAGACAAAAAGCAATTGTTTGTTCTATTTTTCTCGTCTTCTCTCCCCCCACCCTCCCTCCCACACCTCTTTCCAAAGCAGCTATTTGGAAAGCATTGGCTCCGGAGGAGTGCTGGTGCAGGATCGTGTGAGGAAGCATCACTTAAAATTAGTTTAAGGGTGGATTCCTTGTGCAAAGAGTGAAACGTGTGAGAGCAGTAGGTGAGGTCTGGGTCTCAGGGTCTCTGCTCCTGGGGAGATGGGTTGAGACTGGAGCCTCTGCTCCAGCGTGAAGCCAGAGGATTAGCTCAGGCCTCAAAGGGAAGGAGCCATGCTTAAGCCACTATGTCACGGGGAAACAGAAGCCGTTGTGCATTCACGCCAGAGGATAAGCATTCCCAGCCCTTCGCTGTAATGTCACACCATTAATAGGCTTTGGTGGTAGACAAGAAAATCGTAGAGCGAGGATAAAATTAAAAAATTACTTGGAGTCATTAAATGACCTAGCCCTTTGTGCTCCAAGGGCGAACGTGATGCTGCTGGTGAGGATCTGCAGCTGGAGGGTCTGGTCTGAGACCAGCCCGTGCAAACCTGAGACAAGGTCCAGCAAGCTGAACTGAAGCTTGGGGTTGTTGAAGCCAGGCCGAGGAGGAACTGCTGGGCTGAGCGCTGCTTGTGTCTCAGGGCTCGTGACTAGATTTACTATGTATTTTTTAGGTTTGAGTTCTTCCTTTCACTAATTCAGCAGAATGCAATATGTACCGGTGGTCACAGTTGGAAGAGTGCATGGGCAGATGTTGAGGTTTTTTTATGAAGTGAGACATTCACATTACATCATCCTCCAGGTTGGGTGTTCAGGCTGTGGCGGTGGAGAGCTGGGCTGGGTTTCTTGATTCTGCTCCCCCTTTTAACTGTTCCGTAGAAACTGGGTATGCCGGTGATGGTCACAAACTTTATTGCAACTGTTCCAGCTGAAATTCTGTCGCAGCTCACCACAGGCTAGTGGTTAACAAAGCCCAGCGAGGCAGGCTAATGGTAAGAGCTCAGACTGGGGTCCCAGCTGGGTCCAGAGATTTGGTCTAATTCTCATGCCTTGATGGAGTTCTTTATAGACATGTATTCGACATCTTTCTGTAGTTTGTCTGTAATATTTTAAAGCTGAAGTGTCTGCTAGCCCAGGATGGCTGTCAGTGGTGGTGGTGGTAGCATCCCTGTCCTGCAACAAGTTCAAACCCAGGAAGGAATCTTCTTCCGATCTTGGAGGCGTAGTTTAGGCATCTTGCCCTTCGTGTCTCTTTGCCCTCCCCTTCTCTTCTTTTTTTTCCCTTTTTTTTCTTTTTTTCTTAGTTTCAGAAATGCTGTTAACTTTAATTTGTGGAGTTGCTTCCTGGGAGTGAAAAATCGATGGGGGGCTATCGCAGTGTGAAATTCGACTGTCACTATTGAGCTATAGAGTTAGCAAGATGTCTCGGAAGGTAAAAAATAAATCGTGGCCCAGCAAGTGCTCAGCTGTGCTATTTCAAAGGGGATATGAGGCTGATGGTCCGTTAGAGGGTACTTCAGTTAGATGGATGATGATTCCCTGTGAAATATTGGAGTTATTCCATAGGTAAGAGAAACTTTAGCTTGTAAAACACAAAGCAGCTGCCTTCTAACAGATGAATTCTGCCCTTAGATGTGTGAGCAGCTTGTCAAGAGAGAGGACTTGTCCCTAAAATTAGCCTGTCGTGTTTAACAATGTCTCTGATGGAGCATTTTGGATCCCGCTGTGTTCCTTCTGAAAATATTTTGAGGATGTGATTGTTTATTCACATCCCTTACCTACGCTGTAAGAATTAACAGGCAGGGATGGATTTTTTTATTTTTATTATTTTTTTTAGGAAATATTTGTATGGTGCACAGAGGCTCTCAAGAGAAAAGTAACAATTATTTTTAATGTAGGCTGTGTTCCCTGTTTGGACGGGAATGTTCCTTTGAAAGGCAGAAAGGGGGGTCATCTTGTGCCCCTTCCACTGCCAGTTTGCTGTTGCTCCCGTGCATCTGTTGGAGGGTAGCCCTGGCTGAACAGGCTGTCTGCGTACTGGCATTAATAGGGCTGCTGCTTTCTTTGGCACTTACTGGCCATTATCACAGAACTCAGTAAGTGTTTGTGCTGTGCCAGCTGCTGTGTGACAACAGGGTGTTGGATTACAGCTCTCGGTAGTTTATGCATTTCTTAGATTATAGTTAGTAAATATAAATATGAAGGAGTACAAAAAAAAAAAACAGTTTGTGTTACTTCTCAGCTAAACCATGTCTGGGACAACTGTAGAGCGTGTAATTTTCTCTTATGCTCATATGCACAGTTGTAATACAACTGAGGGGAGCTTACTGTTGCAGGAAGGAGTCTTAAGCTGTATTTAGCTTGGTGAAGATTTCCCAAAGAATGTAATGACAGAAGAATTCATTATGCTTTCATATCTCCTTTGCCTCTGTAACACAGAACCCAACAGTGTCACTACCCACCGCGTAATAGCAAGTGAGGTAATTAACGTTGTTTAATAACCATGTTGATTTTTGCCCTCGCTTCAGTGTCAATGCTCATGTTTACTCACTCCCCACCACTGTGGCCAGTTCATCCTATTTATCCAGTCACTTCTCCTCCTTTCTTCCTTGTTTTTGACGGTTTCTGTCCCTCGAAGCTGCCGTTTCCCACTCAGTTGCATAAGCGTTCCAGCCCTTCCCTTGGATGGCCAGCTCATGACCTGTCCTTCCTCTCCATTGCTTGTTTCCTTTTCCAGCTCCGGGACCACAGTTGGTTATGTGATACTAAAGTGCATTGGCCTCTTTTAATGGCCTCGTGTTTCTTTTTGAAGGCACGATTACCTTAAATGATGCTAATTCTGAGCCTTTCTTTCCCCGTGAAAGGAAACGGCCGCGGTGTAAAAGTTCTAGGCCGGGCAGCACAAGTTGTAGGAAGTTGTCTGGAGGATGTGTTATCACGCTGCCCTTGTGCACCTCCAATCAGTGCTCATGAATGGAGGTTCTGGAAAGCAGATCACCTTGACGGTAAAGCCCTTAAAAGGCTGCAGAGGAATCCAAGCGCTGCTGTAGTAGCATAGATATTTCCTGTTTATTTCGGCCGTTTGGAGGCAGGCCATGGGAGTAGAAAGCATTTCATTGTGCGCAGAGGCTGGCCACAGGACTCAGCCACATGTCCAATTTCTGAAGACTTTTTCAGTGAGGAATCTGCTATTCCTCTTTCACCTCGGGGATATTTTGTAAATTTAATGCCCTGATTGCCCAGCCAAAGCTACCAATAATCCCAGACTACCTCCAGGCCACAGTAGGATGTTGGGCTACAGGAGATGTAAGTCTTCCAGGAGAGAAACAGTCTTGCCTGGCCCCATGTGGAGCTTGGTCATAATCCAAACTTGTTTGCTTGCGGATCAAGGCAAGTCTTGGTAGGCTGGAACCTCTAACCCATGTGCTTTGTTGGGGAGAGGAGCTGCATTTCCTATCTCCATTGCAAGAAAAATGGCCCTGATTTATGTTAAGAAAGGATCTGTGAAGGTGCATCGTGCTTTCTGTTCAGAATACACTTAAGATCTCCAGGTTGAGGGTGGCATTTGGAAGGTGAATTGACGCATTAATGCATTAGATGTGCGTTTATTTATATTTAGGCATTCTGTTTAGAGAATTATTTTCTAACTCAGCCAGCAGTGCCTCAATAAAACCTTGCTGCAGCAAAATACTCTTCTGTAGCATGGCTTTTTCCTTTATCGCCAGTAAAGCAATGGGATTGCATTTATTTCCTCTTTGGAACAGGGGACATAGTCTCTAAATCGAAATCAGAATGACCCATGCATTCTTTCTCCCAGCTTTCATGTCGAACCATAATTGCTCAAATGGCCCAGTTAAAATTTTGGCGCGAGCTCAGACTTTCACTAGCCGTCTTTTTAAATCAGTCCCAGTGGCCAGCAGATACTGTGTAGCCCTACAAATGCAGCTAAACATGCTGACTCGGAGGCTCCTTCCATTCTGAACGATCAGCGGTGCCATCTGTCTCTGTTTTGATTGGGGCTGGGCACATGTGTCCCAGCGAAATGTAGGCCAAAAAAAAGAGAGAGAGAAAGAGCCAGTGCCTGAATTTACTTCCTGCTCCTGTAAAGACATTGTTGGGCTCTGTGTTGTAGAGGCGGAGGAGAGATGAAAGCATAATGAATTCTTCTGTCATTAAATTCTTTGGGGAATCTTTACCCAAGTCCCAGCTAAATGCGGCTTAAAACGCCTTCTTGCAGCGGTAAGCTCCCCTCAGTGGTATTGCAACGGTGCATGCAAGTGTAAGAGAAATAATTCTTCTGTGGGGGGAAAAAAAGACAACAGTTTTGGTTTGCATCAAGATGAAATTAGTCAGAAGCAAGCTCTGGATTTGGCAAGCAGATGATGGTATTAACAAGTTGTGCAAGCAAGTATAAAATAGAGAAGCTCGTGACGGAGAGAGCCGCGGCATCGTCTGTGTGTGTGTGTGCCCTTGCATGCACCCCGCTCCAAATTCACAACTTAGAACACGGAAATTAGAATGGGGAACATTGCATTATTCATAACTTGGCAACCAGAAGCCAGGGCACTTTGCCAAAATAAACTATTCTCTATAATTACAGGTGAAGCAACATTCTTTAATATCTTACAATACAAAAACATACATTAATCAAGGAAAGAGGGCTTTTTTTTTTTTCCTAGAGGACAATAAATTAGCATCCTTGCCAATTTCCTCAATACATGTGACAATGTTTTACAGGATTATAAGTCAGCCTTTTTAAAGGAGGTTAGTCTAAAAACAAATAAACCCAATAAATGAGATTTTTAGCTAAATAAAGGGGAAGCCAGCTCCTAAAGCGTTGATGCCTTGCCAGATGATTTGCTTTTAGTGCTGGCATCCTCATAGACGGAGGAGGTCTAAACTTCAGTTGGTATGATTTGACCTGGCTCTACCGATTACAGCTTTGCTGGGCAGTTTTCTACTGCTAGGGATGCGGCCCCTTCTGCTGTAGCCAGCTCATCTAGCGAAATAAAATCACAGCACATCGTGCCAGTGCTGTAGCCTGCACCTTCTGGGGCAATTAACAGTCAGTCTGCCACCAGCGACTGACGCTCGGGTTCTTTCGGACTTAAAAATACTTAAAATTTCTGAGCTGTGTCTGTGTCCTTTAAAAGCCACCTGTGACTTTCTGTTAAAAAGCTTACCTATCAGTTTAAGCATTTTACTTCCTGGTAGATACTTTTTTTTTTTTTCCACTTGTATGTTACGCTCTTGCACCCCTGTAGGAGGAGTAAGTGCAAAAGGCCTTCGTGTCCGTGTTTCCCCCCTGGCAGCTCACCGCCACCTGCCCAGACGTGCTCCCTGTGCTGTTAGCAATAGCACGTGCTGCTGGTGGTGTTCGCTGAGTCGAAAGGGGGATGGATCCTTTCACCAGGTTGAAAACAACAAATGTTCTTGTCCCAGCAGACTTAGGGCTCCTTTTAGTTGGTGTTTGAAACTTGGGTAACAAGGAAGTTTTATTGAAGATAACATATGACAAGGTGGTGTCAAGACAGCACTGTCGTGCTCTGCTGTCCCGCGATGCCCTTGTCACCAGCTTCACAGCAGCTCTGCCCAGCATGTTGCAGTGTGATGAAACATGGTCACTAGGCTGAGAAAGTTGCCCTCCCTCAAACACGTTGAAGGATTGTTGCAGTGAAGTGGTTGCACACTGATGTTGGGGTTTCTTTTGGATCATTTTTATCAAGTCTTAAAGATGAGTGCCCCCCAAGCCAAGCTGTGCACAGTAGGCTTCCTCTTCTGCAATGCAGTCGTGGTTATGGTAATTGTCATCTGTGGCTGTGGTTGGATATGGCCAGGAGCAATTTCTTTGCTCCTGGAATCTTACTTTAGCTTGACTCTGCCTTCAAAGCATCGACCAGCCTGTTTCTAATATTTATGATATGTAAGCTGCTAGTGACCCGACCTCTGCCCCCGGTGCGGGGAACTGGCAGGTATGTTCTGCTGGGATCAGGTCCTCCGCCTTGGACAAGGGAAGATAAAGTCTTTGTTTAAAAATAAAGACATTGCTCTCAGATTTGTCGGGGGACCGTGCATTTTTCCCTCTGCCGCTCTGTGTTTACAGGCGTATGAAAACAAAAATAAATGTATGAGGAAGAGAGAAGAAGGTCAGAATATCAAGTGTCAAAAGTAGCCCATGAAATTTTATTAGTGGTGCGTTTAATCAGTGCTAAGCATTTTTTACAAGGTACATACAAACAGTGGAACTGTAAAAATTTATGGAATGCTGTGTACAGTGTGGCCGTTTATGAAGAAAGGAAAATTTATATCCAGTGGAAATAAACCAAAGGGGAATGTTTTACGGAGACTCGTCAACAGCGGGGTACATCAAGTGGGATCTGGGTAAGGGGAGGATAGGGTATTCACAGGGGTTTACTGATCTTTGAGGTGGTTTTCTACCTCTTTAGCAGTTAAGTTTGCATCTTTCTGTGGCTCTCACATAGGATGCTGGATGCAGTGATGTATTACTTTTTTTCCCTGTGTGATGGAAAGGAAACAGAAGTGAACAGCTGCTGCTGAAGTCTGGTACGAAGCTCTTGCTCGTGGGCTCATTCCAGTGCAGCAGTTCCTTGAGCAGCACTTAATATCCAACTGGGAAGGGTTAACTGAAGCCAATCACTTTGACATCAGCATCTTTTTGTTTCCTTTTTTGTCCGGTATTTTGTTGATGATAAAGCACAGACTTAGTCAATTGAGAGATTCCAGAGCTGCAGAATCAGAGATAATTTAATTAACGGAATTGCTTGTGATTGCCCACTGGGACAGCGGGTAGGAATTGCTCGATTTAATTTGGAGAAACAAAGATCACATGCATGCTAATGTTTGACAAATAACCAGGGTTTGGGTTAAAGTTTTTTGCAAAGGGGAGGCAACCAATTCCCACGGGAGATTTCCCAGGACGTGATCGCTGAGCAACAGCTCAAATCTACAGATAGGTCCTTGTTCTCAGATGGTATTTTTGTGCCTTTCTTCTGGCCTCTTACACGAACAAAGCAAGGATGTGCTCAAAGGAAGAAAGTTTGTTCTTATTTTCAGTGCCGTCAGGAGCAAAAAAAAAACGCTACGAACAGTAGGAAAAACATGTATTGGGCACAAAAACTGGAAACTATCGAGTGCTCTCTTCCCAGTCTCATAGACTTGCTCCCTGGTACCCAGCATCCACAAGCATGACTGCTGAGTTGCTGAAGAGTTAAACACAAAGTCCAGAGAGAACTGCAGGACCAAGCTTCCTCTGCAAGGAGCCCTTCCTTCACGTTTTTGTTCTTGTGCAAGGAGGTATCGGCGAGGCTGCTCACACCTGCGTGGTCGGAGAAGCACCAGCCCGGGGCTCGAGGCAGAGCTCTTTGCAGCGGTTGTGCTCAGCAGGTCTCTCCCAAGGCTGATAAATGACGTTATCCAAACACGTCAAATCAGAGCAGCGAGGCGCAAAATTGCTAAACTAGTCCTCCCGCATCTAGCGTGAGGTCAAGGCAAAGCAGGGAGTAGGGCTGTGGAGCCTAATTCCTCCTACGTCTTAATCCCCCCTGCCTTCCTTGGCAGGGTAACATGTACATGGCCTTACCCCGTCCGTGGAGTTTGGCTTTCTGACCCTTGCTCCACCCTGGCCTTACTCACCCCGTAAAAATACTGCACAGGCTGCTCCCCGCTGTCTCCTGGAGAGCTCGCATAAGGTGCGCACGCAAGAGGGAAGCCTGAGGGAGTTCCCAAGATTGCTGCTGCAGGAAGAGTCGCTCCTGAGCGATACTTATCTTTAGGATACAAGCAGCAGGTTGACGGTAAAATGTCGCTAAATGGAATGGCATGTGTCCCAAGTGTGCTGGCCACCACGGGAGCCAGACACATGGGAAGTGACTCTCGTCTTTATTCCATCCCTGGAGGTAGTTCCAGTTTCCTTTATTTACTAATGTTCTCCCTATTTCCCTTGACCTCATTTCCTCCGGCTTTTCGGAAGCAACCATGCAATTATCGCTCACTTTGGGTTGACCCTTGGCCCCCGTGTCCCTGCTTGCTGCTGCTCCGGGAGGCTTTCCTGAAAGCTCAAGTGCAAAATACTCACTTGTGGCCAAAAACCTCTCTTGTGAGATAGAAGCTGATCCTCGAGCACCACGCTGTGCATCAGGATTTGTCCTGAGAGCACGCGTGGCATGGAGAACGTGGAGTTTAAAGACGGTCACAGCTGAGCTTTGATCAGCTCTGGGAGATACTGCTGTGGCTAATGTTCCCTCTCTTACCAATGCACCCCAGTCTTGTTAATAAATGTATATTTAACAATGTCTGGAGCGTATGAAGTGATAATAACTAAATCAATACCTCCCACATTGATTGTCCAGGATCCCTACAGCGTGACGCACGCAGCGGTGCGGTAATTTTCCAGCTAACTAGCACCCTGATCTACAGCCCTCCTATTGATTGGCCATTGTATCAGGCAGCCTCTGAGCGTTATTGCTTATACCTCTATTCAGCCTCCTTTTCTGATTCATTCGTTTATTACTGGACAGGTGCGATTATCTCAGAGACTTTCCGAAATTGGCTGATGGGGGTCAGCCATTTAGGCTTCTATAAACAAGCCATTTTGTATCTCCTCTCGCTGTTGCAGTGGCAAATTTTTCCTTTTCAAGCTTTGACTGTTACTGGGCTAGGACTGGGGAGGAATTGGCCTTCGCTTGAATCTGCTCAAGGATTCCTTTTCCCTCTCCTTACTGAGTTGCCAACCCTTCAAAGGAGGAAGCATCGTTCCACAGATAGCAATAGGAGAATTTATTAGGGGTTGAGGTTCCTGCTTGCCACCTGCTTCAGGCAGGAGCCACACTTGCTGCCTTTAAAGTCCCGGTACCCTCATGCATGCAGAAAGGAGAAATAGATTCCAGAAAGTCAAATTCAACAGCAGCCTTCATCCAGCATCAGCTTGTTGACAGGCCAGACTGGAAGGGAAATGATTTTCTCATCCCACAATAATCTTCAAGCTATAAATAAATAATTCTGTTTCTCCCTCAGACAAAACTAACAGCTTTCTGCACTTTCTTTGAAAATACTGACAACTCTCCCTTGAGGGTCAGAACCCAAACTGGGATCTGACGATAATTTATACCAACAAGTAGGAGCAAGTGGATGTTTCACAGCGGGGAGCTGTGTTTCCTACAGAAGCTCTTTCATTTTGCTCCAAAGAGTATTTGTTGATACCAAGATTTGAATGCAGTGTCCCTGTTCCCACCCACTAGGCTGTCATGGGACCTGTATTTCTTTGCCTTTTTTTGCCGTTTTAATTTTTTTTACTATTTCCTAGTAACTCATTTGCAATGAATCTCCATCTGATTAAGGTCTCTCCTCTGAAGTCCCGGTTAGCTCATGCAGCGTGTGATCTGCACAAAGGTAGGAGTGAAGCTGGAGGAGCTTTACAGCACTGCTACTTAACCACGTGCACTCCTGCAACCCCAGTTTCTCCTGAAGTGTCATAATCAGAACAATCATCGAAGATCTTTTTGACTAGCTCCGTTTCCAGTGTAGCGCGTAGCTGCTTGCTTTACTCACAAGACCAGGAATTTGATCTGTTCAGGCTGTGTGGGAGACACCCCAGGTCCCTCCCTGAGCGCTGGGGACAAGCGACTTAACGAACAAAGGAGCGAGCGAGTGCATGCAGTGCGAGTGCTGAGGCTGCAGCTCGCTTTATTGTTTGTAGTAATTCCACTAGACCCGGGTTTTAGCTACCTGTTGATGAATTATCCTCTAAAAAGGCGCAACACATGGGTGCTGCTGGGGTTTATGTTGTGATTGACGCAATTTCTGGTGGCGAGGTATTCTTCAGGTTCTTCCAGTGTCTGCTTGGACAGGCCTGAAATTCACTGAAATAAATGAAAATTGTTGTTTTCTTTTGTGTTTTTCTTTTTCCACTAGGGTGACAGCCTTAATATCAATGCCATGCTCTTAGAACCTTTTCTGGGGAATGCTTGAGGGCCCATCCCTGTATCTGCACTGTGTAGGAATCAGATTTTGCAGCATGCTGGAGTGACACATCCTTGTCCGCAATGTTCCCTGCATCTCATTTGCTAAGCGTTCCTGTCTGGCCTTGCTTTTAGGTTGGCAACTTGCTTTTCTCACCAGCCTTGCAGAACCATGAAAATACACTTGCCTGCCCTCAGCACAGTGCCTCTATGACAAAAGAGATAATGCTGCCCATCAAAACTGACCCTAGAAAATGGGAAAGCAGAGGTTGTAAAGCTGCGTTTATAGCTGCCTTTTGGTGTAGTGTCTTTTGCTTTTGGCTTCTCCTTCTTTTCAGTATTAGAAAGCAACGAGCTAGGAGGTTGTTTGATGCAAAAGCACTGTGTTGATCCTCCGTAATGAGCTGATTTTGTGTTTCTCAAGGTTGATGGTCAGCAGAGGCATCCATTCTCTAAGGGGAAGAGCAGCTCCTATTGCCCACACAGAATTAGCTCACCAGCACACAAAGCCTTGTCCAAAGCATTTGGCCCGAAGAAATCTCTTACAGGAGACAGGAAAGGAGGCAGAAAAAAAAAACAAACAAAAAAAAAATCCGTTATTTAAGTGTCTGTCTTGCAGAAACTTGCTTTCTGTGAAGTTGGCAACCCCAGCGCCGTCGTGTTCTGTCATGACGTGTTTGCAACTGTATAGTAGCAGACCTCAAAGAATTCACACTGGGCTTTTCAGCAACTCTTTTCCAATGCAAGTTTAAATGTTGCAATCTCCTGTGCAATACCTGCTGTGAGATCCTTTTTCCCCGAACTCTCAGCAATCTTGTGTGTTCAGTGATGCTCACTCTCCGTCATCTTTTGCAGAATTACAGAAGACTCCGCAGTGACAACATTCGAAGCGTTAAAGGCTCGTGTCCGTGAGTTAGAAAGGCAGCTCTCCCGCGGGGACCGCTATAAATGTCTCATTTGCATGGTGAGTAGCACTCCAGTTGTGGTAATGAATCAGAAATGTTTTGGTATCTTTGCTGAGGAGGAGAAAGCTTTTCTCCTTTTTCTTTTTTTGGGGTGGGAGAACTCACCATCTTCCCTATACACCAAGAAGAGTCTCTCTTTCCTTTTGAATATAGGTGCCAGGTATTAGCTATTGCAATTTCCATACGTATTAGATTGCTCTCCACTTTTGTAGCCATCCATCTGTATCAGAGGCCAGAAAACCCCAGCTTTGGAAGACTTTCAAGCTAACTCTAGAAAACTCCCAGATATTGGTGTTCTCTTCCTGCACGTTCAAATTTGTATACGTAAAAGAGTAGACTCCATATGGAGACCACCGTATGATTTGAGACCAGGAATGTTGCCTGAGTATTTAAAAGTAGTCCGTGTCCTGCTTGCTCTGTGTTGAACCTGTGGCCTCCCTAAAGAAAGGCAGCAGCTCCCTCTGATGGTCTGAGCTTGCAAAGCTTTGCATCTCCTGTTAACATTTTATTCTGCTGATAGCAGGAGAAAATTCTGCTTGGCAGAGGGCTCCCTCTGCAACTTCAGCTTGATGCATGGTGCTGTCTCTCCCGCTCACGACTTGTAGGTATGGGGATAGCAGTTCCCATATCTCATCCCATAGAAGGCATGACAGTTTGCTGCTCATTTCCAGAGGTTTAGTAGCAATCATGGAAAACACTTGAGCGTGCGTGTCTGCTGAAATAACATCAACGTTCTTGGGATCTAGTTAAGCTGTTGCTGCAGAGTGGGGAGTTGTGATAGGGGTTAATCTTACCCTGTCGCTGTTTGTTTTTGTTTTTTTTTAATATGATCTGGTGACCTTTCTGATGGGAATAATGGCAGGTGGCCACAGCAACTTCAGATGCTCTTGTGATAACTGTGCTGAGCCAGGTCACCACTTGAGTGGATTATGGGCTTCCGACAGGAGTTCTTGGAAGCCAGTAAAATGGACTGCAGGAGACTTCTGTTTCTGCTGCACAAACATTGCTGTCTCTGCTCAGTTCTTACGTGCAAAGTCAGCAGAAGTTTGTTAACGTAAGACCCTCTTAATTCTGCTTTGTTTTTCCTTTGCCTCACACCTCATGGTAGGCCAAGATCAGATGTGTGCTCTCTTGCTGTGCTGTTAGGTTGTCTGTAGTCTGATGGCATACCCACAAAGGAGGGTGTTGTGATGGGGCTGGGAACAAAGAATCAGTAGATCCCTGCTGTGGAAATAACCTATTTGCTTCTTTTCCTTCAGGACTCTTACACAATGCCCCTGACTTCCATTCAGTGCTGGCATGTGCACTGTGAAGAATGCTGGCTGCGGACTCTGGTGAGGCTCTTGGCTACTTTCTAATTGACTTACAGACTTCTCCCTTTCTTCTGGAATACTTTATTTTAAATCACCATGGGGAAAGATGACTTTTGCTTTATTCTAAACAATTTGAGTGCTGTGCATGCAGACTTCCCGGTCTTTGCCACTTAACACCCCGTCCCAGCTTTGACTGCAGTGAGTTTTGTTTGAGTCTTCATTACCAAGGTACAGTCCTGCTCATTGCGTGTTCCTCTGCTCCTATGGGGAGGTGTAAAAGCTCTTTGCTGGGTACAACCTTGCCCTACAGTAATGCCCTGGGAGGCATCCACACAGAGGTAAGGCTGTGGGAATGGAGGCCAAATCCCCTGAGGTTTCATGGAATGGGTGGCTTCTGGGAAACCTAATATTCACCTGAAGCAAAGGGGGTCAGCTTCAGGAAACACAACAGGGACAGGAGCTTTTATGAATACGAATCTGTGTTTTTCAGGTTATTTGAAATAGCACTGTGCAGTTTCCAAGCATATCCCATACTCTTTGGAAGATTGGGGATTACCTTGGATGTTGAATAGGTGACCCAATGCAGTAGTAATTTATATATGTGCTGAAGGACATCAGGTTGAAATTTAAGGTGTTATTAAATAAAGTGTTTTCCTTTCCTTTGTTAAAACCATGGGCTTTATAATCAGCCTTTCATTTCCCCTGCGCAGCTGATTTTCAGGCTCTCATTTCACGCAGGTTGGGGAGTGGAAAATAGTCAGTGGTGCTTTCTAGTTCTCTTGTTAGCAAGATGATACAGTGTTGGGTTGCAAAAAATGTAAGGGAATGCCACTCCTAAAAACTGTTCCTGTAAGGCATTACAAAATCTGCTTTATGGAACACGTTGTGCGCTTGGAATTACGATTAAGCCGATCATGTTCCTTTAAATCCTGCCTATTAAAAGTCTTGTCCAAGAAAAGTTACCAGGATGGTGAAGTGCCTGTGGGCTTGAGTACTAATAGCAACTCAATAACTTGGCCATCCCTTGGGCTGTATTTTATAGGTCTTCAGCTACACCCCATCACTACTTAGATTATACAAGCTTTTGTAAACATTTTAGCAGCATGTTATAAAAGACACATATGTGGCTACGTAGCTGTGAGGTGTTTGGATGAATGTGTGCTCTGCCACCTTTGCTAAGTGGGGAGTAATCTTGTTCTTCTGCGGTGCTACAAGCAGAGGATAAAACGCTAATTTCTTTTTCATTTTCTTTTTTTTTTTTCTAAAGCCTTTGCTGTCTCTTCTTCCCAGCAGCCTTAAGTGATGTTTTAAATCTGTCACAGCAATTTCCAATTGTTCTAAGGCTCAGCAGCAACTTAGTCCAACTTCAGCCAGGCCCCTTTGTTCCGTATAGGGTGGTCACCGCTGCTAATAAGAACTGGAAAACCTCGCTCCAGGTGCTACGAGGTTGGCATTTACCCTTGCAAAGGGGAGCGACCTCCCCTCTGGGTACCTGCGAAAGGTGGGGGGATTGAGCTGGCTCTGTGCTGCCCGCACACGGCTCTTCTGCCGACCGCTCGGGCGGGATGGGAGCAGTCCAGCACAGCATCGTATTAGGACTTGGCACTTGCATAGGGGAAGCAATTAATAAGTGGCTACTCATGTGTTCCCCAGCCCTAGCCTCTCCCTGCAGCCCCCAATTTATTAAACCAGGCCTTTTCACAAGGCGTGCTTGCACTCTTTTTCCCGTCTCAAAAAAAAAAAAAAAAAATCTCCCAGCCTGGGTTCGCATGTTTCTAATGTAACCATTAAAATGTAGCCCGAAGACAGCAATAAAAACCCTGGAACGCCTTGGTGCTTTTGTGTCTTGATCAAAGTCAATGTGTGTAATCTCGTTAAGACTGCCCTCCTTCCCCCCTCCTTTTTTATGAATTTAATGGCATACAGCAGCTGGGCTCAGTGTTTAATGCTCACCAACCTGCATTGTTCTAATTAAGGTATCTCCTTTTATTTCGGGCACAAAAGAGACTCTTGTTTTTTTTTAACAAGCGAGGAGCTGTGGGATAGTGTGTGTAATAATCGCCGCTGTTACCTTTCCCTGGGTATAAAGCTGGCTCCCCAGCGGGGGCAGGAGGGGGGATCGGAGGGAGCCTGCGCGTGCAGCACACATTGAGAGGCTTGGCTGGGGGGAGAGGGGCAGCGTTTTTCTTCTGCTGTGCAATAAACAATTTGTTGGAGTTAATAGGACTTGGGGCGGGCGGGTAGTGGCGGGCTTCCGGCCGTTTTTGAACATTCTGGAGACCTGCCATCCCTGCTGCTGGAACGTCCCGGTCCTCTCGTGCGCCTGTTTGATAGGCGCAGCCGAGATCTGATATTGAGTTAGGGTACGAGTGTGGTTGTGCAGGGGAGAAGGAGAGCTGCACTGAGCGTGGCCTCGGAGCTGGAGGCTCACGGTGCCCGGCAGCGCTTGTGACAGGGTATTGAAGATGGGATGAAATTTGATGCTCACATCTGTCTACAGAGCGCAGGAGGTAAAATGGGTTTTTAAAAGGTTTAGGGTTTAAGTATTTTCTAGGATACAACACTACGATGATCTGAGTATCTCTGTCACCCTCTGACTTCCTTGGTGTCTAAGGGCACTGATGAGGATTAGATCTTTCAAGTGGCTTTCTGAAAACAATTTTTGGACTTCTGGCTCTTGACATCCAGTCCCAGATGATTACTGCTCTGTTGCTCAGGGAGAGGGGGAGACGTTTTTAACCACTGACTCTGCAAATGGCTGCTGGGCTCCCTACCTTAGGTACCGTTATACAAGAGCTCAGTGCCTCAGAGCAGCTCCAAGTCCTGGGGATGGAACATCCACCAGAGCACACTCCACCTCTCTCTCCTATTGCTCCGCTGGATTAATGTGGAGAAAAGGCTGGGGTCGTGGCAGCGTGCAGGCCCGCACAGCGGAAAGGGGCCCTGGAGATGGTTTAGGAGAACAGAGCGTGGCGCTCGTTGAGTTAGCCAGCACGTCAGTGCTAATAGATGACTGCAGACAGCCCTCGTCAGGGTGGCCTTGGAGAAAGGGAGGAACCATGCCTTCGTCCAGCATCAGGAGACGATGAATAAGGGGTTTTCTCTCCTTCCACTTGCTCCATGAGCAGAACCAGTGGGCCTGAGGGCTGTGATCCTGGGGCCACAGAGGCTTAGGGTGTGCCACGTGCGCTGAGCATTTCACCAGACCGATGAACCTGCTGCTCCGTGCTTGCTGGTTGTCTGTGGCACTCAACACAGTGCTGGTTCTTCATTCATCCTTACAGTGTAGGGAGAGAGCCAGTGACAGCTTCAACTTACACAAACCAGGACACAAGGCTTGAGTGACTGCTGTGATCCCTTTTGGGAACCCCCAAAAACGTGCAAGTTTTTCAAAACCAGGAGAGGAAATGGTGTGGCAGGAGGGAGGGTTCATTTCCCTGAGGTGGGTGCCTATTCTCAGCTGGTTGCTGGACTGCTTCCAGGCGTGTGGGATCAGCCTCCCTCTGGAAGAGGTTTGTCTGCCCCTTCTCTATCCTTTCCCATTAACTGAGAGGGACCCTGCAGCTACTCGTGGGTGAGATTCATATTTTCCTGTTCTTGGGAAAAATGTTCTGACAGCAAAGATTGGCAGCCTGCTGCAGTGCTTTCCTGGGGAGGTTTGGAGCCGCCGTCCGTCGAGGTTTGGGAGAACAGCTTTGATGCATGTCTGTCAAAAGTAGTGCACGATGAGGTGATCTTGCCAGGGGAATGGGTTGGTGAGTCTTGAAGTCCCTCTGAGCTGTGATTCTGCGACCTCCCAAACCCCGGTATCCTTCCTTACGGAGTAAATGGAATTAAAAGTGAAGTCAGACTGCTGTTTGTCAGCGGTTAGAGCTGTTTGTGGGTGCAGGCATTCAGGGGCTGAAGGGGCAGGTTTGTTTGAGCAGGTGGGGTTTGCTGAGTTCCCACTCTTGCCTGTACAGCCAGATCCAACATTTCCCGTGTGCGTGTGCTGACCCCAGGCTTGTACTTGCCCGTCTTGGGCTTATTTGAAAATGACGACTGCGGGAGCAGGAAAAAATCACTTTTAAAAAAAGCCTTCTTCATCATGGAACGTGCTTCCAGGGGATCCATCAATAGACACGTATTCTCCGCAGTTGACACATTTATATCTTTGGTAGATTACACTGCTAGGTTTTTAGCCTTTTAGCTTTTTCTAGGCTATAATACCGTGCGTCCCATGCGGGCTGGAGTATTTTCATAAGAAACGATGCGGACAGAGAGCAATCCTTCTAGGTGATTCCGTAGTGCTTCCAGCAGCGTGGGGACTTCTGAGTCAGCAGCTGCACGGAGGATGCTGTGCTTGATCCTTCATGGTCCTATCCGCCACGAAGCTGTCTGCTTCCTTATTGACCTGTTTCAGTTTTGGCCTCCAGCGACCTGTGGCAGTGAGTTCTGCTCTTTGGGGGGGCTCTGTGAAAAAGGATGCTCTCCCGACCCCCTTACCCCTGCACCTACAGCAGGAGATACCCCACAACAGCAGCGATGAGCGGCTGCTTCTCTGGGAATTGGCACCTGCGGAGAAGCTGCTGCTTCGTTTGCACTCATGGGGGGGAGAAGGGCCTTGACTGAGAACTGGATCCTGGAGTTCAGTTCCTCTCCTGGCAGAAGCTGGCTCCTGGTTTAGGCTTCTCCTGTCATCTCTCTGCCTTGGTTCTCCTCCCCATAAAACAGCTCTGAGCCCAGGCTCGATGGTGGCACCGTGTAGGCGAAGTTGCTCTGTGTGCGTGTTCCTTTCTTCTCTGTGCCTGGTGGCACGTTCTGCTTGGAAATTGCCCGTTTTTAGGCCCACAGGACAGCGGGAAGTGCCTAAGCCCTTCCTTTTGAGTCTTGTTGCTTTAGCCAATTTAGAGCAGACGTCACGCAAGTTGTTTTTTTTTTAAGAGGCAACTTTAAGACAAAATACTCCCAATCCTTCCTGGCACCATGCGAGCCCTAATGACTTCTCAACATCTCAGCTCTCGTTAATGTATTTTTCAAACTACTACCCCAAGTGATTAGCCTGTATTGTGGATCAATCACTTGCCAAATTTTAATTAAGAAAGGAGGAGAAAAAATAAACTCCATCCTGGTTCCAGCCCCTTTTCCTTGCTTTGTAACAGCCCCGGAGCAAACTTCTTGCAGCAGAGTTTTATAAACCCCTCAAAACTGGGGTTTATAATGGAAAAGCTGAGGTGGCCTTTACTCTAGCACACGCAGCTATAACACATCAAGGCTTTTCCATGAAGCGATGATGAAAGGAGCAGAAGGACCTGGAAAAAAAAAAAAAAGAAAGAAAAGAAAGAAAGAAATGGCCGACAGGTGGGACTTATTATTGCACAGCATTTTTATTTCAAGGGAAAAGTTTAGTAACCCCAGCTGGCAGGTGAGCAGTGGGGGAGCAAATGCTTTTTCATTGTGCCTGTGCCAGCATGTGTGTATGTACAAGCTTATGTGCCTTTCTACAAGAGAGAAGAGCTTAAATGCTGGTGCCAATAAATGTTGCACACCTACACTGAAAAGTCAGATGTAAGGAACAGGGTTCTAAGCAATTTCGATCTGAAAAGAAAAAATCAGGACTTAGCTCTGAATTTAACACACACACTGATGTGTGCAGAGGATGACAGTTTCATTTAAAAAAAAAAAAAAAAGGAAAAGGAAAAGGTTTCCCCCCGGGGTCCAAAGTCATTATTTTTGCTTGAACTATTTAATACCAAGCGTAAGTACCAGGGAGACCTGGGGACCTGGGCCTCGGCGTGCCACACGCAGCCAGCCTGCTGTTCCCTCCGAGGTCCCCGGGCTTCAGAGCTCAAGATGAGCCCTCCCCGTGTGCAGGTGAAACAACACCCGCTGTTGTCCTACACGTCCGTGGTCAAGTCATGTAGCTTTTACAGAAAATACCGCGGTGGGTCAGGCTGCATGTGGTTGGGTCCTGCCTTCTGGCATGGCTGAATGCTTGCTCCCAGGTGCCCGTGTGCATGCCATCAGCGTGTCGTGCAGAAAGCACGTCGCCAGGACTGAGATCCTGGGGACTGGCAGGATAAATCCACCCATCTTCCCTTTCCCCAGGGTGTGAAGGAATTGTGTACCTGATCTTGCTTTGCTACTGGAGAGAGAGACCTGGGCAGGGTGGCTTACCAGGGAATCCGTCCTTAGATTTCCGATGTTGGGCTGCTTCACCCGTGCCAGGGAGGTTACCCCAGGCAAAAGGATGGCACGTCAGCCTGCAGCTCTTTCGGCCCACCTCCAAATCCTGGAATGGGGTACAAGATGCAGGGCAGGGAGATGGCAGCACCTGAGGTTTGCTTTTAGCAAAAACGAATGCAAGGGAGGTCGGTACTCCTCCCCACCCACCTGCAGCCAGCCATCTCCAGCAATGTTTGGTTCGGCTGGTCTGTGGGGGCTTTTTGGTGCTACCAGGCTGCAGAGCAAACACGACTGGCACCTCTTTGGAGCTGCATCCCTGTCAATTACTCACACGTGTGTAAATTGTCCTGGGACTCTTTTCTCTGGATTCCCCTTAGCCCAGGGCGCTTCCAGGGGAAAAAGCCCGTGTCCTCCCTGTGCAGGCGTTGTCACAGGGCAGAGGGGACCCTTTCTGAAGGATCCCTTTGTAAGCACCAGCTCTTCGGGTCAGGCAGTCCCCAAGCTGCTGGTGGCAGTGCGGAAGCAGTGTGACAGGTTGTGGTCCTGCCCTGCCACTTGGTCCGTGTCCTGCAAGATATTGGAACAAGCACCGAGGAGGGAGATGCCCAGCATCGCTGAACCAAACAGCTTCGCGCCTGCCTGCAAGCCCCGTGCGAGCTGGCAGGCTCTCGTATGGCGCGTTGCTCCCCTGTCACCTCACTTGTCACGGTTTGGGGTCTGAGCTGCTGGAGGGACCCGGGGTGCTCTGGCAGGGGCTGTGCTCAGCCCCGTGCAGCACGAGGCCGTGCTGGGGCTGCGGTCGGTGCTGGAAGCCAGGGCACCCCAATTTCCTGCGCTGCTGGCGCTGCAGATGGGAGGCTGCCTCGCAGCAGAGACATCTTTCTGTCGCTTTTCCCGTCAACCGCCTGCCACATCTGCCAATCTAACGATGACCGGCTTGGGCTGACCCCAATCCCGAGGCTTGTTAACACCCTCTTGCTGTCAGGCTGGGTGACAGATGGCACACCCGCCGCTGTTTTACTCCGTGTAGTGCTCGTGGCAGCCTCCCATCACCGCAGCGTTTGCTGGTTCCCGTTCACCTGGGCAGGACAGACTCGGCTTTCCTTCACGCCAGCAGCCCCGGGGCTTTCTCAGGACGGCAGAGGCGCTCCCTGAGATGGGCAATGCGACCTCACTGGGACTGCTTCCGTCTCCTGAAAACTGTGCTGTGTCTGGCCGGGGGTGGCCCTGCTGTCCCTGCTCTCACCAGCGTCCCAGGCTGAGGGTAGGGTGCTTGTGTGTTGTCCTCCGCGGCGTATCGCGCTCTCACACTGTCTCGTCTGCTGGTTGCAGGGTGCCAAGAAGCTCTGTCCCCAGTGCAACACCATCACGTCTCCTGGAGACCTTCGGCGCATCTACTTATGAAGGACCCAGTGGGAGGGCGGGACCCAGCTACTCGGCTCAGCTCATCACACCAAGGGGGAGAAGAACGACGGCAACAAAAAAAAAAAAAGACGTTTTAAAATGTAACGAAACAAACAAAAAAAAAAAAAACACAGAGACTCCAGACATGGACTTGAGGACACAGGAGCAGCGGGGAGCCTCGGCTCCCAGGTCCCGCGTGTGGAGGTCTCCTTCAGCATCTGCAGCGGGCGAAACCAAACCCTTTGTTGTGAAGCCCCCTTTTTTAAAACCAGTATTCCCCACCCACCCGTTCCCTGGAGCTGGCTTTGCATCGCGGATGGCTCGTGAGCCCTCCTTTGGACTGTGTTGTGACCACTCTGACCCCAGGAGGCTGGGGAAGGGACCCTTGACAGAAAGATGTTAAATAACCTGTAACTTGTGTTCTTTGTTCAGTTTTTGGTTGTTTTTTTTTTTGTTCGTTTGTTTTGGTTTGGTTTTTGGTTTGGTTCTGTTTTGTTTTGGGTTTTTTTTTGTGGTGTTCTAGTGATAAAAAAAAAAAAAGGTTTAAAGAAAAAACCACACCCAGGCAGAAATGAAGCACATGTAATATAGATTATATATGTTTACAATGTTGTGTATAAATGGGATAGACTCAAACATTACATACTAATAAGTTTCCCTTTCTTTTTTTTTTGGGTTGTATTTTTTTTAAAGAAGAAAAAAAAATGAGCAGAGAACATTAAACCCATATTTTTCTTGGTTCAGCAAAGTTTTGGCATTAAAGTCATTAGTTTAAAAAAAGTATATATATACATATATATAATATAAATGGTTTAATGTTCTGTGGTGTATATTTCCTCATTCAGATATGAAGTTAACAGCTTTTAGTAATGGCTGTAGCATTGCCCATAACTTACAGAACTTATGGGGAGTAGAGGAGGTGGATTTTTGTCATTAGTTGTAGCTAATGGGGCTATTTATAATAGAATCATTATCCCCGGAACGACACGGCTTTTAACTCCTCGCCGGGGGCCAGGGCAGGCCGGGGGGATGCGACTCGGCCCCCTTCTCCTTCCCCGGGCGGGGAAGGGGCAAGCAGAGTGGGGCAGCCTGGCGGGGCACTGCCCTTCCTCTCGGCCACGAGTCCCTGCCCGAGGCTCCGGCTTAACCCCTTTTCTCTCCTCCAGGGCCACCGGCTCGGCTTTGCTTTGCTTTCCTCCCCTCCGGCCGAGGACGCCGGAGCTGCTCCGCTCGCTGCGGGTGCCACAAGGCAGGACCGCGGGCACGCTGCCGCGGGGCTCCCCGTGAGCCTGCCTCCTGCAGAAGAGCAGAGAAGGTTTGGGGCTGGGGCGCAGAGCCAAGCCAGCCCGGGCTCCTCGTCCCCACGGGCACCCCAAGGCCCAGGGCTCGCCCGCAGAGCGAGAGGACGGCAGCGAGCAGAGATGCTGCCGGAGGTTCCCCGCAGCCCCGGCTTCTTCCACGCAGTGATGCTTGTCCCTGTCACCCACATCCTCAGCCTTAACCAAAGCTGCCATCTGGCCTGTTCTGTTGTTTATTTTTGGTTTTCAGGACCCAAGAAACAAGATGCCAATCCGCTTCCCAAGGCGAACGCGTGCCCGCAGTGCGGAGTGCTCCCAGCCCCACTGAGCGCAGCCCTGCCCCAGCTCACTGCGGGGTCCGCTGGGCTCCCCGAAACACGAGGACAGGGAGATAGGGACATTCATCTCCCCCTGATCCCGCAGGGTGTCCCGGCAGCTCCCGTGCTGGCAGCACGACGAGGCAGGGCAAGGGGCGTTTCAAGGCGGTCTGGCAACCGCAGTGCGTGCTCTTTGCTGGATGCCCTGGTGCGAGGCATCAGCCGGCACCGACAGCGGCTGGGGAGCTGGAGCTGGGATCCCCGCACCGCTGGGTGCCGGGGGCTGGAGCAGAGGGCATGGCTGGGGCATGTCCCGGAGGTCCCACCACCACTCCATGCCATGAGCTTGATGCTTTTTTTATATAGAGCAGCCGTTTTCCTCGATGTGTCTCCTAAGTGACCTCGGGAGGATCCCACTGCATCCCCCCCAAACCCAAGCGAACGGAAGGAGCTGTTATTTTAGAAGAATCTTGGCAAAAAAACAACGCTTCCTGGGTCTCCGTGTGCTCAGCTGCGTGGCAGCCTCTGACACGGGGCAGCTGCTGGGGGGGCCCTTTGGGGCCCGGGGGAAGCTGAGCCGTGGTGGGAGGGGGCCCTGCCTTCCCTGGGGTGCCAAGGGCTCGGAAGGGGCTGCGGTGCGGGGCTGACGCTGCCGGTCAGCCCCCAGGGACGGGCAGGCATGCAGAGAGTGGAGAAAAATGGTGCTGGGCTGCGGTGCCCGGGTCTCGGGAATGAATTTGGGGTGTCCTAAGGGGCTGGGGGGGAGAGGGCAGGGCCCCCACCTGGCCCTTTGGAGGCAGGGTTTCTGGTGGATGTTGTGGACCAGCCGCGTGCTCTGTGTACCTATGTGTAAAACCATGTGTAACTAGTCATTGTTTCTTCGTTTTGGTTCTTTTTTCTTTTTTTTTCTTTTTTTTTATGTTGTTTTGTTTTTTTATTGTAAAGCCATCCCCTGTTTTCAAGGGGGGGGCTGAGGGGGGAAGGATGGGGGGAGACGTCTCGTTTTGTATCCGGCACCTGCCGCTTCCCCTCTTCTGTAACGAGTTTAAACCATTTAAAAAAGAAAAAAAAAAAGAAAAGAAAAAAAAAAAGAAGATTGGAGTTACCTATCTTTGCCCAAAGAATCCCAGTTGCACAAAGCGCTATTCCGGTGTGTCGATGATTGTGTGTCGGTGTATATTATACAAAGAGGTACTTGTCACTCCCGTTTGTAAACTACATTTGACATTAATTAAACAAGTATAAATCTTCTCGGGCGCGCCCGCCATGCTCTCTTGTCTTTCCCTTCGCAGGCGAGTGGGACCGGAGAACCCCGGGGCGTGCCGGTGACAGCCCTGCACGGGAGGGAAGCCCCAAAGGCGTGCCCTGACCCTTTTTGGGGTGCAGGACCCGAGGGATGGACGCAAGGGGATGTCAGGGTGAACCCCCACCCCCCAAACTCTTTCGGGACCCCGGCATCGCCCAGCAGTGCCCCACCATGGCCGGGCCCCCAGCTTGTCCCCCACACAGGGCCGGGGGTGCAGGGCGAAGGGCACAGCCCAGGGGGGTCCCCCCATAATGAAGTGTCGGCAGCTGTGCATTATTTGGCCGCCCCCTCCCCGGCTAAAGGGGGGGTGGGACGGGCTGGAGGCGCCCAGCCCCAACAGATCTATACGTCCTGCATTAGGGACCACCGGCGCCGTGTAGGGTTACCCTGACAGCAGGGAGAGCGGGATGACGGGGGGGGAGGCCGCCCCCCACCCTCATCGCGGGGCTGGCGCCGATGCTTTTGGTGTACAAACATTTCACAGACGGGGGTCAACGGGGGGGAGGGGGGGGTCCCAACCCCCAACCCATGGCTTAGTCCCCTGGCACGGGGTGCTGAGCAGGGAGGGGGGGTTACAGCGGAGGTCCCCAGGCCGACAGCCCCCGCTCCCCATCTGCTGGGGCAGCGGGGGGGGGGGTTTGGCCGCTCTCCGCACCCAAAAGAGGCCTGAGGGCAGGGTGAGGGGCAGGAACCCCCCCACACCTCGCCCCCTCCCCAGCGCCCACCCCGCAGCGGGCCGCTAATATTTTATTTAAAATATCTTTAGGAAGCGGAGGGCCGTGATGTATCGGGTGTATTGAGAAAATGCTAATGTGTAATAGCGTGTGTCAGGGGCCTCGTTCATCACCCCGCGCCGCCTTCTGGGGGATCCATATCTAATTAACAGTAATGAATGAGGGAGCCCACCTAATGACAGCCCGCCAGTTTGTTATGGAAATGAGGCAATCCCATTAGGCAAAACACTTAATTAAACAAACTGCTCCGAGTGGCGGCCAGGGCAGGACTGGCCCAGGCCCTTTTGGGGGCCTCGGTGCCTGGCTCCCCCCCCGCAGCATGGGGCTGGGGCGCAGCAGGAGCCAGGAGGGGCCCCGGGCACCCCCATGGGGGGGGGGGGGCCGTGGCCAGGGCTGGGGGGGGCTTCGCAGCCCCCTGTGTCCTCCCCGGGGCTGGGGGCACCGTCACGGCTCCCCCCCCACATCGATGGGCGCAGAGGCAGCGGGGGCCGAGCGCAGATTTCCGATCAAACGTGTGTACTTGGCTCCTGCTCTATTGACACCGAAGCGAGAAGGGCTCAAGGTTAATTCCTTATCAATACCCTATTGTCAGCTCATTCATCACCCGGGGAGGGCAGGGGCTGCCCGAGCCCTGGTGGGTTTGGGGAGGGTGACCAAAGGGAGCTGTGTACGCCCCCCCCCCCCCCATGCCCAGCTGTGGCTGTGGAGAGGAGGGGAAGGGCCCAAGTTCATGGGAAGGGGATGGGGGGTGCAGGGGGGACAGCGCCACCATCATCTGGTCACTGCCACAGCCCAACCCGGCACTGTGTTGCTCCTAACAGCCCCCCAAGACCCCCCCCCGGTTTTGATAAAAGCACGGCCCTCTCTGGGTGACAGAGGGGAAGCGGCAGCCCAGCCTGCAGACAGACCCTGGCAAGGCCGAAAGCCGGGCCTGCAGCCATGCATCCAGGGCTAACCTTCAGTTAAAGCTGAAAAATGTGACCTAGCACGGCTCGGAGGGGCAGACAGCCTCAGGGCGAGCGTGGTGCTGTGTGTTAATGCCCGGCCTCTGTGCCTGGTGCTGAGTTTTGTTCTCGCTGGTTTCCCTTTCCTGGCCTGGGACTCGTCACGGGAGATGCTCTCGGGCACACAGGAGGTGCTGGGCTGAGCCACACCACTGCTGTCCCAGCTTATTTTAATCCTATCAGGGCATAAAACTTCCCCGCACGCTTCCCTACGCCCTCGTTTCCGTGCATCCTCCTCAGTGCCCAGCTCCCCCCAGCTTTTGTGCTTCCCCGGGGGGGGCCCAGGGCAGAGCCTCCCCCGGCACCCCCAGACCTCAGCGAGCTTTTTTCCCTTTCTCCTCCTGACAGCTGGCAGAAAAACCAGCCCCAGTCCCCCTGCTCAGAGGACCGAGGGGAGCTGCTGCCACCTGCTGGGGCTCCCCCAGCCACCACCTCAGCCACTACAGGTTTTTCATCGAAATAAAACCCATTTCTGGAACATCTCCGCTCAGCACCCACAGCGATAAACAGAAGCAGCAGGTTCCCAGCCCAGCACCACTGCATTAATTCAGAGGCGTATATTATGAAGTGTTTAACTGTTCTGTAAATACTAGACTCGCAGAAACCAGCATGAGGGCAACCACTAGTTAAATAGCCTTTACCACCTCTGCTCCCTACAATCTCTCAGTCCCACAAACAGGCTGGATGCTTGGAAGGAAGGTGAAGCACAGCCCAGCTCCCCAGGAAGGCAGGAAAACAGATCACAGCTCGGCACTGACAGCACAAACTACTTTAAAAAAGCCAGATCTCTGATGGACTTTCTGGGATAGGGGACCACATCTGGATTTTACAGGCCCAAACCCCAGAAACTATTTTTTTTTCCTCCAAGAGAAACAGCATGCTGGAGGCTGTCTTACCACAGGGTAGCCCCAAGCAGCAAGGCTCCTGTGCTTGCAGCCAGTTTTCACTTAAAAAAAGTGAAGACTTGCCAGGCTATCAGCCCTTTCTCATTTAATTCTCACATATCCTGTACACTCCAGACCACACCTGACATGAGGTTACTCTACACTTTAAATAAGCATTGCCACACTGGCCTGCTAAAAACAGCTGTTCCAGCCACTGACCACAGCTATTTCCATGAGGTGTTACGGTTCTTCCTCCAAACTTCCAAACCATTCTGGTGCTTCTCAAGAGCTCTCTCCCTGCCTGTGTTTCAATTCAGAGCAGCAAGTGCTTGCTAATTGCAGGTGACGGCACCCAAAGGTGGGTGAGTCAAGCACAGCAGGCACACCAGCCCACAGGCAGAGAACGTCTTCAGCAGAAATCCTCTGTAGAAATCCTTGTGCTTTTCACATTCCTGCCTCGCAAGGGCAGACCCTTGTTCAAACAGGCCATACCAGAGCCCTCCAGGGCCTGCCCTGCCAATTTTTGACTAAGGATTTAAAGCTGGTTAATCCTGTCCACCGCATCTGTAATTAGCTTGCAGAGCTGTGACATGAGGTAAACATGTTATTAGCAAGCTATTCTCTGCCTTTATCCCCCCTTCTCCCCTGAATGAGCAACAAAACTCAAGCATGGCTGAAGTGCAGTGCAGTGAGCTGCCTTTTCACTAGGTGGAGGGAATTCATTTCTTGTATTACCAGTACACGCTGCACAGACAGCAAAGACTGATCATCCGAAGAGAACGTTATGGGGGAAAACATTGAATTTCATGGTCATTTGTGGGTTAGCTCGATGGAAGTGATTTAAGAAACACGCAGTATAAATCACAGCTCCAAAAGACAGTTTCATTTTTCTCTGCAGTTCCACCTTACCATTTCTGAGGTCTTCTGGGTTACAGCTGTGCCAGTTCCCCGGCATTTCTAGATGCACAATCTTGGCTGCTCAAAGAAACGCAATAATAAATGAGCACTTCTCCAAGAAAACAAGAATTACTAGGGAGAACACACAATAGACAAGAAAGAGGAGAAACAAGACAACACGTACCCAAAAAAAAACGGTTAACAGAATTTTTGGTTGAAGAACACAGAAAGTTAACACAAACATCTGAGCTCCACTCCAGGGCAAGGGAATCAGAGCTCTGGCTGCCCTCTCAGCCCTTTAACAGAACCAAGCAATGCTGACAGAAGAGGGAAATCTTGCAGCTGCAAGATAAAAGACACAACACAGAGGAAAACAACAAAGACATTGAAGAGCTGTATTGCTGTATCAGTACAAGAAAACAGAATATGTACATTGGACATCTGGGACAAGGACACATGGAAGGCAGAGAACACCACGAGACAGGAAGAAACAAGTAACACTCCACGTGAAATTCTGGTCTGTGACACCTCAGCTACCACACCATGCTAGAATTTCACTTTCAGTTCTTTAAATTACTCCAGATCAACTTTTTGCTGTGAGATGGCTGGCTCAAAGACAGACTGGAGGCTTTCAGCTTTGCAGCAGGAGCCAAAAAAAAAAAAAGTGCCTAAGAAATCTCTACACTTTCCTCTCCTCAAAGACATAAAGGGAGAGGGGGTGGCATTTCCCGTATAATTTGAGCAAAGCAGAGGCAAACGTAGGAGGTCACCGCACTAACGAGGTGAGCCCGCGACACAGTCAGAGAGGAAAGTCACACAGAGATTGCTGTAGTAGGTGGGATACGCCCGCATATGGCTGACGTGAGCCGAATCTGAGAAGTCCACAGCTCTCACGGAGACACCGAGCCGCTGCCGGGCGTCAGCCATGCGCTTCACGTCGCAGGCACTGATGATTGCATCGGCCTGGGAATAGAGGTACAGCTCAGGCCACTGCGAGGGCGCCTTCAGCAGGGCGTCGTAATGGCTCTCGTGGATGAATCGGGTCAGGGGGTACAGCAGGATCCGCAGCACGACGGCTGCGGCAGCAAAAGCAAAGACGAGGAAATACTTGAGCAGCACGTTCATGGATACCAGGACAGTCGCCAAGGCACGAAGGCTCCCTCTCAAGTTTCTTCTGCCGGGGGCGCTGTCAAAAATGGTGCCCAGGACTCTGAGGTTCTTAAAGGGCTGCTGAGTGTGCAGCGCCTCAAGGATGTAGCGGTACAGCATGACACCGCCGTTGCTGAAGACGTGGAACAGCACCGGCCTGTTGTCGATGCTGTGGTCAAAGAGCAGCTCCAGGAGTCTCCTGGCTGGGGTCCGGAGGGATCGGATGCCAAAGCTCTCGGAGAAGAATACCATCCTCCACGGAGCCGTGTAGCGGATGACGGTGCACCCCTAAGCAGAACAAAAAGAGACCACCCAACACGTTTGGGCTGGGCTGTAAATTATAGAGCAGGCAAGCAGCAGTACAGCGAAACATGAAAATTTCAGCTAGATCTCCAACAGAAACCACAGGGCCAGGAGAAACTCGTTAGTGTTATTCGCAAGTCACCAATATGAAAGGAGCTGGGCCTGATAATCCTTGTGGGTCCCTTCCAACTCAGGATATTCTGTGATTGTATGAATAGGATTACATAAATCATAGCAGTACAAAGACTAATGAAAGGGTTTCTGCAACAGCAGCAGGCCTGGATTTGATGACGTTCCCCATCCTTTCAAATCCCGTGCTAACTGGTACAGCCCCTGGGGATGTGACCACCCACACTTAGGAGCGTCAGCCCTCACCCAGGAAGAGGAAACAGGCCCTCTCCCCGACTCACAAGCCTTGCAGCATCAGCCATTTTGGCAAGAACGGCCTGCTCTGATACACATCTAGTTCATGACACCGAAACGAACGTAGGAAGGAAGTGGAACTTCTTCCTTTTCTTGGGCAGTACTCATTTGCAGCTGTCTTTTAAGACTCCACCGTGATCAACACTGACATGATTTTCATAAGCCTTTCTGAAACCCCAGCTGTGCAAATGAAAAGCATTGCTTCAGAGGAGACTCAGATCTCCCGAGCAGTCTGCCTTTACAGTTAAGACCTTACATTTAGGTGCAGATCAGGAAACAGAATCTCAGAGGAGCTCCTCTATGGAGCATTTATAAACGCTTTAGATCTCCTGTCACCCAAACACATTGACACTACGCTCTGACAAACACAAGGTAAAAGCACCAAGACAGCCCTTCCTCCCAGAGCTCCCTCAGCAGCAAACTAAGCAGAAGAGAGGATATCGAGTCCTTTAATCAAAGTTCTCTATACTTTCTTTCCGTGGTCGCAGCCACTTCCTCGCTAGGGAGCTAAGGAAAGCTCTTCTGTCCTTTCCCACTACCAACACCTTTCTGACAGGGGAGGACTTCCACAGGAGCTGGCGCGCTGCCACATAACGTGCTCCTCACCTGATCACCCGCATCTTTTAGTTACAGTAATTGCTTAACGATTAATTCTTTGCCAGAACAAGCCAATTCGTGACTCTTACGCCGGATTACACATTAACAATACACTCGTTAACGTACAAACTTCGCCATCTATAGCTGCAACAGATTCAGATAAAAAAAAAAGATTCTTGTATGCTGACAAAGAAAA
This sequence comes from Anser brachyrhynchus, assembly GCF_964034855.1. Taxonomy (NCBI): domain Eukaryota; kingdom Metazoa; phylum Chordata; class Aves; order Anseriformes; family Anatidae; genus Anser; species Anser brachyrhynchus. The sequence goes on along the minus strand of NC_137702.1, from coordinate 10,586,230 downwards.
AAAAAGTCTAATGTTTTACTGGGTCCCAATACCAGAAGCTGAGGTCATTTGGGTAAAATACAGCATTAGTAAGGAGGAGCCCATAACTTAGGGAACTGGCATTTGGACAAACCTCTCTAGCTGAAAGACAAGGAGCTGCTGATGGGCAGGTACTGCTATCACAGGGCACCTGCTTCACAGACAGGATATAACAAACTTGAGTTGTAACATTTATATGAATTAATTTTACAGACAGGAAGAGCTGGTGAGATGACAGGTGCTGATACGCTCTGTCACTCCTCAGCCCGGCCTTGCTGAGTCTTTGCTGTGCCCTATCAGCTAGCAGTAAACGTGCTGTTTTTCCCCTAAAACGGCTAATGCAGCTCATGTCCTTCATGCATAATCTCCCAGCTTTAACACCCTCTTTGAAGGCCAGCCCAACGGTTCACAGAACAGCAGAAAGTTGCTCCGAGAAGTGTTTTTATCTGTCGCGTGCACAAAGGTGACAGCAGCAGCTGTCAGATAACGCTGCCTCGGCTCCTGGATGCGGGGAGATTCCAGTGACAACCAGAACCCACCCCCAGCTCCCGACGACTCCCAGACAGGGAGGTTTTAGAGCCGTTTTCCCAAGGGGCCAAAAAGCGGCGGTTTCCCCAGGATGCGGACAGGGACAAGGAGGCAAGCTGCTCACCCTCTGGCTGTAGATCGCGCTGTACTTGGCCAGGTACCTGTCCTGGCAGCCCGCCCAGCCCAGGAGGATCACCACGGGCTGACGGCCGGCCTCCGCGCCGCTCCCTGAAACACACCACGGGATTCACAGGTAGTCCTGCACCGGTCACCGGCACAGCACGGACCCCCCAGACCCCTTATCACTGGTTGCCCCCAGCCCCAGGCCCCTCACCCCCTGAGGGTCCCTCCTGCCCTTGAGGTCCCACCCCAGGCCCAGCACCCTCGGGTCCTGAGTCCTGCATCCTGGTCCTGGTCCCCAGTCCATTGCCCCCCACCGGTCCCCAGTCCCAGTCCCCTGCCCCCCATCAGGTCTCGGTCTCTGGTCCTGGTCCCCTGCCCCCCTCCGGGTCCCAGTCCCCGGTTCCCTGCCCTTCACCGGGTCCGGGTCCCAGTCCTGGTCCCCTGCCCAACACCGGTCCCCGGTGCCCACCGCAGGCCGCCCGCGGCGCCAGCTCCACCACGGCCGCCTCCAGCCCGCGCGCCCCCATCTCCGCCCGCCACCTCCCCGCCTCCCGCCGCTTCCGCTCTCCCCACCGGAAGCCCCGCCCTCCCCGCTCCTCCCGTAGCCAATAGGGAGGGAGCGCGCCCGCCCCGCCTCATTCTCCTTCTCCCGCCCCGCCTCCCATTTCCTTAGCAACGCGGCCTTAGCAACCGCCGTCAGCCGGGCGCCCCGCCCACCTGGAGGGAAAGCTGACCGCCTATTGGGCCGAGGCTGGGGGGGAGGCGGATCGCGATTGGCTGCGGTGAGGTGTCAATCATCCTGAGGTGAGGGGGGCGCCCCCTCAGGGCCGGGGTCGGAGGGGCCGGGGGCGGCGGGGCGCTGCGGGGGTCGGGCCGGGGCCCGGCGGGGTGTGAGGGGCCGGGGGGCAGAGGGGGGCCGGGGTGGAGCGCAGGGGGTGGGGGAGGGCCCCGGGGTGGGGGGTTGGGGCTTGGGGGGGCGGAGGGTGGGGGCTTGGGGGGAAGGGCAGGGTGAGGGGGGAAGGGTGAGGGGCGAGGGGCTGCGGCCTAGGGGGGTGAGGGCTGGGCAGGGGTGAGGGGGGGGGGTGAGGGGGTGAGCACGGCTGTCAGAGGGGGGACGGGGGGGGTAGAAGGCACTGGGGGCACTGGGGAGAGCGGAGGGGCCGTGGGGACGGGCAGGGTGCCCAGGCGAGGGGAGGACCCGCCTGGGAAGCAGGCTTCGGGTTTTGCCCGGGGCCCGTGGGTCCTGGCGGTGCAGGGATCCAAAGGTAGCTCCACATCACCACGCCGCTGTCCTGCCCGCGGGTCCAAGGCTGCGCCTCGCGCCTGGCAGCGCCAGCCTGCCTTGTGGCCTGGTTTGGCACCCAACTGCCCCGCGGCCCCTAAATCACTCACGTTTATTCTTGGCAGGAAAAAGGAACTGCCCCGACCCCAGCTCTGGTGTGATCGTTAGGTCCCGTGGGCTGGGGAGGCAGCCCAGCAGTGGTGGGGGCAGCGTTTGGAGCTAGCAAAGAGGAGTTATGTGTTGTTTTTAGCACTGACAAACAACTCAGGCAAGTCATTTAACCTCCCTGTATGTATCTGTATGTTCCCATACGTAAAATGGCGATAATAAAAATACTCAGGTACGTTTTCAGGGTGCTTTGCAATGTCAACTTAAAGAGCACTACGTCAGCAGATGCTGTCGTTGTAGCAGCTAGGGAGTGATACCGCTGTATCCTCAGAAGTCTCGTGATCATTTTTTCAAGCTCATTTTTCTTTGCCGTTGATTCATGGGCAAGCTCTTTGTATCAATAAAATCCTCATGTCTTAAAGCTGGTGCTGGTATTTCTGAATAGTGGAAGCCACTGTAGCTTTAAAATAAAAATAGGGCAGCATTACACCACCAGCATCTCAAACATAAATATGGAAACATTAATTTAGAATCAATTTTAGGATGTTTCAGACTGTAAAGTTCTTTTAACAAGATCTCTGTTGAGGACAGAGGAGCACTTTATGGGACTGTAAATTTCATGCAAACAGTCTCAGTGAAATACAGATTCCCCCTACATACTAGCTGTTCTCTCAATATCAATCATATGCCTTGCAAGTAATGTTTCACAAATATTCTGTAAATCACGGGAAAATGCTCGCAATAATGTGAAATATGACTTTCACTTGACTGTTTCACCAGAGGCCCCTAACAGGCCATTCTCCTGTCAGCACTAACATTTGTTATGGCTAATAACACTTTCAATCACAACTATTTTGGGAAAATGGATTTATTTTAAACCTGCTTCCCTGCAAAGGAGATCCTGAAAACGCCCTGCCAAGGACACAGGCTCTTTACAGAGCACAGACCGTTAATTCCCAAATGAAATTTCATCTCATCTTAATTCTCAATCGTTGTGTCTTAGCCAACTTTTTGAAGTCTTTGTTTGTTTGTTTTCCGTCACTGAGATACTTTTCACCTCTTGGTCATTGTTTTCAGCGGGGTTCAGATAATAGCAATAGAAAATTATTTTGAGCATATGTCCTGGGGATATTTTGGAGCTCATTTGGTATTTTGCTCCAAATTCTTGAAGAACAGGCTTAAGAACTTTGCAGACAGCTAATTGTTAATCTCGGTGACTTGTATTATATTGGAAGAAACTTCTCATTCTGAAACCCGGGGATTTTATGTCATTTTAACTTTTTTGCTCTTAAACCGTACTTTAAATAAAACCTGAAATAGTGCTTTTCTTAGGTGGGGAGTCCCAAGAACTCAATTAAATAAGGAGAGAGTTTTTTTCTTGCCCTCAAGTGCACGTGTGTCAGTGCAGCTATCTGTGGCAGACCAACTTTGTCCCTCTTTCTGCACCTGTGTATATACACAGATACTTATTCCTAACTGTAAAGCTCCTTGAGATTAGTCAGTGTCTGAAAGCCAAGCACATACACGTCAGTGGAATTCTTGACTACACGCATGAAGGGAGGGCCTAGTCCTCTGGTATTCCATCCCCCTACGAAGTGCACCTTCCCGTTTGTCAAGTTGGAATGGGGGGATATCCTACTGAGGTAAAAGTGTGGCAAAGTAATTTGGTAAAATACAGGTTGCGTTATGGGATTGAAGGAGGTGCAGACAAGGGATGTTTGTGGAGCTTTTGTCTTCTTGCCTATAGTTCTTACTATTTCAGTTCTTAGATTTTTTAATGATGCGCCACTGAAAACTCAGAATGTGCACATAGAAATTAGACAAGAAAAAAAAAATAACAGCAATTTTTCCACCATGCCAAAGGGTCCCAAGCCATTTTGCCACTGCCCAGGCCAAACCTCCTCCTGGAATGTATGTGGGCCCAGCCCCAGTGACTCACCGCACCCTGTGGGTGAGAGCAGGCTGCACTGCTGCGCGCTAACAGGCATTTACGGCCCCCTTGACCCTGTCAGTCCCCATAAATCCATACCTATTTGTGCTCTCATTTCACTCTATTTACTCTCCGGTAGGTCAGATATGAGATGCAGCGTTCATATCATGAACCTAGCACGAAACCAAAGTGGGGGGAATGAGTAACATCAAAATGGCTTTATTAACACAGCGGAGAAGAGAGTTCCTGTGGTGAAGCCAGCTGCCCTTGGAAAATAATCTCAAGTCTATTGCAGATTCCTTGTGCAGCTTCAGGCTTACCAGAAACTCTCCTTTTAGCTCAGTTTTGCTATCTATGAAATGAGTGTAAAGGAAAAAGATGCAATAAATGGCTAGTAAGTGCTTTTATATTAATATTTAATATTTGCCAGAGAACATTTCAGATGTGATTCTGGTGGTAATTCCTCAATACAGACTTCTTCTGTCTTTAAGGCCTTTTTTTATCTTCTCACTTTTCTCTAGGCAGAAGAGATCATGACTTCTGTCAAAGAGCAGGAGGCCGTCAGGAAGCTTATGGTTTTCCTGCAAGAATGGGACAGTGGTCACAAAGTTGCTCGAACCCGCATCCTGGACAGCTTCATCAAAAGCAATAACGGCAAGACAGAACCAGAGCTGGAGCTGGAATTCTCCCAGGGAGCCAGCTTGTTTCTGGCTCGCCTAACAGCGTGGCTCAGGATGACGTATCTGTTTCCTTGGAAAGCTGAAGGTGGCACGTGGTAGGGGGATGGAGAGGAAGGGGATGTTCTCTACCAAAAAAATGTTCAAAGGATAAGTACAGAGATCCATATCTAGCTGCAGAGGAAAAAAAAACAGCTATCTAAAGATGGAACTGAGGGAAAAGTCATGTAGTTTGACTCTCAGGAACCTAGAATTAGTGTTTTTTCTCCTGTTGGGGTGAGTGTGCTGCCTCTGCACGCCTTTGAGAGGAAGCTCCATGCTCCCTCTAACAAAGAGGGTACCCGGGTTCAGAGCTCCACATTGCCGGAGTTGCCAGGGGGACACCAAGATGGTCTGTCATTCTCTCCTTAGCTTTATCGAACAGCTACACGCACAGCACGTGCCTTGACAAGCTGCTCAAGTCTGTTGGCATCTTCCTATCTGCTGCAGGCGGGTGAGTATAGAACGTATCTGCACGAGAGGTGCACGCGAGGGTGGCAGGGTTCAGGAGAGAAAGAAAATAACAGGTCCTGGGCAGGCTTTTGGAAGGGCTGTTTAAGCATTTCACGCAGGGCAGGCCCCAACAAGGGCTGTGGCTTACTGTAAGTAGGATTTTCAAATGTTCCCAAAACCCAATCCACTGCTTGCCCATCACCAGAGCCACTGGGTCATTGGCACGGTGTGGGAGGAACGTGCTGGGAGCCCGAGTGCAGTGACGGGGCTTTCTGTGCCTGCCTTTCGGTATCTGAAATGAGCACAGGAGAAAACAGGAGCTGGTGACCCGCCGCAGAGCGTGCTGCTGGCGGGCACCTGCCACAGCCGTCCCAGCCGAGCCTCAGGCACCTCGTGTTCGGTATCTGGGCACCAGGGCCCCGCTACAACGGGGCAGGAGGCGACAGATCCCAGCACTCCCACAGAGTGCTCGCTCAGGAAGATGGGCTCCAGGGCGGGTGACATTTTGGGCTTTGTTCCCCCATCCCTGCAGGCGCAGATACCTTATTGAATTTCTGGAGATCGGAGGTGTCATGGTTCTCCTGGAAATGCTAGGGCTGAACCACCTGAAAGAAGAGGACAAAAGGGAGTCTGTCAGGCTGCTCCAGCTCGTCGCAAACGCTGGCAGGAAGTATAAGGAGCTCATTTGTGAGAGCTACGGTAGGCGCTGTGTCCGTCTGCGCTTTTTCCTAATTCAGGCGAGGATGTTCTCCGTGACCTCTGGCCCCCAGGGCTGCTCGCAGCGCTGCGCCCCTCCTTCCCCCCCACCTGCCGATGGCAGATTGCCGCGGCGTTCGTCTTGCTGGAGGGAGTTCAGAGTCCTGGCTATTGTGGAGTGCTTGCATTTCATCCCCTCTCTGGTTTTAATGAGCTCGCTTTCTTTACAGTGATTTCTTTTGATGTGATATTGCTGTCCTGCCGGTTGCAACTGCTACAGTTAAAATCACAAAACAGTTTCTATTCTTACCTGCAGCGTCTGCCTACCTCTGGAGGTGGGAGGGTTTCGTTCTTTTGAAAGAACCTTACAATATTTTTTTCCTCTTTTTTTTTTTTCTCCTGGACGCTAGAAGCGAAACGCCATTCATCGCTCTGTAGTTGGGATTATGCCTCAGGCTGTCAGTGACTACGGGGTGATACCTGCTGTCGCAGCTTCCTCCCAGAGAGATGAAGCTGCAGGAGCAGCAGCGGGACCCTTAGCAGTACTGTTGGCATCTCCGTGCCAGGTTTGCTCCTTGTGTAAATGCCTGCAGAAGGGCTGTGGCCATCTCCTCCAGTTGACAGCTTGGCTGACCGCTTTTCCAGCTGGTGTCGTGGCTCCTGATAAGAATAAAGAACATTTTTCCTGGCTTCTGTTCCTCAAGCCACGCTTTGAGTGGGACATGATGCTGTATTTTAGGGAGAGGGGTCTGTCAGCAAAACTGCTGAGAAGCGTGACCTGCAGACTCATCCAGACATAATTTGGCCCCTCTTTCTCCGCACAGGGGTGCGATGCCTCGCCGAGTTGTTGGCCACCTCCACCTCAGCAGAGGCTCAAGAAGAAGCGCGGGTTCTGCTGGACTCCCTGGGCCGCGGCAATCCCAAGTACCAGAACCAAGTCTACAAAGGCCTCATCGCGGTGCTGCCGTGCGCCTCCCCCCGAGCCCAGCAGCTGGCTCTGCAGACGCTGGGGGCGATGCAGGTGGGTGGCAGGGGGTGACGGGCAGCGTTACCTTTCCCTGGCGCTCCCCCTGCCCCAGGCCAAGGGTGGGCACAGGGAAGGGCCGTGGCTGGGAGAGGGGCTGGTGCTCGGCTGCCCAGTGCTGGCTTCCCCCAGTTGACACTTCCTCCACTTCCTATCAGCGGAGGCTGCTGGCTCGGTACCCCCATACCCGCAGTGGGGTACGGCAGGCCATCTGAATGCAATGTCGTGGTTTCCTCTGCAGCACCCGCTGTGGGACCCTGGCCCCGTTCCCCTGTGGGTGCTCAAAGGACGCTTTGTGTCAGAGGGCAGGGCTCAGCCCCATTTCCCGACAGGATCAGGGGGCTGCACGGAGCCACCCCCGTGCCCGCAGAGTGACAGCCCGGAGCTGTCCCCTCACCCTGCCCCTGTCCCCGCAGGAGCTGGTGGGAGAGGCGCCCCCCGCGCTGGTGGAGCCCCTGCTGGCCCTGCTGGGCTCGGCGCACCTGGAGGTGCAGCACCAAGGTAGGACCGGGCCCGGGCGGCCGGGGGTGGCTCAGCGGGGCCGGGGGGCGCGGGGGATCTGAGCGGGGCAGTTTCCCGCGCGCGCGCCTCATTAGCATACGCCTCATTTGCATACCCATGGTGCACCGCGCGGCGCCGCCCGCTCCGGTCCCGTTTCCGCAGCTCCCGCGGGGCCGCTCGCGGCCGGGAGCGGGGCCGGGGGGGCGGGGAGGGGATGGGGGGAGCGGGACCGGAGGGGTCCGGAGCGGGCGGGGGAGCGGCGCCGTGAGCTGGGGGGCGGCGGGCGGCGCTGGGGCCGGGCCGGGTGGGGTTCGGAGTTATACTCTGGTTTCTCTTCAGATCGTATAAATCTTTCGCCTTTTACTAAAGATTTCCGTGGAGAGGAACAAGCACGAGTGTCGTGGAATTTTTTGAGGCTCTGCTTCGGCAGAGCTGCCCTTACTTGGTCAAAAACAGAATGGGTTTGGGGGTTATTGCTTCAAGAGCTGCGGTACGTGGGTGTCGTTTAGTGCTGCTGGAGGCTGTGCTTTCTGGTCCTGTTGGTGATTATCTGCAGGCAGAGGCCGCCCCCCAGCTTCCTATCAGGCGCTTGTAGAGAGCAGCGAGGTGGCTCCGAGGTCCCCCTCGGGGAACGCCACCGGTGGCCGGCCGCCGGCTGGTTTCACTCCGTTCACTGCCACACTCTCGGCCCGGCCGCCCTGCCGGTTGTCAACCCGGCACAGTTGTACCTGCCCAGGCCATGGGCTGCCAGCTGCTCCGGGAGCACACTGTGGCAGACCGTGCCAAAGGCCTTGCAGAAGGCTCGGCAGAGCACACCAGCAGCCTTTCCCCAGTCCCCCAGGCGGGTCACCCAGTCACAGGAGATGAGGTTGGTCAGGCAGGACTTTGCCTTTCATGACCCCATGCTGGCTGAGCCTGATCCCCCGCCGGTCCCGCATACATTGCACGATTGCACTCCAGACGAGCTGTCCCAGCGCCCTTCCTGGCAGCGAGGTCAGGCCGACAGGCCTGCAGCCCCCCAAAGGCCCCTTGTTGTAGGATGGGCGTCACACTGGCTGATCAGACGTGGAGAAGGCGCGGAGAGCCTCGGCCTTTCCTTACCCTCGGCGGTCACCTTCCCCCTGCACCCAGTAAAGGCAGGAACAGGCACGAGAGGCGTGGAGTGCTTTGAGGATCCGTTTTTGGGGGAGCCGCCCCGGGTCGGTTACCGACAGAGGGTGGAGGGGGGCGGGCTGGGGGCGCCTCCGCGCCAGGGGCTCCCAAGCCCCGCCCCCAGCCCGGCCCAAGCCCCGCCCCTCGCCGGAGGCCCCGCCCGCTTCCTCGCTGCCCGAGCCCTTAGGCCCCGCCCCTCAGGTCCCTTCTCATTTGCATACCCAGCGCGCCCCGCGGCAGCGCGGCGGCTCCCGGCCCCGTTTCCTCCGCCGCGGCCGCTCCCGGCGCCGTGCCGAGCCCTGCGGGGCGCGGGAGGACGGGCGGGGAGGGGCGGGGAGCGGCGCCGGGGGGGCGCGGAGCGGGCGGGGGGGCGGCGCCGTGAGCTAGGGGGCGGCGGGCGGCGCTGGGCCCGGGCCGGGTGGGAGCGGAAGTTATACTCTGGTTTCTCTTCAGATCGTATAAATCTTTCGCCTTTTACTAAAGATTTCCGTGGAGAGGAACAAGCACGAGTGTCGTGGAATTTTTTGAGGCTCTGTTTCGGCAGAGCTGCCCTGATTTGGTCAAAAATAGAATGAATACAAATCTTGTATTTCGTAAGATCCAGGGGGTGCTAACGGTACCTTTCCTTCTTGTAGCCCTGCAGCTGCTGCCGGCTCTGATGCCCCTCCGTGTCCGCCCGGCCCTGCTGGCGGCGCTGGTGGCCGCGCTGACGCCGCCCGGGCAGACAGCGCTCGCCTCCCGCAGCGAGAGCACCGCAGGTAACAGTGCCCCCGGCTGGGGCTGCCCAGACCTTCAGAGATCTGCTGGTGGCAATTCCAGCCTGGCCCAGAGCGGGCTGCGGTGGCCTCTGCGGGTGCACCCTGCAGGATACGCAGCCACAGGCCTGCCCTGAGGAGAAATCCTCTTTTCGTGGTACCGCCCCCCCCCCCCCCGCTTTCTCACACCTCAGGACTGTTCCAAAGCATCGTTCTCACTTGATTAATTTTCCTCCTGCAGACCCAAACGCGCTGTGCCCGAGGGAGCCGATGCTGGCGTACATTCAGCAGGCAGCTGCCGCAAAAGCCATCGGGTAAGAAACTTTGGAGCAAACCCCACAGGAGCATGAAAAAGACTTTAGGGAAGCATCTTCCTTTGAACAGGAATGGACTGGGACACGTTCCTCCAGGGAGCTTTCCCCTCTGGCACTGCTCTCTGGCTGAACACCCCAGCTCAGCCAAGCCCTGTTCTAGGCTGCTTGGAGATGAGCGTGTTCAGGGCAGAGCTGCTGCCTGAAGGCAGCAGTGCACAAACCCTCCCTGCTACTGACACTGGAGTGGGTTTTATTTTTTATTTTTATTTTTATTTTTTTTGATAGGGAGATGTGGAATCTCTCCAGCTCCGGCCCTGTGTGCTGTCACAATGGCCCCTTTATGGCTGGGCCTGGATGCAATGTGTGTGTGTCCTTCCACAGCACAGGGCTGAAGGGTGCTGTATTGATCAAGACCACCATATTCTCCACGTAGCTGGGAGCCACAAGTAATTAAACCTTATTTAACATCAGCTGCCCGGTGGAAGAATCTGCAGAATCCTCAAATTCAGCCATTTATGCTAAAGTTTATGCACTCACTATGAATTTCTTGCAGTGTCCACAAGATAGTGCTATAAGAACACTTTTTCTACAAAAGTAGATGATGGGGGGGGAAAAAAAAATCCAGCAAAGGCAGATGAGCTTAGTGGGTACAGAGAGACACTGGAGTGTTTTCCAGGGTCATGCTCACAGAAGCAATAACACTGGTGGTATTTCCATTTTGAGCCCTGGGTTCTTTATGGTCATGCAGGAAATGTGGTAGAATTTAATACACACTAGGAAGCGCCTGAATAATTAAACAATTGGTTCTCAGCGAGAACATGTTAGATAATTGACAATCCATGTACAGCCAAATGTTTATTTTTACTTTATTTGCTTGTTTGTTTTCCTGTCTCCCATCCATCATTGCCTCTAGGGCAAGGTAGAAACAGGAACATGTCATTTTTCCTCTGGGGTCACACCAGGTCCGCACCAAGAGGGCCAGACCCAATTTGTTGTGTGCCCCTTCCCCTGTACAGGGTAGGGGCTGACGGCCTGTCTTATTGCAGCATTTTAGCCAAGGAGTCAGCAGAAGTGGCTGAAGAGCTGATCCAGCTGAAAGCGGTGCGTGGCCTGATGGTTGCTGTGGGGAACGTGGAACATGTGCCCAGCCAGAGACATGGCAGCATCTCCCTGAAGGTGAGTGTGATGGTACCTGGTGGAGGCCAGCGTAACAGTCTCAGAGCACTTGAACAGAAAGGCTCCCTGCATTATAGGCTTTTTTTTTTTCTGAGCACAGCAGACACAGGCTTATTCACAAAGCTGGGAGTGGCACTTCCTTCAGGCAGTAGCTGTGCTTCCTGTCCCATATGCCAACCACTGAAAAGAGGGTGCTGAGAAGCCAGTGTTGGCCCTCACACATCTGCTCTACCCACCAGCTTGCCAGGAATAGAAAGCACAGAGCTCATGAGCTAAACAATGCAGTTTGCCCAGAGCTAGACACTAGCACAGAATTACAAGCAGGATATTTTGTTCTGCTGGTGCTGCATAAAGAGCTTTAACCACCTCAGCACAACTCTGTCTGTGTAAGTCACAGGTGATGACTGGGAAGAGGAAGGACCATGGTGTCAGTAGATAGGAAGGGGCTGAATGAGGGACAACTGAGAATCAGGCTACTCATGGTGAAAAGGGGGTTACAAACTGCTGTTCATCTGAGCAGGCACAGACAGCTCAGCAGGATGAATTCCCTTGTAACCACTCCACTGCAAACACCCTCCTTTCTCTTGTCAGTGAGATGGCACTGGGGGACAACAGAGGGGAACAACATAAGGCTTGAGTAGGGGCCAAAAGTTCCCTCTTAGGTTTGTTCATCAAGTGCTGTCTAAAGTGCTGCTAAAGAAGGGGGCTTAGGGAATACCTGTCATGTAACATGGTGCGTGGATGATACAGCTCTAGATAACTTCCAACTCTGTTCTGTTGCAGTATTTTGTCCATACGTTTCCCTGTGTGGAAGAGCACATGAAGAAGGCAGTAGGGGACACACTTTTCCAGCTCTTCATGGTAAGCATGCCTTTCTTACAGGCTTTAATGGCCCTTGGAGCTCAGACTGTTTTGCACGAGTGTAGAGACCGGACTTCTCACAAAAAATCCAGTCTTGAATAAGATTCCAAAAAAGCCTCCCCTTTGAGAAGTGTTTACCTTCAGGCTGCATAACTGCTCTGACTCCTTGTTCTCTCAGACTCCTGCTAGGACTGTAACAGTGGGAACTTGGTGTCAGAATGAGGCACGAGGTGACCCAAGCTCTTCCAAACCAGGTCCCTCCTGAGTCTGGCTCCTGGGGTGGAGTACACAGTATGATACAGGCAGAGGCCAGGTGCTACAAGTCATAACACCATCATGACCTCTTCCAGGACAGTCCTGAGACCTGGTACACAAAAATGGATCCAGCCCAGGCTGAAGAACTGGCCTCCAGTCTAGTGGACATCCCCAAAGACATGGCAAGGAAGCAGTCCACAGAAGGTATGTACGAAGCTGGAGTCAGTCACTTCTCCAGCAACACTCCCCCCTTACAATAATATTTATCACAAATTACTCACATTGTTGGAAAGCTGCTGAACATGTTATGTGGCACATTCTCCATTTCCCATATGGAAGATACACATGAAATAACAGCCTGGGGCTACCTTTGAAGCCTAACTAAACTCCATAGGTACAAAGGAGGCACAGGGCCCTTCCCATTTTCCTGCTACCAAAAGGGCAGAGCCACTCACTACAACCTGTTGGGCTTTGCTCAAGTACAGGAGACTGGTTTAGAGGCTCCCCCCCACTAGGCAAGATCTACCCAGCAGAATCTCGATTAAGAAACATTTATTTTAAATGATTTTTATGCAAACATTACAAGTGTAAAGACTTTAAAAAAAAGCTTCCTCCAAGAGATCAGCCTCTCTCCACAACACTAACCAGTCTTTAGGAACGGTTAGACTTTAGCAAAAAAATCAGTAAGAAATATTTTATAAGATAGAAGTTAATTAAATACAGGAACATTTATTTATCAAGTTTAAAATACTGATTTTTTACAGTTACATATAGTCCATTTTCTTCCTAGAAGAGACTTGCAAAAGTTTTGCAGTGTTTCAAACACACCTGGACCAAAAGGTATATGTACACCAGAAAGTTATACATGTGTATCTAGTTCTATCAGAGGAGACCACTGTCACTAACAAAGGACCAGATGTTAGACATACCTAGCACACACTCAGGCCCCCCCTCCCCAAGCCTTGCAGGCATGGTTTCTCGCAGGGTCTCTGCAGAGTCCCCTGATACCAGGCCATGAAGAGAGAGGCTGCCATGTTCGCTGCCCTCAGGCTCACCAGACCTGCAGGCACACTGCTGCATTTAAAATAGGAGTTATTCAAACCACTGACAAACATGCAAGAGATACAGAAGACTGCTTGTGAATCAGGTATTGCTGTATTTACTAAGGCCTGTGCTTTCTCATCTGCTTGCTGGCTTGCTCCTCCAGCTGCATGGCAACCGCCAGGGCATCCAATGTTTCTGTAATGGAAGACAGGATTAGCCCTCAGGTCAGTCCCCCTGCTGAGTTCTCCAGCCCAGCTGTTCCTCTCAACCCCTCAGCTGCTGCCATCTGCAAGGGCCCCAGAGGCAAATGGACTGTGCAAGAACAGCTCAGCCAACATCAGATCCCCAACATCACATCATGCCTGATCTCACAAAGCTCGTCAGCTTTACAGTGGATAGATATTAAGGCCCAATATCCACGAAAACAGAAGTGGAAACAGTAGACATACCCCTGCAAATGCCTATGACATGGTATTGTGATCAATTTCTCAAGTCACTGCTTTCTGGGCAAGGCAAGAGATAAGCTATGTAACCAACAAATACAACAGACATCAACTCTTCTTAGTGGGTATAGCATTATTCTCAAGAGAGGGCAGTTTTATGTGGCATTGAAAAAGTGGAAGATACTTTTCAAAGTAAAGTTTTGGCTAGTACAGACGATAGGACATCTCAGGTCTGACGCTGTGATCACCTAGCAAAGTGCTCAGAACTATCAGCAGCGCAGAAGGACTGGGTGCTCAACACCACCACCACTCCCAAATAGATAAGCTGATGTTATTTCAGATCTTCGAGAGAAAAGAAGATTAGTGACAGTGCTATTCAGAAACTCTTGAGTAGGCACTATCTCAAGAAGCATTAACATACCTCTGACACTAAGGAAATTTCTTGAGCTCTCCTCTACGAAGTACTTAGCTCTGCCCACAAAGGTCTCAAGATCGTAGTCTGGTTGCTCTGCGATTCCCAAGAGGTAGTCAAGTTCAGTCGTCATTTTCTGTATTTACAAGAAAGACCGTGAAGAGAAATCAGAGAAATCAACTTTCTGGAAGTTCAATGAGTTTCTTTGAATATGGCACAGCAAATCAGAGCTGAGCTTCGACAGAGCAGTATCGGTTGGTGCAAGCAGAGATTGCTAGCTGGAGGGGAGGGGGACTGGCTGGCCACAAGCACCAGAATTCCACGGTTTAACCGGTTGGGCAGGAAACCAGAGGGAAAAGCTGGCAGTGAGGAAAAGGTAACACCATTGACAGCATCTTGCATTACAGCCCACAGCCTACCCAGTAGCACTCGGCTCAGACAAGGCAAGCTCCCGTCAACATAGAGAAGGCAGCTTGGGCTGGGCTTGCCTCTTCCACCTACCTGTCTCAGTTCTCTAAGCTGTTCTACAACCTTCTCCTCCCGTTCACCAATCTGAATCACAGCCTCACGGAAATTGAACATGTGGGGAGACATATCTTCCTCCTCATCCTTGGAGAGCTGCAAGAAACAGCCCAAGTAAGAACAGCAGGTTGTTTCCAGCTTTAAGATTTGTTCAGCCCACTGCCCACACATACATTGTGTTGAAGACCCGAGCTTTCTCCACTGATCTCCGTTTCCTCGTTCTCAATCTCCATGTGATTCTGTGTTTCACCACCTCCATTATGAGGGCTGAGCTCTTTCACTCTGCAACAAGAAGATTCACCACTCAGTCTTTCAGCAATTTCAGAGCGACAGCATCACAAAACAGCTACTGCAATCAGTCAGTGCTCAGCATTGACTTCATTGACTAATGAAGTCAAAAACATTTGACTTCATTAAAAAATCCACATTACCACACCTGGAACGAGCTTTCGTGGACAAACTCCAGAGGACTGTGGGAAGGGAAGCTGAGAGATGTGTCTCTATGTCCAGCCTAGCCACAACAATTTAGGACCTCTCCTGGAGAGAAGTGTTCCAAGTACACAATACTAATTGCCAGCAAAGCCTTTCGCACACACAGGCTATATTCCACATGTCAGCCTGGTTTGTCATGACCAACTAAGAAGACTTAGTATGGAAAGAAAAGGAATAAGGCTGATCCCCACCTCTCCCATTGAGGCCCTCCATGCCAGAATAGGATTTTTATCCTTATAGGCCTATCTGATGACATGGAGCTAGAGGTAGAGGTCAGGCATCAGCTAGGTACTTCGTTCTAGTTACTAGTGTCAGCTTCATATTTCCAGCGAGTTCCAGCTTACACACCCCGTTTATAGCTTGAACTTGCCTTGTGCACTAGCTAAGAATCCAGTGGGTACAACTGAAGACTAGCATCTTACTGAAGCACGCCATAAGCCAGATGTTGCATTCTGTCCTGTACTTTCAGGTGATTAGGAATGACTATCCACCAGAAAAAAGCCTTCAATCCGGAACAAAATCTGGAAACCTGTCAAGATCCCTAGTGCTCCTGAATGCTTGTGGCTTGAATTAGCAGACATCCTTTCAGAGCCTGGAAAGGAGAGGACCGAGCAGCCTTTTGTGAACCAAATGATGGAAAGCTACCAAATCTGAAGTGTGGAAATGTCATCTTGTTAACGTATGACAGAAATCATAGGCTCTGCAGCCACGGCACACAGATCCACACAACACAGCATCAGCAACAAAAAATTCAAGTGCCACTGACCCTAGTGAAGGAGGGAAAGGCTTAGCTGTTAAAACACTCTCCCTGTAGCTGTAGAGTCTGCCTGTCCCTTTTCACTTGTCACCTCACCAGAGAGGTGTAAGGGCACGTAAAGGCTCACTGCTCTGCACAGTAGTTCCAGGTTTCAGACCCCCTTGTGAATCTTGAGTCTCAGTCCCTACAAGTCTTTTGTGCACTGCAGGTACCCAAAGCCCAACCATGGGGCATTCAAAATCCACGCTCACACCATTTGCTGCAAGGCACCCGAGTTCTCCAGATACTTTAGATTTCGCCCAGTCTCTGAAGTGTCATACCCTATTAGCTTCTATTAAAGTCCATCAAAAACAGCTACTGTCCTTCCACATCATTTGTAGGATCATGTCAGGGAAACATTCTTAGCACGCACATAGGGGACCCTGCATAGAATACTGCAAAAAGTAAAGGTCATGGATGTAACCATTCAGGATGTGCTGCTAACAGGGTAAACTCCCTACAAAAAACAAGGTGATCTGAAGTCTTACATAAGACACTCCTCTGAGTAAAGGAGACAGTTACGGTTTTACACAAACTCTATTACCCCCCCACAGAAACACAAAACCACACCCATGACAGTTTCTGAAGACAGCTTTAAGATTATTCGCTCCCAGCAAATGGAACCTCCAAATTGTCACCACGGACAATGACACCAAGAGAGCTTTTGATCAGTGTAAAAGCAGCCAAAACACATTCTGCAACAAGAGCGGAATCCCCAGGCCAGAAAGGCCATTACCTGTCAGCGTATCTCAGTGTGTTTAAGGTGTACTCGCATGAACTCATGCCTGGAGAAATCATTGCTATCTGCAAACAGAACAGAAAGCCACAGTGAGTCCTACGTCTGCCTTTTGCTCACGTTAATGGCACTGCAGATCCCACCAGGCAGCTGTGAGATGTTAGGGAAAAGGATCAGAGTGTTAAGATGTTGTCAAGTCTGTTTTTCTTTATGGTTCCTGCGGGACATGTGAGCGACTCTGTATCCAGCACCCGTGGTGCTGTGCCTCCCACAGGAAGCAAAGCCTTTTGAGCACACTCCAGGTTCTACTGTAGATCCACTGTATGAAAGTGGCTTCTGCTGCCCTGTTCCTACTGGGGCTGGATCAGAGCTCGCCGGTTGTTGGTCTCAGTTGCAGTGGGTGAGTTGAGGAGAAAAACTGCACGACTTTTTTGCAGAGAACTGAAGCTTTGTGACTTCCAAGTCCCCTCCCCTTAGAAAGGGAGCATGCAGCTATCTGGACAAATTGCAGAGATCACAAGCAGTGAGTGGGTTCAGCTGTGCCATGCACATACTCACCATACAGGTTCTTGAGTTAACTCCTATGAAAGAGTCTCTTAGCACCTGGGTTAGCTTGCTTTCCCGGAAAGGGGTATGAGATTTGTTCTGGCCTAAAGCTCGGATACATTCCTAAGAAAAGACAAGTCATGAATGCAACATTTGCATCTTTTCTCAAACAGCTCTGCAAACTACAGCCATCAACTACTAGTAAACCCAAGAGGCTGGAGAATGGTCATCTCCATTGCTCTGTATGTGCTTCATAGCCTTTTAAATAGACTCCACATATTTGACTGTCACAAGATACATGGTATATCCAGCATACATTTAATAAAAACTTGAATGAAGCTTGAAATGGGTGTATGACAAAACTACACTGCCTTCCTGGAAACACTTTAAATGGAAGCATACACATCATTTTCATGGTTATTAAAATACAAACTTAAGATCCCTTTAGCTGTTCTTTTCCCTTGCGCTGGAAAGAAACGGAGCAGATAACCCCAGAGTTAAACAATCCATGTGTTGAGTAGTACCATTTGCTCCTTGAGCTATAGCTCACCTTCAAAGCTAGCAAGCTTTTATTGATTTCTGCACCTTCCATTCGTGTCTGCCTGTCAGCACTAGATGTGTCTGCACCCCTCTCATTTCCTGCCAGATCCACCAAGGAAAATTTGCCAAGCAGCTTCCCTCTTCGGCGTAGTATGATTTGGAAGCAGGCATGTGACCGTGAAGAGCTAGCATTTGCAAAGGTTTGTCCAGATGTCCTACAACAGATAAGCAAAGAAGTGTTAGAACTGTGTCACAGAAGACTGAGGTCCTGACAGCACTAGAGCTGCAGCCATTCAGTTAAGTTGTTTAACCCACACATTAATAACTTAAGATTGCATGAATTAAAGAATCACTTCTAATATCAAGCTGCCTGGCTCAACTCAACCAGCCTGCTCTGGAATATTTTTCTGACTGCTAATACCTTATATGCATTTGAAGCTGGAAGAAATACCTTCAGCACAGCATCTTCCTGCCACAGAGCAGACCACGTGTCATTCTCTTAATGCATCTGCTATCACACTGTAAGCTCCGCCAAGCTTCCTCCACTAAACAGCATTAGCTGTGCTAGCACATTACACTCATGGTAAATCCCTTTTCCCCAGCCAAGCTGGCTTGCTGGTTAACCTCTTGCACCTGCCCTGTCACTGCAAGAGACTGGAGTCTGATGTGCCATAAACCTCACTGTGACCTTCATCATTCGTACCCTGCAAGGGCTGGCAGGTTTGCTGTCCCACCCACAACATCCCTGCTCCTAAGGGAAGATGGAAGGAGGATGTCCTTAAAAATTGCTGGGGGAGGCAGGAGCCTGAAGTGTTAGACAGTTCTTGGCTGAAATGCCATTCCGCTGTGCATGCTTTTTTGGCTAAACGAGCTTTCAGGATACACATGCAATGTAATACAGCAGCCAAGGAGTTCTCATTTGCCAAGTAATATTTCCCCAACAGCTGCACCTTATTAGACAGGTAAGACTTGCTGATACAGAATTTAGCCCCTGATTAAAGACAAGCCAGTACAACAGCAGAGATACCCCAACTGCAGCCAGCCTCCCAAGATGAGCAGCCAAGCCTACAGCTGTCCCTCAGCACCTTTTCTCAGGGATTCTTTAGAGAAGATCCCCAGGTGACATGCAGCATTTTTGCTGCTACTGGAACAACTCATCTGGCCTGCAGTTAAGACTGAGTACTTTTGCAGCTATAGCTTGATACCAGCTGCTCTTCCTTGATCTTACAAGCCCACAGGGAACTACATAAGTTCCTGCAAACTACTTCTAGGAAGCAGGCATTCAGTTTTGGCACCAGGGCAGCCATCTCCTCAGCTGAGCGGTTTCTCTCTTCTGGAGAGATGTGAGGACATGCAGCCACTATGAAAGGAAGGCTAAACCCACCTCTGCCAGTCCTTTATTCTGTAACCCTCTTGTTTTCATGCAGAGGTGTGGATCAGTGCCTGTCTGTTACTGGGTACAACAGGCTCCTCTTTGAAATCTCCAAGCCCTGGGCTACAGTCACCACATTTTTTGCAGATACAGAGGTACAACAGGACATGGACTTTTCTTATTGTTTTAAGCAATCAAACCTGCATGCACTGCCCATCTCAATCATTCTGATGACATCTTCAGCACAACTGACTTGTCTCTCTTGAAGGCCAACCACCTGGACCTGCTGCTTGCCATCCTCCAGGACTCGAAGCTTTGCCTTCTTATTCAAGAGATCAAACACCTATATTCAGGCAACAAAACCAAGGCAATCTGAAAAACTCTCATTGAGAAAGAGACTTGACACTATAAAGACAGCACAGACTAAGTAGAGAACTATATAGGAACAACACATGTAACGTAGTCTTCCAATTCAATTCCAAACATGCCAAGAACAATAGAGTACATAGAACTATCAAAACTACTAAGTTTCATTCCTCTACTTATGAAATATGCAGTCAAAGTAGTCATGCCAGGATTTTTTTTATATATTTTTTTTGTTTTTAAAAAAATCTTACCTTTCCGTTGTATATTTCAAAGAAAGTCACGTAGACTTCCAGGTCCTGACTCCTGTACCTGGGCTGGTTTAGAAGAAGGAAGACATCTTGTGCTGGTGAGGAAAGACAGGAGTTTACTTAACTACATTAAAACACGTTCCTAGCTGCTACTTGAACTGCTTTTGAATATTGCATAGCCATAATGTAGCGCTTCTGGCAGCTGAATGATAGCTATCTCAAACAAATGCTTGGTTTCTACTGTTAATATTACTTGCAGACAGCAATGCTAACTGATCCAGTAAGATCAGTAGAAGCAAATACTGTCCCCCTTGCTGGTCTGGGAGAAAATTATGACCTGCTATTGCTTTGGACAGGTTTGCAAGAGTCAAGCATTTGTTTGAAGCTCTTCCTGTGGAGAATCTAGAAGACACCTCTCTGAGCATCAGCATTGCTGCTAGAGACAATATACCAGATTAGCTGGCCCTTTGTTTGAATCGAGTTCAGTCTCTCACAAATAGACTTCACACTTTGATCTGAAAAGAAGACTTTCCTTCAGAGCCAGTCATAACTGATTCAGAGACTAGCAAAGAGTTGCTTGTTTCAACTGCCTTGCTACACAGATAGTTTCACAAAATGCTTTTCTGTAGGGGAAGTACAGGAGTCAGGGTTCATGGTGCTTTCTAGGAATTATATCAAGGAGGGGTTTACAAAATATTCTCAGAAATGGGTGCTTGTGCGCGCTTTTTTTGCATCTAGTGCTTAAATGAAAAAATAAATCATTCGTATGCTTTCTGTATAAAAAGCTTTATACCAGAAGTGGGTAGTGTTCTGTTGCATTCAAGTCAGGCTATTTCCAAGCACCATCCTTAGGCTGAGACAAAAGCAAAGCAGAACTCAAAATTAAATGTTTCAGCCTTAAACGTTTCAGCCCAGCAAACGTCAAATTAGAAGATCTGTCACCTATCTCAAAAGCAAATATTTTCTGACAAGTGATAAATAGCAGGTGGATCTAGAAAACTAGATGTTGGATGGAAAATACAGTTTATGAAACTGAATGGGCTGCCCAGGGAAGTGGTTGAGTCACCATCCCTGGAGGTCTTAA
Organism: Anser brachyrhynchus; assembly: GCF_964034855.1. Classification (NCBI taxonomy): domain Eukaryota; kingdom Metazoa; phylum Chordata; class Aves; order Anseriformes; family Anatidae; genus Anser; species Anser brachyrhynchus. Next base: position 10,565,737 of record NC_137702.1, on the reverse strand, counting down.
AAAGACGTTTAGATGTTGAGCTTAGTGATCTGGTTTAGTGAAGGACTTGTTAGTGTTAGGTCAGAGGTTGGACTAGGTGATCTTGGAGGTCTCTTCCAACCTAGGCGATTCTGTGAAAAACTAATCCCACCTCCTGCAACAAACACCACAACTTATTAATGAAAACTTATGTATCTTTTCCCAGAAGAAAAATCAAAGTATCCATACCAAAACAAACCTTATCTATTTAAGAAAAACATGCACAAATTTGATTTTTCATATCTAAAGAATCAACTTACATGCAAAAGCATATATGCCCTTAGAGGCATTCTGTGCTCTCCCGGAGAAGTCTCCACCCATAGTCTGCGAAGAGAAAAGGCCGTCAAAAGTGAGATATGGCACGAGCAAGTCAGGCTACCTGATTTTAGTACTGAGAACATACTGGGAAGTTATCGTGTATATGATAACTGATGTCAGTGAGGTGATTACAACAGTACAATTAAAGTTAGTTTTCTACTTCCCTATCAGTTCAGAGAGGAGATTTGGATTATGCAAAGTGTCAGCTAAATGCCTGTAAGGCTCTGCAGTGATAACTACTTCACAGGAATTCAGTGCAGTTATTCCTCCTAGGGGAAATGCAAGTGCAACTGAATAGCCTCTGGCCAGAGCAAAGACTCATTTGTTTGGAAATAAGTTTAATACTGTTTTCACTGTGACTTTCAAAAACTCACGTGTGATATCAAAATGAATCGACCTTGTGCACCAAGCTTCTTCCTGTACCTTCTTTGACAGATACCTTTAATCCTCCCAGAATTTGTACTTGGTGCTATCTCAGTGAATTGCTTTACCATTTTTTACATGAAACTAAATCATTTAAAACACAACTCAATCCCACGATATATTCTCAATCTACCCGAGTTTAATATGCAGCATTCCAGTCTCAAGGTGCAGCTATTGACCTTGCACTACTTCTGTGCCCTAGGATCAAGAAGGGGAAGTAATTAAGAAATTTGAATGCCTCACAGCTGAATGATGCTCTGATGAGCAGGTTTGTGTGCACATTTTAGTGCAATGAAGATGCCTATATGCCTATATCCAAATCTCTACAGTGCTTCCTTTTGGGTTACTGGAGGAGATAAACAGTTGACTACATAATAGTGGCAGGAGAACCTAGCCTAAGCTTTGCCTCTAACACTTGAATGACAGCACCTGTCTTATTTAAGCTGGTTAGCTAGCCAACTCCAGTCCACATCACCTTGGTCTGACATAAAGGCTTCTTGCAGAGCAAGAAGACAATGGATTTGGCTCCACTATCATAGTGTAAAGGAAGAGAATTTCCATTTTCCTTCCCTTTAGTTTCTAGAAGAGGAAAAAGACAACCCAGTTGCTGAAAATTTAGAGCGTAACACCTCTTAGGCAGACAACAATCTCCAGTTCTCTTGAAACTGCAGGTGGTGGGCTGGAAGGGGTGCTTAGAAAGTGAACACAGTAATTTCCACCACTTCACAATACCAGATCATTTAAGTGTTCATGTGCAATAAGAAGCATTTTCTTACATAACCACTAAGGTCTTTGGAATGTCTCCAAACTCAAAATACAATACAGACAATAGCCTTTGTCTCACACGTACGCTAATAGCCCTACTTTGCAGAGTTGGGGCAGCAACAGCAGTTCAAGGCAAGTGATAGTTATGGCTCTGTCACTAACATGTCAGGATATCCTTGGTTCTGAGTCTTTAAAAATCAACTATGGGATAGTTTTAGCATGACTTTACTCACAACTTCAGAGGAAAACCACTAATACTTCTAACTACAGAAATACAGAAAAAGAGGATTAACAACTGAAACTATTATCTTTTTAAGAAAATAAAGCAAGATTTGAGCTCCTTTTACAATCCTGTAACATCAAGGAACTTCAACATACTTTAGATAAAGCTAGAAAATTTGATACTTTGGAGAAAAACTTACATGTGTCTTGCCACTGCCTGTCTGGCCATATGCAAAACATGTCGCCTTTCCACCCTCAAAGATGGTCTGTACAAGAGGCCTAGCAGTGAACCTGGATATTCAGAAGGTAAAAGACAGTTAAGTTAAGCAGTTCACATCCTGCTTTAGCTTCTTTAGGAAAACTGATAATTTCCTAAGGATGTCCTTTTATTTGCAAGGCCACGCCAAAACTGAGCTTTGGACTTCTCAGTCCTTTGGTTTCCTCCAAAAAGGAATTTTCATATTTATTTCAGGTAGCAGTTTCTTCCAACTAGGCTGTCATCTAGCCATAGCTCAGTGCTATCTTGAAAATCATTCCAAATGAGAGGAAAGCATTACCTGTATACCATTTCATTAGAAGCCAGTTCATCAAATGAGAAGTCAAATCTGAATGCTTGGGTGTCAAGGTATTTTGTTAGATCCACTTTCTGCTTTGGCTCATGGACCAGCAGGACACATTTGCTTGGAACAGTAATCACATCACATTCCTTTTTGAGAAGTTCTGTTGATGGAAGAGACCCTCAGATTTAACATGAATAAACAAAGTCAAACTGCTCCAAAGTCAGATCTGCTTTGTCAGAACACTCACCTTGTTTATTTAGAGGGCGCTTTCTGACACAGACACAAATCCTATGTTCTTCTATCTAAAAGAAAGTTAGGAAAACAAGTAATAATTATTTCCTAATTACACCTACTGAGTATCACAGAGAAAGGTTCCATGCTCCCTCACGTTGACTTTTCAACACACTGATGAGTTTCCTCTGGTACTGATCAGGAGGAGACCCGCTCATGGAGGAGTGTAAGTCTTAAAGTCCATTGAATGCACAAACAACACTATGAACAATTTACTTCTGGGTAGCATTCCCAACATATCACACAGAAATGCTCCTATGCTAAAGAAAGTGTCACAAATATTCTGTTTTAGGTTCAATAACGTGTTCAGTTCTTGGCCAGCTGTCCAGCAAGATCTGTGATCTTATTACTGCAACTAGGGTCAAATTCAGGTAAATTATTATTTTAATTTACCTCTGGAGGTTTTTTTGACCTGAAGTTCTTCACTGGTGCAGTAAGTTTAGCTATTTGTGCAGCACAGCTGCACATCAGTTGGGTTTGAAAAGTGCCTGTTCCATTGGTTGAAGCAGGTAGTAGATGACAAGCTCATCCCTGTCATGCAGCAACATTTATACAAACAGCTGACTCTCAGCTCTGTCGGATGCTGGTACACGAACTACCTCATGTTCTATGCTAGTCAGCAGCTACTCATGTTTGAACTTAAATGCTGTCATTTTTTCACTGACTATAGCAAGGCTTTTGCTAGACAAAGACTACTTGTTCTCAGGTATTAAACAATGCCACCTCCGTAATTGCTGAGGGTCTCTGCTGAACCTGCTTTTTGTAGTTTGACCTCTACTTTTGCTCTTTCACTTTTTGACCTACTCTAAAATTACTCAATATACAACTTACACATCTAACACTGTTACAGGGCACTAGTCTGTTTTAACTTATTTATACCTATACCTACAAACCAAACTGCTATGTAATAGGCTCTGCCATTTACGAGCTCTGAAAACTACTGATGTTACACACAAAGCATTGCATGATAATTTTCAGAGTGCAAACTCTTCGCTAGTGCCATATGCAAAGTAATGCAAGGCAGCTTAGCCCTAAATAGGAGAGATAAGTGACCTTACATTTACCACTGGGTGCCCTCAGGATCACAATATGCTCAGAGGATTTCCCAAGAGCTGTGATGCACTAATTTGCTCATCTGCTAAAACCATCAGTACAAAATAAAGAAGTCGAAGTGTCTATGTGCTGCACTCAGCAGCCTCAGTATTTACTTACTGGGTCAGTTATAGATAATGGCTGGCAGTCTAAAGTTGCTCTGAATTCCTTGATCATCCGTGCAAACTCCCAGTTTGGACAACTGCTGTCATATTCCTGCGTGAGAAAACATAGGCATGAAGGTAATTAACCCATAACAGAAAAAAGCCCCAGAGCACACCAAACACAACCAACTACATAGATAGAAAAAGTATTCACTCAAAGGCCACAAATTCAGAACATTCTGAAACTAGAATCAATCCATCCTTTGGCATAAACTTAAGAACAAAGTCTGTCCAAAATACATTTTGGTTTCAACTACCAGGTTGTACTACCTAATAGAATTTCCCCTTATTGGGGGTAGAGTACTCTACCTGTGCACGTTTCGTCCTGATTTCACTAATTTGAGCTCTCTTTTCTTCTCTCTTGTTTTTCATTTTCTCCATCTCTTTCACAATGTTAGATCTTCTCCGAACTAGATAAAATGAAAACACTTCCTTGGAATAAATTTTCACCTTATGTTTTAAACATGTTTTACAAAGCTGTCCAGGTTACTGACAGACTAGCCTAAGTGGTACAGGAAATAGTCATCTTCAGAAGAATGGTTGTTAATATTTCAGCACTTCCTTCCCGAAGCAGATCTACCTATCAGAAGCTGGTTAGCATGTCACACCATCACTAAGGGCAGCATTTCTGAGGAGACAACCACTCTTACAGAATGATGTATTTATAATAAAAATACTTAAGATATTTAGTCTTGCTGCCAAAGCCACCCTTTCAAAGCATTAGTCTAGGACTACACAAAGAAGCAATCACAGTGATGCACTTCTGACTGGTGAGCCAGTTCTTACCCACCGCTCCCAGGTACCTGGGCTCGCTGAAGGGTTCATTCTAGCAGAAAGCAGATGATCCTCTGAATTTCCATTTGTCAATGGGGGTTCTGGAGCGCAGCTCAGCCTACTAGTCTTGGTTCGGCCAGCTGCAGAAAGAAGCCACACCAAAGACAATAACTGGAACCCAAAGATCAAGAACATTTTGTAATTTGCAAATCCTCACAGACCACAGCTATTCCTCAACTCCAATTCCGGATCAGGAGGGAGAACTTGCTAAAATATATGTGCAAATTTTTTTAATCCTTCACCAATCAAACTTTTATTCAAAGCTACGAATCAGTGCCACACCAACTAGGCAAGAAGTTAATATCAAGCCTCTTATTTGAATGTCTTTGCAAAACTTAATATGCAAGGAATGCCCACAGCTATTCATGGGGTAGATCTGGTAAAGATAAAAAAACTACAGATCCATTATTCAGGCAGGCTAAAGTTCTTACTTCACTCAACTGGTATAGGTAGAGCTACAACCAGTATAGCTGGAGCATGCTGTCAGCACTATTAAGGCACTTTGCTTCCCACTCTAGCCCCGCAAATGCCACTTCATGCTGGTATGCAGATACCACATGCACCACAAGCACAGCTGCAGCTCTTGTTAACAAAGTACACCATCCTTCAACAACATAGTTTCCAAAGTCCTTTGAGAACCCCTTCAGGCAGAAGCCCTGGATGTTTACATAGTGGCAGAACTCTGCCTCTCTCATTTAATATATGAAGGGGTAGGGGTTGCTCTTCCTCCTAGATTTGCAGTTTACCTAATTAAATACATACAAAGCACGTTGCTTCTTATTAACAATTCTCTGGGTTCTTTTTCCACTCACCAGGAACTGACAAATTGTTTCTTGTTTGTGTAGAAGTGCAGGGATCCACCCCCATCTCATTTTCCTGCAGGCTGCACTGAGGTTCCGTGATGACAGACATCCTGGAGCGGCCACGCATAGCTTCGGAAAAACGAATTCAAGTTCAGCATCATGCATCAGACACTCCGACATTTGCAAGTAATCATTTGCTCCAAGAAGTGCAGGTTGTGCTTAAAAGAACCATTTTCAGATCTCTGATGCATTACCAAAGCCTAGGATAAAGCACTGCTGGAAAGGTAGGTGGGTGAGAAGTGACCACTACAGAAAAGCACACAGTTCGTTCCAGATTTGCAGCTTCAGTGAATTTCTTTCCAGATATCACTAAGGATTCACTAGTATGGCAGTTCTGGAACCTTGATACCTAGGAAGGAGGCAGTTACAACTCAGGGAACTGGGAAATCCTCTGAAGTCTCACACTCACAGGGCTACGAATTAACTGTGATGGTGACAGTATGAAAACCAAGGCTATACCACTAATTTTGCTATACAGAGTGGGTTATCTAGGGAAGCTCTAAGGAAAAGTCAGGATAAAAGAATTTATTTCTTATGCCTTCCACATCCAAAGGGAAAACTGGTCATGAGCCAGATCATGCCCACCATTACAACATCCAAACACAGACGGTGTGTGTGGTGCATAGCTTGATGACACTAAATTCAGCTACAAGACAGACTACCTATAATTGCAACAGCAAATCTTCAAAAAGGGCCCTTCTGTAGGCAGTCTCCATTGCCTCATACCTAGTTACAGTTCTTTCACTGAGACAAATCACTCACCCAGGAAGCTTAGCAGGTGACAGGAACATACACCTCAATAGGTTTGTAAAGAAAGCAAGTCTGATATGAAAAAATAGAAGTGTGATATGAAAGCCAGAACTACTCTCACCTCCAGCAATCACAAGAATTTATCCAGAATTAATCACTACGATTTGAAAGGAAGTTAGATTTGTTTCACATCAAGGGTGAATTTCAATTCTGGATCAAATTCCTCACAACTGTGCCCACAAAATTCAGTGCTCATGTGTTAACTTTTTACCTGGATTCTTCTGCTCAGGTGCAGAGACATTAGGTGCCATTGACGCAACTTTAGGAAAAGAAAGAATCCATTTCATTATACACAGAGATGGTATTTCGTTCCTTTTGCCACACATGCCCAGACACCTGATCTCATCACAAACTCAGAAGCACTTTCTGCAAACAACAGCGCTCCTAGACAGGAATATTAACTGCAGGATTTGCTGCGTCTAGATGGGTTTGATTCAGATTGTTCTTGTGCACAAGAATATACAAAATCCTCTAAAGTTCTTACTGCTTCAGAGAACTTAGTATCTGTTTCTGAATTCATTCTGAAAGCACTGCTGCTGCTTTACCTCACTTTCCTGAGAGAGATGGAGACAGACGCCTCCTGATCTTCTTTAATTTGCTTTGCCTAAGAACTGAAACCTGAAGCCAACATTACCTTTTTGATTGGTGCAGCACAGAGTTTGCTACAGGACACATATAGCCCGTGAGTGTCAGGGAGTAACCGCAATAATAGATAATATCTGATGAATGCTGAAGTCACTGCTTCCCTCTTGTACTCTGAGCAAGTCTTCAGGGACAAGACCGCCAGTAGCAAAGGCAACAGGCATGTCAGATTTGCCATTAGATTCCGTACTTCAGGGAAGCAGCGACCTCTGTAAGGACATTTTTCCATCAGCCAATGACTGGATTAAAACACCTTTATTTTTCTATCTGGCTATCCAGCTCCATCAACCAGGTCTGTCTAGAGATAATCACTACTTTACCACATCATTTTTCTTGCCGATCCACAAAATCTGTGGAGAATTCTCTGCATTTGAAGAAGATCAGAAAAACTTTTGACATATTAAGCTTCTTGGACTGTTCCTGCCTCTCAGATACAAGGGGATTTGTAGATTTGTTGTCTTTTGATTCCAGTTTCCCTGTCTTGCAGCACATACAACAAAAAAGGCCAGACAAATGCAACCATTCACAGCTCATGTAAAAGGGTAAGTTCTGTCCAGCTATGTACATTAAGAGTTATTAAATCTGCAACCCTTCGACCTCAACATCACTTGAGTACATTACAAATAGACCTTTAATGCTGTCACTTGCAACTCAAAAGCAAGAGTCAACTAAAAAGATAAAAAGGTTAAAAAAAACGTGGGAGTTTCCTAATTCCCAGCACCTCAAGAAAAACAACTCCTTAGCAATCCCACACTTTCACATCTGTCTCCTCTTCTGGCTCTGCTCAAAACACTGTACTGACACTAAGTCACTGAGCTATGGCACACCAGCTTGCATTTTGGCTGCCTAGTCTGAAATGTGTCCAGGAATAAAGCTCATGTTATTGTCTACGGGGACTATTTGAAGAGGAGACATCCATTTGACACTGCTATTTCTTCCTTGCCCTTTCCATTCTCATTTTGACACCTTTTTGTCTTAATAACTGTCACTTACCTTTTGTTGTTTGTGGCATTTGCAAAATCCCATACAAAACTTTAAACCTCACTGCAGCAGGAACTTCCTAGTGACATTTAAAGCAGTGTCAAGGAATAACTACAGCAATACTGAAGAAAAGGGCAACGTGTCAACAAACCTGAGCTCACAGGAACAGGAGGGCAATTTGTTGGCAGAAGTTCTGCACTCAGGACTCGAGAGTGTTGGTATGAACAGGTATGCTCTTTTTAGCATTGCCTGAACAAGCAGTGTTATGAGGCACTAAACTGGAATAACATGGCTACAATGGAGGGTCACCACTGTTTTGAAGAGGAAAGGAAATATTTTCTCACCTTCCCGTGGAGCAGGAATTTTTGAAAGGGTTGTTCTACGCTTCTGTTTCTGGAAAACAATGAGTGCTGTTAGTCACCACAGTAAGCCATAAATACCTAGCACAGCACTACAAAACAACGTTAATACAAGAAGGATTTCTGACCAAAGTCTAACAGTGAGACAGAACACAAAGCATGAGGTCTCTGACTTGTAAGGCTGACAGTATCATTTATAAAAAGATCTGGTCTAAAGCATGCTGCTGCTGACACGTTAGTACCTTTGGAGAGACTAAAACGCTTACCTGTACAGTTACATTCTCTTGCAAAGGGAGGTTCTCTTTCACATCTGCAGCATGTAGTTCCTCTGTTAACTCAGGATTTATTGTTATCACATCATCAATCTCAATCTGCAAGAGCAAAGGTAAAATATTGCTGCTACCACCTACAGCAGTTTTTTACATGTTGATTTTCAGTACAGGCAAACAAACCTGACTGACTGCTTGCCAAATATTAAGTTAAAGTAGCCTTCTAGCTTCAAGGTGCAAGGCAATAGTTCATATTCCATTTGAAGAGTCTCATATGTCCAATTGCACTAGAAGAAATGAGCAAGTTATGCCATTTACCCTCATCTGCCAAACACCGCGCAGCTCTGCAGGTGCCATAGAAGACTTCTGAGGAGATAGGCAAAGCACATTTGGCATCAACTGCTTTAATCTCTTACAGCTAATCTTAGTAAATCTCCATGACTTCTGTGCTAGGAGAGCATTAAGAGTTTACTGCGTGACTGCGCTTACTGAAATAAACTTCAGAGAGCTACTTAAACCTTGGAAACAAGGGATTCAGCATTTAATCCGAAAGTCAATTCACCTGCATTTTCTCCGGCAATTGCAAGTGATTTTACCTAGGACCAGCTGCCACCTCCTGCCTGACCTTCCAGTGAAGTCATAATCCTGCCTCCTCAGCATTCCGCAGCACCCAGACGCAAAGCAGCGACCATGGGGCAGGCGGCCAAGGGCAGGCACGAGCACAAAAGGCACCACCTCGCTTGTTTCAGTTTTGCCAAACCTAACCCTGCAGAAGAGCTTGAAAGCACGTATACACAAAAATAACTCTGGTGTCACAGCAGCTTGCACTGGAATTCACCTAACGTCAAAGCAATAATACAAGCACCACTTGAGGAAGTTATCCAGTTCTCAATTAAATTTTAATTTACTTTGATAAAATAAGGGTTCATATAAAAAAGAGCAAAAACCAATCACACCCCTGGAGATACCATATTCTAACATAAGAGAAATAAACTTTAAGACTTGATTTATATAAAGTCTGTATGTATCTAATCAGAAAAATTAATTACCTCAGACGCAAGTGTATGTGGACAGTATCATAAACACTAGCAGCATGTAAGAACAGCCTCTTTGGAGACCCTGTAGTACCTACGTTCCCAGAGAAACTGCCAAGAACAGCGTGTTTGCGCATTCACCAAAGGAGAATTTAAGCATCAGGCTTTCAGTACAACCTCAATCACGCCAGGGAAACACGGCGGTTCCACCAGCAGGGCCCTACACGCCCTTTTCTCTACACTGAACTGGGACGTTTCGGACTAGCACTGGCCAAGAGCGATTCAAATCTAACAGTGCCGTTGTTACCTGGACTCTAGCCCAAAACCATGGTTAGCTCCTTGTCTGTTCTGAGACATTGCTCTGCACAAGGTTCTCGTTGCAGAGAAAGAAAAGTCAGTAACTTTAAGGAGGAGATAGGGTTCCCTGAGAAGTAAGGCACAGGGGAATCAGAGAGCAGGGCACTAGAGATACAGCTGGAGGCCTCTCAGTACGTTGTGCCCCAGAGAAAGGGGGATGAATCTGCATCACAGTTAAGACTTCAAGGGCTGTCTTGTGGAGGTTACAAATCCCTCCAGGTCCACCAGGGCTGGTGTTATAACACCAGGCTATAAACAATACACACCAAAGTATCAAACAATAACATGTTTATCGTACAGCTACAAAGTCTTCAGCAAAGCTCGAAGGGCATTGCCAGAGGCACCAAAAGCCAACAGATAACCACAGAGCTGGGAAAACCAGGGCTGTGGGGGCACTGAAAGCCACCCACCAGCAGCACGGTGAGCAGCCCCCGGTACCCTGCAAGGCCAGGAGCCCTCTTGGCGCTGCCCAGCTGCGGTCACAGCATCCCCACCTTTTGTGTACCTTACCTGGGGGTGTTTATTTACAGATAACCCCCAAAATCAGCACAGGGCAGCTGGGTTATCGGTAACAGCCTGGGAGAAGCGTTACGCATCCGAGGGCAGGGACAGCACCGCAGGAGCCGGCTGCGGCTGAGACGCACGGGGACGTTTTTGAGGTAAAGAACGAGAAACCCCACGCAGCAACGCGGGGCCCGGCCTCACCTCCTTGCCCTTGACGGTGCCCCCCTCGGACCACTCCACCGACACCAGGGACCTCTCCACGTTCACCGTCCTCACCGTCGCCTTGTGGATCAGGCCTGGAAGAGAGCACGGTCACCCCCGTTACCTCCCGTTATCCCCCGTTACCCCCACGGTCACCCCCCTCACACCCCCCCGCTCACCCCCCCCCCCCGCACCGTTGCTGCGCTGGATGTTGACGACGCGGCCGGGGCAGACGTGCCGGTACAGCCGGGGGTCCATGGTGCTGGCGGTGAGGACAGCGAGAGGCAGGCCCGCCCAACCGCCGCCGATTTAAACGCCGCGCGCCCGGCGTGCCGCGGGGCCTACCGGGAGGCGGCGTGCCGCGGGACTACAATTCCCAGCGTGCTCCGCGCGCGGCAGGGCACGACGGGAGGTGTAGTTCGGAAGCGGCGGGTGGGGGCGGGGTCTGCGCGTGCGCAGTGAGCCCTCTGTAGCGCAGGGACAGGAGCTGCGGTGGTGTAAGGGGAAGCGGAGCGACTTCGGGACACGAGAAGGGTACGATTAATTTGGGCTAAAAAGTATTTTTTTAATCTGTTTTTGACCAAGTAAGGGCAGCTCTGCCGAAGCAGAGCCTCAAAAAATTCCACGACACTCGTGCTTGTTCCTCTCCACGGAAATCTTTAGTAAAAGGCGAAAGATTTATACGATCTGAAGAGAAACCAGAGTATAACTACTGCACCCCCCCGGCCCGGGCCCAGCGCCGCCCGCCGCCCCCCAGCTCACGGCGCCGCTCCCCCGCCCGCCTCCCCCCGGCCCCGCTCCCCCCATCCCCTCCCCGCCTCCCGGCCCCGCTCCCGGCCCCGAGCGGCCCCGCGGGAGCTGCGGAAACGGGACCGGAGCGGGCGGGAGCGGGCGGCGCCGCGCGGTGCACCATGGGTATGCAAATGAGCAGGGCCTGGGGGCGGGGCCGAGAGTGCCGGGTACCGCCAGCACGGCGCTGCCGGGGGCGGTGCTGGGGGCTGGGGGGAGGGGCTGGGCGCACCGCGGTAAGGCACCAAGCTGGGGGGAAGCGAGAGGAAACTCTCAGTGATTTTCTTCAGGCAGGACCCTCTGCGGAGATATTTTATTCACGGTTGCAATGGCGGGCGTCCTGCAGGGATGAGCGCACAGTAAAAGTTTACCATAACCTCGTACTCCCCGTTACCCGACACCTGATTCCTCCCCTGTTTCCCCATGCGCTGAGCGCTACAGGTTCACAACCTACTCGACGCGCTTCTATACAATACATGTACAATCTTATTTGACCAACCGTTAATTTCTCCTTCTTTTCTTTTTTCTTTTCTTTTCTTTTCTTTTCTTTTCTTTTCTTCTCTTCTCTTCTCTTCTCTTCTCTTCTCTTCTCTTCTCTTCTCTTTTCTTTCTTTTCTTTTCTTTTCTTTTCTTTTCCCCTCTTCTCTCGTGACTAAAGGGCCCTTTATTTTTGTTTCTACTGATTTCACACTGCTCGTCCTGTTTTCCTCAGCCATCCTCCTCATTTTGGGACAGCAGGACCTTCCCCTTATCGGCTTAGCATACTCCCAACTGCTATGCCCTACAGTCACTTTTGAATATGCCAGGTTAGGGGGATTTTCCACTGCAAAACCACCTTCTGTTGCAGACACACAGCTCTGCCTCTCACAGCAGCGTCGATCTGACGGGGGGTAGAAGGCTTTGGGGGGAGGTGTTGGAGGGCAGGAGGGCCCTGCAGGGGGACCTGGGCAGGTTGGGTAGGTGGGCGGAGGCCAAGGCGGTGGAGTCCAACACGACTTGGTGGTGCGCTTCCCTAAAAGCGCTCAAGAAAAACGTCATTTCGTCTGTTTTTGACCAAGTAAGGACAGCTCTGCCGAAGCAGAGCCTCAAAAAATTCCACGACACTCGTACTTGTTCCTCTCCACGGAAATCTTTAGTAAAAGGCGAAAGATTTATACGATCTGAAGAGAAACCAGAGTATAATTAGCGCCCTCCCAGGGCCCGACCCCAGCACCGCCCGCCGCTCTCTAGCTCACGGCGATAAACCCCTCTCCCGTCTCCCCCCGGTCTCGCCCTCTCCACCCTTTCCCCACCTCTCAGCCCCGCTCCTGGCCCCGAGCGACCCCGCGGGAGCGGCGGAAACGACACCGGAGCCGGCAGAACCGGGCGGCGCCGCGCGGTGCACCATGGGTATGCAAATCAGCCCTCTGGCCTCCGCCGTCACCACCGCCGCGTCGCCTAGCAACAGCACACGGCCGCGGCGCGATGACGTCACTGCCTCTCGCGAGAGCTCGCTGCGCCAAACCGCCCCGTGAGCCTCCGCGCCGCCTCTTTGCGCCAGGGCCGCACCATGGGTGAGTGGGGCTGCCGCCGGGCCCGGCCGCCATCCGCCGCCATCCGCTGCCATCCGCCCGCCGCGCTGCCGCCGCCTGCCGCCATCCGTCCCGGGGGGCAGCCGGGAGTGCCGCCAGGCCCCGCTGACCGCCATCGGGGGCGGCTGCCGCAGCGCCGAGCGGCTGGCGGGGGGAGGAGGGGAGGGAGGCCGGGCCCAACATGGCGGCGGGGGGGCGGACGGGGAGGCTGCTGTAGGGGGCCCTGCGGATGAAGGGGGGGGGGTGATGGGAGAGCTCGTTACCCAGGAGGCAGCGCCTTTTGGGGGCTCAGTTGGAGAAGGGAGGGTTGAGTGGGGGTGTACCCCATAGGGCCCGTCAGTCAGGTGGGGAGGGGATCCATTCCTAAGGAGCTGCAAGATCCAGCGCATAGCATAAGGTACGTGTTATAGGGGGCTTAGCAGCGTGAGGCGGGCCCTTTCCTTAGGGTGTTGTAAGCTAATTCATGAGGTTGCTTCCTGCAGAGGGCTGGGGTGGTCCCTGCAGAGCTGCTGGAGGGAGGGAGGGAGGCTGCCTTCCCCAGATGTGCTGGGGGAGAGGAGGTCGAGGAGGCTCTGAGTTTCAATGATGAAGCATCTCTAACTGCTGCATAAGGCTGAGTGCACTGTGCGGATACCAACCTTGGAGAGCTGAGGACTCACCCTCGCCCAGCCATGGCCAGGTGGGATCCATGCCGTCTTCTGACCGCGCTGCTCTCCATTCAGGTATCTCCAGGGACAACTGGCATAAGCGTCGCAAGACCGGGGGCAAGAGGAAGCCCTACCACAAGAAGAGGAAGTATGAGTTGGGGCGGCCGCCGGCCAACACTAAGGTGGGTGGCTTGGGGAGGATAGTCAGTGATTTTTTTCAAATTCGATTTGATGATTGTGTGCTTCCAGAGGCTTAAAAATACATTGTGAGTGATTAGATATCTGTCACTGCTTTTATAAAAGATGGCTTTTTTCTTTATTCCTGTGGGAAGCAGCGATAGGTTTTTGCAGTAAGAGGCAATTGGAGTGATGAAATTCTCACCTTAGGCGGATGCAACAGACCGTTTTGGTCGCTTTCTGCATCTGCCGATGCTGGGGTTTGTCATAGTTACACTGACCACATTGCCTTGGGTTCGGAGTTCGGCTGGGCTCCTATGTGCGTGCCGTGCAGCACGCCAGCGCCAACCTCACTGGGGTTTGTTTCCGATGTAGATCGGTCCGCGCCGAATTCACACAGTGAGGGTTCGTGGTGGCAACAAGAAATACCGTGCCCTTCGCCTGGATGTCGGCAACTTCTCCTGGGGATCCGAATGTAAGTACGTTATAACCCTGATGCGTTCAGAAACCTTCCACACGCGTTGATCTCCGATACAGCTACAGAGTAGAGGGGTGGTGCACAGCTTTCTAGGCTGATTTTGGACACACTGAACTTGGCAGAAGTGGACCTGAGGCTGGCTGCGTGGTGATGATAACTTTGACCTTACGTGGCCTTAGGAGACTTGAATGTCTGCTGGGCTCACAGTGATTGGAGTGTCATAGTTACCCTGAGAGACACGCTCGTATCGCCTCCCTGCTGGGCTTTGGGGGGCTTCAGAGGGGGGAAAATGCAAACTACCTGCAGGTTAGGTCTTCACAAATGCAACTCACGTGCTGCCCAGTTTATTGATGGACTTCTGCTAAGGGTTAGGTAGCCCTGTCCAAGAGAGAAGGCTGAGGATTTTCCAGCAAAACAGCGGCCCGTGGCAGTGTTACATGAGCACGCGCTTTTTAATTCCTCCTGCTTAGCTAAGCAGAAGTGGGCAGCACAGAAACGAGAGGGCAGCCTGCAGTAATTCCGCTGGACGAGGTGGGTTTTGTCCTAGGAATTACAAAACAAAAACCGTTCGGCTTGAGCTCAGGCCCAGTCACTGTTACCCTGTGTGATGACAAAGCCAGCGGTAAGGGTTTCAGTGAGCGGCGTGGCACGAGGCAGAAGACACGTGCTTTCTTCTCACTGACAGCAGCGTTGTCCCAGCTGGAAGAGTGCTGTCATTCGTAGGCAATAACGGAGAAGTGAAGGGACTGAGCGCACGTTGCAGAACAAGTGTGAGGTACACAAGTAAAGAGAAGAAAACCACTCTTGCACCCGGCCTTTGCGTGCAGTGAGGGCTGTGTCTGCAGGGCTGGCAACTGCTAAACGCTCAAATCTAGTAGCTGATACCGGATGCTTCAGGTGGGCCGTGGAGGGTGAAAACATCGGCGTCCTCTCTGCTCATCGCCCCTCGTCCTATGGAAGTGGTTTCTATTAGGTGTTGCAGAGCAATCCTGCTCAACAAGGCTTACTCCAGTAATTCTAGGAACTGTATTCAGGATTGAGCCCTGTGTACGGTGTTAGTTGGCATCTGCTGAGGTATCCTCGGGCCCAGAAATGTAGCTTTCAACATTATTCAGTCATCTTAGAGATGAGTTTCAGCAAGGCCATGGTTTTTCATCTAGGTTGAATCTTTTCCCCAGGTACAGGCTTCTGTCCTGGCAGCAGAAAGTTGGACTGATGAAAACTAGCTGCATCGTTCAGTTAAATTTAAAGTCAGTGCCGGGGAAGCTGGAGGACTGATCGGGTGACGAGTGAGGTGATTTTAGGGTACGTGTGGGGTGCTGCGGACTGTGTCCTCAGTAGTCTGATCCCTGGGGGTTTGAATTTGTACCCTTCTTTTGAAAGGCTGCACCCGCAAGACCAGGATCATCGATGTTGTCTACAACGCTTCCAACAACGAACTGGTGCGGACAAAGACCCTGGTGAAGAACTGCATCGTTCTCGTCGACAGCACCCCGTACCGGCAGTGGTATGAAGCCCACTATGCCTTGCCCCTTGGACGCAAGAAGGGCGCCAAACTGGTACGTGTGGTGTTGGGTGGGTTCCACCCGGCCGGGGGTCACTGTGACTCCTGGGAAGAGGAGAGGCTGCCCTGCCGGAGGCAGCTCATCGTGGGCGAACACCGCCTGCCGAGATCGGCTGGGTGCCCGTCGGCGGTAGCGTCGGTCGCACAGGCTGCCCTCCCAGGAGGAGTAGGGCTCTGTTCGGGTGCGCGGGGTCCTCTCCGAGGCATTGCACAGGGGCCTGCCTGTAGATGTCTTCTAATGATGATACTTCTGTCCAGTTCTGCTGCTGAAGGAAGGGCGATGACACTTTGTGATGCTGAGGAAGGCTTTGCAGGCAGGCCCTTGTGCTGGGGCAGCGCTGTCCTCCGATGAGAAGCTCGTGGATTGATGACTAAACTTTGCTTAAAGCATCTTCATCCAGACTCATCACCTCTAATTTTAAGATCCAAACCCCAGATTAAGTTATTTAAACACCGGTGTGTAGCATTCAGCTTGGGGTTGTCTCCTTGCCTTACAAAATAAAGCACTTGCGAGCTGATCACCGTGAAGTTCAGAAGCGTGGGGAGAGCTCGGAACCTGTTTGCCAGGACTTGTGCCACGCCCGAGCGCTCTCATGTCTGGAGAAGAGACAAGTGCTCGCTTTTTTTTGGAGGAGGGGTAATTCATTAGGGAAAGCTTTGCAGCCACGTCTGTCTAGAGCGTGTTTCCTGAGGGCGCTGTGCTGCGCTGTCATCGGTGACTCCGGTCAGCAGTGCTGGGCTTGTCGGCCTCAGAAGTGAAAAGAGCACCCGGTTCTGTTAGGTTGAGGCGTTTGTAGCTCTGGAAGATGTGACTTGGGAAACAAAACAGTGCTGGGTTCTCTTTGATGCTAGTGGGGACCTGCTCTTGCAGGAGGTGGCTGTATGCTTGACCGTGCCTTCACTTAACGCTAACCTTGTTTTTACCTACGGTCTCGTTTTAGACTCCTGAAGAGGAGGAAATTCTGAACAAGAAGCGCTCAAAGAAGATCCAGAAAAAATACGATGAGCGAAAGAAGAATGCCAAGATAGCAAGCATCCTCGAGGAGCAGTTCCAGCAAGGAAAGCTGCTCGGTGAGTCCCGGGGGGCCGTGGTGTGGGTGGGTGTAAGGGAGTCAGGGCGTAAGCAGGTTCCAGAGCAGGTTCCCTTCTTGTTCTTGGGACCATTTCCCCACGAGCTGTGATAAAGCTAACTGAGATGAAAGCAGTGGGGGTGTTTTCCCGATCTATTTGCACAAGGATCCTCTGAGTGTAGGGGAACTCTTCTTTTACTTTCTCTGGGGATAGCCCAGGCCTGGCAGGAGCAGGAGATCTCTTTCTGTAGCTTGAATTGCTTCGTGTCCCAGCTAGCAATCGATCATTCCTGGTTGGCATTTGAAATAAGTGACGGGACGTGAGACTTGCAAATGAGCAGACAGCTGTGGGTGTGCTGCGTGTCAGAAACAGCCCGGCCGTGCACGCAGACAGCTGTTGCCGGTTCTGGTGTGAATAGTTCCGTGCTCCGAAGTCTTCTGGTGATGAGACCTTTGTCCAGTTCTGCTACTGAATTTGAGCGATGACAGTTTGGAGATCTGAAGAGGACTTCATTATGGGCGCAGCCCGGCAGAGCAGGTTGCAGAGCAAGGTCTCTTGGGGGAGGAATTAGGGCAGCCCACAAGCTCGTGTCTGTTAGTGAGCCTTGCTCGTTCGTGCTTCTGCAGGGACTGCAGGCGGTGTTTCCTGCCACGTGTACGTACCGGGGTAGCGAATTTATTTAATTAAACTGAGTGACTTCTCCTTGCAGCTTGCATTGCCTCCAGACCTGGACAGTGTGGCCGAGCTGATGGCTATGTGTTGGAAGGCAAGGAGCTAGAGTTCTACTTGAGGAAGATCAAGGCCAGAAAAGGCAAATGAAAACAAACTGTTCATCAGAGAGAACCAATAAACAAAACCTATAACAAATGGGTAGCGTGCTTATTTGTCTCTGCAGGGCGGAGGGGGCTTGTGTAGCACCCCCAAAATGCGAAAGCAAGAAGGATCTGCTGGAATCCACTGGGTGCTTTTGTGTCTTCGGGCAAACCGTGCCCCTGCTCGCTCCTGACTAAAACGTCTCACGGGGCGCTGGGACGGTGACCTGGTGGAACAGACGGGCGGGGAAAAGGCTGCCGGAGGAAGGTGCGGATGCCTGCCCCTGTTGGAGCTCTGGGAGCTGACGGGGTTCCCCGTGCACGCTCACCTCGGGGTCCCCTGCCTTGTCTCAAACCCGCCGAATGCGGCTGCACTGCTAAGTGACTGGCTGGTCTCTCCCTGACCTCCTCGGTCTCATCCCAGTGCCAGAGAAATCCCCTCTAGCAGAAGGGCCGGGCTCTCCCCGTGGCCTGCCCCTTTCGAAAGCTGGGTACAAGTTCCAGCTTTCCGCCCTGTCGCCTGCGGGATTGGAAAACCGGTGAACGGCACGAGCCTTTCCAGATGTTTTGGGGCGTTCGATGATGAACAACTTTAAATAAATAAATGTAGCACCTGGTTCTGGAGTGCGTGCCTGCCGGGTGCGTGCCCTGCCTGCCCAATCCCACATCTGCCCTGGTGGGAGCGCGGCACCGCTGCCTCGGCCCGGCACTGTGCCCGCAGGGTGGAACCAGGCGCTCCTGGAGTCTCGAGGTGGGACCTGGCCGGGCGTGATGACGTTTGCACAAGCACATTCCTTCTCCATAGCGATCTCGGGTAAACTTTCCCTGCTTTCTAGCAACGCCTGTTTCCAGAGAGGCAGGGCGGACGCGATAAAGGGCGTTTGGGAGGGATGTGTCACGGCTGCTTCCTCTGGGTTTGTTTCTTCTCCCTGCTCGCCCTCTGCGGAGAGCAAACAGGATTCAGGGTGTTCCTGGGGGACTTTGTACGGAGGGAGAAACTGAGACAATTGCCATGTTAGGGTAAGGGCAGGGGCTGTAAACCCCTGACGAGCAGGATTATGCCTAATTCATCAGTGCACGCTGCTAATAAATTGCATGGGTGTCATTGCTCCGAAACGCGGCAGCCAAGGGCAAGGGCCTGTGGGAACGAAGCCGGCACTGTCACCGTGCCGTAGGTGTGACATGGGAATGGGATCGGGTGGCAGCTGGCCAGGGGCGTGTGTGCCCTTTTGCTTTACAGCATCTGGCTCTGTCGCTGGGTCTAACACCCCGCGACAGTCCCTGGTGCCAGCCCGGGGGATGGAATCCACCCTCTTTGCACCGCCAAGAACGAACCTGAAAGCTGGCGCTGGCAGCAGCTTTATTGATACTGGGGGGCCATCAGCACGGCGCCGAATGCCCTTGTCCTGTCCCTTGCTCGGTGTCTGGGCTGTCCCCTGTCCCCTCTGTTGGCCCTTGGTAGCAGGGAGCGAGCGTGGCTGTACCAGTGAGTGGCATCGCCACGCACGCGAGCTGAATCCTGCAATTTCGGGGCTAGCAGCTAGCTTTGAATGCTGCGTGCCCAACCCCGAAACCACCAGGACCTCCCCACCAACCTGGCGCAGGGCTGGGTGGAGAAAAACCGTGCAGGGGGGCACAAGGGGGTGTCTGGGGACAGGGTCGGGGGTGCCATCGGGGCACCCTCAGGGCTCCCAGCCCCCCGGGCGCTCAGCCCCGACGCTCTCGCTGGACGGAGCCTTCACCAGGACCAGCGGCAGCTCCTTCCTCCGCATTTCGGTGGCCTTCGGCGACCGGGGTCCCCCCAGGGGACCACCCGGCGTGGGGGGCTCGCTGCCCCGGCTCTCATCCTCCGTCTCCTCCTCCTCGATGCGATCCACTGCCTCGGGGTCCTCGGGGCGGCCGGGGTGCGGGGAGGGGAAGGCTCCGTCCCCCCGGGGACGCCGCAGGTGGGGGGTGGCTCGGCCGCCCCGGCCGAAATTTTTGATGCTGATGGCGGGGGAGGCGGCGGCGAGGAAGCGGCCGAGCAGGGGCGTCTGGATGCGCGGCATGCTCGGCGAGACCTCCACCGGCTGGCTCTGCTCCGCGTCCTCGCACATGCTGGGGGAGCAAGGCAGGGTGGTGGGGACGGCCACACGTCCCCAAGGTCCCCCTGATGGCCTGGGGACACCCAGCCCTGCACAGGGCCATGCCGGGACGGTGGCACCCAGGGCACACGGTGCAGGCAGGGACCCCCCCCCAGGTCTCCAGCTGGGGCTCCCGGCTGCGCCGTGCACTCACCGCATGTCGAAGGTGGAGCCCAGGAAGGAGGGCTTCAGGGTCTCGGCGGCAGTGGCCATGGTGTAGGGGGGCTGAGCCGTGGACTCGTTCCAGTACTTGTCCTTGGCGGCTGGCGGCAGGTTCTGGTACATGTCATCCACCGAGAGCAGGGACACCTGGGGACGGGGGTGAGGACCCGGTGTCTGCAGGTTCTGCTGCCAGCACCAGCCTTGCAGGGGTTGGAAGGAGCCAGAGAGGCTCCGGGTGCATCCCCTGGCTGCATTTGGGGTTTTCCTCTTTTAAATGCTTTCCTGGGTGGTGGGGACGAGCAGCGGTGCCAGGCTGCTGAGTGTCCCTAGGGGGTTGCTGACCCTGCCAGGGGGAGTAGATACACGGGTGGACAGGGGACGGAGGGACAAGGTGCAGCCCTGCACCTAGATGGGAATCTCTTTTGGACAAAGACAAAGCAGGGCTGAAGGGGGGACAGTCCCCATTGCCACGTTGCGGGGACGTCCCGATGCCCGCCCAACACAACACCCCACCTGCAGATTCCTGTCTATCAGCTTGTTGGTCTCAAAGTCATCGTCGTCTTCCCCGAACGGGTTAATGATCTGCTCGGCAACCTGCGGAGGGAGGGGGCAGGGGACACGAGGTCAGGGACGGGGACACCCTCCTGGGACACCTTCCCATCGGGCCACCCACGGGGCACCTGAAACGGGCAGTGCCCTGCAGTGAGCAGCCTCCCTCCCCCTGGTGCCCCGCCGCGACACGTCCCCGAGGGACACCAGCCGTGACGTGGCCGGTGCCAAGCCCTGGGCCAGGGACCCCCGGGCACCCCCCCGGCCGTGTCTCACCTTCAGCCAGCCGGCGTAGAAGAAGAACTGCAGGAGGGTGGAGAGGGGCACGTACATGTCCAGGTCCCCCTCCTGCCCCGGCTCCAGCGGCTCCAGGAACTGCCGCCCGATGAGGCAGAAGGCGAAGAAGGAGTACACGGCGATGGTGACCACCTGCGGGGAGCACGGGGACAGTGGTGGCAGCGAGGGGGGACGTGAAGCTGCCAGAGGCTTTGCTGCTCGATGATGCCCTCAGGTGCTCCGGGCTAAAGCCCGAAGCCCACCCGAGGGGCGATCCCCCCCCCGTGCCACGCTCCCCATCCACCCTGTGCTCCCGCGCATCGCTGTGCGCCGGCGGCACCGGGCGCACGGTGGGAACAAGTCACTTTTACCGGGGGTCCGGTCACCTACCTGCGTGTACACCAGCGGGATGCTGATCCAGTCGTAGTGGAACAGCATGCTGCACTTGGCCCGGTACGCGTTCAGCTCCTGGCAGGGAGGACAAGGACGCGTTTTGCCCGGGTCCCGTCCCCCCCCAGCCCCGCGGTGCCGTGCCCCCCGCGCGCCCGGCACCACTCACGTCCATCAGCAGGCGCAGGGCCACGTCGTCGCGGATGCGGCCGTCCCGCCTGGCCTGCGCCGCCAGGTTGGTGAACCACACGCAGGGCACCCAGTACTTGTTGAAGTCCGAGTGCAGGCTCTCAAACTTCTTGCGCTCGTCCTGCGTCATGAAGCCTGCGGCGGGGCGGGGGGGGGGGGGGGCGAGCGGCAGGGGCTCAGCGCCGCGGACCGCCGGTGGTGGGGGAAAGGGAGTTTATGGGGACCGTCCCCAGGAGGAACGTGGGGTTTTCCAGGGTCTGGGGGGGGGCAGAGGGGACATGGGTTTCTTTAGGGACACATGCAGTGTCCGTGCAAGGAAATAACCCCTCCACATCGGGGCAGGATGCCGCCTCACGTGTGGGTCAGGGGTGCTTGCAGGGGGACCCAGGGGCTCCCCACTGCCACCCCTTAGCCCACCCCCGGGTGACGGGGACACTGCTGAGCTTCCCAGCTCTCTCGCCCCATATTTCAAGCCGTTCCCCGCCCCCAGGTTTTGCCCCCCTCACCCGCTTCCACCACGTGGTCCATGGTGGGGAAGCGCTTGAGCACCCTGGTGCTGACGGAGCGCAGGATGAGGACGGCCGAGAGGTTGGCGTAGCGGATGAGGGTGCGCCGCAGGATCCGACCCCTCTCGTCCTTGCCATGGACGTTGCTGGAGATGACGCACATGAGCTGGTCGGGCAGGGGGATGCTGGTGTACTGCGCCCACCACCGGTTCACGATCAGGGTGACGTAAAAACCTGTGCGGAGACGGCGCAGGGGGCTCTGAGAGGTGACGAGCCCACACCAGGGGGACCTGTCGGCTCTCCAGGGGTGACAGGTTGGAGATAAAGAGCACGTTGTCCTTCCCCTTGGACTGCTCTCCCCAGAGATGGAGGTGGGGACATCCCCGGCTCTTCCCTGGCTGTGGAGAAGGGCCAGGGAGCTGTGCTCGGTGGCTTTGGGAGATGAGTGCCATCCGGCCCCAGGCAACAGGGCAATTTTGGCTTGGGGGCAGGACGAGGCATCCCCAAGCCGCGGGGGAGCAGGAGAGGGACCCGTACCTAGGACGAAGGACATGGGGATGAGGTCCGTGGAGCGGTTGCAGTACTGAGCCACTTTGGTGTAGAGACGCTTCTGCTCCTCGGTCAGCAGCCGCCTGCAGCGGGCACGCAGCGAGGTCAGGGGCGAGCTGCCTCAGACCCCCCCCCCCCCCCAAAAAAAAAGCCATCCCCTGGGTCCCCTTCTCCTTGCGGGGTCCCAGCCGCTCCCCTACTCACCGGTAGACGACGCTGAGCAGCGCGTACAGCACCACGAAGACGATGAACTCCTTGTACAGCAGCTTGTAGATGCTGCCCTTCCAGCGGAAGAGCAGCTTGGAGAAGCCCCCGAAACGGGAGTCGGCGACTTTGAGCGTGTAGGAGACGGTCATGGTGGCACGGATGACGATCTCACTGCCGGGGGAGAAGCGGGGTACACGCTGCCTGGCCGGGACGCGTGCTCGCTGCCACGCCAAGCACCGGTGCCCATGGGCCGGCTCGCCCCACGCCCTCCCCACGCTGCTCTGCACGTCCCTAGCAGCACCTGTTGCCTTCCCCCCCCTAAATACCCTGGTGTGAACCCGTCGGCCGAGCCCTCCACGTGATGGATTGGAGCTGTCACGGGCAGGGAACAGGGGATTATGGGACGGTCACACCTCCCTGCCACCGGAGATTTCGGTGGGAGCTGCTGGCGTCGGACCTGGGGATGCACAGGAGCCAGCGGGGTGGTTTGGGCCGTTCCCCTTGGCGGGCTGAATTTGGGCTCCATGAGGAGGAGAGGAAAGGACGGGGGTTGTCACCCCTCCTGGCAGCCCTGGGAATGTGACCCCGGGGTGAGCTGGCTTGGGGTGGCTGCGGGGTGTTTCTGGGGTGCCCGTGGGTAGCGCGCCCCTCGCTGCCACGTCCTGGGGCCAGCCCCGGGCTGCCTGCTCGTGCTCTGCGGCAGTTCCCGGTCCCTCTGTGTCCCCAGGGGGGCTGGGGGACAGCACGAGCTGCAGGGTGGGCAGCAGAGCTGGGGCACGCCGGGGTCCCCTGGGTGTCCCTTGGCTGCAGCACCTGGCGGGGGTGGTGGAGGTTTGGGGACGTCTGGCATGGGGCCACTTTCTCAGGGAGGGCGCTGGGAGGGCGAATGCCCCAGCGGGACGTGAAGCAGTGGGAAACATCCGTGAGGAGCAGCGAGACACGCAGCGAAACCACCCTGTCCTCATCCCCAGCCCGTGCTGGTGCTTGCACCCTCCAGCCCAAGGCAGCCCGAGGCAGGAGCGAGCACCACCGCCACGGGCTGCGAGGCTGCGCCGGGCAGGAAACGCCGCTTCCTTTGCCGGCCATAGCGCCGCGTCCCGCCCTGCCCGGCTCCCTTCCTGCCGGGCACGGGGCCCGGCACAGCCTGCCACGGCTCCGACCCACGGAGCTGGGGGCTTCCAGCTTGGGAAATGCCCTCGGTGCATCCCCCGACGCCCCTGGTCCATCTCCTGCTGGAGAAAGCGGCGTGGGTATGGGGCACGAGGCCGTCTGCATCCCTGCGGGCACCCATGGGTGGATGCGACCCACGGGGCTGTGCAGGGAGATAATTTACAGCACCCCCAGCCTGTCCTGCCCTGGCTGGTGAGCACGGTGCCCGTGGCAGGCTGGCAGCTTCCTTCATGGGCTGTAAATCACGGGCTACAGCTCGCTCAGCCCCGAGGGCCAGCACCCACCGCCCCCAGCCCAGCAGAGACGGGGCGCAGCCGCGGTGCCAAGAGTAAAATGATTTATTTCGCATCAGGAGCTGGCTCCTGCAGGGCTGGGCAGCACATCGGGGAGGGAAGGCTGCAAAGGGCACCCCTCTGCTCCGGTGGCACCCTTTGGACGCCCTGCAAACAAAAGCCTTTTGCTGAGCAGGGCCCGGCACGAGCAAGGCCATCCATGCCCAGTCCTTGCACACGCGTGTGCACGAGCGCTCGTGTGAACAGGACACATGAAACGTGCTGGGGGAGCAGGCAGGGCCACTCCAGGCTCCCCTTTGCAGCAAGACCCCGCCAATCCCACGCAGGACCCCACATGCAGACCACGTTTCTCGTCCCCAGACCCTGATACGTGCAGGCTGGGGGCAGCGGGTCCGTGCCTGGTGCCAGCTGGCTGCAGAGGGGACAGAGCCCTGCTGCGCGGCCCTGGCATGCACGCTGTTGTCACCCGGCCCTAAAAATCAAATGGGGCAGCCCTCAGCTCCTCTCCACGTCCTTCCTGGGTGCCTGCGTCCTCAAAAACCTCGTGCAGAGAACCCCCCGGTGCCCAGAGCCGCTCGCAGCCCTGCCCAGCCGCAGCACGTGGCAAGCGAGGGGTGCACACAGGAGTGCAGGGGAAGGTGGGGGGGGGGAATTTGGGGGTGCAGCTTCACAAACTGCCAGTGCAAGCCACGGCAGGGTGGCTCGCGGCCTCTCCCAGCCACAGCCACCCCCTGTTGCCCTCCGAGTCCCGTATCCCGTCCCCCCTTCAGTGCAGGTCAATGTTCTCGTACTCCAGGTTGTCCGAGTCCTCCAGCTCGATGCCGGGCACCAGGTTGTAGTAGTTGGTCGCCTGGTTCATGTAGATCTTCTCCCGGTCGGCCGAGTCCTTCAGGACGTCGCTCACGCTCACCGTGTCCCCCTCTGCCCCGCTGCCCCCCAGCTCCTCCACCCCAGCTCCCGGGGCTCCCCGCTGGGTGCCCGGCCCCGCGCCCCGCTGCCCGTCGTGGGGCCGCACGTGGGATCCCACCCGGATCTCCACCTCCTCGTACAGGTCCCTGCTGCTCTCCAGAGGGTCCTGGGAGGGCTGGAGCAGCGCCGGCCCCCCCAGCAGCACCTTCTTCTCCTTCTCGGAGGGGGCAGCGGGCAGCTCGTAGGGGACGTAGCGGTGGGGTTCGGGGGGCGCCGGCGCGCTGCCCCTCTCCGTGGCGGCCGGGCGGCTGCCCCCCGGGCTGTAGTTGGTTTTCCTCTTCCTCCTGCAGAAGCAGCAGGCGATGCTGGCGAGGAGGAGGAGGGGGGGAAGGCAGATGAAGAGGGCGGTGAGGCTGTGCGAGCGGCACAGCTCGTCCCGGGGGATGCTGCGGAGCTCGGCGCCGCGGTGCCGCTCCGGCGTGTGGCAGGCGAGGCCGGCGGCCAGGCTGGGCCGGCCCTGCAGGGCGCTGAGCAGGGCGCAGCTGCAGTCCCAGCTGTTGTTGGACACCTGGAGCTGGAGCAGGGACGGCTGCAGGAGGCTGCCGGGGAGGGAAGTCAGGGCGTTATAGCCCAGGTAGACCTCCTGCACCCGAGTCGATGCTTTCAGGAAGGATTGGGGAAGCTCCCGGAGCTGGTTGCTGTCCAGGTAGAGGATCTTCAAGTTCGGGGCATCTTCCAGAAAGCCCCCCGGGAGGCTTTCCAGCTGGTTGTGGCTTAAGTGCAAGACCTCCAGGGCGGGGGGGACGCCCTGCGCGTTGCTGATGGCCGCGATGCCGCAGCGCGAGAGGTCGAGCTCCCGCAGCCCCCGCACCCCCACCAGAGCCCCCCAGTCCAGCAGGGTGACGTTGGAGCTGCTGAAGTTGAGGCAGCAGCTCTCGGCGAGCGGAGCAGCCCGGAAAGCCTCGAAGTCCAGGGGCTCGGTGCAGTTGCAGCTCTCCGGTGCCGGGTCCTGGGCGAGGCTGGCGGCGAGCAGGAGGCACAGGGACAGGGTCTGCAGCGCCGTGCCTGCGGGACAGCCGAGGAGATGGGCACCCCGCTGCGGCCCCAACGCCCAGCACCCCACAGCCGGGGGCTTCTCCCCCCACCCCTACCCCGATAACGCCCCCGGTCCCTCCGCTCGCCCCGCACTCGGTCCGCGCACCCCGGGGATGCCACCCCCGGGGCCGTCCCGCTGCTCCCCCCGGGCTTTTGCCCGTGTCCCCCCCGGGTTTTTCCTCGTGTCCCCCCCCGCCGCTCACCTGCCGCCGCCCGCCCCATGCTCCCCGGGGCCGCTCCGCGCTCCCCCCGCAGCCGCCGCCGCCGCCGCCCGGCTCCGCCTCGCTGCCGGGGGGGCCCCGCCGGAACCCGGCCGCCCTGGGGCCCGCCTCGCCCCGCACCTCCGGCCCCCGCCCCGAGCTCGGCCCCCCCCCCCCCCGCCCCGACCCCTCGCAGGGCTCCCGCCCGCCCCGCTGTGCCCCCAAAAAGCAGGGCACCCCCCACACCCCGGACCCAGGCACCCCTCCCTAACCTTCCCCTCTCCATCCCCCAAAGCCCAGAGCCCCCTCCAACCCCCCCAGCTCCCAGCCCCCCCGACGAGCCCCCAGCCCCCCCGAGCTCCCCGACCCCAGCATCAGCCCCCCCAAACCATGGCAGAGGGGCTGTGCCGGGGTCTGCCCCATTCCCTGCTCTCCTGAGGGGGGGGAGAGGTCCCAGCCCCCTGCTCCCCACCTGGGGGGGAGCGATGTGCCCCCCAGCCCCGCTGGGACGAGGATGCGGGGTGGACGCGGTGGTGGGATGGGGACCAAAGGGGCCACAACGGGGCCAGCCGCCCTCTCCAGCACGACCGGGCCCCTTCTGACTTCCTCCCACCCCACACCCGGCTGGGAAGGAGGACACAGCACCACAACCTACAGGGAAAGCAGCGCTGGAGCGGGGAGCTGCGTTTCCACACCCCAAAAACACGGGCATGGGCTCACGGCGGTGTGAACGCTGCCCCGAGGAGCCGGGTAACCCGAGGCACGCGGCGGGGGAGCAGCGGCTTGGCGATGCTCAGCGAAGTGACAACAGCGGGGCTGGGAGCGGGGGGCTGCCCTCCTGCCCAGCTCAGGCTGCCTCCCACACCCCCAAACCCAAGTGCTGCCTTAACCCGGAGGGATCGGGGTCCCTTTATCTCTCCCTCCAGGCGGCTCTGCCTGGATTTGCAGCTTCCCCTCGGCACTTCCCCAGCCGGGGCTGCCGCTTCCTTCCCCGGCTCCGTCGCCCTCCCCTCCTCCTCGGCATCTTTTGCAGGGTGAGAGCGCTGAGCGAGGGGGAAAACCCCACTCCTGAGAGGTTCGGGGCTGTCCCCCCCTCCCGGGCAGCTCTCCTGTCCCAGGGCCCTTTCTGTGCTCTTCCTGCCCGGGTGCTGCCTGCACCCTACAGCAGCTGCCGAGAGAGCCGGGTTTGGCTTCCCTGCTCCTGCTGCCGCTGAGCAACACCGGGGGGGGTCACGGGGGGACCAGGCTGGGTCTGAACTTCATGGAGGACACAGGTCCCACAGCCTCTCCGGGCTTCTGCAGCATTTCACCACGCTCGAGGGGAAAAAAAACATTTCCTGACATCTAGGTGGAATTTTCCTCGATGCAACTTGCAGCGGGTGCCTGTCCTCGTTCCGCTGGGCGCCTCCCCAAAGAGGTGGCTCCGTTCTCCTTGCAGCTCCCTTCTCCTTGCAGCTCCCTTCTCCTTGCAGCTCCCTTCTCCTTGCAGCTCCCTTCTCCTCGTAGCTCCAGCCCGATAGGCGCAGGCAAGCAGTGGGATCACCCCCGAGCCTCCCCTTCTGCAGGCTCGGCAGGCTGCTGACTTTACACCGCGCTCTCCTCCTACCCGCCCGAGCTCGGTGCGTGGGCAAACGCCCGTCTGCGATGCTCTGATGCTCTCGTGCATCACGGCAGGGCTGAGCAGCAGGTGGGGGGGAGCAGCTCCCGGGCTCCATCCCTCTTGCTGAGGTGCCCCAGCCCTGGGGGGGGGATGTGGGCACCCACCTTAGCCCAAACTGAGCCAGGAGCCAGCAGCGAGCAGCAGAGCTGGTGGCTCCCAGCAGGAGGCCCCAGGACAAGCCCCCACAGGTTGTCCCGCTGCCCCCAGCACCTCCCTGGGGCCTCCCTGCACCCTTGGGTGCCTCCACCCCCGCGCTGCCTCCAGAAGCTGACTCAGCTCTGCCCGGGGAGCCCCGAGCCGGGGCCTCCGTTGGAAAGGCAGAGGTGCACCGTGACGCCACCCGTGCCCAGGGGAGCCCTGGGGCCCTGGTGGAAACCGGCAGCTTTCCCCGAAGGGGGAACCCGGGTGTGCTGCCGGGCAGAGTGTTTGCACACACTTCCTCCGCGAAAGGTTGAAAGCCAAGAGGGAAGTAAACAGGGCCGGATCCTTTCATCTCTCCCTCCGGGCAGGTTTGTTCAGTTCTCATCCCGGAGGACGAGAGGGGGTGTGCTGCGAAATGCGGGGGCCGGTTGGCCAGGGGTGCTCACGCGAAACCCTCGGCGTGTTCAGGAGCACATTGAGCATCAGTGAGCAGAGCTCCGAGCTGCCTCGGGGGAGCAGAGGGGAAATTGGCACAGAGCGAGGGACTTGCACGTGGTCCCGCTACCCTGAAGGGCAGCAGGATCTGCTTTCGAGGGGCTTTTGCAACGCTGCTGATCCGGGAGAGCGGGGTGCCGTGGTTTTCTGGCCAGTCCTGCTGCCCTACATCCATCCATCCGCGGCCTATTTTGGGTGACACTGAGACGTGTCTTCCCCGTGGCCATTAGAGAGCAGCACCGCGGTGGCTCAGCGCCCTGCGGACACCACTGTACCCTCTGGGCACCACTGCACATCGGGGCCAGCACGGCCAGACCCAGCAAAGCGTGGCACAAAGGCACAGACCCAGGGGACAGCGTGGCCAGGCAGCCCACCTGCATCTTCCACTGCCCCCCCATGTCCCCAGTGCCCCACCTGGGGTGGGCTGGGACCCCACTGGGACAGTGTGGGGGCTTTGGGGGGGCGCCTGGCTGCATCCAGGGTGGGTGTGTGGGGGTCAGGGTCTGCAGCGTACAGGTGGGCTTCAAAATCCCCCCTAGACGTGCGTGGGGAGGGGGGTCTGCGGGTCTCGGGAGGGACGGAAGGGAGCTGAGGAGGGGTCTCTGCGTGCCCGTGGGGGTCTCTGAGTCTCGGGGGGGGGGATCCCTGTGTCTATGGGGGTCGTGTGCCTGGAGGGGAGCCTGTCCGTGGGGGTCTCTGGGCCTGGGGGGGGGCACATCTGTGGCGGGTGTGAATCTACCGACCCCCCCGGTAGGGGCAGGGCTGGCTCCTTCCCCCAAACCTCTACAGAAGGGTGACAGCGGCCGGCTGCCCTCACACGACCCCCACCGCCCCCCTCCCCTCCCCCACCCCCCCCCTTTCCGTGCTGCTGCGCCTTTAAGAGCGCGGCGGGGCCGCCCGGAGGGGGGCGTGGCCCCGAGGGTGACGTCAGCGCGCCCATTGATAAAACCGGCGGGATCCCCGGCGCGCCAGCGCCAAGTCGGGGGGCGGCGGCGGGGCCACGTGCGCGGGGCCGCCGGTGGCGGAGGAGCCGCAGGAGCAGCACCGGGGCCGGACCGGGGCCGTGCCCGCAGCCGCCATGGAGCACGCCGGCCTTTTTCCCCCGTTCTCCGCCGCCACCACCGCCCGCCTGCCCGCCCAGCCCGCGCCCTCCCCGCCGCCGCCGCCCAACCGGGCAGCCGAGACCACCCGGCTCATCACCGACCCGCTCTCCGGTCGCTCCTACTGCAAGGGCCGCCTGCTCGGGAAGGTACCGGGGGACAACGGGGGGGGCGGCAGCGGGATGCGCGGGGAGCCCCCTGCTTCCGTAGGGGTGGGAGCTGGGAGGGGGGCTGGGGGCCTTGCTGCTGCCGCCGCCCCCCTCGACCCCCCCCCCGCGCCCCCTGTACCGGGCCGGGAGCCGTGAATCAGCCGGGCTGGCTCCCGGCCCCGCCGCCTTATCGGAGGCGCGATCGGTTTCGGGGCGCCCCGCGGGGTGTGCGTGGGCCGGCGGCTGCCCCGGTTCCCAGGGGTGCCGGCCCGGCCGCTCGGGCTGCGGCACACGCAACTTTTCCTCCCGCTGCGAGCGCTGTGTAGGAGGAGGCTGCTTGTTCCCAGCCCGGCCCGGGCGGGCTCGGCAGCTGAGTGTGCAGATTCGAGGCTGACATCACGGCAGGAAAAACCTGTCTCCATCGCGCGCTGCCTTTCGGTGGCCTCCGGTCCCCCTGCCCTGCGCAGGGCTTTCCGGGCGATCTGTCATCTGGAAAGACGCCTGGGTCCAGTAGTGGTGGGAGGAAAAATGCCCGGGAGGCTTTACAAGAACTGGGTGAAGAAAATCCCGGCTTGAGTGCATCGTGGTTCAGATCTCAGTGGGCGACGCAGCA
The DNA here is from genome assembly GCF_964034855.1 of Anser brachyrhynchus. Lineage (NCBI taxonomy): Eukaryota > Metazoa > Chordata > Aves > Anseriformes > Anatidae > Anser > Anser brachyrhynchus. Next base: position 10,535,145 of record NC_137702.1, on the reverse strand, counting down.
GCCGGCGGCGTGTGACGCTCCCTGGGCTGCGCTGCGAGGAGCCGGCAGGGGCGGAGAGCTGTCTGTCACCATCCCCAACCACCTCTTCTCCCCTTGCAGGGCGGCTTCGCACGATGCTATGAAATGACGGACCTCTCCAGCAACAAAACCTACGCTGTGAAGGTCATTCCTCACAGCCGGGTGGCTAAACCCCACCAGCGGGAGAAGGTAGGTGCCGGGGGATCTTATGGGAGGCGCTGGGGTTCCAGCGGGCACCCTGCGCTCACCCGCGGCCTCTGCGTCCTTTCAGATCACCAACGAGATCGAGCTGCACCGCGACTTGCACCACAAGCACATCGTCAAGTTCTCCCACCACTTTGAGGACACGGAGAACATCTACATCTTCCTGGAGCACTGCAGCCGGAAGGTGAGGGCTCCGTGTCCCCGAGTGGAGCAGTGGATGTTTTGTCTGAGGTGCTGGTTTTGCGTGGCGCTGGGGACACCGTGGGTTTCGCATCTTCCATAAGCAGCCTGCTCGTGCTGGCAGCCCGTAGCCCCCAGCGCCACCACCAAAAGCCCAGTGGTTCCCCTGGTTGTGCTGAGCAGGGAGCCTGCTGAGCTCCCGGCCATGGCAGGACAATTGTTTGTGCAACTCCTGGAAGAACTGGCTCTGACCCTGCCGGCCCCTTGCTTAGTCAGCACGGCTGCCTGCCCTCCCTGCCCGCCATCACCGAGCTGCCTTCTCTCCCTCTGCAGTCGCTGGCCCACATCTGGAAGGCCCGCCATACCCTGCTGGAGCCTGAAGTGCGCTATTACCTCAAACAAATCATCTCCGGCTTGAAATACCTCCACCTCAAGGGCATCCTGCACCGGGACCTCAAGCTGGGTGAGTGTCACGTTTGGGGACGGAGCCACGTGGGGAGCAGCGAGCCGAAGGGATGGGGGGTGACATGTCACTGTCGTCTTGCAGGCAACTTCTTCATCAATGAAAACATGGAGCTGAAAGTGGGGGACTTCGGTCTAGCTGCTTGCCAGGACGCCTCTGACCAGAAGAAAAAGTAAGTCTGAGCTTCCCTTTATCTCCTTGTAGTAATTCCTGCCCCAGCTGCAGGCGAGGAGAGGGGGCTGGGGGCTTTGTGGCTCCCCCAGGAGCGTGCCCGCAGCCCTCGGGGAGAACAATGCGCTCGCTATGGCTATTGTGCCCGGCCGGGTGTGCAGGCTGGGACACAAAGGCTCTGTTCCCGGCTGTGTCTAGGACGAGCTCTTCCCGACGGCTCGCCACGAGCAGCTGCTGCTGCCCCCCGGGAGCTGGGGGGGGCTCCTTGTGGATGGAGAGAGCCTGTGGGGCTCAAATTAGGGAGGGGAACGGGCTGCGGGCTGAATCACAGGCATGGAGAGGTGGGGGAGATGCAAAGCAGGCTCTGAGCTGGCTGCCTGCCCCGCAGGACAATCTGTGGGACCCCCAACTACCTGGCCCCCGAAGTGCTGCTGCGGCAGGGCCATGGCCCGGAGTCGGACGTGTGGTCGCTAGGCTGCGTCATGTAAGTGCACGGAGTGGGGTGGGGGCTGTGGGGGGCCCCATGGGGAAGTCCCATTGCAATTTGTGTCGATGGGATGCTGAAGGGCAGGGGGAGGGGGGCAGCGAGCGGCCGGATCCTGCTGAGAGGTGCCCCCAGGCACCCCGGGGTGCTGCAAGCAGCAGGCCCTGGTGTCACACCGCGCTCTGTCTCAAAGCTCAACCACCCCACAAGCGTGATAAACAACGGAAAATATCGGTGGCTGGCAGCTTGTTTGCACGGGGAGCGATCGCTTCGGTGACTCGAGCCCTCGCCGGCCGCTGCCGCAAGCTTCCTGCGTGGCTTTCTGCTGTGGGACAGGGCCGTGGGGCAGGGCCACGGGGCTGCTGCCTCCTGCCAGCCCTGTCCCGGTTCCCCGGGACTCCTCACCTGCTGCTCTCGGCAGCCGCGAGGAGGAAGCGTGGCCGGATGTGTGCGCAGCCTGCCGGGCTGGAAGCGGTGCTCCCAGCCAGGTGTGGCCGGCCCAACGCCACCAGCTTCCTCGCTCTAAGTGCTGCTGAGTCACGAACCCGGCGGCGATGTGACCGTGGCACGTGCGTCCCCTCCCAGGTACACCCTGCTGTGTGGGAACCCTCCCTTCGAGACCTCGGACCTCAAGGAGACCTACAGGTGCATCAAGCAGGTGGAGTACACCCTGCCTGCCTTCCTCTCCCTGCCCGCCAAGCACCTCATCGCCGGCATCCTCAGGCGCAACCCCCAGGACCGCCTCACGCTCGAGGAGATCTTGGACCACGAGTTCTTCAAGGTGAGCAGGCAGGAGTCCCGCCTCGACCCTTAGCAGGGGGGGATGAGGCTTTTGGGGTCACGCGGGGCGCTGTCCTTGCCTGCGGAGGGACCGAGGGATCCGGCGTGCTCCCTGCTGCCCTGTCCCCACAGCACAGGCTGCTTCCCATGCCGCTGATCCCCAAATACCCGAATGCCAGGCCCGGAGCCAAGGCCTGACGGAAATGCAAGCTGGCTGTCAGGAGGGCTGCGAGTGACTGCGGTCAGCCCGGGGCAGCTCTGTGAAGCACGTGGGTGGTGGAAACCAAACCTCTGCCTTCACCCCTCCGCAGGGCTACACGCCGGAGAAGCTCCCTCCCAGCAGCTGCGTGATGGCTCCGGAGCTGAGCCCCCCCAACCCAGCAAAGAGTCTCTTTGCTAAAGTCACCAAGACGCTCTTCGGGAAGAAGAAACCCAAGGGTGAGTCCACGCGCTTGCACGGGATCCTCCTGGTGACCCTTTCTCTGGGGAGAAGCGGGTCCTGCTTCCTGGAGATCACTGCTGGGGGGTCCCCGTGTCCCCTGCTTGGGGCCAGCACTCGCTGCCTTGTCCCTGCCCTTCCGCTGCTGGTGGCTGGCATGGGCGTGCGCCTGGGGAGCGGATGCTGCCCCGTAACCCTCGGGGACAGTTCCCCCTGGAAACCCCGTGCTGCTGCCTGAGAACTGGGAAGTGAAAGCGGGAGGCAGCCGCCTGCCACCCCGTGCTGAGCCTGCTGGGGGGGGGGGGTGGCCCCATGGCCCCATCCCCTGTGCTCACGGCTTGCTGCCTCCCCCAGCCAAGAAGGGCCCTTCGGAGGACAAGGACGACATCTCCAAGCTGGTCACCGGGCTGATGAAGACCTCGATCTGCCGGCAGATAAGCTACAAGACGGTGGAAGGGAATGAGGTGAGAGCAGCCCCGAGTCCACGCGCACCCCTCCTGGGGCGGGGGGGCAGCATGCAGGATGGTGCTGACATCGTGTCCCCCCCCCCCCCCCCCCCCCCCAGGCCACCCCCGGGTCCTGCCGCAGCACCGGCTCCAGCCCCGTGGAGACGCTGGTGGAGGAGACCTCTCACAAGTCCGTGTCCCCGTCCATCCGGGGGACGATGGCCAGCAGCTGCGAGGGTGAGCAACGCCTGCCGGGGCCACCCCACCTGCCCCGAGCTTCCTGCCCTGCCCCGGCTGATAGCGGGGCCGGCTGACTCACGGCCTCTCATCTTCCCTCCGCAGCCTTTGAAGACTGCATCACCGCCTCTGCCATCATCGAGTCGGCCGTCCGGCTCCTGCGGACCTGCCTCTCCTGCATGCCCCCAGGTAAACCAGCTGGGCTGCCCCAGGAGGGTGTAAAGGCATGGGTGCTGCTTTGGGAACCCCAAATACCGCCCGACCCCGCAGCAGGGAGCTGAGCAGGGGGTGCCTGCTCTGCTCACCCCCTTCCCTTCTCCACCAGCGGACAGAAACCCGGCTTCCCTGGCCCGGCACGAGCAGTTTGTCTGGGTGAGCAAGTGGGTGGACTACTCCAACAAGTACGGCTTCGGCTACCAGCTCTCCAACCGCAGCATCGGGGTCCTCTTCAACAACGGCACGCACATGGCGCTCTCCCCCAACCACAAGTGAGCGGTGGGGAAGGGGCTGGCGTCCTTGGGACAGCCCCACGGGTGGGGGGGAAAAGGGGCGAGGGGAGGCTGTGCGGGGGGGGGAGGTGGTTTTGTGCCGGGTGGTGGCCCCGAGCTCACGGTGTGCCCCCTGCCAGGACGGTGCATTACAACCAGACCAACAGCAAGCACTTCGCCTTCCCCGCGTCCGCCGTCCCCGAGCAGCTGCAGGGGCAGATGAGCGTGCTGCGCTACTTCGCGTCCTACATGGAGCAGCACCTCATGAAGGTAGGCGCTGGGACCGCGGCTGGGTGGGTCACTGGGATGCGGTGTGACCCTGCCACCTGGGTGGCGCTCCCTGGTCGCAGGCTGTGGCCGGGTGGAGCCCCTGGGGCTGTCCCCCGCTGGCAGGGCACCGCTGACCGGTGTGGGACCAGGGGCTTACGCAGACCTTTCTCCCCGAGGGAGGTGACTTGCCGAGCATAGATGACCTTGGGCAGCCAGCCCTGCTCCTCCTGCAGTGGGTGAAGACGGACCAGGCCTTGCTTATGCTCTTCAGCAGTGGCACCCTCCAGGTATGCGCAGGGTGCGGTGCGGATGCCACTTTGGGAAGCCACCAGGGGACTCGTGACCCGGGTTAGTCCTTGCCCACCACGGTCCAAATGCGAAGACCAGCTGTGGGTGCGGGGTGCTGCTCTGGTGCCCCAGCTGCTGGTGGCAGCCCCCCCAGCCCCCTGGGAGGCAGGCACCTCGGCGGATCGGTGCGTTCCTGCCGTGGGGCTGCTCCCGGGCAGGTTGGGGAGGAGGAACGGGTTGAGGCAGGAAGCCCGGCTCCGTCCCCGCTCCTGCTGCGCTGCGGGAGGCTAAGCCAAGCCCCGCCTGTCTCCTAGGTGAACTTCTACAATGACCACACCAAGGTGATCATCAGCAAGCCTGACCACTCCTGCCTTGTCACCTACATCAACCGGGAGCGCAACTCCTACACCTACAAGCTGGGCAGCATCCAGGAGCTGGGCTGCTCGCCGGAGCTCCAGCAGCGCCTCCGATACATCCTCAAGCTCCTCCAGGAGCGGGCCGATGCCTAGCGTGGTGCTTTGGGGAGACCTTCTCTGGACGTAGAGGTCTCCTCTTGCCTTCCCGTGGGATGGGAGGTGCGTTGTGGTGCTCAGCTGGACTCCGGACCTCAGCGGCCACCCGCTGAACACACGTGGCTGTGATTACGGCAGCAGGTCTGCACACCCGTGCTGCTCCCTGGCTGTGGGCAATCGCTGCCTTTTCCCCTCTGCATGGCCGTGAGCTCGAGGCTTGGTGCTGTGGGGTGGAGAAGGCCCCCCCCAGGGGACGGACAGGGGTGTGGGGCGCTGCGTGGGCTGGCTCGTGCTGCTCCACAACTGCTACACTAAGGGGGGGCCAAGCTGGGCCCCGGCTGCTCCTGAATTGTGACTTGTCTGGTACAACTTGAGGTTTGGTAGAGGGCAGGGGGAAGGGATCTGTGGGCTTGCCTGGAAAAGCCCCTGTGTGGCTGTGACCTGGGGCAGGTTTCTTGTTTCGAGGCAGTCTCTGCCAGGTTGGGACTATTTATGCATCTTATTTATATGGAATTATTTATTTTCTCTCGGTCTGTCCATGTGCAGCTCCCCTGTCCCTGACTTACCTCAATAAAACTTTATTTGTGTAAGGGCAAGCTGCGTCCGCTGTGTCTGGAGCTGGGTCTGGGGTCACAAAGTGGAGCAGAGCAATCCCCATCTTCATCCCTGCTTTGGGGCTGCTCCTGGTGACACTGGGGTCATGGGCGTGATGGGGATATGGAGAGGGAGCTGGTGGGGGACCTGGGTGCCTTAGGCAGACCCTAAAGATGTTAAGGATGAGAGCCAGGATGGGTGTAAGGGCCTCATCTTGTACCTCTGTGCCTCTGGGGCTGGCAGGAGGAGGAGGATTTGCATCCTGCTGATAGCTGCAGAGCCCTGGAGCTGCCTCAGCCTCTCCTTGCTCCTGCCAAACCCATCCCCTGGTGTCATGCTCAGCTGCTCTGGGGCTTGTGCCGGGGGAAGCAGGGGCTGTGACTCCTGCCCGAGGGACAGGGCTGGGGGGTGCCCTGCGCTGCCTGGTGTCACGGGATGGGAGCTGGGCGCACAGCCAGGCAAGAGGAGGGACTTCAGCCTGCTCTGCAGGCTCGCTTTGAACAAGCTCCCTCACCTCCTGCCCTGCCTGCGAGCAGCCTGGGCTGTGGGAAAGGGGCTGGACTGCTCCGTGTCCTCCAGGGCACAGCCCCAGGCTGCTGCCTGCTCCCAGCCTTGAGGGAAATGCAGCTTTTTGGGTTGGATTTCCTGCAGCTTGGGACTTCTTGCAAGCCACTGAAGTGTGTGCATCAACCAGGGGCACCGCAGGCCATCCCCTTGGCTCCCCATGTGCACCACAGCTCATCCACCCGGGGCTGGTGCAAATCCCTTTATTTCCACCCGCTCTTCCCCTCCAGGGCTGGCTGGGGGGAGGAGGCAGCCGCTACTCAAAATAGAGCCCGTGCACCGTGGCCACGGCGAAAAGGGAGGTGTTGGAGAAGGTGGCCGAGGCGAAGCTGTCGCTCTCGGGGTCCCAGAGCGCCCGGCTGGCCACCAGCAGGCTCTGCTGGCTGTGCTGGCCCAGCAGCACGTGGCACACCAGCTTGTAGCGGGGTGGCACCACCTCCTTCGCCCGGCACCGCAGCAGCTCGGCCAGACTGTGCACCAGCGGGGCGCTGCCCTGGGGGCTGTAGGATGTGCCCCCCAGGACCCCGGCCAGGACCCTCTCCAGCACCCGCTGCACCCGCCCCGCGTTGAACCCGCAGCCTTTGTCCGGCCGCATCCTGTAGGTGTTTTCCAGGCGGATCTCGGGGATGGGCTGGAAAAGGGGGAGCCCCGAGAAGCTCACGCGGCTGTGGAGCATCCAGGGGCCGATGGAGGGGCGCTTGCCCCCCGGGGCTGCCCCCAGCGAGCTGCGGCGGCTGGCCAGGGGTGCCGGGAGGGTGCTGAGGATGGAGCTGCGGCGGGAGAGCAGCTGTGGTGCTTTGCCCTCCTCCGTACTCCGTGCTGGGGCTGTGGGATTGGAGCCTCGGCGGGCGGTCCGGGGCAGAGGGGCTTCGGTGCCATCCACGGCCGTCACCTGGGTGGACGGGGCCAGCTCTGGGGCTGGCTGCTCGGCCATATGGGCAGGCTGGAGGGGAGAGGCAGCTCTGAGCACTTCTCTGGGACCCCAGTCCAGCTGGGGCTGACCCGTTGCACCTACACACGTGCCATCCCGCTGCCCTCCCGCCTGCACCCTGTCCCACCCGTGCCCCCAGCCCCGCTCCCTGCGTGACCCAGCTCCAGCCACCGTGCCCACGGCTGCCCAGCACCGACCTCTTCCCCTCGGTCCCCTGGGTCCAAGCGCGGTGAGCTCCTGGAGCGTGAAGTGTTGCTACGTGACACTGCAGCTCCCCATCCACGGCTCTGTAACTCTTTGTTTCCCGGTCCCCGCGCAGCCCCGTTGTCCTCTTTTGCCCCCAGCTCCCGAGAGCCGTGCCAGCTGCAGCCTGGGCCACAGCCAGCTTGGGGACAGCAGCTCTGGGCATGTCCCCTACGACCTCAGCATCTCCTGGCAGCCCCGAAAATGCTTCGTGGGTGTCAAAAGCAAAGGAAAAGCTTGCAACCCTGCTTTGCACCCCAGCTGTGAGCTGCACAAAGGCTTGATCACCCCCCCACAAAATAAACCCGTATCTTTTGGGTACCTATCCCCCTGCAATGCCTTTCCTAGGGCACCCCTACGGGATGGTGGGCACCCACGGAGCACAGCCTGGTGCTGGGGGAGTTGAGCCCCAAAATGTGCTGGGGGGTCCCTGCTGCTGTGATGCCCCAAATCGGAGCAGGTCTGGCCGGGACCCCCGCCCCGAGCAGGGTTTTCTCCCCGCCGTCGGAGCCCAGCCCAGCTGGTACATCCCAGCCACCCCATCAATGCGCCTTTGTCTGGCCGTGCTGCGATCTATTTGGGGAAAGTGGAGCCGGCCTTTGTGCTCCTATCTGCCGCGGAGGTATTTATAGCCTGCTGCCGGCTCGCGCTGCCAAGCACGCTGGCAGCCGGACTCCGCTCCCTTGGGTGCTGCCGCCTCTCCCCCCCACCATCGCTGGCAAGGAAAACCGGGCCCCTCCAGGGGCACCCCACCACGTCCCCGTCCCCTAGGGCTTGGGAGGAAGGGGAACAGGCATCCCCCATCACGTCACTTCTGGGTTTGGGCAAGGCAGGGTGTGCTTTCACTCCGCCTGTGCTCGCCGCTACCCTAAACAAACCCACGAAACACAGATCCTTGGCGTGAAGCATGGCCGAGGGTGGGCTTCTCCGCTCGCCGCCCCCTTATCCCCCCCCTTGCTCACCCCCTGGCCCCCCCAACCCGTTCTCCCTCCTGCCAGCTTTCCCTAGCGATGGGCCGTGCTGCGGCGGCCTCCTCCCCGCGGCCTCCCCGTGCCGGCCAGCCTCCCGCCGGCCTCCTCCCTCCCTCCCTCCCGCGCCGCCTTCCTCCGCCGCCTCCCCCCATGGCCCGATCCTGCTCGGCGCGGCTGCAGGGCGAGGCGGCCGCCTTCACCGCCGCCCTCCGCACCCTGGTCAACAACCCCCAGTTCAGGTGAGGGGCCGCCGTCCCCCCCCCACCCTCCCTCGCCGCCATGCCGAGCCCCCCGGTGCCTCCCCGCGGCCCTCAGCCCTTCTGCGGGGCTCTGGGGGCCCTTAGGGGGAGGCCATGGGGGCGTGCGTGGCTTTGGCACGTCCCGAAGCTCCCGTGGTGCATGCATGGCCTTGGTGGCGTCTCCCACGTCTGCTCGATCCCCACCCAGGCTTTCTGTCACTGCTGCCTCCATCGCCCCGCAGCCCCGGGGCAGGTGAAGGCCCGGCCGGGCCCCTGGCGGTGAGGGGCCACATCCTGCCCTCGTCCTCCCAAAGCGGGGAGCGGAGCTGGGCGGCTGCCTTGCGTGGGTCTCTTTGCCCCTTCATGCCCAAGGCCTGGTGGTGCTGTCACAGGAAATCCCCGTCCCTGCCCAAATGCTGGCCACCCAGAAGAGAAATCCCAGAGAAAACGCCGCAGGCTGAGAAGGGAAGCGGCCGAGAGGTCCCGGCTGTCCCCAGCCCGCACCCCGCGTCCTGCCTCCTGCCTCCCACATCCTGCAGCCTCCGTCCTGCGTCCCGCAGCCTGAAATCTGCACGCCGCATCTGGCAGCCTTTCTCCCGCATCCTTTGCCCTGCAAGCTCCGTCCCACAACCTACAACGTGCCCCCTGCGGCCTCCATTCTGCACCCCGCACCCCGCGCCTCATGTTCTGCACCCCGCATCCTACAACCTTCAACCTGAACCTCGCTCCCTTCTTCTTGCCCCACTGACCAGGGCCACGGAGCTATTTATTCAGTTATTTATTTATACCTTTGCTGTTAGCGTTGCAGAGGTCCCTGAGGGCCCTGCTTTCATCCCCACACATCCTTTTGGTCCCCACAAGAGCTGGGCCATGCCTTTGTGCACCTCTCCCAGCCCATCACCCTGCTGGGATGGGGGCTCCTGCTCTTCACCCACTCCCTTTCCCGGGACCAGGGGACCGTGGTGGGGCTGGGGGGGGCCACCCTGTGCCCTGTCCCAGCCCCTGGGGGTCCCACCACGGTCCCGTCTCCTCGGCAGCGACGTGACCTTCGTGGTGGGCCGGGAGCAGCAGCGGGTGTTCGCGCACCGCTGCGTGCTGGCGTGCCGCTGCCAGGCTTTTCGGGGGATGCTGGGGGGCGGCGAGGACCCCCCCGGCAGCGTCCCGCCCCAGGGCCCCTTCGTCCTGGGCAACGTGCAGCCCGACGTCTTCCTGGCCGTCATCGAGTTCCTCTACACCAACAGCGTCACCCTCAACAGCCACATCGTGAGTGGGGAAGGGGATGGGTGGGGAGGAGGATTTGGGGGGGGGGGGGGTGGGGGGGGGGGGTGTTGATTTTTTGGGTGGTGCTGCACGGAGACAGAGTTTGGGCTCGATGGGCCTCGTGGGTGCCTTCCAGCTCGGGATTTTCTATTTCTGTAGGCACTGGAGGTGCTGACCTCATCGGTGGAGTACGGCCTGCAGGACCTGTGCAAGGTATGGCCCTGCTGCACCTGGGGTGGTGCGTCCCCCCCCCATGTCCCTGTGCTGAGGGGCACCCGAGGATGGCTGGAGGTGGCCCTGAGGACGGCACCGCGGTGCATCACCCACATCCACCGGCTCAGGCTCAGCCCTGTTCCCCGACCCCGGAGGTCTCTCTGGGGCAGGGGTCCCCATGGGGGGGGGGGTCAGCAGCAGCCTGGAGCTGGAACCCCCCCGCCCCCGGAGCTGGGGAATCCCAGGGAGGGACACGGGACCTCGCATGTCCTGCTGCACAAGGGGCAGCAGGAAAGCCCCAACGCCATCGCCCACGGGCGCCTCCGGCCATGTCAGGAGGCTGCTGTTGGGAAATCCCCAGTCTGGGGAGCAGGGAGCGAAACGGAGTGGTGGGAGCATGCCACCAGGGCCGGGGACGGACAGACGGACGGGGAGCGGGCTGGGGCGAGGAAGGGGAGGGAGCTGAAGGGTCCCAGTGGGGACACGTCACCAGACCCATTCCTGAGTTACGGCCGGGCTCATGGCGTGACCCAGCACTTCCCCTCCCTCCGCACCGCGCTGTGCCGGGGACCGAGCTGCCCCGCGTCCCTTGGGGGGGGGGGGGCTGTAAAGAAGGGGGGTGGGGGGGGGGTCAAGTGACCAAGTGCCAGCCGGGGAAGCCCGTGGTTCTGTCCCCAGCTGCAGCGTGACTTCATCTCCCAGTCCCCGCCGGTGACTCAGGGCCCTTCTGCTCCAGCTGGTTGCTCCTCCCCGCACATCACGTCATTTTGGGTTTCCCAGGGACCCTGACCCATCCGCGGCACTCAGCCCCCACATCCCCCCCCCCCCCCCCCCCCCCCCCCCCATGGCTCGGGTCCCCTTTGTGTGGGAGGCAGCTGGGGTGGGCAGCAGGGAGCCCGTCTGGTCCCACCTGCTTTTTGGGCTGCAGACGATTTGTTTGCCCTCTCCGAGCAGCCACGGGCAGAGCTGGGGTCACCCGGCAGCTGCTGCCGTCACCAGGGCTGTGACCACGGCCAGGGCTAAGTGACCTGCCCTGGGGTGTGAGGTTGGTGGCGTTTGGTCAGCCCAGGCTCGCTCCCCGGCTGAATCACTGCCCGCACGCCGTGCTGCATGCCCTCATCCCCCAGCCCAGCCCTGCGTTACGAAACCCTGCAGGGCTGGAGGCACCTCCGCCCCATGTCCCTTGTCCCATGTCCTGGGGGCTCAGGGGGTGCTGAGCATCACGGAGATGGGGCTGGCAGTGGTGCTGGGTCCCCGCTGCACCCACCCACCCTCTCCCTTCTGCCTTCCAGCTCTGCGTGGAGTTCATCAAGGACACGCTGAGCGTGGAGCAGGTCTGCGAGGCGCTGCAGGTGAGCCGTCCTGGGCGCCCCTGGTGCCAGGGGGAACAGTGCCTGGGTCCCTCACGTGGGCAACGGGCCATATTCGGGGCGGGGGGGGGGCACCAGTCTGGGGAAAGACCAGTGACAGCTTCCCAATTAGCGTCACGGAGGGTAAAAATAACCTTGCCTGTTTTGGGGCATGAGCTGGCCTGGCCCCCCCTGCCCTCGGCTGCATGGTGAGGCTGGGTTTCCCTCCCCTCCCAGCCCAGCAGCCCTCCTGTCCCCTGGGGATGTCCCACTGGGGCTGCAAGGGCCGCCGAGGCCATCAGAGTGTGGCAGGGCAATGTCCCCAGGACATCGTCCCCCACACAGGGCCACCCAGAGCTCCTCAGTGCAGGGATATTGCAACCATTTGTGTGCAACTGGGAGGCACTGGGTTTTTTTTGGAAATCCTCAAGGTTTTCGGGGCCAGTTCCCAAAACCCTGCTGAGATATAGAGAAATGCTCCCAGGACCGGCCCCACACTCGTGATCCTGCAGATCTCTGCCACCTCCCGAGGCCTGAAGCGATGCCCCTGGGGCGAGATGCTGGCCCTGGCGTGCAGAAGCGCCCGGCGCACGTGGTACCTGACCACCGTGGCGTAAACAGAGCTAAAACGGGCTCAGAGGAAACAAACAGAAAACCCCAAAACCCCAGAACAAAACAAACCTGAAGAAAACATCTCGCTCTGCCCACCCCCAGCTTGCGTCAGCGCTGGTCCCAACTGTGGCAGCAGGGCAGGCGATGCTGCACAGCACCCAAACACCCCACACGCATGGGCAGACACCACGGGGGGGGGGGGGGGGGACGAGGATATGTCCTGGTGCCCCGAGAAGGGCACAGCAGTGGGCAGAGCCAGCCCAGGGATGAGCTTTGTTCCTGGGGGAGGAGAAGAGCACCCCAAATTCCTGCTACAGTGGGGAATATGGATACAGGGCAGGCTGGGGGGGGGGTGGCAACAGGCAGCGGGGGGGGGGGGGGGCTCTCTGTAGGGCTTTTTTTGGAGGGGGAGGGTCTCCTTCCTGCCCTGGGCCCCCTTGCAGGTGTCCGTGTTGTCCCACAGGCTGCGGTGACCTACGGGCAGGCGGACCTCCAGCAGCACTGCCTGGCCTTCATCGAGAGCTGCACTGCGGTACAGCCATGGGCTATGGGGGGACCCGAAATGGGGGCACGGCAGGGCTTGGGGAGCAAATGGGGACACGGCATGGGGTAGCCAGGGGAGCAGGGCTGTGAAGATGGGGTGGCTGGGGGCAGGGGAGAAAAGGGACCCACTGGTGTTTGGGGGCAGGGGGGGAGATGCTGAGAGCCGCGTAGGGGATGGCAGATGGGATCAGGGTCCTGGGGTGCAGGATGGTGTGAAGGAGGGGGTCGGGGTGGGTGCTGGTGCCAGAAGTGATCTTGCAGGAGGTGGTGAGGACGCGGGGCTTCCACGAGCTCTCCGACGCGGTGCTGGCGCGGGTGCTGCGCAGCGACCGGCTGGCCGTGGACGAGCTGGACCTGGTGCAAGCCGTGCGGGAGTGGGCGCACGTCAGCTCGGTGAGTGCAGCACAGCGGGGTCGGGGGGGGGGGGGGTTCCCAAAACACCCCCCCCCAGTGCCTGATGGCTGTCCTGCAGGCCGTCCTGGAGCGCCCGGTGCCCGAGGTGGCCGCCCTGCCCGTGCGGGAGCTGCGCCTGCCCTTGCTGGCACCCAGCGAGCTGGCGACGCTGGAGAGCCACAACCAGCGGGACCTGCTCATCCCGGTGAGCTGCTGCGCCCTCTCCTTGGAGGGGCTGGATTTTGGGGGGGCTGGAATGTCGGTGCCACACTCATGTCCCCATCCCCCTCCCCACCCCAGGTGGAGAGCATCGCGGCAGCCTGGCGGTCCCACGCGCTGCGGCGTGGCAGCGGGGTGCCCGCCCGACTCTGCCGGCCCCGGCGCGGCACGCGGCCCCGCGAGCACCACCGGCACCTGGACCCACAAACCAAATAGGGGCCGTGCCCTCCCCAGCCCCACCGGGGGGGGGCTTGGGGAGAGGCAGTGCCCCTGGCTGGGTGCTCTGCAATGGCTGTGGGGTTGGGCACTGCTGGAGCGTCAATAAATCGCTTTTTCCCACTTTGGGATCAGGGCAGGATACGGGGTCACCCCCGGGTGGGGGCTGTGGGGCAGCTGAAAAAAGGGATGTGGGCTCTGTGGGGCCGGAGTTGGGTTATGGGGTGGGTGGAAGGAAGCCTAGGCACCCACACAGGGTGCGTGGTGACCCCAGGGGGCCGCAGGGTTGCCCTTTATCCCAGCCCCACCGCTGGCCACCCAGCCAGGTCCCATCCTTGCCGGGGCCGTGCTGCCCTCCCCCGGCAGCGGGGCTGCGCTGCAGCAGCCGGCGAGCAATGGCACCAGGACCGACCCCCCCCCCACCCCCCCCGTGGTGCTCAGGAAGCAGGGAGCCCCCAGCCCCATGCCAGGCAGCGCCTGGGCTGCAAAATCCCCCCCACGGCTGTTGCACACCCCCCCCCCCCTTTACACAAGCAGCTGCGTCTACCCCAACCCCCCCCCTCCAGCTGTGCCCCCCCAGGAGACAGGGTCAGACACGGCGGGTAATTTATATATAATATATATATTTACTCTTTAAAAATAAACCTTCGGTCCCCACTACCGCCTGTACAAACTACAAAAATAAACCTTTGCTCTCTTTGATATAAATAACTTAGATGGCATTGGGGGGGGGGAATAAAGGAGGGGGGGGGCTGCCCGCCGTGCCCACGCCTGGCACGGGGACGGGGACCCCGGGGCCACCCCAGCTCAGCGGCAGTGTCCGGGGGGGGGGGCCAGGGCGGCGGGCACGGCAAACACCGCTGGAGTTAAAGTGCTGGGTGACGGCGCGGATGGTGCCCGGGATGGGGACACGGATGGGATTTTTTTTTTGGGGGGGGGGGGGGGGGTGGCAGGGAGGGGTGGCCCTGTTTGCACGGGAACAGGGCGAGAAATTAGCTTTCCCAGCTGGATGTGCCCGGTGGCAGTGTGGGTGCCCTTTGTGGGGGCAGAGCACGTGGGACCATGGCCGTGGGACATCCCGGGGGCTTGGCACAGCAAGGCCCCCCCCCCCCCAAAAAAAACCCTGCCTGTGCGGTGGCAGCAACAGGCCCCCCGGCACATCCCCCGTCTCCATCCCTCCCGTGCTCAACAGTGGGGAAACTGAGGCACGGAGGGGGCGACGTGGCCGCCCAGCACCCTGCAGAGGTGGGGGGGGGCACGACCCAGGTCTGCGCCCCTGCCCCGGGGGGGGGGGAAGGGGGGAGCCCTGCACTGGCAAAGGGTCTGCCCCCTCGCTGCCCGAACCCCGGGCAGCCGGGCGAGGCCGTCGGCTGAGAAATAAATCTTTTAAAATAAGCTTAAAAATATATATCTCTCTATAGATAAGTTTCCCTTTGCAATAAATAAAGGTGTTGGGGGGGGGTGCCCACCCTGGGCTCTGGGGCTGCCCCCCCCGTATCGGGAAGGGGGGCACCCTGGCTGGGCAGCCCAGCAGGTGGCCCAGGGAGGGGGGTCCCAGGAGGTGAGGGGGGGGGGGGGGGCAGGCAGTGACCCCCACGCACGCAGGGGAGGGTGGCGGGGCAGAGGGCTGGGCGCTGAGCCCGCCGTGCCAGCAGCTCCAGAAACAGAGGGGGGGGGTTAGTGCTTCCATTTCTGGGGGGGGGGCACAGGCCCGGGGCAGGCTGACCCCAAGCCCTGGAGGTGTGTGTGTGTGTGGGGGGGGACACAGCGTTGTCGGCACAGCCCCGGGCAGGGGACGGGTGGCACGGCACGGCCTGCACACAGCTTGCATAGAAATGCCAGCCTGCCCTGCCGAGCCCATTTGCGGGGTGGGGGGAGGCGCGGGGGGGGCGGTCCTCCTCGGCCGAGACCGGGGCATCGCCGCGGGGGCGATTAGCAGCACGACGCGGGCGACCCCGCTCTGCACCCTCTGCGCCCCTCCGGGTGCTGGGAGACGCCAGCAGCCCACGAGCCGGTGCCATCCGTGGGACCGGTGACCTGCGGAGAGACAGCAGGGGCTCAGCTGGGTACCCAAAAACCCACCCTGCACCCCCCCCCCCCCCCCAATGCCGTGCACCATCCTGCAGCAGTGCTCGCAGCCGGTTAGCGCTGCCGGGGCGATTTGGCACCTCTTGGGCTGCTGCTGCCACCGGTCCCCGCTGCAGGGGACAGAGGGGACGCCCGTGTCCCCAGCTCACCTAGCGCCGGGCGCCCGCCCCGTGGCCTCCCAGGCTCTGCATCTCGAAGGCTTCGGGCACGGCGCTGGGCACGCCGGGCTCCTCCAGGCTGTCCGCCTCCGCGCCGAAACCGGGGTAGGAGCCGGGCAGCGTGGGGTGCAGGGCCACCGTCACCGAGGCGGTGGCCGTGACGGTGGTGTAGCTGCCAGCGGGGCCCTGCAGGTGGGTGCTGTAGGAGGGCAGGGTGGCCCGCGGGGCTGGCCAGGTGCCGGGCGAGCAGGGCTGGCCCGGCCGTGGCGGTGCCGTGGGGCGCGGATAGTCTCTGGGCGGTGCGGGGCACGGCTCCCCGAAAGGCAGCGGGGGTGCGGGCTGGGGTGGCTCCTTCTTCCCCTGGACCTCCGGGCTGTCCTTGTAGGGCTTCAGCACCTGGGGTGGAGAGGAGTGGGGTGTGTGTAGGGGGGCTGAGCATCCCCAGCGACCCCCCAGCACCACCCTGCCACCCCACAGGGGACCTGCGTGTCCCCGTCCCCCAGCTCCATCCGGCCGCCGGCCCCCTGATGGAGACACTCACGGTGATGCGGGGGAAGCTGGGGTCCTTGCCGGCCTCCAGCAGGATGTGTGCCGGGGCGGGGGGCACGATGAAGGGTCCCCGGGGGCTGCCCGGCCCCACGCCGTCCCCGTAGCACTCCGTGTCCGAGGTGTCGGTGAAGGCGGCGGGCCAGGCTGGGGCACGGCGGATGTACAGACCCCCGGGGCCGAGGCACGGGGACACCGGCTCCGGAGGGGGCAGGCGGGGGCCGTTATCCAGGGGGGATGCCTGGGAAGAGAGGGGACAGTCAGAGGTACCAGGGACACGCAAGGATGCGGGGAGTGTGGGGTGGCAGGGGGCACGGGGTGATGGAAGGATGGGGTAAGGGATTTGTGGGGTGAAGCAGGTACAGGGAGAAGGGGATATGGGATGAAGCAGGGATGGGGGCAAATGGGGACGGGACAATTGGATATGGGGCAAAGAAGGGATGGGCAAAGCACGGGTGATGGCAAAGAGTGAGGGATGGGCTGAGGGGAGTACGGGACAATGGGCGTGTGGGGTGAATTTAGGACTGGGCAAGGCAGGGATGGGTGTAGGGTGAAGGTAAGGTGTGGGACGACAGGGGAAGAGGAAAGGTGAGGGTCTCCTACCTCGGGGGGTGGTCCGATGACGGAGAGCAGGACGGGCAGCAGCACCAGCCCGTTGAGCAGCCCCAGCAGCGTCAGGATGGTGAGCACCGCAAAGAAGTACCTGCATGGGGGGAGGGCAGGGGGCTGAGCGAGCAGTACCCCCAACCCTAAAACACTGCACACCCCAACCCCATGTTCCCCGTTCCCTCTGGGAGCCCCACGTCCCCCCCTGTTCCACGCAGGACAGGGACATGTCCTCACGACCTGCCCCATGTCCCCACCACCACCAGCTGGGGGGGGGGGAGGCTGCCACGCTCCCCAGCCCCCATTGCCACAGCTTTTTGGGGGGCAGCAAGCAGCCGTCCCCGCACCCAGTGGGGCACCCGGCGCTCACCTCATGATGAAGTCAAACTCGGAGCCGGCCAACATGAGGACGCCCAGGAGGGTGGAGACGGCGCCGTCCATCACGGGGGCGAAGGTGTGCTCCAACGCCGCGGCCGAGCGCACGTTCCTGCTCCCTGCTGCTGTCAGGAAGCCCTGCGGAGGGTGGGATGGGGTCACGGGGGGCTCGTCCCCACATGCACGTGGGGCGAGGGGGTCAGCAAGGCTGGGGGTGGGAATTGGGGTGCCCCGTAAGCAGGTAGGGGTCTGTTGTCACTCACCAAGGCCACGTGGACGGTGAACTCCACGCCGATGCCCACCGAGGCGATGAGGATGACCACGGGGATGGCGCTCAGCTTGATGCCCATCAGCCCCATGATGCCAAACAGCTCCACTGCCATCATGGCCAAGATGGAGACCTGGGGGGCAGCGGGGTCAGTGGGGGGGTGGCTCTGACCTGCGCATGGCCTGCCCGACCCTACAGGCTACATATAGGGCATCCTCACCCTATTGCCCCATCCCGCTCACCTGGCGGTGTCCCTCTGTCCTATATAACAGGGGATGCCCTCACCCTTGTGTGCAGGGATGTCCCCAAACCCCTGTTCCATCCATCCAGTGTCCCCGATTCCTCCTGACGGGTGTCCCCCACCCACCACCACCTCCATGCGGCAGTGCGCATACTCACGATGATGCCGGCCGTCCAGGGGTTGAGCAGCAGCAGGGCGCAGACGAGGAAGGTGCAGGCCAGCAGGATGCTGATGGCCAGCAGGAACCAGTGGCGCAGGCCGATGTACTGCTCCCAGAAGAGGAAGGGGTAGCCGCTGGGGTAGCTCAGCACCCCGTGGCGCTGGGCGGCCTCCCGGCAGATGGCCCGCACGCTCTCGATCGCCTCCACGAAATCAGCCGTGCGACGCAGCCCGCTCAGGTAGAAGGGGAACTGGGCGAACTCCAGTGGCTGGGCTGCTGGGACTGGGGAGGGAGGAGAGCACGGGGTGGGCACGGGCAGCACGGCGGCCCCAAGACGCCCACCCCAGCCTGGGTGCAGCCAGGATGCGTGCCTGGGCACCATGGGGTTGGGGAGCCCTTGAGGGGGTGAGCGGGGAGCAAAAGGGGGTGCATCTCTATCAGGGGATGCTCATGGGATGAGGGAAGGAGCAGGGAAGGTGCCCCACGTTTCTTGTGGGGCAGGGAAAGTGGAGTCCTCTGCCAGGGGAGGATGCTGGGGGCCGCAGGGATGCCGCCAGGCGCTCACTCACTTCGCAGGTTCTCGCCCGTGGTGTCGTACTTGTCATGGATCCACTCGGGGGGCGGCGGGTAGAAGTTGGCCTGCGAGGCGGCGAAGCCCAGGGGGTCGTTGCTGGCCCACACCGTCAGGCAGATGTAGAAGGTGTCCGGCGGGATGATGCCGTTTTCGTCCACCAGCCGCCGCGTGGTCAGCTGCAGGGGCGAGCAGGACAGGCCATGAGCAGGGCGCTGGGCACAGGACATGGCACAGCCCCGTGGCTCCATCCCCAGCCCCGTGGCTCCATCCCCAGCCCCGTGGCTCCGTCCCCAGCCCCGTGGCTCTGTCCCCAGCCCCGTGGCTCCGTCCCCAGCCCCGTGGCCACCCACCTGGTTGAAGTTGAAGGGCTCCTTCTTGTTGCCCGTCTGGATGAGGAGCTTGTACGCCAGCGCCCCGTCCTCAGAGCCGTTGCGGTAGCTGTCGTGGGTGATGCGCCCGGCTTGCCAGTCCCTGTCGAAGGTGGCCTGGAGCCCTGGGGACACAGCGTGGGGTGTGAGCATCCCTCGGGGCATGCCTGGCATTGCTGGGCACCTTGTGGGCACCACACAACCCTGGGGGCTCCCAGAGGATGCCAGGCACCCGCGAAGGTGTGCAGGCTGGGGAGGGGGTCCTTGGGCAGGGGAGGGCACGAGGAGGAGGGCAAGGGGTGCCCCTCACCTCGCAGCCAGTCCTGGAAGTAGTGGAGCCACATCTTGGGCAGGTCGTGGTTGCCCTCGCGCACCACGTACTTGACGGTGCTGAAGGCCTGGTGCAGGCTGAGCAGGGCGGCCTGGGCGCCCGGGTAGTGGAAGCCGCCCTTGGTGACGATGAACATGTTGTAGAAGGAGAAGTACTTGAACTGGGCCGAGATGAAGGCGTGCGCCTTGGTGTCCCGCGGCACGATGTCCGTCAGGTAGAGCCCGTCGTGCACCATGGTGGTGCCGTAGAGGCTCAGCCCCAGCAGCGCCAGGAAGAGCACCACCACCACCGCCTGCGGGGACAGCGGGGTCAAACCAACGTCCCCCGCCACCCATCCCCATCGTGGGGCGGCCGTCCCGTCCCCGCCTCACCTTGGTCTGGGTGCGCAGCAGGAGCGGGGCGTACTTCTCGCGGGCGAAGTCGGAGAGGCTCCAGCGGCAGAAGGGCAGGGGCACGCACTCGCGCCCGCCCTTGGCCTCGTCCAGCTGGGCCAGGAGGTCCCGCGTGGAGCTGGAGGGGGTGAAGACCTGCGAGCCCAGCGGGTCGGCGGGCGGCAGGAGCACGGCGGGCGAGGTGCACACCTGGGAGGTGGGCGGCAGGACGGTGACGATGTGGTGGCCCGAGGGGTCGCACTGCGTGAAGGCCTGCACGGTGGTGGTGATCTGGGTGCTGGTGGCCACGCCGGGGTGCCCGTAGGGGGACGGGTGGGAGGCATGGTTGTCGTTGGCGTCTGCGAACTCCTGGGGTTGGATCTGGATGACCCGTGAGGAGCAAGGGCTGCGGGGAAGAGACAAGGGGATGGTGATGGCAGGGCTGCCCACGTAACCACTGTGGGGGACACATGAGGGCCAGCCCCATCCTCTGTGGTGCCGGCAGAGGCGGTACCTGTAGAAGCAGCAGAGGATGTCGAGCCGGCGCTTCTCCCGCCGGTGCAGGTCCATGCTCAGGATGGCGGGGAAGATGAACAGCACCATGGCAAAGTTGAAGACCACGACCACCGCTGCCTGCGGGCAGAGGGACGCGTCAGAGCCGGGCCCTTCCCACCCCAAGGATGGGGTCGCTGCTCCCCAGGAGGGCACCGGGGCCGTACCTGGATGGAGAAGGCACGCAGGGCAGGGATGGGCACCAGGGCTGCCATGAAGAAGGCGATCATGTTGCTGACGGAGGTGAGAGCCACGCTGGTCCCCGTGCGCCTCAGGCACTCGCCCGTCCGCTCCTGCGGGGCACAGAGGGACACGGTGACGAGGGAGCGCGGGGAGCAGCCGGGGAGCCCCGGGAGCAGGGCTCGGCGCTCACCTTGAAGGGGACGTGCTGGCTGGTCTCGGTGAAGGCGTGAGCCAGGAGGAACATGTCGTCCACGCCGATACCGAGGGCCAGGAAGGGCAGGACCTGCCGGAGAGCAGCCAGTGTCGGCACGGGGACGGTGTTGGCACGGGGACGTGGCCACCGCCCGGGAGGAGGGGACCCAGGGCTCTTCCCCCAGCACCTACCTGCGTGGTGGCCGCGTTGAAGGAGATGCCGAGCAGCGAGCAAAGCCCCAGGCCGGAGGCCACGGAGAGGGCCACCAGCAGGACCCCGGCCAGGCCCACGGCCCCCTGGGACTTGGAGCAGTCCCACCGCAGCATGGTGACGCAGGCGTAGGCCAGCTGGAGGAGCGCAGCGGGTTAGCGGGGATGCAGAGGGGAAGGAGGGATAGGGATGGCAGGGGATGAAGAGGGGGGGTGTACGCACCATGAGAAGGTAACCCCCGGCCACCCGGATGGCGCTGACGTCGGAGAAGGACTTCATGATGTCGTTGAGCGTGGTGGTGGAGAAAGCATGGACGCTCTGCGTGGCGTTGGGCGGGATGGAGTCCTGCGCCAGCTGCAGGGCATGCCCCCCGTTAGACAAGACCCACGTCCCCCCATGAGAGGACCCAGGGGCTGAGCATCGCCTCCGAGGGTGCTGGGGACCCGCAGGACCATGAGAGCGTGGTGCCAGGACCCACGGCCACGTGAAACCGAGGCAGAAGGGGCGATGCTGTGCTACACAGGGGCTGGGGGCTGTCCCCAGTACCCACCTCCACAAATTTCCTCTGCCAGGCCTCCAGGATGGCACCCGCCTTCTCCTCGCTCCAGCTGATGTCGTGGATCTCGTAGTCGTCCTTGAAGTGCTCGAACAGCTGCCGGGGGCTCATGAGGAGGAACATGGTCTGCAGGGCCTCGGCGCTGGGGGACACGCACACATCCCGCTGGGACCGGCTGCGGCACCCCGTGTCACAGGGGTGGGTCCCCCCCAGCCCCACGGGGACACCTGGACCCTGTCCCCTTTGTCCCCAGCCTTGCTCCAAAGCACTGACCCCTCACCAGACATGCTCCCAGATTACCCTCTTACAGTGGGTGCCCTTGGGTGCTGGATGAGGCCACCGTGCCCCAAACCATCCCACGGGCACCACGGCAGGGACCCCGCACCGTGCCCGGGGACCCGCGTGCCATGACAGCTCGTACCTCAGCAGCTTGCCCTGGGAGTCTTTGGTTGTGCCACCTAGGATCAGCTCCTCTTGCCAGCGCATGAATTTCCTGGAGAAGCCGTGGCAGCCCCCCGAGAGCTCCGCCGGGATGTCGGGGCTCTGCCGGCAGAGGGGAGGTGGCATCAGAGGTGTGGGACAGGCAGGAGAGCAGCGAGACCCCGGTCCCCACGGGACGTCACCTACCTGCTGGCTCTGCTTGTTGGGGGCGCTAGGGGGACACTGGGGGTCCCGGGGGTCCAGGCAGGGCCGCTCCATGTAAGCCTGCCCCACCTCTGCCTTGTCCAGCAGCTCCTTGAAGCCTTCCAACGACGTGAACTGCCCCAGCTCCTCCATCAGCTGCAGAGGGTCCAGATTGCTCCACTGGATGTCAGGGCGGCCCCTGCGGAGAAAACAGCACGGGGGATGCTGAAACCCCCCACCTCGAGACCCTATTCCATGCGTGGAGCGGGGCTGGCACCCCAAAATCCCTGAGGGGGTGCCCCAAAGGCAGAGTGAAAGGATGTCAGGACGCCTGCCCGCGGCGTCCCCGCGCCCCAGCGCAGCGGGCCGTGCCCCGAGTCAAGTAGCGTGCCTGATCCTGTTAGGCTGGGACAAAGGGGGGCAGCCGGCCCCGCGCGCCCCGCTCCGTGCGAGCAGTCAGGGCGATTACTGCCCGCGGGCTAACGTCTTGATAGCGGGGAGGGGATGCTGCAGCCCGGCCGGCCCTAAAGCTGGTGGTTTTGGGGCTTTGCTGAGTGGGGCAGGACGGAGAGCAAGGCTGTGCCGGGAGCTTGGGTACCCGCAGAAAGGGTTTTTTTTCCATACGCGCTGATCCAGACCCGCTCTGTCCCAGCTCCAGTGGCCACGCTGCCCAGGGCCGGCTCCCTGCCTCACCCGGCTTCTCTCTGAGACAGAAAGGCCGCCGGAAAAAAAAAAAAAAGCCAACAAACCCAGCCCAGCGCTGCAAAGAGGCGAAGAAAAAGCCCCAAGCGAGTGTGGGCTCTGGGGAGAAATGCAGCCTAATAATTCATGAAGGCTGGCTGGGCCGGAGCCGGGCGCTCGAGATTCCCACATACCAACCGGAGCTGCTGCCGCTTCCAAAGAGAGCCCCTTTTATCTGCTTTCGCTTGCTTCACTGAGCCAGGGCAAATCCTTTTGTCTTTCCATAGATTGCCGCTCTTTGTTCTCCCAGCTCCCGCCCCGCTCACCCCTCAGAGCCTTAAAAAGGGGGAAGAGTCCCCGGGCTGCCCGGCCTGGGTACCGCTGCGGGCAGAGGTGGCTCCTGCCCCTCCGCGGTGCCACCCTACAGCCGGGCACCCGAGCACGGGGACCCGCTGCAGCCCCCGATGGACAAAGCCAGCGGCGCCCCGCTTGCTCCTGGTCCGCTTCGTTCCCCGCTCCGGCCGGGCTGGGGTGGATGATGCAGGGTCTGGGGGGGGGGGTGTGAGGGGACAGCCGGTGTCGTCCCCCCCCCCCCCCCCAGCGCTGGCTGGGCACGCTGAGGCCCCTTTCCCCTCCTCCCGTCCCGCAGCAGCCTGAATAAGGCCACTATTTCATCTGTTTGGCAACGGGCAGCTTTCAGAGCAGCATTAGCATGAGAAAGCGCGGGGCTGCGTTTGCTGACAATGCACAAGTCTGCCCGGGCTCTCCCGGACAAACACGCCTGTAAACAGAAGGAATGCAGCCCCCCCCCTTCACCCCCCCACCCTCCCGGGCCGGGGACCTGAGCACAGAGGGAGCAGCCCCAGGCACCTGCGTGTG
Organism: Anser brachyrhynchus; assembly: GCF_964034855.1. NCBI lineage: Eukaryota > Metazoa > Chordata > Aves > Anseriformes > Anatidae > Anser > Anser brachyrhynchus. The sequence continues at coordinate 10,511,854 of NC_137702.1, read as the reverse complement.
GTGCCCGCACCTCTCTGTCCCCACGTCCCCGTCCCCGGTGGGGTGGCAGCACCCGCTGCGGGGACGCGGCGGTGCCACCGGGACCAGCCAGGTGGATGCAGATGGGGACGCGTCCCCGGTGCCACAGCCCCGTGGTGTCCCCCCCCCCAGGCCCCCCGCACACTCACGGGAGGTAGGCTGAGCCTCCCTGCAGCTTGGCCCCTTCCCAGAAGCAGTCCAGCGGCGTCAGGATCACGCAGGGGAACAGCTTCTCAATCATCTGCGGGAGGGAGAGAGGCGTGAGGGGTCGGCGGGGACGCGTCGTGCCCTCCCAGCTACCTGCCCAAATCCACCCCCCTCCCACGTGGAGCTGGAGGTTTGGGGGTTGCTTGCAGCATCTGGTGCTGGAAACTCCCCTGTGGCCCGCTTCTCGGGGGGGGGGGGTTTACCACGATGCAACCCCACCGACCAGCCATGGGGTGCCCGATGCCACGCGCGGCCAGGACTCACCCTCTCGATCATGCCGTTCTCGATGATGGGGACGCCCGACTTGTAGCAGATCTTGTTCAAATCCCATGATCTGCAAAGGCAGGGGGAGGGCGTGAAGACAAGCTCCAGCCCACGGGAGGGCGAGGGGCACGGCAAGGTTGGGGGGGGGGGGGGGGGGGACACACGGGGCACGGCGGGGGTCCCCGTCCCTGTCCGGAGCCGGACTCACTTTCCGTACAGCGAGACTTGCACTTTGCTGGCAGCCAGGGCCGCCTCGAGGTGGAGCTGCAGGGCCTCCTGCGTCAGGATGTTCTCCCCTTCCCGCTTCGGGGTCTGGATCAGCATCTGGGACGTGTAGACGGACTCCTCGCCCAGCTTCTCCTTCGTGTAGCGGAGCTCCTGGCTGACGCGGCTGCCCGCTGTGGGGGGGACCGCGGGGCGCTCCGTGAGCACCGAGGCCACCCCAAAGCCCTGTCCCCCCAACACCCTGCCCATAAGGGACGCCCGGGGAAGCGAGCTGGCCCTGCAGCGTTAATTAGGTGGTGCCACCAGAACCCAGGAGACTTCTCGCCACGGGGGTCCACAATTGCTCCATCCTCCGTGCGCCTGCACCCCAGGGACCCCAGGGCTGGTGGCCTCAGGAGCCTGCACCCAGCACCCACGCGGACACTTCCAGCCTCAGTTGGCTTTGCTCTCCCTGAACCCCCCCGCACAGCTGGAGAGGTGGACATCATGCATCCACCCCACCCGTCGTGGATGCCCAAGACCACCGGTCCCTGCAGGGGCAGGGCTGCTCTGGGAGCACCTGGGGACAGAAAGGTGCTGGGGGGCTCCCCAGCCCTTCGGCACCTCCAGCAAGCGGGACCCCAGCACCCCATCACCCACCGGGACCCATCCCTGAAGGCATCGCAACAGCTCTGCAGCCAACGGGACCGACGTTCCCCCAGAAGGCACTGACTTCATTTGCAGTCACACGCATTTATTTACAGCGCCTACAGCACCCGGCCACCCTGCTCCCAGCACCCTCCATCAGGGGGAGGACTCCGGATGAAGCCCCCACCCCGGTGCCACCCACTGAGGACACCCCAAGCGCCGCAGGCAGCCGGGGGCGCTGAGCGCCCTGCCACATCCCGGGGCGGCTCCGCTCTCGGGGGGCCGGATCCTGCCCAGCGCCGGGGCAGGATTCATCCTCGCCGGGACGCTCCCTCGGCAAGAGGCCGGGGCCCCGGCGGGCCTGGCCCCCCGCCAGCACCGAGGAGGCCAGAGCAAGACCGCAAATAAGCAGCAGAATCTTCCCTTTTAATGACTTATTATATGGGTTGGTGGTTTCTTTTTTTTTTTATTATTATTTATTTTTGATTTTTTTTTTCTCTTCTTTTTTTAATATATTTTCCTTGCTTTTTGGGTGGCGGGGGGGGCGCCTTTATTGTTCCTGGCTGGGCTGGGGAGCAGCTGGTGTCCATCAGATGCCAGTTGCGATGGAGGTCGTGCCAGGGCTGGGGAGTAAGGCGGGGGGGGGGGGGGGGTACACACGGACACGGCCTTTGTGTGCGTGTGACAGAGGGGACGTCGGCGCCTGGGGGCTGGGGACAGGAGGAGGGTGGGTGCCGCGGGGGGACCGTCCCCTTCCCTTCCCTTCCCTTCCCAGCAGGCTGGGAGGTCGGGCGGGAGGTGCACCGAGCTGCTCTGATCTCGGCCGTGCCACCCACGCCGAACCCGCACGGATGGGTGGGGGGGCTTGGGGCTAAGGGAGGGGGGCTGGACCCGGCCCCACGGCCGCATCCTGAGGGCCGCATCCTGCTGCGCCCCGCGGGCAGCGCTGCGGGAGGAGCCGCACATCTGCGACCCCCCCCCTTCTCCAAGTAAAAAAAAAAAAAAAAAATTAAGAAAGAGAGAGAGAAAATAAAAAGCCGTCCCTTGTAATTAGTGTTAATTTGGAACAGGGCACTGCGAGCCGTCAGCAAGCTTCAAAGGCAGTGAGGAAGCCTCAAATTCCAACACCCTAATTAACCAAAGAGCAACATGAAAAGACAAGGCAGCGCGCGCGGGGCTGCCAAGGACACTTCAAACGGGCGCGCACCCGCCGGACGGCACGGCCGGGCCCGGGGCTGGGAACGGGGCGAGACGCCCCACGCGGCACAGAGCCGGCCTGCGTGCCCCCCCTGCAACAGGGGGCTAGGGGAGGGGGCCGGAGAGCGCCATGATAGCAACAATGAGCACGTTAATGAGGAACTGTATGTAAATTAAAAAAAAAAAATTAAAAAATCTCCAATTAACAAAGGGAGCCCTCGGCTTTTTCATGCAAAAGGCCCTCTGGTTCCAATCAGAGGCCCGGTCCTGCTTGTTAACAGCCCTGCTCCAGCACCCCCTGCACCCACGGGGGGCCGTGGGCCCCCCACTCCCCCAGCCGATGCTCCCCGGCCTCCCACGAGCATCCCCATGGGGTGGAGGTGCAGGGTGCCACGTAGCTCGCCCCGGGGGGTGATGGAGGTTGGCTGCACCCCAAACACCCTGAGGGTGTCGGGAGGGGACACCCACGGTGCCCAAGCTGGTGCCAGGAAGGGGACGGGGTCCTGGCAGCATGGGAGGCCTTGGGTGCAGCGTCCTCCCGCCCACGTGGGAGCCCACCCCGTAATTGGGAGCCCACCCCGTAATTACGGCGTCCGCCGCAAAATTACAGAGCGGGGCGGGAGCCTCCCTGCCCCCTGCCCGGCCACCCTGCCTGCGCTGCCCCCCGCAGCACCTCCCTCCAGCCTCCACTTTTTGGGGATGGGGTGCTTGGCCCCGCTGCAAGCACCCCGAGACACAGCACGGAGGGTTTGGGGTCAGAGGGCCCCAGTTCAGGGCCTGGTGTGGGCACCAGGCCTGGCACATCACTGTGGGGACATCCATGGTGAGGGCAGTGGGACGGGGCAGGCCGCCCACCCCACAGCGGGCTGTCCCCGCTGGGCACAGCTGAAGGGGATGGAGGCGAGGAAGATGGTGGAGGTCACGGAGAGGCACTGAAACCCAGGGAGATGTCCCGCTGGGAGGACCACTCTGTCCCCCAGGGGTGGGTGGAGGCTCAGTCACAGCAGTGCCACCACGCTGCGGATGGGCCCTGGGCACCACCGGCCGCTGTCACCGCTCAGGAGAGCCGGGACCGAGCACGTCCTGTGCTCGGCCTCCAAAAGAGGTCAGGCCCTGCCTGGTGTAACAGGGTGGTGGCACGCGGCGACCAGCGGGGACAGCACTGGACGGGGCCTAGTCCTGGTCCTGGCACTGTCCTAGTGCCACCACCCCAGCAAGGGGGAGGAGGGGGTCCCATGGGGGCAAAATCCCATTGCTGGCACCAGGATGCCAGCTTTCAAGCCCATGGATGGTGGGGAAGGTCACACCGAACCCCTCCTGAAAACGGCACCCCTATGGGGACGCCCCCCCGCCCCCCCCAGCACCCATGTGGCCACCTTGCTGCAACAAGGGGCACCCAGGGGTGCTGACACCAGAGCACAAAGCTGCTCCACAGCACAGTCAAAGCACGTCACCCGCAGGGATCCACACACACCCCCGCATGATTAAACCCCCATGGGGACACCCATCGGTGCCAGCACCACCCCACAGCCCCAGCACCACCCCACAGGCCCATGGACGGGGGTCCTGAGGCACTGGGGGGGGGATGGACATGGACGCCTCGCCACTGTCCGCTTCCCCGTGCCGACCGGCGTGCAAGCCGGAGGCCACCTTCAAAGTGTTGTGGGGCGGATTAGCTGGATTAGGGAGCCTGTGAAAGGACCCATGCTGCTCCGGAGGAAGTCTCGCCGAGGGCGTGCTGAAAGAGCCATTTTTACCTGTCCCGGCCTCCCGAAAAGCCCCGCGGCCCCGTCCTGTCAAAACACGGCCATACACCGCACCGGGGCCATCCCCGTCCCCGTGGGGTGGCAGTAGGGTGTCCCCAGGCACAGGGACCGGGGGGGGGGGGCTGGTGGCTCCACTCCCAGCCCCACAAAAGCACTCCTGACGCTTCCCTAAATAAATACAGCGAAAAGAGGGCTCTGCCTTCAAAAAGCCAGCGGAGGGGGTCAAAAAATAGTAATAATAATAAAAATAAATAAATAAACGGCCCATTTGGGGCCAGCTCCCCATCCGCCGGCCCCGGCCAGCCTTTGTTTATGGCCGGAGCTAAATTAATGTCTTTATTACCCCAAATCCCTGCGTGGCCGTTCCCAGCGAGGCTGAGGGGGGGGCGAGGAGCCAGCAGCGGCGCGGCCGGGACCGAGGGGACAGCGCGACCCCCGAAAAAGGGGGAGAGGGGATTCAGTTGGGAACCATTCACCGCTAAGACTCCTGTCAGCATTGACATAAATTTCCACTGGTGTTGGCATTTAGGCATTTGCCATTTCCATATGTATAGGGCTGCCTGTACTAATTATGCTAATCACCCCCTCTGTTGGCTGCTGTGAAAAATGGCCACATTAGGCACTCCACTGCTTGCTAATGTCACTTAATGTGTGGTTGAAACATACATTCATCCCGCTCTGAATGGTGAAATTTTTCCACATTGCTGGCTTCATTCAGGCAAGAAATGAATTTTTTGAACTCAGACCACTTTTCCAGGCCCGAGGGAGAGGCAGATAATAAAACCCTCTTCTCAGTCCCTCGCGCTGCCCCCTCCCAGCCGCCCAACAGCACTTAAAACGCACGGAGAGCCCCCTCCCTAAAGCTGGGGATATGTCTAAGTTTAAAGGGAAGGAAAAGAATAAAAAACAAAAAAAAAACAACCCCAAAAAAAAAACTTCCTAGGAAAACAAAAATGTATAAGTTGACAAGCAAAGCAAAATGGATACGCGCAGATAAGCCACAGCCATCTGAAAAGAGTCTCCCAGACTTTTTGGTTAATTAGCAAAATTTTCCAGCCCGAAAAGCTGACCGAGCTGTCAAGGAAGGGAAGAGCAAGAGATTTCTCGGTGGCCTCCCAAAGATAAATAAGCGGAGGCAGTCCCCGCCTGCGCCCCATCTTCGGGCCAGTCCCCGGAACGGTGCTTGTGGGGCCGGCGGGGCTGCAGGAGGGGGGCTTTGGAGCAAGTGTCAGAGCCCAGCAAGCCAACAAAGCCTGTTTTTATATTTTTAGGATAACGGGGCGCAGGGACCCCAGCACCCCATGGCAGCAGCACACCGCAGCTCCTTGCTGTTCTCAGCCCCCACGTCCCAAGGACGCCCCCAGACCCTGCCCAAGCCCATGACCAGAAGGGGTCACAGGGTCCCAAAGCCAGGCCAGGAGGGGCCCTGTGGCAGCACCAGAGACCCCTTCCCACCCCGTGGGGTGACACCAGTGCCACCACACGCACGGAGGAGCAGGGGGACCCTGTCCCCACCGCACACCGCCTGGGGACGGAGCAGGGACGGGGCAGCCGGGGCGCGGGGCCGAGCCACCCCGCAGCCCCCCACGCAGCCATCTTGCCCCTCCAAACCCACCCGCTGCCGGCGGCCAGACCACCCACCTCTCCCCGTGCCCACCCAGAAAGGGCCACGGCACCCCCTCCCCACACAGCTGCTGCCCCACACGCATCCCCCCCCCCTTTCCTCCGGGGGTCCCACGCGCAGTGGGGAGCAGCGTGGGAAGGGGGGGGACACGGGGACAGCCTCCCCCTGGGGCAGAAGCGGGGTGGGGAGGGTGCTTAATCCCACCCTCAGCTCTTGCTGGGGATTTCTGCTCCCTGGTGCCCCCCTCGCTGCAGAGGCGGACAGAGCCAGCCCCCTCCATGCAGCCCACCTCCCGTCAGCCCCCGCCACGGGGGCACCCCCTGGGCTGCACCCCGGCTGTGCGCTGGGTGCCAGGAGTGGGTGTGCGGGGGGGACACCCCGTGCCAAGCCCCACGGCAGAGGTCAGGGAAGGACAAAAGCTAGCGGGGAGAAATCTCAGCTTCATGCCCCAAGCTGGGATCAGGGAAGAAAACCCCCCCCTCACCCCCACACCGTGCACTCATCTCCACCCCTCACCCCCACACCCCAGCACATTCGGGGTACCCCTGACCCCTCTGGGAGAGGGACGGGGGCTGCTCCGGGGGGATTCGGCAGCTCTTTGAGAGCGCGAGGGCTGCGCGGGGCGCTCGGCTGTTCCGGTTAGGAATTAACCCGGCCTTCCTTTGAACCAGCCCTCGGCGCTATAAATCAGGCAGGGCCATTCACCACCCAGGGCTCTGCCTCCCCGGAGCTCGCCGCCCCGGCCCCTTGGCCCTACGAACGCCCTGGGAGAGCCGGGAACAGCTGCCAGGTGTCTAGAGGTAACTCAACACTCGCTGCGAGCCGGGGTTTCAAAGCCTGCGAGCGGCTAATTGCTTCGGAGGAGCCTAATTGAACATTTCCACAGTCGGGTCCAATTTATGGGGTGACACGGCCTCCCTCCCGTCTCCCAGGCAGGGACGTGGGTCAGGCGGTAACCCCAGGGCACCGCCAGCACCCCCCGGCCAGACCCCATCCACCCCACGGGGGTTGGGGGAGGTTCACGGGGCTGGGGACCCCCCCGAGCCGGGACAGGGGACCCCACAATTTCCCTCATTGGCCACAGTTGAGAAATACCCCTGGGGGGCAGAGTGGGGGCTGCCCACCCTATTACCCCAGGGGGGGACGGCGACACCGTGCCCCTACCGCCAGGCTCCAGGAGGCTGCGCTCAGCCTCCCGCGGCCTCTGCTCTGCCTGTGGAGGTCGATCCCTCTCCTGGGTGAGGTGGTTTGGGATGGAGCATCACCGAGCTGCACCCCTCAGCCTGTCTATAGACAGGTGAGCGGGCAGGGGCCAGCTTCTGAAGGTCACCAGAGGCTTCCCGTGAGCCTCAACCACCCCACTGCCTGCAAGCAGGGCCACGGGATGGGACCGGGACTGCCTGCCCCTTCAGCACCACCTCGGGGCTGGGAGGGACCACGTTCCTACAAACATCTCCCCACCCGGACAGGGCAGGAGCCTCGGGGGGCTCCCAAGGCTTAGGGGACACCCAGGTTTTGCCAGCCCCGAGCCGCCTCCACCCGGCACCGGGCTCACAGCACAGCGACGCATACGCCAACAACCCCACTGATGGGAGGAAGGGGTGGCCGAGAAAGTCCACGGGATTTTCACATCCTAAAACGCTCAGGATCCAAACGCACGGTCCGGGAAGCTGTCCTGCTGCCCCCGATACTGCACACCCCGCACCAGCGGGACGGGAACGGTGATCAGGGAGGGCTGGGGACAGCCAAGGACACCGGGGGATGCTTTGATCTTGCCAGAGCACGCAGAGGGAGGCCAGCAGGGAGGCCGGGAAGAGGCAAGCACCCGCGGGATGGGAACAGGGCAGGGAGGCAGCCCCAGGGCTGACACGCGAAGCTGAGGGAGAGCAGCAAGTCCGTCCGTCCGTCCTTCCACGCCTTGAAACCACCCCGGCCGCACCATCCCGAGCCAGCACCCCGCAGAGCACCACCGGCACCCCCCTCACAGCAGCGTTGGACCACGGGGGAAAAATCCAGCTCAAAACACCGGGAAGATGCCCTGGCCAGGAGGAAGAGCCGGCTCCTCCGAGAGCTCCCTCGCCGTCCCTGCACCAGCAGGGTGGCATAGCGGGGTGCATGTGCCAGAAAAGACAACTTTGGGGACACCTCCAGCCGTCCCCACAGCCAGCCTTGGCCCCTTCCCCGTCCCGCTCTCCACCCCGACGTGCCGCAAGCCCTGCTCCCTCTGCAGCAGGAGCAGCCACCTCCCCAGCTCCATTTGCAGACGCACCAGATGCTCACCCCAAAAAACAGAATAAAACCCCACAGAGCCCGAGCCACGACCCGGAGCAAGGAAACCGCTTTAGGATCACGTCCCCGCTCCAGCGGCCCCCATCTGGGCCGGGAGGCACCGCCGGGCTTCTCTGCTACGTGGTGCAGGGGAACGGGGCGACGGGGCCGGGAACGGGGCCAAGCACCCCACGGGAGTGGGGAGCAGGTGGGGGGGCTGCAGGGTCGTGGGTGCGAGCAGCGAGGGAGCGCAGGGCCCTTTTTTTTTCTTATATATACATATATATATATATATAAAAAAAAGGGGGTGGGAGAGCAAAGTTGCTTCTATTGTTGAACCAAATCCAAGAGTAGCTGAGGACCACACAGGGAGCGGGGCGTGGGGGAGGAGGCAGCGCTCCCGCACAAAGATGGCTGACACCCCTCCGCTGAGCAACATCTGCCCCGGCACGGCACCCGGCACGGCACCCGGCACGGCACCCGGCACGGCACCCGGCACGGCACCCACGGGCCACCCGCCCCGGCCGGAGGCGGTGGCGGGCGAGCGGCCGGGAAGGGTGCCGGAGGGAAGGCGGGGGGGGGAGCGAGAAAAATCTGTGCTCGCGCTTATTAATAACAAAGGGCCGGGTTTTAGCGAGGGTTCCCCCTCGGAAACGGGGGATTTGCTCCCGGCCTGACCCTGCCCCGCTCCCTGCTCCCCTCCCGGATGCGCTCCGGGAGCCGCGGCCGGGACCGGCCCCGGGGGATGCTCCCGGGCGGGCACCGGGCGGCAGCGCAGCCGGGAGAAGGGGATGTGTGCACGGAGGGGATGGGTGGGGGGGGAAAACAAAAAAAACACGCGTGGGGGGGGACCCGCGTGGGCAGCCCCGGAGCGCACAGCACCGCCGGCGGCACCCCACGTGCGGGGACACCCGGGGGGGGGGAACCCCACGGAGCGGCGCCGCGCGCGGCCGGGATCCCGCAGCCGAGCATCGCCCCACGGCTGTCCCGCGTGGCCGTGGGGGGGGGGGGGGACAAAGCCCGGGGGGATTGGGGACAGCGGCGGCCACGGGGACGGAGACGGGGCCGTTCCCACGGGTGGGCGAGCCCGGGGAGGATTTGGGGGGGGGGGGGGGGGTGGTGGTGGGGGGGTGTCGCCCTTACCTTCCACCCAGAGGTGCTCGATGTCGGTCTCGACGGAGGCCACCCGCAGCCCCACGGCCAGCGCCCCGAAGAGCAGCAGCCCCACGAAGAGCACCTTCCCGCAGTGCCGCTGGATCCGGCAGCCCAGGGCGAAGAGCAGCGCCTGCAAGCGGGCCCGCAGCCACAGCGGGGCCTTTCGGCCGCCGGCCCTGCCCTGCGGAGTAGGGGGGGGGGGGGGGGGACGGTCAGGATTTAGGGGGGGGCTCGCATAAGGGCTCAGCATCCCCTCCCCGGGTGGGATTAAAGGGCTGGGGGGGGGGGGGAAGCGATGCGCCGTGCTGTAGGGCTGGGATGCGGATGCTCCCAGTGAGGACCCCCCCCCCCCAAAAAAAAAAAAATTTTTAAAAATTAAAAATTTAAAGTTATAAAAAATTACTCAAAGCGCTAAAAAGCAAGGGACGGGTGACGCCGGGGGAGCTCTCCCTTACCTCGGGGGCCGGCTTGCGGCGGGCGGCTCGGAGCGGCGGCGGTGGCGGCGGCGGCGCGGGGGGCTCTGCCGGCATGGCGGGGGGCGGCTGCGGGGCGGGGGCACCCCCGCGTTAAGCGGGGCCGAGCGCGGCCCCCATCGGGCTCGGCGGCGCCGGTGGTGCCGGTGCCGGTGCGCGGGGCTCTGCGCCGCCCGCCGCCCGCCGCGCCTCTAAAGGGGGGAGGCGGGGGCGGGGGGCGCCGGGGCCGCGCCGCCGCCGCCGCTCCCATTGGCCGCCGCCGCCGCGGCAGCGCCCAGCGCCCAGCGCCGCTGCCAGGCAACGCAGCGCCCGCCGCCGGCGGCCACACACGGCGGAACCCCCCCCCCACACACACACCCCCCCCGGTACCCCCCCGTGCACACACACACACACACACACACACACACACACACACACAGGCAGGCGGCCCGGGGCGGGGGGGGGGGGGGGGGTGGAGCATCCCTGCCCTTGTTTTGTTGCTTTTTTTTTTTTTGGGGGGGGGGAGCATCCCTTTTTTATTATTTTTTTTAGAGGGGGAGCACCCCTTCCGCTTTTTATTTCGCAGGGGGAGCATCCCTTCCCTTCTTTTTTTTTGAGGGGGAGCATCCCTTCCCTTTAATTTTCGGAGGGGAAGCGTCCCTTCCCTTCTTTTTGTTGTTTTTTTTTGGGGGGAGCATCCCCTTTTTTCTTTTTTTTTTGGAGGGGGAGCGTCCCATCACCTTTTTATTTTGGTGGGGAGCATCCCTTCCCTTTAATTTTCGGGGGGGAGCATCCCTTCCCTTTTATTTTCAGAGGGGGAGCATCCCTTCCCTTCCCTTTTGGCAGGGGGAGCATCCCTTCCCTTTAATTTTCGGGGGGGAGCATCCTTTCCCTTTAATTTTCAGAGGGGGAGCATCCCTTCCCTTCCCTTTTGGCAGGGGCAGCATCCCTTCCCTTTTGATTTTGCAGGGGGAGCACCCCTTCCCTTCTTGTTTTTTTGGGGGAGGAGCACCCCCTTTTTCCTTTTTTTTTTTTTTTTTTGGAGGGGGAGCACCCCTTCCCTTTTATTTTTAATGTGGGAACATCCCTTCCCTTTTTATTTTTGGAGGGGAGCATCCCTTCTCCGTACACATCCCCCCTCAAGGGTGGTGAAGACATACCCCAGAGGTGCCTCTCCCAAAATTGTGGGTAGCCCCTGAATGCTGCCCCAAATGCGCCCCCTCCGTTTCTGCCTTCCCCCACCCCATAAGGCCAACCGTCCTCCCATAACCGCTCCCCACAACCAGGTGTCCCTCCCGTACCCGCTACCCACCCACCATGCCCACGGGACGGGTGTCCCTCCCGAGGGCTGGGTGCCCCCGCCGCATGTGTCCCCCCCCCCCAAGGGGTGTGCGTCCCCTCCTGCCACCCCACAGAATCCCCCAGGGGTTTGGGGGCGACACAGGGAAGGGCTCCACTTTTTGGGGTGCTCACAAAGCGCTGCCACATCCCTGCCGTGAACAGCCAAGTAGGGGGGGGGATACAGACACACAGGCACCCCACGTCCATGGGGCAGGGGAAAAAGGGTAAATGGCTGCAATAATTTGCGGGGTAATTAGGACTTTGCTCCAGCTTTATGGGACCTCTGCACATCCCACGCCCTCCTCGGGTCTTCGGTGGGCAGGCCCGATGCTTCTCCCACCGGTCACCCCCCAGCCCTCCTTGGGGTGGCAGGGGGCTGGTAACAGCGAGGCTCATCCCGCCATCCCCTTGCTGGCCAAAATAGGGTGAAACCCTCCCAAAAAATAACCCGGGTTCCTCGGGCAGCCCCCGGCCTCAGCCCCCGCTGGGCTCTCCGGGCGTCGGCGGCGCGCAAAGGGTTTCTCCCCCGTCCCGCGACAGGCCTGTAGCATCTGGCGTTTCCCCAAATACAGAAGGGAAACAGCTATTCAGCACTTCTTGTGCCTGATTGCTATTAACAGCTCCACCGGCCCTATTCCTCGGTGGACCGGTCCTACCGCTGGGCAGCTGCTGCTTTTTGTAAACTTCGTTTGAAATAACTCGCTCGTCCTCCCTCTCCTCCGGCCCCGTGGCACCGCCGCGTCCCCCTGACCTCCGCTCTCCGTCGCCCTCCTGGTTGGGGCCGGCGGCTTCCACCTGGGGCTCTGCCGGCGCCCGGCAGGTTGCGAAATGGGGCGGATGTGGTTGGGGAGCCTCGGGATGCCCACCGAGCCCCCCGGGACGGTGTCCCGGCCCCATCCCGGCTCGCCCGCGGCAGCACCGGGCTCCCGTGCTGCCCCAGCGTGGCACGGCAGCACGGTCCCTTGAGCATCGTGGTGTGGGGCCGGGTTGGGCACCCCAAATGCCGCAGGGGGTTGGGACAACAACCCCAAGCACAAGGCCACCAGCGGGATTGAAACCCCATCCGGAAAACGCCCATGGGCGGGATAGCGCTGAGCCGTGCCACGATGCCGTGAGCTCCGGGGCAGCCCCGGGTCTGCTCGGTGTCGCGGGCTCCGGGTCCCCCTCGTGTCCCCCAGGGCCACCCGGGAGGGGACCCGGGGCCAGGCGCTGAGCCCCGCGGGACAGCGGCCCCAGGGGAGCGGGAGGGCGCGCGGGGAAAGGCTGGCGCGCGGGGAGGCTTCGCCTGCCGCTTGGTGCTGACCGGCTGTTTTATATCAAGGCGGGAGGGGGGATTTGCTGTTCTAGATGGTATTTTAATGGGCAGCCAGGCAGCTGGAGCCTGGGAGAAGCCTGCTTTACATTGTTTGGGGTTGTAACAAATAAATTCAATTAAAGGCAAATGGCTCCGCGCAGCCCCCACCCTGCGCGGTGGCTCTGCGGCACCAGCGGCTGGGGGAGCGGCAGCCTGGGGTGGGGGCCCAGGGCTTCGTCCCCCCGCCTTGGGGACACCCCCAGGCCTGCCCCTTTGAGATGTGGGGATGCGTCATGAGCTTTTTTGGGATGGTTGGGGTGCAGGGATGGGATTGGGGGCACCACGCCACCCACCCAGCACCCAGAGAGCAGGCACCGGGTTGGGGAGCCCACGCCGCCCCCATATCGTGCATCCCACCCCATGATGCAAACGGGATGGGAAAACCCCCGAGGACACCCCGGGGACGGGCAGCCCCGGCACAACAACGGGGCCCCGGGAGAAACGGAGGTCGGGCAGGGGCAGGGACACAGAGCCAGGGCTTTGCACGGCCGTGCAGCTGGGGGGAAAGCTGAAGGGGACTCGGCGGGGCCGTGCCAGAGCCTCGGCACGCTGTAAACAGCCGCGGCAGCAGCAGCAGCAAGTCCTCTGCCGGGAGCCAGCGCCGGGCGTTTGTTAGTTGGAAACCAGATGGTGCTCGGCGAACCGCCGGCACAGCCCGCCTGGCCGCCGGCCCCAGCCGCGAGCAGGCTCCCGGGGGCCCCGGGGCTTCGCTGCCCGCGGGCAGGGTGGCCGGGGGATAGAGGAGGTGTCGGGAACCCCTTGGCTTGCTCCACGTGGCACTGGGTGCCATGACGGGGTGTCCCCAAGGGATGCCGTGTCCCCAAGGGATGCCGTGTCCCCAAGGGATGCCATTCTCCCCAAGAGATGCCAGGTTCCCAAAGCGATGCCATGTCCCCAAGGGGTGCCATGTTCCCAAGAGATGCCATATCCCCAAGGGATGCCATGTCCCAAAAGGATGTCGTATTCCCAAAGGGATGCCATGTTCCCAGGGGATGCTATGTCCCCAAGGGATACCATGCTCCCCAAGAGATGCCATGTTCCCAGGGGATGCTATGTCCCCAAGGGATACCATGCTCCCCAAGGGATGCCATGTTCCCAAAGGGATGCTGTGTCCCCAAGGGATGCCATATCCCAAAAGGATGTCATATTCCCAAAGGGATGCCATGTCCCCAAGGGATGCCATGTTCCCAAAGGGGATGCGGAAGGAACAGTGGGGTTACAGGTGGGGCATTCACAGCCCCTAAACCCCCACGCACCTCTGTGTGCTACTCTGTGCCTCAGTTTCCCCCCAGCTGCCTGGCGGCGGTGGTGGGGGTCCCCAGGGCAGAGGGGAGGGGGGACAGAGGTTGGTCCTCGAGTCAGAGGCCCCTAGGTCCCCACAAAGAGGGCTGTGGTGTCAGTGGGAAAGGGATGGAGCCCCATCCTCGAGGCCAGGGAAAGCCTTGGGGTGGGAGCGAAGGGGTCCCTGCCACATGCCACTCCACGGGACGCGGTGACGGGGACAGGGCCAGCACAGCCAGCAGGACCCGACACTCCTTCCCAAATCCCGGCTGCCCCAGGGGCAGGTGCACCTCCCATCTCAGCCCAAGGTTTTGGGGGACCGCAGCAAGCGGGCAGGCGGCCCCGGCTGGGGAAGGGACAGGACGGGGGGGGACGGGGACACGGCACCCCCGGCAGCCACGGGGGGGTCCCGCGGTGTTTACAGAGCTTAAAAACCGCCTAAGCCCCGCGAGGCCACGGCGCACAATAGCATGTGGACGTGGTGACACCGGCCGTCCCCACACCACCTTGGAAGACAGAGGGCCCTGCCACCCACCGCCAGCACCGGGATTAATTATGATAATGTAGTTCTTTCCCCCTTTGTCACCCTAATGAATGGGCCCCTTTAGGATTTTAAGGCCTTTGTTTGGTGCCTCTTTACTGCGGTATTGTAGGATGGGGACTAGCAGGTGGCAGGTCCCCAAACAGCCCCTTTTGTCTCCTTTGGGGGCTGTTTTGTGGTGGGGTTGGGGAGGGGGTGCGAGGATGCTGGCTGGGAAAGTGGGGGGGGGGGCTGCAAGGGGGCTCCCGGCCGGGGCCGCAGCGCTCGCCCCATCGGGTCCCAGCGCCCCAGCGCCGTGCCCGAGCCGCCTGCGCCCGTCCCCGCTCGGCGGGCAGATGCCGGGAGCCACCGCCTCAGCGCCGGCCTTGATCTTTTACTGCCTGGGCAAATCAATTACCCGGCAGAAAAGTCCCTAAATCCCACCATAAAACCCGTTTAGCAGCCGATGTGGTGCGGCGGCCGCTGGTAGCGCTGCCTGGGCCCTGGGCGAGCCTCGAGCCCCGCTGCCGGGACCAAGCCCCCGGCCGATCGCTGCGGGGAGGGCAACTGGGGGCTACTGGGGGCTGCTGGGGGCTGCTGGGGGTGGCTGGGGGCTGCTGGAGAGGGTCAGGCATGCAGCGCAGCTCTTGCACGCTCCTCGGCCATGAACAGGGGGCTCTCAGGGGGCCCAGGACCCCCAAGCCGCCCTCCCTTCTGCACCAGCCCTTCCTCATCCCCAGGGTGCAGGCGGGGATGTGCCGCTGCCAGCGGTGGCACCAGGGACCTGGGAAGGGCACAGAGGGGCAGGGAGAGAGGAGAGGGAGGGACTCGGAGGCACCTGGAGGGTGAGGGGCTGTGCACCCTACAGCCACCTCGGGGGGAGGACACGGCTGTGCCTGCTCAGCCCCAGGGGAGTGAGCCCCAAACCTGTGTGTGCCCTAGGGAGGGGATTTTGGGGCCCCGCTGCCTTCCATGCAGCCACACAGGAGCATCCTTAATGCCACAGGGACAACGGCAGGGCAGGGACAACACCAGCGTGGAGACCGAGGGCTGACGTGGCCCCGATCGCAGGCTGGGCTGGGAAATGCCTCCAGGAGCACCGCAAGCACAGGGCACCTCTGCCTGGGGACACCACCAGGTGCCGGGCACTGGAGATCCTTGTGTCCTGCGTCACCTCCCCATGGCACAGGGGACGCCGGCTGTCCCCGTGTCCCCACACACGGGGCAGAGGGATGTTGCGGGGGGGGGGGGGGGGGGGGGGCAGATCCTGGCCGGGCACCGCCGGGGGCTGCGAACCGGTGAGCAGCGGGGTGGTAAAACGGTGACAAGTAATTGGTGTCCCGGCCAGTCCTTTCATGCCGACGCCGTTTTATGGGTGAGGAAATTGCTTGTGAGTCAGGAACACAGGAGACAAATTTAGGAAGTGCTCTCTGAATGTGCCGGGGTCAGGCGCCGAGGCCGAGCGCTTGAAACCTGGGTGGCCTCGGCGCTCGCCCCGCGCACCCCCCCCGGCTCCTCGGCATGGGAAAGCAGACCTTTTATCTTATCACTGCTCTTCCGCCCGCCCCGGCCTCCCCCCGGCCCCCTCCCGGCACAGCCGCTCGCGCCGCAGACACAATGCGAGCCCTGCGCCCGCGGCCCTCCGGGAGCGCCCGGCTGTGCCGGCACGGGGGCTGCCCCCAGCGCCTCGACCCACCCGCCTGCCAGCCCTGGGCGTCGTGGGGTCCCCAGCATTGACCCCAATGAGCCATCGTGGGGCAGGGGGTGCAGGGTCCCCCTTGGGGACCTGCCTGGAGCAAGCAGGGGGAGCACGGCTCCTGCCCCATAGAGGTAGTGATGGGAAAGAGGTGGTACGAGGCGCTGGGATGTTGGCGCGCCGTGGATGAGCCGTCCCCATGGCTGGTCCCTGTCCCCACGCAGCCAAAGCAGGAGCCTTTTGGCCCCAAAACCCACCGGCAAAGGCAGCAGGGTTGGGGCGAGCAGACCCCAGCCTTCCCCGCATCCCCTGCACGCCGGGGAACAGGTTCTCCCTTTTGTTTGTTTGCTATGGTTTTAATTGGGAGGAAAGGCCGCGGCCCCATTAAAACGCGCCCAAAAGCAGCTGACGGCTACCTTGAGAGCGCAGCCCCCTTCCCCGGCCACCTCCGAACGCACCGAACCAGGCGGGTTTGATGTATTTTTCTTGATCGCTGGCCAAGCGCTCTCTCCTGCAAAGCAGCATGTTTCTCATTTTCTGTAGGTTTAACTCCAAATTAATTTGTAAGTGATCTCGGTTTCTTGTTCCCCGAAAGATACCTAATAGCGCGGGGGAGTTCCTGCCAACCGAAACGTCTCAGCGGGGCGAAGGGAAAAGCAGGAAAAAGAAACCCAGGAACTGTGACCCCTGGTGGGTATTTAACAAGGTGTCAGGTCGAGGCATTTTCGGAGCCCTCTAAGTGGATGTGACACCGGCCCCATGCCCCGGGCTGGGGCGCAGGAGGGTCGGGCGGCAGGGATGCGCCCACCGCCTCGAGGTCTCATCCTGCCCCAGCTGGAAGGAGCTGGGGACCCCCCCCCCGTGAGCGGTGCCAGCCGCCGGGTGTGGGGTCCCGCAGTGGCGGGGAGGACGGGGCAGGGGTCCCGGGGCCGGCCAGCCTGCCCGGCGCCCCCGCCGCATGGGAAGCGGGCACGGTTTAATAGGGCCGGCTGCTGGCAGGAGGACACAAGCGCTTTTGTCTCCGCTCCCGCTCCCGGCACCGGCTGGGGCTGGCAGGGCCCGGGGCGGTTCAGCCACCGAGAGCCGAGCTCGCCACCGGGGCGAGCGGCCAAACCCGCCCCGGCTGCTCGGGGTTTAACAGGCCCTCAGCGCACGCGAGGAAGCGCCCAGGCGGCCGGCGAGGCCGGGTAGGGGTTGGGGAACGGAGCAGGCCCTGTTCGGAGCCCCACGGCCCTGCCTGTGCCCCCTTTTTGCCAGCGGAGCTAGCAGCAGCAGGAGAGACCCTGCCCTTCCCCAGCCGGGGGTACTGGGGCAGCAGGGACGTGAAAGCAGCCGGGCTTCTGCTAGCTAAAAAAAAAAAAAAAAGCAGCCACTGCTTTTGGGTCCCTGCTCCGCTCACACCCCCTTGTTCTGCCCTCCCCAGGTGATGGGGAGCTGTCCTGGCCGTCCCCTCCAGGGACACGTCCCCATTTGCAGCTCAGCCCGTCGAAGCCACCCCTGGATCAGAGGCCGCCGCGAGCAAAGGCAGCCGGATCCCTTCTTCCAGGCCCCGACACCAAAGCCCCATCTGCGAAAGGGCCGCAGCAGGGAGGAGATGCTGCTCTTGCTCAACTACCCCGCAAGGGCCCAGGCCCTGGCTCCGTCCCATTACCACCGGCGAAGTCTGCGTGACACAGCCGGGCAGTGTCACGGTGGTGGGGACGTCCAAGGGGCAGCACAGCCTGGATGGATTCAGCTCCCCGGGTCCCCCCGGGCCACCACCACGGCGTTCCCCCGATAAACCATTTGGGGGGATCCCGGGGTTGGCGTGAAAACAAGACGCGAGGAGCTGCCGGGGCCTTTGCAAGGCACGTAGCCACATTTCACCAGCCGGCCACCCCAAAAGTGCCCTTCCCCGTGCAGCAGCACTGCCGGCCACCCCGTCCCCTGCAGCACCGCTGCTCCGTCCTCCCCCTCCGTCCCCTCCGTCCCCTCCAGCCCCCCAGGTGCCGGAGGTCGCCGCACCCCGGCCCCGTGCAGGTGCCACCACCAGCACCGCGGGGACGCTGGCGCTCGCCGCGGTTCCTGCCCCCGGCCCCCCGAGTCCCACCGCAGGGTTAAACTCCCCAAGGAAAGGACGGAGGAAGATAGGAAAAACAATCACAAGAATTTGTTTCATGCTGCCTGGATCCCTCCCCGCACGCAGCAGTGTTTTTGGACGGCCAATTTATAATCAGCAGTGTGGAATGTTGTAAATTAAATATTTTTAAACAACTTTGCTCTCTCTCTGGTTAAACATTTCAGAGATCGCTCTTTCTTGTCTGTCTCTTGCTGGGTGGTCTCTCCATTCGCCCGTACATCTTCCTCAAACACAATTAACCATTTAGATGTTGCACAAAGGAATAGCTTATGCATACAACACCAGTCGCTCGCTGCTCCGGCAGTGGGGGAGGGAGGCAAATAAGAAGGCAGCTTCTTTTATTTTCTACTAAAAACAAAAACAAGAAAATCCCTTTTTCCTCCCCAAACTATCCCATTTTCCTTGAATTGTAAAGGCACCGATCCAAGCTCATCAGCTGTCTCGGTGCTCAGTCCAACAACCCCCTTGCTTTTCCCCCCCAACTCCCCTGAAATTCAACATTAGCATTTTAAAAGCCTTAAACATACAAGTTTATTTAGACTCGAGCTCTCTCAAACCCTTGCTTTCCATATTTATATACAGGCGTATATTTTAACGTATATGAAATGTCTGTCTATAGGGCCCGGAAGGAAGTTCTCGTCTGCCGGCCCGTCTGGGCGGCACGGGCGCGTCTGTGGACCTTGGCTCCCAGGGGACGGAGTGAAAATGGACGGGACCCAGCGAGCCTTGGCCACGGCACGGCTCCCGGGCAGAGATGCTGGGGTGTTTGGTGCAGGCTGGATCCCCGGGGCACTTCCACGTCCCTGAATTAACCCCCGAGAACGGCCCCTCTCTGCTCCCAGGGGGCCTTCGCCCTCGGTTGAGGAGCCAGCAGAGCCCCGGGCGCTGTGCTTGTAGAGCTGGGACAGGGCACGGCAGTCCCAAGCAGCCTGCAGTGCCACCAGAACCGTCTCTGGTTGCCCACTGTGATCTTCAGCCCTTTAAAACAAGTGACCGGAGGGCACAGGAGTGATCACAGGTGACGGGACGGCACTGGTGGCCTCTGCGGTGTCCCAGGACCTGTGGTACCCGGCAGCAGGCGACCAAACCCAGCTGAGAAGGAGCAAAAGCCCTTCACAGCCAGGCTAGCGGGAAGGAGGGGATGAAATCCTCCAGCCTCAAGAGCCGGGGCTAGGCTGGCACGAACCCCCAGCAGCAACCGAGGGCCACTGCCTCCCTCCCCAGCCCTCCCCGGGGGAGGCCAGCACACACCAGGCAGCAGAAAGCGCCGAGCTGGCCGCGCTCACCGGAGCGAGGCTCAGCACAGCTGTGCCGACACCGGCACGTGCCAGCTCCCCCGGACGGAAATCTCCCCGCAGCAGAGGACAGGCAGGGACTGGAGCCAGCCGCCCGCCCTCGCTGCAGGTGTGGGCCAGCTCAGAGGCCGCAAGGCTCCTCCCGAAAACCCTGACCTTCGCAGGACCTGAAGGATTTTGTACGGAAAGTTGTGGCCTCCTGGGATGAGAAGGTCCCACCGGGAAAATCGGAGGGGTGGTGATGACCACGCTTTGAAGGCTGCCAGGGAAGGAAAGTGGGGTGCAGGAGCCAGGAGGAGCAAGGTGGCTCTGCGTGATGGACCCGGGAGACTGGAGGCAGTAAAAGGCCACGGGGTGCTCACGATGCCCAGCTCCAGGAGGCTCACATACGGTCCCAACCTGACTGCTGATGGGGCACCCAGACCTGCAAACCCGAGGCTTTATCACCACCCAGCCTGGCGCTCCTCTCCCCTTCCACTCCTCTCCCCTTTTTCTCTGACCCCTTCATGGTCAGAGAAGGGACCAAGGAGGTGCTGGTGGGACACAGCTCGGTGAAGCCCAGGGGTCGGGGTGCTGCCTGCTGGGGACCTCCCTGGGCACCACGGCAAGCCCCTGCTGCACCATGCGTGACCCAGCACCACCAGACCTTCTCACGTCCACCCCAGCCGTACATCTGGCAGGAAGCTTTCAGGACAAGCCTGCCCAGGCAGCACCAACACCCGCAGAGCTGGGCAGCTCCATCTTTTCAGGGACGTCGCCTGCAGAGCGCTGCCATGGTGTTAACACCTCCACGAGGGGCAGGAGCTGCAACGTTCTCCTGGCGGGGTTTGGCAGAGCAGCAAGGCGAGGAGACGAACTGATCCCCAGCGCCGGTGGGCAGCGAGCACAGGTTGGGCCTTCAGGAAGGCCTGCGTGACTTCGGACCCAGGTCACAGCCACAGCTACCCGGGAACGAAGACGAATTTCCGAGATCACCTCAAATCCCCCCGGGTTTGTAGGGCTTCCCGACCCATCCCCTGCTCACCTGAGGATGGCAGCGGCCCGGAGCCTGGCTGAGGTGAGGAAGGGTTAACCCAGTGCCCGCCTTGGGATTCCTGAAGGCCCTATTATCCCGAATTATTTTTCATAATTACTGCCACACACGTAGACTACATCAAGAGTGAATCTTCACTTTGATAATTTGTGCTGTGAAATCTCACTTTGGGATCTACTTTTATCTCACACCAAACACCTGCAGGTCGTAAAAGGCAAAAAGGAAAAGAAAACGCCTCAAAGCCAGGCCAGGTTTTCAAGTGTCAGGGAACACTAAATTAATGCTAAATTCTAACCGACAGAGAAAAGAGCCCCCCACCCTCTTCTTAAATTAGCTAAACAAAAGGACCGAAGGGAGACACTAACTTGTAATTAAGGCGCAAGGAGGTAAAGCTGTAGCTGTTATGGGATGCCGACTTCTCAGAAGTTAAGATGGATCTTAGAAAAAAAAAGGCTTTGTGTTTAAGCAAACAGACCAGGAGTCAAAGTACCCGTGTGTCTCCCTTGCTGGCTTCGCCACCGAATAAAATGCTAAGCAAGGTGACCGACTTCCACTCTGCTCTGTCCCCACACAGCCGAAATGGATGCTGCGCTCCCTTCCCTCGCAGAGCCCCTCTATATTAACCTTTGTAAGGCCTCTGCGATCCTTGGATGAAAAAGGGTTTGTAGCTTAGGAACATGTTTGCACACATACGCAAGGTAAAACCTTCAGCACAAAGCCTGAGCTGAACTGCAGCACGGTTCTTTTCTTTTTTTCCTGCAGCTTGTAAAAGGCCTCGAAGCCAGAAGCTCATCCCCAGCCACGCTTTCCGTTCCAGTCTGGTCCTTTAAAGTAGGGGTTTTTTTTGTTTATGAAACTCCGGGAACGTCTGGATTATAATCTCTCTTCTGTCAAATTAGCTAGGAAACTGTAATTTTCCTCAGGGGACACCGGTGCCCACGAAGCACACGTTTAAAATTTATCACTGCAGTTAATGAAATCTCATTCCAGCCAGTTGCTGTAAGCACCTCTGGATGTCAAACTGCCAGCCTCAGATAAATGTCCCGTTGAATCCTACCAGGTTCTAATAAACAGCTTTTAGGTAGGAACTCGTGTCCAATTTCTAAACGTTAAAGAACAGCTTGTGTTTCAATCCCATCCAGGTGCTTTACAATCCTGGCACAACCCCTGACCACAAGGCTGTGCGTTTCACATTAGTGCTCTCGACTCATCTCGCATACGTCCAGCCATCCCCAGATCATCTGGACGTGGGAACGCACCTCCCGGCTGGGCTCCAGGAACCACCGAAATACCGCAGACGGTACCCACCGCTCGTGCCCTGCTTTCCCTCCCCGCTCCCCCATCCCTCCGGCCCCCTCGCAATGCTTTTGGGCAGGATTTCCAAGTGACGGACCACACTCAGCCCCGGAGGAAACGAGTGCCAAACTCCTCAGCTACATCATGGACAGAGCTTAAACATCTCCGCGCTTTGGGGCAGCGCCGTGAGAGAGAGAGGAGGAGGAGGAGGAGGAGGAGGCCGGTGAAGCTGCAATCCCCTGTGCTGGAGAGGTGCAGGAGCAGCATCCCCAGCAGCTCCTCCTTGGCATCGGGGACGGTGCGGGGCTGCGGGGACGCGGTGTGTGCCGCAGCGAGGTCGGCGAGGCGATTCGTCCGCGTGGGCACGGTCTGTGTGGTCCCCGCTCGCCCTTCTGCCGGAAAAGTACAGGGCGTCCGCGGGGCGCGCGGGGCCCGACCGGACCCGGCACAAACCCGCGTGCATCTCAATGAGGGGGGAGGGCCGGGCGCACGCACGGCTCTGTAAATACTTCTTTATTAAGACATAAATACAAAGCCGAACGGGAAAGGAGCAGTGACAGGGCGAGCCGTGCCAGTAGGGATCCGTACGGATGATCTTACGATGCTGAACATCTGGTTCTGCTGCTCGCTTCCATAAAATCATCTTTAAAACCTAGTTGGGTTATATCTCCATCAGCTGCTCGGTGCCCACAATGACTTCATTAACATGTTTGGCTGAAAAGAGAGAGGGGGGAAAAGAAGAGGAATTGAGTTTTAGAGCAGCGCTTCAGACTTTGCATTTTTCAAATCTGCATCTTTAAAACAAATGAGAAAAGCAGATTCTAGGGAACTCGAACACAGATTTGCTGCCCTTTTTTGGTCTCTAGCGTCTCTCAGACACGATCCCACACACATGGCAGAAGCCTAAACAACTGACTAAACATCAGGAGGTTTCTCTAACGAGACTTTTCGCGTGTGTGTGTCACTACCAAACAGCAGAGGCCCGACGGAAGTCCCAGCTGCTGCTGACAGGTGTACATCCAGGTCCAAGCAAAGAACCATCGCCATCCAACATGGAGATCTGACACAAAATTAAAGACCAGCAATCCTCCCCGGCCCTAAAGAGTGTGGTGTGCCCCCAAACTGCACCGGGGCTGCTCAGCATCAGAGGGGCCACCACCGAGATGGGACAAAACCCCCTCCCAGCAATCCCGACTTAAATTTTAACTTGATTTCTCCCTCCTGGATTCAAAAAAATCTGGACGGAACCTCTCCAAAAGTGCTGAGATGAAGCAAGGTCTCCAAGCACCGCTGTCACCTCTGACAGTAACAGCGGACAGCCCACCTCAGGCTCCCACAGAGCACATTTGGTGGCGGGGCAGCTTGGACAAGGTCACTCCTCCGCCTGTTCCCAGGAGCTCGGCACAGGCTCGGAGGACACATTAACGTGCCAGTCCCTGCCCCTGCGCTGTTAATGCCCTGTACTGAAAGAGCCTCCCGTTTAAAATGCAAAAGCAGCTTGTCAGGGAAGGACTGCAAATAAGGGATCTCAAGCCAAAATAATAAAAACACAAAACTGAAAGCCCAGTGCCTAAAAAACCAAGTATGTGGCCTCGGCGCCTGACACAATGCCTGTGTGCTCGAAGTGGGTGTCCTCGGGGTACCACCCCTGAGGGGGGAATCCAAATCGCTCTGGGTTGGCCGATTCAGGAGGAGTTCAGGTGGTTTGAACCGTGCCCCGAGGCTCTCTTCGCACCCCTTCTCCCCAGGAATAACAACAGGCTCGCATATCCTGGGTGCCTGGCATAATCCATCAGGCGTGCGAGGTGCTCAGACGCACCGAAGGAGGCTGTGCTGTCTCCAGCATCTTACACGGCAGCGGGGGGGAGGCAGCCAAGGATAATGGAAATAACTGGTTGTGTTTTATTTACCCACCTAAAACTCCTCCCCTCGGGGGAGCAGATTTTGCAAGACAGCTGCAAAACAACAACCATGCTACCCTCGGCTACATAAAGAAATTCCTGGCAATCCCCAAAGTGGCCGAGCCAACGCGATGCTTCTCTTGGTTGCGAGTTTAAGGCATTATCTTTGCACCAAGCAAACCATCGCTCCAGAAGAGGTCTGATCAAACACTGCTTTATCAGTTTCAAGGAGTTATTTGGGCTGTGGCAAGGTAATTTCCTGCTACTGTCGTGACCCCACAACCATGCAGATCATCCTCAGCCTGGAGGACAGAGCAGGGCGAGCTGCGTGACCGCCTTTCAGAGATCCTTCGTGAAGGCAGAGAGTAAGACCGAGGAGTTGCTTCTCACTGTCAGCATCAGATGGAGTAGTTTATTCCTCTGCTCAGGGTATTTAGCGACAACTGACAGCCCTGGAGCCTCAAGTAAACGTCCCGGAGCTCGAAGCTGGAGCTTGGAGCCCGATTTCCAGCACTTGGAGCAGGACGAGCAGAGGTGGATGCAGCGCGCAGGAAAACGACGGACTGACTGTGCGTGTGCCAGGTGCAAGCGTGATGTAGGTAGCACCACACAGCATCTCCAGCACAGCCCTGCCAATAGCCCCAAGTCCAGCCTTCAGCTTCTCTCTCCTCCCGTCCTGGACCTCACACAGCTTTGCCAAGGTACCTCAAATCCAACCTGCAGCGCTTCTTGCCGTAACATTCCTCACCCCCAACAACTTTCCCAATATATCTCAAACAGGCCCTGTAGCAACTCCAGTGACTCCATTCCTGAACCTCCTCCAAGCAGACTACCTATCGTGTTGATTTCTCTGATGTGAATAAGACTCTGGCCAGCATCCAGACGGAGTAATTACGTTATGCCTCTGCAGATTAAACATGCCTTCATCTAGGCTTGTGAAGCACCGTGTCGATTTACGGTTCTATATATAGGTTGTCTGTAGCAATACCTTTTAATAAGGAACTCCTTGCTTCGTGTCAGACAGCATCCTGCACCGTCCTGCGTGCAGGGCCGGGACGGGCCCTGTCACATACTTTGTTGCAGAGCTGGTACGAACTATTTGTATTTTGCACTGACATGCTTGTAGCCTCCTTCCGATATCTCGCATTTTCCATCTGATTAGCTAAAAATGCTTTTCAAGAGCGGGTGAGTAAGAGCATTCCCATTTTGCAGGTGGGGAAACTGAGGCAGCAACGAGCTTAGAGAGCTTACGCAGCCTGCCAAAGCCCCAAGGGAAATCAGAGCCTGCACTCCCTGAACTCCCATCGCATCCTGCCTTGACCCACGCCGCCCAGCCTCCCCGCCGCTGGCACACGCAGCACGCCCGGCGTGTCGCTGCTACCTGGCAGCACGGCACGAGATCACCAAACTCCTCTCTCCTTGTACAGGCCGAAAGGAAACGCATGAATGTGCCTGCCTCGAATCCACAAGAAAGGTTTTTAAGCGATAAAGGGAATGGTTTTGCTAGAAACAAAGCCCGATTCCGCACCCCAGGGGGATGCGATGGGGAGATAAGGATTCACCCCGCTTCCCTCTTCCCTTCCCAAAGCCCTCCTTGCGGAGGGAAGGGAGTTCAGACTCCGCCGGGTGTGCCAAAGGGAGCCGGGCTGCGGGGAGCGTTTCATTATCAGCCGTGGCTGCCAGTTGCCAGTGGCTCTGGCTGGTACCAGCAAGCTCAGTTCATGCAGAAACTCTGCCTGAAACTCCGGGGGGAGGAGGGAGAAGTACCTCACATGCTTCGCTGTTCAGCTTCCTTCTCCTTCCCCAGCTCCCCATTAGGGATTTCTTACCAGGCTGCCTTTTATCTGACACTGGCAGGGTTACAGATGCATTCAGCCCACAGAGAAAGAAGAGGGATTAGAGAAAGGACTTTGAGAAAGCCTTCGAGTTGGACTCTGCAACCTTAAATCATGTTCAACGAGATCTTCTCAGATTGGGAGCATCTGGTGCTAAGCGAATCCAGAGCTGATCAACACATTCAGCCTCCTGATTAGCACTTTGATTCAACTTGCTGACGCAGCCCAGCCTGAAGTCAGCCTGGGTGCTTGAACCGAGCGTCCGCGGAGGTTTTACTGAGCGTAAATCAAAAAGCTGTCAGGCGTTATGTATGCGTTCCTGCTCGGGAAGACGTGTGTTTACACATACTGTACGCGAGCCCCTTCGGAAACATACGCGCGGCCGCGGGGAGAGCTGGGGAGCAGCAGCGGAGCCTTCGGTGCTCTCGGCTAAAACCAAATTGTAATGCAAATAAACAGCGGGGCGGAAATGACTGCAGAGCCCAGCGCAAACCCTACCACCAGGACCGGGGGCCGCGGGCCCTCCCCGGCCTGGCTGGCAGGTTCCTGCGAGGCCGCTCGCAGCGAGGGGATGCCGGAGCGTTCCTTTAAAAGCCCCGTGAAAGCATCTCCTTGTTGTTTGCTCAATTAGCCCCAGACAGATTGCTGCTGCTGCTGCTGCTGCTGGTGGCAACGCTGGGTTGTAAAGGAGGAGGGGAAGGAGGGGAAAGGGAGGGAAAAAAAAAAAAAAAGGGAAAAAAAAAAAAAAAGGTTAGGGCCTAGGCCCAGGACCACCACGAAGTTCCAGCCCTCAGGGGCTCCAGAAAACGTTCAGTTTACTCACTCAATTACATACACTGTTTTATAAACCCTTTAAAATAAAATAGAAAACAGTCCCTGGCACAGAATTACTGCTCTATTATACAGCAGTGATGAAAGCCACTGCTGTGTATTTGCTCTCTTTAAAGCAAGAGATAGTTTAACTTAAAAAACGAGGTGGGGGGGGGGGCGGGGTGGCTGCACAAACGCATGCACGAAAACACGCCGTGGGTGGCTCCTACCACACTCACCCAGGACAGAAAGGATCAGAGAAGTGGGAGAGAAGAGCAACTTGTCTCTGCAGTGATGCTTGGCCCGGGAAAAGCGGCCAGGTTGGGGGGGGAGAGGAACTGAAGGGGCTTAAGGGGATGGGAAGCAGCTGAAGCTCGGCTTCGGGAGGCTGGAGGGTGTTTTAAATTACATGTAGAGATAAAGAAGGGAAGCAGGTGATGGGGGCCGAGCTGTTTGTGTTTACAGAGCACTGGGGCTTTCCAGTCAAGGCCTGCTCTCTCCCCAGCCACGCTGAACTTACGGGATCGCCAGAGATCGGGGTGTCCAAAGGCCAGGGGTGTCTCGGAGCTCCCCCGGGGGCCACGGCAGCCCCGCTGTGCTGCGGTCGGCCGTGCTTAAGGGGATCCGGAGCATAAGCAGCCCCCCTGGGGAGGGAGGCGCAACCCCCCCGGTGCGCTGGGGCTGGCAATAGCTTCAGGGAAATCAGCTCTGGTCGGCAGCTGGGGGCCCCGACACAGCCCCCAGGCAGAGATATCACTCTGGTCTTACACCCCGCAAACACCAGCGCACGGCGCCTGTGCTCGCCCGGTTCAGCTGAGGCTCTTCTCGTTGCTCACCCGGTGTCGGTGGAGAATCGCAGAGTGGTTTGGGTAGGAAGGGACCTCTAAGGATCATCCGTCTGCCTCCCTGCCGTGGGCACAGAGATCTTTCACTGGATTAACGCCTTTGCCCTTAAATCCAGCCAGGGGAACAGGCACATCTCGGGAGCATAAAGGCAAAGGCAACGATGCAGTCAGCGCCTGGAGAGAGATGAGTTTGCTGGGGTTTGGAGCAGATGGACCGGGGGGGAAGGAAGGAATGGGAAAGAGATTACTCCTTCATTGGAGAAGTGATTGCTCAGGGTATGGGAAAGTGATTGCTCAGGGTGTTAGGAGAAACATTAGGCAAGGGAAAGCGAGGTGAAGAGCCAGCGATGTGCACAACAGCAAGCTCCTCGGGGACAGGGAGACACTCCGAGCCCTAGCACTGTCAGAGTCCCCGCAACCCTTTCAGAAGGGGCCTGGGTTATAGTGATGGATGTGCTCCCACGGGGATATCAGCCCCTCGCAGCACGTGCTAGCGGGGATCTCAGAAATGTCAATCTGAAAGACTCCGTCCGCACTTCCCACCAGGACGGCAGCGATTTCGTATCTGCCTGGAGACTGCTGCCCGCTGTGCTGGACACAAGTCGAGGTCCCCTTCCTTTCTCAGGCATCCATTGGGGTGTTCTTCCTGGCTCTTTCATGTGGCCGAGCTCTAGCCGAGCACAAGCGGTTATTTTCTCTGCGTGGAGCATGTACAAATATTTCCACAAGGTTACGAACTGCTGCCTTCTGGGGAGGCTTCACAATCCACACGCTGCGAGTGTGGCAGTTCCTTTAACCCGTTCGCTCGGGAAGCCTCAGCCTCCCCGGCTGGGAACAAGAGTGTGACAGCACAACCGGCCCCGGCGGCCGAGGGGAGGACAAAGCACCGCTGGATGGATATTCCAGGGAAGTTTTATGCCACCGCTAAGGCCAGAACTCATAAACCATTTTTATACAGCTTGGAAAGCAGGCTAGAAATGTGTCACTGATGCAAAAGACTCCTTCAGAGAACTACCTGCCAGCTGATATCTCTGTCAGGGACGTTCAGCAGTTAAACTGCTTTGGGGAACAAGTCATACGGACCTCCCAGTTTCCCTACAAATTTACACCATTCCTCCTTTCCAGCTCATCTTGCACCCCAGTGCACAATACACGTGTGCACTGTTTAGTCTGCGTCTGTTCTTCGCAAGCTTTCGTAACTCCCATCTGCACCGCAGCGTGCTTTCAGATCCCGACCTTGTGTCGCGCTAAGGATTTTCAGTTCCCCAAGACTTCACCAGGAGGTACTCAGCATCTTGCAATAGCAGATGCTCGGTCCTGCCTGAACGCAGCAGGAGCATCAGAAAGCCCATCGGTTCCTTCCTGTCCCTATCCCGCTCAGTCGGCTGGGCTGAGGCATCCTCACAAGCTGCCGCCCATTCATATGTAGAGGCTTCGTACACCGTACCTGCCTTCAGAGGATGACATTAGAGAAAAATGTGCTCTTTGGCCCTCATTAAAATAAAACAATCTTACTCTGTTTCATTGAGAAGTCCTAGGGCTCCAAGCTTGGAACGGGATTTGGAAAATGATCGGAAACGGGAGCCAGTCCTTACTGGATATGTGCCTTTTTCTGTTCTTGTGAGAAACCACACACTTTTGGCTACGTGATAAGCCTCTGGAAAAAAAATCTGTTTGCACATGTTCTCAGGAGGGCAGCTAAAAGCTCCAGAGACAGTTTGCACCGAGCGCCTGTGGAAGTGCAGGAACGACGCAGGGCTTCCCCCACTCGTGTCCCTGCTCCCTGGACCAGAGCAGCACTCAGCACCGAACCGCTTCCCTCTGGTGCCCAGAGGGATCCTGCCTGGGCATGACAGAGGTCGAAAAAGGATGCAGTCTGACTCAAAGCAGTCAGGGGGCGAGTGCCAGGTGGGAAACGGAGCACGTGGCTGCTAGGGAAGGGAACTGGAAACAGCATCGACGGTCACACTGGAGGAGGAGTCAGGTGGGTGTCCGGGTATAACAAAGTGAAAGAGGAGAACAAAAATCTCCGTGGGATTACGCCTAGAGGAAAAAAGCAAAGAGAAGACCGGGAATGGGATGAGAGCGGTGCTCAGACAAAGCCCTAGCGGGGAGCTGTGATGCAGGACTCAGGATCGGATAGGAAAGAGGTGATGTAGCCCAAGGGCTGATGCTGGGAGCAGGAGCAGTAAAGCCTGCAGTAACTACTGCCTTCTCCCCACAGCACCAGGAGTGAATCCCAGGGCTGTCAACACCCCTGGGCATTTGTGAAACCTCCTGGCAAAGTTCCTCTTGCCCTGCTCCAGACCCAGCTCAGGATGACCCACTACTGTCAGCTCCCATCAGCTGGAGCAGCAGAAGCTGTATAATGGAGTTCAAGTTCCTGGCGCTGCTAATGATCCATGCAAGGGCCAACATGATCCCATATAACAATTTTTTTTCTTTTTTTTTTTTTTTCAGTGGACTGAACCCTCCCTCCAAACATTTACAAAGCAAACGTTAAGGCTAAAATGTCCAGTCTGTAATAGTTAGGGAATGCCACATTTAACGTGCAACGTTAGCACTAAGTTGGGCAGTCAAAACGAAGGGGCACACGATCAGCATCTCCCTGCCTCTCAGGTCTCTGCAAAATAGGAGGAAAATGCAACCATGCTCATGCTGAGGAGATGAAAATGAGGTTGTTAACAGCTGTGAAGCACTAAGATGACAAATGTTGCAGAAAGGCCACAGAAAGGATCTTATTTCTTGCATAGCGTACAGTAATTAAGGTTTCAGACTCACACTGAAAAAAGACAGGAAAATGAAAAATATGGAACAACCCCACACTCAGCATGCACTCAGCAGTACGTTCTGCGTGCTGTCTGTGTCAGGGCAGCACAGAAAACAGAAATATATGGTTGCATTAAAAATGTATAGGAACAAGCACAGCAAAGTCTTAGCCTACATCCCGGTCATAGTAGGAGATAATGCTCCTGCTAAGTATGTACCAGGATGCCAAGCTAAGATTACATCAGCAGCCCGAATGCTGGTGTTTTTTTCCTTCTCTGAAAATACACTTTGTGGCAACAACACTGCTGTAATGCACTTTTTGGGTGTGTAATGACTCAAGCTGTCCCCAAATGACATTGGCTCCTTAATATCCAACGCACATAAAATATCCCAGCCCCACGGACAACAGAGATGAAGGTGAGGGTAAGGCGGTGAGTTCTGTGTCAGTTTTGCTGGTTACATCCTATGTGTGTGCCTTTACCATCTCTGTTCTCCGTGCTCCTTTGAAGAAAGGTTAGGCCAATTTATTGGGTACGCCTCTTCCTGACTAACCTATACCAGATGTACAACAGGCTCCCTGCTGGATCTGCCCTAATGACTCCTTTGGGAATTGTACTCACTGACTCTGGGGCTCATCTGATCCGCGGCTGGCCCATCACCAGCACTCCCTCTCCCTAGCCCTGTTCCAACGAGGGCATGCTGCTTTTGAGCTCCTCTTTAAAAACAGTTTCATCAAGAAGGCTGGAGCGTAATCGTAATAACTGTCTCAGAGGCAGTGATTGAATGCTTTGTGCAATTAAGCTCTTTCAGAACTGCTGCCTGTCATTTCCTATCCCTTTAATAATTACCTCCTTTTTCCTAGGTACCAACATGTTTTTCTAACCGTTACCTGGGTGAAGGAGCTTTCACAAAGCCTGTCTGTTAATTCTCCGCTAGCAAATTTCTTAAATTGAAGTATCAAAGAGGAAGTAAAGTGGATGCTTCCTTCTCATGGCAATAAAAGCAGTAGGAAGAGAATAGCATGACTCTCAGGAGGCACTGGTTGCAAATACAGAAACTTAATAAAACTCCATAACACAATTTTAGCAGAGGCACTTAAAAAGTACCGTGTCTGGCCAATGCTGTGATGGGGCCTGAAGTCACTGCTGACAGCCACCTGGCCCCCCTCTGTCTCTAACTTTCTTTTTGGTTTGAAACAGGCTGCATCTGATCTACCCCAATAACCAGGGCTGGAGTGCCTCCTTCTATTTAGGTGTCCAGAGCTTTGCCAAGCCCATTATTGAGTGATGAGGTCTCCCACCAGATCCCCAGGGAGATTATCCCACAGCCGACCAGACCACATCGTTAGGAAAATGTTCCAGATATCCAACCTAAATTGTGCTTAATTCAATCCCATTACTCCCAGCTGTACCGTTTGGACCACCCTAAACATGCCCCTGCCTCTTCCGCAGAAGGAAAAGGATGAGAGCTGGTTTGAGTTACGTTTGCCTACCATTTGTGGTAGCTGTTCTTCTGCCATCCTCCTTCCGTGGAACTGGAGTTTCGCTTTCTGAAAGGAGGTCAGTGGCTCAAAGAGCTCTTGTACCCTGAGCTGCCTGGGCAGCGTGACCAGGGCTCACTGGGAGCAAACAGCCGGTCTTGCAGCAAAGTCAACTCTGGGATTTGCATGGGGCTGCGCAGGATGGTGCGGGGAGCTTCCTACCTTTCATAAATCCTGGCTGATGCTTTGGAATAAGGAACTGCATTTTTTTTTCTTCTTTAATGTTTCTGGGAAGGTGTGTGCAGCTTTGCTGAGGTGGTTTCTAGCGTGGAACTCCCAGACTGGGGTCAACAGCCAGCTGCTACCGCTTACGTCTGCCGAGGTGCGATCAGCTTGCAACAAAAGGTGGCTGCGACCCAAGAGAAGTAGTTTTTTTGTAACCTGGCTGTGAAGGCTAGAGCTTGAAGAAGGAAAAGTTACCAAACAGAACAACACAGCCAAAGTCTTGATGAAAGGGGGAATATGGAAACAGACTTCCAGGGCCACACCAAAAGCTTGGCACGAGATACAGGAAGTCTTGGGCAGGGGAAAGGAAGTCATGGCATGCTTTCACAGCAAAAAAAGAAGGCCCAGTTTACTGCGGGACCAGGCAAGGTCAGAAGAGACACGCTGGGCTGGAAAAACTCCACAGTTCAGGAAATAAGTCATGAACTTCACAGACAAATCCCAGACCACCGAGGAGAACCTGACCCCCAGCCCAAAGAAATTCCAGAACGGGTAGGAAACTGAGGCAGGGAAACGAACTGAGGCTGTATTATTTTTTCTTGCTCAGCATAATGGTGTATTCATAATCTACCCGAACGTCTCTGCTAACGTCAATCATACGTTCCCGAACAGTTTAACTGGAGGGCCCGCAGACTCACTGAGAAGTGGATTTAAGCTTTGGAGAAGTGAGCACACGTGGCCCTACAAGAATAGGCAAATGAACCACAGATTCCAGCCCTGTTCCTCTCCCTCCAAATATGTTGACAGGCCCTGAAAACTGTCCAGACAAGGATGATCATGAAGAAAGGATGATTTCCATACCAAGATCAACTAGACTAGGGTCTGTACCCTGGAAGAGACTACCAAAGCAGATGTGAGTGAGGTCAAAGCGCGATGCTTCTGTTTGAAATGGTCTACTAAAGAAATTGAGCATAGTCTCACTTCCTGAGATATTTGCTAAATCTACACCCTGTTTCCTCACAGTTCAAACTGGAGGGTAACAACCTGGTGTGACCTGATCCAGCTCTCCTGTTGACTCATGCTCAGGGGAAGGCACAGATGGAGCACCATGAATAGTGCAAATCTTCAGGGTTAGGCAGGCAATGAACCCCCAAGAACCACTGATTCAGAGTGATGTGCTGGGCAAAGCCCTGGGTAGGCAGAGATTGTGGTACATAGGGACCAAGACCACAGTGCACAGCACACTCACTGGGTATTTCCTACAGTATCCGAGACTCACAACTGCAGGACCCACTTTGTTTCCATGGGTCTTTTTTACTCGTAGTTTCAAATTAAAGGACAAATTTCCATACGCATAGCTGACAATAGGTTATGGCATACGACATTAAGTGCAAACCCTGCTCTGTGTGAAGACACTTACAATTGGGAAACCACCCATATACTATAAAGACAAAGCAAGCAAACAAATCCTGATCTGACTAAACAACTTCACATGGAGCCTGCAAAGGAACTCACTTTTGTCCTCAGTCCACACCCTAGAGCAGGGATCTGCCAAACCCCAACCATAAATATTCATTAAAAAGCCCTCTGCTTGGGATGCAGTCACTGAGACAGCCATTTCCTGCCCATTATCTCTTCGGGCAGGAAATCAACAGTTCCACTCAGGCGGTTACCAAGCCCTCACCACTCACAGCTTGATTGGACGGCCTAAGTTTGCCCAAATTAGGGCCACATAGTTGTAACCTCTCTGAAACCCCAAAATAACATTTCATGTCACTAAAGCAGATCTGAACGCAGCCGCCCTTATTTTTAGTACTGAGCAGAGCAGCTCCTAGTGTGATGCTGCACCTTGAGCTCCTGCTTGGAGCAGGGTGAACGGAGCACGCTGACGCCCACGGTTGCCAGCACAAAGAGAAGGGTGTCTGTCTGATCAATAATTTGACTGCGCCACCCCTGACACTCACAGAGAGGATTAGTCAAAATAACAGCTCCTTCTGCTGAGGACAACTTCAAGACGATCTAATTGTGGTCTCTGGGAAAAGACTGTCTCAGCACCCAATCTCGTTCTTCATAATAACAACAAAGTTCTTCTGCCAACTTCTGAGGAGCAAGTCCCTGAACTGTTCTTGTGCCAAGAAACTGTACTTTCCATGAAAAAACAATATTATAGGACACCACTCTGTAGAGCTGCCACTGTTCACTGGCACTTTATGAAGAAACAGGAAGAAAATATTGAGGAGGAGATTCTAAAAATTAATTATAAATGCACTGTAAATACAGCTCCTCTACTTACCTTTGGTTTCCAGTCTCTGATCGCTTCCAATTAAACAGTCTTTGATGTCTGCACCCTTCTCTATCACGGCATTATGACAAATAACACTGCCCTGAAGACAGCACCTATAATGCAAGCACAAGGTAAAGCAAGAAAATGATTTAAAATGACAGGTACAAAACAAAAGAATCCAACAGAATATCTAAAAAGCCTATGACACAATCCCGTAAGTAGGCTCGGTTATGCTTTTTTCTCAAAAACTCCACTAATCTTATGCTGATCCTCACACCCAGCTGCCAGAGCAGGTTTGCAAAAAAGGGTTTCCAGTTTTACCTCCTGTTAAAACAGTTTCCCTGTACGTTTCCTTAACAGAGGAAGTCCTGCCAGAGGATGTCACAGACACGACACTGGCCTGGGAACTGGGACGTGGATCAGGTCTCATACTTTCCACGGACAGTATGAGTAACTGCACAGGTCACTTTTCTCTCAGTTCCCCAGTTAAAAAGAGGAGAACGAGCCCCGTCCTTCCCTGTGAATGCTGCTGAGAAGTTTCATATGTTCCAGCCACTAAGAAGGGATGGTCAGAAAGGGCAGAAGATCAATACCTCAACTGGCTGGCTCTGTTCATTTCACATTCAAGCAACCAAACACAATTACTCCGCAGTACTAAACCAATGAGACCCACACTGCAACTCTGGAACTGCTCTACCAGTTGACACCAAAGTCTGAAATCCACATAGGATGGCGCTTTAGCTAAAGTAACCTTCTTCCAAAACGTTTTTGAATCTGCTTTCAAATGTGCCGATCTGATTGTCCAGGCAGGAAAGAAGTTCAGAGTCCATGCTCCATAACTCCTCTGTTCAGAGATGCTGAGTGAGTTACTGCGTTGGTCTGTGCCTGCAGATGATTTGTGTCCTCATCTTTGTGTGTGCAGAGATAGGACGAAATCACTGAAGGACACAAAATGTGAAGGCAACCAGCTAAGAAATGCCTAGATACACTGAGTCTTAACACACCTCCAAACCAGCTGCTCGGGAGGAAGGTATAAGTGAAGTACACAACACACAGAGATGGAAGTAGTCTGTGCCCCCACATTCATTCTAGCTGAACCTCTTCCCCAACATTTCTGTTAATGATAGTTACAACTGTGGATATTCTCACTATCCTCAGTCAAACAGCTGATCTCTTTCTGAAGTTTTTGGTTTCAGTGACGTTCTGCATGGCGAGTCCCACATTTTAACTGCTCTGTGCCACCCGCAGCCGTTCCCTACCTCGGCCCCAGGTCTCACCACTGCTCACTGCACCGGCGAAACACGGCCGCACCGCACCGTCAGGCTGGCTCGGGAACAGAAGAGGTGTCTTGGAGTTTGAACTAAGAGCACAGAGGGGTTTTGGTACCGGGTCAAAGCCCTCAGCCTCCATTTTGCAATGAATGGAGAGCCAGCCAGCCACGGTCCTCAGGAGGAAAGAGAAGCATCCATCCTCACTCCACTCTGCCAGTCTTGAAATGAGTCCCTAGTATTTTCCTGCTTACACATCACCATTATGTAGCATAGAGAATTTGCCATTAAACATCTAACAATTCTGTCGCTCATGTGAGCCAGAGCAGAAACCATCTGCCTCACAAACACGGCATTAATTCTGCAGGAGTAAAAGCAATAAAAACGGACCTCAGCCACGGTGGTTAGCAGTTACGACTCCCCTTGAGCAGACTGTCCCCTCTGAACAATCATTCTTTTAACTCGCTTCGAACTCCCCCTCCTCTGACCTACAAGGAGGCAACGTGAGCAATTATGCTACAAGTAACCAGCTCAGGTTGCCTTGGCAAGGTTTTTACTAACATGTTAATAAGATAAAAAGCGGCAAAGATACACAGCAGACCCCTGCCTGCCTTTGCTCTCACACTGTCACCAGCTGCTTCCTTTCCAATGGCCCCGAGTACCCGCGCAGGGGCTCAGGCCATCATCTCGTGCAGCAGCGTTTGCTGGGGGAACGAACACAGGACTGGAAATCGTGCTGGAAGATGAATCGGTGGAGGGAGGACTGCCCACCACCGCTGCCATCCCCAGCTGGCTTTCAACAAGACCAGTGAAGGGGATGGGAGGGACTGCTCTTTGCCCACCGAAACGGCTCCCATCCAACAGGTGTGCTCCCAAATGCCTCCTCTTCGATCGCTTCGAGCTATGCAGGAGAGAGCTCTCCCCGGCGGCTTTGAGGTTCCCACCATCTATCACTTCTCCCAGGCACAAGAAGAGCCGCGGGTAGGCTAAGACCTCGCGGCACCACCCTCGCCCGCTGTAGCACCAGTGGAGGGGGGATCTGAGCTCGCGGTGGGGCCGGAGGACGTGGGACGTGTGTTCAGAGCCTGCCTGGGGAGAGCGTTTCAACTCCTGGGGCAAGAACAGCACTGTAACCAAGAAAGCGCTGATGACATTAACATCAAAGATAAGGGGGGGTCCGGCCAAACCATTTGTTGGAAGGACAGCCCAGGGAACCAGGGCAAACATGTCTGTGCCACGTGCTTGCAAACCTTCCCCAATACCAGAGTAAAACAAAACCAAACAACCCCGCCACCCCGGGAGCTTCTTAAACCTTACAAACCCCACCAACTGAAGAAGCTTTAAAACCGTGCTCAGCACTAAGATTAGCCCAGTCACACAAACCAGCAGCGAATCCGGCTTTTATTGCTCAAGTGGAACAAAACTTCGGGAGATAAAAACACAATTTGTGGGTGTTCCCTTCACCCGCTGACAGATGTAACACAGCCATTTTGAAACCACTTGTAAATGCCTTTTTTCTAAAAAGTATGCTCGAAAGCCTGCCAAGAGAAGTATTTTGTGTGTTTATTTAATTTTTACTATTTTTTTTTTTAAATTGAAGAGTAAGGAATAAACTTTTATTCTCTTACCGGGTAAGCATCACATCTCGGGGCAATGTGCTGTATTCTCCTCGGATAAATAGCCACCGGGTTTTTCCTGCCCTGCTTAACAATTAGGTGCCATTAGTCCTCAAAGGTGCTCCGACAGCATTCAGCTTCATCGAAGTTGTTGTGTGCGTGTGCATATGCACATATTTGATGTAAAGCTTTATAATGCAAACCATATTTTTTTTTTTGCCCTTAAAATGTACTATATTTTTAAACTTTTCAGCACTGTGAAAACGGATATCTCCTGACCTTAAAATCCAAAGAGCATGTTCAAACCCACAAGAGGAACTAATTTGGGGCATTTGATTTATGGCTGAAATTTCAATTTGAATTTGTTTTAAGTGTAATCACAAACTGCGAGTCTGGCAGCCGAGCGTTTTTGCGGAAAATAAATAAAAATATTCAGTGCGCGTCTGCATTCTAGAGAGAGCATTTTTACAAGCCCGGTCCTGTAGTGGTAACAGATGGAGATGTCGGCGAGCTAAGGCATTAATTTCTTCCACAGGTACGATGTGCGAAGGAAAGCACAGGCGAGTGAGTGTGTGCACGGCCATGCACACGTTACACGCCTCCATCTGAGACAGCGAGGCTGGCTCTGGCTTTTTTTTTTTTTCCTGAAAGTGAGAGAACAAGAGCAAAAGGAGTAGTGGCCAAGGAGGCATGGGGGGATTACAAGGATTTAGGTCTTTAAACTGCAGACCACCTAACAAGATCACTCTGAAATGCCACTAATTTCAGCTAAGGCCACAGACCTCCCTTCCTCTGCCCTCCCTCTCCCCCCCATTGTAAACAACTAATCCCAGCAGAAAACAACAGAGAGCAAAATGTACACACATTCTGCAACATTCCAGGTCCGGCTTTATCTTTTATTTATTTTTCCAAAAGGTCAGCGTATGTATGGAGGGAGGGGGGGGAGGGGAAGAAAGCCAAAAAAACCTCAAGTCCATCTCTTGTGTGGGCTCGAAGGAAGCCGGGAGAAAGCAAAGTCCAAGAGCACACAATATGGAGCTTTTATAGCGCGGCGATTCCTGGCCTCGGCTCGCTTTCCCCTCCCTCTATTTGTGGCAAAGCCACATAGCTTTAAACCAAAGGACAGGGTGGTCGATTACATCTGAAAGAAATGTAAAGAATTGAGAAAGAATTCCATCTCCTGTCGAAATTATAAATAAGGAAGTATTAGTCCCCGAGACAGGCTGATTTATGCAGCCCTGGAACTGCTGACTTTCAGCCCGAGTATCAGTCTATAAATCAAACCCTTAAATCAAGTGTGTCAATTGCTGCAGCGCTGAGACACTTAAGAAAAGAAAGG
Organism: Anser brachyrhynchus; assembly: GCF_964034855.1. Classification (NCBI taxonomy): domain Eukaryota; kingdom Metazoa; phylum Chordata; class Aves; order Anseriformes; family Anatidae; genus Anser; species Anser brachyrhynchus. The sequence continues at coordinate 10,473,744 of NC_137702.1, read as the reverse complement.
CACCTACCACCGAAAGCAGGAAGACTGCCAGGGGACCGAGGTGCTGTACCTTTCTTAATTTTCCAAAGTGTAAATCTGAGATCAAACATCCTTTGGGGGAATGGGAAATCAAAATACGCCGCGCTCAGCACACCGGGAGCAGGCTGCAGGAGTCCAAGGCACAACCCCCTAATTACAGGCTACCCACTGATTATTTAGGACTCCGTGATTAAAGTGATGAACGCTCCTGGGAGAAAGGGGCTTAAGTAACCGAGGTCAAGACCTCAACTGCAGCTCTCGCCCGCGTTGTGCAAGCTTAGGAAGGTATGAATGTCACAGGTTTGCCTTACAGCAAAGCTCCTGAAACGCCAATGGAAGCTATCCAGGTCTGCTGGTTTAATCCAATTGTGCCAAAAAACCGACACGACCTCCGTTGGGAAGCAAAGCAAATGAGGTGTCTAAAATGCAACGCTCAGAACTACAGACTCGAGCTGAAGAAAGAGCTCGAAGCGTAACGCTTAGGACGGCCCGTGGGCAATGCTCCGCCGTGCCAAGAAGTCAGGGCTCTTGCTCCTCCGGATGAGCTAGGAAGCAGAGAGACTGATTCGGGAGTTAAAAGCCAAGGGTGACATGCCTCGGCAGCTACTTTGCTGACAGAGGGGTAACAGCTGTGGATTCCCCTGGGAGCAACATCCCATTCTGCCTTGACCAAGGAGATAACAGCCACGGCAGGCACCTTAACGGTGGGGAGAGGTGGCAAGGAGGCGGGCAGAGAGCTCTCAAAGCTACCAGCAGCCCCTCAAGGAACCCCCTTCAGCCTGTGTGTCAGTGGCTGGGACACGCAGTCCCAGGGACGAGGCACAAAGAGCACGGGAAGCAGGGAAGAGGCAAAAACACCATTAGGAAACTTGAGAACCCAAACGTTGCCTTCACCGACATTTAGTTTTACACACTTAGGAGCCAACCCAGGGTTCTGCGGATCTCACGTTATACACTCAAGTAAATACCAGAGACTACAATAGATGCCAGCAGTACGTGCTATAATTTATAGATACATTTCAAAGAAAGCATTCTTAAGTGAATTTGGGCTTTGATCTCCTGTTTTTCCCCTTGGGGGTAACAAAAACATTCTACCAACCCCCTAAATTCTTAACCCGTCTCTGAGGGTGTTTTCGCTAAGGAACTTGTTTTATGTCTCTTTTCTAGCCAAGCTCATCACTGTGGTATGGCTCCTTTACACTTCTTCCCCACACCCTAAACATTTTGCATTACATATTGCGTATACTTGCCAGCACTCGTATTTTCCAGTGAAAGTTCAACTGACCTTAAAGGGTTGCCTCAAACCTACCTGAACTTGTTTTATTAAGTGAAACTTAGGCTGCTGGGGGAGGTCGCCTGCAAGGTTGTGCCTCGCCTCTGAAACTTCAGATAAATCCAGCTGATCTCGGAACAAACAAATTGGTGGCCTTTTATGTAGCTGCAAGCCCGGTTCTGCACACTTCAGCAAAAGCGCACGCTGAAACCAGTTTCACACCAGGAAACCCTACGCAGGAGAACTGACCTCCCTCTGGATTCTCTCTTACAGAGTGGAAGGGCCACATCCTGCATGGCTTTACACATGCAAAGCTGATGCCCAGGAAAAGCTATCTACGTCTATTTTAAGGTAACAGAGCAGAAAAGCTGTATCTTCACTCCCATCGCTGAGTTTGCTTTGCTTGCTCACCAGCTGGCCCAGTCAGACTGACAGGGATAACAGATATGTGTTTTCCCTGGGGTTTTCAAGGGCAATTCGGGACTGAGCACTGTAGCCCTCCGTAGGACATTACTGGTTAAATCAACTTTCATATCGTACAGGCTAGGTTTACAAGTAAAAGAGGACTTTCTAAACGTTGCCCTTAAAAACAGAGACTGGCTTCCTGGAGCTAAGCTGAACTTGTTCAACTCCGCAGTCCCCTCAGGAACTCAGAGGAAAAATTCTGGCACTGGGAGAATTTCTTCCTTTTCCATACCCAGGCTGGGAAAATTTTCAACAGCACCAATGGCACTTACACAGAGATTCCCACCAAAACCCGAGAGCAATCAGATGCTTTGAAAACGCGCATACCCCTCTTCAATTAGAGCCATGTGGCTAGCAGGAGGCAGAAGCTTATTTATAGCTCTGCAGTCAGACATAACTCTGGCCACCTGAAGAAGAAGATCAGCAGAACGAGAGGAGCTGTTTTAAAATGCCACTTTTCAGAGCTGACCTGTGCTTTAAGTTCAACATTTGGCATACAAGATGTTTGTAAAATGGGGAAGAGCTCCCTGCGCTATCAGGGAAACATCTGTATCTGAGTTTAAAGAACAGGTGATTTATTTGAGATAGATTGATGTACCAGGAAGCTAGCCAGAAGAAAATGTTTTTTTGAGGAGCTGAGAGTAATAATGGTTCAGAGATTCACAAGATAACAGGTACTATATGAGAAATATCCTAAATACAATACAGCAGAATTCAGCTTCTGTTGAAAGCAACTGAAAACTGGCCCTGCAAGCAGCCTAACTGCTTTCCGCTCACTGCTTGCCTGGTTCATCCTCTCTTCTTCAATTTACTTTCCTGAAAGCAAACTCTGTTGACCTGAGGTTGTCTCTACTCAGTATCTTATGGAGCATGTGCAATGAATTAAATAGGAGGATTAAAATTATGGTTCCTGACCAAAAGATTTTACAGTATAAAACAAAAAGGTGGGAGAGAAACATAACTGCTACATAACCAAGAGAAGTAAGAGCCCTTTTTACAGGCAAGCACTGTATGTAGCTTTACTCATATATCCATACTTATCTACATCCATGATATATTTTATATTTATATATACTTTATCCATATTTAAGCTGAGCATATGCTTTTTCTGAATTAAGTACTCACTTCTCATGTGCCTTCTGCAAAACCTATTCTACACTGGTTCTTTCCAAGGTTAGCATAGGGCAGGGGTGCAACTGGTATTGGGAGACCGAGCGTCCAGAAGACAACAGCTCAGGATGCAACAAGTTTGGGAATCCCTGCATAAGCACAACTTTATTCCCAGCTTTGCAAGCTATGATGCTGGAAACGACTTCATCTCCTCAATTCTTTCTCATGAGGGAATGAGCTGTAAAATACATTTTACAATTTCAACAAAATGTTGCTTTGGCAATAGGATCATTCCTTTGTACTGCTATTATCCAACGGGAAAAAGACCACTTACGTGCTGAACCCCTATAAATGCTCGATTCCATCCTGGTTTTAATTACAACTTTCTTCAAACCGCTCACTGCTTCTACATCAGGTGCTGATTTGGCACTATTGAGGAAACAACCAATAAACTTCACAATCAATCTGCAGTTAGTAGTCAATCCAGCTCAGCTTGCTTGTTGTTTTCTTCCTTTGTACATTTTCTCAAAGAAAAGTAGCAATAAATTGGAGACATGTGGTAAACGCGAGCAGCGTTTAACTAGTCGCACGTGGTCTCGCTCCAGTCCACTCACCGAGTAACGTTACAGTGTCTGCGCCACCCACTTCAACACGAGTAGCCAGAGCGTGATGAACGCAATCCAACCCATAACTTACTGTCTTCGTGTGACTGAACAAGTTAGATGCTAGTTTCAGCCAATGTAACGTTAATTGGTGTCAGTCCTTCCTCCACAAATGTGGGTACTTGAGTCCTCCATGCACATTTTTTATCCAGCCTATCCTTTTGCTGAGATACCAGAGCTCCCAAAGGTTTACCCCATTTCCCACTGAGACTTGTCTAACTTTCCCCAACATCAAATATTCACACCACCCCCCTGCACTTTTCACACGTCGCGGTGCTCGGTGTCACCTCCTTTGCCCCAGGCTGCCAGTGTTCCAGCGTGCTCCTCGGGAGGCGAGCGGGCTGTAAGGAGAGCACCCCTACATCAAAGACCTGGGGATGGAGGGGCCCTGCTGCACGGCACCACACCTAACCCACAGAACGAACAAAAGGCTCAGCCCCAAATACAACCCAGACTGAGGACGTGCACAGCTACCGCGGGAGCATTCAGACGCACGGAGTTTTTGCGTGCCCTATAATTTCAGCTCGATGAGTAAGTTTTCTCCAGCCACGTAACTCAGTGCAGCCATTTGTCACCAAGCTCTGGGGAGCCGTGCAGAGGGAAACAAGAAGCCTTTCCCCGCTGCAGCCTGTCACCTGGGCAGTCAGCATCTCTCAGCACTTGCGCTGTTGTATAAATTACGTCCCTCCCAGCTTGGTCAAGGATGGCCATCATTCAGCACGTATGTAATCTTCGCTATTTTATTGTCTCATTGATGGAAGAATTAGCTCACAGCGGGAAACACATTAAGAAAGGACTAGCAATTATTTTGCCTGTGTTGCTAACTTCTTTAATCCCCTGTAATCTCTTCTAAGGGGGGATTCATATCTACTCAAATCACTTCACAGGAGACATACATAGCTTAACAGAAGACCTACACACCAGGGCTGGGAAAACCCAAACCCCTGCTACTGCTCCTGCAGAATATCAGACATATCAGCCATCACTGGAGAAAGGATCGTAACTTGCAAACAGTACGCAATGGTGAAATCAAGTTTCTTGATCCATTCAGTTTTGAAGGAACTGTTTCAAAGGGCATCATCTAGGTCATAACCTCTGTTTCTACAGTAATAAGCCAACCACAGCCTAACAATAAGAACCTAGTTGTACTAAACCTCTTGTGGTATTCCCATCTGCCCAGAAAGAATCTATTTGTCCATTTCAGAAGCTGGTATCAAATGTAGCAAGTCTTTCTGGTTTGGAGATATAATTTGTGGGTCCCAAAGCTCCAGAAACTATGGCATGTCCAACAGCAACCTCGATTCACAACATTACAGAGAACCATCATGAGACAAAAACATCATCACATATTCCTTTGTGAGCATTCCGACACCATTAAGCAAAGCTGCTGAGCACTTTTCCAGCTAAGATGGGGCAAAAAACAAAGACGGGTGAGATTCAACCCAGAGAAGCTCGAGGTGATGTAAGTGGTAAAAAAATTATCAAGGCAGCGTCATGAATAATGACAGCTCTCGATAAATGAACTCAGAACGGAATGCTGAGCAATTTCTGCACTTTGTTGTTCCCAGACTCCTGACTTTCACAAATTATTTACCTGATCTTTCTTTCTTCTCTGGGTTATCTAAACAGCTTTGTCTTTTCCATAATATGTGCCCTACGGCAGTCTTCTCAGCCTGCTGCTTCAAGTTGGTATTACTGCGATGAACAGAACTGGGACTGGCCTTCAGTTATCGCTCACGTGTGACTAGGGCACAACACAGTAGTTCATTAGTTTGCTGGAGCTGCTCATGTCAGCATTAGAACATATATTCATTAGATGATACAGTTTTATCCACTTCTCAGCGCAATTCCAGAAGTTTCTAATATGCAATGCATTAGATAGTGTTAAAGCTGACTTACATCAGAACATTTGCTATGCAAAAAAAAAAAATTAGATCTGCTAAGGCACTTTATGAGCTCATTTGCTCATTTTGATTCATATCAGCCAACGTATCCTGACTTTCCAACTAAAGTGGAAGACGTTTTCTTAGTTGGTGATTAGGTAAGGACCGAGCTACTTAGAAATGCTTGGGAGAAGAGATGTTTGTAAAGCAAAGCTGTCCACTGTGGGCAGTTTAAAGCAAAACCACATATAATTTATCCAACTGTTGCAAATGGGTCCATCAACATGTTCAGGAATCATTAACATTTTAACAAAAATCCATCAGATTTAATCAAATACATGAAAAAAGGTCAAAATACACAGAAACTGTTTTCACTAAGTTACAAGCAAGACCTCTTTCAACACAACTTAGCAGCTAGGATATTTCTGTATCTCACCATCTGTGTATGCATGACTTCATCCCTCTCTAATCTTAAGGATTACAATGATGCAATAAAAAATACTTTATCAGTGCTGTACCTGTGTAGATCTATGCAATATGAATTACAATATGCTTTTAAATGAAGCTCCACAGTCTACGATCTTATTTCTTGCTGGAGATGAATGATTACAAATTTGATTCCAGTGCATCAGTGGAGCTACTCAGGGGGAAAACTCCAGGGACTGCAAGATTTTTCTTTCATTGGTGGTGACATTGTTTTCACTGAGAGTGACCAGGGAATAAATTGTTTTCCAGAAATTCACTAAATATTATCCAAAAAATTAGCTTTAATATCTTATCATATTTATAATGCCTGTGGAATTTTGTTGAATGCTTATGATAATGACTCTTGAGCTTGATTTAGGATTTAGAAAACAGTATTACTACATAACAGTGAAGACAAACACAAGCTAATTTGGGACTCTTCATAAAAATACCACTATTTATACGCTCAGCTGCCTCTGTGGTAGAGCTGCTCACCTCATATGCAGAACCATACTATTATGACTGTGGCATCAATTCATTAATCAAAATGACAGAGGGTCCCATGATCAAACGAGAGAGGTTCTGGTACTTCTTATGACAGCAGCACTTGTGATACAGCCATACTGGATCCATTTGCAATTGCACTGGAAACCAGCTATTTTCTATACTCAAAGGAATTCTGATTTATGATGTGCTTGAAATTACTGTGGATTTCTATTAAAGACAAACACTTGGCAGTAAGGTACCATACTTACCTGTAATTTAGTTATGTAACAGTAGTATCCTCCATAGACCCCACATCCTTTGGGTTTTTTGTTTTTCAGATATGCAGGTTCCAGAGCCAACTTGGTGTTTTTTAAGAGTTTGGCCTTTTTCCTGAGGCCCTAAGCAAACCTCAAGCCATGAAGGAGGAGGGAATTTATACAGGCCTGCACAGACTCAATCAGCAGTTTCCTTTCTGCTGACATCCACAGGAAGCCAGCTTGTATGGAAAGATGGGGGCATGCAGACATCAACAATTACATATATGCCACTTTTCCCACATTTAGAAATGAAAAGCTGAAGGCTACCTATTTAGCTAGTGTCTTTAGTGCATAGGAAACCTCTACTGGCTGGCAGATTTTCTCTTTGAAAAATTTATTCATTTATTCTATTACTCAGCATACGCAGCAGTAAACTAAAGCTTGCAAGATGACAAAAAAAGGATCAAAGAAAATGACAGGGAAAGTTGTAATATTCTAAGGTGATAACATCATTTCCAGTTGGTAAGCGTACCACTTTAAAATATATCTCCTGACCCAAATATTCTAGGTATACTCATAGACCCAGCTACTAAAATAAAGCTTGGAAAGATGGCACACAAATCTATACAGAGTCATACATCCTCTTAACTTAATTCCACATTCTGAACATGGTATGATCTCCTCTAAAAAGAGCAAACTATGTTTCAAGACTGCAGGACTCATTAAATCATTTCACTTCTGCATTTTTAGCCTGTTTACAGAGGCATTTCTGACTTGTGCCTTAGAAACATCTCTCCTGTGATCAACTGTTACTTACAGGACAAAAATTACAGACTCAGAATCTATCTTGAAAAGTGAACAGAAAATTTAGGGGACTGAAATACAAAGAGGTAACATACCCTTCCTCGATTGTAACAGAATTCATGATGATGCAGTTCGTTATCTTAACTTTGTCCTTTATGGTACACATGCTGCCAATGATGGAGTGTTTAATGGATGTCTTCTCCCCCACTTGCGTAGACGACCCAATGATGCTGTCTGATCCAACCTAGGGAGGAAAAGAATGGAAACTGGCAAAAGCACCTGGAGCTCTCCGATCTGTGTTCTCCAAACATGTGTTCCAAACAGCATGTCTCAAGCACTCATCCACAGAGCGCACACTGCTCGACCCTCAGGGATCCTTGGCAGAGGAAAGACCTAAAAATCTGGGGCCTGTCCCATAGGCAGACAGATGGATGGTCTTCCCAAGCTTTATTAGCTCAGTAAAATTCCATTTAAAAATTTACCACATTAAATTAAAATTTACCAAACATGTTCAAAGACAGAAACTGAAAGGCAGGAACTCAAGAGAGAGCCTACAAGCAGACACTGGGCTGTACCACTCACATTGCAGTTCTGTACTTCAGAACTCAGCTTCACATCCAACAGTGGGACTGAATTTTAGGAAGCAGTTCTTGAAGCGAAGGGCATGCAGACTGTATTGAAAGAGCAGAGATGGACAAAGGGAACACTTACCATGCCTCTGTCAGTGATCTGTGCAGACCCGTGAACCAGTGGCTCTTCCAGACCCAGATTAAGCAATAGTTTGGGAACCTGGATGAAGAAACCAGCACCGCAAGTTAACACGACAAGGCTGTATCTGTATGGTACATGAACAGCTCAAAGATGGCTTTGGTTTCCATTGCACTTATATCATAAACTTATTAACTTACAGGAAAACGTAGGTTCCTGAATTTTAAATCTGCAACTGGATATGTGTGGTTTATTGTCTTCCCATTTTGTAAAGGAGGCAGGTATGCTTCCACTGCAATGTACTGCACGTCTCCCTTTAAACTCAGCTTCCCACCAGCAACAAGCAGTGGATCACCAGCAGCAAGCAGGCTGCAGGTTCCAGCAGGACACAGTGGCATCCTATATACTACTGTAAAGGTTTGTCCATCATCTGCCATTTTAAATGTAATTCAAAATGGTTTTATCATTCAGTAATGCCACGGAGAGAAGCAAGTAGTATCAAAGATAAAACAAACTGGCATAAAAGATGACTATGTTTATCCTGCTCAATAAGGTAGCATGCTGAGATGCAGGCAAAAAAAAAAAAAAAAGTATTTCAGATGTGTAAGAAGAAAGAAACTACAGTTGATCAAGTAGCTATTCCAGATGGCAGAAAGCTGCAGAAGAAAAGGCTCTTGACAGAGAGAAGACAGGTGTTTGATAAGCAGACAAAGTAGCAACGGTAATAGAGAGAGACACGGTCCATTAGGTAGCCAAGAACAAATCCATCGAGAGCAATTCTGAGCTGGCTCCCAAAAAGAAAGGGGAGCCAGTGCAGTAGGAGGATGGGATATCACGCTACCATTCCCCCCTTTTCTAGGTGAAAGAGCAGCCTGAGGCACTCCGCTTCTCCTGGCGTCAGGCTGGGGCCAAGGTCACACACCACAGGAGAGGCGATGACAGCAGGGATGAGGATCTCAGGCGAGGCAGGAGTCTTGCAGACACGGTGCTGCACAGAGCCGCTTGCAGCGGTGAGGCAACGTCTGATGCACCTTGGTGTGACAGAGGTGGCAGGCAAGGAAACACAGAAGGTACAGAAGGTGGCAAACCGATGTGTGAGTGCACAGAGGTCTGTGCCAAGGCAGATCACGTGCCTGAGTGAGAGGCAGGGCGTGCTGTGGCTGTGTGGAGCTCTGCTCGTGCTGCTTGGCCAGCAGGATGCATGCGCTGACTGCCCATCGGGGAGGGCAGCTTGTGTCAGCACGGTGACGGTGTAACTGGGATTGCCCCAAGGCAGAGGAGAAGGCCACTCGTTAAGTCTCTCTTCCCTACCTAGGCATCTATTTCGACAAAACTCTTAGGAAAGCTGTATCTTCGAGATCTCTCTTGCTGTTAAATTTGGCTGAGAGTCGGCAGCAATTTCCACACTTGTTAGGAAGGAGCTGCCATCCAGTACGATACTGTAAAATGGCTTCCTTGGAAAGCTGGGATAATAAGAGCTGATAGCTAGGGAGTGAACCTCAAGAAGCAGATCCTACAGATCTGAAGGAGTTGGGATCAGATCAGAAAAAAATATCTCAAGATCTCAAATGAGATGATACTTGCAGGAAATTGTTCAGATATTCATAATATGACCAGCCCGTTTCCCTTCCAGCGTGCAAGGATGGGCAAATAGTGCTGTTTTTCATATGATAAGAATTTTCACAGTTGATACTTCATTCAGATGAATAAGATGAGCTCAGATGAGCTCACATCTCTGAGCTACATCTTCAGGTTGCCTGCTGTCCCCAGTAGACATTTCTATACCTGTAACTCTTCACTTCTTGGAGATGTCTTCCTACTAGACTTGTATTTTCAAAAAAGCAACAAGGTAGGTTAGATCCTTCAGTCCAAGATGCAGGCATTACAGAAAACCACCAGCTTACCAAAACACCACATGCTAGGCCAACCCAGCTGGATTACACACAGGCTTGGTGAAGGGACATTGTCCTCACCTGCCACACAGCAGGGCAGCCACACCAGATAGCCCCGAGACACACCAAGGCATTACCTACAGCGGAGGCTGGAAGGATTCCTACTGTCCAGTGTTGCTCTGTGGGAAGGGAAAGAAACAAGGAAAGGCTCTTGCCCTCCTCAGTAGAAAGGTGGTGTGATAAAATAAATAAAGGATTTTACCGGCCAGAGCAAAACCCTTATTAGAATCAGTCGGTGGTAGTGCAGCCTGAGGGGTGACCCAAGAAAGCTACCAGCTCAAGCATTTTACTCTGAAAAGGAAGGTTAGATAGGGGGCAGGAGTCAGAGGGAGTGCCTGGGTCAAGGGAAGGTTTAAGATGTGTTTGGATTTAATTCATCTTACAAAGAAACTATTTCCTGCTATTGAAGATAACTCCCTCCTGAACCCACCTGCCCACACACAGGCTGCAGGCATCCAGAAACCCAGCTGGAAGTGAAATGATGTGAGTAAAGTGTTTCCTCACCAGAAGGGCAATGGGTTAGGATGCCATTCCTTCCCACGGCTACTGGACTGGACTGCTACTGCTCTGCAAGTCTGTCCTCTAGGACAGCAAAATTATAGGTGCAGGCTTTGCCTGGAATCAGAATCTGGTCTGTGAAGACCAAGAGCAAACAAGAAACCAAAAGTCTTCATGAGAGACCAACAAAACAACAAAAAGAAAAAAAAAGGACGTAAAACTGTGTGTGTATCTTTTACCAGGATTAACAAGAGAAACAAAATAGAGTGGCACCGAGTAACTCCTTTCTCACAACCCATCATTAAGCTCCGTTTTATGCTTTACCTCCACATAGTTTCCTTGGAAATTTTACCATTCTGGAAAAGTTAAAAATTCAAAGAAAATCCTCTCTGACGTTGAAGGCCCCAGTGTGATTTCAAAACACTAATTCTATGTACCACCCAGGAGCAAACACATTTCCTGAACTGACCAAAATGTAGAATATTTAGGTTAAAAAAAAAAAAAAAAAAAAACAAGCACCACCAAAACCCACATGGAGTCTGACTGGCTCAACTCAATAACTTTTTACTGAAGTGGCTGCTGCCAAATGTACACGCACACTTCCCCTAGCAAGCGGTATTCTCCCTTAACCCTTTGGGCACACTTGTTCCTGATGTTCCTGGGGAAATTTTTCCCTTTCTGACAGCAGTCTGCCTCCCTCCTCACTTCCTCACATCCCTAACTGTACAACAACTTTATTTCTGTGCTCCTCTACAGGCACCAAAGAGAAAAAGCTCCAGTGTGTGAAATCACTCTGCCATGCTGCAATTCTAATTTGCATAAATTCATTCATTAATTTTAGTAAAAAGAAATCAACTCAGTCTGAGAGCAAAGGCAAGGAAATGACCACTTCCAGGACTCCCAATGCAATACACTGCTCTCCCAGCCCCGCTTCCAGAAACCCTGAGTCTTACCCTATTGCACTCCCTTACAATCTTGCAAAACTAGAGGAAATTGTCCACCCTCCCAGCATTAAGTTCATCACTTGGAGAGTAAAGTGAGAACTTGTAAGTTGCATCAGCCAGTGTAGTTAAAAAAATAATTCATGTTAGGAGTAAAAGCTTTTAATCATCATCTCATTAGCTAGGATTTTTATAATCCTCCCCTACGACCTTTTATTTTATGAATTCTTAGTAGTGTTGAAATAAATGAAAGCTGCAACAGATCAACACATCACCTCTGTATTTACCTGGACTGCCAATGTACTGAAACCTGTTCAAAAAATAATTCTTTCATAATGGAAAGTATTAGGCGTTCTGAATGTATGGGTAGTTTTAAGACGTCCTGCAAAACATTAATAATCTTTGCCATTATCACTTAGATAAACATTTGCTAAGAGTCCAGTCAGAACTGATCTTGACTTTAGGACATGGAGGACGCTGACGGGATGATCTATTGAAGCTACTTCCAGCCTAATTTTCCACACTTCTTGACTCCCTGGCTGCAGGTCTTGTCACCCACAAAACCCAGAAGGGTATCTGGGGTGGGGGTTTTCTTGGCTAAATCAAAGCTATGGAGGAAATTAGTGACAGAACCGTTTCCTTGTCTCACGTCCCTATCCAGCAACCAGGAGGGTGATGTGGGTAGATAAGGTGGCACTGGTTCAATTCCCACACGCTGCTCAGCTGTATCACAGGGAGACACTCCTGGAGACCAAAATGCCCCATAAACTGCTGTATTCCCACATGCCCGTTCTTCATTTTTCTCACCTGTCGGTTAGCTTCAATATACAACCCCAGAGTATTCACTCGGAAGCACAGTCCCTCTTTCATTATATGGACGTAGCAGCGTACTTTTCCTTCGTGGAGCGTTTCATTCATATCTCCTCTATGATCATTCCAACAAGAGTTATCTGGAGCAGGTTTCAGCAAGCTATTATCTTCCTTTATGAAACTATAAATGTCTGGAGAACACACACATGCATGAAGTTAGACAGGATTTAATGAAATGCTTTCTGAAGAGGAGTACTATTAAAATACTGTTGGTGAAGGGAAATCTTTGCCCCACATCATCTGAATGGCTAGATACTCAGCAATCATTAACAGATTTTATCACATCTAGTGAGTAAGTGCTTATTTTTATTCTGCAGGTGGGAATCAAGGGATCAGGACAAATGCAATGTTTTGCCCAAGGTCAGACAAGGAGACTGTGAAAACGCTAAAAATAAATTCCAACATCTGAGATCCTGTCCAGTTCCCAGTGCAGGGTGGTTAAGGCTTTGTCTGTTGCCCTACACAATGGAACTTCCTGCTAAAATTACATTTTCAAAAGGTGCATTTATCTATACTGGATTCTGGGAAAAAAAATAGAGCACCTAGTTGATTTGTTCTTGATTTACACCAAAATAAATGAGTATTTTGTATTTGTATTTGTAAAACGCACAATGCTCTTCAAAATTTACTAGAATCTTTGTTATCAAAAAGTAAAAGAGAGAAAACAAACAACAACAACAAAAAGCAAAACTAGTTTTTCAGGCTAATTCTGTACTCTTTCCAATACTTCAGCTATAGTATATGGGATTTAAAACCTTCACTGAATTTTTGATAGTCATACTGACCTAGGGATGCTTGTTCTTTTTTCTTTTGGTCCTCTTCTTTGTTGTTGAGTCCCTTCTGCAATGATGTAGGAGAAGAGAACTGTTTCCTAACCAGATGTGGAATCAGTTCACTCCGGAGAGATGTGATTGACCTGGGGAAGGAGATGCACATATGAAGTCCGTGAACTTTAAAATTCACGTACCTTCATTTTCTTTGCATAACATTAGCATTATGCAGTTTTTCATGAGGACAAATCCAAATGCCAGACAGTCCAAGACATGTGGCACTAAGGCAATGTTCAGTAGCCGTGTGCTTTCTTAATACATTAATTTATAAAGGAAGGTTCAAAACAAGGAAAAAGCTTCATCTTCAGAACCAAATTCCCCTATATCGTAATAGAAATGCCTATAATTTAATAAGGCATCACCCTGCAATTCATGGTTGTGTGCAGATGGAATGCAGAACAGTGCCAACACCACAATGGCAACAACTGAAATCCATTTTACATGGCTTAAAAATGGCATCTGTTTACAGGAAGAGAGAGAATAAAGTGTCCATAGGGGAAACCCCAAAGAAGTTCCTTCCCTTTATGACAAAAGTATGGAAATGCTCAAGGATATCTGAAATATCTGATTCTTAAATGAAGATATTTCTAATATAGACATTAATGATGTCCTTCTGCACACATGAACCATCAAGAGCACTTTAAAGTCTCAGTCCTTTAACCAACAGAAATCAACAAGTTTAGGTCCCAAGAGTTTCATGTTCTTTAGGCACACCAGTCCAAAATACATCAAATTCAATAGAAAAGCTTCCAAAGACTTCAGCATTTTCCCTGTGTACAGATTTCAATTATTACTATATTAATTTTGACACCTCAACTGCAGGAGTCAGGCAATTGTGAGAGGTTTCTGATAAAGCACAGACTTGAACCTAAGCCACCAATGCCTTAAACAATGACCAGGATCGCTAGATTATCTCCCCTCTTGCATTGATTAATACATTACAATGAATCAAGAAGAAACCTTCCCAATAGACAAATATCAGCGTAGAAAGTCTACTGTACAACGAGATTATAACCCCTGTAATTTAATTTTAACTACTAGAAGCTAATTCCATTTTTCAATAAAGTATTTGGAAAAAAAACACCAACAAATGAATCATTGTTACAGTTGCAGTGCATGAGCTGCAGTCTTAAAAGAGCTTTATTGTTGTTGTGTCATTATTTTAACAATCTGCATTTAGTTACTGAATTGTGGATTATTGAAAGTAGTGCTTGGGAAAATCATGCGGAAAATAAACTCAAAGTTGGCACGTGTAACAGGAAGTGCTAAACTTCAGAGGAAGGACTGGGAAAACTAAACACAGAGAGCTTGACTAAATGAACTCATCAAATGATAACTTGCAAAAAAAGAGGAGTTATTCAGAATGGAAAGTAGCATGGCTAGGAACAAATAATAGGTTAAATTAAAAGAAGAAAGTGCTAGAATGGGTTTCCTGAAAGCAATTTTAAGTTGGCAAACCCTCTAGCTAAGTGGGATCTTAAACAGCTCACGCTTTATGCAACACAAGTCACAACCCTTGCAGGTCCCTGTTCAGGTGAACACCACAGACAGAACTAAAGGCCTGAACAATCTTTCCTATCTCTAAGCTTGACAGGAAGATTCAGATGTGATCAGCAGGGCAGCCCTAAGAAGAAACACGGTGTTTTCCTTTTCCTCGACAAGCTTTTCCTTCAGTCCTTCACTGTAGGTCGTGCCACATCCTCCATCTGGCAGTGGGGTCATCTCACCCATCCCACATCTGAAATTCTGCTTTTTTTCTTCTTTAAGGAAAACGGAAAGCTCTGGTCTACAGTCTCCATTCTTTAAAATAATATTATAATCACCTTCAGATAGCTGTATTTCAGGAACTAACGAAGCAAACCACTTCATCCGTTGATCTCAAACCCTCTCCGTGCTAACCGTTTGCAGGCACACTCTGCCACTGCTGCCCCACGTGTGGCTGTGCAGATGGGCACTTTACTAGCCTAAAATGTTTGCCTGCAGCTGTGCCATTCAGCAATGATTTCCTGCTCGGGTTTTATACTCCATCCAAAACCGACAATCCTGCGTTTCCCTCAGAGGCTGGCCATGGCATTTATAAGATATATTACCTATAAAATAGCCAAGTATTTGGCAGTCTTAAATAGTCTGATGCAGAGGACAACACAACATGGTAGGAAATGAAAGCAGTGGAAAGGTGGAAAGACAAAGTTTTGCCTGGTTTTCGATGTTTTACTCTTTCTTGGCAAAGTTCCTGAAGTTTTCCTGCAATTCTCTGAAGTGTTAGCCACATTCCTTCAGCAGAGGTGGAGAAAGTCTCTGGGTCATCTATAAGATGTGGCCCAGGAACACACCCTTCTTACTGGAAAAGGGGAAAGTTTGCCTTTGCTTGCTGTTTAAGCAGAATTTATTTGTAACATTAAAGGAATTTTCCTTTGGAAAGAATTAAAACATTTGCAGCAAGGCTCACAGTGACAAAAATTTGCGAACTTTTTTGTGACAGATTTTGCAAGCGTGGATATACGAAGTGATAGCGTGAGAATATTATCCGACTGTCAACAACTGGGGAAAGCAAACATCTGGCTGGGACTAGAAAAGGAATTCAAATCAAAGGAGGGATAGGAGTGAAGAACCTTCGCTGAAAGAAAAAAAAATCAATTATCAAGAGTTTGGAAGTACCAACTGGCCTGTAACACAGGTTCAGGAAAAAAGAGGTTTCTGGTCCAGTGTGATAAAAATTCTTATAATAAAATTCTGAACTACACGTGTGTATATTAAGAATTAGAAAGTGTAAGATGCTTATTTTAAAGAAAGCATTTTTTTATTCTCTTCACGTTGTAAAACTTGGCATCACCCTGGTTTCTAAGCATGTTATTTTCTCCAGCACCAAGAAGTAAGAATGAAACACCCACTGAGATCAACATAAAGAAAAATCTACTATATCCAGCAGAAAGAAAGTGGAGGGGTAGGTAGAAGGAGGGAAAGGCATAGAAAATTTTGGCAAAAACCCAATAATAAGCCAAATTTGAGTAGCCATGGTCTGACACCTCACAGGCTAATCCAGACGGTAGAGACGATAAAAATGAACCTGCTTTTGAGAACCAGTTGCCAAAATAAACATGCTTTCATAAGTTCCAGCCAAAGTGACAAGCCTTTTTCGTGGTTTTTCATTCCCTAAAATTTTATTTTTGAAGTGATATCTGTCTGTTTTCACCTCAGCAGAAAGTAGCAGATTTTCAATTAAACTGCCAAGTAGCAGGTTTTCAATTAAACCAAGATTGACAGTGCCAATAAACCGCTTCTTGTAAAGGAAGGGGTGCCCTGAAGCACCTGATGTGGCTTCAGTCTCTTGAGAAAAACAGGAGATGGCAGCGGTTCTGGAATGGATCGATTCTGATAACATTTCAAGCATATAAAAGGAATAAATATATCCAGGATGGAATCCTCTGTTCAAGTAGCAGGTCACAACAGAAGCGGAAATCAGCAAGTGCATCAAGAGACAGTGCATACACAGGGGAAATGAAGACAACAGGACAGCTGAAATTCATGGTGTATGTGCAAGAAACAGCTGGAAATTCAAGACGAGATTAAAAAAAAAAAAAACAACAACACAACAGCAAAGGAATTCCTGGGAAAAGTCGTATACTTAATGTTAGCTCAGAGTACACATCACTCATTTACAGTCAGCTATCCTGCACTGACCTGGTAGTTCTTCTCAGATTTAGGGATTATAAATCTAGGATATTCAAGAATAAATTTATTTAAAACCTAAAATATTAAGATATAAGAATGGATACTTGGCCAAACAACTCTAACTTTACTGAGTACTATCACCATGGGAGAAAGAAGTACTATGCTTTTAGAGTCCCTTTATCCCTGGTCCCTGCGCACCGTGCTGTCTTCCCAGTATTCCTGGCATTTTCTGTATGACAGAACGGGCAGAGTTAAGGTTTGGGTGGAAGTCAAAATTTTAACTCATTAAGAACACTAGGTGAAAATATCCTGCATCTTTAAATTTCGTATTTAAACATAGCTAAGCAGAAGTTAGAACAGTCTGTGATATTGCAGAGGCAAGTCTCTTCGGATGTTTGAAGTCTGTATCTCTATTATTATATTACATTTTGGATCACAGAGCGCCAGCTCAAATACAGCTGTCTCTGGGATGAAGACAGCCGTATTGAAACTTTTGAGAGAAATGAAGAACAATGGAACCAACTGAAATGCAGGACGAGTTTGGGAAAAAACAACCAATCAACCAACCAAAGACAAAGATGATCAGCTAAACTTAAAAACAAACATATTTCACAATCTTTCAATGGATTGTGATTTCTGCTCCTTAGATGTACGTATTACCGGAGGCTCTCTTTCAGACAACACAGAGAATAACGGTTCTGACCAATGCCGGTAAAGAAAAAATCTCATCGAGTACTTTACAGCTACAGAACAGACTACTTAAGTCTAACTTTAAGTCATCTTGCAAACGTCTGGGTACTAGGAGGTGCTGTTTGGCAAGACCCACTGCAGGATGGGAGCATCCCCAGCTTTTCTTTCCTGCAGCTATTTTGTACAAGCCTGAACACGACTGTCAGTTCCATTTACCAGCTGTCATTCATTTTCATTTTCCATGTTTAATGTTAAACACCATAAAACAGTATTAATGAGTATTAGCATTTTAATATCCTTCCTTTTTTATTAATCTGTGATGAAGCGTGAAATGTACCATTGCTGTCAGCACCCACCTGTGAAATCTGCTATTACCCTCCCTGGACTGGTTACAGGGGGTCTCACTTGCTATCATTATTAGCGCAAGCAGCTATTTCTACAGGCACAGATAGAGTCTGTGACTCCTAAAGCAAGCAGATTATTAGCCCTTTTGTTACCCAGTTTTGTCTTTTCTTTTTTTAAATAGTCTAATGTTAGCTTTTGTATGACTCTGCGAGCATACAGTGGGTTGGGTTCTGATCTTCGCTCTGTACCCTTGCACAGAGATTCTTCAGATCACATCAAAAGGAGAACATGAGGCTGTATTTCAGACTGGTGCTCATAATTAACGTTAGAAATGTATACATAAATACAACTAAACAAATCCTAAGGCACTTATAGTTTTGGCCAAAAGAAGTTGCATGTTTACTCAGAACAATAAAGATGTAAGAAACGGGGAGAGAGAAAGGAAAAAAAAAAGAGGGTGTGTTGGAAGAAAGAGAAAAGTTAATTCTGAACCCTGTAGGTACATAGTTCATGGTTCTCATCGCTTAAAGGATAAAGCCAAATAACATTTAAAAATTCCATGTAAGCTGGGAGCTCTCTTGTTGAATCTCAACGTTATTTTCTCCTGATCCTTTGATGGAGATTAAAAATTTCCATGTGAATACAAAGAAAGAAACAACAGTTACTCTGAGATTTTTTCCCGAGCGTTTAATGCTCCAAACTAGAGCAGCCAGCCACCATTCCCATCTCCTCCCCCCTCCTTCAGAAAAAAAAAAAAAGTCAACTCACTTTGAAGAAAAGACAAAACAGGGTCAGGGCAAGGGGGATTAGGGAAATGATATTTATATCATGGACCAAATTAAAATGTCAATGCGAGAGGCAGGCAAACAGCCCTTGCCACATATATACACCAGGCATGTTTCCTCAAGGAAACAGGAAAGAGATTTGAAAAGAGTTAATGCAGTCCTGAGTTAATACCACCTGCCTCAGACTCAACACCACTTAAAAGACAGTGTTTGGGTCCATTTCCCACAATGCGGTTTCAACAAGCACAATGGAAAAAGCAATTACGGGCCTTTTCCCCTTCTTCTCACTGATTCACTGCTAAAAACGCTGGAATTTCTGAGACATGCTAAGAATGCGGAGAAAGCAGGCAAGGACTTTGAACAAAAGGAAAAAAAATATCAAATGATAAATTTGGAGGGTGTTCCACAGCCCTGCAGAAGGTTAATCTGCCCCTGTATCTTTCAATAATTTCAATATATATATATATTTTTTTTTTGGTGTATCCAGGCCTAATTATAATAAAGGAAAACTCTACAGCAACCAGGCAAGCCCATAAACTACCAGGCAATCACTTGTGCCTAATTCAATAATCCCCAACACCACTCATGGCATCAAACAGATGTTATTTCTTGCTACACTCTATTTGTCACGTTCTACTCTCAACAATTTTTACTACAAAAAGAGTAAGTTTTTCACACACCCCCAGTTTGATATTAATTAACATATTTATCAATGCCTTTCATTATTTTCAGAGCTCGAAGCCTACGGAGAACAGAAGGAAACTTTGAGAAACGTTCTGCTAAAAGGCAATTCCACATGACTGCATTTGTGCTTCATTTGTCTTTCCATACTATTTTCGAACCAAAACCTTCAAATCTGACAGCAACCTTCTCCCAATTCATAATGGCTGGAAACAGCATTTCAAAAGCCATCGCAGAGCAATCCTGCACAGCTTTGCTTTGGAGGCTCAGGGTGATGAACGACTTCCTAAAATTGCAGAACCACCACCAGCATCCTGCTTTCTGGTTGACGGGGGGCAAGCAGGAGGCAGCACACAAGTGACGGTCGCAGGCACCACAACGCAGAGAGGATCCAGATCAAAGCATGGAAGGGATGGTAGGGCTGCAAACCACATAAAAGCTGTTCTCGAGTTCTCCCGAGTCTGGATGCACTTGAAGGAGCAGGGATCTGTTCCCACTTCTGCCAAAAAACCCTTTGGGAAACAAGGCAGCTTTCTCAAAAACTGACCGCAGAAATTAAAACTCCTTAGCTACACACTCAAAGCCTTTGAAAGCGTGCGCGCACTGAGCCCAGGTCATCCGAGCAACCTTAACTCTGCCCACTCACAAAATAGCCTGGGACACCAGACTAATGCATCTTTTGCCTGGGAATGCCAGCACATTTAGACGTTTTTAGAACTTCTCCCTGACCAAAGCCTCCGAGGCCGTCGGAGGCCACCCAGGGTGTTTGGCAGGTCGTAGGAGCTGCTGAGGAATGGATCTCATTCATTCCCAGACAGCATCCCATTCTTCTAAAACAAGCGCACCTGCACCAAATGCGTTTCCTTGCCAGAACTCATCTTCCCCCATTCTCTCCCACCTCCGCCTTTGCAACCATCTGTGTCTGAGTTACCAACTCTTTTCTAAATGCCTTTGAAATTAGGCTCCTTTTCAGAAAAGTGCATCAAACAGAGGCATTCTCATAAAACGCCTAAGCAAACACGCATGCGATGCATTTGTCAGGTTGACACGCATCCATAAAACCAATGAACTATGTAAACTTCAGGTGTGTAAGTACATGTTTAGATAGATTTAAGCACTTCAGAATTTGTCTAGATAAAACACCTAAGTGTCAAAAAATGTTGATGTATCTGCAGCTTTACGTGGCTAAGTTCTTTCACCCTGCTCCAGTGAGGCTGCATTACAGGCACTGAAGATTTCTGTATCACTTTGCTCCACTCCACGCAAATACTGCGCTTGCTTTTCTGTGATCAAATGGATGCATTCCCAGTTGGTCTCAAGAACACGCCCGTTTTTTCATCAGGCTGGGAGATAATCTGGAAGTTCTGATGCTTAATTCTTCCAGTCCTGCTTTTGCCTGGACAAGTCCCATTTCCATATCCTTCTCCCCAGTAATCGTTCTTACCTTAAGTCTCATCCTAACTGTTGATGACTGGTCCTTACTCCAGCCCTTGCGTAGGTCAACTCCTGTGTTCTCCTGTCCTGTGATAAGACTAAATTGTTTTTTTGTCTGTGTGTCAATTGTCACTGTCCTTTCTTGAAGAACTCCAACATGAAGCTTTTTGGCCAACACATTCCATCTCCTCTTCTCTGTAAGCCTACTTTTACTTGATGTTCTTTCAGGGTGGTGATGCATCTGGAAAAGTTTGGTGTAAAAAGTTCTGTGTCCTACATTTCATCTTTGATTTAGGTAAATATCGTGTCTTGTCTAAATTCAGGAGCATGACTTCTACAAAACTGGTAACTCAAACAGCACTCAACATTTCTTATAGACGGGCCTGTAGCTGTTTAAAATGTTTTATTTTTTTTAATTATTTCTCTTTATTGTAATTCACTGACTTACTCTGTTCAGGCACACGTGTCCTACTAGTGCTTATTCTCCCTTCCACATGCAGGAAGCTAGTTTCCCACCATGACAATCCAATGCAATAATGAAGTAAGCAACAGTGTTATAGGTATCTTTATTACTGTTCACATTTCATTGGACTGGGCTAAGGCGCAATGAAATTTGGTTTTGAACTAACATCCAGAATACAATGAGAAGTAGAAGAGTAGGAAAATAATTACTATTTTATATAACAATTACTCTCTTTTCCAAAAATTCAGCTCCTGAGTAAAAGGTGAGAAGGTGGTATGGAAGAAAAGAGATTTAGAAACAAACCAGGGAAGAGAAGAACAGAAAACATTATCTTGAAAATTCTTTAAAGCTGCAAAACCTTGGTGAGGAATTCAGGTCACATGAACAGAAACATAGGCGAATCGTGTCTTACAGCACAAGTGAAATAAGCCATGACATCACAGGTAAGGACTGCATCCTCACAGGAAAACGTCTAGCAAGACAAGATAATCTCTTCACCCCAAGTATTATCCAAGACGCAAGTAGCGCTGTGGGGAAGAGAAAGTACTGCACTGATGAAAGAATGCTTAGGATGATACTTTCCAAGTGGCAATGACTTAACAAAAAAATAAAAATAAATGAGAGAAAAGCACAGGCAGATGGATAAAAGAATTATCATTCACCACTGGTTCAAAATCCCCATCTCATACGAAGACAAACATCAGTTTGACTGAAGGCTACCCAAGGAAACTGCAACTGCATGAAACAGTGGAAAAAAAATAGTTAATTTTTAATGTTTATTATCAGATCAGAGCAAGCCCAGCTGAGGCCACCAAGAGGGCCAGGAGCACATGATGCACGAGGAGAAGCTGGGGGAGCGGGATTTGCGCAGCCTGCAGAAGAGGAGGCTGCAGGGGGATCTGATTACAGTTTTCCACTACCAAAAGCAGAGTGATACAGAGGACAGCCAGACTTTTCTCAGACTTACACAGTAAAAGGGCAAGAGGCAATGGACATAAGCTGCAACAAGGGAAATTCCAGTTGGGACATAAAGAAAACAACTTTCCAGTGAGTGGTACAGTCCTGGGACAAGGCCCAGTCTCCATCCTTTGAGATTTTTGAAACAACTGCAAAAAAAAAACAAAACCCTGAGCAACACATAAATTAGCTCTATTTTGAGCAGGAGGACAGTTTAGAGACTGCAAGAGGTCCCTCCCCAACTTAAATTTTTCTATAATATTTGCATTGTCAATTGAAAAGCCTTTTTCACATCTTTTATATGTTCACTTCTCATAGTAAACCCAAAAGGTCATTATCCAATTCTGCAAGTCATGGTTAGAGGTATTAACAACTTTTACTTTACAGAAATTTGCATTAGGAGCTGCTTGCATGAACAGAATACTGTGCAAACTGTGACCAAGTATGCTTTAGCATCTCAGGCACATGACCAATACAGCATACTGTGGTCTCAAAGGCAGATTTGCAGTTAGTCATGAAGATAATCAGCTCCAATTCAGCACATCCAAAGATCTGTCTGCTCCCTGCTAGTGCACTAACAGGAAGAGTAATTATATTTATTACAGAAATGATTTGGAGAAGAATCATAATTTGTTTAAATCTAGTTTGGATCATTATGTTTTTTCCCCTGAGGTTTCAGGAGAGAGCACAACTGGTACCATAGAAAGATGATAAAAGCAGCGATACTCCGGAGGAGGACGGCATCAACAAATTCAAGTCCTGGCATTTCTAGTAAGGAACAGAGAAAGCTCCAACAGCTGTATATGTTTGACAAGGAAAGGAAATGGGAAAGATAAATTGCTATTTCACATTCTAATAGATTAAATGCACTAAGGAGGAGCTTGGTGGTTCCCCCCCCCCCCCCCCCCTTTTTTTCCCCTCTCCCTTTCCTTGTTTGGAGAGCTACAATCTATTTGCCCTGTCTTCACACAGTATACTTCCTGTAGGAGCTATTTGTTTATCTACCCATTTTAATCACAAGGAAAGTATTCATTATAAAATCTCTCTTTACAGCAGAGGAGAAACCTTCCAGCCACACGGCTGACACATGTTAACTCGCAGGTATTCACAGAGCAGGTTCTGTTTTAAGCCATCTTTCAGGCAGCCACACAAAGACCACCAAGCTGGGCGTTCAGCTCTGCCAGACCTCCCCCAGCCAGCAGCCTTTGCCAGGAAACACAGGTGACAGCCTGAATGATAAAAAGGCATTTAGAGGGGGAAGAAGAAAAAAATGCACTGGTTTAGTCTGGGCAGCACCTTAATATAAACCTGCGGGGGCCTTTGTGTACAGCACAGCATGCAGCCGGCCAAGCAGGAGCTTCAGCACAAGTCACTCGCACCTCCAGTTTGCAAAGACCCTCTGCCTTCCCCAGACTGCCCCGTCATTTATCGGGGAAAAGAAGGGTGGCTGCACTGCAGCTCTCCTCCCAGCCGCCGATTTCAGAACACGGAGCACAGAGGCAACAAACCTTCCTCTCCCCGGGCTGGCCCAGCGGAGGCTTTCTGGACAGGGTCGGGGGGAGCTGAGAAGTGAAGCTGCTCTGGGAGCGCAGCTGAAGCAGCTTGGAAAGGCAGAGCTCTATGACCTCACACGATTTGCTCTTATTTATTTCACCAGTTCAGAAAAAGCAGTGTTTAACTTTGCAAACAAATCATACCGACTTTGGCTATAAAGTCTACTGCGACTTTGCTCAGTTCAGAGAAGAGTTTCTCTACCAGCAAACGCTGGCAGGCAGCTCTCTGCGCTGGGAGAGCTGCAGAAGAGCCGCCTTGGTGCCTTACCTCCAGCTCAGCCTCCTCCAGCTGCACCCCCAGGGAAGGCTCCCCGGGGAAAAGTGGATTCCCAGGCGGCAGGTGAAGTGTTAGCATTCAGCATTCCCAGGACGAGGCACTGCAAATGCTTACTCAGGCCTTTCAAAGTGACCGCAGGGCTGCTGTTTGTCATTCTTGCCTTTCCAGCACCGCACATCATTCCTTCATCAATCCTTCTGGCCACAAAACAGAGCTGCCCAAGTCCCAGGTGACCCTACGCTGGAAACAGTGGCTTTTTCTACACCCAGCCATTCAAAAGTACTCGATTCAGGACAAAATGGTGATTTGCAAAATACATTAATATATTACATCATACAATTTTTACCTTGCTCTTAGAATGGAGTGAGAGGAAAAAAGGGAAAGGACACCACAAAAGCATGTGAAGCGGTCTAATGTATAAGAGGAAGATGTGAGCTAAAATCCCCTATTTGTTAATATATATAATATAGAGAGACTTTTGAGATGAAGTTCAAATATCTCCTTAGTTTAGAAAATGCAGCTGCTACCCTTGTGCAAACTGGAGATGCCATAATATCTGAGCAAACACAAAATGGCATTTGCTTTTCAAAAAAAATGGATAGCTTTCAGAGGTAGCATAACCAGGGTGCCTATAGATAAATTGCCCAGCATTTCCTATTGTAAGTTTCTGTTTTCATCTGTTTATAAACTTTGCCAAAGTTTAACTGTTTTGGCTGAAATTACCCATGCCAGGTGTTTGCCTCAAGCTGATTTTTTTTGGATAGCTTCATCAAAAAATGTCTCAGCTATTTCCAAGAACAAAATTATGGAAAAATACTTTGTTTTGTCCATGTTAAAAATATTTCAACTGCTCTGCTGAAAAGCTCTTGCATTTTCATGCTTGCAATTTGGCACACAGTCATTTTTTTCATCAGGGCGTTACATTTGTAAACATAAAAAGTGCCCATACTACATCAAACTAAGTCTGAAAAACCACTGTTTGCACATGCTTGGAAAAGATCTGTTTTGCAGCTACATTTTTTTCAGTCCTACGTTGGGCATGCTCCATTCTCTCTCTCTTCCTGAAAGGTAATTGGGCTGCTTATGCACTACTCCACGGAGTAACAGAGTACACTCCAGGCCAAGGTTACAAAGGCTGAGCTGGATATTCTTTGAAGTTCAGAGCATCACATCTCGTTCTGCTGGCTGACCTAGCAGGTGATAAATCTGTGCTGATAACAGCTACTCCATTAGCAGGAGTCACAGTAGCCTCACTGAATTTGAATGACACTCTTAGATTTAATATATATTTATACATACACACATCCACACAATTCTAAATGAGCATCAGGGTAACAGTTTGAGCACTCAAATTAAGAAAAGCCAGACCTAATTAAGGCTGTATAAGTAAAATAACACCTCGTGCGTACACATTTTGACACAATCCTTCAAAAGCACATTCACCTACTTTTCCTCTCTCCCCAGTCTCGATCTCTTCTTCACCCGATGTAAAGATGGACTATACCCTGGGGATGAATCGAGGCTGTGTAATGAGGCAGAAGAATGACTGCCTCATTTGTCAGAACATGTGTGTTAAATATACAAGGCAGAGGGCTGCGAGAGGAGAAGAGAACCGCTAATATTTAAGGTAAATGAATGATGCCAGAAGAACAATTTTTTTTTTTTCCAATTCCCTTCTGTCAGAGGAGTTTACAGATGCTGCTGAATGCGGAACACAAATCTAATTTCTGCAGGTTGCCACTGATTAAGTACTTTTGATTTGATCAGCATCAACTTGCGACAACTATCACGATGGAGAGGATTCTTCCATTATTTTAAGAACTGTGTATAGTATTAAGGACTGAAAAATGGCATACCTAAGACAAAGATGCTTCGAATTTCAACAGTTGTGTGCCTTAGTTTCCTCCCCCTTTCAGAATGGGGACAGACCACTACTTTGCTAATAGGGGTGCTTGAAAGACAGTTAATGACATGCATGCGGAGCATTCTAGTGTCAGTGAGGAGCATCAAGAATCTGAAAGGAAAGTATTTAGGCTGTCTTCAGAACAAGGTTTTAACAGTGAGCAACAATAAAGGTGGGTGGCCTTCATCTGATCTACAGAAATTACATACCATCTTAAACAGCATCTCATTCACTGAGCATCAGGTGCCAAATGAAGCAATAGTGAGAGAGAAAAAGAACAGAGCCACGTAACTGGGGACTGTACCGTAACATGCGGCACATAAAGAACCAAAAAGCTGCACAGGAAGCCTCAGCTGTGGCACTTCCTAACTGCCGGGTACTTAACTTTGCGAACTTAGCATTGAATAACAATGATTCTGGGAAGTAACTTACTAAGTACGACCGCATACTTCCTTGTTTTAAGCAGCATCAGTCTGGCTTTCTGATTTTCTGGTATTCCTCAGTGAGAGGTGGAAATGGCAGGGTTCACGTATCTACAGGTTTCAGCTGTGAGCAGGGTGAAATCCTCACACATCTAACAGATGTCATCTGTACCTGCACAACTGACTGTTGGTGCAATGTAATTCACGTACACATGTATTATAAATGCATATTACATATATACATTTCAACATATAGTCAAGAGAGAGACACCTTCAATATTTAAATTTTCAAAACAAGTTTGAATTTACCACGTTAACATTTTGCAGGAGAAGGGGTTGCTTTGTATTTACCCTCCCTCCCCAAATCAGGTAACTTATTTCATGAGGTTAGAGCTTTAGAAAGAACCTGGAAAAAACAGAACACAGACAACAATACAATTTCCCTTTGATCACATCTCTTCTGCTAGCAGCTTTGCAGGGATTGCTAGCAAGCAAACTGTGAGCATGTAGTAAAGAAATGTCTGTGCTGGGCTCGAAGCGCAGGCCCAGATCCTGCCCTCCGCTCCAGATGAAATTCACAAGGAAAAAAAGGAATAAGGACTCTCTTCTTCCATCTGCCCTGAATGCAGCAACAAGGCAGGAGTCCAACCTAGCACTCAGGAGAGTGCCAAAAAGGGGACTGGCTACTGTGCTGGCTGCCACCCCAGGGCCCCAGGGGTGTGAGGCCCGCCAGCTGTGGGGTGGAGCCGTGCCCCCAGCCAGCTACAGCCTCTGCTGCTGTCTAGCCTGCTGACTCGGCCCGCCTAATGATCTTCTGAAGAAAAGCAATATTGTGCAGTTCATCGTGCGGTGCAGGTGTTCACCTTCAACTATCACTGCCCTGTGCTGGCAGCGCAGCTCCGGCAGCCAGCACGCGGCCAGCACTTGTCCGCCTTTCCGGCTCCACGCAGCACAGCGCCTACGGCTGAGTGAAAGCACCTCGGGTTTGCTTTATTCTGAAAAGGGAAATGTTTAGAGAG
Source organism: Anser brachyrhynchus (assembly GCF_964034855.1). NCBI lineage: Eukaryota > Metazoa > Chordata > Aves > Anseriformes > Anatidae > Anser > Anser brachyrhynchus. The sequence continues at coordinate 10,446,321 of NC_137702.1, read as the reverse complement.
AAAAGCTGTTGCCCGAATACAGGGAAATCAGGTTTTTAACCGCCCCCCCAACACACACGCAGCTCTGTGCGAAGCTGGGCTACAATTTGGCAGACTCAGTACCACTGCCAAAGCATGAAAACCTCAGTAAGGCCAACTTCACAGATGCAGAGGGGAGCCTGGGGAAAAACCAAAAGGTCCCTTCAGAGAAAAACCCCATGGACAGTTATAACCAGCAGAAAACTCAGCCCGAACAAGCTGCTGCTTGTTCACGCTGAGGCCCCAGCCCCTGCTCAGAAGGGATAAATCTGTTTGGTAGCAGGGAATGGCCCACGACCTCTTGTGAATCTGGCAGGTACCGTCAGTGCCAGGGATCCATGGGGATGCAGGGATGAAGCCGCCTGTCCCAGAGCAGAGCTGGGACACCTCTGGCCTCCGGTGCACGCAGCTCAGCCTGGCGCTGCCCCGGAGCTGCTGAAGGAGCCTCCAGACGCTCAGTCCTCCCTGGTGATGCAGGGGTGCGGAGAGGAGGGAAGGAGTAACTCCCAGCTGCAGGAAAGAACAAACTGCTCGGGGCAATAATTTCTGCTGCTGTTCCCCAAGAACCACGTGCATTTGATTTGGGCAGACTCAGGGTAGGACTGCCGCACGTTTGAAGATTTCACTAAGACTCACTGTTAAACTAGGGGCTGAGAGACGAACGGAGATGGGTGTTTTAACTGCCAAAATGCATTTTGTTCCTCCTAGGCAAGGAAAGAAAAAGCAGTTTCATCCCCTGAAAAATAATTTCCCCAGGTTTAAACAACGTTAGGGACGTGATATTTTCGATTTCTGTCAGTACATACATAGTTGACGGGGTTCTAATAAACAGACCATTTCCTCTTCTATTCAAAGGCACTACAGATTTTTGCTTTTTAAAACTCAGGAAGCTGTTTGGTTTCCTATAGTGCAATAAAACTTCAGGCAGGAGAATCTACTATTCAGTCCTTTAAAAAAAGTTCATAAAAACACATTAAAGGACTATGAACTGAACAACCAACTTCTAAATAGTATTTTGACCTCTCCTAATACCCCCAAACTAGGAACTCAGCGTTGCCAAACAAAACCAGGTTATTCTCCAAGCAATCACAACCAGAAGAGGAAACAAGTGCACAGAATAAAATTGAGGAGTTTGTCCAGTACCACAAAGCAAGACAGTGGCCGAGCTGATAAAACCTTGCTATTATGACTCCATTTTGGAGCTGAACTATCAATTGAGCCTTTTTTCAGAGGTCTCATATAACAGAGTTGTCCCAAATCCATTCAATGCCAAGATTCATATACTTGGACAAAATGAAATTTCAGCCATTTCACATTTTTTCCCTGTTTTCATAGTATTTGCTAGTGATTTCAGACTTCACATACATGTAATACAAATATTAAGCTGATCAAAGTGGAGGAATCAATTTACTCTTACAGGTGCAGCTATATGCAAACTACATTCACCGTGGGAGAGCTCGCTGCCATTTTAACCACATCTCTGCAGCTAAACTGGGACTACACTGGGCTTTTATCCCACTAGGAGCAACAGATCCCCCACACAGCCAGTTTTCATGCAATTCTTTGACCTGGAAGTAATCATAATTTTCCTCTGCAAAATGGTGAGCTATAGCCAGTTGTAGGAGCTGATGTTTTTATTGCTGAGCAACATCTTTTCTGCTCCTGTATGTCAAAATAAAATTTGAAAAAAAAATATAAATGCTTCACTGAGCTATAGACAATAAAAAAAAAAAAAGGTGTTCTGCCTGCCATCAAGCCCCGCTGTTAAAATATTAACACAATGTAAATATTATAATATTGAGGAAGTACACTGTGTCAGTACTTCCTGGCACCATACAAGAGCTTCACTGTTCGCTTTAGTCCCTGCTGTTAGTTTTAAACACGCACAACTTAAACAAGGCTTCTGAGCTTCTCCAGTCCTGGTGCAAAACTGCAGAGAGACTAAGTCTTACCATAGGTTCTCTCTAGATTAAAAAACAAGGTATTAAAAAGAATCCCTAAAGCCAAACAATTATGTGAATGTCAGTACTTTTGAGGCAAAAATATTCTACGGAGTCTTTCAAAAGTCCTGGCATACTGCTGCCAAACATGGGAAGATCTCAGGGTATGCACCATCCTCCCCTTCCTCAGAGAAGAAAAACAAGCTGCAAGTGCCCACCAGTGCCAGAAGCCTGAAAGCCCAAGTTATTCATCATGGCAAAAGTCCCATTCTCCAGATTTGCCAGTTAAGCACATTACTAGCAACCCACTCTCTCCCAATTCACAGAATAAGCAGTATATATTCTCTCCAAAGAGAATGAGTCAGGTAGGTAAGGCAAATGTTGTGATCTGATCTTAGAAACACTGTTTAATTGCTATGATCATGTATTTGTAAAGGAACTCTCATGTAAAATAAGCACAGGTTCATGAAAATAGTGAAGACAAGAGAATGATTTCTGTAAAAAAGAAAAAGCCCTGGTCAAACCTGCAAGGAGTCAGTAGACTTGTTCTAAACACACTTGGGGGCAACTAGAGGAGTGCAGAGCAGAATTTCACTCTGCTGGCTTTGGTTAATACAAAGGTAAAATCCTACCACTGACAAAACCAAAGATTTTACCAAGGCATAAACCCTTGAAACATGAAATGACCACAGCTTATGTTTAGAGGCCTCATTGTGTCATACACGGTGACATGTCTGACAAAGACCATCCTTGTCCCACAGACCTAATAATCTAAATTCAAAACAGAATGAGGTACCAAGGAAAAAAGAACTGAACGTCTGAAATGTCTAATATTCAAGAAATGTCTAACCCCAGCAAAACTAGATGGCTGGGATTTCCAGAAATGAACTCTAACACATTATGACAAAACAGATGCACAAACACTGCTTCATGCTACCACAGGATCTACAAAGTGTCCAAAACGTCACCAACTTTTTAAAATACAGGTAATAAAGGGCTCATTCCAGATTTAAAGTACCTGCTGCTTCTGAAGCCTTCTCACCTTTCAGACATTCCCATACACAAATGGGATCTAAAAGGACTTGCACAATGCCCCCACGTGCCAGTCACAGCATCGGATAAGCTTTATTCTTATGCATGGCAAGAAATTGCCCTGGGGGTTAACACAGATTTTCCACTTAATTTTAACTCACTCACAGAACCGTATTCTGGAAGAGCTCCTTTAATCACGCGTACAACTGCACCACCACGTTTCTATATGGTCAAGACTACCACAAATCCCCCTGCTCACCCACCCACAATGTTTTCTCACATGTCAGTTTATCTGCTAAGAAAAGCACTACGAACACAACGCTTACCCAACCCCTTTATCTTTCATCTTACTTAAAAGGGAGAAAAACTCTTGAGAGCTCAGTGAGCATTGAATATATGTAATATACATGAGAGAGCTGTAAAAAGTCTAGGAACAAGACATCAATTCCAAAAGTGAACTACTTACTGTGAGGGGGGTTGTTCATTTGTTTGTTTTTTTAAAGATAAACAGTTGGGCTTTTTTTTTTTGTCTATTTCATGAAATATTATAGCTAAGATCCTACTCCACTTCCATAAATGGATGTTTTTCTTACTCTCAGTGGGTGGTCTCAGAGTTTTGACAGAGGAACATCACAAGCTAAAAACATAGGATGCTACAGAGATAGCCCACCTGCAGTGGTGGTGGATGCGAAGGGGGAGAGAAAAGGTGATTCCAAAGGCCAAAACAGACTGTGGTGGGGGAAATCAGAGGTCAGAAATGTATTCACAGCCCTAACAATGGGGGAGCCCTGGTGAAATGAGCAGCCAAGAAGCACAGTTACATTGGGAAAACAAGAGATGCAGAAACGAGGCAAAACTTTTAGCTTTCACTTTTGCTGTTATTAGATTAAAAAGAATAACAGACATAACTCTTGGTATTGTTTTTATTGTAAAGTTTTTTTTTTTTAACTGTCTTCTTCTACATTTCTGTTGTATGTCAGCCAATTTAATGAAACAAATCTTCCTTTAAAAGCTCTGTTATGAATCACATGTCAATGCCAACACCTGCTGCTACCTCATGTTGTGCTTGGTTTCTTACCTGTTTTCTACGAGGAAGTCTACCACATATTTCTTCAGACAGTAGAGATGGGCATCCATCAGCCCTGTTCTGATGTGCATTCTAGGGTGCCTGGAAGACAAAAAAGGAAAATCATTTAGTTTTGCATGGCTATTTGCAAGAGTTTGACTTTGTAATCAAGTCAGCAGACTGTGAGAAATTTGCGAAGGCAGATCTGCTCCTTTCCATCTTCTGCTGGATTGAGAGACAGGAGAGGAGACAGGAGAACCGGGCAGGCTGCCATTACTGGACTGTGTCTATAAACTTACACCTGCTGGCCCTGGGCTGATTTGCTGCGAAAGAAAATACCTCCTCCAAGGAGTCATTACTCCTGCTACATCTTCTTATGTAAGTGGAAATTGCACATTACTGGGCAGGAAGCCAAAGTAATGGGCCCAGAGTGCTAAAAGTTACAGTGGGTAATGTCAGGGTACAATAATTCAAAGCTTCTGGCTAAGTGCCTGCCTTAATATGCAAGGCTGTGCATGTTCCGCTAGCAAACACAACACTACTGTATTTTTTCCAGCTCTTCCTGGAGGCAAATAGGAGAAGGAGATGGGGTCTGCTCGTCTTCCCTGTGCTACACATTACAAATGACTTCCACAGCTCAATTACAAAGCGTTTGCCTCTCCAGCCCAATAAGATGGAAAAGATCAGTAAAACTCCCTCTCATCGTTGGCCAAACAATGGCAAACAGGGAAGTCTTACCTTTCAGACCAGTGGCAGGTTAATATTTCAGTAACTTAGAAGTCTTTTAACAGCTTCACTATTTTAAGAACAAAGCTTTAAAGCAGAAAGACTCATCTATTACTCCTCTTTATGCATTTTCTGATCTTAGATAGTGGAACCCTTCATGTAACCTGTCTCAAAGCAGCGAGATATTTTATGTCAATATTACCTTCCTTTCCACACACCTGTAGCTCCATTTAAGACTGCTCTGGATGGCTGAACACTCTCTACTATTCCTCAGGACAGAAAAGCCACAAGAATAATCAGCTTGTAGATTAAAAAAAAAAAGGGACAGAACCCACCAACAGTCCAATTGCACTGGACTGCTTCCAAATATCTGTAACTGGACTCACAGTCCCAAGGCTAACGAATGCATCTTACTAGCGCCTTCCATCCAACTTTTGTTTTCTTATTCCAGGACACACTAAAGTCAGATGTTTGTGATCAAGATCAGTTATTACTTAGTCAGCTCAGCAGAGGGATCGCTCACAACTTGGGCCAGTAGATATATATATATGTTTAGTTAACAAGTACTAACACACTGAATCCTTATTAACACCTAAGCTACCAAAAATATCAGGTGTCCTAATAAGCCTTTTTTTTTCAGCATAATTCTCGATTAATGCATTAAGCTACTGAAGTATTTAAGTCTTAACATTTTATAAATGTAGATGGCATTTCTCAAGTGTGTCACTCAATTCAAGACAGGCGTATTAACAACTAGAAAGACATTCTCAAAGTCCCACTTGTAAAGAAAAGTTCCTATAAGAGTAGTATGGCACTTTGGAGTAAAGTATGTGATACTAAAGAATGATATACACACTTTCAGTAGATTACTTCATTAACAAAACATGAGCTCACCTAGCAATGCTCCAGTACTGATGTTATCAGTGGCCCAGATGTTCCTGTGGAAGTCAGCCCAAATAGCAATGTTCCTTATGCAAAAAGAATCCACTGACTTTAATGAGGTCTTGCATTTGGAAATTTGCAGACTCGCTACTGCTCTGCATCCTGATGATGATTTCCACATTTTGTGGATTTACAGGATGGAGAATTTTCATATCTTGTCTGAGAAAAAGCGCTCCCTTGTACTTATAAACTGAGTATGTTAATTTATTGAAATGAGTGAGAGAAACGACAAGAAGTAAAACAGGGAAGAAAGCAGGTAAGATGAACAAACCAATAAAAGAAGGCAAGAAACAAACAAACAAAAAATAGAAATGATGCAATGCAGGAAGGAGAGGGGAAAAAAACCACAATTCTTAACTTGAAGATGACAAGTGGCACACAGTTTCAGTGCCGGAATGCCACTTTTTTCTCTCCCTATTCAAAAACCCCCTTAAACACAGGGCAGGGGAAGGCTACAAGGGCTAGACATCAAGCAGAGGAGTGTAAAACAGCAACTCCTCAATAAATGCTAGTTCTGCTGCCAATGTCTTTGCAGCTTTCACACATTCAGTCTCCCCACCTGCAAACTGGAATAACACTATTTAGCTACACCACAGGGTACCGAGGATTTGTGGGCTGAAGTTTGTATCTCCCTGCAAGTATTGTACTAAGTTTCACTGTAGCTAAGCAACTTTATAACAACGTTATATAAAATCTGTGTAAATGGACAGACAGTAGCACAGTGCTATCCTTGCTGCAGCTCCATCACTCCTCCCCCCTCAAAAAACCACCCAAAACATAAAACAGCCAGACAAGATGTACTGAAACGCCACTCTGAGTTGGCTTTCAATGTAGAATATACTAACAATAATGGAACATCATGCTGGACAAGAGGGAGGTCCCACAATGAAAATCCTCTGAGATACAGACCACCTAAGTGATTTGCAACAGAATAGTCCCATAGATTAATATTATAATCACAGCTTCAAAGGTCAAACAGGCAAGTTTAGGCACATGCATAAACAAAGCTGTGATTTCTGTAAACCAGACTCGAGGAGAGCATAGACACACTAAACCAGACTGATAAGCGCATTCTATCTATAACAAGCCACTAAAGATGATGCTAATTTTCATTGACTAATGCTCAAACCAGTTTATCTTCAGGTAAAAGAACAGGAGCCAAATAAATAATCTAACAGATAACAGCAAAGCTCCATCACCATTTCAAATGAGCATCTGGTTACTAATATTGAAAGCCATACTCCCTTCTCATGCCTCTGATCTCCCACTCCATCAGCTAATCTTTACAGCGTATGAAAAATGAGCCGGTTGCAAGGAACAGCTGATACAGAGAGAACCGAACAACAAACAATGCATGTGCTGAGAGCTGACGCACCTCGACTTATCGGTCTGCAGGAGATAATGCAGAACGCTTTTAATTATACCATCAAAGCAACGGAGAAGGTACGAGGAGGGGCCGGCTGCAGATGGCTAAGTGTTAATGAATGCTGGGTTGGGTAGTTTATCAAAAGCAAAAGACTGGATATATATCTGAGAGGGTCACCGTAGAGATGAAAGTTGCAACAGCCATTGTTGGAGCTCTTTAATGAGCGAGGAATGCCAGATGTGAGCCCTCGAAGAATCATACCAATTACTAAATGAACTTCAGTTCAATCTAGCAAATGTAATCAAGCACGAGTCATTAAAATACATGGTAAAACTCCCATTGGCGCTGCCACTATAGCGGCTATTATTGTCTGTGCTCCCATGCAAGGGAGGGGGCTGCTCCCGGTTGTAAGCTGTGTGTGTTATGTTAAGTGATGGCAGATTTTAGCCCTAATGATGAGGCACGGAGGGCTCCCTGGCAGAAAGTCGACAATGAGGAGGCTCAGCGAGATCTGTTGAGAAGTCGGGAAAAGATCGGCAATTAAAAGAGCAATTTCAAAGAATGCAATTTAATGTGTAAAATTAGCTTTTATTAGCACATAATTCCCCAAAATCCTGACTCGGGATGAGAGCGCATAAAGGTCTGCGAGAGTCCTTAAAAAGGTCTGCGCCCGTAATTCCTCACACGCCATTGTGAAATAATAAGCAGTACTAACAGGATTGATGCATGCTTCCTACATGGCATCGCTTTGAAAGAGGAGCCCGAGCTTTTTTCTTCCTGATAACCTCTCTCAGGATTTCCTCCCTCAGGGAAATCAACCACTGACAGAGCAAACTTCCCTTGTTTAAAGGCAAGGAGACGGACAATTGTTTCAACTGTAAACTAATTAAGAGAGATTACCACCAAGAGCTGGAGGTTCAAACCGGCCCTGCACTCCCACTGACAGTGTGATAATGCCAGGCTGGGGTCAAAATCATAAATCTGAAGGGAGCACACACAATGCTTAAAGCCAAAAAGCCTCTCCACTAAGCATGGGATATTGCCACATTAACCTCACCACCTCACAAATAAACTAGCTGAGAAAGAGAAATCCCATGGCCTCCTTCCCTTTAACTCCATACAGCTGTTGACGGAAAATATGAAGGCCTTTAAATAATCTCAAGGACCTGGGGCTATCTGTACTCCAGCACTAATCCGAGCAACGACACAATAAAAAGCCAATCATGACTACTATTAACCTGCCTTCTGAGCTGATCGGTGAATTATGTCCGCTGTGGGCTTAGTTCATCTTCGTGCCAGCATCCCCCAAAATACAAAAATCAAAAGTATAAACAATGGATTCCATACATTTATTTTCTAATTAATCGCAAGTAGCTCACAAAGTCTGTGTAGCCAAAGTCGATCCCCTTCTCCCTCTCTCCCACAACACGTACCGTACCACCCTGGTCAAACGCACAGGGCTGACCCTTGCCTGGTGGTGCTCTCGCGCTGATGCAAAGCCAGTGCACAGATCAACACCAAGAGAAGTCTTACAGCAAGAGCTGCCAGACCACCTTTAATGTCTCGAGCATTCCTACTTTTAAAGGAAAAAAAATAAAAAGCCCTAAATCGCATTGCTCATTTACGGGACAGCTCTTGGCCGTAAACTCCCTGATCATAAAAGGCCACTGTTACGTTGGCTCTTCAAAAATCCCAGACACCTTATGACCTTAATTTTACACACCGCTTTTGGCCGAAAAGCTCCCAAAGCACTTAGCAAAATGAATGTCCCCACTGTATCCCAGGCCCTCCTTTGCCCACCAGTGAAATGCTGCCACCTCTGGGCTGAACTGCAGCAGCTGTAGGCAGCGCACGGCTCAGCCTCGCCGGGGCCCTCCTGCAAAATCGGGCCCAGCCGCCCGCTCGCCAGGCTCCAAAGGAGGGGCGAGGGAGGTTTAATTACATGCTGCTGCTCCTCGGGTGGAAAAACTGGTTCAGTTCGTGCTAGGAAGAATACCTCGGTGATGTAAGACAGCTGGCACAGCGAGGAAAGGGGCACAGCCTGGCAGAAGTGCCCTCCCCAAGCTGGATGTGAAGACGGTATCAGGTCCTGCTGCCCGGCAGATGAAACGTGCCGTGGGCCCTGGTGACCCTGACCTCCATCTCCCAGCTCGGAGTCACCCCGAGCTCTGTTTCTCTTCCTTCGCTTTGATAACAACTTTATTTACAAAACCAAGAGGGTAAGATGCGCTCTGGTCCCCTGAGGACGTGGCACATGTGCAGCTCAGCTCTCACACCAGCCACCCCATCACCAGCCCCGGTACCTACCCGGGGAGCACAAGGCTCCAGCAGCCTCTCAGTTGCTGCTTCTAGAGAGGCCCAGCATCGGGAATGGCAAGTAGTTTCAAAATCTAAATGTTTTATTGATCTAATGACCTAAGTTGCTCGAAAGCCTGCTGAATAATAAATATTTTTCATTTAAAACCTTCACCACGTGCCATTTCTCTTTGTTGTATTATATTATTAATATACCCATGAGAGTATAATACAAATTATGAACCTACTTCTGACAAAAAGATGTTGAAAAGTTTTTGGTAAAGGAACCTACTTTCATCGAAAGCCAAAGATTAAATCATTTTCTCTAACACAGAGAGTGTAGGTTAGCAGTCAGAGCTCAGGATTAATATTTGTTCAAGGTCAGGAATGGTTTACAATAGGCCAGTGTGACCTGAAAAAGAAAGAGTCATTATCTTGGCACCAACACCATGATTTAACATTAATGTCTCTGACTTCTGGGCTGAACAGCTAGGGTGCTGATGGCTACGTGACCAGCTCATTCCATAGCCCTCTAGAAGAAGTTTTTCTTCGCTCTGCTTCAGCTTCCTCTTAGGAAAGCAAGAGGAAATTTCTCGCCCAGCCCAAGCCAGAGAAACGCTCCCTGGGTGCACGGCCACATCGCTGGATGCACGTGCATCCCCCTGGGAGCACGCCGACACAGCTGCTGGGGTCAGCACTTTCCCTAAACTTGGTTCAAGGGGTCTCCTCTGCCACACCAAGCGCTAACAGCTGTAAGATATAATTATACAAGGGCTGGGGCTCCCCACAGCCACCCTACCCTCTTCTCTTTCTCTGCCCTCCTCTGAAAACCACGGTTTGTCCACATCTTTTATACTAGACGCAAGCCTGCTAGGACACCCCAAGTGCTAAGCAGAAACTTGGAAAGGAAAAGAGAGACCAAAATGATAATACGTACAGAGTTTGGTATGAACAGAAGAGAATACACTCTGAAGGAGGGCAGGGACTGCCAGAGAGACATTATTAATAGGTTTTACCCTTGAGCTCTGGCAGCTACTTGTTCTATACACAGAGGAAAAGGATTAATCAAGCCTCGCACGTAAAGGTTCTTTCTGTGGTGTGCCAAAATATTTTAAGCAGTATATACAAAGTGTAAGCCTTATTATTATGCACATTCAATGTAACCATCTTATGCTACAGTTAAGGCCGGGATGACAATGAAGTAGATTACCGTGCACTACAACCCATTCAATTCCAACGCAACGGGACGTGGCTTAGTCACTTCGTTCAGATCTGGTATTTGAGCTTATTTTCCTTATGCTGGGCTAAACTGTGATTTAAGAGATTTAATCAAGCTTTGGGAAATGCTTTCTTTGCTAAAGGAAGAGAAAGAACTAAAAGTCTGCACCTGGCAACCCTAATGATTTCCAATTTTCAGCTCGTTTTGCTTCCTGCTTAGTGGAAATTCACCTTAGCAAATAATTGTTCGCTAAAATCACCAGGGCTGAAAGGATGACAACACATAAGAGGAACAAGTTTTAAGCAAACAACTGAAGCTGGAGGATTGTACAGAGACTACCGAAGAACAGCAGCTCCTGCTGATCCCTCCTACGCCAGTTCCCAAAGGGCTAAGCAGAAGACATATGATATATTTTCTTAAATCAAATAATTACAGTAAATGCATGGGAAACAGTGAAACTGAATACTGGGTCAAAGCTGTAGGTCACTAGCAATATATAGCTTAAACACAGGAAGGCTGCCACAATTTCTTTATGTCACTGCCCTAGACTTGAAGGCAAACAAAACCGTGCTCAGCACCGCAACTCGGGGATCGCAGCCTTGCTCACGGAGCCTCAGCAGACGTTCGGTGCCCCTCAGGTGAGGCGGATTTTACTCGTGGCTAGAATTTAAGAGGTAGAATCTGCAAAATTTGGGGATTTGAGGTAATCGCATACCTTTGGACTATTAAAACACATGGCCAAAAAGAAATTCCCCCATTCCCTTAAAACTGCAAGTAAAATCAGGAGTGGAAAACCCAATGGAAAAAGCATTACACGCATTTCCCTTTCACTTCACAGGGCCCAGCTGCAGGACAAACAGAAGCTGTCCCACATACCTCTGGATATCCCCTTACGAGAAGCCTCCCAGGTACCTTGTGAAACACATCTACACCATCAGTTCCTTAAAATGAAAAATCCCCTTTAAAAATCTGTTACTGTGCATAGGCTGCACTTGATCACTCACTTTCCTTAACTAGGATCTTCACCTGACAAATGGGCTCCAATGGCAGAAGGTGCACGCCAGAGTCGTTCCTTAGGAGATACTTGCATTCAGAACAGTCACATTTCATAGGACAGAGAACAACCCAACAAGAGTCAGATTAGGGGCACTAGGGTTAGATGGAAGAACAGCGGGAGAGAAGAGAGCAATACCTGCTTTGTGATGGACAAAGCAGCGTCTGGCTCCCCCCAGCACTTACCGTCTAGAAGGGAAGACGACATGAGCTTTGAATCCACAGATGGGAAAAATTCAAGTGCTACAATTTAAATTACCGAAAACTACCTAAATCCAGCCTACATAGGATGCCCTCCGCAGTAAATCTGGCAACGCTCATTTCTTTCACCTACAGCAAGTGAGTTATATTTGGCTCCTGCTCTTCGAGGGTCTGAAGTTTCCCCAGCTGGCGCTTTGACCTGGGCTTCCTTTTCATCTCCCCCTGCAACCTACCGCTGCTGCCTCACTTTTGCTTCGTGACAAGGTTTTGCAGCCATACCCTTGCACATCTCAACTCCACCGAAACGTGAGCATTTTAGCGTTTGATAGCGCAGTAACAACTCTTCGTCCTGACAAGATCCCAACAATAAAAAAAAGTCATATAATTTATCCGTTAACCAAAACGTCTTCACCTCACACAGAAATTAAAAGAAAGGGGGCATAAAAGGTGGCTATGCTGCTACTGCAGGGGGAACCTGGCTGTGACAACCAGGACATGGGCTGTTCCACACACATTAGCAACACTGAATAGGTACATACAAGAAAAACACATTTTAGGAAAAACGAGGCGAGACGTCAGCAGTCAGACTTGATGAATCCTGCTTCCCTAAATTAAGACAGAGGGGTTTCCTGACTTGGCTAAGCTCAAGTCATGACTCAGCCCATGTGTTCAGATGCACCCTCAGACACGCGACAGCCTGGAGGTAGGGCAACATCAACCTCGAGCCAGGAGCTTTCAGGACACAGAAAGCCATCAGGGCTCAGGACAACATCAGCATTAGAACACTGCCCAATTCTGCACTTAAATACACCGAGCGATAGAAACACCACACATGCAATACAGAGATACTTGCATACTTTTCTAGTTCAAAAGAAACTATACAGTTTGTTAGCAAATATTTTAAAAGTATCAGATAAGACTGTCGCTAAAACAAGGCCTTCAAGTCAGAGAATGCATCATTCTTGTTGCACAGTGAAAACAGAATTCAAAACCAAAGGAAAGCTGAAGTCAGGCTGAAGCCAATTGCAGACATCTCTTCATTTTTCAAACAAAAATAACTCTGAGTAATTCTTCTAATAGGTAACTGGCATTTTACAAAACACCATCAGAAATACCAGGGGATGATTAACATAAATATCAAGGGGGGAGGGGAGGGGAAAAAAGGACACAGGAACATTTGTTACCACAAGAAGAATTTAACATCCACCCAAAGTCCAAATTTGCATTTTTTAAACAAGTAATTACAGTAGTTACAACCACACTGCATTAGTTTCTGGTTAGACCAGATTACTCATGATTTAAAGTTTCCAGATTTGTTAATAGCCATAGCAGAAGCTGCCGCATGACACTACTTTAAGACCCTGAGCTTACACCTAAAACGCTTTCAGAGTGACACTGAGCTTGGAGTACTACAGCATGGAGCCCAGCTGAACATAAACATGCACTGCACTGAGGACGGAGCTGGATTTCCAAATTTTTTCCTCATCTTTCACCCACTGCTAGGGCCTGGATAACAGCTTGAAGTTAAGTAAAAGGAATTTTGCTCCTTTTACACAATGATAACGTGACAATTAGAACATTGCAGTGGGCAAGAATAAATTCTGGCCAATTCAATGTAGTGAGATGATATTTTGAGCTGCAGGTTAACTTCTTTCCTTGGATAATTATTGCTGAATTAAAAGCTTCATGCAAAGAAGAGCGCTGTTCTGCACAGCTCAGCATGTGCTACCTCCGTACAGTAGGTGGGAACTGCCTTTAATTATAAGAGACAGTCACTGCTCTTTTAAAACAAGTCTTGAAGGAAAGCTGTTTTGACAGCTATTAAGACACTGCTCAGTGTATTTGCACAATTTAAATACTGATATTATATATATATATATATATTTCTTTTTCAGCTGCAATTACAAAGTCCAGCTCTTTGCTAAAATTAGCAATTGTTTCATGGCTGTGATGCAGAGACATTGGCACACCCTCTTGTCAGGAGACAGCTTGGCTTCAGTAATTAAGTAAGTAGGAGAAATATCATTAATCTAGACTTAAGTAGTCCCTAATGAAAAAAGCAGTAGCACAGAGCCATTTTCACCACGGATCACAAGCCAGGACTGAAAAAAGCAAGAGGAGAAGACAGCAACTGAACTCTCTACCAAGCGTGCCAGCTGTGGTAGTGACCTAAACCACACAGACTCGAAGCAATAATCTGGCCACGGCGGGTAAGAGAGTTCAGATGCCTCCATAATTTGCTCTGTACAAAGACCAGAGTGGCAACAAACCCACTCCTTCTCCTTTACAAGGCTAAACCCATGGTAGGGCAATTGCCTCATCTTGAAACACTTAGCCTCACAAAAAGAAAAAGAAAATGTATGGTGGATGACCTGAAGATTATCATTTACAGTTTTATGGCAACCTCAAATACTATTAAAACAAAACAACTTCTATTCCTTTCTTGCTTGGAAGAGACTGGGACTATTCCATCTGTGGTTGTGGACTGCTTCAGCCTTATCCAACTGCATAAACGAAACTAGTGTCAAAATTAAGTTTTAAATGGCTTGAGGTTTATAGGAATTAAAGAAGGAAAAATTAAATTTGAAACTCTGCTTGTTTACTAGCACTAATTAAATATGCCAGATTTCTGGGCAAGCTTCCTAGCCTGTGGCTACTACGTTACTGGCTTGTAAAACAGTCAACAAGTACATGAGTACAAAGCACAAATACAATAACAGAGATTTCATGTACAGTCCTGCCCTTAGTTTGTAAGGAAAAAATGTATTAGAAACAAGGTTTAACTGTAAAGACCTGTGCTGAGCTTCTAGACTGCATTAGCAATATGAAAAAAGGGCCAAGTCTACAAAGGTTGCTTTTGCAGAGAACAGTATTAAAAAAAATCAGAGAGGTAAGAAGCAGTAAGCAGAACCAAAACGAAGAGGAAGCTTTAAAGGACTAGTGTTATGCTTACTTCAAATCTGAACCTCTGGGCTCTGCTCTCAAAGTATTTTGCTATTAGAAATAAAAGGGAGCTTTTGCACGTCAGCAGTAGTGGGTCTGATTATTCACACCAAGATAAACTCCTCGCAAATGGTAGATTTCATGAATATCTTGGAATTAATTAGAATATAGATTGATATCAAAAAGCCAGAATTTCACATTTAAAGCAAGGCAAGGATGATACCCATAATCGTACGGTCCATTTACATTCTAAACTCTTACTATCTTTGCATTCCACATTTTAAAGGAACTAGCACAATGAGTTCAGTCTACAAGGATGCTGCAAACCCTCTAAAAAAGAACAAACTAAAATCAACTTCAGCTTAACCACAGCCTCTGGAGACTGCTCAGGCATGCAGGTGGAATGCAACAGAAGAAAACGAATGGGTACCTGCATCACCCACAGGCAGGGCAGGAGAAGGAGGGACAGGAAGATCCCATGGCCTACATGCTGCTCTTTGTGCATCCTTCTCTCAGGAAAAGCTTCCAATTTACTTTCACTGGCTGAAGCCGCAATCTCTACAAAAGTGGCAAACAACTTTTAATGAAGAAACACCAGAGAACAATTCGCTGCCTTAACAGTTTTAAAATGAACAGCCTTGCACAGTGACGCAAATTAACGTATGTTCCCACCGTACAGTAGTCTTGCTCAACTTCAAGGAAACCAGGAATTATGCTTCAATAAAAATTCAGCCACACAAATATTCCGCTATAAAAACAGGCATAAACATATAACTCTCCAACTTCCAAAATCACGTACATGAGGCAGAGGAAAACGATATAAAAGTAACTAGGTTTTTGTTTATATCTTAGATTTACAAGAGCAATTCCAGAAACAAAATTCTTCCACAGAGGCATTGATTTAATTAGCCTGCATAGCACACTTTATTTGTATTTAGACCTCTGACGTACATCGATAAAAAAAAATTAAAGAAATAAATATACAACGGATACACACAAAACCACTTGCTAAACTTTTTCTATGCCCAGGTGCAGATAAGAACTTTCAAACACACTCTCATGGGCTCTTCCTTACATGCAAATGATGCTATTTAGTTTATACAAACTATGTATGCTTTCAATTAAAAATATGACTGGATCGATTGGATCATATAATCTTGCAAACCAGCCAAAAATCAAATACAAACTGAAGCCCTGAAGGAATTTCTGGAAGTACAAACCATACAGTACAACCGTTCTATTTCTGGCGAGGAGAATCACCTCTCCTTTCAAAGTGCTGCTAGAAGCAATAGCAGTGCTTAAAATCCCGCTGTCATTCAGCAATGAAATAACTGCATTAATAAAAGTCGCTCAGAAATCATACGAAACATACTCTGGTGAAAATCTCAGCTTCGCAAGTCAGCACAAAATGACCAAGTAACAGAAGAACACTTGCTTCTTACTTTTGGAACTCCTAACCTCAATTTTGGGTCTTTCTCAACTATCCAACTGTCGGACGAAATCAGATCCTCAGAGATGTGAACACAGGATTCTCTTCAAGACTAACGGTGGCAGTGAAGGGGATGTTTTTGCTTAAGGTAATGTACAAGACTTCTAAATAATGGGTTCTTCTCCACTTTTTTTCACTGTATTTTGATCCACATCAGCACAAATTATCTCTGGCACTCCTTCCTCCCATTGGATTTAAAAGCCAAAACATTCCAGAATGTGGGGAATAAATATCAACTGTAAGTGTAAATAAGAAGATACCTACTTTTGGAGACAATGCTGAAGTCATTGGCTATATGCAATGAATGTTTTGGAGGCTCCATAATTTCTCTCCTCTCAGTAACTTCACCTTATTCTCCATAACCGCACTGTAGCTGGCCCGCAGCAAGCGGGGATCAACTATGTTGACGAGTAAAGTTCCTCTTAGAAATCAGCTCAACCTTTCCGAAGATATGGCCCCAATATCTTTCACCTGCGCGCACTGCAATTGTCCTCATGTCCCTGACACGCACAGCACACATTTACTTGTGGTCTCAACCCCCTAACGTACAGGACGCCTTCCCATAACTCCATTCATTGCAACCGTTTTTACCCTGAACAGCTCTATTCAGATTTTACCTCTTCACCATCCAGTAACTTTGCAGGCAGTGACCAAAAACAAACACTCACTCACCAGCTACGTGTCAGCTTACCTAGAAACCTGAGGAAACTGCAGTAGCCTAAGACTCTGGATATTGGCATTGAGACTTGAAGCAAATCTTACAGCCAGTTCTTGTCGCTGAAATCAGCACAAATTAATATCCTGGCATCAGGAGCTACCCATTGCCTTCAAGATGGTGAAACAATCTTTCATGACTTCAAAACACAAAAATGAAGAAACAGGTCAAATGACAAAACTTTTTTTGCAGCAAGTAACTCAACTGCGCTTCAGCCCTGGTGTTTGGCACTTCTGCTGTTCGTTGTATTCTTGACTTACATGTTCATTAGAAACACAGTTGTTTATGTTGGGAAAGACCTTCAAGATCATGAAGTCCAACCATCAACCTGACCTGCCGAGTCCCACCACTAAAGCACGTCCCTCAGTGCCACATCCACACATCTCTGAAATACCTCCAGGGATGGGGACTCCATCACATCCCTGGGCAGCCCGTTCCAATGCTTGACCATCCCCCCCTTGAAGAAATTCTTCCTAATATCCAATCTAAGCCTCCCCTGGCACAACTTGGGATTGCTTCCTCACATCCTAGATCTTCGTTTATGCACAAAATCTTTGAGGCATTTAGCAGAGCAGTATCACTGTTTATTACCACAATCCATGATTCAGAAAGTATTAACTCATCATGCATAAAACATTCACTAAAAAGTAGATAAGCAGGTCACATACGGATGTCCAAATCACCCTGAAAGACTTTTTTGAAGCAGATCACCCATCGGAAATTGTTGGCATGCTTTAAAAACATTCAGAGGAAATGAAAGCGGTTAGTCTCTGGAGTGGTAGCCTTCCACAGAGAATTACTTTCCTACTGTAGGAAGCAAGCTATTTGATGAGCTGTAAAAGATGAAATCGTTTGATATTTGCATTTTGGTGGAACTTGAAAGTAATGACCAAAGCTGCACATGAACGTAACAAAAACTCAGTTATTTTCTCAGAATAATCATCATCATATGGCCAAACTGGAAGTGGTCATCAGCAAAACGAATGCAAGGATTAAGAAACATAAGCATCACCTTTTCTCCTCTATCCAGAGAGACATGGAGCTGAGAAAGCCTAGGGGCTACTACTGCTTCTGCTCCAAAGCTGGCTCCCACCGTGTCCTCCGGAACCTCCTCGGCATGCTCTGAGCCCCAGGAGGACTCGCTAGCTCAGGGGCCGCGCTACAGGCACAGCTACACGCTGCCAGCCCCGGCTGGCCCTGGCAGCACTACAGCCGCGTGTTAACTCAGGTGCACCACTCCAAGCTGTGCCAGACTCGAGCTGGTATTCATAAAACCAGAGCACGTGTACGCAAGGAACCACCTATCTAAAAAGTCCATAGCGTGCACTCAGGAGTAGTGGCTTGTTGATTTGAGACAAAACATATTTCAATTTTCACCATATGTCCAATGCTTTTCTATGAAAAGCTGGAGAATGAGTACTATTGTACACAATGATACATTTAAATATTCCTGGGGTCTGACACAGGCAGCAATGTGAGTGGCTGAAACTGAAAAGCAAGGTATAAACATGACCCGTAGCTCATGCTGTATGTATGTTACATCAGCTGCTTCCTGCAGATTGTTTCAACAAGTAGTGCTCTGATTCGAAATGCAGGAAAGACAGCAGCTAACACTCTGCGCTCAGAGCAGCATTTCACATTTACAGTACTGACATAAACATTCATGAGTTATGCTCCTACGAGGCAGGAAAAGTAATACTGTGCTCATTTGAAAAAGCGAAGAAATTATGAGAGAGAAACATTAGAGTGGACTTCTCAAGGCCATAAAGCCCTGTAGAGAAGTGAGATCTCTTTGTACATTATTTACAAGGCATTCTTAATGCAAACAGGTCACAATTCACGTGTTAATTTTTACCTTTTCCAGTACCAAATCACCTAAAGAACAAGAGAACTCTACCGCTGTGAACATAAAGGTTGGTTATTTTCATGGTTTTATACAAACCTTTTTTTTTTTTTGACTTCAGCAAAAAAATGCTGTAGTTTTTTTTCATTATGATGATTTTATTTTTATTTTTCAGATTGCTTCCTTCACCTGACAATACAAACCAGAACACAAACACAATCCTGCACTCTAGAGCTACCCTACCATGGCATACATCTAAAACCAACAGATGCAGGAGGCATATTCCTTAAACCTTACACATATACTATTTTCCCAAATGATAAGATATAGAAAAACATACCAGCAAGCATTAATTTGGCTCAGTGATCCATTCCCTCAATAACTAGAGGCTACCTTTAGCTACACTGACTTAACGAAGGAGTCTAAATTGTATAAATCAACGTCTCAATTAACATTTTGTTTAGGAAGAGTTACGGAAGAGAAGCAGAATGTAATCATTTGCTAGCACAGTGGCTCCAGAGGTCTGGGAGTGAGCACATGAAGAATGGAGTTGAATGTGGGAAGGGTCCATTATTCTTTCAATAGCGTCTGGTGCTGCAAAATGTGTGCGCGCATACTTTCCTACTTGAAAAGCTTAAGTCTTCAGTAGCTTCTTGCTCTGGGAAAATGGCAGGCACCCAAACGCTAACACAGGGATCTCAGAAAGGGATCTACCTGAAGAACAATATTTTTCGAGTGGCCTTAGAAGTGAAAAATAGCCATAAAGAGAAGGCTCATTCTCAAGGGATTTTATTCCTTCTGTCTGACTGCTGTTGTTCAGGTGCCATTCCCCGCACACATCCCCAGAACATTCTAATGCAAGAATGGAGAGAGGGCCTCTCTGAAAATAATCACACTTGCTGAAAGACCTGCCCTGCATAAATATCTCTAACAACAGTACAAACAGAAATCAGCCTTCTTACCCGATACTTCAGCTGAAATTTATGGCACTGCTGGCCGTGATTCTGTTATTACTATTCTACCTGGCGAAGGCTCAAAGTCACAGAAGTGGGAATTTCAGAGGTATTTTCAGCAACGCTGTAGCTCATTTGGGAAAAAAAAAAACAACACACCTAGTTCTGTAAATGCTGTACCAATGCAGTAGTGAACAAAGCTATATATTACACATATATGCATACATGTGTGAAAACATGTACCATAGAGATGGAACAGAGAGACGTTCGGGACAAGCATGGCCTCTGAAATGATATTTAATGCTACAGCTTAGGAATAATAAAGCAAAGAAAAATCAAAGGGAATACTGAAAGACAGTCTCTTGAGCTCTTGCAAATATCACCAGCTGCTGGAGAATTTATATGCAGAAAAACTAGAAGTTCAGCTTTAACTTGAATTTCCCTTGCTTTCTTACTGGTTTGCTTCCAACCTTTGGAGTTTAATTAAAGTCCATCAGCCAAAATTTTTCTGTCTGAACGCCTTAAATTATTCCATTTTAAAATCCGTACGTTTTGACTGAGTAAGGTTTTTCCAAATCTTGAGCTTCCACTAATCTGAATTATGAATGCTCCTCAGCACTGTCCGCTCCCCCTCCCCCCCTTTTATTTTTTAAAGGTTAAAGGAATACAAAATGATCAACCAAAGCAATACCAACACCTATTGCTGGCCAATACACAGGTATGCAGGTACATGCAAGTTATACTTCAAATGTGTAATTGTGCTAGGTATAGCGTTCTGCATTGACAACTTGCATACCAAGGTCCAGTGGGCATTTTCTCTTAATTCCTACAAGGGCACTGCACATTTGGTGATTGGGGAAGGAGAAAGTCTTACAAGAAATCTCTAAGGCAACTGGCTAAGAAGTTTTACTGCTTGTAAAAGGAATCTCAATCTAATCTTCTTTAGCTGGAGAAATGGTGCAATAAATTTGTTGAAGAGAAAGGAAGGATTTAAAGCCAGAGAAAATTAGGATTTCTCAAAGCAGAACTGTAGAGGACATGGTGCCCTTAGGAATAGATCTCTGCTATTTACTCGATCTACTGGAAGAACTCCCGGGGAGCTTGTCTTAGCAAGAGAAAGGAAAGTTTGCTATGCTCTTCATTTCCTGTGTAATTCCAGAAACTGCCAGCACAATGCTGTTTGGGGAGAACCACACAACAGCTATTCAAGAGGGAATTCAGCATTGTATTCTGAATGAATGGAAACATTTTGAAAGATATATATTTGCTGCGAGTAAAGCCGAATGCGAACCCAGTAAGGGATCCTGGGCACACATACCTTCAACCAGCTAGTTGTATGTTCTGACTCTTTCCATTATGACTTCAACAATATCCTTAGCAGTGCTAAACATTACAATAAATCATCCAGGTTAGAGTTCACAGTAGCCAGGAAGTAAGTGTAGTAGACCAGTGTTAAAAAAATTAGACAACTACAATTCAATTGATACTGAGTGTAGCTAATGTTCATGGAGAGACTATATCACTTTTAGGTATCCTTGCAAGTTTGGGATCTCAGCATCCATGATGAAGAAAAGGCTCTTCAAAGTCTGGGTTTCTTAGCGTGAGCTAGATGAATAGTTCCTTACAAAATTCCCAAGGGTGTTTGCCTCCAGAACACTGCAGAAAACTTCTGCTAAGCATGACAATTTAAAGGATTAAAACCCAAGAAAACAGAAATGCAGAATGGTAGGCAAACCGCAACAGTAAGCTTCAGTTGAGCTCAGGAATCAGGACCTCAGCCCCAAGCAGAATCAGACCTTTTAACCGAAGAGGAACAGTCACATGCCTCATTTCACCCTTACTTTGCTTTAAACTAGGCTGTTTCCTCCCCCCTGTATTCCACATTGGCTGATAAATTCCCCAACGGCGGGTGTTAACTAACTCCGCATTCCAGTCTGCTCTGCGTCATGGAGTTCCACATCCCGCTGATGAGGAACACATGGCTGACATGTGGTAGGGGAGAGCCTGACAGCACTCACACAAGTAGGGATAACTCCTCTGACCTTTGGCTTTTTTCCTCTGTGCCATCCCAACCACACAATGAGGAGTCTGTGCCCCTCTGTTGCTTACCGGTCGTTCTGGGGGTGCTGGACATAAGGTGAACCCCTAAGATTTCAACAGGCAGCTACACAATACCTCTCCAAATACACCCAATGGCTGAAAACACATGTTGAGAGCAAAACACTGATCATTCTGTGCCTCTCCCCTAACCAGACCATTCAGAGGAACTTTCACATCGTACAGGTTACATCTAGATCAATGTGGGTAAATATGTCATAGAAACAACCAGTGATGGCTAAGTTTCCTGCCTGCTTTGTGAAGTGAACTCAATGCATTGATAAAAGTTGCATTGTGGCAGCTGTATTAAAATATTGAGACATCTTTTTAAAAAATGAACGGGACATTTGACATCTTTTCAAGAGCCAACCTTCTTTTAGACTAACAATGCGATTCAGCTTCAGTATTATCCAACCCGGTGACTCATTCAGAGCACTACATTTACCACGTCACATGTGCTCTACAGCATCCAAACAACAGTCATCTCTTCCTACTTTGAAACCTTCAAAAAGTAAAACCAAGTCATGGACTAAATGCCAATCTGAGACTACAGCATCAGACAAGGGACTAATGACAATCAACGTCAGTAAACGTGTGCTGCAATTAGAAACCAAATGCTGAGCCTCAAACTTTCTGCTTTTAGTCTTATGCTTACCATAATGCTGGCAAGGATCTCGCAGTAAAATAAAATCAATTGTCAATAAATCTTTCTATAGCTAAATTTAATTGAAGTCCTTGCTAATATTTCCAGATTCCAAGATTCACGACCTCTTACCTGTAGAAGCTGTCAAGACATGGCACGACCTTTCTTTTATAAACAGGACATGAACACGTTGTACATTCTTTCCAACCTCTCACTGAATCAATAAAATAATATGGCAGGAGCAAAACATAATAAAATACAGTGGAAGAAACAGTATTAAAATAAGTAATAGCAGCTCTTTAAAATATAATGTCCAACGTCTCATGAACTGCTTTGATAGCGCATTCATGTTTGTTGTACAAGCAAAACATATAAAAGCACCAAATTAACATCTTCCTTATATTTGGCTAAATCTGTCTTCTAAACAATGAATCATTTAAAAATACTCAGTTTCTGAAGTTGAAGGCTACGCTCATCCCCAACATATTTACATAAAAAGCAGAGCAGGGCTTAAATTCATAACAAAAATGCAAACTTTCTAAGAAAATGAATGCCTCTTAGGCTACAGCAGTTACTCCTAGGGAACTTAGAAACTTCTAAACAGGCAAGACCTCCAAAGGTATCTTATGAGCATCTATTCCCTACTCACGCCTCAAAAACTCACAGGCCAATATCTTTTCTGAAGCATTTAGCAAAGTCCTCTTCCGTAGAGAAATATGATTAAAGCTACACCAAGATTTTTAGAGTGTGGTTATAGTCTGAGAAGTTAGTGTATAAAAATCACACCCTCTTATTCAATAGACCTAGTTTCCCTGTTTTGATTCAGAGTCAGATCCGCTTGCTTTACTGGCTAAAATAACTTTTTACAACTTTTTAAATTCCTACTAGTACTGTGAAACTAATTCAGTTCTGGGAAGGCGAACCAGATTCTTCTCTGGCTTGTGCATCTGCAAGAGGATTATTACCTAAATCTACACATACAATTCCTGGTTTTGTGTTGGAGGAGCCAAAAATGAACCTGATTTATTTTCTGGATGCTAGTCAGAAAATTTTATTTTTATTTATGAAAAGAGCAGATCTGAAATAACTGCAAGGAAAGACCTGGACTAGCAGCAAAACCATGAAGTTCTACACATCATTTTTCAAAAAGCCACGTTTCAGAGAAAAGAAACATCCAACATCTTTCCACAATATTCCTCAAAAAATCACTTGAATACAAAGAAAACTTAGTGACAAAAGTTTGCTAATACTAAAACTATCATTATTCCCCACATGGGAGCAACACAAAGCTAACATATATGTATTAATCCTCTAGACAGCTGAGCCCAGCTAGAAGTTATTGCTCCCTGGTCTGTCCTGAGCTGCTCCTCAGGGTTCCCCCTACCGAGCTGGGTTATCAAACCCCTCCTTTCTGATCTGCCAGCGGTTTTGCTTGGGGAACCACTCACTAAAGCACAAGGAAAAAATAACCAAGTTATGAAAGTCTTCCTGTTTATCTATGAGAAGTAATCCAACTCATTTTGATACATGTGACTGACAAAGTACTCAGCCATACATCCAGCTGGGGGCAAGGTGGAGGGGGTAACCCTAAAAGAGGACATCTTGCCCATGATCTAGTGCAGGATGCTTTACCCACTGGAGCATCTGCCTGTATGTATGTCATCCCCATCCTTCCTCATGGACCTCTATTTTATAAGAAAAAACAAATGAGCCACCATAGGAGTAGCAGAGTATTTCAGAGATGCCAATTTCCCAGGGAGAGCAGGGGCAGAGAACAGAAAAGCTAAGGAAGCTGCAGTGTTTGTATATGATCCACTTATTTAAGACAAATTATCGGCAGAAAAAAAGGCAATATCCCAAGGCAACAGAAAGGAAATCAAGTGTATCAAAGCTATTTCTGAACTCCCATTACCTACCCACTTGGCAATGCGGACTTTCAAAATTACACTACACCAGTCATTTTTATTCTCATGATGCAAGGGGAAAGGAAAGAAAAGACTCCCCCGTCTTACCCTCTCTCCTCCTCTTTTTATTAAAACATCTTAAAAACAGATCTGCATTGTTTCTGTAAGGTTACTAACGTTAGTACTACATATATTTATAGATGAGGTATTCCTTTCTGTCTGAAGCACATGAGGTAATAAGTAGCTGGAATTGTCATGGTGATTTATTAACATATTCTCTGGGAGAAGCCCTGCACCTGCGTCTGTGCAGATGGAACACCCACGAAGACTGAACTCACCCTTACACAGCCCACAGTATCTTGAAAGGAAATGCTCCAAATTTAGACCTGCTCCAACAGGTGTCTTTTACTGTCTCACTTTGCATGACCATAAATATCTGAGGTGGAGCAAAAAGTTCCCCGTCCATTGTAATTGTGCTTTGAAAACAAATACCTTTGCCCCATCTCTCTCTGAAAACAAAAAAGGCAGCTATGGAATTCTCATCATTTCCTCACTCCTTCATGCTGCCAAGCCCTAAGTCAGAGAGATGTCACTGGCAAAACCA
This sequence comes from Anser brachyrhynchus, assembly GCF_964034855.1. Classification (NCBI taxonomy): domain Eukaryota; kingdom Metazoa; phylum Chordata; class Aves; order Anseriformes; family Anatidae; genus Anser; species Anser brachyrhynchus. Next base: position 10,421,272 of record NC_137702.1, on the reverse strand, counting down.
GGCTCCAGGGATGAGCACAGATTTATTTTTTTCCTCTTCAAAGAGCACTAAACTGGCTCTGAAACTTCCCCGAACTGTATTTCTTTCATTCTAGTATCTCATCTTGCAGCTATTTGCCAGAGTGAATGACATGCACAGGCTGTTCATGGCTTTTTATAAGCTCTCATTACCCAAACAGGGAACCATTTCCTTGAAAATCCTTTCCCCAGCAGCATTAGTCTCTCTAGGCACTACCAATAAATTCATTTCCCAGCCCATCCTGATGGGCACCAAAATATAACTGAATGGATGTATCTGATCCTGTTTTGCGCTTGTTTACTCCAGGGAGTATGCTACCTGTGTGACTTGTCACCAGCGTGATTAACAGCACAGAAAGGAAAAAAAAAAAACAACGAAAAGCTTTTGACAGATTTGCTCTGGTAATCAAAGGAGAAAAATCAAGACTCCTTGTTGTGGTCTATCAAGGAGAGGTATTTCTCAAAACCAACGCAGCTATCCACAACTCACAGAAAAACAACAACAAAAAACCACCCACAAACAAATCAAAGCAACAAGTCCTGAAAAGAAATTCCAACCAAGCTGAGAAAAAGAGCTACGTACACCACGAACTTAGAAATCCTATTAAAATGTTTCTTTCTGTAACACTTTTCATTATTACAAAAATACTTGAGTCAAGAGCAAACAAACATTTAATACTCAACAGGTACTCAGGAGAATGTGTATTTTCCCCTGTCCCTCCCCACCAGCTGCTCTTTTATGGCAGGAAAACGAAGAGTGTGAAATCCAATGATAGGAAAAAGGCAAAGGTCAGGAAAAAGGTTTTTCTTCAAGGAGTTAAATTTGCATTCTACAGCTTTGGATGTTTTGTCAACAGAACTTCCCTCCTGAGAGAAGGGGAAGCCAAAGGTTCTTTGAACCATTTCTATACGGGATCTAGATTTTTTTTTACCAGTAACAAGATTCTTAGCTCTAACGAAAAGCTCATCTTCCCTCTTCTCACTCTCTCCACCACTCCCTCCCTGTCCCCACTTCCACCCCCTCCTTAAAAAGCAGGAGGGGTTGGGAAAAAAATAAAAAAAGAAAATGAAAAGGATCTGAAAAGCAAACCAAGCACTGAAAGAGTTCTAGAGTTCATGTAACAAGACCACCATAACCCTTCAAAGGGACCATTAAAAGCATGACAAACAAAAGCAACACCCTCAAGATGTCTATTGTATTTTGCAGAGGAACAAATGAGTGTACTGGAAATTCTCCCATCTTGCCACAATGCCTGCTATTTCATTAAAACAAAGTCCAGAGATCAAGAAACAGCCAACATGGTAGCTGAAAGTCAGTCACTTCAAGTGATCCACGAAGAAAAACGAGATTGGGCTTGCTCCTTTTTTTCTTGCTTTACTATGATGTATAAAAAAAGACTTCAAAGATAGTTTTAAGCATTGCTTTTGTTTCTCACATGAGAAAGTCGGGGCTTGAGCAGGTCTAGACAACGCAGTGGTTAGAACTTCATCAGCTGCCAACACTTTGTCTTCCTAGAGCTCCCACAGTTGTTGCTACCCTGGAACTGCCTCATATGAAAATATTTGACAATTTCCATATAGTATGTTTCTTCCCTTAGAACTTCTCCAAGATGGCAGCTGTAAAACAGAGCACGCACCAGCGTCCACAGCAGGCAGCTTCGGAGAACAGCAACATCAGAGGCTCACCCAAGCAGATACTGGCCCAAAGCTTCAGCCTGATACTTCGAACTGCCAGGCTGTTTGAGGTGTTATCCTTTGAATTTCAAAACAAAATCATGGTCTTGGCTACTTGCATACTCCACCTGAGAATGTTTACAGTACATGACTATATTTGAAAATGTCTTTTTTTTTTTTTTAAATAAACAAACTTACCAGATCTTCTCTCTTTCTGCTCCTAGACTGTTATCTGTAGGCTTCACTTGGAAGGTAGTTAACGCTTTGTATTTACATATGCACAGCTATCAAAGCTAAGACAGACACACACACACAGATTTTGCCCCATCTGTGTATTACCAACACTACATTTACCAGTTCCCAAACAGCTACATTCAGGAAGGTCTGCTGAAGACAACGTAACTGAACAGGTGTTCCTGAAGGCAAAGTTTGGCCTGCAGGATAAAGCCTGATTAATTTAGCTATAGGGTAACAGGAATGAGAAACCTCTGGTTAGATGAACCTGTAAAATCAGAGGTCAAATAAGCTCACATATGTTACAGCAATTTCTAAGTTGTTAGATCGGAGCTCCCCGCTACTGCTAGGAGCGAGCCATAAAGACAAGCCCATCACTAACAGTAGATAAAATATTCCTCCTTAGCTCAAAATAGACATATTAGCCTTTGTTCGCTCAAAACCACAGAATGCAACAGTGCTGTACTTCCCATATTATGCTGGTAAGTGCTGCATATGGACAGAATGCATGCCTGCAGCTCAGTCCCTGCCATAACCAAGAAAAAAATAAAAAAAGAAAGGAGAGACAGTGGCGACACCCTGGGACAGGCTCTTTCCATCACAGCAGTTAACATGGCTCGCTTTTGGCCACCATCATTTAGGGCAATCCTTCAACTTTGGCAGAGGACAAGTCATCTTTCCGCAGGCATACGGCACCTCCCTCGCATCTGGTAGCAGGATGTTCAAGGGAAGATTACAACTAGCAGAGGATTGTTAAAGCTCAGATATTTCACATGGCCTACAGCATACAGCAGAGGCATTTTCACAGAGGGATTATCTGGGAGCAGACCCCAGATGTCCTCATCCTTGACTTACAGGGTCCACATGGATGAATTCCCCAGCTCTCAGATGGCTGCCCCGCAGGTGTCTAACCTCACAGAGAGGAGAGCCTGACTGTCAGCCTGGGACAGACTACAAAGGCTGGTCTCTGAAGGAGCCAGCAGAGTTTCCACAGAAGATGTCAGACAATATGCAGCTTAGAAAACTAAAGTCACTTTACAGAAAAGCACACAGAACAACAAACCATCCTTCATTCTTCTACTAACAGATATGAATTATGCTGCACAGAAAGCTCAGCTATGTCTGGCATATTTAATATATTCATCCAAATCCTCAGTGCAATTTAATGGTGGATATAACAAAGTTTTTCTAATTAATATTTTTGGGCCAGGAAACACAGAGGAGATTTTGTGCCTCATATGCACGAAGAGTGTCATGAAATCCTAACAGCCTTTCTCAGATACAGTGAGATTAAAGTTTAATTTATGGACCTAGGCCTACCACTTCTGAATATCTGAATCTAAGCTGTATCCGAACTATACTGACACTGGTTCATTTCATGGAGAGTTACCTTTTCACCTATTCGATCTCTTTCCTGGTAATTTTTTTTTACAATAGAGGTACTGGACAAGCATATTAACTAGTAATGTTGTTACAAGTAGTAAAATATGGCTAAATGAATATTCCTAAAGTTTTTTTTTTTCTCCTCGTATCTTACTCTGTCTTTAACCATCACTCCTACTCCACCATTATTTCCCCCCCATTCCAAGTTCAGTTTCTATTACAGGGACTCATAAGCTTACTTCTGAAGGATGGATCTTTTAATGACAAGTTCTTCATCCAGGTCAGCTTCATTAGCCATGAAGAGCAATCTTTTTCCTGTATCATCCACTCCAATGAAGTCACGCTGCTCCACTGAAGTTAGAAATAAAAAAATAAAATAAAATTATATAACCCTGTCTTGATGTATGCTGGGAAGACAAATGGGACCACCACCAAGCCCTGAAATATAAAATACCAGGTTTCAGACTGACCCCGTAAATCAATGAATTTGCAATAAAGCTGAAAAAATCCACAATGTTTACTTATTTTTTATATTTTTTTTTTTACATAATATATATTGACTGCTTTTCAGTCCGGGTAGCTGATACACATGTATCATGACATTTGAAACACTGTCCCTGCAGTTTTTTGCATCCTTTTTATGAAGGTGCCAACTACAGGCCCCAGCATGTAACAGTCCATCCTGAGCCATGCTAAGAGTGCTTTCCTTCTCTCTCTCTCCCTCAACTGCAAGCAGAGAGCTCTTCAAAATCCAACTGCTTCTGCCTCATCGTAAATCACTCCACATTAGAATCAGGTGGTCTGGAGAGTTAAGAGAGTTAAGACATAAATACTTTGCAACTGATCTCCCATTTCAGACAAATACAGATAGCAATAGAAATATTACATCACACGCAAACATGAAGGTATAGATTCTGAGACTTCTACCACTGATGCTTCTGGGTGGGTTAACTTCTTTCAAGTATCTGTTCATAAAACTGCCAAGCAAGTGAATACTTAATAGTCCCATATATTATTATGGCAACTCCCATCTGTTGCAATCAGTGACGGCACATCAACAGCGACTTCGGTCTACTGAAATATAAATCATTTATTTTTGAACAGGTTTTTACACCTTCTGAATACAGTGGTGGCAGCTTACTCTCACTTAGTATGTAACACAACTCCGGTGGCACCCACACACTGCTTTTTACATGAACACAGGCTGTACAAGAATGCCATGCTGCAGTTTTAACAAAACAAAACAAACAAAAAACTTTTTCTCCCACTAAACACTATTATTTTGGGGCAAACTGGCAGATTTAAAATCTCCTATATTCTAAGCCTTTAACCACGTAGAAATAACAGCATGTTCAACACGTAGTTAATTCTTTAAGATCTTTTCACAGCCAAACTGCATTTTCAACCCCATTTTCCCCACTTCAGCCCTGTCCCTTATTTTCTTCATATTTATTCCTTCAGAGTTACCATAGCAATAGCCACTATCAAAATAAAGTCAAATCTACACAGCTGTTCAAAGCTCTCCTACTGGCAGGCTTTGATCCAAGTGATCAGGCAAACCCTCTTCTCAGAAATTAATCATACAGCAAAGAAATACAAAAATAGGCCTGAACATGTAAGGCTGACAAATCAAGTACCATCAGGATAAAGCTCGCTTTGCTAGAGAGCACCATTTGATCTGGAGCAGATGCCAGGTGAGGGGAAGTTTTCCCCCTGCATTGGCAATAAGTAGCTTTATTATTGCAATTTAAAAAAAGACAAAAATTATGATTAAAATCAATTAGCCAGAGACACAAATCACAGTGGCATTATTCTGTGAGGAAAGACAAATGGAAGAATGAACACATAACTAGTTTTCTAAATCTCTGTGAGTAAAGTATGAGAAAAGTGTTAAACCTGCAGTGATGTTAACTAAAAAAATGGTTTAACATATGAAAATGGAATACAGGTTGCATTTTGCCTCCTCATAATAGATAAATAAGGATTTGACACAGCTATTGTAATTTATTAATTACCCCAGAAATTACATCCCATCAGTTCTGAGAGCTTTGATGACCTAAAGAAATCACATCGCAAGAGAATGGGAGTTGAGCAACTCACTAGGGAGAAGAAATAATTTTAAGTCAGATTTTCTAAAATGCTTTTTAATCAAGCATAATTAATTGACACTTGGGAAAAAGACACCTTTGTTAAAGATTCAGTATCCCCACCCTTTCAATTAAGGGGAGAGAATTCACACGATGCAGCCTGCGAGACCACCAAGAGGTCTTCTGGCAAACACAGGGAATACCAGTGGTGACATGCCTGCTGCTTTCAAGACAAGAAAAACAAGCAGAAGAGTCACCATCCCCATCTTTTCTGCTTTTCTTTATACACAGAAAGGTTCAAACACTCTTTCTCACCCCAATCCCTTGCACATCACCTTTAAGCACATGGCTCCATTCCGGGTGCCTGAATTCCTGACACGCTTTCTTTATTTGGGTTAGTACCATTCACCAGCTCTCTGTGTTTTTTTTATTGCCATGCCTCTTATGAACCAATTTAAAAAGCCAACGAGATGATTATCACCACCAGTTGATCCTCTAAGTACAGAAGCCAATGAACTTCACCTGTAACTTGCAACTGAATTACGTCAAGCATTTCAGAAAATCATCGGTTTGAATCCATGGCTGATTAATACTGCAATTCATGCTAATTTAAAAACTGCTCCTTATATCACAGTTCTTGAATGCTTAATAATCTAAACGCAATGACTTTACGTCAGACACTATGAGACATGAGAGGTAAGTCGTGCTGTTCCTTCTCAAAAACTAATGAATTTGTAGGAAAAGACAGACAATAAATAAAGCCCCAGATATATTCAGTGGCTCGTCAGGACTAAGGATCCACTTCCTAACAATAACGCTTCCAACAGTACAGTGCAAGTACGTACAGAACCATGTACGTGCCACGAATTAGAGAAGGAGCCAACAGTGCCACCTGCTATGAAAAGCTGCCCGACACACTCCTTGTTAACATCTTGTCTTCAGTTGCTCGTAAGCTTTCTCAAATTTTAACTGGTACGAAATTTCTAATGCTAGGTGCCTGCCTTAAGAGCAACACTGGGAAAACTTCAGAGAAAACAGCTCAGCTGCTTCTAAGGCTAAAGAAAAAAAGTGCCTAGCCTAAGCCTGAACAGTTAGGTGGCCCTTCCCTTGAAAAGCTCTGGTATTCCAGTTCATTGGAGAAGAAACATGGCATTCAGTAAGGGCTGCAGAGTCATGTCTGAAGAGTGTACTTTTTACTATCTCGCTCCACTACAAATCTTTGAAAAACTGCAGCTTCACATAATTGTTCAAGACTTCTATTTTTGCTGCAAAAAGTTTGGCAGGTTTTATTCTTAAGGAAAGGTTGTTTTGATGGCTCAGCTCCTAGAACTGACCAAACAGCAGGTGACATCTAAGGTCTTCTGTATCATCAAGAGGTACAAGCAAGGCACACCAGCCACGATGCTCCACAGCCATGCTGTCACGACTGATTCCGGAAGAAGAGCTTGATCTGCTGTGGTTCTGCAACTTTTTTTTTTTTTTTTAATATTTAAAAGTAAAAGCTCTCAAGGGTGCATAGCTCTCAAGAAAAGCGTAAAATTGAGGACTCTGCAAGTCAGGCTGGAAGGGGGGAGAAAGGAGTTCTGAAAACTGGTGGAAATAGGGTTCTTTTGCTGTTTGTGGAAGAACTCTGGACCACAGAAAAAGGATTTGCTCCCAAGCAAATTAAGAATGCATGCACAACCTGGTGTGTTTACACACTTGCTAAGTCTTCAAAGGATCTTGTTTGTCCTCATGTACCTCACTGCCCCCACCGTATGTGTTCAGAGCTTATGTTCTATGCTATGATGTTTAACCATAGATCCATCCATCTCTAACTTCTGAATGCTCATCTTCGTGGCTATAGTAATGCTCTTGACAATGCTTTATGTGCCATTATCGCTTGGATTGCCTTTTCAAAAACAGGGAGGTTTAGAGCTGTACAAAAGTCTAAGTGCAAAATGCTTTTGGTCCTGTTATCCTTATTCTTTGCTCCAGAAAATCTTTGTCTAAGCAGCTTTCTTTTAAAAACACATTTCCTCCACTTTCAGACACACACGTAGTCCAACTGTTGGCTTGCGTTTCACTCCTCTCAAACAGTTTGAAGCTATGCTTTCTTATTCGTATTACTGTAATGCCTCTGAGCTTTAATCATGGACCAGGACCCACTACGCTGGCAATAATCAAGCCTCAGCAATTTAACAGATACCATTAAAATAAAATGAGAGGCATGGTATGGGAGCAACTGTATGGTGTTTAGTACTTTTAGCATAGAAGTAAAATGGGGATAATAGCTCTGCCCTGCCTTACAGCAGTGTTGTGAGAATAGATACATTAAAGATCACAAAGCACTAAGATATTATAGTAAGAAGGACAAGATAAGCATCTAACCAAATCCTTGAAATCAGTGGGAGTTTTGCCTACTGAAAGGCTCCTGGATGTGATCTCAGAAGGATAATTCAGTACGCAGCACAAGAGGGAAGAATTTCTAGAAGTATTTGTTATCCATCTAAATCTGGTCCGACAGCCAATTGTAAAATTCCCAGCTACAATCTGACTGACGCTGAGTGCCCTTGAAAAAAACTAGCGGTTTTAATGTTCATATGTAACAAAAATTTAGGGACTGATCCAAAACTCACTGCAGTCACCTGGAGCTTTTCCCTTAACTCTTGTGAGCTTTGGATCGGAGCCTGCACGATTACACGAGTCTAATACTTAATTCTGAGCTGGAAAAAAGCAAGTCACACCCCCACCAGGGAATCTGAGGAAAAACAGAGTATCTGTACCTTTTTCTTTCTTTCACTTTCTGACAGATAATTATACATATATGATGTGTATATACATATCACATGATAGTGGTTTCACTAATGTTTATAAATAAATAAATAAATATTCCCATCTACATACCTGGCTTTTTTTTCCCTTTCTGTCCTGGTACCACTTCTGCAGGTTCATGAGTTTTCTTCATCAACATGGACAGAGTAGCATCATGTGTCCGGAAGAGATCCACAACTTTATATAAATCAACATCCGTGATCAGATCGCAGCTCAATACTAAAACATCAGTCTGTCAAAGAAAAAAAATAATAAACCCTTCAGAAATACAAATGACCACATATGGATTAACATTTGATGACTTAGCAATAAATATACCCATAACTTCTTTTTTATTTTTATTTTTTTAAAAACTTGGGGCCTGCCATACTCTGCCAGAAATAGTTACTGGCTTTTACCAGTTCACATTTCTTGAGTCCTGCTGTTACTGAATTAGTTATTTGATTAATGCTTATTCAGCTCTGGGTCATAAAGAATATGTGATCATCTAAATTGCCATCATCTGCTCGTAATGGAAGGAACTGGGACACAGAAGCCATGGCTTTCAAGACCGCCATGAAATTCTGCAGTATTTACGATAGCTACTTTTAGTTATATAACGACGTAGAAAAGAAATCCTTCTGAAGAAATCTTTTTAGCTGACTTTGCATCTGACTACAAATCACTGGAAAAGATATTTAAACTATGTTATTTTATCAGGGAAAAAAAAAATCAAAGACTATCTAGGATGTGATTTACTCAGTAATTGCGCAACGATGGTGGGCTCAGTTTAGAAATACATTTCCTAAAACCAGCAATACCCCATATTAAAAAAAAAAAAAGAAAGAGGAAGTTAGGTTCTATTTAATAACAGGCTTTTATTTAATTTTGATCTCACAGGATTCCAAAGTGCCTTACAAAGTAAATATGGGAACTGCTGCACGTATCACAGAAATGCGGTCACATAGCGAGTGAGACGTATCAGCTTCATTAACCATGCACACTACCAATACAGTCTGGCTAAAAACTCTCACTTTGAAACAATTTTCTGCATTTCCTGTGGGTTGTGGAGCGTACTGCCAAGAATCTACTAGTTTGCTAATTATCTTCATTTAAATGAATCCTAACATAATATCTCAGCTGCACGGCCTACAAATAACTAGCAAGTTTCAGCTGTATTTTTGTTAATAATCAGCCTTCTAGATATGTCTCAAGAAGACTGTTTCTTTCTTGACATTTAACATTTTCACATTCCGTGCTACCATTCACTATGGTAAACCTCCTTGCAAAGGAGAACATGGCTTCCTAGTTTTGTCTTTTTTTAAGACTTTATTTAATAAAAAGGGCGTTAAAAAAGACTTGTAAAATCTGAGTTGCTTTTCTTGTGGAGGACCAAGAAATCTACTTTTACTTTGAAAGCCATCTTGGTTGAAAAAGGAATAGCTCAGCACTGACCTTTTATTACAAAAAAGGTTCACTTTACAGATTTTAATCAAATATCAGGAGATTCCACAATGCAGGTAAAAATAACCGAGGCCTGGTATTCACTGTATTTGTCAGGTTCCACTACAAATGCTAGGCACTTTCACGTGTTTACCAATAAGTCCTCGGAATTCACCATGTCACAAACTATTTAACCTGTTGATCTGGCATGCTGCACAAAAGGTCAAGCTCTTCCGTTTTCATCTGATTTCTCCCCACTTTACTGAGAAACACCTGGTTGCTTTACTGGAAGGAACAATGTGCAGGTTAAGATATTTTACATGTCCAAAACCTACGTTGCATCTCCCTTTTTAACATATTTTCAAAATGTGTATTTTATATTATGGTTTTGCCCAGGAGAAGTGCTTTAATTAACACTTCTCTAAAACAAACAACATGTGCGCATTGGGAAAAAAAAACAACAAACCACTAATGCAAACTGCCTCGCACTCTGGAACAGATCTGCACCGACATTCCAGTGTGTACAAAGAAAGGAAGAAAAAAATCAACTTGGTATGGAAGTAAATCTTCCATTTCAAAACTGTACAGTGAAGAAATACATATTAAATACCCTGAAAAAGCCTGCAGATTGTTCAGGTATTTCAATTTTACACGAGCACCAATGAGTTAAAGTACTTGCAGAAAAAGCCAAGATGTATCCAGGACCCATATAAAGAGACCTACACTTTTCAAACTCAGTTTGTAGAAGGAATAGATCTCTGACTTTGCATCTAAATGCATTCACTCTAATGGTGAAAACAGCAATAATACTAAAAGAGACAGACACACCGATGGACTTATCTTAAGGAGCCATTAGCTGGACTTGTAAAACAAACCTTGTAATTATTTCACGTGTTACTAAATGCTCGAATCTGTCACTACAGCAAAATCCCAACAAGCCTTTCATAGCCGTGAACAGGCTCCTGGTTTTTTTCTCCTCGCTATATAGGACAAGCTTTTTGCAAAAACTGAATGCAAGCCCCCTGAGGAGCATACGGGAACAGAACCACCAAATGTCTGGTTGCCATCTGTTCTACCCATTTACTCTCCCAATATGTAAATAAACGTCAGTGAGCGCAGGGACCAGTGAAACACACAGTTGCTCTGTAAAGCCCACATTTCTGCCTCTCCTCCTGATGAGCAGAGCAGTGGCCTCAGAAGCACGCTGAGAATACACCATGAAAGGCTCTTTTGGGACTTGACAGCCTCCCCTTTGAAACACCACCACCCTCATAAATAAAGCCCTCACTGTCTAATGGATGCACTTTTTTTCCAGTGTACAACTCCTGAACGAATAAACTAATGGCTGAATGAAAAAATAAACCATCCTAGAACCCAAGCAGGAGCGTGTGTTTTTCTTTACTTTTTTAGGGTGGGCGTAGAAGAAAGAAAATAAATGGTAGAACTTGTGGGTTTTTTAAAGTATATACTTCTATACGTACCATATAAATACAGGGCACCTTCCCAAGGAGCCACCGATACAAAGACGTAGGCACTTACTGCATGCACTCCTGTGCTAACAAGGGATATGTGAACATACTTGACTTCATGAATTATGCAAACACCTAAGTACACACACACACACACGCACACCTCTTAATGAAATACATGTAACAATGATTACATCAACCCCAAACTATTATACAAACACACGATAAGAATCAACATGAAGTGATTAAAAAACCCAGCAAGTCCACACCCCGAGCAGAACCACTGCAAAGGAAGAAAAACGCACGCACACATCTTTACAAACAGCACGCTCAGCGCTCGTTCCAGCTGGGGGGAGGACGAGGCAGGGGTCCTAAGTCAAGGAGGACCATCTAACGGATGGGGCACGAAACAAATGCTTGAAATTTCTGTCATTTTCTAGCTCTGTTGAGGTCGATAGGTGCTATTTTGTTTGCTGCTTCCATGGCACAGGGGAGCCCTCGTCACAGAGCAGGGCTCTTCTGCAGTAGCTGCCACGCAGAGCACGTGGAAATACCAGGCAAGTGTAACAGGAGGGAAGAGCAAATGACTGTGGGCTGGGGAACGCAAGGAAATGCTGCAATACTACTCAGGGCTAGGGACAGCAGCTCTAGCACGCTGGCATCACGCTTTTTGTGGGCATCACAAGAGCCACAGAAAATAGGAGGAGAATGTGATGCTGTCCTGGGAAGTCACCCTGGCCTCAGTAACCCCGCTGAACCTCAGATTTGCAATTTACGCATTCAGTTTGGAATTCAGACTCAGCTTCTAATCGACGTAGAGAAACGAGCTACTGCGGAGGTGAGTTCATCCCACCCACGGTGTGAGTTCTGCGGAGGCGTTTCACCGCCCCTGCTGACCGCCGTGGGAGCCCTGGGCTTCCAGCTGAGCCTCTGCTGAACACCCACTGCTCGGCCAAGTAAGGAATCGCTCCAAGCTCCAGGTCTCAGCTCTGCCTCTCTGGGTAACAGCACTGCACCGTCAGACACGTGCTCCAAAACTGCGAGGTGAGATAACTTGCATGCTCAGTCTGGCTACATGCAACGCTAACATAAAACATCAAGAGACTCGTATATAAAACAGAAAAGCTGCACAGAGAAAGAACTCAAACCCAACATGTCAACAATTACACTAAGCCCAGCACAATATGGAACATCTAAAAACAAAAACAAAACCAAAAAGCAGAATGTTTCAAGAGCTCAGTTCAAGACAACCGATTTAAAAATAGAAAACATGTTTTCAATGGAACTAATTCATACCATAGATCAAAAGATGGATGCAATTATATGGTGTAATATACCAGCATAAATAAAAAGCCTTGGACTTTCTCACACCCTGCGTACAAAGGCAATGCTAAACACTCTTTTATATTCAGCAAAGACTGCTAGATCCCTTCTGTTCAAACAGGAGATATCAAGGTTACCACAGATAGCTGGCAGCAAATGCTGACTTTTTAATGGTATTCACTATGCCTTTTCTGTCAAGTACAGACAAGGGCAGGACCTTGTAGCCTAAACTGCTGAGGGCCTCAAAAACTGCAGACTAGAAAAATGAGAAAACATGTGTTGCAAGGAAATCTCTAATTTGAACAAAATCAGCCTCAAGAGTTAGAGGAAAACAAATGTCAGATTGCATTATAAACAGAAGAGAGGCAAAGTATCCACGAGCAGTAGAACCAGCTTCTAACAGACCCCAAGACAGACAAAACATTGAAGTGAAATGCTCAAAGTTTCCAAGGGCGCAGTATTACAGCTGAGGCTTTGACAGGAAAAGGAGAAAATCAAGAGATTAGATAGACTTTGTCCCTCCGCTCAGCCTAAGTTAACACATGCACAAACAGAGAGCTTTGCATCACTTCCTGTGGCGCTCACCATACAACAAGGGGGAGAGGAACAAGTTATAATTACTGCTGGAATTAAGACTGAGAGTTTTAAACACAATAGCCTGGAACTTCACCCATATGTTGCATTAACAGCAGGGTTTGTGCGTAATACTTTTATTATTCTAAAGAGAGAAAGGGGAAGAACAGTCTGGCTGTGGGCAAACATTCTGCTTGCTTGCTCGCATGCTCCAGGCAAAGCCAGGGGTACCTCCCAGCAATCGCATTACTCACCACTCTTCAGATCAGAAAAACTTACATCCAAGGCTTTAGAGAACCCCTTTTTATCTCAGCTTCCATGAAGAGTCCTCCAATTTCCACACCTGTGACCTCTTTGAAGCTCTGTTGCTGTTGTTGTAACTGGAGCAGGGAACCTCTTTTTTTTTTTTTTTTTTTTGATGTCTAGAGGATCTTGTTAACCACCAACTCAAATGACCGCCTTTGGCTGGGAATTCCCACTCTGCTTTTGTAATGTCCTTGATAGCAAGATTCAGAAGAAAAGCATGATTTAGTGCTTTGTTAGCACACACGAAGCATTTACCTGCTGCGCGTTTACCCTGCAAGAGCAAGCTTGCTGTAGGCTAGCATCTTCATAACCCTAAGGATCTAGGGCAGGGGAAGCACAGTGTCCTTCAGTCAGAAATCCAGCAGCAAGCAAAAGATGGAAAGATTTGTTATTATTTTTTTAAAGAAAGTAGTAAAGTGGAAGAGACTTAAAACACAAAAACAAAAAACCCCAACCAACCAACAAAAAAGAACACCACATAAACCAACCAACGGAAAAACAACAGAAAAGTCTAATGCAGGAGCCAAGGGAGTCTCTTCTAGTTTCTTGGATGGCCCCGAATTCATCAGGTGAGGATACCTAAAGGCAATGTGAATGCCTTCACACACACAACCTGTCAGCATCACTGTTTATCTTCCCAAAGAAAGCTGGAAGAAAGATGCCAGGAGCTGGGGAGGAGACTTCACCCCAGTCCTATCACACGGCTCATCCAGTGCATTGTATCTGATGGGATCCTGCAACAAAAACACCATTTTAGGTTATCTCTCTATCTCAAGAGCTACCATCCAAAATCAATATTTTTTTAATTTACATATATATAAGCTAGGAACAGGAAAGATATTCAAGCCCTGAAGGCATCCTGTCTCCTCCCAGGAGGAAGTCTCCTTACCTATTGCTGAAACTGACATGTGGGGTGGAAGAGGGTAATTTACAGTTATCAGCAACTAAAAGCACAAGTTAAGCTCATGAACTCGTGTTCATCTCTAATTAAGAATGTTTTCAAAGCAGGTCTTTGCTATTGGGACACTTAGTGAACAGCAAACCTTCTGTTCTAGGCATAAGCTTTGCAATCCATCTTCCCTTCTGGTTCCAACTACTGCAACATTTGCTGTCCACACAGAACTCCGAATATCGTTTTTCCAGCTTCTTCCTGCAGCCACACCATCCTTTTCAACAGCCGCCCCTTTTCTGTCACATCAAGCACGATTTGTTTGCACGCTTTTAAACTGCCTCTCTCCTTCACCCCTGTTCATTTACCAAATCTTCTGCCTTAGAACAACGGAGGATGCCAGCTCTGTCACCTACCTGTGTTTTCCAGAAGAGGCAGGTTTATGCTCTTCCAGGCTAACCTTTATACCCTTTACACCTTTGCATTCACCTGCAAGCTACCACAGCATGTCATTAAGATCCTTGTGTGTGCTACCACTACACCTACAGAAATCTGACAACCGCCAGGCAATCAGTATGCTGGGACACCAGACTTCATGCACTGGCACACAAACTCCTCTTTCTTTACGCTCCTTCATTTGTCTGAGGCCAAGCATCATCTCCTGTGTTTATGTCCAAATTCTAAGCATGCCACAGAAGAGACTGGTTTCTGCCACCAAAAGCGAGGCATCCAGAATATGGGCACTGCCACTCACGAGAACCACGTGTGCTAAAGCTCAGGGAAGCATCCCATAACCCAGGCTCTCCAGTTCAGAGAGGGTGAGCCTGGCAAGCCGGATTCTCTCCTGGCTCAACGTATCACACGAACAGATCACTTCTTCACAGGCAGGAGAACTCAGAGACGAACGGCGCTCTCCTCGTCACTCCTGTTCCTGGAAGGAAGGTTTCCAGGACTACCTGGACGGCAGCACTGTCAGACCCGCTGCACGGCTGCTCTTGGACTCTGCCTCCCACGAACAGCAAGGAGAACGCCGCAGTCGGGCTCCAAGCTCAACAGCAGCGGCGCAGCAGGCTTGCTGCCAAAGCCCAGAGCTCAAGCCCAGGCTTAACACTTAATGCAAGCAGAGCCTTAGGCAGTCAGGTGCTGTAGTCATACAAACAATAATAATAAAAAGTAGTCCTAATGGAGCTCAACTGGCTCAACTTATTGAAGAGAAAGACAGCCTTTGCCCACAGCCCGCAGTTACCTAAGCAGCAGAAGATCCCAGCACCACAACAAAAAGCAGGCACGACTGGTTCGAGGGCTCGAAAGCAGCGTCCAACTTGGAACTAAAAGGCAAGGTGTTTTAAGAGTGACAATAAATACCATCTGGAATAAGTTACCAAGGCGTGTAATAGACTCTTCAGCAACAAGTATGTGTGGATGAAGACTTGCTATCTTTCAGAAACACACTAAGTCAACCATACTGTTTGGGGCTAACAGCCCTACTTATGGTGTGCAAAGTCCTTTATAGACTAGGGGATCAAAGCAGATCCTTGCAGTCTCAAAACCAGATTACACAAGAAAACCAAGACGTATGCAGCACATGTCCTCAGGAATCATTCTGCCATCCCATGGCTAGTATCAGCATGATCTTAAAAATGGTGTGAAACGCTCTTTCCAAAGTCGAGCCAAGTCATTACACAACACTCAGCGTCAAGTCTGCTCTAACAGAAAACCCAAATGCTAATCTGCTTCGCAAAACACAGGCTCAGCAGAACCAGCCCCTTTGAAACACAGCTCAGTGGCACTGTCACTCCTTCTAGCCTGCACGGAACTGAATGTCCACATGCAGCGAAACCCTTTAAGCTTTGTTGAAATGTTTTCTTTTTTCCCCATAAAAACTAGTCACACAATGTTACGTAAAAATGCTATGTTTTGAATCCTAGATTTCTATATAACCTCCTACCCGATACTGGTTTCTCCTCTAGCACCTCTGCAATTATGGGTCTGCAGCACCTGGTGTGAGAAACACATTATGAAAACTTGAAAATCTCCACTGCTAGCATCCAGAATTTTAACCACCTTCCCAAAGGAGCTAACAGAAGTTCTATTACAGAAGAATGCCTAAACTTGCTTCAAGAAACTCTGAATACACAACTGTTATTCCCTTCTCAGAGAAGAAAAAAGGGGAAAAAAAAAAAAAAAAAAAGGAAAACCTACTTAACTTACACGGGTTTCCCAGTTAACATAACGTGACAAAAATGCAAAATCAAGTTCTAGGCATCCTACAAGTCCACCAGTCTTCACCATCGCTTTCAACCAAGTAAACAGTGCTGAGCATTTTTTTTCTGCCAAAGCGACAGCCTCTGGGGCAGGAGGTACTGCTCCTGTGATCAAGATTACACTACTGCACTGGGCTGCAAAAACAGACACAGGAAAAAGCCCTCTAACTGTGACTCAAGGGGTTGACATTTGGCATCTCTTCCCTCCCACACCTGCCAATAACTGGAACTATGCATTTGGGTTAACACGTGAAATTGTGTTTGATCTAAACCATTCCATTTTGTCTTCCGAGGGATGAATACTCACTAACGAATGTCACCTTCAACAGAGTAACTGCGACAGCTATACGGCCCACAGCTGCCATGAAAAGGTCCGTGCTTTTATGAGGGAAGGGCTGTTAAGATCCAAGACCTACCCAGGATGATTCCACACAAGTAGAAATCATCCAGGCTCAAAATAAAGGAAAAAGGCTACAGACAACAAGGAAGGAATGATATTCCAGAAAAACGTGTAAATTTTAAGTGAATGTCTCCGTGGAAGTAACACCCTACCTGAAGCCAGAGCTGCCTTCTCAGGAGGATGGTCCAAGGAGAGTGGAAATAAGCCAAGAATTAATAAGAGTATCGGACCATGTGGTGACCTAACATTCAACACAAGACCAGCATCGAGGAACACCAACCAGAGCCCTACACAACTCGCTCTGTCTGTGGAGTCCAGGGTGATGTCTTCATGCCCCCATCCAGGCACGGGGCAGAGTTTGTGTTTTCAGGGCTCATGCATGGAAGGGCTTTGGCTTCTCCACTGACAGCACCAAGGAAAGACAGCAGCTGAAGGATACAGACTCCCATTTTATAATAATACCTTATGCTCTCTTTGGAAATAAGATGCACAAATCCATTTCACAGGGACTCATTTCTTTGATTAGTCATCACAGAACAACTCCTGAAAACTATAAACCTGAGTTTGACTTATCAATATAAAAGGCTTCCTATGCCTGATAAAATGAGTTGCTAATAAAGAACCATTTGCCTTCGTGTGTCCATCTCTAACGTGCACATGAAGGCAAAGAAAAGCGTTAAAAAGTGCAACCTGGTGTTTCACACTATGTATACTCTAGCTGTAAATTTCCTTCAACACATAGCACATTAAATTATTTACACAAGACTGTATATACTTTAAATAGCGGAAAATGAAGGACGATTTACGAAAAAAAGAACACTGACTTCTATTTACTGCCACAAAACGAGAACTAGTCGTAGCAGCTCACACAGAACAGGGAAAGATATTTAGCAGAATGCTTTTAAAGAATTTTTTCAGTTATATACACGTGCAAAGAGCTTACTCTGCCTGTCGCTAAAATACACTGAGTTTGCGTGATTCATCAGAAACCACGCAGGGTCTAACTGAAGACGTACACTGCAATACGGGAGAAATTCCGACAAACTTCCACAGGGAAACAGGAGGTATTGGTCGACAGAACGAGCACAGGCCTAGAGGACAGGACACACAGTGAGACATGCAACAATTAAAACTGCGAGGCATCTCAGGCCTGTCAGCAGCTCTTCTTGCAAAACATCTAAGGTCTTCGCCTCTTTTTTTCTGCCTGCGTGTACAATGGAAGGCATCCTCCTTAGCTGACAATGCGCAGAACAGAAAACGCCCTCATAACCACTCTTGATGCTAACCTTCAGAGCTAATTGCCTCATTCAAACTTCTGGTGTTTTAACCCCAATCCATTGTAAACCCTAGCAGCAAAATAATTAATTTAATTAGCTACATACTTCTAAAGCTGAGTAACTTTTTTTTTAAAAAAAAAAAAAAACACCCAAGAACCCAACAACTGTTGAACCCTTTAACTCTCATCCTGCCAGGAAAAACAAAGATCAGAGCAAAGTCCCGAACACATTCATCAAGCACACAGTCAGGCTGTGCTATATCATTCCCCCCAGCAATATCACCAGCCTGAGCACCTGCCAGTATAGCTGTTTTTTTTTTTCCCCCCCACTAAAACCATCAGCTGTGCTTTGGGACTTGGGCGTGCAATCCATAATTAATTTTGCCTAGCACTTCAGTGGTGGTAGCTTTCAATCACACTCATTGACTGAATCAGAGGTAGAAATGGGAACAAGATGCCACGTACCCAGCGAGCTGCCATCTGATTCGGCTGCTTTTCCCACCCAGCGCTAAGGCCATTGTGAAAGGGAGAATCAAAAAAGCATCAAGAGAGCAATTTTTATTTGTGTTTGAGACACTCAAGTAAACTGCATCTTCTGTCAAGCCTGCCGAAAAAAAAAATGATGAAATTCTTTTTACTATTTTGAAATAGATGAACAGAATAGTTAGTTAAATCATGGGGAGAGAGATTAATTCCATTTTTTTTTTAATTTCCACTGACAGTACAAAAAAATGCATAACTATATATTATGGGGACTGAGGTTTTTCTTTCCACACTCACCAAACTCTGCTTGGCCGTACCAAAAGGACTCAGATTCCACCTTCCAGCCGTTACAGCAAGCCTACTTACATCATGTGTTTGGAAAGGAGATTTTTCAACAGAGGAAGTGAAGCGCTTCGCCATGCCGTCCAAGACTACACGGATCAGTGACCCTCAGCAGCATACAGACCACCACCGTGACATCACACTTTCCACAACATGGCTCCCAAAGATGCACATACCAAGAGAATCTGGAGTTTCAGTCTTTGTTTATTTGTTCAAAGAAAGTTGGTTTTTCTTCTTCTTTTGGGCAGCTTTTTAGGGTTTGTTTTGCTTTGCTTTTTAAGAGCTGTATTACTTTCAAATCTTACTTTTTGAAGCTGGGAAAACCGGGTGGACCACCTGAGATGAAACATTTCATATGCAAGCACTCATCAGTGATAGCAGCAGAAGCCACGCTGATTAATTCACAGCATATTAGTCAGGGCTTCCATTAACACAACTAAGGACTCATCAAGGAAGGAAAATGTGAAATTGTTCCATTGCTGCTACTCTGCTGGAACACCACATTTTAATCATTGGCTGGAGCATAGCTGAGTGACAGGAGGGAGAAAAATGCTTAACAGAAGATGAAAATAATATAGACTCGGTGCAGACAAATGCTCGATCCAGGCACACCCAATCCAGTTTGAAACATTCATGATTTAACCAGGTTTCCCAACCTGCTGCCTGAAGAGGCCCCAGCCTGAGCGGCGGCACCAGACAGCAGCTGTGTGGGTCTGGTAAAATTTGTCAGATGAGTAAAGAGGCCAAATATTAGAGAGGTCTAAATTTTAGAGGAACTCATCTGTAAACTACAGTGACAACCCACGCTTTTTTTTTTTTTTTTGTCAACACTAACCTGCAAGCCACAGAAAGGTCTGCAGCAGTTTGAAGAATGTTACAAGCAGAAGGTCACAGCAATACAGTTCTCAAAAAGGTTTTCTGAGTCAGACTTTAGCCTTCTGCCGTTCCAGGTATCGCATTACTTAGTTTATTTAACAAAAAGAAAAAAAAAAGCTTCTCATTCCAGTATAAAAATAGGGGGAATTTTTTGTCTTGATTACCTCTCCTGGCAGACTGTTCCATAATCCCATCCTGCTCTGACTGACGAAAACCTTCCCGCAATGTTCAGCCTTCTCACACAGCCATTTTAAACTCAATTATATTCCACTTTGAATATCTTATCTCCTTCTCTAGTGTTTGTTCCGCATTTGATGCTTTTGAGTTCCACACTTCCACAGTATTCCAGGCAAAAAATCTTCCCCACACCTTAAACAATTAATTTCTCATTGTTATCACAAAACACATTACCTAATACATTCTATTATTGCATTTACTTTTCCCTCCTCCACCACAGTGGCTGCTCACTGTCATCTCATTTCAACCAGTTCATTCTGAGATGTCATGATTTACTTTTGGGCTCCCAGTCGCATTTCTCGTCAGTAATCCCCAAAATCCTGAGTTGTGTGTCACCAACCAGAGTCTTGACACTATTACTGTGCTGTAACATGGCAGGCCGCAAGACATGTATTTTTCATACTCATCCTGTGTATCATCCAAAGGAGGTCTACTAAACCGTGAGAGAAGCCTTTCAAGAAGCCAAATGGATGGAGACATAAAACTGGACTGGAGAATTCACAGAGCAACGTTCTGGAGAGAATGGCTCCACAAAAAAAAAGCCTTGACAGACACACCAGAAGCCCTTACGTTAGGACTTTATATAAAGTGTGTTCACCAACACCAGCTACAAAGGAGAAGCCTTCCTAAGTGAGCAAGGGGATTACATTACATAAAATATCAAGAGACATCAAAAGAAGTTAACTTTTTGAAAGGCAGTCTACTGCCCCCAATTACAAAAAAAATCACAACTGAAAAGATGAGCTGCCTACAAAACAAAACTGCAGCATCATCTACTGCGTGCAGCAGCCAGCACTCGCATCTCTTCTTTTGGGAGAAAGCATATCAGGCAACACCACTGAAACTGTAAGGACTTTTACTAATTCCCCTATTACTCAGATTGAACTCATCTGAATACTCCAGCCCGCGCTGCCTACCAATGAAAACCAGAAACAAGGACTGGAGACAGTTACTGAAGAGAAAGCAATTATACGTGATGAAAAAATACACACAAAACCCACACTTCTTTACAGAGACATCCCCCCCGCAAGCACACTGCTAGCAAGTTAGCAAGCTTTGTATGCTAAATAAAAACAAATAACAACAGGAACACGGAAGTTATCAAATGACACCTTAGCACCTGCTCTGTCACACCTGTACCATCATTCTTAGTTTACAGCAGCGTGTTGACAAAAGAGTAAGAGAGGTGGAAAACCCTACTTCCTGAAGGAGGGAGTTTGATTTGCATTTCATACAAAAATAGCTTATTTTACACCTATGTTAACTCAAGTTTTGATTTCAAGCACTCACTGACAGGTCAAGAATATTCTTTAATGCAAATAACAGATTAAGACAAGGCTCCAACCAAAGCACGAGCCTACAACATTTGCCTTTCAGAGACAGAGAAAAGCACAGATATGGAACCTTTTTATATAACCAAGGATACAGTTGCTTTATGTGTTGCTTGTACAATCTACCAGGGTTGCTTGGTTCAACATAGCTCTTCATTACCCTCAAAACGATCAAATAAAGGGTGTTTTCCACTACTTAACACAGCTTTTCAAAACCTGATGGGCACACAGCAGAAGACATCCATGGTATTGCCTCCTTCTGTGTCCTGTAAGTCTTGCTGGACTTGTCTCACTTCCATACTGGGGGTGAGGCAATAATTCAGAAAGTACTGAAGTTTTCGCTATGTAAATTACCTCAGAATGACTATGGCGGAATTGCATGTGTGAACAACTGAAAGAAAAATGGAAGTCAGAAGACATGGAAATCAACGTTCCTGTAGTGAAGTTACTCAGCTACACGGGCTCATCTTCCAGAACATGAAATCTCCTTATGTACCATCCTTTTGCCAAGGCCGCACCTGCAATAGGGGAGATCCCTTCACTGTTCGTGACCAGGCAAGGTCATCAATCTTTCATCCAAACCTGGAGGCATGGAAAGCCGGTTTGTTTCTCTGTTTAACCCGTTTGAGCTCTCCCACTGGCATAGATCATGAGGTGACAGAGACCTGTAAACACCCCTGTGGTGGTAAAACTGCAGTTTCAACAAAAGTATTATTATAGTACCATCAACTGTGAGTCTACAGTCTGTGTACTACTATATCCAACCCTATATATAAACAAGAAAAGAATTAAGCCTTTACAGTTTTACCATCATTTTCAGATTTCGAACAGCTACCTACTGTCAGTCCTGTAAAAGATTAGGACAAAACTAGGAGCTTAAAGTGTCAAAGAAATAACAGTGACAGTGAAATCAAACATATCAAAAAAAAAAAATAAAGAAGAGAGGAAACTGAAACAGTAGCTATGGAAGCTGCCAGCAGGTACAGTTACTGTAGCAGGATCCTGAAGCCAAGGGCATCCTCAGGAAACGCTAGGATTGTCCACAGGAAAAGCAATGAAAAGATCCGATCTGTTGTCACAAAGACCATAAACAAACTGTTGTCATATCCTTACATAAAAGGAAACATTATATATACATGAGAAACTCCCCTCTGCACAGTTTCAACTTGTATTTAACCTCCTGTCCTGCTGGCTTCTTCAAGGTGAGGAAACTGAGCATTCAATATGCACACAGGAAAGAAAGATGACCTTGCACACAAAGCCATGAGAGATTTGAGAAAGATGTCCAGCTTACAGTGCTGTTATGAATTTTTTTTATTTATCCTAGGTAAGTTACTTCATCTCTTTAATCCTCGGTTCTCAGCCCTAGAGCTGTGCAGACAAACTTATTAGTGGTGTTCATTCTTCAGACACCAGAATTGAGTGTATTAAAACAACAACAACAACAACAAAAAAACACCACCACACAAGTCAGTTAAACAACTCCTGGTAAAGAACAGGCCAGTCTGACACCCAGGCCTAGTAACCCAAGGAGTGGAATTTACTGAACCAAGTTCTCTGTTCATTACTTTTCAAAAAACGTGGCTTTAGGAATCAAGTTCAGCACGTTATCTTTATTGTGGGGAGGATCCAAGAAAAAGGTACATTCAGAAATGTAATCAGTATCAGACACCTAATGAAGCTGGTACCTCATCGATCCGGTGTAGGCTGAGACAGCCAAAGATAAGAGTTCCAGTAGAGCAAAGAGCACACATCTACTGTATCAGCTCTGGAAGTTAAGATGTCCAAAAAAGCTTCTGTGTGTAGAGTGGATGAACTGCAAACAAAAACTCGATTAGGTTTCCTGTGCTCTCATGCAATTCCTGAGCAACAGGAAAGAGTGAGACTGCTGGAGTCAACTGCTTGTTACCACACACCAAGACAGTTTTACCTGCCCCCAAAAATGCCAGCACCAAAAAGGGATAGAACAATGAAATCTACCTTCTCTCAGCTTTGCACACATGCATTCTTACAAAGCTACCGAATGCAAGTCTGTAAATCTAATCTCGCCATCTTATCTTTACAGCATCAAACTTTATTAATGAAGGTGCAAGGCCGCAAAAAGATCTGCTATTGCAGCAAGCAGCAGTGCCACCATGGCAGAACTCAGTCAAAGGCCGGACAAGGCAGCAAGTCATGAGATTTCAGCATTCAGAGCGGTCCAACATTTCTCCACATTTCGGGATTTGTGATCAGCAGTTCTGCTAGCCTTCCACACACTTCATACAGCGCATTTATAACCTTGGCATTACTCCACGTTGCTTGCATTGCACACTGGCAAGTTGTCCACGTTGTGCCACGGTACCTCATTTTTATTGAGCATACTTGCTCTTCTGTCTGTGGGCAATTAACTCAATTTGCGACAAATAAAAGTTTCAGCAACCAGTTTAAACTCCTCATCAGGCCTTTGGCATGGGCTGCAAAAAGCCTGCCAGCAAACTATGGCCACAAGCAGCAGTTGTTTTCACCAGGGAAACTCATTCTGCAGCGAGGTCCCTCTCCTGCTACACCACGGGCAGAGCCAACATACTGCAGCTTTCCAGCTACTTGTGCTGCGTAGTTCTCTCACCTCTATCGCACGGGAGAGGGCATATCCTGTAAGAAGCACGTGAGTGGTATGCATTTACTTGAGAAATGACTCCAAAACACACAGTGTAGCAATCTGTCCAAGAACTTAATATAGGCTTATTTCAAATAAGAGACCACTATGGCCCTCTCTGGCCAGAGGAGCAAGCCATGGAATAAAAGAGAGAAGCAATTGCTGCCACTCGCACACACAAGTTTACTGAAGAAAAGTTGTGTGGTTTTGAATGCTGCCCCACATCATCTTTAAGTCCTTTTCTAAGGGGAAATAAACAAAAAACCACAACACTGCCTCCTCTAAAGACACAGTCTATTTTCTTACCCCCACACGCTTTGCTGTGGTCTCTCAGACCTCCCCCTAAGCAAAATAGCCTGGATTGCCAAAAAGTTGGACAAGTAGACAGCTGGACTGATCACTCCGAACAGACAATAAAACTGTAAGGCCTGGGTCAAAATTTGCAGTGCAGAGAGATTTCCTTACTGCATACACATTTAAAAAATACTAGCAAACAGGTATTACAGAGGGCAGTTCTGCACATGACAGAAATATTCAGTTAATTTAGCTGTGATTTTGTTGATTTTGCTTTTTGCCTTTGTATCTTCTCTTTGCTCTCTGATTTATTCTAGCCTGTGCATTAATCCCTTGCCAAATCTCTCTCATTGTACCACCTGGACACCCATATTTGCCTGGAAATTTTCACCATGTCTTGATTGTCGTCTTTATCTTGGAAGTACACAGCCTCTTAGGCTGCAGTTTATTACCTTCAATAAGAGCCTGAAGACAAAAGGCAACTCAGGACTTTAAATGGTCCATTGATGTTCTGTTGCAACCTTTATTTAAACAGCCAATTTGGCTAAGATGGCCTAAACAAACAGGGAACAAATCAGAAAGATTAAGTATATGGCAACCACAAAAAACAAAATTCCATCCTAGATCTTGGTAAGAGTTCCAAGAAGCATTTCCACCTTGCACTGGAATGTTTTTGTTTGTCCAGCTAGAAATTAAAACTCAAGAGACTATTATTTTCATTAAACCAGCATCTGACTGCTATAAGCAGCCCTTTATCACATTTGGGCACCGTTTATCTAAGAGCTTCTCATGGGACCAAGCCAGCAGAAGCAGAAAACTGATGCCTAATTGCAAGAACCAAACCCAAGCTCACTCACCTATCGGTGTATTGCCTAAGCTAAGATGACAAAGAACATTCCTACAGAAATGCTTCCCCGAGCACCAACTGGACAACAGCTGTCACACATTATGATATTGTACGAACACTGTATGAACAAATACAGCCTTTTAATTAACCTGCCAGAAAGCTAACTCTGGCTAAAAAAGCAGCTAGTGCCCAGCCGGGATTTGCTCCAGCCTTCCTAGCTGTCATTTGTGGTCACTCTGAGTCCTTGCCTGAGTTCCCCCACAAGACGACCTATACAAAAGTCAGATCTTCTGCAGATCGGGAAATCCAGTTACCTGCAATAGTATTACACAGTACAGCTCTTAAACTATTAAAGCACAATGAAAAAAAGGATTATTTTAAACAAATGTCTTCCAGTCAAGTTCAATAAAAGACAATAATACCTTAATTTTCTGGTGAATATGCCTCAGTGAATCTGCCGTACCCATGTCCGCGTTGTCACTGATGCACACAAAGTCCAGCTTCATTTTTGTGTCCAAGTTTAACATTTTTTGGATTTCTTTCCTTGTAATCACAATGACCTCTAGGACAGAGGAAAGTGGGATGAGATCAAGCAAAAAAAAATTAATATATTCATCACAAATAGGACACATTCAATTTTTATCTGCAGTACCTGACGAAGCTATCAGAAGGCTTGACTGATGTAACTGTCTGACGGTACTGAACCACGAGCTTTTGGCAATAACAACTTTGGCAGAAGAGAAGCTGTTAACGTGACAGCAATCTCTCTTGCTTTGTATGGGTGGGGGACTGTTGCTGAAAGGGACACATGCGTGCGAGTGGCATGAATCAGCGAAATGAAAAAGGAATGTCTTCCATCATTAACAAACAGCCTCAAACTGCACATCCCTCAACAGTATGACCTACAAAAAGCCACCAATGAGACCCTGTGTTAACACCATCAGCGTTTCAGAGCTTTGCCTTTTGCCCGGCCTCATCCTGTATAATCCTCTGTGGGCAACACCACCAACTACAGTATTACAGTGCAATAGTTAAACCATTGCCAAGCAGCAGCTTGGCAGGGGAGTGGAGTAGTTTGTGAACAACAAACTCATTCCACCTAAAAAAGAAAAAAAGGTAAAAGCATATTTGAAGTGTATCAATGGTGGCATGAAAGCATATTTTCCAAAACAAAGACGAAAATGCAGGCTTCATTCCAAGATGAAGCACTTGCAGTTGGGACAAAGGGGAAGCAGCGAATCAGACCGTGGAACACCTACTTACTCACATAAACAAGCAGGAAGAACCCAAACATCACACAATAATAAAAGCTATGATTCAGAGAGGATTCACGCCATCAGAGTATTAGCACAAAAGTGTCAGCTTGGTCGGAGGACAGAAGCAAGAGAAAAGCAAGAAGGTGTCTGACTGCTTACTGAAGCTGCATATACAACCTTGCATGTCCAAATTTTCACAGGGCATAGAAGAGTTCTTAAGGATTTCTTAATGACACAAAACGAAGGCATAGGTTTACATTTATTTTTCCCTTTGTTTCTTAACACTGACTGTGCGAGTGGCATGAATCAGCGAGATGAGAGAGAAATGTCTTACATCGCTAACAAATCTCAAACTATACATCCCTAAATGGTATGACGTACAGAAAGGCCAACACACGTAAATCACGAGCTGATCCCTACAACTTCAAAGAGAAGAGCAGCAGCTAGAAGAAGAATTCACTTTCTCAAGACAGAGCACAGAAGAACAGCACAGTCACCCGGAAGACACAACAAAAGTAGAAAGGCAAGGACAAATATAAGCGTGAAAACTGGAGATGCAAATGGTACCAGGAAGTTTTACGAGTTATGGGGAACACTACAGAAAGATTTGGGCCATCACCGAAAAGCTAAACAGAAATCTAATGACAGATAATGCGAAAGAACCTCACCAAAAATTTATCGCTTGAGCTCTCTTGTGAAATGAGGCCCAGAAAACAGCACTACCAGCCTGCCAGCTCCCCCTGCCCGGCTCTGTCTGAAGGCCAGCACTCAGCGCCGTGCTGCAACAAGAACTAAATGCCTCAAACAGAACAAATAACCCTGAACTTCACGCCACATTGGAACAACAAACTGAGAGACATCCCAAGAGAGCTGACACACTTCTCATGCCATTTTTATTAACAACTCAGGGAAAGAGACAAGAGAAAGACTCCAGGTTAACAACGCTCGGAAGGACTCCAAACTTAAGCACAGCACGTAGATGAGAAAACCCTTGGTGAGGGGGGAAGCAGGAAGGGAGCACGCACGGATGTGGCCTAGAGTTAAAAGTAAAGGATGTGATATGGGTGAGGAGCAGTCACAATCAGGTCTGGTACAGAGAGGAGGCCTCCGTAAGGCCACTGCCCTGACGAGCAGCGACAAGACAAGGCGTGACAACGAGGAGAGGCTGGCAGCAGCAGGACACCGGACGGGTGAGCCCGCCGCCCCCTTCCCCCGCACCCCGCCTCACCTTCGAAGCCGGCGCGCTCCAGGAGGTTCAGCGGGTACCACAGCAGGGGCCGGTTGCCCACGGGCAGCAGCGGCTTGGGGATGCTGGCCGTCAGGTCCGTCATGCGGGAGCCGCCGCCCGCCGCCATCAGCACGGCCTGGAACTCCATCCTGCAACGGCACCGAGGGGCCGCGTCACGGCCGGGCCGGGCCGGGCCCAACCGGGCCGAACCGGGCCCAACCGAGCCCCCCCGCCCCCCAGAACCCGCTGCGAGGTGCCGGTACCACCGGTACGTTGCGTTAAGTCACGTCACGTTACGTTGCGTTACGTTAAATGACGTTACCGGCCCGTTACCGGTACGTTACCTCCGCTCCGCTCCTCACCGGCTCCCTGACAGCACCGCAATGGCGGCGCCGGCGCGCAGCGCGCATGCGCGCGGACAGCCGAGTGGCTCGAGGAGCGCCGAGAGCATCGATCCCCCCCCTCCGCCTCGCCAGGGAGGCGAGAGGAGCGCCGACGGGAGGAGGGCAGGCTGCGGAGCGCCGAGTCATCGATCTGCTGGGGGGGGGGGGGCTCGAGGGGACAGCGCCCCCTGGTGGGGGGGGCAGTGTAGGGGGCATGGGGGGTGGTAGGGGGCGTGGGGGGGGTTATAGGGTGCACTGCATGAGGGGGGGTTATAGGGTGCACTGCAGGGCAGCAGCTCGCGGGGTGCATCGCAGGGTGCCTCGCAGGGGGGGTACTCTATGGGGTGCATTGTATGGGGGCATTTTGTGGGTTGCCTTGCATGGGGGCACTTTTTGGGGTGCATCCCCAGCCAGGCACGTCCCAGGAAGCTCATCCCACCACCCAGGTGCTTTACCAGGGGAACCGCTGAAGGCACAGGCTCCTGGGATAACAGGGTGGGGGTGCAGGGCTGAGACGGGGTGGTGCTGAGCACCCCACCCTTCCCATTGCCTTCCCATGTGCGGAGGAGAGGCATGGCACTGCGTTTGGGATGGGGGCACCAGGGCAGGGTGCACCCCTCTGACAGAGGACACGCCGCACGTGCATGCCCCCATCAGTTCATGGGGACACCCAGGCTGCAGGGGGCACCCGGTGGCCTGGGGAGGGGACAGGACACGCAGCCCCCCCCCCGCACACACCGTGCTCTCCACACCCCAGACACGAGCACAGCCTCATTGTGTTTTTATTCCACGAAACGTCGCTACAGCTCGGGGGAGTCGACGGACACGTCCTGTGCCACGGGCTCGTCGGTGTCAATGGACATGCAGTTGTACACGGCGTAGCGCAGCAGCTCCTCGCAGGCCCGGGCCCTGCAGGCGAGACGCCGGGTTACGTCGGGGACGGGCACCGGACCCCCCCACGTCCCCACGGAAGGGAGGACGAGCGTCCCCGTCCCCAGCTGCACTCACGAGGAGTAGTTGGGCAAGAACAAGGTGCAGGAGCACGTGGAGGCCTTGGGCATCACGTCCAGCTGCTGCGTTCTTGGGAGAAAGAAAGGAGAGGCGGGTCAGGCGCTTGCGCCGCGGGGACACGGCCGGGCAGGACGGACGGACTCACCCCGATTTGTCTGGGTGGACGGTGATCTGAACCGGGAGGCGGCTGCGGCCCGTGATGAACTTGAGGAAGCGGCTGAGGTCCTCTGGGGAAGGACAGGGGACAGGTTTGGGGTCACCCCCAGAGCCCAGGCGGGACGCTCTGAGGGGATGGGACATCCCCGTGGGTCCTGGCCCGGTGGGTGAGGAGCGGGGAAGGCGCGCGGTCGCTCACCACTGGTGAAGTTGCTGAGCGCCTCGAAGAAGATCCGGATGCGGGGGTCGTCAGACTGCAAGTCCTCAAACGTGACTGCAGCGAGGAATAAACGCTTCGTTAGGAGCTCCCAGCAAAGGAAATTAACACGGGACGCAACGCACCCCTCTGTGCAGCCCCGTGTGAAGGCAGGAGGGGGCCCCAGGCTGCAGGGCAGCCGCTCGCCCCTGCTGCTCAGCACAGCGCAGGATGCGTGCGAAGGACGAGCATTATCCAGGAGGGCCTCACGCCACCCCTGGCACTTACTGAACTTCTTCACATCGTCCACCGTCAGCTCAGGGTTCCCGCAGACCTTCCTCTCCAGCTGCTGCCAGGTGAGCAGGTCCAGCACGGGCTGCGGCACCACGCGGAGCAGCCCAGCCCGCAGGGCCGCCACCTGAGGGGCACCACGTCACCACGGCAGGTCGCTTGTGCAGCCACTGACCCACCACTAAAGACCACACCAGCCACAGGATATCCGGAGGGCCCAGCGCAGGGTCTCCTTGCAGCTGCACGGGCTGGGGACATGGCGCTACCTGCTCCTTGCTCTCCTCCAGTCGAGCCTTCTGCACCAGGCGGATGAAGTCCTTGCGGTCCTCGAAGCGCACCACGGTGCTGCTGCCGTTGGGGATCAGCTCCACCACGCGCTGGTCACTCAGCACCGTTGTGTAGGTCAGCTCTCTGCCAAACATGAAGTCGAAGGCCTCCCTGTCCACCCCCTCCAGCACTTCCAGCAGCTTCACCTGCCACCCAAAGGGACAACAGGGTCACAGCAGAGCCGGAGCGGCCACGGGAACGCACGGCATGGCCCCGGCAGCGCTCACCAGCTCTGCATCCACAGCAGCGAAGTCCTTGCTCCAGATGACCTCCTCCCCTGCCAACTGCTTCCACACCAGACCGGGCAGAGACAGGACCTGCAGAGGCAGTGGAGATGTGTCCTCCCCACAGCCCTCCCGCACCCACTGCAGGACAAGGACCAAGCCCTGCCTGGGGATGTGGTGGCAGGGGGACCGGTGGCATGGCTTTGACTCTTGCCAAAGCCCCTCGCCGGCTGGGCCATGCTCACCAGAATCTCCTTGCTCCTCAGGGCTGCTCCCATCAGCTGCCCGATCCACTCGTACTTGGCGAAGTCCTTGCAGGAGGGGTTGGGGACGTACATGTCCCTGGTGTCACTGCTGCTGTTACCCTGCCGGAGGAAGGAGAAGCGAGGCGGCCACTGGGACCGGCTCAGCCCAGCCTCTCCTGACAGCCTCCCTTCTCCATCCTCCACAGCCTTTCCTGCCCTGCGCAACCCCTCCAGGAGGTCTCCATCAGCTGGGCCCAAGCAGAGACCCCAGTCAATAGCCCTACAAGCGTTAAAATAGAACACCCCAAAATATTGCAACCAAGGGATGAGCCCCCAAGCAGTACTGGTCTCTGTTATCCCCCCGCAGAGCCTGTCGCAGGCTCTCTGCAGAAGGGGTCTCTCAGCCTGCAGGACCCCACCGAGCCCAAGTTCAACTACACCAACCCCTGCCCAGAGCCCGCTGCGTATGGGGTGTCCCCGGGGTGCCAGACCTGGTTGGATGTGCGCACGAAGAAGGGCAGGGGCACGGGGACGTCACCCGAGCTGGGACACAGCTCCTCCGAGATGTCCGACAGGCTATCCCGAAAACCACCGCCTGCAAGGGGGGCAGAGGCTGGTTAGTGTGTGACAACGGGGCTGCAGGATCCCCCCACCCAACCCCAGGAGGAAGCGGGATGCAGGGAGCACCCCATGTGTGCAGAGCGGGGCTGCCTCCCGCACAGCACCCACCGCAGCAGGGACCCCCCAAGCTGCCCCGGGGAGGGACAGGAGAGCTCTCACCGTGGTCAATGATGCCCTCCGTGGTGAAGTCACACGCCCACCACTGGCTGTAGCTCTGGGGCCACCTGTGGGAAAGCGACAGCCCCGTGCAAACCCCCTCTTGCAGCACTTGACACCCTCTGCGCCCACATCCTGCTCCAGGGAGGTGACACCCCGAAAGGCAAAGCTGAAAACCCACCTGTAGTCCAAGGGCTCCGTGGTCTTCTCGGAGTATTTTTGCAGGCTTTTGTACACCTGCAGCGAAGCACCAGGAGGAAAGGGGACTGAGACGCAGCGAGGCCGAGCAGTGCTGACGCGGCAAACGCCCACCCGGGTGCCACCATACCTGGGTGAAGACGGTGTTCTTGCCGCCGGGGTCCAGCGCCGGGCGGGCGCGGTGCTCGCGGGCCAGCTGCCGGTTGATGTAGAGCTTCGGCAGGGAGAAAGGCGGACTGGTCTCTGAGCGCTGGAGGCACTGGGTGATGAGGGCTGGGCTGTGCTTGGACAGCAGCAGGAACGGCTTCATGCCCTAGCAGGGGATGCGCAGGGGAGGTTCGAGGCCTGATCCTGCCCTGCGTGCCCTCTTTCTCCCTCCCTCTCCCCAGTGTGGCAGGGGATGCTCAGCTCCTCTGTCCCTCGCACCAGCAGGGCTGGCCACCTCAGCTCCAAGGGGAAGGTGGGGACAACGGGGATGTGCTGCAGCCCCCCGGCACCCAGCCCAGCACACAACAGACTGTCCCACCAGCACCATCCCAGAGAGCTAACGCTCACCCTGAGCATACTGAAGGTGCCAATGCCCTCCTCGGAGATGGGGATCAGGTACCACAGGACGCTGTCCAGGAGCTGGACGAACCTGGGGGCCAGGGAGGAGCAGGGTGAGGATGCCACGTGGGGTTCCCCCTCCTGAAGCCTGGTGCTGGCACCATGCCCCTCCGGCGCTGACAGCAGCCGTGCTTAGATGGGGAACCCCAAGCTACAGTCGATGCCACAAGCAGGAAAGGAGCTGGAGGACTTTAAGACGGGTGTAACCCCCGCTGGAGGCCAGGGCACTGTCCTTCCCTGTCCCTGTGCTGTACCTCTGGATGAGCACGGCCCGCCGGTACAGCATGTCTGCGTCCATCCCCTCCAGGAGGGGGTAGCGCACCAGCTGCTCTGGCTGGAACATGTCCGCGTTGAGGTTCACTTCCCACTCCCAGAAGGACTTGATCTTAATCCCTCGCAGGCGGACGTTGCACCCTTGGTCTGCCAAGAAAGGAGATGCTGCAGGTGCAGACGTGCGGCCGGTGCGGCTCGGCGAGGAGCCCCCAGCACCTGCAGCAGCCCAGCTGAGCTCATTCCTCAGCTTTTCCCCTGACAGGCCCCCGAAAAGCAGCCGGTGCAGCAGGGCAAGCCAGGGGGGCACCTGCAGGGGCTGCAGAATTAGGGCCAGGCAGGGCTGGCGGCCCCGATCCCACAGCACAGGCTCACCCCGGCACTCCAGGAAGCGGATCTCCAGCACCGGCAGGTAGGTCTTCATGTCGCGGAGGATGCAGACGTCCTGGTAGCTGGTCCTGCAGGCAGCACAGGCAGGGCCTGGTGGCAGGGCCGTGGGGCACAGCACCAGCACGGGCCAGGCTGGGTCCCTGCCCAGGACGTGCCACCACCCGAGCAAAAAGCCCCCGCGCCTCACCAGGGCCGCGGCAGAAGGGGATCAAGCCGAGAAGAGCGGCTGCCCACAGCACAGAGACGTCCTGAAGGAGGTGGAAGCCGCGTCCAGAGAAGAGCCAGGAAAGAGCCCAAAGTCAGTGAGGACAAAGCGGGGCAGAAAGGCGAGATGGCTGCAAGCACATCACCGGTCCCGGGGGTCCTGCGGGAGCCCCTGCGAGTGGCTGCCTCGGCACAAACGTTTGGGCAGAGCTGGCAACGCCAACGGGAGCGCTCCTGCGCGAGGGCGGTGCGTTTTGAAGGAGGCAGAGATTTGTGGAGATGAGTGATTTGGTACAGGATTCACTTGTACTTCCAAAGCCTTTGCCAAGGGCCCTTCAAAGCCCGATGGGCACACCAGGAAACAACTGCGGCTGCACACACGCAGCATGGAGACGACAAGTTGTTCTTCAAAGACGATTCAGCCAAAAAAGGCAAGTTTTGGGGAAGGAGGAGATCATCTTCGTGCCTCTGAAAAATCCACCAGCACCCGGTGGTGGGTGCAGGCTGGTGCCCGCCTCGAGAAGGGTGCTCCAGAGCCAGGGAGGGTGCAGGGAAGACAGAGAGGTGAGGCACTGCAGGACTTGCCAGCTACAGCTCAGCAGAGATGCTCAGAAAGGAGACAGCGGTGGTGCCGTGCCCCAGAAGTGAGGATGAGGAAGAGGAGGAGAGACCCCCAGAGTCACCAGCCGGGAGGAAGCAGGCCACAGGTTAGCTGCCACAGCACAGGCGAGGATCAGAAGCAGAGACGAAGGCGCTTGGTTGGCACATGGTGTTTGGCCAAAGCCTGACCCAGGCTGCTCCTTTCTCATTACTCACTCTTTAATTAAGACTGTTCTCAAGTGATGCAGACTGTTTGGCGCCCCACCGTACACGGCCACCCGCCTGGGGTTGTAGGAGTGGATCTGCATGTTCAGCGTCAGCCACAGCTTCCTGGGGACGAGAAGAGCAAAGGGCAGTGATGTCCTCCCCTCACCAGCTGCCTGGGCACGGAGATGCCCCAGAGATGTCCCAGGGCTGGGGACAGGGCTGTGTCCTCCCGGGGCTTGGACCTCGACTTGGAGCTCCAGGCCACAGCTCAGGGAAAGCTGCGCTCAAGAGGAAGACACCGCTTTGCCCCACACAACCGCCACCAGGGAGGGGACGCCCCGCGGTCTCACTTGACAATGGTGCCTTTCTTCATGTTGAGCCGCACCCAGTGCTGCCCGATGGAGCCGTTGCTCTCCCAGCAGGTCTCTGCCTGGTTGTCTGTGAGGTGACAAGCTTTGTAGTCCTCCTGGAAGAGCGCAGCGAGCGGAGGGGGGAAGCTGAGCATCCTTGGGAATGCCACGGCCCCCCCAGGATGGATCCCCTGGGGCCAGGACCGGGCGAGCCCCACGTTTTGCTGGGCTGTGGTGGATGGTGGCTCCTGCCCAGAGCGAGCTGGACACGGCCACTGTCCCCTCTCAGGTTGGTGGGCTTCCCAGAGACACAACAGGGTTTGGCTGCAGATGTCTGACTCCTGGAGGCTTCACTAAAGCAGCAAAGCCAAACGCTACCCCTGTCCCCTGTGGAGGTGACAGCCACCGCCACCGCCACCTGCAGCTGCGGGATGCCCGCGCACCTTGTGCCGCAGCAGGTTTGAGGGCACGGAGGAGCTACGCACCGCCTGCGAGGAGACCTCCACGCTGCAGACGTGCTCCTTGATGCAGTCCCTGCTCTGCAGGCTCCTCTCGCTGTGGTCATACAGGAAGCGTCCCAGCTCCACGTCGTGCTCGTAGCTCCAGGCTGGGGGCACCGTCCTAAGGGGGGCTCCGTGTTAATGGGATGGGGGGACCCGCCTGCACCCCAAACCCACCCATCTGCTGTGTGCAGCTCGGGGCAGCCCCAGCATCCTGCTGCCAGCACATGAGATGGCCGCTGCTCACAGGCTGTATCTCCACCACCACCGGGCATTTATGGCCACCCCAGCCCAGTAAGAACAGCGCCACGCGACTGCTCCGACAGTCCCCGGAGCAAAGGCCGTCTTTGCCTGAATGGCATCGAGAGGCAGCGATGCAGAAGGCACCAGGCTGCAGCCATCCTCCCTGCTCCTGGTGGATCATCCACCTCTCCGGGCGCTGCGGTACCGCTCTAGGAGACGTGCTCGTACCGAAACTTCCGCACCGCAGCCTCGTCCTGCTCTATGGGTCTGGGCTTCTCGCCGAGCCGCATGGAGTACGTCAGGTCCACCACTTGTTCCCAGCTGGAGAGGCCCCGACGGAGGGGTGGCATGAAGGAAAGGAAGGGTCAGTGCTCGGTGTGCCCAAGGGACTCCTGTCTCAGCCTGGAGCTGAGGCAGCAGCGACGCCCAGGGGCTGCAGGAACAGCACCGGGAGGAATGGGAGCATCCCGGGTGCAAATCAAATATGAGCGCTCTCATCACAGCAATACATCTACAGCATCGTTCAGCCCAAATCCGGGTGCTTCAGAGACACCCCGGCATTAGATTTGTCCTCCATGAGCATGGCCACAAGCATGCACGGCTGCCCTACGACGCGGCACCGTCCCGCAGGCGAGCGGCCTTGGAGGCAAGTGGCCTCAGAGGCTAACGGGACGGCACGGACGTGTCCAGAGGGAGCTGGAGGAGCTGCGCTGGATGTGCCCAAGGGGTTTGGGACGGTCGGGTCGCGCATCCACGGGTACCTGGCTGCGGGTTTGTAATCCACGCCGAACGTCTGGTGCTGCCACTGGATCTTCTCGGCGGGCTCCACCGGCACCAACTTATCTCCTCCCTCCCCGAACCTCCGCGCCAGCAGCCAGCCCTCGTCCAGCTCATGGCTGCTCCGGCACTCCTCCAGGTGCTCCTGGAAGCGCACACCGCGGCTCGCCCAGCCACCGGCACCCCGAGCGGGGACCGCGTCCCCTTCCCAAAGCGGGCGGCGGCCGTGCCGGGCCCGCGACCCCCGGGAAGAGGACATAGCAGGGGGGTCCGGTGCCCTCTCCGTTACCTTGCTGAGCTTCACCCAGAGCCCGGCGCCGTTGCAGTACTCCTCGCCGGTGGCGCGGAGGCAGCCGCCCTTCCGCACCTCGATGGTGGCCCGCGCCGCCCGCTTGCCGCCCCGCGCCGGCCCCGGGCTGTCCCAGACGCTGAGCAGGCTGCGGGCGGCGGCGGCGGCGGCGGCGGCGGCGGGGTCCTTGCAGATCTTGTACTGCACCTCCCGGGGCACGTAGCACAGCGCGGCGGGCAGCGCCCGGGCGCGGCGGAAGCACTCGCTGCACTGCAGCAGGAACCGCAGCCGGCCCAGCACCTGGTGCGGAGCCTCCCCGCCCGCACGCATCGCGCTCCGGGCACCGCGGTGTCCCCGGGGTGCTGCCGCCGCCGGCCCCGTTCCCTTTCCCGTTCCCCTTCCCGGTGCCGCTTCCCCTCCGGCCGCCGCCTCGCCCGGCTCCGCCTCCGGCCGCGCCCGGCCCCGCGGGGCCGCCCCGGGGCTGCCGCCTCCGCCCCCCGCTCCCGGCCGGTCCCCGGGGCCCTGTCCCCGCCCGAGTCCCCGCGAGCCCAGAGGGAGGCTCGGTGTTGGCTACGGACAGGGAAAAGGAGCCGGGGTCAGGCTCCAGGCAGGACGGGGAAGGTGTTGCTGCCCGGGGAGGCTGGCAGGGGATGGGGAGGCTCCGAGCACCCAGCACCCGCTGGGGACGGCGACATGCCCCCCTCCCCCGGAGCAGCTTTAACCCAGGCAGCCCCAGCAAGGTCAGGACAAGCAGCAGCACCCACCCAGCCCATAGCGCTGGCAGTGCGTCACGCCGTGTCACATCTGTCACACAACGCGGTGAGAACGACTCAGCTCCACCCCACGCTACCTGTATCGCCCTGGGTTGGGCACAGAGATAGGCATTCAGGGAGCAGGAGCAGCGAAGAGCGAGGCTGGCAGAGCTCAAAGGTCCCCACGCCTCTCCTGCGCTTGCGAGCTCGCGCAGCGGGTCATAGTCCAGCTCCATCCCTGCCTGCAGAGGCACGGTGCAGCCCCAGGGGACAGCTGGCACCCCGGCAGTGCCGCTGAACAGGAGCTCCCCGAGGGCCAGGCTCTTCTCCCCCCAGGGCCAATTTCTGCTTCACTTCCAGCTGCCTCTCGTGACATCCCTCTCCAGCACTGCTTAACGTGGCAGAAACATGCAGGAGCCCCAGCCCCGGCAGACAAATTGTCAGAAACACCAGGAGTCAGTAGTTAGTTCGCTTTATTTTAGAGCCTACATGAGGTAGGGGCAGACAGATCCTGCCAAACTATTTATAGCTTGTCATAGTCCAGGGTATTAGTGGAATAACAAGAGGAGCTAGTCTACACCTGCGTATTCATCACCTGAAGCTATTCTATGACAACAGCAAGCTGAAAGCAGGGGGGGGAAAGAGAGAACAGTTACTCGGAGCTGCCACAGCACAAATCCCTCCCCCAGCCCTTCCGTGCACACCCCTCAAGCTAGCAGCCCTGGCACATGTTGCCGTTGCTTCCCAGCTCTGCCTCACCCCAGCTCCAAGGCATCAGCACCTTTCTCAGGATGGCACTGGCTTGAAAATTGACCTTGACCTGCTTGAAACTCGGCGACAGAATGGGGACACGCAGCCTCTGGCTCCTGCTCCCAGCTCCCTGTGCTACCCAGGAGGGCCCCCTCGCCCTGGCCACACGCAGCACAAGTCCCAGGCAGGGGCACTTGGCCGGTGTCAAACATGGTAGCAGACAGCTACTACCCACAGCTTAAGAGATCAGAGGAGTAGGAAGAGGAGGAATGTAACCCAGGACTGAAATTACACCTAATTTTGCCTCCTGACGTTGGCCAGAACAGGGCCAGGCTGACCTTTTCTGCAATTTGCTGGGCTGTCACAGCAGAAATTTTACTTGTGATTGGCTTTAAAACACCACGTACAAGGCTGCGGAGGACAGCCAGGTGAGTTACCAGCTCCCCGTTCCCTGCTAACCTTTGCACATCATGATCTGTGGGGTGTTTTTTTTTGGATCCTTACTCAGCAGCCACGTTTGTCCTCTGACCTCACTGCAGCGATCGGCTCTTCCTACAAGTGGAAGGGCTTTCACGGGTCTCTACAGCACAGTATAAAAACATGGCAACGACTGCTGTTGTCATTCCCCAACACGTTGCCATAACACAGAGCCTGTCCGTCCTCACAGCTGATGTCAGCTCACCCTCTGCCTTTGGAGGAGGTGACCAGAGCTATTTTATCTACCCATCTCCGCGCTGCCCATCAACCACCTGTCCGTCCCCTGCCCTGCAGTAAAGCACCAGAGAGGAGCCCATTTTTCCTCCTACTTCTGTAGTTCTGCTCAATAAATGACCTGACCTTCTGCTCTTCTCCCTTAGAGTCAAGTGAGCAAAGCTGGAGAAAGCAGGATTGATTCCAACCTGTCGGTGGCCAGAAAGGATGCCCATTTAAATCCCATCTTACCCCGCTGCTTTCTGGGCTCTCCAGCTTGATGCTGAAGATCCTTCAGCGGCACTCCTGACCCAAGGCCAAGCCAGCAGGTCACAGCCCTCTCACCAGCTCACTCCTGGCCATTTAAAACACCCTAGGACACGACAGCCACAAGAGCAGAAAGGTCTCACACACAGACCCTGCTCCTGTACACACTGCTTGTTGAAATCAGCCACGAAGTCATAAGCTCAATTCTGAGATAACTGCAGAAAAACTCCTCCAGCAGACCGGGCTTCACACCCACCATGTCACATGGAAGGCTCTGCTGCAGGAAATGGCTGCCAAAAACAACTTCCCTGCTCACTCCACTTCCTACTCCTTCCACTCACTGCAGCGCAGGAGACCTCAGCCCATGCTCTCTGCTGATCCTACACTCCTTTCAGTACGGCCCCTCAACAGGTCTGGGAATACAGCAGTTTCCAAGGGAAGTGGTAAAGGGAAGGACTTCATTTACAACTGGAAGCGATTTCTGGATGACGGACTCCTTCAAGAGAGGACAGAAAGGCAGGAAGTGTTAAAACAAGATAAACCTTAATTCACAGCATTAGCCAGTGAAGGCAGAGATAGTGACTCAGTGGCTGTTACTAGCGATGGTCCGACCGACCACGTGGACTGGAGGTGCAGCTGGGGTATAAAAGCAGACTGACATTGGGAGCTCACAGTGCCAGGCAATGACTAATCCTGCTCAGGGCTGGAAAGATCCAGAAACATTTCCAATAGTCTTGAAGCTGTAAAGCTTTCATTGCCCGATCCTCAGTCACACACTGACCTGCTAGCACGTAACCTGCTCAAGGAGCTCCAACCTCTGATACCCACAGTCTCTCCTCTCCCCTGGGGCAAAGGCTTTCCTCCCCATGGCAGAGAGGAGCCCAGTGCTGCCTTGCCTGCTAGTGCTCCTACCCTCGCTGTCTGGGAGAAGAGCTTGGCCCTGCCTGCACATCTCCATGAGAACCGTAACAGATTAATTTTAACACAGGCTTTTAGGAGAAAACCATAGCTCAAAGTGCCCGGGAGAACAGCTGCTAGGCTACCAGCATGGCCTTGGCAGAATGCAGAACCAGAAGGTTACAGAGCAGGAGGGAGTAGACAGTTCCCACCTCCTGAAGGGGAGCAGCTTCCCCGGCAGTTGCTGCCGTGCAAGGAACCACGGGTGGTCACAGGAACAGGGATTCTGTGGGATGTAACAGCATGGGAGTCCTCTCCCGACAGCACCCACAGTCGTGCTGTGAAGGTCTGTCGTGACACCTGGTGGTCAGAGGCACCCCTGCAGCACCTGTCACCAGCCTGCTCCATTTCTTCATAAACTTAGATGAATCATCACATTTCCATGACCTCACTTAAGTCAGGAACAAGGCAAAGGAATGTGGTCAGGACACTGAGACTAGGGCAGCGAGCTTCTCTGAGCACCCCCATGGTCTCAGCTGCAGCTCCCAGTTCTTTGTCCTGTACTGTAACCTGCTGTGCAGCTTCGGGGCCCTACCCACTTCTCTTTGGAGCAGAGCACAACCTGGAAAGAGTAAGTTATGAGGCTGCAATGGGGACGCTTGGAGAAAACACTCATTGCAGAAGTCTACCAGACCTTTTTGATGTATGAGGGCTGGGAACAAGGTTTCATGACTACAGTCCCATTTACACTCCAAGCTAGCTCCCACCCTGCTAAAGTTCCAAACCTCCGTGTCCAAAGCGGTGCTGGTTACCACTGCAGGGAGCCGGGCTTCACACCTACATGTTTATTATATATACATATCCTGCGGGGACAAGGGAGCTCTTCCCTCTGCATGGTTCTGTCAAGTGATTGTCCGTGCTTCTTGGTCAGGTTGCAACATCACTCTTCCCACGGACTCATATCCGTGTCAATGGCCACGCAGTTATAGGCCGCGTAGCGTAACTTCTCTTCACATACCTTGGCTCTAGGGATGGTAAGAGGGGAAAAAACAAAAAGTAATTACCATTGCTACATCTGCCAGCTGAGATGACAAGATGGAGGCTATGCTTCAAGAGCTGCTCACAGATTAAATCACAGCAGCCACAAGGCAGTTTGGGGAACGTTAGTGTGGCAAAGCAATGGGAGCTCTATAGGTCAGCATCAAAACTAAGAGAGCCCAGAGAGAGAATCTCCCAGAAGCAGGGAGGCAACAAAACTTACGTGGCATAGTTGGGCAAGAAGAGGGTACTGGAGCAGGTGGACGACTCCGGCAATGCATCTGTCGTTTCAGAGCTTGGGGAAGGTGACAAACTGGTCAGAACCAGCAAGCCAACGAGGCAGGAAAGAGCAGACCACAGATCCCTTTGATCTGTTAGTCTCACAGTCTACACAAAAAACGTACTCACCCCAGTTTGTCTGGATAGATGTAGATCCGTGCTGGAAGGCGGCTTCTGCCAGTGACAAATCTGAGGAAACGGCTACGATCCTCTGTGAAGGGAGAGCCAAGACATCAGCAGGTTCCAGGGAGATGTGAGATCAAGTACAGCCACTTCCAGGTATCCCCAGCATTAGTGAGCTTTCCCTTGGCCCAACAGCTTGCTCTACTTGGTTCCCACCTGTTCCCCAGGCAGCAACGAGGGTGGTTTCACTCTCCCAGTTCCCACCAGCACATAGGGGTAGATGTGCAGGGGTAGAACAAGTCACTCACCATTGGTGAAGTTGTTGAGTGCTTCCCAGAAGTACTGAACACGGGTGTCCAGTGGCTCAAAGTCCTCAAACCGGGCTGGCAAAAAGGATACAGAAAAGGATTCTATTAGAGATTCCAGCTCCTCATGGATAAATAAGAGCAGGGTCTCCCCTGCTCATCCATAGGTCCTCTACAAGCACAGAAAGAAGCTCTGAGGTACTTGCAGGGTGTGAGCACAAAGACCCAGGGTGCAAGGAACACATGTACTCAGGCCTCCCCCAGAAAACATGTCCAGATCCATGTCTCAGCTCCAGAGAAGCTCAGTTACTGGCATCCCATAGATGTCCCACCCCTCCTCTGAAGCCCAGGATGGGAACTGCAGAACCCCTGCCCCTGTCAGCATCCAGCTAAGGGCACAAAGTGGCCCACATTCTTACTGTAATAAAAGCTAGTATCTGCCTCCCACACCTCTCCTTGTCCCAGCATGGATAGAATGTTTTCAGGGAAAGAATTTTCGGCAGAGCCCTTCACTTACTGAGCTTCTTCAGGGCGTCAACTGTGACTTCAGGGTCTCCACAGACTTTCTTTTCCAGCTCCTGCCAGGTGAGGAGGTCAAGAACAGCTTGGGGCACCACCTTCAGCAGCCCAGCCTGCATGGCCATGATCTGAAAAGGAGACGAAGCAGGTGAGCAGCACGCCTTGCCTACTGTTCTGGCTCAGGGTTGAGCCCGGAGACTACTGGACTGAAGCCAGGTGACTGCTCAGCAAATGCTCCAAGGCACCTAGAAAGGGGAACAGGATCCCGCAGAGATGCACTCCAGTTCAATCAGGAAGCCTGAATCATAGCTGGGAATAAAATCCCACGTCTCTCATGCTGCTACAAGTCACCACGAAGGACTTCCTGCTATTACACTAATGAACACAGGGACATTAATCGCGATGCATTCCATCAGACACAGACTGGAAGAAATGTCTCTGTGAACAAATGGCAACTTATGCTATGGGGCAGCGTTACCTGCTCCTTGCTCTCCTCCAGTCGAGCCTTCTGCACCAGGCGGATGAACTCCTTGCGGTCCTCGTAGCGTACCACGGTGTTGCTGCCGTTGGGGATCAGCTCCACCATGCGCTGGTCACTCAGCACCGTTGTGTAGGTCAGCTCATTCCCAAATTTGAACTCAAAGGTGTCTTTGTCCATCACTTCCATCACCTCCAGGAGCTTCACCTGCCCAGGTAAGTGCTTGTTAGAGAGAAGCCCAGCGGGCAGGGGTGTGTCTGAGCCCCCATCTCCTCCCTTCCCAGACAAGGGCTGGAGTGACTGAGAGCAGCACAGCACGGGATATGCTGACCTGCAGCTGCACTTGCTGTTTAGCAGCCCCTGGGGCATTGTCTGCTGGAAGCAATAGTCAGCACAACTACATCTTTGTATTAGCTGAGGGATGTATTAAATGCTAATGGTGCTCTTTTTGCGTGTTTTTTTTTTTTTAACACATCTTTGAAAGAGGCAAGTACAACATGGGGGCAGGGAAGCAAATCACAGTCTTGCTGAGCGCTACAAGGAACAGCATAGGCACAGCCTCCCAGCCCCTCTCACCAGCACAGAGTCCACAGCAGGGAAGTCTTTGCTCCAGCTGACCTCCTCCCCTGTTAATTGTTTCCATACAAAGCCAGGAAGAGCCAGGACCTGAAGGAGAACAATAATTTTGCTGAGTCTGTGAGAAAGGAGATGTCCCCAGAGATGGAGATGAGGCTCAACCACAAAGGAGGTTCCTCACTCTCCCTGTCCTCATGCAGGGCTCATCAGGTACCTCGGCCTACACGGAAGTTAGCAGAGACCGGACACCCTCTCCCAGGCTCCCAGCAGCATCTCCCAAACCTCAGACTGTGAGGTCTCCTAATACTTCAGCCCCAAATCCTGACAAACACCTTATTCCCCAGTGTGTGACAGGGCCTGCCTGTGCTCCTGTTGGACAGGCTGCAGAAAACGACTAACAATCCCCTTTGTGGCAAAACTCAATTCACAGACAGGGTTGAAAACTCACCAGAAACTCCTTGCCCCTCAGAGCTGCTCCCATGATCTGCCCGATCCACTCGTACTTTGGGAAGTCTTTACAGGAGGGGTTGGGGACATACATGTCCCTAGCTTCTCCAGTGCTGTTGCCCTACAGGAGCAAGAGTCAAAACTCCGAGTCATAATCTCAGCCCAGCATGAAGCACCACAAACAGTTTTTGCAGTGACCCTGGGGATTTCTCACAATGGAAGAGGGCTAAACCCCACCCAACACCCTTGGCAATATTCCTAGCGAGAGAAGTATCCAGACACTTATCAACTAATCCTAAAACTAAATGTCACAAAGCAACCTGTCCAGCCCTTCAGGGTTCATGAGGAAAGGCTTTTGACTCACAAAGGTAGGTGCATCCCAGGCACGCGAGGGGACAGGGACAGCACTGCTTTGCCAGGCACAGCACTGTGCACTAGGCACTGTCTGCCTCAAGTACCCCAACCCCCAGCACCTGGTTGGACGTGCGCACAAAGAAGGGCAGGGGCACAGGAGTGTCTGCTGAGCTGGGGCACAGCTCCTCTGACATGTCCGCCAAGCTGTCCCGAAAACCGCCACCTGCAATCCCAAAAGAATGGCATTTTTAGTGATGGAAACTCCTCCTGTGGTGGTTCTCGGAGCTATGGAACAAAAAGACAAGGAATTATGGTTCAGCCCAGCCCACAGCTGAGCAGGCGGCTCCTGCCACAGCCTTACGGCACCAGAGGAAATAAGACAATAGAATTAACATCCCTGGTCTGGCCTGAGAAGGATAGCCAGAGTGGCTGTCTGGTTATTGACACTGGCACTGTCAAAGTTGCTGCTAATGACTAACGGAGGT
The DNA here is from genome assembly GCF_964034855.1 of Anser brachyrhynchus. NCBI lineage: Eukaryota > Metazoa > Chordata > Aves > Anseriformes > Anatidae > Anser > Anser brachyrhynchus. Next base: position 10,377,405 of record NC_137702.1, on the reverse strand, counting down.
CTGATACCTGTGTCAGCACTCAGTACTCCTCACCCAGGACATCACAAGGGGTAGCAGGACAAGGGGAGCTGCCTTCCCTCTCTCCTCCAGCAGCAGTAACGCTGGAAGTTAACGAGAAGCCCCGCAGCAACAGAGTCACCCCACCAACCTCCAGTTCTGCCCCAGAGGAGCCCCTTCCCCCCGCAGCCCCTACCTTGGTCAATGATGCCCTCTGCGATGAATTTGCACTCCCACCACTGGTCGTAACGCAGCGGCCACCTGTGGAGAACCAGGCACTGCCTGAGTGGCTGCTCAACCCCTGCACGCCCAGACCCAAGGAGAGACTGGAGAGGCAGCAGGGACACCAGGGGTCTGTGGCAGACCAGCCTTGGCTTAGGACAGGACAAAACCTCAATCTCCAGAGTCAGCTGCGTCCTCAGCAGGGAGGAAACACCTTGGGGAACAGGCCCCGATCCCATGGCTGAGCTGGCTCCCGCCCTAGCAAACCCTCTCCAGAGCACAGGACACGCAGGCGCTTCCCAAACACCCTGCTGTGACAGAGGACACAGCTCCCAGCACTGCACGCTCCCCTCCCTACCCCAGATGCTGCTCACCTATAATCCAGAGGCTTTTCAAACTTGTCAGAGGGTTTCAGGCCTTCATATACCTGCAACAGAGAAGATCAAGGCTGGTATCCCCTCTCCAGGAGAACTGGTACCAAGTGAAGGCTGAAAATTGGAAGGAATCTGGTTTGTCTCAACTCCCTAAATACTGACTGAAGCTGATCTCTAAATGGTCTAGGAGCCCAGCCAATCCTTGGAGCTTTCTAGTCTCAGAGGTGCACCAAACACATGAAAACTCACAGCATCCAGAGCTATTTGTGCACACATCAAGCAATCAGTCTTTTGAAGATGGGGAGAATGACAATAGGAAGATTTGCTGTAAAATCACAGAATGGTGTGCAGCTGAATTATTGTTGTCATACAAGAAGTCTTTACTGTCCTTTAAGTGTAATGAGATTGTTATGCTCTGGATTAGCAACGTGTCACAAAGTCTAGTACAGAGCAAAGACTTCAGCTCACATATCCCAAATCCCTCCTAGAAGATATTCCTGGATAAGGGACCATAGGCACTATGTAACCACAGAGTCTAGGAGTCATGCGAAGAAGCCTTGAAGTCACCAGGTTACTCCAGCTCCCAAGCTGCCCCCTCCACCCACCTCCACGTGGTTCATTTTGGTTTTAGGGTGCTCTGCTCTCCTCAGAGCAGTGGGGACATCTCCAGGAGGAGCAGTACCTGGGTGAAGACAGCGTTCTTGCAACTGGGGTCCAGAGCAGGGTTGTCTCGGTGCTCCATAGCCAGGCGTCTGTTAATATAGAGGCGCGGCATGAAGTTGGGCTTGCTCGTCTCCGAGTCCTTCAGACACTGGGTAATGAGAGCTGTGCGCCTCTTGGACAGCAACAGGAACTGCTTGATATGCTGCCAACAGGGAAGTTCAAAATGTCAGAAGTGCCCAGTGCCCAAAACATTACCTGCTTCCTACTGAAGCCACTGCACTGCCAGGTCTTTTCCCTTCCCAGAAGCTCTGCCTTCCACACACAGCCACATTCTCCTTGACAGCATTTGCTCCATCTGATCTGATGTCTGTGAAAGAATTTACTTTCTGGCTTCACGGAGATAGCAAGCCCAATCCTCTCTCCCATCAGCAGTCATCTGATACTCACACTCCAGTGCTGCTTGGACTCTCCCTCACTCTCACCACAACATAAGTCTTACTATTGCTCCTATTTGTAATCAAACCAAGCTTTGCTAGACAAACAAGAATCCTCAAATGCTTTGGGTCTTAAGCTAAGCTGGCACAGGAATTGCAGTGCTCTCTAACACTAGAGAGTTCTGTCTGGAAACACACAGAATTGGCCTACCCTAGCAATGCCAGGCATATGCATTCTGGGAAAAGATGTGAGGAAAACAGACAACTGGAGGGACAAGCTGAGTCTTATGAGAAAGACACAAATCAAAAGCCAGAAAATAGTCATTGGTAAGAAGCCTTGCCATTTGGACACAGCCAGCTCAAAACTGCTGGCAGCAAGTGCAGGAACAGAGCGTCCTGGGCTGCGATCTCAGAGGGGATGTGTGCCCAGCTCACACACCCGGTTCTGCTATGGTCTGGGTCCTTTTGTGGATGCAGTGCTCTCACCCCAGAGTCCTGTTTTCATTCTACTTGTTACTGCATAGCTACACGTTTCCCCCACCAGTGTTCTAGCAGGAAACTAGTCTCTAAAACAATATCGCCTTTCACAGCTTTAATGAATGGATCTCAGCCAGGTATTTCCCTTGAGCTGCTTTAAAGGCAACAAGGACTGACTGTCTCCCTTGCCACAGCCCAAGTTCAATCACCCTGCCAGACTGAGGCCCCGTAAGACACAGAGGGAATCACTCACCTTGAGTTTGCTGAACGTGCCAATAGTGTGATCCCAGGCTGGCACCAAGTGATGCAGGACACTATCCAGGAGCTTGATGAACCTAAATCCCAAAGACAGAACTGCGACACCCTGGAGGGACAGGCATCTGCATAAGCCTGTTCCAGGCCAGGCAGTCCAGACACAAGCAGAAAAGCAGCAACTGATCCAAACACAACCCAGCTTGGCCTTTTAAATCACAGAGCCTTTGGTACCAAATGCCCACTCCCTCAGCACCTCAGGGACCATGCACTTCTCACAAGGGACTCTGCATTCACCTGCTCCCCCACCCCTTTCCCTCCCTCAGCATAGATATGCTGCACCGGCAACATGCAAGAGGCTGAACTTGAGCTGCAGGATTCCTCTTAAAATGTAGGGAAGCTACCCCAGAAAACCCACGTTGCTCTTAAAAGCCTCTGCTATTTCCTCCAGGATGCTTGTCTCAAGGGCAGTCACACAGCTTTACAGCTTCTAGCCCTATTTGGGCTAGAGAGGTCACCAATCCCTGCAGACAGCACCCCACAGTGTGCCCCCTCCATGCAGTACCTCTGAATGAGCACAGCCCTCCGGTACAGCAGGTCAGGGTCTGTCCCTTCCAGGCGCGGGTAGCGTACTAAATTGGCCAGCTGGAACATGTCGGCACTGAGCCCCAAGTCCCTCTGTCGGGAGGATTTGATTTTGATGCCCCGGAGGCGAACGTCAATCCCATCATCTGCCAAAGGAAGACCAACAGATAATACGCTAAGCCCGTGAGAAAGCAAGCCTTCCAGCCCCAGCAAGCCAGTTGTGTGAGAGAGGGCTGTAAGTAAAAGCACTAGGAACATGACCATCCTCATCAGCACTGGGAGCCTGAAATACCTTTGTTTAGAATTGGGGGATTTACAGAAGAATAAAAACAACAACAAAAGAAACAGAGGTAGGGAAAAACAGGCTGAAAGCACACGGCTTGCAAACCTCCAGGTTGCCCTGGAGTTTCCCATGGTTCTTTCACATCTCATTTGAAACAGCCAACAGGGCCAAGAAGTACAAGCCACGGGAACAAAATAAATGTACAGTACGTCACAGGTGCGTTATGCATGTGGCCATAACACACAGCCCTACCTCTGCACTCCACAATCCGGATCTCAATGACAGGCAGGTGCGTCGTCATGTCCTCAAGGACGCACACATCCCCAATGTAACTCCTGCAAGCACAGAACAGACAGGGGCTGCAGAGCTGTTCCCTTGTTCATCCTGCCACAATCCACTTGGCTGCTTGTAAGGAAAGAGGGCTTGCATCCTTGAAATAGGAGGCTGAAGGAGGAACCCAGACCCAGGCACCCGTCTCCATCACTGCCACAACACGGTCCACGCGAATGCTCGAGCCTCCTGGTGTCTCAGGCCTAGGCAACATGCTCCTGTTTGGTCCCACAAGACAGCACAGCTGCCTGAATTAACCCAGCAGCTACAGGGTTGCATTGGCATTTCTGTGCTAACCATCAAGGCCAGGCTTGTAGGAGATGGGAATGGGGTTTCACAGTGCCTGTTAGGCTGCAGAGATGCAGCATGCTTCTCCCAAGGCCCTGGGACTCTAAAGCAAGGCTGGTGCTAGCATGACTGCTTATGATTGGGGTGCCCAGTGCCTCAGGCCCCTGGAGGGGCCATGCTACACTCCCCACCTCCATCCACTCACTCATCAATGCCGACATCATTCAGTTTCTTCAGATTGTCCCCCTCACCCCCGTACACAGCGACCCGCTTGGGCATGAAGTTCTCATCTGTGGTGTCAACGGTCAGCAGGAGCTTCCTGCAAAAGGAAGCATGAAATGAGAAGACAGCTCTGCATCTCAACACCCACCACTGCTCCCCCCTCGTGGCCTGGTCCAGGCACAGACAGACGGTGCTGGGCCCCCTGGGTACCGCTGACAATGCTGGCTAAGTGCCTTTCAAGCCCAGAGCCAGAGCAGGGGACGAGGGGCAGGGAGAGCAGGGCAACCTAGGGCTGTGACAGGCTCATGCACAGAGCAGGGGCTGCAGTGCCTGCCCCAGCTGCAAGCCAGCAGACAGAGGAGAAAAGCCTCACTTGACGATGGTGCCTTTCTTCATGTTGAGCCGCACCCAGTGCTGGCCCTGGGACCCGTCACTCTCCCAGTACGTGTCGGCATGGCTGTCGGTCAAACACGACACATTGAAGTCTTCCTGGAAAAGGGCAGTGAATGAAGGGAGGATCAGATAGGGGTAGGATTAACTTCCCCTTAGTGGCTACTTTTGACATGAATCGTAGAGCCAGAGGGCTCGTTCCCATTTGCTGGGCTGTGGGAAGACACAAGCAGTACAGAGCGCACGGGAAGCTGGGGCTGACTTGCCAGCGTACTCTGGAATCACACACAGACTGCAGAGTATGAAACTCTCCCTAAAACCAGCTTAGCAGCTAGTATTAGCATTTGCTTCTGGGATCACAGCTTGTACAGTTCCTCCAGAGGCCTCATTACACAATACACTGAGTGACACTCCCCTCTGGAACTACGCCGTCCCTCCCATATCCTCAAACACAGACCAGACCAACTCAGAGCAGGGCAGAACACCATGCACGCTCCCTACCCCAACGGCACAGCAGGGCTGATGCAGCCTTGCTCCTTTTCCCCACACGCTACTCACCGTGTAGGATGAGACATCGATGCTGTCCACATACTGCTTGACGCTGCCCAAGTTCTCGTCCTCTTTCCCAATATGATCATACAAGAAATGCACCAGGTCTTCATCGCATTCGTAAGTCCATGTCGGGGGCACAAACCTACCAGGGCAAAGCGGTCAGCAGTCTGGAGACACAAGGACAGCAAGGCTGCAGTGACTCCTGCCAGGTGAATAGGTCAGGGAATGCAGCTCCATGTCCTGCTTGCCTTGGTCTCACCCTGCTTTCTGGTTTAGTAGCAGGAGCAGTGCTGAGCCCTGCTCCCCTTTGCTTCCCCACTGCTTGTCTTCCCCCACTCCCCAGCTGACAAGAGATGGCTGTCTGAGCAGCCAGGGAGAGACGGTGGCTTGCACCCACCCACAGCTGAAGCATGCACGCACTGCGAAACAGCTCGTACCGAAGCCTCTCTACTGCGGCCTCATCCTGCTCCATGGGCTTGGGTTTCGCTCCCAGGCGCAGGGAATATGTCAGATCCACCACTTGCTCCCATCTGAAACGAGATGGAAAAGGAGTGAGAGAATCCCAAGGGAAAGGAGCAGGTGGTTGAGAAGTAGCTGGAAGGGGAAGACATGAATTTAAAGCCCCACCACACTCCTTCCTCCATCATATCAGGTCATATCAGATGCCATTTCTGTTCAGACCATCCTTACTTCTGCCAGTCCACACCCAGCTGCGTGGGTAACAAGCATCGTGACCAAGCAAAACTGGGTAACTCCTTATCTGGACTCCCTATTACCTCATTTTAATGTAAGAAGTGGCCAAGTGGGCTGGGGCTTTACAGTCCAGAGCAGAAAGGGCTGAGGGACAATACAACAAAATCTCAAGCAGCAGGACATAGCTGGATGAAAGCTTCACTGCTCTCTTCCATGCAAGGAAAATGAGACATCAAATGAAGACAGCAGGTTCAGATTATTAACAAGCTAAAGACTCTAAAATACAGACACCTAAGGTTTAACACCTCTCCAGCTCCTCACTGTGGGCAGCAAAATCTTGATTTCTTTTCTAAGTCAGGGTCTGCAGGGGGATTTTGACATTTCCTGCATGTTGCACCCTTCCAAGATGCCAGGAAAGCAAGATGCTGCACGTGTGCTTCTGAAGCCGCCCAGGGAGCCATGTCAGTTATTATGACGTACAGAGAAGAAAGGATGTGAGCCACAGCTCCGTACCTGATCACAGGTTTGTAATCAACCCCAAACAGCTGCTGCTGCCTCTGGATCCTCTCCGTGGACTCGACCGGGACCAGCCTGTCCCCTCCTTCTGCGTGCTTGCACACCAGGACCCAGCCTTCCTCCAGATCACAGCCACTCTTGTACTCTTCCAGCTGCTCCTGCATGGGAAAACGCGTTCTGTTGGGATCTCCATCCCGGGCTCAACCACGGGACAGAGGCAGAGGGGAGAAGACAGGCAACGCACACCAAGATGCTGTAGACCCCAAGGGATGGCAAATCTGTCAAAGGTTTAAATAAACCCCCCGAGCCTGTCCTGCTCAGAAACACTGCCTGTGTTCAGACAGGCACCACCGTGACCCTGCTACAGCCCTGGCCACCAGAGGCGTGTTCACTGTTGCATGTAGGGCCCCGAGGTGCTGTGGCAGACCCCCCAGACGCCCTGCCCACACTCTGTTTTCCTGCAGGAGTAGGAAAATGATCCTCGGGTCGTGGCTGAGGCCTGGACCCGGGGCAGGAGGAGGGCGGTGCGTCCTGTGCCCAAAGGATCTGGGCTGCGGGGTGTGGTGTGCTGGGCTGGAGGGGGACGGGGGGCAGCAGGAGGGAAACATGGGGGGGGGGGTGCCAGGGGGTGGCGGTGGGGGCGGCAGGAGGCACCCGGCGGTGACAGGGGGTGACCGGGGGGCGACAGGGGCCAGGCGGCGGAGGCAGGGCGGTGACGGGGGGCGCCGTGCGGTGACCGGGGGCGGCCGGGGGGGGGCGGCCGGGCCCCTCCGCGGGCGGGGCAGGGCGGAGCGGCCTCCCGGTCCCGGAGGGGCACCCCGGGGAGGGCTCGGCGGGGATAGAGGGCGGGGGAGGCAAAGGGGGGTCCGGTGCCCTCTCCGTTACCTTGCTGAGCTTCACCCAGAGCCCGGCGCCGTTGCAGTACTCCTCGCCGGTGGCGCGGAGGCAGCCGCCCTTCCGCACCTCGATGGTGGCCCGCGCCGCCCGCTTGCCGCCCCGCGCCGGCCCCGGGCTGTCCCAGACGCTGAGCAGGCTGCGGGCGGCGGCGGCGGCGGCGGCGGCGGCGGGGTCCTTGCAGATCTTGTACTGCACCTCCCGGGGCACGTAGCACAGCGCGGCGGGCAGCGCCCGGGCGCGGCGGAAGCACTCGCTGCACTGCAGCAGGAACCGCAGCCGGCCCAGCACCTGGTGCGGAGCCTCCCCGCCCGCACGCATCGCGCTCCGGGCACCGGGCACCGGCACCGGGAGGAGGAGGGCGGGGGGGGGTCGGTACTCGCGGGTTTACGGCAAACCCCGCCCGCCGCCGGGGCAAGATGGCGGCGCCCGAGGGGAGGACGGAGGCAAGATGGCGGCGCCCGTGCGGCGTACGGAGGGGCGGGGAGCGGGGCAAGATGGCGGCGTACGGACGGGGACAGGGCGGGGCAAGATGGCGGCGGCCGTGCCGGAGGCGGCGGGGCGGGGTGGTGCTAAGATGGCGGCGGCCGTGAGGCGGGGCGGGGGGCGGTGCAGGATCGAGCGGGGCGGGCCGGGAAGCGGCGCAGGATGGAGGGAGGCGAGCGGCTGGTGTGAGTAGCGGGGACCCGCGGGGCTGCCCCTGTGCCCGCTCCGGGTCCCGTGAGGGGGTCGCCGGTGTGGCCCGGGGGTCCCTTGGGGGGGACACTGGTGCGATCCAAGTGTGGAACTGGGGACACTGGTGCGTGGAGCTGGGATCCCGCACTGGGGGCTCTGGGGTTGCACTGGGGACACTGGGGTGGCACTGGGGTGGTGTGGTACTGGGGACACTGGGGAGGTGTTGGTTGACCCTGGGGACAGTGCTGTGGCACTGGGGACACTGTTGTGGCACTGGGGTGGTATGACCCAGGGGACGCTGCTGTGGCACTGGGGACGCTGGTGTGGCACTGGGGAGCCGATCCCGCCCTCAGATGGCTCACTGGGGACACTGGAGCGGCACTGGACCCCCATGGAGGTTCTGAGCATCTGTCCCTGCGGCCCCCACCCGTCAGAGCAGGACGGTGCTGGCTGACCCCTGCAGGGTCCCCGTCCCACCCCATGCGTGGGCAGCCTGGGCTGCAGCTCAGGAGCGGTGACAGCACCGGGAGGAGGTTGGGGACATGGGGTGACCAGCTCTGCGGGCGCCTGGAGCTCTGGGGACCCTGCCCCACGCCGCCATCCCCGTGCTGCACGGCGCAGATAGGGGCTGGGGACAGCCCGCGGCAGGGCTGCCAGTGCCCCGGGCCCTGCTGGTCCCAAATCTCCCCAGGCAGGAGCAACTGCTGCCCCTGATAACGTAATCTCACAGACCGGGGGCTGGGCATTGCCTGTCCCCAGGGAGGGCCCTGCCGTCCCCCCCAAAGAGGCCCTGGGAGGTGACAAGGAGGGAGCATTTGTCACCATGGACCCAGCTGGGTGCAAACCCCTACCCTGCAGTCACCGGCCGGGGAGCAGGGACGAGCCACCAGCCCTGCACCTGCAGCCCCAGGGTCCTGGCGGGGCACCCGGTCCCCTCTTTGGTGCTAACACCCCTCTGCTTTTTCTCCTGCAGCCCCAAAGGCTTCCCCAAGCTGAAGAATGACACGTTCCTGCGTGCGGCGCGCGGCGAGGAGACGGAGCACACCCCGGTGTGGTGCATGCGGCAGGCAGGGCGCTACCTGCCTGGTGAGTCGGTGGCGGCGTGAGGGGTTGGGGGGCGGTGACAGGGGGGGGCAGCACGCACCTTGTCACAGCTGCAGGTTCCTTGCAGAGTTTCGGGAGACCCGGGCTGCACAGGATTTCTTTGCCACTTGCCGGAGCCCCAAGTTGTGCTGTGAGCTGACGCTACAGGTGAGCGTCCCCCGGGGAGGCTGTGTGTCCACCATCCCCTCTGGAATGGGGATGGGGAGAAACCTTAGGTCTGGCCCTTACCTCCAGGTGGCCCCAGTAGGTTGTGCAGCCCAAATCTTAGCTCAGGGGTCCTTGGTTATCAGACAGGGCCCTGTCCCATCCTGGGGACCCCACTGCTGCACGTGTGTGTCCCAGCCCCTCACTCATGCTGCCTCTTCCCCTCTGCTATCCACAGCCCCTCAGACGATTCCCCCTGGATGCTGCTATCATTTTCTCTGACATCTTGGTGGTGCCTCAGGTGAGAGTCACGGCTGGTAGTGGGGAGCAGTGGCTGGGAACGGGGCTGGGTCTGGGACCGTTATTCCATTCTCCCCTGTTCCCAGGCACTGGGCATGGAGGTTGTCATGGTCCCTGGCAAAGGACCCACATTCCCAGAGCCCCTGAAGGAGGTGGAGGATCTGCTGAAACTACGGAAGAAGGTGGACGTGACCGCAGAGCTGGGTTATGTCTTCCAGGCCATCACGCTGACACGACACAGCCTGGAGGGCAAAGTGCCCCTCATCGGCTTCTCCGGGGCACCTGTAAGTGACGAGGCTCTGCAAGGTGGGGTTCCCTGCTCTTCCCTCTGGGGTGACTCTGGTCCTGGCACCCCCAGAGCTGCAAGGACCAGCTCGCGGCCCTCCTACATGTGTAGGGGACACTAAATGCAGAGCTGCTGCTGCTGCGTAGGGGTCTATCTTCAACACCGACCCCATTACCAGCCCCTCGCATGTTTTCCATCTTAGTCACCCTCCTCACTCCGCTCCTCTTTCCCGCAGTGGACGCTTATGTCCTACATGATTGAAGGGGGCGGCTCCACTACAATGTCCAAGGCCAAGAGCTGGCTCTACCGTCACCCTGAAGCGAGCCACCAACTGCTGCGGCTGCTGGCTGACGTTGTCACCGACTACCTGGTGGGGCAGGTGGCTGCTGGAGCGCAGGTATGTCCTGGGCGTGGGGACAGGTCCAGGCAGGGGGGCAGGGACTGCGGACAGGGTGCAGAAGGGGTCTGGCTTCTGGGAGGAGGAGGGACCAAGGCACCGCATGGTGCCCGCAGCTCTCCCAGCTCCGTGTATCTGCCAGGCGCTCCAACTGTTCGAGTCGCACGCGGGGCACCTGGGCCCAGAGCAGTTTCAGGAGTTTGCCTTGCCGTACATCCGAGACATCGCTCGGGGAGTGAAGAGCAAGCTGAAAGCAGAGGCGCTGCCGCTGGTGCCCATGGTGAGTCAGAACTGCCTGAGGTGTCCGTGGTGTGAGAGCATGGCCAGGGGAGGGAGGGGATAAGACCAGGCTGGGAACCAGTGCAAAGGGCTGCACCCATCCCTTGACAACCCCCCCAGTCCCAGTGCAGGGACTCAGCTCTAGGTACCTGTCACCAATGTAGCAGTGCGTCTGTTCCTGGCATCCTGCGCTCCAGCTGTTGGAGAGGGGCCTGACCCAGTTAGTGCCCGTCTCCTCCTTCCCCAGATCATCTTTGCGAAGGACGCACACTACGCCCTGGGTGACCTGGCCCAAGCTGGCTACGAGGTGGTCGGTCTCGACTGGACCATCCGGCCCCAGGAAGCTCGGTAAGAGTCCAGCACAGCACCCAGGTGCCCACACTGCACCCCAGGCTGGCTGCCCTGACCATTTTGCCTGCCCTGGTGCCCTGCTGAATCCCAGGACTGGAAATTTCTGGTTCAGAGAAACCAGAGGTGGGCATAGCCAGGCCCTGGTGCTCACAGCAGCCAGGAGCTGCACTGAGGGGTCCTGCGTGCCCCGTGGTGGGGTCTGCAGGCACCCATCTGCCCCCTGGTCTCTGCACCACATGCAGCAACTCACCTGCTTCCTTCTTACTGCAGTGCCCAGACAGGGAAAGACGTCACCCTGCAAGGGAACCTGGACCCCTGCGCTCTGTATGCGCCCAAGGTGAGCTGTATGCCTCTAGCCTCGGTTTCCCCACCTGTGACCCCCGTCTCACGTCCCAGGCTGGATGCGGACTGATGGGGATGGGGTACCCTGGGCTGACACGTGGTTTCCCACCGCATCTGCAGGAGAAGATCGGGGAGCTGGTGAAGAAGATGCTGGAAGGTTTCGGGACCCAACGCTACATTGCCAACCTGGGCCACGGCCTCTACCCCGACATGAACCCCGAGCACGTGGGTGCCTTTGTGGAGGCTGTGCATGCTCATTCCCGCCACATCAACAAGCACAGCTGAGCCCGGGGCTTTAGGGACAGGACTGCAGTTTGGGCACAGCCACCCTGAATACGGTGTTGTCAGGGGGCTTGCTCCAGGCTGGGATGCAGCATTAAACCAGCACCTTTTCCGTGGCAGCTGCGTGGCTCTGGCTGGGGGGACGGGGATCTCCAGCCCTGGAGAAGCTGAGCAGCGCTGCCAGCGGGGCACAAAGAGGTCAGGGGAACCACCGAGCTTCATCCTGGGGTCAGGATGGGGAAGCAAGGGACACCTGGCAAGTGGGCGATGCTGCTGTCAGGCTGTGTGTATTGTGCCAGGTGCCCGCAGGAGTACAGAGGGCACCTCCTGGCACTAAGGATGCGCTCAGCCCCGCCAGGGAAGGGGTGCCTGAGGCTGGCAGCATCACAGATGGGGAGCTTGGGGCTCGCACCCTGCTGCTGCCCCGAGCTCAGCGTGAGCAGTGCCACAGCCCTGCTCAGGTGAAAACAGGCAGCATGACACTGATCCAGGGTGTCCCAGAGTGGGTGGGAGACCCAGCAGGATTCACCTGCGGGACAGCACCCTCGCCGCACCAGCACCACCAGCACCCTGCTGCACTGGCTGGGAGAGCAGCAGACAGCACAGCCATCACCCTCCTTACCCTCCTACAGCCTTTCTGGGACTGTCCTGCTGGCCCTTCAGATCCCTGCCCAGACCCACATTTCCCCATCTCCTCTGATCCCTGGGGGCCAATTCTGCCTGGGGCTCAGCAAATCCTGCAGAAAGCCCCCTGGGATGCTGGGGACGCAACACTGCATCACCACATCCCACACCCCAGCACACTCAGTGCAGTGCAGGGTGAAGCAAGGCCCAGCTGCCGCTTGCTCCACCGCTGCTCTGTGCCCCTCCCTGGGGTGCAGGAGCTGGGTGCCACAGGGAGCCGAGATCCCTCGGAGAGCGGTGCTGCCTCATACCCCGGGGATGTGCCCTGCTTGCGCTGTCTGGGCTGTCCGGAGCCCTCTCCAGCTTCAGAAAAACAAAGCAGATACACGCAGTAACGTTCATCCCTTTTATTATTAAACATCAGATGAAGAGGTCGCACACACACATACACGCACGCACACAAAAAAAAAAAAGAAAAAAGAAAAAAAGAGAAACAGACTGGTTGAAGAATGCTATTTCGGTGGCGACAGATACCGAGTACAATTGGTTTCCTGGCCGGAGCGCAGACAAAAGTCACTTTCCAAAAATAAAAGTCAAACCAGACAGCAGATAACTAGCCCACATTCTCTAACTACAAGTCACCGTCCAGCCTGGCCCCGGCCCCCCCAGCCCTCCCGACCCGTCAGAAAAAAATGAAGCAAAACCTAAGAGCCGCTGGCCAGGGGCCGAAGACTGCTGCGGGTTGGCGCAGCCGGGACAGGGCCGAGCATCCCTGCCTTCCCCGCGGGGTGGGATGGCAGAGGGAAGCTCAGACACCCCACGGCAGCGTGTGGCTGCCCCGGCCCCGCTCCCTCCCAGCAGAAAGGCACCCCTTGGCGCGCACGCACCCACGCACCTCGCACACTCACACGGGCGCCCGCGGGGAGAAGGCGAAAAACCGGGCGACATCCGAGGGGCCCACGCCGCTCCTGCGCCGTCCTCTGCCAGCGTCCGCGTGCGTCCCAGAAAGCGCTGCCGAGTCCCTTCCTTCGCTGTCCTCAAGCGCTGGGCTGCTGCTCCTCCCTCTGTCCATCCGTCCGTCCGTCCATCCGTCCGTCTGTCTGTCCTGGGGCTCCGAGTTGAGCGGACGTTTGCCTCCCCCCATACCCTTTTCTCGCTGCCGACAATGCCGTGGAAACCTGAGAATGTTCGTGTGCCTCCTCCTCTTTTTGTCTGTGGTTGTGTTTGTTTTTTTTTTTTTTGTCTTTAAATAATAGTTATAATAATAATAATAATAATAGCAATAATAAAAATAATCGCCCCAGCCCACGACAATTTCAAGTATCCCCCAAATAAAAGACAGAATTATAAATAATTATAACTTTACAATTTAATAATTGACACATATACTATAGTATTTACAGTATCATAAATGCTTTTTTTTGTGTTACTTTTAGTAAGCAATCCCTGAGAACAGTTACTTTAACTTGTTTTATTGAAGTATCTTCACAAATAGAGGAGTTTGCATGTCTCGGGCGGGCGGGAGAAGCGCTCTGCAAAGCCATCGCTTTTGGTGACGCATGAGGTTCTAGTGTTGCGGGTTTCTTTGCTTGCTCTTTCTTTGTTTTTTCCCCCAACATAATTTTTAAAGATTTTTGCACTTTGCAACCTTCGGATCCCTCCAGCGACCACTTCCTTCAGGAAAGAGGTATTAGATTTCCAGGTTAGCTTTTGGTATTGGCAAGGGAGGGCAGGGGCTGAGCAAACCATCCTTTTTCCCGTGGTTGCCTTTTGGTTTGTGCCCAAGGAATCTGTGGATCCTCTCAGCGTGTGAAATGGTTAAATCCGAGAAAGAAAATAAAATTAAAATAAAAAGAAGAAAGAAAATAAAAAAGAAACAGAAGAACAGAACAGAGCAGCCTCTGCCGATGGGGGGAAGGTCTTCTCCGCTCTCCTTCCTTCTTCTCTCCTGAGTCCCCATGCCACGGCTGGACCCTGCCGTGAGAGTGGCGGCAGCCAGGGCTCACCCAAACCGTTCCCGCACCAGCAGCATCAGTTTTTTCTTGCCTTTGTAGATTTGTTTGAGATTGTCAATGAACTGGGCGAACTGTATGTGCCCGTCCTGCGCCAGGAGGAAGGTCTCCCTGGCCTTGCTGAGGAACTCGATGAACTCCCCGTAGTGCCGCGGGCTGATGTGGGTGAGCCGGGAGTGGGTGGTGTTGATGTACGCGCTTATCGTGGCGTCCAGCAGCTGCCGCAGGGGTGCTTTGTCGGTGGACATCAGCTTCCCCGAGTTCCTGCGGCCGGGGATGCCGGCCAGGCCTGGGGCCGTCATGGTACAGCGGCGGAGGATGTCCGACAGCACCGTGGCACAGTGCACGCTCTTCACCACCAGCGGGATGATGGCTGCCAGCTCGTTTTTGCCCAGAGAGTGGCTCAAGGCGCAGGCCCAGAGCACGTCGTTGATGGCCGGGTGAGTGTCCTGGTTGTAGGCCAGGTTGAGATGCGTCATGGCCAGCGAGGCCAGCTTGAAGGCCCGCAGCGGGTAGCCCCGGTGCTCCATGTAGCGGGCGATGGTGAAGAGCTGGGTGTAGGTCATGCCGGTGGAGGCGGCGTCGATGACGATCTGGTAGGCGGTCTCGAAGGCGATGTGGTCCTTCTCGCAGAGGGTGAGGGCGGACAGGGCGCAGTTCTGCGGGTCCTTCATGGCGCACTGCAGGGCCAGGGTGCGGGCGCAGCTGGCCAGCTCCTCCCGCTGCGGGTAGTCCAGGCTCAGGCGCAGGATGGTGTTGTGGGACATCACCGTGGCCGCCACGATGCTGGTGGCTTCCGTGGGGGTGAACAGCGAGTACCAGCTCTGCAGGATGCTCACCAGGGCCCTCACCCCTGCAAGAGACACAGGGGTCAGGGAAGAGCCAGGAGAGCTTGAAACCCAGGCCTAGGGTTTCACTCTAGGCACTCACCCACTTCTGTAGCGCACGTCACCAGCCACCTCACCATCTCCCGCCGCCGCCAGTTGAGGGTGGACAGGGTCATGCGCATCACCTGCAAGGCAAACGTGGGGTGACCAGCTGTTCTACGGGGCTCCACTGAGACCACCAACACCACAGGGCTCCCCCAAATTCCCCATGGCCCTGTTTGCGATCAGCTCGCCATGAAGTTCTCAGGTGCTGCCTCACCCAAAATCTCCTCCAAACCACTGCAGGGGCCTGGGGACTGAGCTTACCCACTCAAGGCCACACGATGATGAATCTACCCCTTTCACGCGAGTCCTATGTGCCATGGGGGGCAACCACCTACTTGGTGGAAGACCAGGTCCCACAATTAGGGGGGCAGAAGGGCCACCGCCATCCCCCGCGTTATCCCGTACCTGGAGCCCCAGCTCCAGCGCCACGTTGAGGAGTGTCGTGTCCGAGTTGCTGTCGGCTGGTGTGGCAATCTTGAACGCGTCCTGGGCCAGCTTGAAGATCAAGGAGGAGGAGTGGATGTTCTTCTGAATGGCCTCCAGCACCGTGCGCAGGCGCAGCATATCCCCTAGGCGCAGGCAAGGATGGTCAGGCAGCTGATCCTCCCCCCAACCTTCCCCCGGCCCCATCTCCTGCCTGCACCAGGTGGTGAACCAGCCCCTCTAGACGTGCACATGAAGGGATGCTGATCAGGCCCTGAGGTACAACAGCAAAATGGGGTGTCTTCCCCACCACGCACTCCGCTGTGAGACCAGCAGGAACCTGAGACAGAGAAGCGAGGAGCAGCCCGGGCCACAGAGTCAAGCCCTGGCCTCCAGGACCTGCTCTAATCCCTTCAACTTGAGCCCTAGGAGGCAACAGAGCCACAGCATCCGTACTGGCCCGAGGCCATACTCCCACGCAGAGGATGAACAACCTGAGTGATCCCAGACATGTTCTGGTGCATCAGCAGGGAGCTCCAGGCCCTGAGCAGCAGCACCCTCAGCCCTCCAGAGCCCCAGGAAGGGCTCGGTAACATCAAGCTCTGCTCTATCACCCAGAACATGCCGTCCATTCGTGCCCTCGCTGGCCGCAACACCGCGATGCTCCACTGCAAACCACCTTCCTGCTCCCTGGGCAGCCACACCAACTCAGCCCCCAAACCTGTCACCCCCCAGCTCAGAGCCTTGCAGGGGACATCGGCACCTCCTACCAGCCCCTGTGGGACACAGGGTGGGGAGAGGGACCTTTGGCGTGGGCACAGAACAGATGCTGCCATGTCACATCAGCCCCTCTGCCTTGCTCCAGGCTCACGTTTCTACTCCCATAGTCACCAGCTGAGCAGATGAGCCTCGAGCAAAGAAAATAAAAAAAAAACGTGCAGCAATGTGAAAACCCTAGAGCTGCACCTGGGCACGCACAGACATCTCAGATGACTAATAGCTAAATATATCGCCTGCCACCCACAGCAGCCGCTTGCACCGCCACCAAAATCTAAATCTCCCTAAAATGGCTAGCGGGGGTGTGGGTGAGAAATGCTGCGAGGACACAGGATCGCATCGGGACATGCTGCAGCAGGGGAACACCCAGGGAAAGGCACGGTGGGAGAACCAGATGCAATCCACCAGCCCTACAACCCCAGCATAAAACTCTCATCCTCGTGAGGGGCTACAAAACTAAGCCACTTCCATCCAGGAAACAAATCTCCATCAGGTCCCTGCGAGGGGAGAGCATGGCACCAGCAGCCCTGGACAAGCAGAGAGGTGAAGGAGGCTACAAGGACAGCGAGGCTGGAGCTCTCTGATGGCACAGCCACCACCTTCCTGGCCAGGCGGGGGTCACTCGCCTTGCCAGCCCTCGCTGGGCACCAGGTGTTTGCTGTCCCGGCGGGTTTGCTGCCCTAAAGTGGTGGGGTTGGCATCTGGACTAATGGAAGTTTACTGAAAATCTTGTGGATCAGGGGATGTTCCCTGCCACAGGGCAGGCATGGTCCCAGTGTCACCCAGGGGCACTGCCTGGGGGTCCTGGAGCTCTGGTCAATATCCCCAGAGGGCTGCCCACACCTCCTGGGGACCTCCTGTCCAGCTGAGGCTGAAGAAGCCCCATGCTTAAGGGAAGGGAAACAGAAGCTCCCAGTTTTCTCCAGTAAAATCCTTTCAGTGCAGCTACATCTCATCACGCACATCCCAGAGGACCGAGCACCACGAGGAAGGGGTTCCCATTTCTGAAGGGGCTGGTTGGTGTTCCCCATCCCAGCACTCCTAGGTCCCCTTCCCACCACTCCTGCAGTATCGCTCCCCACTGCTTGTGTTCCCCAGCCCTTGGGAATATCTCTGTCTCCCCCCGACCTCCCCATCTCCCCCATGCCTGGAGGCACAGCGTGGCCAGCACCAACCTTTGGCCGCCGTGAGCATGGTGGAGGCCAGCTCGCACTGCTGCGACTCCAGGTGCCCCAGGGTGAACCAGCGCGGGTACCTGCTGGGGACCACCGACACCAGGTGGTGCGGGTGGCTCACGTCGCCGGACGGTGCCGTGGTCTCCAGCACGGGCAACCTGAAGGGCAAACGGGAGGAGGCAACGTCAGACCGGCCCTGGCTTCGTTCCCGCTCCTGAGGCAGCGGTGGGGTGAGGAGGGGGCTGCATCCAGGCGGCCGCCCCCCCACGATGCCTTTGAAAACCTCCTGCTGCTGCGCACGTGCGGGGGCTCGCGGGCTGTGTGCGCAGCACATGGGCACGGGGATCAACCTCTCAGCCCTGCTTGAAAGGAGGGGAATGATCCGTGAAGTGATTTATAAACTTGTAAGGAAAAACACGAGCCTCGGAAAAAAAAAATAAAGAGAAAGCCCGCCTTCCTCTCCGCGCCTTTCATGTCAAAGCACCCGGCAGAACTCCTGGCTTTATCATCTGGTTCTTCTTAAAATGCCCGGCTGTGATCAGAAGCAGCAGCACATTTCTGCAGGGCCTCTGCAGCGGGTTTTGGTTACCTGCCCGTATGGTGATACTGCAAAGCCTGAAACACTCGGCAAGCCAAGGGAAAGGGAGCAGGAGCCTCGCTTCACCCGCCACGGTGACAAAACTGCGTCAGCCCTTCCACACCTCCACATCCTGACGTGAGTCAGTGCTGGTGTCACTGACTCCATGCCCAGCCAGGGCGTGCAGGATGGAAATCGTCCCCCCGGACACGGAGAGCGTCAGACTTCTCTGCTTCCCCTGCTCACAGGCTTGGGGCACCCCCCGGAGCGCAGGTCTGGCTGTCCTCCTGAGCAGCTCGTCCCAGGGCACAGGGGTTTCAGAATTTACCCTGGCGCATCCTGGAGCCCCGGAGCAAATCATCCCTCCGTCTGTGCTGGGGCCTGCCCAGCGGGTAACGGCCTTCCCTGTGGGCAGGGAGGGCTGCAGGGTGCCCAAGGCTGTGCAGGCAGGAGGCAGATGAGAGCACCGTGCCTGGGACCTGCTCCGGAGGAGGACGCTGTCACCAGGACAGGCAGGCAGAGGTCCAGCCTCAGGCGAGCTGCTGCGAGGGGCTGGGCAACAGCACTGCAAGGCTGGATGGTGACCCACAGACATCACCAGGCCCACAGAAGCCCCTACAGCTAGGACTCGAACACCAGGAATCACCCAAACGATAGTGGGAGTCTCCTCACACTGCACAGCACGCCAGGGGAGACAAGCCTGAGCTGCCTCTGCACCCGCCCTCGCTCTTGGGTTGCAAAAATCCTGGCTTCCCAGCGGGGCAGAGCAGGGAGGCAAACTGGGGGGGCAGGAACAGAACAAAACATGCACCAACCTCATGGCCCGCAAAGCCAGCTTGTACGCCAGGTCCGCGTCGTGGGGCAGCAGGGCAGAGAACAGGTATTTGGCAAAGGTGTGCATGGGGACGCTCTCGCGGTGGATCACTTCTCCCAGGCCACTGAAGGGACCACCTAGGTGCGAGCAGAACCCATCAGCCATCGTCGTGGTATCTGTGGCTGGGGTTCGTGCCACCCCAAAGCTTTAAGCATCTGCTCAACAGCTCCCTGGTGCATTAGGCGGGGCAAACGGCTGCTCATTCCTTTCTTAAAAACCTTTTCAAGTACAGAATGCCTCAGAAACGGAGGTGATATGGTTAGCACCCTTCTCCATAAAGCCTTTAAGGCGGTCTCACCCTGGAGAGGTCAGCAAACCCTTGCTTTGCCAGACCAGGGCTCTGTGTTGGAGCAGCCAGCCTGCAGACCCAGCACCATGTGCGCAGAGGAAGAAGCCAGGACTGGATCAGACAGGCATAAACCTTGGAAGGGGCACCCCTGGGAGATGTCAACAAATCTGAGCCTGAGCCGCGCGCCAAGCCCCCACCTTCCAGCAGCAGGATGCACTGCTTCCGAAGGGTCTGCACCAGCACCGGGTCCAGCTCCAGGTCCTGCAGCCGGGCGATGATCTGCTCCTCGTTGCGGCACACCTTGTCCTGGGCGTAGAGGCCTTCGGGCATCACTCTCTGCTGGCCCATGCCCATCAGGGCCACCTCTAAGGCCAGGGACAGGTAGGACTCGCCGCTGTCTTGGCTGCCGGTCGCGACGGGCACGTGTTGGTAGACTGGGGGTTTGGAGTCCCCGGTGTCTGGAAGAAGGGGGAGAGACGCAGCAGGGTTAGGGGAG
Source organism: Anser brachyrhynchus (assembly GCF_964034855.1). NCBI lineage: Eukaryota > Metazoa > Chordata > Aves > Anseriformes > Anatidae > Anser > Anser brachyrhynchus. Next base: position 10,357,894 of record NC_137702.1, on the reverse strand, counting down.
TCTCCCTAGGTGGGAGAACAGCAGCAGAGAGAAAACCTCTCAAATTCAGAAGCAAGACCCAGTGCTTCCCTTTGGTAACCCAGGGATGATGGATAAAAGCTCCCTGTGGGAGATATGGGGCTTCACCCCCCTTCTTGTTCTCAGCTAGGAGACAAAGGAGACCTGAGACATGTGCAACAGGGCCACAGCTGACACCAGAGCCTTCCCATGGGCTGGCACTCCCTGGCCCGGCTCTGTTTGCAGCTATCTTGCTCTGCTGCAAACCCCAGGGCTGGAGACAGGGGAGGTTTGAAGCCCAGGAGTGCTGAGGCCAAGCCCTGCACCCAGGGGCTGCCAGTTGGGCTTGGCTCAGCTGGAGTTGGCTGGCAGAGAGCAAGGGGAGCACCCGGTACCTGAGATTTCAAGGCAATTTTCCTCTTCTAATCTACAAGCTTCGGTCAGGGTGAGAAAGAGGCAGCCGATGGGGTTCAGAGGGTGGCCGACCCAGCCCTCCAGGTTGGTGATGGTTGTTGCTCCTCGCTGCAGCAGCTCTGCAAATTAAGGGGGAAAAAAGAAATTAAAAGTGAGGAATTTAAAGATGAGTTCTGCACCCAGAGAGGACTCCAAGACCAAAGGCCTGTTCTTATCCCAGGGGCTTGCGACACCCCGACCTCCAGGGAACAGAGGCCATGGGAAGTTTGCAAGGTCCACGAAGTTCAGAGCAGGCATAACACAGGCTGCCACAGACAACAGGGGGAGCAGGCACCCAACACAAAAAGGTGTCCTTAAGGCTGTATGAGGTGCAGCAGCTCATCCTCAGTTCCAGGAGGACACACGGACGTCCATAAAGCCAGACCTGCAGCTTACAGACTCATTTGGGATGAGTCCGTAATGGGATGGCTCATTTGCCCTGGATGGGGCAGCAGTGCTCTGTGAGAAAATCTCCTCCGCCACTGGGACACCCCAGCCAGACCCGGTGGGACCCTTCTCCAGCACCTCTGCTCCTTACCTTTCTTCTGATGCTTATATATTTCCAGCTGCCTTTGCTGCTGCAGTCGCAGGGTGTTGATGATGGCAACAGTTAGCCGGAGAGCTTCCCGGGGGTAGCCGTGGGAGCGCAGGGCGTCCACCCGAGCGCAGGCTGTCGGGACGTGCTCTGCAAGGCAAGGTCACGCACGTGGGGTGGCTGAGCACAGACACTCGGGGGTGTTATTGAGGTGGGGAAAGAACCTGGCAGCGGCAGGCTTCAGGGCATCCTCTACTCATCTTCCCCACTCCCCAGCTCAACGCCTGCTCACTGCGTTGAAGTCCTGCCTTTCTCCTTGCTCCTGGCAGGGCTGCCTACGGGGAATACTAATGGCACTGTCACCACGTCCAGCCTGCAGCAGCCGTTTCAGTTCCTAAATCCTGACTTCCACCAACCCTATCGAGTAGAAGTGTTTCCAATGCGCCACTGCTGCAGTATGACAGCTCCGAATACAACACTGCCCGTCGTTTCTCCTAAAGCCTGCACGTTTTAGGGTGATTTCTTTCATTGCTGCTCACCCAAACGTTTCTTACCGTCTCCTGAAACAATTCTCTCTGCTCTCACTACGCAGGAGACACATGGGAGGAGGCAGCGAGCACTCAGCTCCGCGCTGGGGACACTGGCAGATTTCGGCTGACATATGAACTGCCTCCTTGATGACTGCATGGAGCGCGCTCTGCAGAGACCCCGTCTCTTCTGCCGCTCTCCTGCCTGGTGTTTTATTATTAGGAACAGTTGCGTGAACCCCCCGCAAGACTCACAGTTGCTTAGAAATTCATCTGCTCCTGCTGCTCATTGCTCACCTGAAATCACAAGCAACTGTGGAGAGGATTATGACTGAGTGAGAAATTAGCGGGAGCAGATGACATGCCATGCTGCATAACAAGCAGCGAAAATCCCATTTTCTTGCAAAATGTCCTACCAAGGGGGGAAAAGAAAATACAGGCAAACACAGAAGATCTAAAGTTCGAGCAGAGGGATTGTTCTATTCCTGGAAGAGATCAGAGAGCTCTGGAAATGCAGACAGCCACCTCCACAAATGGGGTTTCCATGTCCCAGAGGTCACCAGAAAGGAACAGGAGGAAGGTTTAAGAACAAACACATCTACAAAAGAGCTTCTTGTTGCTCCCTCTATTCATTTGCTAAGTGGATGAAATATTCAGCTTCTCGCTGCTGCGAGCTGCTGACAAATCACACTCCTCTCCCAGCACAGGGTCCCTGAAGGGGTGCCAAGAAAGCAAAAGCGCAAAATCCAAAATCAAGGCAACCGCACCAGAAAAACAACGGGCACAAACCAGCTTGGCCCAAGGGCTCACTGGAGCCCAGGTTATACCAGGGGAAGGGGAGCTTGGGCCATCGTGTCCCTGCTAGATCGCCTGAGTCCTGGGAGCACCAGCCCCACACCACCACCTGCAGCTGCTCGGGGAGAAGACCTGCTGCTATGGAAAATCCTTCCCAGAGGAGAAATGTCCTCTCCTGCTTCATCTAAGACAGCACAGGTCAGGCTCTGACCTTCAGTATCTGTATATTCACCTCCTTGCTGTGGGGATGAGGCATCCACGCTCCCAGCAGCAGGGGGCTTGCTCAGTGCCAACCTGACAAACGCATTTTGAGGTCAGCCTGAGCCACCAGGAACCCCCCAAGCCCTGTCTCACCCCCTCTCCTCCTGGGACACACGGTTGTTGAGGGTTTGCAGTTTAGGATGTGGAGTTTTTTTCACGTTAGGATGTTGAAGCTTGAAAGGATGCGAGGTAGCAAAGCTTCTTTGATGCCTCAGGTGGCTGTTCTCCACGAGCAGCCCTACCCAGCCCGGCCAGCCGAGGGCTGCTGTTTTGGATCCTTACCGAGCCACAGGGGCTGCCCCTGGGAGTTGAAGAGCAGGCTCTCGCCCTCCCGCTGGTAGGACGGGGACACGTAGAAGTCGCTGCTAATGATGCGCTGCAAGTGGCTGTCCTGCCAGTGCAGGTCACAGCCCTCGATGGCCCGGGTGAACACGGTTCGGCGGGGCCTGGCCAGCGAGTCTGCGAAGAGAAAAAACTGTCAGAGCCCCCGAGCAGCTCCCGCGTGAGCCATCTGCAACCTCAGCCCCAGGATCGCCCCGCAGTTTGACAGCTGGAAGTCACGAAGGGAAGCCTGAGAGCATCTCATTATCCTCCGGGTAATGCAGGGGAGCTGCTGCCTCCCCAGCAAACACCACAGGGCAGCAGGAGGGCTGGGGAGGGAGGGGGGGGCACCATCTTAAACCCCACTGCTTTGCAGCAGCAACTGTCTGTGCTCACAGCTGCTCTGCAACTTAAGTGACATTTTCAAAGGTATCGAATGCTAGCGTGCAACCCAAAACAACACGGCTCGTTATGTATTAATGCATTAATGAGGCTCGCGGTGTATTAACGGCAGAAAAAACCAGAACAGCCTGCTTGCTAGACTTGTGCCCATCCGCATGGTCCTTCTCCCTCCCTACACGGGGCGTTTGCCCACACAACCGGGCTGATCCTTGCAACAAATCTGGCTGCTGCTTATTGCTCTCTGGTGAATCTAGGGACTGCCTGCTCTGGCTCATCCAGGCTGAAATTTCCGAGAGGCTTTCGTTTTGTGTGACAGCGCTGCTGGGCAGCAGGTAACTGCCTGCTTCCCATCTGGGACCCGCGGGGCAGGAGGAGAATTTCAGCCCGGACAGAACAGGCAGGCAGCGTCGGGAGGAGAAGGGCTGTCTGCAGCCCCCCTGCTATCGCCCCGGCCACGCTGGAAGCAGGAGGGCAAAAAGCAGGTTGCAAAACAGGGAGAGCCCCGAACGCGGCGCAACGCTGGTCCTGCGTTCTGCAAACCGGCTGAGCTCAACGCGTTCGGGAGGGGAAAACAAAGGGCTCTGCTCAGGGCTGAGCCGCCAGGCTGGGTAAACACGCTCTGGAAATGATGGCAACAAGCAATTAGCCCAAACGCTGCAGGCACCCCGAGGTGGCTAGAAATTAAACAGGTGTTCGCACGTACGGAACCAAGCCCTCGCCCGCCAGCAGGTTTACCTTCACGGGAAGGATCTGGGGGAATCAGCTGTTGTTATCCCTCGCTAACAAAGGAGGCTGGCAAGAATTTGCAGCAGTGTTTGCATATCCACAAACAGCAGCCCTAGGACACCTCCGGGCTCTGCTTTCTGCCTGCTCGGGGTGCTCGGCGAGCCGGGATGCCCTCGGCACAGGCGGAGCGAGGCGCTTCGGAAACATCCCGCGTGCGTCTGACAACGTGACCTGCCCCGAATACCGAGCGAGTCCCCAGCGGGGCCGGGAGCACCAGGGAGTCCCGGCCACGAGGGACCTGGAGCAGGGCCAGGTGTAAACCAAGCCGCTCCCGACGGGCGATGCGCACGTGGGACGGGACGGGGCGGCGCAGCAAGCGGCCGGCGGCACCAGCACGGTGAAGTTCGCTCCACGGCAGCTCTGGCTGCACGCAATGCACCAAGGGCCAGTTAGGGTGCAGCAGACGGAGGCACTGCAAGAGCAGTGGGTTTCGATTAATAGCTATCTCGGGCAAAAGGAAAGGGGGAAAGTGTTTAAACGTAAAGGCTTTTGCAAAGCAAAAAACGCTTCTTTTTTTCATTTTAGCATTAAAGAATAACCTCACAGCTAAGCTGTGCTGTGTATCTCTGCACCTGAACTGCATTTAACAGCCCTGGCTTGTGACTTCTCTGCTGCAGTCTGCACCCAAGACCTGCAGGTGAGACTCGGGAGCCAGGGAAAGGGCTCTGCTCCACCGCCGACTCCCTACCTTCACACCTCAGCAAAGGCTTCAGGGCTCAGCTCCGCACCAACCCAGGCAGCATCGGTTTTCTATAAAACTTCTGCATGCCTGTTCACATAGGTCTGAATTTCCCCAAGGCCAAATGGCTTGAAAGGGGCCTTTGGAAGTGATTTTTACGCTCAAAACGCACGTAACTTCACCGCAGCTGCAGCACATAACCAAACATTTTCAGACATCAGTGTCCGTAAACAGAACCGTTTTGGTTTTCTCCATCTCCCAGAGACATCACCCGCGGGATGAGAGCAGAAAAACACGGGAAACCAACTCACTGGGTGCTGACACCCTCACAGCCAGCAGCACCGGGGGCCACCTGTGTTCCCCCAAGCCTGCTCCGCATCAGAACGGGGGTCCCGGCTGGTGGCCCTGGGGCTCCCCAAAGCTCCATGACGCGCTCGGGGCTCGCCCTGCAGGGTTTTGTTTTGAGGGGGATCTTTAAAAGCGCTCAGCACGGTGTAGCTCAGCTCCCTGCGCAGCCCCGGGTAAGCTTCCCATTGACGTCAGCGGGAGCAGCTCGGAGCCAGGGCTCAGCGTCCGCTGCAGCCCCGTGCCAGGACCCAGCGAGGTGCTGATTTTCATCTGCATGACCGAGGTGCTGAGCACGAGCTGCCTTTCTGCCTGCTGCGCCCGGACACCACGGGGATCAGCTTTTCGGCAGAACAACCCAGAACCCCACAGAAAGCAAACTTCTGAAAACACAACCCAAATCCCCTCGAACCAAAGAACGTGTCGTTTATGGAAACGTGCTTTTTTTTGTGGACTTTCACAGCAGCCTGTGGCCACGGGCTGGAGTCCCTTTCCCCCAGCCTTGCACTCACCTTGGCTGTGGCTGGAGCTCTGTGTGAGCGCGTTGGTGATGTTGGGAAGCTCATTGCCGTAATTGCCGTCCTCCAGGGGACACACATCCATCTCGCCCCACTTCCGCAGCTGCCGGAGCCAGCAGGATTTCTCCTCCAGCTTGCAGTGTGGGTTCAGCACAACGCACACCCACAGCGCCCCTAAACAAAGCCGAGAGATAAAGGACGTGCCAAGCCAGACCCGTGCGGCAGAGCTCTCCGGCACCACCCAGACTCTGCCTTTCCACTGCCACGCTCGTCATGAAAGCCTGCAACATTTTCATCGGCATCCGTAAACTCATTTCAGCATAATGCACGGACCCAGGAGGGGGATTTAGACAGCTTTTAAATAAAAGTAAAACTCCTCTGTAATGAAGCTAAATTATAATCTCATGAGATGGGGGACAGTGGGGAGGAGGGAAGAAGAGACCGGCTGTATATGAATTTGCGAGTGCTTCTGTCTGCCAGGACAAATCTAGTGTTTGAACTACACATCAAAGCATGCTTAAAAACATCCTGGCAAGCTGCAGAGTCTGTATCTCTAAAGACTAACCTGATTTCGATCCTACCCACGTTCCCAGCGCTTTAAAGCCTGCTCAGAATGCTATTTCATCTGCCATTGTTCTTCAGGCCATTTGCATTCAACTATTTAAAAAGGAGATTTAGTGTATTTTCTTCCTTTTTTTTTTTTTATCCTCCTCTTCTTTTTTTTAATCCCCAGTAGCCCCCAGACCGCAGCAGAGGAACCTGGAGCTTGGCTTGATGTCTCGCAGCGAGAGCCCTCCCAGACGCACGCCCTGCGCATCCCGCGGGCAGAGGTGCCCCTCAGTTCCAGGACCACCATGGCACCTCCGGGCTCAGCTGTGACTCCCAGGCATTGCCCTGCCCTTCCCTCTCCTCAAAGCAGAGCTTTGGTGGTGTTTTTGGGGCGTGCAGGCAATTGAGCAGCATCTCGGAGGCCTCCTGCCAGCAGAGCCACAAGCTGGGATGCAGGGAAGGAGCTGGCAGCAGCTGAAGGCCTGTACATTACGCCGCGCGTGGGGCCGAAGCATCAGGGCTGAAGGGCAGCTGTTAGTTGCACATGGAAAAAAAGACATTATCTTTTGGCTAACACCAGCACCCTGGGCAGCAAGAGCAGGGAACACAGAGAGATGTGACAACAACTCCACCTCTTTCCTCCCCCATCACCCCCGGGCCCCCAAACGCCCACAAACTCATTAACAAGTTTCACCCAAAAAAATCTCAGCCGATTTTGTCTTTCAGCTCTGATGGCGGAGAGCACGGCACTGCCTGCCTCCCCCTGCCCGTGCCGCAGGCTGCAGCCTTAAATCACCGCCGGGGATTCCTCGGGCTCAGTTTTCAGCCCGGGGCGGCCACGGGCGCACGCAGCGCGGCCCAGCCGAGCGCCGGTGACGAGGCTCGGTGCCCCCGCTCCGCCGTGGCCAAGAACGTGATGAGCCCGCTGGATTTTTGGCTCCCGCAGCTCCAGCAAGATGTGATCCTAGGGATCCTCATGACTTCGCAGGCTATTTTTGGGAACCCTCAGAGGCGCCCTTTGACTGCCAAAATACCTTGCCCCTGGGTTCCCCCGTAGCAGGGAAGATGGGGTGGGGAGGTGGGGACAAGGAGGGGAGCGGGGTTCACATCTGTCTAGATGTGAACAGTTGTCTGGGAAAGGGAAAAGTTAGGTTTTCTGAGTCCTTTGGCCAAGTGACATCAGCTGACAACACGACTGACCCCTGTCCCGCGCCGATACGCTGCGCTGGGTCAGACTTTGTGTCTGCTCACACGCTGCAGAAACCTTCATCTGAACTTTCCGACAGCAGAAGGTTAAGTGGGGAACAAAACGGCAGATCACGATTAAGCTAAGCCTCTGAACAAAAATGCTTTTTGATTACAGGGCCGAGTGGAGAGCGGGGGGGTCACAAGAGCCTTCCCACCCCGGCGTCCCCAGCTCCGGCCCCAGGGAGGGCAGGCACTCAGATCCTGCGCTGAAGTTTCCAAACCATCAAAGAAATTCTCCCGTTTCCCACAGGGTCGCTCCCCAGCTTAATCTGCTGAAATTCCCCACTGTAAACAAGTGGCCGAGATAAATAAACCCGTCTCCAGGCAGATTAAGGTCAGGCTGCACTTCAGCTGGTTTTTCGTCTATTTTTTGTAATTAGGCTTTAATCGTAAGTACTAATGCGCCGGGGCAAATACTCCCACGCCACGCAGCTCCCTACCCAGCAGGTCTTTCCCTCGGCTCCCCAGCAGACGGGGCAATAGATGTTCAGTTGGCAGCAGACACACACATGCAAATGATGCCTTTTTTTTTTTTTTTTAACTCCGAAATCCCGCAAAATCCTTTACATTTTACCCAGTATAAATCCACAATCTTCTTTAAGGCTGATCTTCCAATCCCACGCAAGTCGGTGATGCAGTCTTTGTTAAAATCGACGATTAATTATTAAACGCTTGCCCAAAATAAGGTCTGGGGCTGGCTGCAGCAGCTGGCAGGGGGGCTCTTTCCCCTCCTGCCCCTCTCCATTTGGCAATGCTCAGCAGTGCTGGTGCAGGGCAGCTTTGGCACCCCCAAAATAGAGATGCCCACTTCTCCCCAGGTGTGATGCTGGGCGAGCTGCTCCCTCTGACGTGTGCTGGCCAGCACCACGTCTCACCTGCTGTCACACCAATCCTGTCTCATCATGGCCCTGATGTTCCCTGGCCACCTTGCCATCTGCTGACGGGGACGTGCTGTTGCTTCCTCCTGCTTTGCTGATCAAAAAATTAAGTGTACCGACCCGGTCCGTGCAAGGTTAGGCCAGGACCCAAACCTGACCATTTACCCTTCGTGTGTGCTGGAAGAGAGGGAGGGCTCTGGGCTTAGATATCTGGTTTGAAGGCAGACCAAATCATCTGTAGTTCTGGGCAAACTGCTGCATCCAGGCCTGCCTAGACACCCATCCATCCACATTTCGCAGATGTGTTTGCTTTCTTCCATGTGGAAATTCTGGCGTGGTGGATTTGGCCACCTCTCCGGGATTCTTGCACATCCAACCATTCCAAATCCTGGAAATATCTTTTTGGCAGGCGAGCACGGATCGGCTCTGCAGAGCCTGCGTGCTTATTTCCATCCAGGGAACCGCCGGCGGGAGCGAGGCATCCTGTCCTGCCTGGCCGTGCTCACGGCTGCGTCTGCATTTGTTTGGCACCTGGGCTGCGCTCCCGGCCGAGTTCCTGCCCGTTGCTGCAATGCTGCCCTGAGAAGACTCCGTGGGGGGGCTTCTGCCCCCAGCCCACTGCGCAGACAGACCGTGTCGAGGACGTTTTGAAAGCAGCCTGGCAGCCGACTGCCGGTTATTGAGTATTCTGCAGACAAGACCACTTAGGGCGGTGTGATTTCATGGAGGGGGTTCTCCAGGTGGTCAGAAAGCCAGTCATTGACCGCGCTGCTGCTCCAGATGCTGATGGCATGGAGAATTAATTGGCCAACTTCACAAATTCCTGCCCAGAGACCTGCTCCAGTGGCTGGGACCGCAGATCCTCCTACCTGGTATCCCGCCTCCCATGGTGGGGACAGGCACTTAAGGGAAACTGTAAGAGCAGGGCAAATGTGGAGAGATACTTCACCGGGAAAGCCGTCCACCCTCCCACAATCTGTGATTCAAGGACTTCTTGAAAGAGAAGTGGCACCTGTGCTCAGCAGCCCGTTTCTCCCCCCTCTTTCTAAGTGATTTTCATCCTCTTCTAAGCTTTCAGCCTCAGAGGGTCCCGTGGCAGGGAGTTCACAGTGCAGTTCGGTAAAAACACCTTTATTTTGCCCTGTGCTCACCTCCTGGCAACTTCATGAGCCATTCCTGATTTTACAAGTGTATTACACCTTCCCCAAGTCTCTCCTCCAAACAAAAATGCGTGCACCTGCATAGCTGTTCCCCATACAGACGGGGCTCCAGACCTTGGACCACCCAACTTCATCCTTCTTCTAGCTCTACAACATCGCTTTGGTCCCAGCCCATGAGCCCCTGCCTTTCCACAGCATCTCCTGTTACCAGGCTGCAGAACAGCTCAGGCTCATGGTGAAACCACGGCACAAGCCAAACTATTCACCCACGATCCCAGATGTCCAGCAGAGCCCAGGAGGGCTGGGTAAACTACCACACAACCAGCCCCGCTGGCTCACGTCATCTAAATGCTTTATTCTAATGATATTATGGTGTCAGCCAGCTGAGCTGGTTCCTAAGGTGCTTACCTAGAATTACCCAGAGTTGCATTTCTATTAAAGCCAGGCTCTGCGTTGCCCATCCTTCACCTCTCACCCTAGAAACCTGCACCAGCGCAGGCAGAAACCTGTTAGATGGGACAAGTCTTAAGAATCTGCCTCTCCCCCTTGGGATCGTGGTTCCTCCAGGAATGGCACCTCCACATCTGGGCTACATCCAGCCCCCAGGATGTCCTCACCAAGCCCCTCTGTCCTCCCTAAGGCTTTGGGGCAGCACACCAAACAGGTGCTGGACAGACAGAAGCCTCATTCCCCCAGAATACAGTCCCCCAGAAAACTTGAGCACCAGGCAGACAGACCAAACGAAGGCCTCATCCCTTCCTCCCTCTGAGGCACAGAAACACGAGGGGCTTCTTCCATGACTTACCGCAGCAGACACTTCACCAGGCCCGCAGGGGACAAGCCCCACTGCACACCCATCACCCCTGGCTCCTTTGCAGGAGAAGGGCTGGTTTGTTTACGGTGTTGAAACGTGCACTTTGGGCCTGATCCAGCCATCCCACCAGGACTTGCCCAGCAGGGGACAGAGCAAACTTCTGGCACCTGCCAGGGTCTCTGCCCACAGCCTGGCTGAGGATGCAGGGTGAGCTCTGGTAGAGCCCCAAAAGCCCACGGGATGAGGTCTGAAGTCCCAGCAGCCCAGGCCACCCCGCTGCTGCTGATGGTGACCCTTACCCAGCTCATCCCAGAGCTGCCGGCACTTCTCCGTTATGCCTGTTCCCTGCTGCCTCCAGAGGGAGAGCCGAGGGTCGGCCATGAACTGCTCCGTTATCAGCGTCAGCATCCTGGCCCCGTTGGAGTCCCTCATGCGCAGCATCTCCCGGACCTGGGAAGGACAGAGACGAGGTTTTTGGGAGCCAAACCATGGCCTCCTGGAGGTGTTTAAGAGCTGGATGCCAAGCCCCAGCTCCCTCACAGCCTGGGTGTCCAGGCTACACGTTATGATGCTGTGACCTGGCTGGTTTGAGTCCAGCTGAGCAAAGAGCACCAAGCAATCAGGAACCCAAAAACAAGGTCCTAATGCAAAGAAAGAGAAGAGCCCATAGGCTGGTGCCACCTCTCCACCGTCTCGGTAGGGTCTGCAGGTGGCCAGGTTGGATTTCCCTCCACAGTGCCAATGGGGAGATGGGAGAAAAGCCCCAATTCATGCAGGAAACACTGCCTGGGAGGCAGGGACCTGCTTGGAGAGAGGGTGGGACAACCCAAGGCTGACCCAAAGCCTGGATTACAACCGCCAGCTCAGCGACCGGGCGAGAAGGCACTAGAGCAGAGATTCCCAGCTGTGATGGGCGCCGTGCCAGGGCAGGCAGCGAGCCGCCGGCTACGTGACACGTCGAGCGGAGCGCAGCGAAAAAGACAGCAGCCAGCTCCTCCTCACCTTGGCAAACATGGAGTTGAGCTGCTTCCCCGAGCCGTAGTACCCTCCCTGAGATAGGAACAGCTTCACCTGCTCTCGGACCTGCTCCTCGTCCAGGTGCCAGCAGTTCTCGTCATCGATGCTGGCTCCAGCAGTGGGGTCGGGAGCACCTGGGGGACAAGGAGGGAGGAAAAAGAGACAACAGGGTTTGTAGCACCACAGCCAGTTTGCAACAACCAAACTAAAATAAAATAAAATAAAACACAACTTTCTCCCCCCCCAAAAAAACGTTCAGATTTCCCAGTGGGGGCTCCGTAGGAGCACTGTGGCTAGAAGATGCTCGGCTCAACTTTAGCCATCTTCTCCCATCGTCTTCTCCCTGAGCAAGGAAGGGAGTCAGCACGGGAAGAGCAGAGGGCTGCATGGACAGCCAGGGGAAGCTGTAGCCGTATTTCCAATTAATTCTTAATGATGTCTTCCCCACTTGACTGGGCTCTGGCCAGGGAGCGGACATCTCCGCTTCCACCGCTCCCTGCTCCCACGTGGGGTGCCAAGCACGCCCCAGCGCTGACCGGGAGCCGATTCATGGAAAGGCAGCTCCAGGCTGTCTGCTCAGCAAGGCGACTCTCTCTCCTTGGCTTCTAAATGGGAGGACATCAACCCGATGGGTTTTGCTCCTCCGGCAAAGCCTGAGAATGCTCCTGACCTGATAAGATCCAGCTATTTGTATTTAATGTCCTTTACAAAATTCCCTTAATTTCCGCTAATAATTGTTGCCCAGGAGCTGTTCCAGCAAGCCCCAGGCACTGCCCGCACCGCGCTGAAGGGAGAGGATGCTGCTGCTCCCTCTGCAAATAATTTATAGTTGACAGAACAACATAATTAGGACAAGATCTGAAGCAGCAGAAAGGAGACCACAGCCCCTGGCTGAGCGCAGGGGCTTTCACCCACGGCCCCGTGTTGGGAAGAAGGGAACCAGCACCGCACGCGACCCAGTCGTGCTCCTTCCCATCACAGACCAGCACAACAGGGACTGTTCACCCCGCCTGCAGCGTGTTTCAGTTTTCCGTGCCTTTTCCTTCTCTCCCCCACGTCCGTCCTTATCTCCACTCCCCCTCGCAGATAAAGAGCAGACAAGCCAGCGATTATCCCGTATCAGGAACCGATGACTAATCTGTCTGCCACCAGCGCTTATCCCGCACCCATCACCGAGGCTTCCGAGACGCTTGCACTTCTAATATCCCCCTCCAAGCAGCCCGCTCCTCCCAGCTGTGGCTTTCCAGATCAGCCAGGTTGCCTCAGCTGCCTCTGTAGTGTCATCTGGCTGCCTCTGTAGGGACCAGGAGGGCACGGATACCCGGTGACCCATCCCGAAGCTCAGCCCATCCTCGGTCCCTCACCGAGGCCGCTCGGATAGCTCAAAGCAGAGGAAGAAGCGAGGTGCAGGAAGCGGCTGCGTTTTCGCGGGGTTCCCAGGGCTGCCCCAACGCTGGCTGCTCGCACGTAAGCATCAGCAACAGAAAGCGCAGGCAGCGGGGAAAGCGGCGTGCAGCTAAATAAAACCTCCTCCTCCCACACACCACGCTGAGCGCTTCCCACGTTTGGGTTCTGACCGCAGCCGAATTAGCGATGCAGCTCCCGCCACTCCAAACAAAACCCACGTTTACTTGTACATTTATTTTGCTCTCGTATCAAAGATTCATACGGGGGGTTGTAATATCAGGTTCCCACACACGCCACGCAGACAGGCGGATAATGGGCTACCCAATTACACCAGGGAGCTGGATAAACATATAAGAGCAAACAAAGAGGATTTGCGCGGTGTTTAAATATTTATGGCAGGATTCGTCCACTTCCCGTTGCCAAGGTTCACACCGTGGTGGCATCGCCAGTGGCATGCCGTGACGTAGCTGACGAGTGATTCCATGTCTCTGCTCCAAACTAGCAGGGAACGGCATGTAAAACAGCCCCAAGCCTGCGTAACACGTCTCTCATATAGCAGCATTCTTGATCCAAAGAGCCTGTTTCAGATGTGCTTGATCTTTGTCCTGCGGGATTCAGATTTAAGGAAACACCAACATGCATCTCGAGTGGAAAGAGTGTTTCACAAGCCCATTTACACTGGCTGTAGAAACAGAGATAAAAACGCCATCAATCACTCCAGCTGGGACCCATCCCTCGCCGCGGGCTCGGCGCTTAACTATTTGGCACCCAAAAGAGACCTCGCCGGAGAAGATGCGAAAACTGAGAAATAAGGGACTGGAAAAATCCCGGGTGAGAAAACAGAACAAAGCCAGGCACGGAAAACCTAACAGCTTGCTCATCCAGTAGCTGCTGAAGGTGAAGAAAAGCCAAGCCTCTCCTGGAGCGGAGAGCAGCAGGTTTCTGGGGCTGGGGAGGCGGTGGGACCCTCGCGGCTCACAGCAAGGCACGGGAGCATCCCAGTGCCCGCTGCAGGTCTGGAGGAGAAGAGCAAAACATGCTGGTAAGTGGCCCTGGGCGAGCTCCTGAACCGCTGAACAGTTCACAAAGGCCATCTCATGACTGCACGCAGCGCTGCCAAAAGCCTCCGGGCTGCATCTCCAGCGGTTGGAAAGAAACCAGGAGCGAAGGAAGAGCCACCCAGATCGGAGAGGGAGCGGGGGCAGGATACGGACAAATAAACAAACAACAGAAAACCTCAAAGAGAAAATAACCATGCACCAGAAAGGAAATGAACTCTAGCAAGGGATAAAAATAGCGGCAAAGCGAGGGAGTAAGGAACCAGCCTCCGCCGAGCCTCCCAAGCCTCCTGTCGCATTTTTAAGTGGAGGCAGATTGGAGGGAGCCTCTGGAGGCAGCCTGAAGAGTCAAAGACATCTGACAGCAATCGAGGGAGTGAAGCCCTTCGGCTCCTGTGCGTGACCAAAGGAGCTGCTGGCAGCGGTCCCGTGCCTGCCACGGGCACCTCCAGAACCAGGGCTGGCTGTGGTGAGGGCGACAAGATGGCACAGCCACACGATGGCACGTGGACGCCCCTACCGACATCAGGTCCACCCATTTCTGGGAAGCCCTTTGCCAGGCACCCCTCTGGAGGGGATTCGGCAACCCCAGAGGCTCTGCAAGGCCCGAGGGAAGAGCCGCTTGGCAGAGCCCTCCCCTCGAGCACTCCCGTGAATTATTTTCCCTCAAATTTCTATCAGCTCAGCAACCAGGAAGGCAAATCCTCTGGAGACCTGACCTTCTCCTCCTCCCCAGCAGGAAGGCAGAATTTCAAATAGATTTACCAGTGCCTTATTCAGCCCTCCGGACATTGTTGTGGGATGACCTGGAAGTTAAAGACCACCCGAGGGCTCGTCAGGCACCAGCTGTGGCTCCGTGTGACAGGACAGGTGGGCAGGTAGCTCCTACCCAGCCAACGTGCTGGGTACAAGAAGCCAGGCTGGCCAGCGGGTAAAGGACCCTGTGGGACCAGAGAGGTCATCTGGCACTTCGAGCTGACTCTCCACAAGATTATCCTCGGAGGGAGCTGCCCCCGCAGCGCAGAGGTTTTGTGGCTTTTCCCCCTTCTGGCTGGGAAGAGCACAAAAAGCCTTTATGGCTGGGACCGGCTGAGCACCACAGACACACTGTCATCGGCCGGCATCTCCACGGGGCAGACAGACCGCCCTCACCGCGTCTCCTGGCCTGAGGTCAGCAGCTCTCCCGGCCGTGCCCAAGCGCAGCGAGGATGGTGCGAGCACTGAGACACGAACAGCGGGGCTGCCAGAGCCGCACCCTGCTCCTCACCTCCTCCTTGCGAGGGGGACGAGGTGGCCACCACCAGACGCTCCACTGGACCCAAGCTGTCCAGCTGCAGGTCCTGGCCGTCCCCAGCAGCAGCAAGTCACGTTGCCTGGTGTAACGACAACCTTCAGCTCCGCTCCGTGCCGGACAGTCAGGCTGAACGTTTCCACCAGCAGCAGGAACGCGCTCAACGAGGGGAAACCGAAAGCCTCTGCGGTCTCCCCGTTCGAGCTGCCACTTCAGACGCCGAGCACGGAGGAGCGAGACACACGAGACGCTCGCTGTGAGCACGCTGCCCTTTGCAGCGATCTGCCGGAGCAGAAACGTGACCTACTTCAGCACACAGAGGTCAAGTGGGAAGCAGGCAGCCAGGCACACCTAGGCTCTCCGTGCTGATTGAGCCCTCAGAGAGCGAGCGAGTGCCTTGGCTGCGCTCCGAGGCTGCGGCGTTACTGGAGAGTTTGCATTTCCTTCTAGGAAGGCGGCCCGGGAGAGCAGCACGCGGCGCAGACTCCTGCAAGGAGCAAAGGTCTGAAGCCCTGACGCGAGCCCTCCTGATGACTGCCTGCAATCTTTGCTGTTCGGGCTCTGCAGAGGAGGGAAGAGCAGCCCTGTTTTCCAAAGCAGACGTTCCCACTGCACAAGGGGCATTCCCCAGAGACGCTCCCAAGCTGCAGCACTGGCTCCTCCACCTCTCGCACTAACCACCGACACAGAAGGAGCAGCCCTTTGGTGACCGGACTCAATGCTAACCTGAAGCTAAACAGACCTCTCCCTGATAGAAATGGAAAAAAAAAATAAAAATAATAGTTTCTGGAGAGGCTGTTCTCACTTTGCAGTGTAATAACCTCTGTGTGCTGCCGGGCACACACTGGGTTACTGTCTGGGCTGCAGAGGTGAGCCTGCCAAAAGCCACCTTGGCTTCAACCCAGAGACAAATGAAGGTGTGACCCCAGGGGCCCGGACCAGTCAAGGCCAAGAAACATGCACGTAAGCACATAAAGTGCTATTTAAAGCTTACCTTAAAGGGTTTCAGAACCCAGGATCAGAAACCCTCCATAAACGCATGAACTGCAGCTGGGAAGAGCGAGGTGCGGGGGAAGTTTGGATCCCTTCCAGCTGGAGCCCCAGCAGAGCTGCTGGATCGCTCTGACACCCAGAGCCCTGCAGCATCTATTAGCTTTACATCATCTTAGTGCTCTTCTTCTGCATCATTCCCCGGGATGAGATCAGGCTATAGGTCTGCTCGCAGAGGAGCTCACTCGCTGGCGGGGCTGCCAGATGGGCGTCAGATGGGCAGCTCCTCCGGTGGGACAGGGCAACGTGTCCCTGTCGGTTCAAAACCTCACACCAGGGCATGAAGTTGCAGGACTCTGAATGGGCAGAGCATTTTTGCTTTGTTTTTACAAGTGGCTTTAAAAAACGAGAGGCAGATATTGAACTGCAGCCAACATCTGTATCTTTGTAAGACTCTCAATCACCAAGTCTTTTGCTGACTCTAGAGCAATAAATATTCAGGGCCTTAAAAGCTTTTCTTCAGTCTGCCTGGGAGAATGCAGCCTCAAAGAACGGCACAAACGAGATCTTGCCCAATCTCAACTTCAGTAGATCAGTTCAGGTAGGCAGAGGACCTCACCAGATTCTTGCTCTTCCTTCCTTCCTTCCTAACACCCAAAAATGAGGAAATGCCCCCAAACCAGTAATTTCTGAGCACAACCACACACACAGCAGATGTGGAAGAGACAAAAGCCTCTCCCAAGGTAGAAGCAAGAGGGAGGGGAGGGGAAAACATCTGAGATCAGAGCTGCCATCACCAGTAGGATGGAGGTGGACCCCTGGCCCCACTGCTACATGTGGATGCAACCAGTTCAGATCCTATTTTAGGCTGCATATGGGGCTTTTCATCTTCAGAGCAGCTAAGAGGCATGTGTTAATCCCCGCAACGCCCTTCCGTGGCAGATAAGTGTTTATTATCTCCGCTTTACAGCTGCAGGGACAGGCGCGGTGCGGAGCGGTTCATTTCTGGAGGCCCTGGGCAACCTCAGCTCCTGGGCAGGATGCAGCAGGAGCACCGGCTGGTGCTGGCAAAGGGAGCTCCGGGGGCCTGACCACGTCCTGGTCAGCAGGGCTGGGACAGGCACCGACCCCCAGCTGGTGCCTTCTGGGGGAGGAAGTCAAAAGCATCTTCTAAACGCAAAGCCCCATGACACATCCTCGGTCGCCTTTGTGGAATAGGTCAGGACAGCAACACTCATTTATTATGGGCAAATTAGCACCCACGGAGATTAAAGCTTTATCTCCTGCTGGCTCAGTCACATCTGACTTAGCAAGATGCAGGGCTGGGCTGACACTGCATCACTGCATGCTAGAGGAGCCGCGTCCCCACTGCGCCTCCCAGTCCCCAGTGTCCCAGCATTGTGTCCCCAAAACAGCCCTCTGTGCTGGGGAACAAACGTGCTTCCTTCCTCCATGCCTGGCTTTTCCATGCTCATCTGAGCTGTTCCTCACGTACCGCTAGCCTGCCTGCTCTGTTCTTTCTTGCCTGTTGAAGTCAGCGTTTGATGGATAAACACACAAGGAAAAAGGGCAGAATGGGGACACATGGCCAACACCAAAGTGGTACCAACACCTATGTTCTAACTTCAGTTTGACACTGTGCAGCAATGAAGACGGCGAAACAAAGGCCACCACCATCACTATGAAATCCAGCCCCCCAAAAACTGGATTAGCGCTGAGCCAGCAAGGAAGGAACAAGAAATTACCATGCACTTGGTTGATTTCCGAGTTGGAGGACAGGATCTCATCAGCCAGCTTCTGGGCAGTGGGCAACACCTCAGTGTGGTGTGCTGTGATCAAATACTGAACAAACTTCTGGAGCTGGTCCCTGTTCATCTGGAAAAGGGTCTCTGAAATGGGAAGACGGAGTTTGACCTGGTCCGGTTTGCGGATCCTGTACAGTGAAAGCGCCACAACATGGGCGCAGTAAAAAATGTCCTTGTTCCCACAGCCACACGTCACTGAGGTGATCTTGCAGCGGTCGAAGCTGATGGCCACCTTGTAGGTCATCTCTGGTTCTGTCGCGGTTGCTGGCTCTGTCACCGTCCCACTGAGGTGGAACCCTGCAGAGGAAAAAGGAGAAGAGGGAAACATGACGTTAGTTTTGTTCTCTCCATGAACACCCATGCAAGCTCTGGAAGGTGGACATGGCCACCAAAAGCCACTTAACGCATCTCTGTTTCGAGTAGCGCATCACCCAAGGACAAAACCCCTACACTGGGAAAGGGAGGCCACCGCCCGCTCAGTCTCCCCCATTCCCACGCACAGCCAACAAGTCAGTTCACCTTGAATTTGCTGACTTCAGCCTAAATAACCCGGACAGACACCCAAGCAACACCCACTGCCAGAGGAACACGTGTGTGTGTGTGCAATGGACTGGAGAGCCGCACCGCACCACCCTGGCATCCATCCAGTGTCACCCAGAACCCAGCCCGCGAGCAAACGTGGCTCTGCACCAGCACGTGCGTGCAGCCAGCCTCTTCGGTGAGTTTATTTAACTGCCAAACCACAGGGGAAGAGCAAAGCCGCGCGGTTCTCATTTGTTTAAGAGTCTCTCAGCCTCTTTCCCTCCTGGGAGCAATCCTCATCCGCGCCTCCCTCTCGCTGAATTCGCACCACAACGCACGTGAGCAAGAGGCAGAGAAAGGCCAGGTTTTCTTCTCTTTGATGAGGCAGACAACGTAAAATAAAATTAAATACAACGCAGCTCCAGCTTCATCCCCTCAACCGGGCAGAGCACCCCAGGGCACGACCACAGCTCTGAGCTCTTCTGCCCGAAGAAGAGAAAAGGCTGGATGCGCACCAACCTCACGTTGGAACCACGGCTGGGAGAAGACACTCCAGATCCTCCCAGGGAGCCCATCACACAAGCAAGCTACCGAGGAGGTCAAAGACCAGCACTGTGCACCCATTTGCCTCCTCCTCCCCTCTCCCTTTCCTCCGAGGAGCACAAGGAGGTCAATGAGGGTGCCCGCCTGGCACTCCTGTGCTGGGCGCAGCGTGGTGCCCGGTCCCTGCACGGCCCAGCCCTCCTCCCCGCAGAGGATGCTCACTTGCCTCCGTGGCCCTGGACCCCCGTTAAGCCCAGGTTTGAAGAGGGGTCTCTGCAGAGCCTGCCATCCCCCTGGAGAAGGCGGCAGACAGCTGAGAGGCCCACAATTAACGACAGACGAGGAGAGGGGGGTGGGGGGGGAGATTAAAATACATTAACTGCATCAAACCCTTGTGTGTTTGCCAGCTCGCACAAAGGCCTTCCGAGACAAATTCTACCAGAGGTTTTTAATAAATGGCATCAAAATCAGCTATTCACTGCCAGTCTCTTTAAAGCCACGCCAAAAACCACATTCAAATCTGATTAAGTGTCAAGGAGGTCTGCTTTCACTTTAGCGCACGGGAGGGGGGGAAGCAGACCTGTTCCTCAGCCATCGACCAAAAAACCCCACGTCGTGTGGCCGGCAGAGCATCCAACACGGCGGTGCTTAACCTCGGGAGGGCAGGGATGGACGGACGGACAGACAGCTGCGGACGGACGGACAGCCCCGCGCTGCCCTCTCGCTCGCACGCTGCCAGCAGTGGAAGCGCCACGGCAGAGGTGCAGCCCTCGGCAGCCACGCCGTGTAAATCTCGAGGATAAACTCCGAAGTGTTTATGTTTTACCACTTCTCTGGTCTGCAGCGCTTGGCAGGCTGCGCCGACTCCCTGCCAGCTTCTCCCAAGTTTACTTTCTGAGCAAGTTAAAAGGATTGGAAATGACGTTCCTGAGCAATGATGTATGTATGTATGCATACGGACACCCATACGTGTATAATCACGTGTATATAAAGCCCTTTAAGACAAATTACTAGCCATAAACACTGCCTTAAAGAATTACTCCATCAGGACCAAAGGCCAGACCCCACCTGAGGCCAGCCAGTGTAAGGCTGGAGGAACTCAGCTCGTTTAACCAAACGACCTGCTTCAGACAGGTGTCAGCCTGAAAACCTATCAACCGTGGTCTGAATCTGGCCTTCCACAAGAGGAAATTTGTCAAAAACATCGACTCATGATGCTCTGCGGCTCGGACACAGCCTTGCCCAGCGGTGGAGGCACGGGACTTCCCCAAAAATGAGCTCCCCAACAACTGGTCCTCACGATTCGTAGCGTGGGTTTTCACCTCGACCAGGACTGCTCAGCGCGCCTGCAACAGCCAAGTTTATCTGGCACCCGAGCCACGAGTCCAGGGTCAGTTTAGATTTCAGTTGTCGTGGCAGCAGGTCTATTTAAGATAAACTAGAAACTCTACACAAAACATTTATCAAAAGCTTAGTCAGAAATTAAACACGGTGAGGGGGGGGAGAGAGGGGAGCCCGCGGGAACAACAGCGTTATTTGGGAATATTTACATTAGCGTGAGGTCGGCTCGCAGCTACCACGCTCGGCCCCGCTCTGCACCCCGGCGCTGATCTCATCTCCATCGGCAGGAGGGGACTGCTCAGCACCAGCAGGGCTGTCGGCCCCGTACGGATGGGGCAGGACCACTCCTTTAAACGAAAATTGCCTTCTGGGGCTCCAAAATCCTTTCCTTCCCTTCCAGGGGATTTAACGGTGTCGCTATCCCAGAGAAGAGGTGGTGGTTAAAGGGTAGGTGTCAGGGTGGTTACTCCATCACCCGTCAAAGCACACGCTCGTGGTCCACACCAACCCCGGGTGCTGCAGTCACCAGCAAGCTACGGTCACCTGCAGAAGGACGTCTGTCACCGTGCCCTGCTCTGCCCTCAGCTCATGGCCCAAGGACCACGTGGGGCAGGCAGTACCGGCACTCCTGCAGGGAGAAACGCAGCCCCGGCCGAGACACGGGGTCTGGACAGCACTGAGAGCAAACCCAAATACTTCTCCCCGCGTCCCCCCTGCACGTTTCCATTTAAGAAGTTCCGACAGCCGAGTGCTTATCTAGGACTTCGTCTTCTGTTCCTAGCACGCAACCAGCATAAGCTAACTTGGCGTTTGATTTGCTGCCAGCAAAGTGACAGTGCCAGGGCTTGAATGCCATGAAAAAGAAATAATTAAGAATCATCTTTGTAACTACAGCCTCATCACACCCCATCTGAGCCTAGCGTTGTCCCAAGAAAAAAAAAACTGGGCTCCTCCCTGCCCCAGAACAGCCTCCCCTACGTCCACCGCGGATGCTTCCCGGTGGATGCCCCTTTGATCCAGGTTGCACAAGGAGCTGGGTTGCTGACAAGCTGCCCCCGTGAGCACAGAAAAGTTACCCAGGCTTGACAAATCAGCAAAAACCCTGCTCTGAACACGGGCACACACCGGACCATCCGCACGTCTCCCTCCTAATTGCCCTTATCCATCAAACCCGGGCAGAACACCAGAGCAGGGACCTTTTCCTGCCACGGTGGGTCTGCCCCCAGAGCCTCTGCTCTGGTGTTGCGTTAGTGTTGCAGGATGTTGTGCCTCTGATTTAAATTAAAACAGACCCTGGAGATGTCTTCGGGGAGTTTGCGAGCTCCACGCCGGTGGCACTTCTAAACTCATTAGCTGGGCAGCATTTTCCCCTCCAGAGCTTATAAACCCCGCGGGCTGGGAGGAGCACGGATCCTCAAAACACCCCTGGGTTCCCAAACCCCTGTGGAGCACCAAGCCTTTAGCAGGAGCTCCAGCACAGGAGGCTCTGCTGTTAAGACAAGACCATCAAGACCTCAACAGAAGTATCTCCAAGCAAGGTGGAAAATTCTTTGATCTCTAAATCTACTCAACAAAAACGAGCTTTGCAAACTCTTCCAGCTCTACAAGAGCAGCCAGAGTCCTTCAGCTAAGTATTTGTAACTCAGGTGTCCACAAGCCACCTGTCAGGAGACCACCAGACCTCCTGGCCCTCCTAGAGCAGTGATAATCCCCAAAAGTAGGATGGAGAAGATGGTTCTGGTTTCAGAGGGCAAGACTGCGGCAGACAAAACCTCCTCCAAACACACCCCTGGTCTTGGGTCCTCCAGCAAAGGGCAGGGGTTTGCAAAGCCAACACGCGAGCTGGTTGCACCAAAACACCCGAGGTTCAGCGATGGGCAGGCTGGAGTCACCGCTGTCACAGAGCAACTGATTTTGCTCAGCCTTTCCAAAACAAAGCCACCTACGAGCCTAGTCACAGACCACGGGCGGAAATTTAAACCCCAGAAACAAGCAAAACCCTGATGTAACCTGCTCTGCTCCTGTAACCGCGTCCTCTAGAGCACTCGAGCACCCCGAGGAGGACGACAAGGAGCAGCTACACCACCAGACGGGAACTCGAGAGCTCAGCTCTGCTCCCTCCCAGCAGTTGCTGCTCGCAGCCAGCCCCCAGATTTCACACCGCGGCTCAGGCAGAAGTCACAGTTGTCATTCGCAGAGTTGTGCCGTTTGGAAAAAATGAGCTCGTTCTTCCCAGGCACGGCACGTGCGCTGGCACGGTCCTGCCAGTGAGGCAGCCTTTGCGTGAGACCAGCCCTCCCTGGGGTGTAACCTGGGACCAGCAGAAGCCAGAAACCACCTGAGGCTGCTCCATGGGCATCGCTGCACAAGAGAAGCGGGACCAGGAATGCATAGATAACGTGGGGAGCGGTCCTTCATGGCACGGGGGCTCCTGCAGGCTTCTCTTGGTCTTGGAGGACTTTGTAGAAACCTCGGAGCAGGTCAAGAAATGGCTCTGCCTAGTGAAAAAGGCAACTACAGCCAATCCCCCAAGCAAGTTGGCTCCAGGCAGGCACTTTGGGCTCCGTTAGGATCAGCAAGAGCAATGTGATCGCCCCTCCTCACCACTCTCCTTGCGCAGGAACCCGCCTCTCCCCAGGCTGACCCACCTCAGCTCTGTGTTTGCAGCACGACAGGCTGCTGCTCTAGTCCAAACCTGCCCAGAAAGCCTTCACGTAAGGGTGATAAATGCACACATTGTACAGCATGGCCCAGATGGCATCAGCTGGGCTCACCTGAGCCCTGGTTTCATCCATCTCAACAAACCAGGAGGCTCCAAGCACCCTTCCCTGCCTTCCCCCCCTCTGCCCACAGGGGATGCCCAGCGGGGACAGCGCCGGGAACAGGGGGATGATCGGCTCTGCGCCGCGGCTTCCCCACCAAGAATCTGCTGTTCTCCAGCCTGCAGGACTGCCAGACACAAAGAGCCCTGAAAAAAACAAATGGGAAAGGCTACACAGATATTTATGGGGCTCGGCAGATGCAGACAAGGTAAACCGAGATTTTCAACGCGAGTCATATACACTAGGTTACCATGACCCAAATATTTTTTTAAATTTCCAAACCACAGCGGAAAGGTATTTTAAACTAAAGCGATTCCAAGCTCCTCGGTGATTAAACGGACTGCAGCTCCAGCTTGTAGTGGAAAAACCATTTGTTTTTCCACTGTGTGAAAGCCATAACTAGCAATGAATAATAATTGCTGCACCGAGTGTTATTTATAAGCCATTCTTGGTCACATTTCCGAGCGTTGAAACAGCAGCTTTCCAAATGTGAACTTACAATCAGTCAATATTTGTAATGTAGACAACACCCATGGGAGGAAGGTGTCTGTGTGCTTACGCCGTAGGAAGCGGAGGTTAGTAAAATCTCCGAAAGCTTTCCAGCTAATAGATCAATTCCTCCAGCCGGCTGATCCTGACAATTGCTCAGTCTCTGACCTTGCAGTTGGAAAGGAGATGGGCTCATGAACTCATTTGCACATGACAATGCTCCGGCAAAGTGAATCATCTGCCTCTGATAGTAATGGAGAGTACTGCTCACTCCAGCCCTCCCAGGCTCCATTCAAACAGCGCAGGGCTGGCCTTTTGTGCTGTAAGTGCAAGAAAGACTCCGCTGAAGATGTGTGCAATTAAACCCACTTTTCTTGTTGCTCTTTTGATTCAGCAGAGCTCAATGAGAGGCACCCCAGGCAGGTGTTGTCACACACAGATAAAATGTGCCTTTTCAGAGCGCTTGCAGACAAAAAGAAAGAGGTAAAGGCTGAATCAATTGCAATTTCTCTCTTGCAAAAGAGGGAATCCACGCTTCAAGCGATTCAATGAGGAGAGGGCTCGTACGAATTTACATGCCCCCCCCTCCAAAGCAATTTCTTTTTGACACAAATGGATGCCACATGCAAAGGTGCTGCCATCCAGCCAGACCTCCGCGGGGCTGGCAGTGGGGGAACGGGGCAGGACATAGATCGGATGGGTCGGGGCCCTGCTCCCCGGCCCCACCACACCGCTTCCCTTTCCTGGCCATTACCACCCAAGAAAAGCAACTCTGGCTTGGTGGAGCTTGCGAGGACAATTAACAAAGGCCCCCACAATTAACAAAAGCCCCCCCGGAGGAGCCCGACGGAGCGGTAACAAAGGATGCGGCCGAGATGGGACGGCGCGTCCTTCGGGAGCAAACGGGAACCCACGGGCAGAGGACGTGCCGTGCCTCCCAGGGCATCCACAGACCTCGGACGCCAGCAAAGGTTCACCAGAAATGTTTATCTCTCGGGGTAGGCTGGGGAAGAAGTGCAGGCTGCAGCTTTAAAGAGAGAAGATGCGAGTGCAGTTGTTTGTGTCGGAGGTAGCCGTAAGCTCCTCTGAGCAGCTGAGTAAGCTGGAGGGACGCTCTCTCTGCCATCTGCTCTGATCCCAGAACACCTCCTGCAAATGAAGAGTCAATCCGCTGGTTTCTATTCCTGTTAACCTCTAATCAGCCACAAGGACCGGCCTCTGCTCTGCTCTTTATCTGAGCCAGCTAATGCGTGAAGTGCACTGCGCTTCCCATCTGCTCCAGCATTAGTAGAGTTAAAGGACAATGCCGTTTCCCTGTCCCAAGCATTCACTTACACAGATGCCCTTGTATTAACTCAATTTCCCAGTGATTTCCATTATTACCCTTACGAGATTTCTGCTGTTTGTTTATCCAGAAGCCTGACACCGAGTTTTTTCTCCCCCCTGCCCAGCTCCGGGGGTGGTGTGACTAAGGCGGGTCCCCAGCAGCCTGGTCCTGCTCCGTGACATTCTGCCCCCAAAATTCAAAACTGCTCTCGTCTTCTCTCTTGCCCCGAGCACTCTTTGTTGCCTATTCTAACCTGAAAACACCACTCCCAGCCCCAAGGCTGAGGACGCCCCTCCCCGCGTCACCTTCCACATCCTTCCGTTGCCTACCAGCAAATGGGTTTTTAATCTACCCAGCCGCACAACCCTCGCTCTGAAGGCACACGGTTTGGGGGAAGAAGGAAAAAAAAAAAAAAAAACGTTTTGAAGCTCTGACCGATTTCCTCTGCTAATTCGCAGCCCTGCAAGCTGAGCGCTTGTGCTAGCAGCTCAGATCTCATGCAAACCAAGCCGAATGGCATTTGTGCAGCAGCATAAACAATAGAGAAGGCTCGAAGAGAGGAAGAGTTCACCACATCTTTGCTAACGCGTTCCGCCTGCCTAATAACTAGTGGCAAAATGCTGTCAAGTCTCTGCTGTTACAGTGTATTTCGTGGCAAGCTTGAATATAAAGAGCTTGCTTAAAACCAAGAGAAAATTAGAAAGATTAGTGTGCGCACGAAATTTATGGGCAGAGCTGGTGATTGCAACATCCCTACATCAAGAGAGAAAGAAAACCACATCTCTGCAACGATCCCCCAAGTATCCATCTTCCTGCATTCATCAACGGCTGCGTCTGAACGCGGAGTGCTGCGATTCCTTGTCCCAGCCCAGATGCTTTCTCAAAAGGCACAGGGTTATTTTCAAGCACGAAAGATCCACGGGGAGCAAATCCCCTTTTGCTGGAGTTTCTGGGCCCGAGCGTCCCATCAATCCAGGCTGCCACCTGGAGCCAGCCCAGCCCCGAGCTGTCACCACCCCGCGTGCCTCAAGGAAACCCCAGCGAGATGCCAAAACTCGCACGCGAGGCTGGGTCCTCCGACTGGGGTCCGCTCCCGACTTCAGTGGAGCCACCCAGATTTCCAACAGCTGAGAAGCTGCCTCCCAGGACATAAAAGGGTTTTAATTAGGAAATGCCTCTTATCCACCCATGGAAGTGTCGCCGCGATGGAATTGCTGATCTTCGCTGCATTTGAAAGCGGAGCAGCGCGCTGTTGCTTCCGTGGTCTTTTTTATGTGGCGATTCCCCGGCACCCCTTACCCCCACAAAACAAAATAATCGCCGCCACTTCAGCGAGGCGCCTGCCACGCCAGAACCCTTTTGAAAAGGCTGCTGTTGTTTGCATTGACACGCCGCCTCGAGCAGCGGCTCCGCTCCTTTGTTCTACCCTGCGAACCTGGGCTGGCAGGAATTTCCAATCCAGATCCAATTAGCGCAGCGCTTGCACTTTATTACATATATTATCCAACAACTGAATCCGAACCGGCCGCGCAGGGCGTCACGGTAGCGGGCTCGCACCTGCGGCGCGCAGCAGCAGCCCAGCAGCTCGGGTGCAGTTTTGCTTGAGGTGCCCCAAAAGCCAGCCTGCTGCTCGGGGAGGCTGATCTGCAGGGGAAAAGCCTTGGGGTCGGCGACTCGGCCTGAATAAAAATTGAGTTACGTCTACCTAATCCTGTTAAATCGGTCAGAGTCTCCTTGTACCCATTGTTCTGGCTCCTGGTTTAAGGACTCATCCCTGGGTACCTGCTGGTAGGGAATGAAGTTACTCCAGAGCCAGGGGCATCCTTTCTTCTCTCTCTATTTGCTCCCATTGCTGACCTGCTTTTCCGAGAGGCAGCTGCCCTCCCACGTCGGCAACTTTTCCAGGCTTTTTGCTCCCCTCGAGCCCATCTTTGCCTTGGGCTGGGCAGCAGCCTTGGCTTTTGCCTCCAACCAAAAGCAGACCTGAGATGGGAGGGAGGGAAGAAGGGAGGGAGGGAGGAGAAAGGCAGGTCTGCCCAGCCCCACAGATGGTAATGTGCTTAGTGGAGACCCGTTAGCATTAAAACTGCCATCAAACAAGGTGATGCTCCTCTCGCTGCTGCCAACGCTCCAGGGCACGACAGCTGCCAGGGCTTGGAGTGGGGGAGCCGACTTGGCACCCAGTGCCATGCATGAGGGGCTGGAGACCATCAGCTCCCAGTGGTGGGACCTGCCTGCGAGGTCCTGCCAGACCCAGCACCAACAAACATGATGCACGGATAAATCCCATTCATTGAGTATTTTGCAACTAACGCCACCTCCAGAGCAGGCCACGGTCAAAACGAAAACCAAGCTCAACTCACTAATATCAAAAACCAAAAGCAAAACCAAGCCTGAGAACCTTGTGACTTGCTTCGTTCATGCATTTCTGTTCCACAGGACCAGCAGCCAGGCTCACAGCCACCCCCCCGTGAAGCACCAGCATCAAACCAGGGCATCGCGGAGCAATGGAGGGAAATGGCACACAACCCTGATCCTCCCTGAGACACCAGACCTTAAAATAGCAGCTCTACAATTTCTAGGGAAGTTATTAGTTATAATTTTCCTGGCCCTCAGAAGCCTTCTGAGGGAATGAGGCAGCCTAGATTCAGTACAAAAGCCTGCTCCAAATTCTTCCCCAAAAAAGACACTTTTTCTATTAAAAATAGCTCTTTTTTTAAAAAAGGGATTATAAAGTCTGACTTTCTAAGTTATTGGCAACGTTGTTAAATGAACATTGTATTTACTAAGCATTTCAATAGCGTTTGGGTTAATGGCCTCAGTATCAATTTGCTGAAAAGGTCAATTAACTTCCTTCAGAAAACCTGGGTTTTAAGCAGAGAGGAGGGCTCTGCCCTAAAACTGCTCCCCCAGAGTGAAAAACTCTTTGCGACTTCACCCCTTCTCCGTTCCTTCTCTCCACAGCTCAGCCCAGAGCTGAGCACCCACCCGAGCGAGTGCACCCTGGTGGCTCTGTCCCCACCGCTCCTGCTTTTCCCCCATCACTTGTCCCTGCCGAAGGGGGACGACGAGGCTGGACAGACCCTTTGGGAAGGTGACTGCCTTCTGGACAACCAGACACACCATCCCCCAGGGAAGGGATCATCCCGAGGGGGAAACTTCATAGACAACGAGAAATTTGTGGACAACCACAGGAGGGGACACAACCCACATCTGCATCTGCCGACCTTCTGCATCAACTTCTGGAGGCAAACGAGGAAGAACTTCACCTTCCCTCCAGCACCAGCTCCTGCTCCTGGATGGAGCCACGCAGCCAAAGCGGGTTTGGCCGCCGTGCTCCCCGCACGCGCCTGCGGCAGATAAGGGTGTGCTCTCCTGCCAAGTCTTATAGCCCCAATTCATAGTAAACCCATCTCTCTCTTTTTCTTTTTTGCTATTGAATTTCACTAAGGAGACCACAGCCAAACATCTTTACATTGTAGAAATATTATTATTCTTAAATGGCTTAGCTCACTTCAGTAGTTTCACCAAAAGTTAGTGGTTTCCATTTTTTTCCTCCCTAAACCAATAACGCTTACATTTTTGAGCCTATTAGGGCTGCTCCATATAGGGAAATTAACTAGTCATTGCAGAATAAATTATTCAGCAACCGCTGTTCCAGATCAGCTTCCTCCATAGACATTTTATTCCAGAATAATTTTGGAATACTTTGAAAGTGTATTAATTATTCCATAAGGACAGGATTTGAATTCTGGCACCGGGAGTCACTCAAATAACCACTGCCTGATGGTACCCTGCAGTAGTTGTTCTGGTCACTACTCCCTTTATACCACAACATAAAAATGATGAAGTTTTTCTAGCTATCTATCTCCTTAGCTAGTGCTGGGAGCTTCTGCTGCCCCTCCAGCAGGAAGATGGGCACAACCCTGAACAGAGCAATCTCAGAAAAGGAGGTGGGTGGTGGTGGAAAGCATGGGAAGGTTTATGCTGAATTTCAACTTGCAGCAAAAATTGAGTTGAGGAAAAAGCACACGCTTTGATTGGGTGTGGGAAAACGGTTTTTCAAGCTTTCTTTCAACCCATGAGCTACAAGGTGAGAGCAACAGTCTAGTGAAAAGGCTGTGGGAGGTTGCATTATGAGGTGAAGTATTCACCACGTCGCGCTGGGAAACGTAGAAAATGGCTTTTCTGCTTGGGATCTCTGCGCAGAGCCCATCTGGAAGGGCCGTCCCAGTGAGCTGCATGGGGACATCCAGCAGGAACGCACTGTGGATAGGGAATGTGTGACAAAATGGGTCCCTGTCCACTGCTATCCACGGGGCTCAACACATTTCACAGGGCAACAGCAGAGTGTCCAGGCACTATTGCTCATGGGACTAGGTGAGCATCTAATAGGGACGGGACCACTGCACACAAGGACACGACACATTTAGAGTCACCGCATCTCTCTGGCGAGCCCACGCAGCCAAGCCTGGGGTCGTGCCTGACGAGCAGTTGGATCCCCTAATGCTGCACAACGAAAACCCTCTGTAGAGCAGTCATCACGCTTTAAATGAAACAGCACTTCAAGAAAACAAACCCCTTTGATCGCATTGTTTTCGCATGACCCTTCTGAAAAGTCAGGAAGGCAGCGGGAGGGCTGCAGAGTTAAGACTTCCCTGCAGTTGCCCTTGCTTGAAAGGAAGGCGGTTGGGAGACAGATGCCTGCCAAAGATGCTCAGCTCCTCTACATCAGCAGTTTGCAGCGTCTTTAGGATGCACATCCCCCCCCCCAAGCCCTCTCACGAGAAGCAGATTCCTGTGGGGTGATTTTAAGCCCCTCGACGCCACGCTTGCTCCTGGCAGATCCTCACAAACCACCCGTCCTGGTCACCCACGTTGTCCCCAGCACCTCCCAGCCCTATGTCAGGAGCCCTGTGCTTTAGAGAGCTCAAAATGGAAAAGCTTCCCCAAAGGACCCATGGCAAAGCATCGGCTTGCCTATTTTTCAGGTTCAGGATGCCTCCACGGCTTAGCAGCCTTCGGAAACCCAAACGGCCACAAAAAGTGATAACAAGCGAAACGCGAGCCATCGCCGCCTCGGGTTGGAAGCGGTTCACAGGCTGCCTCTCTACAACTCGTGGTTCTGATTAAAAACTTAACAGATTTTTTGCTGGAAAGACATTGTTATTCAATACACAAGCTAGACTGCAGGCTCCTTCGTTTGCTTTTGGTGCAGTGCAAACATCTAAAATGACACCGCATAATGACAAGATCTGTCATCGGGACGGCTGGTGCTACATTATAAAGAAAGGAGGCGCAGACACATAACGAAGGAAAGATCCCTTTGCCCTCTCTGGAATTTGTCAAAATTAAAACAAAAGGAAACCTACGCTGCGCAGTTAGCACTAAATACACGGAACCAAAGGGAAAACTGTGAAGCGAGACAGTTCACGGTGGTTTTCTGCCCTTATGTGACACGAAGTCCTTTTGGTGTCAGATGCAGAGCCTCAGACTCCCCTAACCACATATGTGTTTTAATAATTAAGCCCCTTTATGAAGGGAAAGGGGAAAGAAGAAAGGGGAAAGGGGCAGAAATCCTGCAGCACCCCTAGCCAGCTACCTGCCAAAACCCAGTGTCGAAGTCCCCCTGCGCTGAGCCCCTGCCCCAGCTCCCTTCGAGGGCCACTCGGCCCCAGCCCCCGCCGCGCACGCCCCACGGTTATCAGTGGATTTATCTCGATTTGGAATTGGAAGCGACCAAAAGGCAGTGAGCTCAGCATCACAGGACAGAAATGAAGTAAAAAGCAAAACCAGATGAGCGGCTCGGGAGCCCTGCTTCTCTCTTCCCTTTGAAAAGGGAAGCCGGTAATTTGAGACAGCGCCGTTCACAGGAGTTTTACCCACAATCTCTGCAAAGGGCTTTAGGAATTGTCCTGATCAGCATTACAGGGTGCTCGCAGCTGGGGACATGTGGCTGGGAGGGACATCTCCCGCCGACCCACAGGGAGGGAGGCACACGGGCGCTGAGCCTCAGGGAGAGGGCGAGGTGTTGGGGTTCGAGAACCACAACCGGGCACATTGGTGGGGTTCTTGGATCCCTAAGTCACTTTTCCTGGCCGAACACAGCGCCTGGCTGCAAGCTCCACAGCCATGACAGGAGGACACGGTGCCGGGAAGGCCGCCACACACGGTGGGATCCCACCGGAGCGCGGATCCCTGTAGGCCGGGCCGGTCTCGCCCCGATGGCACTCGCCATTTTTGCTGCTGTTGCTTAGCGACGAGGACAGCTCGCTGCACTGACGCGCCAGGCGTGTTAAATGCCCTCGCACTTTTGTTTTCGCAGGCGAGGAGCAGGCAGGAGATAAAACAAAAGAGGCCATTTTCTCCCTCCGCAAGGTGCCATCTCGGCAGCTGCGGGAGGATGCAAGCACCCCTCAGGATGCCAGCCCCAACGCGTGCTATGGAGCGACGACGACTGAAGGATTTGGGGTAAAAAAAGGCCCAACGCATGCTCCCCAATAGCTGGGAGCAATGAGGATGCTGCAGGCGAGCTGTGGGTCCAGACAGCTGCAGGGGATGAATCCCCACCCTCCTCCTGGGCTAGCACTGCTCTAGGCTCACGCTGGACACTGACCTGATGCAGGCAGGGCCTGGCTCCGATATCACCCACACGCACCCACACGCGGAGCAGGTGAATGGCAAGACCCAGGCAACCTCCAAACCTAGCACAGCTCCAGCTGGCTCCTGAAGGAAGCAGCAATGGGTTTCTGGCGTAAAAGGAGGGCTGAGACCTGCCAGCACCAGCATGACGATGATGCTCGTCTGGAAGATGTTCATCTGGGGTCACCTTGCATTGCTCAGGGAGGATGTGCCTATCCATTCATGCCAGACTAACTTCAAGCTAAAGGAGCACAGCATCCAGCCAAGAGCCCTGAGCCAGACCAGCTAAATCCTTCCACCGTGCAAACAGCTGCGAGTGTCCTTGCGCAGAGACCTACTTGCAAGACTTCACACCGCATGCTTGTGCGCACAGGGAACTGTCACATTTTACCGGCTGACATCTATGCACCTGCCTCAACGGCAAACAGTCCCTGCGACAAACTCTCTGGAGCGCACGCGGCATGGGAGTATTTGCCTGCTTTTGGAGGTTTTCCATCTCAATGCAAGCAAAGGAAGCCAGGAGTTGCAGGGAACAGCCCCTCCTCACCTGCTTTTATCCAGTCCTTGGGTGTCTCTGGCGTTCTCCTGGCCCAGGGGAGGACAGGACCAAGAGGACACATCTGCTCACATGGCTGCCCATCCTCACTGAGCTGGCTTGTTTCTCCCCACCTCCCTCGGGGCATTACACCCAGTATCAATAGCACAGAGCTGCTGCAAAACAGTGCAAAGCTTCTATCTGAGCAAAGCTTCAATCCCAGAGCATGCCCAAGACAACCAGCAGACGCCAAATTAAAATGATTCCAGCCCTCAGCAGCCTCCCTCTCTCTCTCTAAAGAGCAATTGCTATTATTAATTTGCTTTCTCCAGATAAACAAGAAATTTATTAAAATCTGAAATAGACTGGGAGCGTGTGGGGCAGCAGAGGGACAGGAGGTTGCCACTTGTCTTTAAAAAAGAAATACTTCTACGCTGGATTACGCTTTCCACTTGCTGGCTCCCCAGGAGCCTATTTCCACATCGTGTGTTTCCTCTGCAGGAGATGGAAACGTCACAAGCTCCAGAGGCAGCTCGAGGGCTCGTCCATCTTCGAGAGGAGGACGCACCAAATTTGGGACCCAACAGGTGAAATGTATATAGAAATAGAAATTTAGTAATAAAAATTAAGTGCATCTCAGTGATGAACGCATCACTGAACACATCTGAAAATGCAGTCTACAGGCTGCTGTCACGGATCATGATCTTGACATCTTACAGAGGAGGCGTACTTTTTGGTTTAAATCAATTCAGTTCCTTGTTTCAGGAAGCCACTCCATTAAACCTAGAGACGAATTCATCGTGGACAAAGAGACCCACACTTGTGGAGAGCTGAAAGCAGATCCTCCCACCCCATCCAGCCAACAAGAAGGTGATCCTCACGGCAGGTGGAACCACCTAACTGGTGGCATGAAACTTCAGCACAGCTTCCTACATCATCCGTGGTGAGGAGAGGTGGTTTGAAGCAGGATGAGCAGCAGTTCCCACCACGCTCACAAAGTGGGTTTGCAAAGGATCTTACAGTCATGTAACAGCCGCTCCAACAGCCTTGCTTTCATACATCCCCCCTTGTTACTCCAGCCATAAAGAAAGGATTAAAAATGGCTGCTGCTAGCACAATGCAAGTTATCAGTCTTATCAGTACGTCGAGCCAAAGCAGAAGCAAATTACATTCACCATATACTCAGCATTTGTGCGGTAGGAGTGTTTGGGAGATAGGAGAAAAAAACACGCAGCAGATAATCTGGACACCTAAAATACAAGCAGTGAGTTCACAGTCACGGCTACCTTCAGTCCTGGTGGTTTCCTATAGATCAACCTGCCTTTTAAATGAGTGACAGTACTGAGAGAACCTCTGGACAATCGTAATCCTACTCCACAGAGACCTCTAGGATGCAATAAAGCCCTCATCCTCCTGTCTTCTCCTCAACAGAGGTATGGAAACCCACTCCAGCACCCTCAGCATTTCCAATCACATAACCAGTGAGAAGTTCAACTTCGAGAGATCTAGACCACCAAGAGTTTCACTGGATTTAGGCAATTGGTATGAAGTGTGTTGGATGCGATGCCATCAGACCCATGAGTCTGAATAAACTAAACTGAAAAGAAATTAAAGCCAAAAGCACTGTGGGCTGCAAGCTTTACATGATCTTGAAGGCAGAGGCTGCTGAACCCATTACTTCCACTTCAGACATCAATTAAACTCACCTTTAAATTTTCAGCAGCCCGCATCTGTGCTGCCTGGCTATTGAAGCCAGCCAGTAACACTTTTGCACGTTCACTTTGTCTGGTGCCAACAGATCCATCTGCCTCAAATACAGGAGATCTCTTTTTAACACTCAAAAGCTAATGAAAAAAATCCCCTCTGGTGAAAGGACAACACTGGATCAGAGAAGTTTTATTAGCCCTTAACCATGCAAAGTTGGAAGCTCGTCCCCTGTTTAATTCTAATACTCTGACTCTGTTAAACATTAACTGTATAAATAATCAAATACTTCACATGACAGAGCCATACTTCCAATCTGGGGCCAATAACCCAGAGGGTAATGAAGGGTGTAGTCTTCTGGGCTCAAGGATTTCCAGCGCTCTCCAAACACCAGAACAAAGGCTTTCCCTTCCCCCTCCACGGGCTTCAAAGCAAAAGCTTTGATTCACTCAGCGAGACCACATCAAGCCAGAGCACAGGCATGCGAACCTTATATATCTCATCGCACACCCTCTGCTCCAGAGACACATGTGAAACCACCAGCCATTGTGTGGTCTGAGCTCTGTCAAACCGCCCGGACCCCCTCCAAAAAAACCTTCCTCCCCATCCTCGCTGCCGCATGGGATGCTTGGGGACAGAGCCTCCCGCTCGCCCCCATCCACCCCCTGCCTCATGCAGTGACCTCACCCAGCTTCCACCCACCGTGGGCATGGTCCTCGACACACAGTGCCACCAAGTCCCCACCGCTTCTCCAGGACGAGCATTTTCCTGGCGAACGGCGCTTGGGTGAGACGGGAACGCGGCTCTCCAAGCGCCTGCGGTCTCACATCCAGCTCGCAGGGGCTGGATGCTCCATGCCACCGAAACCAGCTGCAGTTTCCATTGCTTTTAACAAGGATCGTGACTGCGTGGCACCTCTGAAACTAAGCCCTTGGCTTCCTTGGCCTTCAGTTTCCCCTGAGTACAAAGCTGGCGTAACTCCCCTTCCAGGCTTCACATGGGTCTCTTAAGAAGCAGGCTGAAATTGGCGCGTTAGGAAATGACCGCGCCTTTGCAAAACACTATGGAAATAAAGATCTATAGAGGGGGAAAATAAAAAAGCCTATTTGATAGAAGTTAAAAATTAAAAGCTGCATTAAAAATATATCAGTCTGATGCTGGCTGTCCCCCTCCTCCAAGGTCAAACAAACTGAGGCGATTTTTTGGAATATGTAATCATCTAATGTCCAGGACTTTGCTGGTTTAGATTGATGCGATCACTTTAATGCTGACTGAAAAGCTTAAAGTGATTTTTGACAATCAAAGCAGCAGGAGCCAAATGGAGAAACATTCGACCCATTGCTCTGCCTAAAACCGTGCTTTCAATACTTCTGAGCTGACTTTGGAAAATTAGTATTGGCTTTGCCAGAACCCAGGAGAGCAATTCCGCATTAATTATCACTCTCACGCTGCAGACAGACATACAAAAAATACAATTGCAAGGCTTGTTCAGAACAGGGGATCCAGCACCAGGGCTCAGCACAAACGTTTTCTCCTTCAAGTGTTATTCAACCGCGCGGCTCCTGGAGAAAGCCCTGGGCTGTGCCTGCGCCGCCAGGTGAAGCGCAGACTCAGCAGAGCCCGCACCACTTCTGTCCACGTTGATGAATTGAGCTTCAGCACGCAGCATCTGAGCCGTACAAAACACGACCTGAGGTCAAGTGTGGGATGCGTGGCCCGGTCTTGTGCTACAGCGAACATGAAACCCTTCTGGAAGTGGCACCAAGTCCTCCGGGATGTTTGCTGGAGCACCTCAGCTCCCGCTGACAGCCCGTGCGGATGCAAGTGCGAGTGGATCAGACAGAGTGGGCTCATCATCTGAGCAGGGTGCTCACACAAAGACCCACACCTTCTAGGAAGTCACCGGACTCCTTCCATCAGCTGTGCTGGGAAGGAAAGGCCCATCTCCAGCACTGCACATCCAGCTGCTGATGTCGAGCCCGTCACACCACCTGTATTCGATTAATTAGAGCACAGCGGTGGTGTCTGGAGCTGTACCGTGCTGGTACAGGGGCCTGTTTCAGCAGCAAGCTTCCCTGCTTCCCCCAGCAGAACCCTGATTTATCTCCTCCTGCTTAATGGGGAGAACACAATTGGGATGTACAAGCACAGAGATGGGCTCTTGCTTTGTCTTGAAATATCTTTGTTTTGAAATGTTTTCTCTGGTCAGTCCATCCTTTCCAGTTCAAAGTCAAACAAAAGAAGCAAATTCACCCAAACTACCTTGTTGCAGCCTTTGGTGCCAGTACCACGAAATGTACCAAAGCAGAGCAGTCCTCCAGCTGTTGCTTGTTGGATCAGTCTCCATTCCCATGGCAGAGGCATGGAGAACCCAGGCGAGGCAGAGAGAAGACAAGTGTCCTTCTGAAGGGGAACAACTCCATGCCTCATGCAGCTGATGGAAAAGCCCTGCCAGGAGTATTTCCGATGGCAAGAGCTCATGGCGAGGGCTCTGAGAAAGGATCCACACAGCCTTTCCTTGCACGTATGTGGCTCAGACACCTACCAATGCTCACCTCTGGAGATGCAACACTCAGATCACAGTCCAGGCACAAAGAGCCCCAGAGCAGGGGCAAGTAGGCAGCATGATGCTGGGTCTGAGCTGTGCCGGGGCACAGGGATGGGGTGGCTTCCTCCCGTGCCCTCGTACAGCCACCCGTCACCTCAGCACCACCAGCAGCAGGCAGCCCAGGGCTGAGGGGAAAGCCAGGAACTGCAGTAGGGGAAGGGTGGACATGAAGCCAGGAGAGCCAAGGGCTCTTCATTAACCACGCAGCCAAGGAACCATGTCCAGGGAGCCCCTTTTTGACTTGCGTTTCCTCGTGCTACAGAAAACTCAGAGCTGATTTTACTCCCGACTTGCACATCCTGAGGAGGAGGGAAGGAAAAAGCCAGGCCATCTGCTCAGGTCCCTGCAGCGGAGGAGAGGGCTGCACACGGCGATTCCCTCGGCAAAGCCCTGGTGCAACACAGGGGCAGACTTTCAGGTTGACTTGGCTGTTTGATTTCTTTAATGCAGTTTTGGACCCAGATGTTTTATAACAAACGCCACTGAGCGCGTACATGCGAGGAAACTAACTCTGATTTGAATATCCCTCAGAGCACACTGCTCTTATTAAACACACTCCGCAGAGCTATTCCTCCATGCAGCATTAGACAGTACAAGACGTTCTGGTAGACTACAAAAATTGGCCCATAAAAAATAAACACTTCTGCCTCACTAAGGGCATCTGGAATTGACCCAGAGAGCTTGTCTATTTTCATTGGTAGTATTTTTGCACAACAGAATAAAGAATTCAGTTCTGGATTTAGAGCAAACGTTCCTCAAACGCTTACAAGGAATCCTTCCTGAAAACATCGGCGAGCACGCCAGCCACCCAGCTCCCCAGGGGAGAACTGGGAGACCACTGTGCGGTCCCGTTTCGTGCAGGCGTTTTCCCCACAAATTCTCCTTCCCGCTGCCTCTCAGTAAATCACATCCTCGAGCAAATAAACTCATCCCCAACACAGGACCCACCCGCTTCCACTCCCACAAGCATCCAAACCCACCGTGGTGCAAACGTGGCAGGAGATGACAGCCAAAGGCAGCGCAGATGCAGCCTTTTATCGTCGTGCTCCTTTGATACGAAACCATGGCTCTGGAAGGAAAACCCATTAACGCCATTTAAACGTGATCCATTGCTACAGTTGCGCAGCCTTTTGCTACAATAAATGTCAGCTAATCATGTCTGCCCTGGCAGCTGAATGCAACAGCAGTGCAAATCCCCAAAAGCAGTTTCCTACTTGATATGTCTGGGGGCAAACGTGAAACCTCCCTTTGCCCACTGCAGTGACCGTGGTCGTTTCTGGACCTTTGGCACATCTGCTGCAGACAGGCAGTGCATCCTGCCATGCTGCTGTCGTAGGACATCAGCAAGACCACGAGCACGAGGCTCGGGAGAGCTCGCCTGACCCTTTTGCTCTGCTGAAGAAGTGAACGAGGAGCCCTCGCATCCATCAGCGATCGGGTCCCAGCTGAGCAGACAGGAATAAACAGCTACGAGACAGCATCGTCTTAAACAGCCTCTTGTCCGGAGACACGTTGCTGGTGACTGCTTTCTCAGGGCTCTTCAAATTCCTGCTTCAAGCCAGGCAGAGCGGAAACAGGAACCATGGGCTCCCCCATACCAGATCCTACCCAGGGACTGCTCTGCTGCCTGTCTGGCTCCTTCCTTCTCAACAAAACACTCCAAAAATGAAGAAAAACAAACTAACGTCATGACACTTTTCACAAGACAGACTCCTGGCTCTCCAGCCAGGCCCAACTGCAGACGCTACAGAAGTATATTTATTTTAAAGTAACTATTTGAGCTGGAGTTTGAAAGCAGAACAATCCTTTTTCTAAGTGCTTGCGGTTGTTTTAAGAAACGATTTTAGCAACAGCTACATTTCAGGCTCTCTTTAGAGAAACCTTCTGCTGATCTCGGATGCGCGGTGCCAGCATCTCTGCAGACCCACGCTGCAATGACAGAAACACCACCCAGCAAAGGGCCTCTCGTTACTCGAGTCGCCCACGGTTAGGAAACACCAGAGCGAGACAAACTGACCTGGTGCGCCGGTGTTACACAATGCCATAGCGTGCTTTTCCCCTGCCCTGGAAGGTCCCTCTCCTCCTCTTCCTCTTCTGGTCGCTGTCCCAACCCCTTCCCATTTTCTGCCCTTGTTCAGGCCACCTCCAGTTTTGCCCGTGTTCCCTGCTAGCCCCGTTCCCAGCTAGCACAGGAGCTGCTGCGGTCCTGCTAGCCCCGGGCTAGCACGGGGGAGTCGCTGGCTGTTGATGGCCAGCGTCCAGTCCTGCCTCCCCGGGGAGCCGTGTGGGAAGGAGCCTTGTCCATTGTGAAGGCGCTCTGGTAATTACCAGCTGCTGGAATCAAACGAGTCTCTGCTGAGCGAATGCAAATTCCAACTTCTCATCGGTTTGGCCACATTTTCAGAGGGATGGCAAAGGCGTCTCACAAAATGGGCACCTCCTCCCCCTTGCTCTCGCGCTAAGCTTCGCAGCAAGCTCCAAGAAAAGCTCCTCAGACTTCTTCAGCAGGGCGAAACCAACATTTTTTTCTCTGGGCTCGCTCTCCAAAATGGCAGGACCATTTTAGACTCATTTTTTTTCCCCTAAAATAAGAACTGTTTGAGGCAGACATCCAGCATGGAAATTGAGAGCACGGATGGTTAAAACCCTGACAAAATTACAAGCAAAACTGAAAACAGGGTCTTGTCTTGAGAACTGCTGGGCAAATCTTAATAATAGATGGTGCCACCAGCCCCGCCTCCAGTAATCTCATCTCCAGGCAAACTGCTTCCAGACACCCGCTCGGCAGCACGACAGCACCCATTTCAACTCACTCCTCGCCTGTGCAGACGCTGAAATTGAAACAGACTGACAGCAGGATAATTTAGGGGAAAATTACATTTTCTATATAACTTTCCTACGTGACTATATTTAGCAGATGGAGAAACAAAGTATATGTATTCAGTAAATATATATTTCTATATCCATAAAATTATAAACACATATGTATGTACCACAGAGATCTTAAGTCTATTTTAAGATGCTCTTCAGATGTGGACCATTAAAGCCTACAATATAGCTCCTTCACCATATTATAATAAATATGGAAAACGAATAATCACTTCCCAACTCTTGTAGGTCACGAGAGACCTAAAGATGATCTCGTTCACTTCTGGTTGCCCTCCTTAGTGCCGTTTCATAGGGAAATTGGTTTCATATGTGGGCTGCCTGCACCTCGCAGCATCGTTTTGCCTGCAAACCTAATTTAGCGAGCTGCCGAAATGCTGTAATGTAAGCAAGCATCAGTTCCAGACCTCCGAAATCCATAGGGTCAACACCAGCAATGAATTCCCCGCCTGACAGACTGCTAGCTTTGCAAGAAGAGCAGAACCAGCGTCTCTCCACCTCTGGCGTTCAGGAGGCATTAATCACACTTGCATCGTTCCAGCTATTGGAATTTCTGATCCGAGCTGATTAATTTCCTCCCTGTGCCCGTTTCAGCTGCTCACGAGGTCTGGGACATGCCTCTGGGGAGGGATGCTGAGCTCCTTTTCCTGATTCCAGCATGGCCAAAGCCAGGAAACACAACAACTTTCCCTACCTTGCTTCCTCAGACTTCTGTCCCTGGGGAGGGCGTGAGGTTTTAATCAGCACCTGGAACTGTATCTATCAGATATGCTAATGAGGTGCCTTACCTTAACAAACACCCTCAAGAGCAGACTCATCTATCTTAATTGGTAAACGCTTCATTAATAATGCAGCTGAAGAGTCTCAGAGCTAGAAATATAAATAGCAAGTTCTGATGCAAGGGCTTTTTTTGTTCTGTCAGTGCAGATTGGGAAGAAAGGTCTCCTCCGCGCAGCCCCAGCCCTGGCTGCGGACAGAGGAGCCCTTTGCAGGGTGCACAAAAAGCTCCTTTCTGTCTTGGCGGGGACCGAGTTCAGACCATCCCTTCAGAAGGGAAGGCAGAAAGGCACGCTGGAAGGCAGTCCTGGGCTGGAAGGCACCAAGGAGCACGGGAATCCGTCAAGCAGCATCGCAGAGGTCAATGTGACAACGCTACCGAGACAGTGGCTTCCAGCCCGCTGATCGATTACAGGAAAAGCATTAAAACGCCTGCTCAGTTAAGTCACAAATTCCAGTCCTATGATTAACGCTGCTCTTAGCCAGGGAGCAAAGCAAAGGCTCAAACATCACAACCAGAAGGGACGTCTGAAGAAAAAGGTCTTGTGTGTCTGAGACCATATATTCTGCAGCACGATGACCCCGGGCCTACCGTGCTAATCTCCAGCTTTCCATTTTAAGGGCTCTGCCAAAACAAGACAGGGGAGTCTCTGAAACCCAGCACTATTCATGAATTCCAGGGGTGTTGAAATAGTAGACTTGGGTTCTCCTTTTTTCCTTTCTCTTATAAATTCATCCTGCAGACAAAAAGCCAGACAATTAGGGATTTTAAGCATTCTCAGTCCAGCTGGAGACTTGATCTTGCTGATCTAATCAAGTTTCTCACGGCGATGACCAGTATTTGTACACAAGACCATTTTTATAATTGTTTTTATAAGGCTCGGCTTATCAGTCCCTTCTGAAACCCAAACAGGTTGGGGGGGGGGGTTAAATCTCAACACAGAAGAAGAAATTTCTGGGGTTTCTGGAGTTTGGGTACAACAATTGTTGGTAAATCTCTTCATCCTGATGGCATTTGCAGTATTTAAATAAACAAAGTGCTAGATCAAATCCCAGATAAACAGTTTTTGGCAAAAAAAGTTAAATATCGCAAGCAAGGAGATTTCGGCCACTTTTCTTGGGGAAAAACTGCCAAACCAATTTTGTTCCAGATTCCACTATCGTGTCCACATCTTAATTTTATCTAAGCAACCCTTCTCCGACCCCAACTCTGACAACTCTCAAGTCTCTTTCTGTATTATTTATGGTATCTTTCTACAGCAACTGGCTCTTACAGACAGTCAGAGGCTTCTTTCAGAGTTTTTTTAATGTGTTTCTAGTACCAGACTTACAAAACAAGGCTGCTGTACAAGTCCCGCTCCTACAAAACTTCAGCGTGACTTCAGGTCCTGTGCTTAAAAGTCATTTGGAAATTGCTCCTGGGCACATGTGAAAACTCCTGATCGGAGCAAAAAGGCTGGCCAGAGATTATTGCCAAAGGACCAGGCGGAGTCATACCTGGAAACGTCGTTTTTTCCCCAAACCCCGTTCCAAATCCCACTTAGTGCTTGTGGGTTAACTACAGCAATAAACACTTCACAGGGTGCTTGCCAAAGGTAAGCAACGTACTTTTCTGCACGCGTGAGGAAGCGCAGATGAAGAACACCTCCCAGGCCAGCAGCAGCAAGACAGGGGCACGCAAAGCCAAGCTGAGGGCTCTGCGTGGACACGAGTGCCTCGTGCTCCTGCGTGAGCGCAGGCAGAGGGGTGCAGCGCTCCCCATCCCGCCTGGTGCCTCTGGCTGGAAGCTTCTCATACAAGACAAATGCATCATTGTGCAGGAAGCCTTGCAGCGGGCCAGCCCGGCAGGACATCAAGGACATTGGAAACTGATTTCTCCGGCCAGCCTGAGCTCCCCAGACACTGCCTGTTCCCGCCTCCCACCCCACTGATTAATGGCTCTCTGTGACAGTGGTTAATAGGATCCTCTTTGAAATCCAAATAACTAGCATTAGTGACCTTAGAGCCCTGCCTGCTAGCTGGACGTACTGCCTGCTTTTAATTCTCTTTGTCTCCTGTAGCATCTTCCAGACCAAAGCTTGCTTTCCCTGCTGCCTGCCCCTACCCGTCCCCAATAAGCCCCCGTACGGCAGCAGCACCCCAACCTAGCAGATCTCCCCTTCCCTCCGCAGACCCCGTGTGGCAATGGACTTCCCCACACAAAGCCCGAGCCAAGGAGTCA
Source organism: Anser brachyrhynchus (assembly GCF_964034855.1). Taxonomy (NCBI): domain Eukaryota; kingdom Metazoa; phylum Chordata; class Aves; order Anseriformes; family Anatidae; genus Anser; species Anser brachyrhynchus. Next base: position 10,315,641 of record NC_137702.1, on the reverse strand, counting down.
CAGCAAAGCTCCCTGGCACAGGGAATTGCCACCAAGCCTGCCTCAGGGCTGATTCTCAGCAGCCAGCAATTTAAAGCCAAAATTCATTGGGGTCCCTTGCTGTTACCACACCTAGCTCAGGAAAAGCCTGTCTGTAAGAGACTAACATTTAGGCAACCAGCTCTGACTACAGAAAATCTCCTTCTTCCCTTTCTTTTCTTTTTTTTTAATCCATAACCACCAGCTTTAAAGCTTTAAATCAATATCCCCTCTTGCGATCTGCATTCAGCGAGGAATTATTCACATTGAGAGATTTAAAAATTAAGCTAAACCCTGCAGGGCCCAGGCCAAACTTAAGTCACAGCAAAGCTTTAAACACTGGATCAGGGACACAGCATGAGCCGTGTCCTGGTCTTAAATGCAAACTAAATGCAGAAAACAAAGCCGACATTGCTCTGTTAAAAGGAAAAACCATAAACGGTCCATGCTGCGGCTTCTCCCGGGGACACAAGAGACACGGGCCATCCTTCTGCCAAGAAAGGTCAGCCAATTCCAAACTTCTCACAAAGGAAAGAAACTAATTGTCCCCGCAAGGGAAAGAGACTCACTGTCACCGTTTGAAGGAGAAAAACGGCATCTGATCCATCCACTGATTCAGACAGGCGGCGCGTGGTCAAAGCAGGGCAGCGCCGTGTGCTCTGTTTGCGGTGGCACCCACGTCCACGGGAGCAGCAGGTCCTCAGCACCACTCCGCTGCTGATGCTCACACCACCAGCCCCAGCCAGCCCTGAGCTGGGCAGAATGCACCAGGCACTGAGCAGAGTCCTCAGCATCCCTGGAGGGGCTGGTTTTAAGGAACAATGTAAGAGGAGAGAGAGGGGGAGAAAAAACCCACAACCTAAACCAGCTCCTGTTTGTGCCCTTGAGGAACGCCAAGGCAGGAAAGGATGGATAAAGAAACAAGGGCTTATTGATAAGAGAAATTCCCATCTGCGGTGTAACCTGCTCAGTTAGTAGGGACAGACCTCCTGTTCCCCATCTCTGCTCCCACTGCAGGGACACAGGCTTGCAAGAACCACACAAGGAGGCCTCAAACCTACCCCACCGTCCACCTGATGCTGTGACAGCTGCTCTACGGTAGCAAAGGCAGCGAGCTGGATATAAGCAGCCCAGGAAACAACAGCTGCATTTCCACCACCCCCATAGTGGTGTCTGAATGAACGCTGAAAGCCTTCCCCCTTCCCTGCTTGAGGGATGTTCATCTGGACTGCGCGGAGTGCGTCCTCCATCCCACAGCTACCAGCCCAAGGTAAGGCTTGGCCGGGACCCTGGCAAGGGTGAAGGAGCTGGAACAAGGATCTTCTGTCCCCAGATCCTCCCATTGTGCCCTCGCCTCCCACAGGTACGAAGTGCACAGGGGGCCTCGAGGCTTGAAACCTCCCCAGCACAGAGGTTATACCCCGTGTTCAACCCTACAAATGCCCACACGCAGCCACTTCCCTGGCTCTGCCACCCGGGGTGAATGCCCAGGCCTTAATATTTGTAAAGTCCTTAGGAAATCCTTGGAGGGGAAGAACAGAGTATTATTATGAAATAATAGCTTTTTATTCTGCTCCATCTGAAAGCAGCGGTTCTTTGTTCGGCCCTGTGCTGTCTAAGCCAAGGGTTAAAACTTAACTCGCTTGGATGTAAGAAGGCCATCCCCTGCAGCGGGGGAGAGGCAGACTTCTGAAGATCTGAAGAACAAGATGTCTTTCTAACCTGTTCGGACTCCAATAAGCAGCTTTAGCTCTAACAATAGGGGGCTGAAAACCCAAATGCCCCAAAGCCTGGAGGCAATCAGCACTGTTTAAGCATCCACAACTGACATTTCTAACACCACCTGAAACGCGTATTTTCCTTTCTGTTTCAAAGACTTATTTTCCAATCAGATTGTGTGCAGGATAAATACCCTTAGACGGTGACAGCAGGCACTGCACAAGAAAATTGGGGATAATGGTAAATGCAAAGATTTACAGATACTTATCTCAGCATCTGCAAGAAGTATTAGCTTTGAATGCGGTGTTCAAACACAACGTCAATCACCAGAACCCAGAGAAACTGCAAACTTGCTTAGTGGAACTCAGCCCTAAAATAAATAATTAACAAAAATAACAGAACTAGGTCTTTAGAGACCATCTCTCGACTGGGAAGTAGCAGCTGCATGCACGAAATGCCAGGCTGGTCCGGGCTGACAAAGCACAAGCACAGCTGAGCAACCAAGAGGAACGACCCCGGCACACTGGGAGAGCGCGTGGTGGTCAGAGCTCTCATCGGGGACGCAGGGCACCCAACCGAGAGCTGCCAGGAGGGACCCTGTAAGTGACCACCGCTTGCAGACACTGACCTAGGAGGAAAGGATGTGCAATCAGGTCCCTAGACCCTAATGAGTCACCTCTGGAAAGAATGCAACAGTCACCAGCTGAAAAATATACGAGTATTAGCAAGATCAATGAAGAGGAGAGATGAAGACGCCTCTTCAACAGATCTTCTTACCTCTCAGGGTCCAACATGCACCAGTATCTCTGAAGACGTGTCTGGACCTTCTTCAGCTGGTCAGCCATGCCATGAAAGTACAGCAAGCTCTTCGACCCACTGACTGTCAGCTCCTTCCCATGCACTTGCTTTCAGCATTGAACATCTTTCACACCCCTGGTGTCAGCCGGGCACGCAACCGATCCTCGAGATAAACAGCCTGACATCTAACAGCAAGACTCGGGCTACGGCCATAGATCATCAACAGAAAAAAGCAAAGCTGTGATTTGAAATCTTATCTGGTTGCTGCAGAAACACAGCGGAGAAGGTCAACTTTCCATCATTCAGCAAAGAGACTCAGCGCCAGCATATAAAGGAACACTAAAAAATATCACTGTTGAGTTAAGACAACTTTGGGGTTTCTGCTTTGCAGCCAAATATCACTCAGCGGCCATTAAACAGATTTTTTAGCCATCAGTGGAACATTAGAAATTCCATGAATTTGAAGTTTATTATTTCCACGATACAGTTTATATTTTTTTTTTTTTTTTTAGGATTTATACTCCTTGGCTTCACTGTTTCAGCTATAAATAAAACCATTTGCTAAGTTGGCTGATACACTGCAGCCCATGACTGGCACATTTATGCAAGTTGGCTGAAAAACAAGACGGTTCAAGGAATCGCCAGAAACACTAAATCCAGTTATTTCAAATCCATTTTGAAACATCTAATAAATCTGCAGGGATCACTTGATATACAGAACTGGCTAAACTCAAGTAGTCGTGCTTCTGCTCAGCATCTCTGACGTTTATGGAGTGGCTGATGTGCGTTTCACAGCTTTCAATCTCAAGTCCTTCACAGTCCATCACCAAAAAAAAAAAATCATGTCTCTGGACAGTTTTATGAAAGGAAGCTAAGAAAAGGAAATAGCAAAAGAGAGCCAGCAATGGCAAATGGTAAGGAGACCTACATCCATGGCTTCCCATTTTGGTGGGATGCACCAGGCAGGAATGGGACAGGGCGCGCAGGGATGTTTGCACTCTGACAGGGCTCCAACATGGCAGGGCTGCCTCTGGCACATCCCAACTCAGGCCTAAGTGCTGCTGTCTGCCAGCGACGTGCCACCAAGTAGGATGCAGGAGGGCCAGCAAGAAGCACGGTCCAGCCTTTGAAGCTCTGTCAAACCCCAGTCAAGCCAGTGCTCCACTTCTCTGATCCAACTATTTCCTGGTTCTTACTGACTGAACTCAGCAAGCGTTGCTTCATCTGCTCCCACGTTAGGCATCCCAAGCAATAAGATATCCAGTGTACACTCAGGGGACTGGTCCCTGCTCCCCCAGATCTCACTGAAGACACTTTTGTCGATAAGAGAAAACACAGCAGCTTCTTGAGAGAGCATAACCGCCCCTTCTGTCAGCTGTACACCTACAATGAATCTATTCCACAGACCTGAATTGCCCCTGAGGCTTGTTCACACTGTCTTTTGTACACGGAAAGCATGTTCTCATCACGTGTTATGGCAGCAGTGAGTGGGTGCTAGGAGGGAAAAAGTACCAAGTGGGCCAGAGTGCTGCAACTCTGCTTGAAATCAATGTAAGTGTGGGCTCATCACAAGCAAAAAGCAGATCTGGAAGCTGCTCTGGTCCATCAGCAAGCTCCAGCTGGACAGTGAGCCTGCACACCTACCCTCCTTGTCTAAGGGAGTTGGAGAACTTTAAGCCTCACAAGGCTGGGCCAGCAGCTAATGCTGCCTTGGACTAAAGTTGTACAGCTTCTCAGGTAGATGAAAATTCTGAAATCTGCCCAACTCTCAGTGCTCACTGGTTAATATGAGGCAAATGATGAAAGATCTGATCACAGAAGGCAAAAATAAAGATATCCAACTTAATGTTTTTTATCATAGCGCTTGTAATCTGTGCCCTGGGAACTACTCGGCAACAGAAAGCAACTCTAGCCTCAGGATACATCAACAGATCTTACACCAGCACACGAGGGACTGACGGCAGCTTTACTTCTCCAGTAAGATGAGCAAGGCAACGGAGAAGGCAAAAAAGTCACCTCACCGGAAAAGGGCTGTGCGTGAACCCCAAGCTACAGAGGCAAGGGCTGAATATGCAATGGGAACCTTTGTATGATTACATTCTGAACAAAAAACACCTTGCAAAGCTGCTCAGACTGGTCATGATCAGTGTTGCAAAAGCAACGCAGGCCCTCCAGGAACAAAGTCAAGTTGTGCGGTGCCTTCAGCCACAGGAGAGCAACTTGAGCCCTGGGGAACATGCAAAACTCTGAGCCTTGATTAGGCCAAGAGAGATGAGAGAGAATAAATCAGAGTAGTTATGCAATAGAGTCACACCAGGGCTTTTACCCCTGCTCCAGAAGGCTGTGTGTCAAGGCAGGACTTGGTATTCTTTCAGCCACCAGAGCCATCCCTAATTCTGAGTTTCGGTTTGGAGTCTCTGACCTCCAGACCAACAGTTTGGGTATCCTCCCTCATAGCTACATGCTGGGGCTTCGGAGCAATAATAATCCTTTCAGGTAACGCAAACCCAACTCTCCCTCTGCATCTCCCAAATAGCAGTAATAGATAGCTGTCAGCAGCCATATTTCATCCACAGAATCATCACCAAAAAGCACTGATTAACATGTAAAACAGCTGGAATTTTTAATTGCTCCACACTAGCTGGTTAAAAGCTGATGAGCCCCCAACAGCACGCTATGTAATTTGCTTCCCAGCTGCCCCAAACTCTTAGAGGATAAAGCTGCAGACCAATGTGGCCACACAAAGCACCCAAGGCCTTGCAAGCCAACACTACAAATACCTCTTCTGCCTGTGCTCCTGCCGCTGGGAGCCAAAAAGCAATCATTTCCTGCTGCTCCCTGGTGCAACGGCTCAGAAATTGCTGAGTTCGACCTTACTTATCGCTGGATGTAGTGCAGTTCTGTTTTCTAATCCCCTACATCTGCATTTCGTACAGCCCTTTTCTGAGGCTCTTCAGATTTGCGTTACAGTTTATCACCCTGCTCAGGCAAGATGACGCATCTTCAAACTTTCCACTCGAAAGAAGCGCTGAGGGATGAAACCATTCAAAACCCAAGAAGCTGCCTCAGAAAATGGTCCCCACAGAATATGGACAGCAGGATTGTTTTAAAGTCATAAACTTGATGAGACAAGGGATTATCTGTGCTGCTGGAAAGACTCCTTAGTTTCTGGTATCATAACAAAATATTGAACCATTTGAGAAATTTCCTTCATTTTTCTGAAAGCCTTGAAGATGACAAACTAGTGCAGAGCTCTGAGAGTGGAAAAAAAAAACATTTCTGTTCTCCTACCTTGAGAGCAGAAAAAGGCCTTCCAGCACAGACCTAACAAACGGCCCCTTCTCCTCTACCCCAGCTCTACCCTGTCTATCTCCAACTCAGACAACCCTACAGCAACATAGACCCTACAGGCCCAAACTGAAGTTTCTTCACCAATGCATGCCAGCACTCAGAAAGGGTTTATTGTAGACTCTAGAAGCTCAGATAGATTTCAGAAGTTTTAAAGTTCCTGGATCCAAATGAAAAGAAAAAGTCCACCCTGGCAACTATTTTTGGTGCAAAAGCCCAAGAGGAGCCAGACTCTCTGGAAGCCAGTCAACACACACCCCAAACAGAACAAGATCTAAGGGCAGAGATGATGCTGCTAGCTGACTTCACATGGGGTCGACCTTTACAACCTTCTCCCCCTTGTCAGGCCCTCAGTATCACACCCACCCATGGGTTCCCGGAGACCCCATCACACATGGGAGAGCATTTGCTCGGATTCACCAAGGCTTCAGGGTCTGCCTGGCACACATGCACCAACCCAAACAACAAGGACAAAGGAAGCCTCGCCCCATCTTTCCATCAGGACCGCCCTAACATGCCAGGCCCTATTTTTGTGCCTCACCACTGCTTTTTAGAGAACCTGACCACTTCTGAAACTTGGACACCTCTGCCGAATCTCACTGAAATTTGACATTGGCTTCAGAGCCACTGGGCAGGGAACCTTTCTTCAGGCCACCAGCCTGCAGCCCACTCATCCTCTTTGCCCCCCAGGCTGCCTCTGATCCAAACCAGCTCCCTGAGCACCACCCCTAGCGCCTCACAGTTCAATGGGGGGGGCTCTCCACAGGGGCTTGGGCTGCGTTTCAAAGACAAAGCATTGCCAGAACAGGAAAACCTTGGATAAAAAACAAACAAGCAGCTCTACTGTCTCCATCAGGCCTGCAGGAAGCCGAGGACGCCTCCAAACACACAACTGACAGGGCCCCCCAGCAAGGGCGCTAAGCCGGGAACCACATGGCCTGACAACCCCAAAGAGCACACGCTGCCTCCCACATCAGAGAGGAGCCTCCTCCAAGCCTTGAAGGACTAGTTGTACATGAGGCTGTATTGAATTAGGGCAGAGATACTGTCATGGCTCCCATTAGGAGTGTATACTTGGCCTCCCCTCATGGGCCTGCCCAGCCTGGATGTTAACACACCAGGCTGCTGCTAGTGCTGAAGGCCACTGCACTGTTGGGGCAGTACCTTCAATGGGAAGGTTTGGGCAGGATAGGCTGAAGAATGGAGAGCAAAGCCTTACTCGGTCCAGCAACAGGCAGAGGGACCCAAGGTAATATCCTGGGTCCAACAACCAACCAGTACTGGGAGCAAAACCCAACGCTTTGCTCTACTAGGGGCTGGTCTTGCACAGTCAATGCTACTGGGCCAAACCTCTGCCTCAGCTGAGCTCATGGAAAATGCTGGCTAACCCAGGGGAATATCTGTCAGCCTTTTGTGCTTGGTTTATCATCTGGAGAAGGCAGGACCCTCCACAGTGCAGGCACATGCTACAGCCACTCCAATTCCAGAAGGAAACTTCTGCCACTACATGTGCAACCACTTTTGTGCACTCTGCTCCAGTGATGTTCCCACATTCAAGAAAAAAATGCATTCCCTTTGATTAGATTAAGTTAGCCGTTTTTACTAAGAGTCAAGCTAGACTCTGTGACTACCTTAGAAACCATAAAAGCTGGCTTCCTTGGATCTGAATTTGTCTTAAGATCTAAAGGAGGAAGAAAAAAAAAAGGAGGAACTCTAAGAAGAAAATGCCTTTTTGTCCCCTCCTGGTGATTTCTTGCTGTCACCTGGGTTTGGCGTGCAGACACACAGCACTGCTAGCACCCACGCTGACAGAGAACCCGCTCACACCAGTGGCAGAAAAACAACCAGGGCACTCCCGGCCCCCCAGCCCATGCATCTCCTTCCCTGGGTGGTACAGCACCACCATTTATTACAAACGGTGTCATCAGTGATAACCAAACACGACACCCAGTCACCCCGATTTCACGGGCAGTTCAGTTGCCCTGAAGAAGGGACAGTCATTCCACTGCCTGGGTGAAATACAATCAAATATTTAAATGAACGTTTCTCCTCCAGGTCAGCTGTGCCCTCCTCCTGCCGGCGGCTACCAAGTGGCAAAGCGATCTCCTCGCATTACCGTGACAACCCAAGGATGCGTTACAGCAGCAGCGAAGCTGCTGAATGGCGGAGTTTCGGTACTTGACACGCTACAATAGGATACGTTTGCCTTTTCTCAGAAATGAGAGGCCGACATTGTGAGGCATTTAAAGCCAGACATCCATGTGAGGCCATCACCACACACAGGCTCAAAAAGGCTTTGTCTACCCTTCCAAGAGAAATTTCATAATATGCGAGGGTGAGCAGTCAGCAAAAGACTTGGATCTCTCTACTTATAATCATCTACGGTTTCCTCACAACGGGCCTGAATACATCTTTGATTGGTTATGTACTAGAGGAACTGTCCCCAGCGTGGTGCCAGACATGTGCGGCGCAGGCCTGGGTTGGACTCTTGAGCAGGAAGAAGAACTCAATTCAGCAGCCAGGCTTGAAGAAAAATAATAATAATAATAATAACAACATAAAAATGTGGCAATTATTTCATCCCAAATGGTTTCAAGCTATTACTGGTTCAATAAGGGCTTGCCTGGGAATTAAAGGCTAGAGCACTTGCAGTCCATCCCCCACCCCCCAGCCCAGGCTACGAGCCAATTCCCAGGCTACAGCTCCTTCACCCACAAGGGCATTTCCAACCCTGCCTCCCCACAACAGCCTCCGCTTCTCGCCCCAAAGGGCAGCCCATCCCTCGGGACGCCGGTCTCCTCGAGCATCCCGCATGAGAGAGCGGCCACCTCGGCGGGCAGGACCCCAGCCCCTGGCCCCCCCGGGGGCACGGATCCAGCACTCATCCACCGCACAAGTGGCTTTCCTGTTGTTGTGCGTGAACAAAAGACGAGCGGCACAGTGGGCCCCGAGAAGGGTGCCTTCCCTTTAATGAACATGATTTCAATCCGAGTGAATATTCATAAAATTACCCCGGCTCTAATTTGTATAAAATGACAGCCTGCAAACCAGGGATGATTGAAGAGGACCAAAATCATTTTGTTTGATTACAATCTCCCCTCCCTCCTCCCCCCAACCTTCATTATCTTTTATGTCTATTTAAACTCTGGACACTGCATATTCATCTCAATCCTCCCTCCATCTCTCCTTCTGTTTGTGGGTTGCTGCTTTTTCCCCCCCCCTCCCATCTCTCCTCTTTTCATTGTAATTTTCTTCTTGCTCCTGTTGTGCATTCAGGGATTTGAGGAGGTTTTCTGGGGGTGGGGGTGGACTTCATTTTAAAAAAAAGTGTGTTGTCTGGATAGAAAATTACATTTGCATGCTCGAGGGGCCTGAGGGCTTCTCTGTGGGCTTGGCAAAGATCCTACCTCAGAGGGGGGAGGGAGGTGGAAGATGCTGATTTGATTTCCTCCTCTTCCCACCCCTTCCCCCTTTCCTTTCCATATTATAAATGTCTGCCTGATTTTTCTTTTCTTTTTCTGCATGTGCAAACCACTTGAAGAACAATGGCACAGATTAGAGGCCTTCCTTAGGGCTGTTTATGAATGCAGTTGTGGAGTTCAGCAAAGCAGAAACATTACATACAGTAATTGGACATTTAATTACTAATGAAGCTAGCAACTGAGTATTTTTTTTTTTTCCAAGGGTCTGAAGCAATGTGACAGACCCTCCAACTGCAGGTTTAATTATGGCTGGAGATGGGCTTAATACTCAATCTTACACTCTATTACCCTCTTGAAAGCCCTTCTGCCTTTTATTCATAATTTTTATGCCCCTGTTCCCTCCAAGGAGGGAAACATTGCAACGTTCAGGCCAGTGGACAGGATAATGCTTCTGCTGCTTTTCTCTATTGCTGCAAAACCAAAGCTGCCCCAGCAGCCAGCCTCGGGCAGGCTTCCTAAGGAGCCAGCTCTCCTAGGAGCGAGGAGGGAAGGGACACACTTTGGTAGCTCAGAAGAGTCACAATCGACCCCTCCTTGCAGGATTATTTCCAATTCTGGTCCCACATAGGTTTTTGACATCTCAGACAGCAGGTTTATGTTCCTTCTTTTAACGCCAAATACTCCAACCATTGTCCCGTAACTTAATGAGATTTCATTTCCTCTTACTATTTAGCTTAGGTTTTCTTTTCCTTCTTCCCCCCACCAAGGCACCGTCTTCTCCAAAGCCGAAGGGACAACTGGAAATGAAGGCCTCTGTAGAAGTTTGCGTGCTGCAGAGAATGTGAAGCAGGCTGCAGGCAGCACGAAAGTTTTGTTCCCAGAAACCAAGCCCCCTGGTTTATAACCAGGCACCTATGGGCTGGTTTCAGGAGGGAGAGATGAGCAACTAATGGGTCTGGGGGAGAAAACCAGGCTAGGTCCATTTAGATACTTACAGTCCCAGTACTACCACTGACAGCACATCTCACCCCTATAGTATCTTTGGCAGAGGATGACAACCCCTAGGAGGAAGCAGCGAGAGCTTCTCCCCCTGCTTCTGGCAAGAAGCAGCAGCTTCAGGACTTCCTGAGCTGAAAGTTGCATCTGGGCCATCTGGTTTAATACCACCATCTGACACTGAGATCAGGCTGGAACAGGGCTGATAAGCAAGTTTGGAGCTTTTTGATCTCATTCTGCCTCACTGACTTTCATTCATTGTTGCTCCCATTTCCTCGTTCAGGTGAAAAAAGTGCCAGGCACTCCCACCTCCTTGTGTGGAGTGCTAAGCTCCAGGGAGCAGAACCTCCAGCTTCTGCTGATCAGAAGCCTTCTAATTGATTACAGATGAATGCCACGCAGCAAAATTGTTGGATTTCTAAGAGCACAGAGAGCACTTTTGTAAAATGTCATATGCATATTGGGATTTTTCTTTTCTGGTTTTAATGACAAAGTGCAAATTTGGGAGAGAAACAGCGAGAGAAGGCAGCGTAACAGATGTTAGGAGATGAAAAATGTTCTCAGAGAGTAAGTCATCCATTTCTTCCTCCAGATTTCCCACCATACTCCCCTGCCTCTGTAAAACTGTACACTCTCAAGGTTCACTCACGCTAATGCTCACTTGTGTTACAGAGCGTACGAGCAATGCCTAGATGGATCCAGGCCGGTTTCAAGCAACCCATTCACACAGCTGCTGGTGGGATTCGACTCCTAATTGCTGAGTGTCTAAGCTGGTGGACAAGGCTCCCCTACCCTCAACTATAGGAAAATAACACAAGCTACATACCCCAGAGGACTGGGTTAACGTTGCCTGCAGGCAGCACCGCTCGCTCTCCAGTGACTAACAGAGATCTTTGGAGGACTACACGGAAAAAAATACCTAACTTTTAGACGGCAGACAGCAGGCAAGAGGAATCCCTCTGAAAAAGCATTTGCTTGTGTAATAGATGCAATTTCCCCCTAGGATTTGCCTTCAAAATGTGGGATTCAGCCAGTAAGCATATCAAAAGTTCACTGGCACTGGTTAGAAGCCCTGCTGCTCTGCCTCCGCCTTGGATCCTAGACAATTTGCCCCTGGCTGTTTTCAGAAGCAGATACCACGCTCCTTGGACTAGGAGCGAGAGCCTGCACTGAGCCCCTTTCTAAACTTTGCCCAGTTCCTCAGCTCTGATTAAATTCAGGACCATTCGGATGCCTGTACGCAGCCCAGGAGGGCAGTGGGCCTGCCACCACCTGGCCTCCGTTCACCGAGGGAAAAGCTTTGGCAGCCCCCGTAACTGCAGGAATCGTAAAACTATTTGCAATTAGAGCAATTTGCCTGGCTTGCTAAGAGGGTGCACCCTCTGTCTCACAGCATCTGTGGCTGAGGAATTGCTCCACCATGTTTGGGCTCCCCTCTGCTCTCTCAAGCTTTCATTCCATGGGAGGCCCATTTCTTCTGCCGTCCTCACGCACGGAAGCGACCAAACAAGAACTATGTCGATGGCCTCTGAGATGATTCCCAGGCTACCATTCACACACTGTGAGATGCAGCTGATGGGCTCAGCCACTGTTTTAATGAGATAAGTCTTTTCAAATCAGCTCAGAACAACAGCAAACCAACACAAAGTGGGGCAGCTTGGGACACAGGAAGGACCCTTTCAGAAAGGACAAGCAGTGTCTACATGCCTACGTGGACAAACCGCACCTCCGCCCAGGTTACACCTCCAGGAGCTGGGTGCAGGCAGGCAGAGATCTTCTGACCTCTGCTCTGCCCTCACCTCCTGCCAGCTACATCAGCACGTGGCGGCCACCTCACATTTCAAAGGGACGCCAAATATTATCCAAGGCCAGCTCTGGGAGCAGCTCAAGCACCAGCTCACCGGCAGCTGGGCCTGCCCTCGGGGAGCCAACAATTGCTAGTTGAGTGCTACAGAGATGCTTGTGGCCAGACTCATCTGCCTTTCTATGTGCCAAAAACCATGACCCATTGACTCATCCCAGCACTTCCACCTCCTCAGAAACCTCCTGGCACCAAAAACATCTCCTCATGGTCACCGAGACCCGAACCTCCCTATAACTATCACTGCCTTCAACCAGCACAGCCCCGCACAGTCCCCTCCGTAAGAAATCATATTTTGCCCAAGCGATTCACAACTGCTGCTGTCCATCTGAGAGCCCTCAGATGGGGCCTGCTTTTGAGAAAAGGCTGCGTGCCCCCCTGCTGAGGTCTGGGCCCCTTCAAGATGTCGCAAGTCAGACACTCAACATTTAATTGCCTTTGAAGACCAAAGAGCCCCTCACCATTCTCCTCCCATGTGTTTTATCTTCTGCACAAGTCAGCTGCTGAGTTTGCAGGAGAAAGATCAAATAACAACAAAAAAGTTTTAAGTTGCACACTCGCTGCCATTAATCATATTTGCGACATCCTTCCTTGATGCCTTAAAAATGCTTATTTACAGACTGCGGCCAGCCTGCTGCCTACAAACAGAGGTACAGTGCCCATCAGGGAAACTATTTCTACATAAAGAACATGCCAACAGGTATGAGGAACTTCAAGCCACTTCAAAGAGGACACATCTGCCCAATAGTTGTCTCTTTTTCAGCTGCCCCATGGTCCAAAGAATCCGTCAACTTCCCAGACAATGCCACATGCCTATATAGGGATGTTCCAAACATCCACCAGACCCCACATGCAGATGGAGCGATGCCGGGCTGGCCGGCATGCATCAAAACCTGTTCAAAAAAAGAGCAGACACCACAAAAGAGTCCTTAAGTGAACAAACCTGCTGGCCAGCACAGCCCCACAGCTCATTGCACCTCATTACATCCAGAGGACAGAAGAAAAGCAGAGCTTGGAAACCCATGCCAAGGGCACCTGCTCTCCAGCAAACCGCAAGCACACACACCATGGTGTTGCTCAACATGAGTGGGCTGGAGGCAGCAGGACCCTTCCTGTCCAGTCCTTGCAGACTGCCAGGTCTGCAGGCGGGACAGTTGTAAGCAACCCCTGGACCCCCCAGAAGCCATCTCCTGAGGAGCATCACGGGCAGCATCCCACACCAAACCGCCCTGATGGCCTCTCCCCGGTAGGGCAGAGAGTTCTCCCTTCAAACACCAGTGAAACCCAGTTGGAGACATCTGCTGCTCGCCAAGAGCCGGCTGTCATGACGGAAGAGCCTGAAACTCTGAAGCTGGACTCTCTTTCAACATCTCTAACTTGCTACAGCTGCTCACTTCAACTGCTAAAAGCCAGAGTAAGCTGATTTGCAAAGAGCCTGTATATGTAAACTGCACCTTTTCTCCAACATAAATAGTACAATCCTGGTTTATAATTTCAGCAGCTTGATGTTTTCTTGGCCAAGAGCAGGCCAAAGGAACTGGAGATGGAAACAGCTTCACAAGGCCTGGCCAGCCCCACAATATGATCTGAAAAGGTCCCAAAGGGAGGAGGCTCTCAGCCACATGACCACGCAGCAAAACAAGTGCCCCTTCACTGCAGCTCCAACACACACAAAAACCACTTAAGTGTCACAGATATCCTAAATCTAGCTCTCCTCCTGGTCAGACCAGGTCTTGAGGTCCATATTTTTAAGATGAAACGCTCTCCTTCCTTTTTTAACACCTGGGAAAAACAAACAGCACGTTGGTGTGGAGGGCCTACAGCCTCTGCTGCCACCATCCTAGTGCCTCTTCATCTCCTGCCAGCCCCAAGCAGCCAGGACAGCCTGGTCAGCGCTGGTGCTGGCCTCACCTGGACGAAGCTCAAGGAGATGCACACTCCAAGCACAGATGTGATTTACACAGAAAAAACTGCATCTCCTGAAGGACGCAGGCATCTGCCCACACAACGAACAGTGAGGCTCTGCCATGCTGTTTGCAGGCTGTATGTGAAGCAGCCTTCCAATCCACATACTCTGGGTGCCCTACTAAAGCGATACTTTTTCTTTGTTCCCTGGTGCAGAAAGCATCCTTTGAGCTAGCTAGATTTCAAAGCTCTCCACTCCTCACTGCAGCCAGAGATAAATGCATTATGATGCAAGGAATTAATAACTTAAGACAACAATTCTGAATTTAATAGAAAATGTTCCTCCCACCTCTCGCTCTGAAGAGGAGGACGGCTGTTAAACCTGTGCAAAACTTGCATTAATTCACCAACTGTTTCCATGGCAGAAACTGGTGATGCAGTGAAGTCAGTGACTTCATTTCCTGAGGACATCAGATCTTGCTTCACATCAAAAGTGTTTTTGTTTTATTTTACGGTCCACAAAGGGATGCTGAGTTTTAAGCTTCTGTGGCAATCTCTGGGAAGGCACGTACCTGAGTGGGAACCAGAAGACCAGACCCTTTCTGGATCTGCAGCTTAGTCTTTCACCCCAGCATCAGTACCTAGTGTGATTTACTGTGGGAGACGGCAAGACAGAAGTAGCTTGACAGGAAAATCACCTCCTTGCTCTCCTCAATGCTCTTCAGAAAAAAATACGATGCCCATATCAGCTGCTTTCATAATGAAAGCAAGGAGATGCTAACGCAGCTCAGGGAGGAGATGGGCAGAAGTCTCCAAAGAGAAACCTGCCATACATGCACAATGCCCACCAGCAAGAGGCAGAGAAATGACAGACATTAAACACAACCCAGAAATCCACAGCTTTAATTCCAGGGCAAACGGCGATGAGATGGAGTAGCCATTTTACACACCTGAGCTATCTTCAGCAGCCTGCTGACACTCACTTCCCTTCTCTCCCAACCATGCAATTTATTTTCATAGTTAATTACAAAGACAGACTGATATCGACCTGCAGAAATCAGGCAGCACCTTAGCTATTTTTGGAACAAAAAGCACAGAACAGAAAGTGATCTCCTTTGATGGGTACAGAAGATACCCAAAATAAATGATCTTATATGCCTCTCCATAATTTCTTTCCCTTTTGTTTTCATTTAGCATCTTTGATCGTTTTAAAACAAGACCCACTCTCATGAATTCTCTCCTAATTAAACATTCTAATTAAAATGCATCACACTCCATAAATTCACTCTGGTTTTGAAAGCTGACTTTTAATCTGGAGGGCAAATAACTCCTATCTCAAAGTTAAAAGAAAAAAAACACATCCATCTGAGTCACCAATTTTTAAAAAAATAAATAAAAATCTACCCCAAGACCTAGGGTGTAAATAGGAACATTCGCCTTCACTTACACTGAAGAGATGACACTGGAAGGCAACATCAGCTCTTCCCAAGTCTGTACATCATCTGGCATAATGGTAGGGTCTATCCTAATACAAATATTTACTCCGATTTCTACTCATGTAAATACCCAGAAGGCAAGGTGATGTTTCCAGATCACTACGATCAACTTAACCAGCGTCCTATCTGCCCTGCCTAGCACTTCTCTAGTCCCGCAACGTAAATCCTCATGCACACATAAAATTCAGTTATCTAGTTGAAGATCAAGCAGATGGCACAAAATATTTCTTCAGTAGATCCGTAGTTTCAAAAAAATTCCACCCCAAGGTGAAAAGTACAAGCTCCAAAGGCAAGAAAGTCCTCACGGCTGCCGAACACGAGCATGCCTGCTATTGGGATTGAATGTCCCATCTCCTCCCCCAAGAGAGAAGAAAGGATGAGTTCAGCACTATCTACTTTCCACACTGGTCATTGACCAGGAAGCCTTACCCAAGGTGTGGGATTCTAGACAGATGCTAAGCATCAAACCTGCAAATTTAAGACCAAATCTTCCAGATGTACGAAATGCTCAGACTGGTACCACCTCCTTTCTGCAGAAGCAAAAGGCCTCCCAGGTACAAAAATGACTTCGAGGTGTTTCATCTGGGAGAAGTTCTTCTACTGCTGATGCCATAAGGATGCTGCACTGTGCACCTTCTTGTGCTGCATGCTGCAGAGCCCTGCTGGCACATCAGCCTAGGTGTCCTACCCCAAAATAAGCTCCTGCATGGTTTAAGATGCACCAGGAGCAGTGGGGTGGCCTGAGACCAGCACCTCACCAGAAGGCACCGGGTCACATACAGACAAGTGGAAGAAGAGCCTTTCCCTTGGTTACTCTGTGAAAACATTTCCCTCATTTGCCGTTAAGGTATGTGCTTTCCCTTAGTTTCCTGGACAGAAAAGGGATTAAACAGGCCAGCTTCTGACTTGAGAGCAGACTTGTGCACGTTTGACGAAATCCTGACGCGCGAAACTGTGTGGAGCCGTCAAGTGGGATTCTTCCCTGTTTGCCAGTAAACACCAACATATTCTGCAGGAAATTTAGCATCACACACACAGGAAAAGCCTCTCCCTCCACTAGTTTTTCATTTCAGCATCTAAATTGGCTTGAGGACTTGTCCTCACGGGGACCAAGTCACTAGGAAAGAAGGCATTAGCTGAGCATTACGACACACGATCTACATCTCTGCAGAACAGCATGCTTTCTCATAGCCTGAAATAGCTCAGAAATTGATTTTGTATGGATGGGCTTTAGAAAAAAGATGATTTATCTGCATCCAAGACTGGCACATTTCATCCCAAAAAAGTGTTTCTTTCCCCTCAGAACATTATGGTCACATAACCTAAACATTATGAAGAGCACTGATGGTAAGGTAAGTAGTCAGTGGCAAACAAGCCCCAGTAATTTCTGCTTCCTAATAAAAAAGCTGCTGTGAATTTTATACCAATTCAATGCTTCACCAGCAGATGAAAATGGGTTTTGAGGGGAAAAAGCCTTACTTTAATCACAGATCTTCAAGATGACAGCTACATTGCAAAAATGAAACACATTCATGAAGCCCCACAGGAAAGATCAATGGTTTTAGGTTTCAGGGAGATTAGACTTTATATTTTTTAAGTTCTCCAATATGAATTTGGTTTAGACAGAGAAAAAAGTGGGGGAGAAGTGTAATCTATAACACTTGTTCTTTCTGAGTTTGAAAGTCATTTATTATTTTGGAGACACTTCTGCAGCACAATTCCCAAGCGACCAAGAATGTGATTTTTACAGCAGAAGTAACCATTACAAGCAGAAAGCCAAGCTCCTGGCATCCTGACGAGAAATGGAACAACCTGATACTGGCATGCTTGGAAACCAGGAGCTGATATCTTCCACTTCAACC
Source organism: Anser brachyrhynchus (assembly GCF_964034855.1). NCBI lineage: Eukaryota > Metazoa > Chordata > Aves > Anseriformes > Anatidae > Anser > Anser brachyrhynchus. The sequence continues at coordinate 10,298,216 of NC_137702.1, read as the reverse complement.
CCACTACAGGCTTTGCCACCAGCAAGTGGCCACTGCAAGCCCCAGCCTGACCCACTGAGGCACTCTGTGATCCACCCCGGAGAATTCAGCTCCCCACAACATGCAGCCCTTCATCCCTGCTGGAGATCTGGGGAGGCAACGTGCCACTGACTGATCCCTCCTCCTAGTCATCAGGTAATTTTGGGTGCATAGTCCTGCTACAAGTAGGTTGAGGTTCCCCAGTAGCTCTGAGATCTTACATCCAGATATTCACTGCAGCTGGAGGCTCATCCCATGTGCTTGTCCATCTTGAAGAACGTATTGGCCCAGGGAGCCACAATTCAGCTAAAGCACAACAATTTCAGAAGAAAAGCCTTGCTTGCATTTCACATGTGCTGAATACCTTCGTCCTCTGTGCATCTTCTGGCTACACTGCCCATGTTCTTCCAATTCTGCAAATCCCAAAGGCGGTAAGCAACAAAACAGAGACATGCCCTATACTAATCAGCTTGATCCAACACTATGAGAAGCTCAGGAGATGAGAGCACAACACCAACACTCTTCTATTCACAGAACTCTACACATTTTCTCAGTAGAAATGCAACCCCACAACATGAACATCAACTTCCTGACAATGGGAAGAGTTTTCTTAGCATGACTACTTTTGACAATGCTTTTGGGTAATCCTCTCATCGTCTCTAGGCCCTCAGACCACAGCCTGAAACCCAGTGGGCCAGGAGAAGAGACACAAGGATGCTGAAGGTGGAAAAGGAAGGAGGAGGGGAAGAGAAATATGAATTTGAAAGAAGATGAAACGTAACTACAAAAATGCACATGATGAAGAAAGCATACCAATTCCCTGACACATGAACATCAGCAAAATGTGTTTGGATTCCTCTGATATCTCCTGCCACTCCATGGCTGAGAGGCCAAGCTAAAAGGTACAGCAGAAGGCTGATGTTGGAGGCATTTGCAACTTCTTGCCTTACAATATTCCTGCTGGGTGCAGGTTTTGTTTAAGTTAACGTGTCACAGCAGGGATGCACAATTATAGGCGAGATCTCAAAAATAGCAGGAGACTAATACTTCATTTAGCAATTGTATATGCTCTCTTTCTTTATCCAATGGCACAGAACCTAATTCCACAGTGAAACCCATTAATTACGGATTGCAGGGAGTGGGCTGCACCCTCATCCCATCTACCCACTGGATGGGGAAGAAAGCAGCTCGGACACAAGACACGGAGGCAATGCTCTGTCAGTGCGAATAAATTAATCCCAACAGCACAAACATCCAAATGCCAGAGGGCAGAGTCCACCCCCACACACATACACACTCTTTGGTTGCTGCAATTAATAATACACATCTGAACTTCAAATGAGTATTAAATCAGAAAGGAAACTGGTTTCTACAGCACTCCAAGTCCTGATAAGCCCCATTAATTTCAGCACAGCGCCCTCCTGGAGCTGCAGGGGACAGAGCTCCACCGTGCCCAGCAATTCATCCTTCACAACGCTGCTTGCAGGAGATTCACATGAGCAAACAGGCAAACGCTAAGGAAAGCAAGTGGCCAGGTTCTCGTGTTCCCTGAATCTCCCGACATGCCAGGCAAGCAGGGACAGCATCAAAACAGATCTTCTTGCAACACGAGGTCATGACTTCAAGAGAGAGGCACAGCAGGGAGCCCAAAGACTGATGCCAAAAGGCAGGGAGGCAGAAGGAGAAACATTCACAGAGCATTCCCAAACGGACTGAGCTATTCAAAAATATCCAGAAGGAAGGGGGGAGAGAGAGAGAGAGAGAGAGAACCCTTAAGAAATGCAATCTGGAAAAGCAGAGGACAGTTCTCTGCAGACTGAGTGTTCCTCTCCCCTTCCCTTCCCGAGCTGTAAGTGGGGCACAGCACACTGTCCTCTACCTGAGTGCTGTAGCAGCAAGAAAAGGAGCAGGGACCTGCACCAGCCACCAACAGGCAGCTCACAGGCAGCTCTCCCAGGGAAATAAGCTCCAGGTTACCTCCCTGAGTACAGGGAGGACTTCTCCTAGCAGACAAAAATGGAGAAGAGCTTATTTATTTCAGCTGCTGTGAAACGTCTGGATGCCAAAGCTGTTTGGAGAAAGGCTGCATCTCAGCTAGCTAGTCTGTTACTCAGTTAGCAAGGGTGAAACATCAGCTCTGCTTGGCCTTGTAATAGTTTGCTGCCCAGGCATCATCTAATTGTCACTCCAGTTTATGAGCTGAAGATTTGTGTTAAGATAACAGTGGATGAATTTTTGGCAGCGAGTTCTGAGCAGAAGGAGGCCCAGACCTAAAAGAAAACCAATTCAATTCACCGCCCCTGTCTGAAGTGCCCTCCTGCCCACTGGCAGCAGTGGGTCTAGAGAAATGAGACGGCGCAGCAAGGACAGGTCCAAACCCTAAAGATCAAAAGCCTGCCCACTTTGAAATAAATGCATTTGTTTAAAGTGCCAGACAGACCTCACATACCAATCCCCTGCCAAAGGAATAAAATCTATTTGAGGGCATTGTTTGACTCACCCTGGGGCCAACACAACAGCGAAGAGTGCCCTCTTCCTACAGGAAGGAGACTTCTTACCCAGCCTAGAAGCATCCTTACCACACCCCAAGCCACTGACTCCAGCTGCAGACCACAGGGAAAGATAACTAAACGGAGCTGAAATGGGTCCCTGAACCCTCATGGGCTGTTCAGGTGGAGAAGGCCTTCCAAGACTAACCACCTTGAGCCACCTCAGCTGGGATTCATCTTGTCCTACTCAGGCTCAAACAACAAACACCAGTGCCCTAGCTGCTCCTCTGCCCTCCCTTTCCAGTCACAGCACCTCAGTGTGCCCACCTCCTTCCTCAGCACAGGGAACCCAGACAGGGACAGGCCTCCAGGCCTCCACACCTGGGGCCCACCATGGACACAATCATCCCCATGCGCCCCCACCCATTCCCACCCTGCTGCCAAGCTTCCCCAGACCAGGACATTTTGGGGCTCCCCCAGCTCATCATCACCCCACAGACCAGCAAAAGGGCACGGCTTGCAGCTCCTTAACCCCATGAAAACACTGAGCTGTTGCACAGGGTAAGGTTGCAACCAAGAGAAACTTCTGCTTCCACCGCATTTGGAAACAGCAAAGGCATCAGAGTTCAAATTTAGAAATCAAGCAAATCGGACTACTGAATATGTGTTTTAGCTCAAATTAGACTAAAAAAAATGACTGTACAGTGTCCTAGCACCCCCACTCCATCCCAAACTTAGCAGGCTTTTTTTTTTTTTTTTTAACGCTACGAATTCCAAAGGCAGCTAATTAGCCAAGACTCAGCAAACTCAGGTTAAAAAAAGAAGCTGCCTCGGCTCCGTCAGGGAGGCAGATGGCAGCGGCGCGTTTCAGACGCGCGGCGGGCTGCATCAGCAGTTTCTCCAGCCCGTGGTGTCTGAACGCGGGAGGACTGCAGATGGGAGGCCGCGCGGCCGGCCGGCTGCCAGCGGGCCACCAACAGGTGACTCGCTGGCGTGGAGAAGCCTTGCCCAGCTCAAGCCACGCGGCCTGGAGAGGCACCTGATCGATTTATTGACTTACTGGGTGTTTTCGCCCACCGTGGGCTGGCCCTTGCACCGTGGTCCTGGTCTCACATGGAGAAATAAGTGTGTTGTGACTACTGCAGCCATAGCCTCGGTGTTTCTCGTGGTGTTAAGAGCTCCTTGCTTCTCCCACCTTCAGGATCCCCCAGGGGGATGCAGGGAAGAGATAGGGCTACTGCCACCGATGGCGGAGTGAACACGTGTAACGGGAAAACCTACGCTAGATACAAAAAGCAGCGAGATGAGCGCTTAGGCAGCCCAGCTGACTCTTCAGAATAATCCCTTAGCCAGCAGGAACCCAGCCAGGTAGATACAATTTAATTAAAATGACGTCAGCTCGCTATGCAGGAGTCGGAGGTCCCTCTGGACGCGGTGCCCAGTGGCTCAGATGTGAGTAGAGACTGGGAAAGGTCAAACTTGCTTGGACTCCATCCATACTCCTGCTTCTCTCTCCTCTTGGGTTTAAGCAGGTGCTCGCTTCAGGCACTCTCACGTGTGCTCTTCCCAGTGCCCTGAGTTCCTGCTAACATCCCAAGCCATCAGGATACATAGGGAGCAGCACGTCCTGTCCCTCTGGGTCCTGTCCCACTCCTGCAGGACCTCCATGCATGCCTCAGCTGAGAAGGAACAGTGAGGGCACAGCACCTACAAGGAGTGGTACTGCACTGCTCTCTGCATGACGGGAACGTTTTACACACACTGGGAATCCCAGCAAAACAGAGCTAAAAACCTTAAAAGCAGCTTAATGGCAGCCTTATAACTTCATGTTTGCAGGAACAGGAGCATGTTCAGGGGCACCAAGTCCTAAGCCAGAAGAGGCAAAACCTAAGATACAGCAAACCGATCACTCACAGGCATTTCCCAAAGCATGACGTGGCTTGAGCCAAGAAAAGGCTTTCTCTGCAGTCTCTCGTACCTCATGACCTTCTCACTAGTTTCCCAGCCAGACAGGTGCAATAAAATGTTTCTAACCTGCAGGAATGTAAATGTGGATGCCACGTGAAGCCGCTGGATGTATTCAGGAGTTCAGTGCTAGTGAAAAGGCACAAAACGCAGCAGCTTCAAAGACACAGGACACAACACAACCCCCCAAAAAACACACCTCCTCCGAGAGGGGGACAACTTCCAGCTGAGAGCAGGAGGGCACCCTCGGGTCCTGCCTTTGCCCGTGGGCAGGGTCTGGACTCCTCACCTGTGAGCTTCAGTAAGGTCCAAAGGATAATATAGGATCGGCTGCCCTGTAATCAGTATTAAAGCCTCTTCAAAACATCCAGCCCGTGCTCAGGGACTGATCGATAGCAATCAATTCTTGCACATCAGCGGATTTTGCAAGTGCCTAGCACGGTCCTGAATGAGGCCATTAGCACCTACAATCTCAAACTAATAGCCTGTAATGATGGGATTTTACCTATGTTAATAGCAGGCTGGATGATAAACAGCAATTTCACTATCAACATTCATTGGGGTGAGCGGACCTTAATCCTGTCGTGGCAGAGATGACAAGGCAAAGGCAATGCTGGCACACTGGGACACGGGAGATTTAGAGGGATGGTGAAGGAGCAGGTTCCTGAAGAACCCAAGTGAAAGAAATAAGAAGAGGCCAGGAAAGATTTATCGTACAAAAGCAGTGACTCTAACATGGGCAGCCTGCTCTGCCCTGCCCAGGGGAGCATCCGACACAAGAGGGCTACAAGAGCACAACATACTGACCTACTAAGGAAGCACTTCTCTCCCCAAACCCATCCATCACAGGCATCAGGCAGCCCCGCAGGTCCACTCCCAAGGCCAGGCACCCTGCAAGAGTTAACCTGGTGCCAGATCCAGCTCCTGCCTCCCGGGCTTAATACGCCCAGAGCTGTAGCAAGGGTGTTAAACTCCTACACTTTCAGTTCAAAGGCAGCTTTGCAGAGCTGAGCAGTCTTAAAATGCACAGCTTTTCCGAAGCGTGACCTTTTCACAAGGTTTCCAATTCAGTCAAGATTTGTTTCCTCCCTCTTCAAGCACAGAACTAATGGTAGTCATGAAACACCTCCTCCACCAGCAGCATGCTGGCAGGCCAGGCTCCCCGCCAGGCTGGAAATGCCACGACCGGTTCCCTTTGGTGATCACAGTGGTGTTTCTGCAAAGGCTGGAGGGCACACAAAGTCACCTTGCCACCATCAGACAACCAAGCTGGCACTGCTGGCCCAAGCCTCCCATCCCTTGGCATGCCACAGGACCAGCACTGTCCCCTTACCACTCCACCACCCGTGGCAGAGATGCCTGGTGCTGTCAGAAACCTGCTAAAATCCCTAATTGCCCTCCCCAGCAAAGCCCCTGCCTGGCTTGGTGGCACTGGCAGTAGGTCAGATTGATGGTTGGACTTAATCTTGAAGGTATTTTCCAAAATAAACGATTCTATGATTCTAATGATTGGCTCTCTCCTGCTGATATAAGCCTGGGAGACCTTCGCAGCTCCTCTCAGGGGTCACATCCGCAGGTTTCATTGGTTGGCTTTCCTTCGTCTTGCTTGCTCTCCGGGAGAAAGAGGAGGAAGAGGAGCATTTTAAGGTATCGGCACCAATAAATCTTACAGCACACCCATGAGGAGACACCCTCCTGCCCCAGGGCAAGCGAAACCCTCTCTCACACCCTGCCCGTCCCATCCTCTATCCTCCCCTGCTCACAGTGCCTGGAAGCCACTTCCCTGCAGGAATGGAAGGTCTCCAGGGCAGAGACCTGTTGTCACACATCTGGAAGTGCCATCACATGCTACCTAGCTACACATAAAGCACAAAACAATTTCACCACAGTCTTTCAGACAACTCCCTTTCACGCTTCATTTATTTCCTCGCACACGAGCTCAAAGTTTCCTAGCTTTTTGCCCCTCTCCCCCCATACACTACAGGAATGGGGGCACACACTGCTGTGCCCCCAAAGCTTTGCTGCGGCTACGACAGAAGCAGGTGCCTGGTCCCAAGCGGCTCCCTTCTCCCAGGGCTCCCCAGTCATCACCACAACAGCAAACTGCATGAAGGGAGGGACGCAGACCATAGAGGCACCCACACAGTCCCTATAGCTCGGGGGACTTCTGTTAACCTGAAATACCCGGGATTAGCCACCGGAGCAGGCAGGTCTCACGCTCGCTAGGGCGGCAGTCGAGTGCTATAGGAACTGGTTTAAGATCCAGGACCTGAGTAAAAGCCCAGCACGATGACGCTGCTGAGAGTCACCAGCACGGACGTGCCAGATATTTCTGGGCTCACTGACGGGACACACCACGATTTCCAAATCCTACGAATTACCAAGGCGCTGTCGTTGACACAGCCGATGTTTGCAAGGAACACAGCATTTTCACATTGGCGAGGCTTCTCCAAACACAGGGCACAACATCACACGAAGTTTAGAGCCTGGGTTACAAACTTCCCAGAAAAACTCTGGGCCAAACAAGGGGGAACTCCAGCCTTACGTGCGGTTCCCAAACAGAGCGTCAGCCAACCTGCCTTCAGGCATTTTCTCTACCCATTGCGTATTTACTGCATGGGTTTGTTTGGATGTGTTCTGCTCACGACTTGCTCCTTGGAGCAACTCCAAATCTGCCTCCCTCTTAAGTTTTGCTACAATATAGTCATTCAAACTGATTGCAAACATCAGAAGCTATGTTTGATTTCTTTATGCACACTAATTCTAGACTGGGTGACCAAACTATTTTCATAGTTGTGTCAGCACTGTCTAGACAAACCATTAAAAACAGGATGCAACAATCATCAGAAATGCAACGTCAGGTTCATGCCCAGAGACATTCTCCATGGGGGAAAAAAGAAAAAGGCCAAATCCATCATTACACGGCCCATTCACGCTGTTTGGCCAGAGCTGGCTCGGCTGCCACTTTTTTGTTCAAGAGGACTTTACTGAAGCTCACCAGAAAAACATATATTTAACTGCAATTTTAAAAAAAACATGCTGACATCAACAAGCTCAGAGAACAGCAGGAACTTTTGAAGGGTTTGTCCAAATGTCATGAGCCTGCTCTCCATGCTGCCAGATATCCACACCTTGCTACCAGCACAACCCTCGACGGGAGAGCAAGCAACTGCATCACATCACTATGCCCACTGTGCCACGAGTCCCAGCACCAGCTCCAGGTCTGGGCTGCCCCAGGCACTCACCCTCATAGCCTCTGGTGGGCTCCCATCGCCACCACCACCACCACCCAAAATCTGGGCACCCCCGGAGAGCTGCTTCCCAGCACCGCGCATCGGAAACGCGGCTTCTCGTTTCTTGCCACTTCTCGGCATGGAGCTCTTCCAAAACCCCGAGAGCACCAGTCATAATCTTGGCAGAAAGGGACGCGCGTATAAAAATCAGTGCTCTGTCAAAACAGGGAAATAATGCGGGAGCTGATCTGTGCACATTAATCCGCTGCAGTCAATGAGGAGACAATTTCCCTGGAGAAAGTCATACATTAAAAGGAAAAAGAAAAAAAAAAGGAAAGGAAAGGAAAGGGGAAAAAAAAGATTAATGTGACTTTGAAATATCGCAAGCACCGTTTATCTTCCTCCTGCCACCACAGGTTTTTGTTCTTGTTTTTTTTTTTTTTTAAATACAAAGAGAGCCTTAAAATTCACTGTGAACACAGCCCGTCTGCCTCAGATGTGCAAACATAGGTGCCTTACAGTAGAGCAAAACTACAAATATAGTAACGCTTGCTCTCTCAGTACCCAACCTTAACATTTTTAATTAATTTAATAAAAAAACATAACTGCTTTTCACTGGCATGGCCTTCTAATTATACTCAGAGTAGATGCGTGCTCCTCGGAGCTCCTGGTAGCAATGTATTCACCCACAAAGTTCAGGCCTTGGTACTTCTGTGTCAGCATCGAAGCAGAATACTGCTCCCCCATATATATTTAACAACCGACACAGAGCCCAGGCACTGACCAGGCATTCAAATATGCATTCCCTTTCTAGGGTAGGACTAGAAAAATTTGCCAGTTAAAAGGAAAAGAAACAGTTCAATCTGTGTAACACAAAGAAGACATGCTTAAAACTGAGGTGAATTGCATGAACTCAGCCTTTGGCAATTCTGAAACAAATGAGTTCACCATAGCATTTATATTCCCATTTTCGTTTTACACGTATCCCATAGATCATAAATATACATTAATAACTGTAACACTCAAAGTTTACATTCAGCTGTAACATTTAGGATCAATACTCTTCAAATGACCTTTAACAGTAATGAGCTACCATAACACTGTCTTGAGGACTTTAAATTTTTATTAGAAATACTTTATTACAAATGTTCAAACCTGTCTCCATGCACTTTCACACCCATACAAATACACTCCCACTATTATAATTTTCCTTAACAAAATACAAGGCCTTTCACAGTTTTTGAAAAACATGCAGTATGAAGGTTTTAGATATTCCATATTTTCAGATGTTGGTGCTTTGTTGTTGTCTTTTTTTTTTTTTTAAATCAAAACCCATGAACCAGGGGTTGAAAAAATCATCTGCTTTTCAAAGTGATAAATAGAAATTGTTCCCACGTGGCTTGAACAGGATGGGACCAGGCTCCTGATCACCATAAGCCCTTAACATGGGAGGGGGGAGACACGCTGGCATCCCAGAGACGTTGCAGTCATCATCCTTTTAAGAACTTGCCTTCAGTGAATACTGACACCAGGCTGTCACAAGGGCCCCACCCAAAGGCAGGCTGCGCCCCAGTCTCCCAAACCCCTCATTTGGGGTCCCGTGGTGGCAGCCCCCTGCCGTAGCCCCCATTTCTCCATCAGCTGCCACAGCAGCTCATTAGGGCCCAGGTAGGAGAGGCAGCGTCTCTACGGGCTCGTCGAGGGCTGATCCGCAGCGGGCAATTCCCACTGCTTAATGACCTGAGACCGTCCGAGTCGGCAGCAAATGGGAAAGGGAATCTTCTCATTTGTTACCCATCCCCACGTCCTGATAAAAAGAATGATTACACTTTTAAGTTCGAACAATTCCCTGCAGTTGTAGCCATGTCATATCTAGATTGTCTAATTTACATGCATATTCATAATCCCTGTGTATTTAATTAAATTCTTCAATCCCTGGAGTGTCTTTCCTAAACAATAGTAATTTATCTTGCACAGATAAGGGTGCCCTCGATTTATTCCACTCTGTAGCTAACAGCATTTCCTTCTGATCAAGGGTAGGAAGCAAAACTCGTACAGAGGGAATCTTTAAATATATTTAAATTGCAAGATTAGCCTGCTTTTCTTTCTTTTTCTCTCACCCCAAGTTACCCTTTTAAATGATAAATAAATTCTCCTGAGTTCCGAGGAAAACCTTTCACCCAATGTCCTGATAACAGCTGCATGCCCCAAAAGCAAGAACGCATTTATCCAGCATGGTCCACAGGACCTCAGCACACACCTTTCACCGCAGGCTGTAAACTCGTCCATCACAGCCCATAGCAAATGAATCCTACAGTAAAATGTCACAGGAGCAGTTCCAGGAGGACCAAGCCCTTCATCTTGCCAGCAAACATCCCAAGGCCCTACAATAGGGATGCTGGCCCTTGTGGGGCCGTTACTTGACCGATGGCTTCGGTCATCGCAGAGACAGAAAAGGCACCAAAGAGACGCCTCCTTCTCCAGAACATTAACCCCATTCATATATTAGCACAGGGAATTTAACTCTGACTGCAATTAGAAAAGTGTTAAAATATTTAGCAAAGTCAAACTGCTGAGAACGTCATGATGAGGAAGGGGAAAAGAAAAAAAAATCTGACTATTATTATTATTACACGGCTCTCCCAGACCTCATCCGCAGTTGCAGGACAGCACTGATGCCGGGGGGAGAAGTACTGGTTTCCTCAAAAGCCCAAGGCCACCAGAGCCCAGCTCTGCTCCACCACCGCATCGCAGCCGTGGCCTAACAACTGCAGCCCTGCACAGCTGCTTCTGGCTGACTCAACGAAGAGTCACCATCCTTTAAATCGGGTTGCTTTTCCCCCTAGTGCGACAACCCTTTCCCAGAAGTAACGGGCAAGCCACGCTGCCCCACAAAAGCTGGGCTCGGCACGCTCCCACAGCGAGCGTCACATCCGAAGGTGCTGTCCTCCACCGGTAACGCTGAGCCTGCCCACTGACACAGCCTGCAGCTGCCAAATCCTCTTCCCCAGGAATTTGTAGCTGGATTCAGACATTCCCAGCCTGTTACTTATTCTAATGCTTTCAGCTCTCTGGAGTACAGGGACATCCTGTCTTAAACCTGCCGAGGCTCATGCCAAGAAGACATCTGCTCGGAAGGCAGCCTCCGGCCAGGAGGGCTGCATTCCCGTCCCTGCAAGAGCCCAAACATGCCCTTGCACCCACAAAGCTCAGCCAGCTCTCCGCAGGGCCAGCAGCAAGGAAAGCCACCCAGGCAAACCACAGTTCCCGTTCCCACTTCAGAAGCCCTGCAGGGTTTTTAGACCTTGGAAACATTTCTTCCTACTCAGGGCATTTTTAGGTTAATGGTTCATCAAACCTCACAGTCCAGGAAGCCTCAGAGTGGCTGACCAGTGTGTGGGTGTGGGGACGGGTGGGGAGAAAAAAAAAACCTCAGACATCGGCGCTTCCCACAGGACTTGAACCACAGGCTCTGTGCTAAGCCAGGAGCCACCAGAAATGAGCCAAAAACCAGGCAGACGGGCAGCGCCGAGAGGGAAAAACCTCACTACTGCTTTGTGTCTCTTCCAGATACGGTGAGCACAGACAGCAAACGATCACTCAGCGAAAGCATCGGTCTCATTTTCAGGATGTTCTCCAAAAGGCAGCATTTCCATGTGAGAAGCAGCCATGCCGGCTAAGCCCTTCTGCAAATACTCACGGGTGCCAAGCTGTACCAGCAGCGATGGGAGACGACAGTGACGCCTGCAGAGGGAACAAGCGACATTTGACCTCTCCATTTGCCCAGGTCCTTCTTTCCTAAGCTTTATTTTAAAGTGCATTATTCAAGTGCAAAAGCATTGGTCGTTTTGGGGAGAGCCCTCCAAACCCAGCTCACCTTACTTGTATGTTATTCCCACTCCTCCCACATCATCCCAGCAACAATGGTCAAGTGGTGACCAGAAACCAGCTTTCTGTCTTTTTCCCATATAACCAGTAACTCCCAAACTGGGAAGCAAATTTCTGTTCCCAATACACCTCACCTGCATGGGAACAGCCTGGCCTTGCCAATCGCTCTAAAGCAGCAGAAAGCAAGGGCACGTGCTGCTGTTTGCCATCCGTTTGCTGTGATGGTTTAAGAACCCACTGTCCTCGTGCTGCAGAGGGCTTTGAGGTTTTTAACAGTGAAAAAAAAACTGGAAACAGTTTTCTGAAATTAGCAACCTCATAAACCAGCATCTGAATTTGCTCCTAGATGTCAAAACATTGGCTGCCAGCAAGGACACCTGAAGGGGGTTTAGTTGAAGAACGTGACTTTAATCCAGTGGGACAGAGTCCATGCAGCTGAAGCACACCAAATGAAACTCAGAAGATAGGGAGAGCTCGAGGAAGGGGAGGCAATGCACATTTCCATGCCATCTAGTGCATTCTGAAAAAGAGCCATGGGACGAAGCTACACTCCACACCATTTCAGAGGGCATAGCTTAAACAGCACTCCAAACCCCACTGCTTCTTCTTGGGCATCCCCACAAGCATCTGCTTCACACCTGTCACAGACAAGCAATATTTTCCACAGTGGGAAGCAAATGAAGAGGAGCAGCACACCGGAAACCACCAAGCTCCCCATCACGTTTGGTCACACATCAGTCTGCTTTTCTCCCTGACAAAAAAAAAAAAAAGGCAGGAGCCTTTATGGTCCAGCATCATCACGAAGCCAAAAGAGCAGAAGAACACACGTTGCCATCCCACCTTTCACAGCAGGTGTCTCCTTAAAAAAGGCACTCTCCTCTGCCATCCTCCAGTCTCTGGGAGTTACCTCCCAATGCGACAGGTCGAGGGACACAGGAGGAGCCGCCACGTGAGGAGATGGCAGGGGACCATGCCAGGCGCTGGAGACATTTGAGTGCAGAATTACAGGGAGGGGGCACTGCGCTGCACCGCCACTTCAGCCAAATATTCTCCTCACAATCAGCACTTGGCAACCCCATGGTGTCTTCAAACTACTAAAAGCATCTGCTAACGATGCCGGCTGACCTCAGACCCAGCCAACCTGCTGAGACCTCCGGAGAAACCATCTCTTTCGCTGTTCAAGTCTTCAGAGAGCACAGCTGAACCCGGCAACTCCCCCCCCCCCCCCCAAAAAAAAACCAAAAATATAATAGTATTTCAGAAGTGGAGTTTACAGCCTGATTTTTCAACTTTCAGGCCAGATGCCTCTTATTTTAGCAAGTATGTCAAACAGGGCTAGTCCACAATTTATGGATCAAATAAGAAAAGCTTAAAGAGGAGAGACTCAAGAGGCAGAAAATACTTTTCAACAGGAAAAACGAAATGAAATATAAGATTTGCCTCAAAATGCAACAGACCCATGGGACAAATTAAAAAAGGAAACCATAAAATGCTTGCCCAACTCCTTTTCTAATTCTTACATCTGTTACTTTACTGTAAAGTTTCATCTACTGTGTATAATTAGATATATGTGTATATGTACATACAGATTTCTTTGAGATATGTGTACAGTTTTTAACCCCAAAGAAATTCTTAACGATGCTCACTGGAAAAAGGAAAAAAAAAAAAAAGAAGCTGCAATAAGAGCTACTGTGGAAGAAAGGAATAGCAATGACACACAAAGGTCTGAGGGACGCTGCATTGCAAACAGGCTTCAGCCTGTGCTCTACAGAGCAGCACGAGGAAGGCAGCAAGGAAACATCAGCCGATGGTTGCTCAGCGCCAGGAACATGATGAAGAGCTGAGATCTGGAAATGGGTTGCAAATCCCTGACACGGAGTAAATCCCGAGGAACCAGGGGCAGCAGTGTATATGCTGTATCCCATCACCATGCCTGCTCTGCTGCCCCGCTCAGCCCCAACCTGGGCCACTCAATGCTCCAGAGGGCCTGGGGACAGGCCTTCCTATGGGCCTTCCCATCCTGACCTGACTCCTGCAAAACAGAAACCAGCCTGTTTTCGATTTGCTAGGAAAAGATGGAGGCCGCTGGGTGTTTCTTGATCCACGAGAGGGTTATTTACCCAGAGATGGGAAACAAAGCCGAAAGAAATACGGCTGCTGATTCCAGTGCTAAAAATCCGGCAATATAAATAGGTACCACTACAAGCCCCAAGGTCCTCCAAGAGCAGCCATCAAATGCCATCACACCTCATGGTTAAGCACTGAAAATGTGCACAAGGAGGGAAGGAAACTGCATCCACTTCTATGGGAAGATCCAAGCACCCCGTGTTTTACCAGGGTACGGGAAGGGGCAACACAACTGCAAGTACCCCAGTGTCACAGCCGCTGGGGATCCATCAGGATCTGCACAGTGGACCCTCCTGGGAGAGGCAGACCTGCCTCGGAGCAGGAATAAAACCATGGCGCTAGGGAACACCAGGCATCCACCAGCCGAGCTGCGAGGATGAAGTATTCCTCTGGAAACAATCAGGCTCCCTAATAACAGGGCTGCAGCCTCCGTCTGAAAGGGAGGGAGGAGGAGCAGGCGGGGAGAGAGGGACTCGCTGGATATTTATCCCATCCTCATCTTTGTGTTATCAGTACCCCGGTATCAGCATTGTTCAAAATGGCTGCTTAGATGGTTGCCAGCAGCAACAACAGAATCGGTCCATCTGCTGGCATTCTCTCTAATCCATCTCAAACACTCTTCTTCTTTTTAAATGCACACAGGGAAAAGAGAAAAAAAAAGTCTGCCTTGTACAAAGAAACAGAATCCTCCTATAACAGAGCCTTTTAACTAGATTTTATGCCACCCCTGTTTCCAGGACACACAGACAAAAGTTAATTTTACGATAAAAGAACCAGTGTAAGGTGCTTTTTTGTTATGAGATCAGAAAGCAAATGGAATTTGAATTGTCTGCAGTGGCATGTATCTGACAAAGATTAATTTAAACAGATATTGTCTCTGAAACCAAAGTCCATTGAACGGCTTCACAGCCCATCAACCATGCGAAAGCAGCTCCTCCAGCAGCACTGCTGACTCCACCACTTTCTTTAAAAATGGCTTAACCTATTTCTTGTAAGATAAAAGGTCATATATAGTTCTATTTTACAAACCCATAATAGCCAAAGCCACACCAAGCAAGGACAATTGGAAGAAAATAATAAAGGGGGGGGGATTTCCTCCCCCTTCGCAGACAGATGCTCGACACTCACTGTGTATTTCTCAAAGTGCGCTGGCAGCGTGCGGTCCCAGCGCCACTGAAATATTTCAGCATCATTAGACTATAATAAAATCCCGTGGCCTTTGCAGGTCGCTGGTGGGGCCTGGAGGAGCCCAGGGCAGCTTCCTGCAAACAGCACAGGACGCTCCCTCCAAAGACACATAAAGCAATGCAGGCCGTGCCGATCGAGACAGCTGCTCGAGCTTCAGTGGGACATGCACACACACACACACACAAAAAGCTACAGATATCCAAATCCTGCCATTTCTTTCCTTTTATGTTCCCAGTTTATAAGGAGCACCACGGGGAAAACACTACCAGGGAGTTTCAGAGCATTTGATACAGCAACAGCCCAGCTTTGGGAAAAGAATGAAGGAAAAGCAAAATAAAAGATGACAGCCAGAAGTACTTTTAATATGGTTTCAGTATTTTCAAGAGAAAGCTTCTGTACAAAGAACAGCCAATGAACCGTTACCAAAATAAACACAACTGTCTTAAAAAAGAATTAAAAAAATATTTATCATCATAAAGAAAATCAAAAAAGATGAGAACCAGCGAGCGAAAGACAGAAAATACATTTGTTTTTCATTCTCCGGATACGCTCCTTTTAATTTGGCATCCAAAACCATTGTAATTCATTAATGCAAATTTTATTTATCTCAGGGATCCATTTGTTGCTCTGCCACTCCTCTGACAGGGCACTTGTCTTCATCAAGGGATCCAAGCAGCCAGGGCGCAGTGCATGGTGTCGCCTGCCATCGCTGCCCCAGAAGGCACACAGCACTGGTGCCCCATAAAGGCTGTTACTGGTGTCCCCAGCAGTCACCCACGCCCTGCACAAGGGTGGCCAGGGCTCCTGGAACAGAGGCAGAGTCCATCCTGCACTCACCAAGGTCTCTGAGGCAGGGGGACCTACGTTCCCCCCACAGTGAGGGGCCGCAGGGTACTGTCCCCAGGGGCAAACCAGCAACATCCCACTGGGGGAGACCCCAGGAGGGATGCGACTGGGATGTGGCATCCGCTGGGGATGGGGGCTGCTTTCTGGCCGAGCAGGGGCCACGGTGCAGTGCTGCCTTCCCCTGGGCTTCAAAAGCCAGACCGACATACAACCAACCATACACACAACCTCTCCGAGCTGTCATCCCAGCAGGTCTGCCTCCTAAGCACATTTGTGGCTTTTGTTTTGAATGATGTGGGAAAAGCCAACGAAAATAAATAAAATTAATTTTAAAAAATGAAAAACGTAGAACGCAACAAGTAAAGGCACGGGATTTTATAATTTGTGCATTACTTTAACTGCACCGTTTTACAAGGGCTAACCCCAATCCTGCACAAAATCCTAAGCCGTAAGCTTGAGACAAAAAGCAAATGCTCTTAAAATGCAGCACCGGAAAATCCTTTTGGAGAGAAATGTGGTGGTGTCATGCACAGGTGAATCCTCAGCATTTAATAAAGCACAGACATAGCACCAACCAAATGGAATCTATTAATATTTAAACATCATGATTAAAAAAGAGTCTTTGAAAAATTGAATTTTTGCTCCTGGGACATTTCATTGTAAAAACATGAAGATGCTTTCCCCCTCTGCATCCCCAAGTGAAGCACTACAAGCTGTTCCTGCAGGATCTGCGCTTCTCTGCAAGACATTATCAGGCCCATTCGCAGCTCCTGCTGCAAAGGCAGAAGTCAGGAGTCACGCATTAACGTCCTTCATGCTTGTTAATGTAGTATTAGCAGCAAGTATTAATGTAGTCAAGGCTCAGTGTCTTTCAGTTTTTGTTTTCATTGGGAAACAGACTGGTCTGTATCGATGCTGGGAAGCCACCTTCTTCCCCTCCTCTCACCCCTACAAGACCAGGGGTACGACAACCCCATGGCATAACCTCTTCAGGACAGCACTGAGGTGAGGGTAGGACACACCAGGAGTTTATTTAACAGCCTTGCAACAGGCATCCCACACCTCCAGCTCTTCGCAAGCAGTGCTTCAGAGCTGGGTGAAGTGATGTCCTGGCTGGCCTCTTGCTGAACACCCCTGTTCTTGGCTGCCTTGTGGGAGGGCGAGTCAAGCAGAGAGGGGAAACGCTGCAGCTCCTCCCGAAATCCCGCCTCGGCATCTTTCCAACGTGAGCAATTCCAGCCTTGAGTACAGTGGGCAGGAGGGGAAAAAACTGTATCACAGCTAAACACCAAGCTCTGCACGCCCTAAATGCAAAATCCCTGAAATTAAACACGTAAGCCCATGAATTAACTCTTCCACCCTAATGCTAACAAGATTTTTTTTTAAAACATATTTCCAAAGAAAATTAAAAGCTGCCACACCACAAGAGACAATTCACAGCTGGATGTGACTTTACAGCGATATCAGATGAGGGAAATGCTAGACGAGCTCGTTGAAGTTTTCCAAAAGTTCTATCTTAGGTTTGAGGGAATAACCATAAAGCATCCGACATCAAAGCAAGCATCAAATAACAGCGAAGCACATTCCCTCACACAAAGCTTCAGAAACAAAGCACGCAGGCACATGTGTTTCATGTTACTGCAATTTTAGCACAGTTAAATATTTCCTAAGAGATTCCTTCTATATGTGACCAAAATTAAAATCCGCTGTAAACAACTCACATGCTGGAAGCAGAGAAGGCCAGCTCCTCACCTGGGCTAAGCATGCATTTCCAGGAGCGTCGGTAAGCTCCTGCTGCTGCCTGCTCAAGCCAGAAACCAGGACTTCAAACACGTTGCCTCTGAAAAGCTCTTCAAACTTATTTATTCTTAAAGCCAAAATTAAATGTTTTATTTCTCCTGTTTTCCTTTTTCCACTTTTTTCCTTAGCCTCTTTAAGCTAGCATCATTTCGCCTTGAGATAAAAAAAAAAAGAGTCCCTGCTTCAGAGGGTCTTGTATTTCAAAAAAAAAAAAAAGACGACTCAAAAGCCAATAAATAAATCTGCTCAAGAAAACAAAAAAAACCCACACCCCAAGTTAAAATTCCAGCTGTCAAAGTTTTCCTAGCTCTCCCTGCATGGCCAGCAAAAACCTCTGGTGTTTTTCATCAGCTCCGATCCCAGTTTCAGTAACACAGTCCAGACCACACTCAAGAAATATCTCACCTATGAGGGAGCAGCAATAAACAGATCATAAGAATTAATGTCTAAGAATCCTTTGTTTTAATTATGTATTTTAAGAAAAAATAATTAGAAATGGAAAGGGCATAATATATATTTAAAGCCTTCATCACGATAGGACTAATGAACCTCTGCCAACCCCTTTTATGTGGTCTAGAGTATTTTAATATACATGGGAGGATAATCCACCTGTAAAAAACAATAAACTAAAAATTAATTAGTAAATTGGAGACATGCTGTATGACAGCTACCCCACCCAAGAACCGAGGGCATACAGACAAACGGAGCTCCCTGAGAGTGTTCTGACGTGGGACGTTGGGTTTCAACGTGCAACCCAAGCCATGTTTCACGAAGCCCGGCATGCTTCCAAACCCGCTCCTGCCAGACGCGATCTCACAACCAGACCCAGCTCTTTACATAAAACAAAAAGAGCCATAACCAGACCTAGAGAGCCCCACAAAAGTGTTTTCCCCAAAATAAACAGCTCTATAAAGAGGGAAACCATCTACAGTTTTAAAAACAACTGTATGCGGATTTAGCCTCAGCCCTCTAAGACATCACAGGTGAGGGAAACCAAACGCTTGCCTTCTCTTTTTGTCTGGGGGAAAAAAAAACTAAAAGTACTAAAAACACCATGATTGTTTCTACCTCTGACGCTGCATTTCTGCGGGTATCCATGCAAATGACGACTGATAGATGTTGAAAAAGTGGGTAAAACAGCAAGCTCCCAAACCAGCACTCCCCACGCTCCGGGCATCGCACCTCTCAGCACGCCCAGCAGGCTGCCGGAGCAGCACCCAGCAAGACAGGATTCAGGATTATTTGTGGGTTTGAGGACCACTGTTTACAAAGGCAGTGCATTTTAAAGCCCTGCCTCATTGTTTCTCTAACAGCTCGTGTGAATTCTGCTCCAGCTGGCACACCAGGGCACGAGGGCTCATCGAAGAGCTCCCACTCGGTGCAGAGCAACGCCAAGCTCAATGCTTCTGCTGCAGGAACAAGTGTCCTTCCCAACAGTAATCATAAAAGCCATTAACAAGGAAAACTCCCCCTAAAGCCCCTACAGACACTTGCCCACCCATACGCAGCCATGACAACTCAAGGGCAAACTGCATTATACTATATTAGGAAGCGCAAGCTAGAAACGTGAATTTGTTATGCTGGATAACAGCCTGCTGTCAAAATCCACCAAAGGTCTTTTCTGTCTCCAAGAACCCAAGAGATAATGGTGTAAAACTTTTGTTCATAAATATTTATGCGAGGGAACTTGTTAAAAATTAACCGCCACCGTTAAAGGTTTTGTATCCTTTAGGATTCCCGGCATGCAGCGCAGTCGCATGCTTTATATTAAGCCTGGCATTTCTGCATTCCTTTCCTGCATGCTTTTGTCATTTGTCTAAAAATTAAAAGAAAAAAAAAACCCACACACCACACACACACAAAGACGGGATCTGTACACATAATAATAAAGCAGTTTTTAAGAAGACAAAGATGCCTGTGTTCAACATCCAAGATCTTTCTTTGAGAAAAAAAAAATCAATTTAATGACTCCAGTGAGATCAGGGTTTAAGCCTCGTTTAAGTTTTACTAAGCATGAAGGAATTATTGGTTGATAACGTGGCATACATGTTTTTCTCAGAGCTGCCAGCTCTGTAAGCGGGGGAGCTGGGGGCGGACACAGGATGAGAGCCCTCTCCCCGCCACCTCCGAGCCCAGGAAGGCCATTCCACTTGGATCTTACTTGAACATTTTTCAAGTAGACTTTCCAACCACAGAGCGAAGGAATTTCACATCCGCACAATCCTCATTTTTTCGCAGGTCTGAGTCAGAAACGCAACTGCGCAAACATCTGATCTTTATTAGCAGCACCTCTCGGCCGCGCCAGCCTCAGGTTGCGATGCTCACGGCCGTCCACGACAGAGATCGTTTGAGGGGAACAGTAGTTTTGATTTAGCGCTGGTGAGCATTGAGTAAGCCAGGGTTTTTTTTTTTTCCAAGTCATAATGGTTCCCATATAAGCCGACAACCGAGTTCCTATCTTAATTGCAAACACACGCACAGCCACAAAGTGTTTGCGTCTCCGGCGGCTGGAGCTCTTCCACCTCACCTTCCAGCAGCATCCTCGGGATGGATGTGGAAAGTTGGCAGAAGACCTTTCTGCTGCGCCCGAGGTAAACAGGCGGCCCTTCGGGGCGGTTTGCTTTATAAAAACCTCCCTCCGGCTCCACGCTGCAGGGGCTGTGATCAGCCCCCCAGTCCTGCCCACTCTGAAAAGAAACCGCACGTCCCCACGAGCATCGCCTGCCTGCTTCTGTCCCAAGACAAGCTGCGCTCCGGCTGACGCCCCAAACCCACCGCTCGGAAGCAAACCCCATGGGCGAACACCCCGTGCCCCCTTGGTGCTGCAAGGCCGGCAGCAAACACCTCCAGAACGCGCTGCTTCATCCACAAGCCTGCGTCTCGGGAGGACAATGGGTGCCAGCTCTCATTTCAGAGCTCGGTTCAGACATGCCTGGGGATGCGAAACGCCAGGGCTGGGACCGTCCCCGTCCTTCGTCTGTCTCTCCCAAAGGAGCACGGGTGGGACAGGGTGCTCCGAAATGGCGGTGTGAATGACGGATGCCAGCGCCGCCGCTTGGGGACGGGGCGGCCCCGCATGTGTGTGCCCCCCCCCCCCAGATGCCTGACCCCGGCGCTCACCCACGTCACGCACAGCATCGGCCAGCGCCTCTCTCCAAAAAACACCCCCAAAAAGAAATAAACACCCAAACACCCCAAAAAAAAAATAAAAAACCCCGCTACAAGATAAATAAATAAATAAGTAAATCCTTTGTGCGAAACCAGCCCCGGTTTTGGGTGACCTCCATCACCCGCTCCCACGGCGGCTCCCTATGGCAGTGACACTTTGGTCGGCGGCTTAATAAAACATCGCCCACCGTAAGCTATTTCCCCCCCCCCTTTATAATTTTGAAGTTCCCGTGGAGCTACTTCTCTCCTAAAAAAAAAATCTTTGGTTTTTCGGTTTTCAAGTATTTTAAGCAGACTTGGAATAATTAATCGTCTTAACGCAGCCCTTAGAAAATATTAATTCACCCAAAAAAAGGCTATAATCATATCCTCAGAGAAAAACCTTTTGTGTTACGTGAATCTTCACTGCGTCTCCTCAGAGGTGGAAGGAAAATTCTTCTGCTGTTTTCTATTTTCATGTCTCAACTGGAAAATGTTTTGATAATGCTCTTTTGAATGCAAACCGTACCGAATGTGATTTTTTTTTTTCTTCTTTTAGCAGTTTCTTTTTTCCCCCCGAATGGAAGGAGGGCTCTTTAAACAAACGCAGCCCAACTACCCGGCTCCCTCCAACCAAACCCACCCTTCTCCTCACCCATTCACGCCATCCCCGGCGCAGGATGAATTTACATTCCGCATTTGCGAAACAAATCCCAGCCTAAGGTCGTTTCACCGGGCACACGGCGCTGCGATCACCCGCGGGACCAACCGGGCGCGGGTGCGTTTATGCAAACCGCCCCCCCCCGAGCCGCTGCCCCCTTTCAGCGGCTTTCCGATGGGGCCAGGGACTGGAAGGACGGGGCGGGGGGGGCACCACCGTGCCTCCTCCCCCTGCCCTTCCCCTCCAGGAGGGCTCGCAAAAGCCACGGGGGCTGCGCACGGGCATTATTCCCGCATGCCGCCCGCCCCAAATCAGCGCCCCGCCACTCCCCGCGGCGGGGCCAGCCCCGGAATGGGGGGTGTCACACAGAAGCGACAGCGTTTTCCCCGCAGCCCCCTCGGTGCCCGTCGGGGGAAGACCCCCGGGGAGACCCCCGGCCGTTCCCTACGGGGGGGGGGGGGGGGGGCGACACAATGCGGTCCTGCCCCCCGGGGATGCGCTGCGCCGGGAGGGGGCCGTCAAAGAACAAAACGCGGCAGACAAAAGGCTGAAGCTGTTCGGGGGGGGGGGTGGGGGGGGGCACCGTGGAGGTGGGGGGGGGCACTCACCGACTTGCAGCACGTTATCCACCGCGCCGGTCTCCAGCAGGCGGATGCCCCGGCGGAACGGCAGCCCCTCGCCGTGCGGGGCGGCGGGGGCGGCGGGGGGGGGGCGCCGGGGGCCCTGCGGCGGGGCTCTCCTCGCCGGCCGTAACGCCGGCGGCGGGGGCGGCGGCGGCGGCGGGTGCCCCCCCCCCGGCGCTGGCAGCGCTACCGGCGGCGGCGGCGGTGGCGGGGGGGGAGGCGGCGCTGCCGGCGGCGGCGGCGGCGGTGGCGGCGGCGGCGCGGCCGGGCTGGAAGCTGGAGTACATGCAGATCTGGCGCTCGCTGCGGGGGAAGCTCCAGTAGACGATGCGGCGCTGGACGGGCTCCGGGATGCGCTGGAAGCGGCCCTCCACCCGCTCGAAGGCCCAGCTCCCCGCCACCCGCTTGGCCGCCGCGTCCAGCAGCGACTCCGGCTGCAGCAGGCTGCCCGCCCCGCCGACGCCCCCCGACGGCCCCGACCCCCCCGAAGCCGTCCCCGGTCCCGGTGCCCCCGCCGCAGCCCCCGCCGCCGGGCAGCAACCGGCCAGCGCCGCCGGGACCCCGCTGGCCCCCGCCGCCCCCGGCCCCGCGCCGGTCCCCGCGGCCCCCGGCCGGGGGTGAGCGGCCCCGGTGCCCCCCGCCGGGCACGCCCGGGAGCACAAGCGCTTAGGGCCCGGGGCACCGGCGGGCAGAGGCGGCCGGAGCAGCTCCTCTCCCTCTCCTCCCTCCGCCATGGCTGCGACCGACTGAGCCGGGCGAGGGGAGGAGAGACGGGGAGGAGGCACCGGGGGGGGGGGAGGCGGGGGGGACCGGGGGTGGAGACTGGAGGGGGTGGTCCCGCCGGCCCCGAGCCGCCCTCTGTCGGGGCGGGCCCTGCTGCGGCCCCCCCGGGGCTCCTGCCCCGGGTGGGGGTCGGGGGGAGAGGGGCTGGAGCCCCCCCCCGGGGGGGCCGAGGCTCCGGCGGTGCTCCTGGAGGTGCCCCGGGCGGCCGGGGGCTGCGGGGGCCGCACAAGTCGCCGTCGGGTGCACGCCGGGTGCCGCAGCACTGCTGCCATCCCACATCGGCCCCACAAACGCAGCGAGGTGGCCGCGAGCTGCCTCTGCTGCGGCTGAGCGTGGTGGCAGCACCCCCAGGACAGCACGGCACAGGGCCGGTGCTGCTGCCCTGCCTTCCAGGGCTGGGTGCTTTGATCCCCTGCCCAGTGGGGATGCCGTCCTGGGACTTCCCCCAGAAATACATCCCCCAGAAGTGCATTCCCCAGAAATCCTTTGTCCCGCCTATCTATTCCTATTCCTATTCCTATTCCTATCCCTATTCCTATTCCTATTCCTATTCCTATTCCTATTCCTATCCCTATCCCTATCCCTATCCCTATCCCTATCCCTATCCCTATCCCTATCCCTATCCCTATTCCTATTCCTATTCCTATTCCTATTCCTATTCCTATTCCTATTCCTATTCCTATTCCTATTCCTATTCCTATTCCTATTCCTATTCCTATTCCTATTCCTATTCCTATTCCTATTCCTATTCCTATTCCTATTCCTAATCTCCTATTTACTCTTACCAAAAGAGCAAGAGCACATTTCCTGGAATAACAGGGCGATGCAACCGGAGAACAGGAAATAATTCTGCACCTTTGCTATGCCACAAGACACCTCCGAGCCCAAGGTCTTCTTTGCAGGACTCGGAAGGAAGGGGTCAGGTCCCAGGCAGGTAATGGGAGCGGTAATGGTAATCGATGAAGGGCAGGAAGAGGTTTTTCTTGAAGGCTGAGGTGCTCCTCGCTGCCGTTCAAGATAACCACTGCTAACAGGCAGCCTCATTTACCTTTTCCCCAGGAACCTGCCCCAAGGCAGAGCAAGCCGTCCCAGTGAGCCCGCACGATACTGGGACACAGACCCCCGCCTGCCTGGTCCTTACAGAGCTCAGCCCTTACTTGCCAAGTCCCAGACGGTGCCAATAAAGAGGATGTTTAACTTCAGCCCGAGCATGGATGTTTCTCATTCCCAATGAGCTGACTCCTCACTGCATACATGTATCATCCAGGCTCAAATCAAAGCAAGGTCAGGGCAGTGGCTGGCCAGTCAGTCTCTGGGGGGTTACCGTGTTATTTCAAAGACAAATCAATCTATTCTTCCTTTCCCTCTTCGACCTAACATCAGTTGCTCTCCCCACTCCTCCCCATCTCTCCCTATCCCTTTCATTACTGCCTCGAATGTCCAAGAGGGGATTTCTCCTGCCCTGGAGAACACGGACAGATGTCTTCTCGTGGCTAAACCTCAGCCTCCCGCCCAGTCCCTGATGCTGCTCACAGGCCTGGAACCAGCAACATCAAGAATTCACCCCACACTTTCATGAGCCTGGCCTTTTGCGGAGCCTCTGCCACAAACAGCCCCGGTTTCCCTCCCGGGTTTGAGGTTATTTGGGAAGGGTGCCCCATGCCATGATGCACTGACTCCAGCTGCTGTGGGCTGGGTGTTGGTGTCGTTAACAACACACTGACTGCTCGTGCAGAGCATTTTAGCTTGAGTCCCCAGCTAGAAAATGTACAGCCGCAGGGGCTGGAGCCCTGCTGGGTGTCACAGGAATGTCTCTAGGTGTCAGCTCAGTCACAGGTCCAGGTTAAGCTGCAGGCGCTGCAGGGCAAGAAATCTGCCACAAACTGAATTTGAGCCCCAACACAGCATCCTGCCGAGATGCCCGCTGCTCCCTGCAGGCTTTTGACACCTCTGCCTGCTTTGTGGCGGGCAAGGACAAGCGCTGGGAAGTCCCACATCAGCACACGCACCCCCTGGGGTGGCTGCTCTCCTCCCTCCCCACCACATCCCAACCCCGCCGCCAGCCCAAACGCTGCCTTTCCCTGGGCGTTTTTCCTTCTGTGTGACGCTCCCGAGCCCCTTTGACATTGCTTTGACTCTGAACAGTTAACGTGGTGCCCTCGGTAACGTGGATAACGCCGGCTGAGCCTTGCAGAGATAAGAGCAGCGCTTCGCAGGACCCAGCGAGCACCAGGAAAGTCCTCTGCCGACAGATGAAGAGATGCAAGCGCAGCAGAAGCTTTATGGCCAATTAATGACTGGAAAGGAGCTAGATAGCAGAGTGCGGGCGGCTACCAAGCTCCAGCTCAGGCCACCCAGAGGATTTGCTGCTCCGAAGCAGCCAAGGCCGGGTTTATCGGCAGCCAAGCTCCCTGCCGCAGCCTCCAGCACTCGCTGGAAGGGAGCAGCCTCTGCCCTTCCCATGCCGTGCTGCTCGGAGCAGAGGTAGCGAGGGCAAGGACACGGGCAGCGACCCAGCCACGTCTCCCTGCCTCAATGCACTTGGGAGCAGCAGGGTCTATCGCCCCAGGTATTTATCCCTTCACATCCCTGCGGATCCGATGCCCAGGGAGGGGCAGAGACCTTCGCTTCACAAAATAATTGGCCTTACAAGCGAGGGGAGCAATACCTTGGTGTGGCTGCCCGTGGGGTTGAGCCCTATTTTTAGATTCTCCATTGCCTAGCAAGGTCTCCAGCGAAGTATAAGCTGGAGCTGGAGCCTTTTGCCATCAAACTGTTTGAATCCCCTGTGGATTCTCCGCAGACTCATTAGCGTTGGGTTATTGCTATGCTCCTCTTTCAGCAGGGACTCTAATAAAGCCGGTTTTCACAACCCAGCCACCTATTTTATGAAACTTTCTAGCACCGACAACCTCAGGGACCTCCTTTAGATGTGAGTGCAGTTGTCCCTGCAGTCGAAAGAGAAGTGCAAGGACTGAAAGGTCCCTCTCCTCTCCCCATACACGGGCCAGAGTCTCAGATCAGGTGCGGGATGGCTGCTCTCACACTCGTTTAGGCACAGAAATGACTCCGCTCACACGTGTGGCTCTGTTCCTGCAGCCCTCGGCTCCCCCCATACCCCAGCAGGGAGCTCTGGCTCTTGGGGAGCTGTTTTTCCCTCTCCACGCCCCAACGTTACACAGTTCCCATAAGATCAGCAAAGTGCTGAGCCTTTGCCTTACCATGGAGGATTCTGTACCTTTCCAACAAATGCATTTACTGCGTTGGCCAGCAATTAAGTGCGTGAGAGGCACTGGGCGAAGACCCTCTGCTTCCAGGAGACACGCTCGCCTGCCGCGGCAGGTTCTAAAAGCACTGAGCGCTCCAAAAAGTTACTCAGCCCCACGCAGCCACCGGCCCCAACCTCACCGAGCTCAGCACAAAGCAGACCCCTCACACTGCCCCCCCTCTCCATGGCTGAAGCTCCCTCCCGTTAATTAGAAATGCTAAAATAACCGAGAAATTATTTTGTGTCTACATGAGCATGAATAAATGAACGTGATGCAGGGATGCAGCAGACAGGGACCAGCACCCCATCCTGGTCACAGCTGTTTTTCCAGGGTCCCCCATCTCTCCCCATGCAGGAAGCAGGAGATGGGTCACACGAGAACCCATTTGCCCTGCTCCAGCCTTTTAACCTCTGCATTTTAACACACTTTGCAAATGGTAATTAAAATGTAGATAACTCTGGGTGAGCAGAGAAGGGAAAAATTAAATGGGTGGGGAACACACTGAACAAACTTCACTTTTTCAAGATGAGAAGAAAAAGACCCTTAAAGGAGAGAAGATCCGTACAAATTCTGCAAGCTAGCAGACAATGCAGAAGAGGCTGAATGCTGGCCAAATTCAGACTTGAAGAGAAGCCCCAAAATGCTAACGATGGGGTGCAATTAACCAGGGAACAATTCTCCCAGCTGTGGCGGAGCACATCCTGCATGAAGGTTGGGGCATGACACCCGTGCACCGACTGCTGCCTCCTGCGATGGGTGCATTGCCTGATGGGCTGGGTGGCTGCATCCTGCACACTAGTTGGCTGGGTGGCTAAGAACAAAAATAATAAAGTCATGTAATTGTGTGATTTTCATCCAACAGCAGAAGCAACCCACCCCAGCTCAGTGCTGCCAACCCATGTATGTTAGAGCTCATGCGTGGCTGGCGGGGTATGTCTGGGATGGGTTTTCTGTAGGGCAGCAAGCAGCCAGGGGAGAAACTTGGAGGCCTTTGGAGGGTGGAGAGAGGCTATGGGGGAAACAGCAGGTCTGCTGGATGCACCTTTGTCCAAAAGCCAGAGCGGTTCCTCCACATTTTGGGGTGGCTCTGCTGTCCCTCTGCCAGCAGACAAGGTACAGGGCATGCTGTGCTACTGGCCTGTGAAATCCCAGCACTGGGCTCCATCCTGCTGGTGGCTTCAAGCCCAGCCAGGACCTGTGCTGTGCTGCTAGGGGCAGACACAGGGGGCCATGTCTGACACGTCCTCAGCTCCATCTTCATCAGTCCCCAGCACCATTGGCGATGCAAGGGACATGGGTCACCAGGGCCGGCTTCTCTCTGTGGCTGTTTCTCTGCTCTGTCCCAGATCCTTGGGCAACACCACAATGAAACAAGCCTGGACACACTCACCAAGGACGTCAGCAAGTTGGCCAAAGCCAGGGCAAGCTCCATCCCTCATTCCCCAGCTCCCAACCCACAATGGAGGCATGCAGATGCCATCCCCGCACAGCAGCAGCAGCCCCAGCCCATAGAGGCAAGCGGGGCCCGGCCGGGCTGGACTTTGTGGGTCAGAAACGCGTCGGCCTGCATTTATTTTCCCTAACAACAGCGATCTCTCTGTGTATTTTCGCTCTGTTTTCCTAGGCTCAGCTGCCTCCTCAATGAAATGTTTCCAAAGCAGCCCGGCCTGGCGGCGCGCCAGCCCCGGCTGCCAGATGAATGGGCGGAGGAGGAGGGACCCATTCCTCTTCTTGACACGGCATCGCTGCACAAGAGGCCTCTGTTGACATTAGGACTGGCTGTTCCCCCCTCTCCCGAGAGGATCTGCCCATCCCAGGCAGGAGCAGCACACGGGGCCGAGGCAGCAGGCTGACCAGTCGCGGGCACCGGGGCACCACGGCCCAGCCCTCGATGACAAAAATACGTGGAGCAGCATCGGTGTCACCCTGGTCGTTCGTCAGACACGCAGGACGTCACCCAAGCAGTGAGCTGCTGCCCCGTCCCCAGGCCGAAGTGTGTCGATAGTGAGAGCTTTGCTGCTGCCTTGCTGCCCGGGATGCTCACGGTGGGGAGAGGGCTCTGCCTCATCTCGTGGAAAAGAGGCCAAGCAGGCATCGATAAGATGAATTAGTTGTCTCAGCAGCACCGGCAAAATGAGCGAGAGAAGTGGAGCCCGTGAGGCCCGGCCTGCTTTGTTTCAATTACAGCAGCTGCCAGAAGAAAAAGATAACCTTGATATTGATGGCAGGAGCAGCAGACAGAGGTGCCCTTGTGGGCTGCTTGGGAGCAGGTAGAGGAGGAAGGGGGAGGACGAGGAGGAAAAAGGGAGGGGGAGACACAGAGCCAGGGAGCAGGGACCTCACAGATGGACTGATCCTGACCCACCTGCCCCCAATGCACCTCTTGTCCACCCCAACTCTTGCTCCATGGAGCCATGTAAGCAGAAAAGCCACCCCTTCGCTCCCCAGTCAGGCTGCGGGGCCTGGAGGGGAGATGGAGAGCTGGAGGGGGGGCATTGGGCAGGGCTCTGTGGTTAATGCCCTGCCCTGGGGGGACTAAGCTCTGGGCTCCCACCCTGCTGCCCCAGGGCAGGAGGTAGCCAGGAGGGTTGGGGAGATGGGGCTCTCCTGTCTTCAGCCCCTTTACCTCCCCTTGTCAGCACAGGGGAATGCAAATCTCTGCCAGCCGCTGCTTTATGGGGCCCAAATTCCCTTCCTGTCCTGGGAGAAAGCCTTGGGGCCACCCCAGCACTGGGCAAGACCCCCCACCCTTTTGGGGCACCCCCAGAGACCAGACCGGACAGGGTTCGCTTCACAGAGACTTTATTCACAACCTGGATGTCCCCATCCCCGCTTCTCCCCCAGGACCCTCACCCCCGTCCTCCCAGGGCTGTGGACCCTGGTCGCAGCCCCTCGGTTTCTGAGAGGGGACAAGGCCACCATCTTGCGGCCGCCCACCACCACTGCACATACCCGTGTGCAAGGCCCGGAGGGTCCCCAGGGTGCGACAGCGATGGGGGTACGGGGTTTGGGCCATGGGGAGCCACCCAGCAGCGCCCACTCCTAGTGCCCCCCTCCTCTGGGCTCACCCCGGCCCTCCACGGGCACCCATGGGTGCCAGGTCGGGCAGGCAGCACCCAGCTCTGGTCCCTCCAGCCCTGCCCTGCTGCTCCGTGCGGTGTCGGCCCGCGGTGACCGGGGACGTCCCAGTTTGCACCACGGGCTTCATTGAGCACGGAGAGGCAGGCGGCAGAGGAAGGGTCAGAACTGAGTCCCGTGGCCAAGAGCGCAGCACCTTTGGGTGTCAGAGGGGGATTTTCATCCCTGGTCACAGGGTGGAAACATGACCCACAGGGGGGATGCTGGAGGGGGCTGTCACACCAGCGCTGCTGGTGACCAGCGGCCTGAAGCGAGTCCTTTAACGCCTCTGGGAAGCGAGTTGGCACGCTGTGCACGCTACTGGGTTCTGCAAGGCTGCCAAGCCTGGCTTAGGGATCTGCCCAGCCTGGCTTAGGGATCGCGTCCCTCCTGCTTCTGCCCCTTGGGATGGGGCTGGCCATGATCTCCGTGGTGGTGGTGAGCATGGGCAGCAGGCCTGTGGTCCCTGCTGGCGTCTGGGGCTCTCTCGCTGCTGCCTGCGTGGTGGTGAGGATGGAGGGGTTTGTGCTGGTGGTGGATGGGGGCCTCTGACTCCTTCTCCTCCTGTTCAGGAAGCGGGCTCGGGGTTGCAGGGACCTCCATGGTACTGTTAGCCTGAGGAAAATAACACAAGAGCTGGTGTGTTATGGGAATGCACACACAGCCCCGCAGCAAGCTTGCAAGCATACCTGAGAGACGGTGTGAAAGCAGAACAGCACCCACACCGCAGAAATGGGCATGGGCTAGATCCATGGCTCTCTAGCCAGGACCCAGGGCAGGCAGGGGAGACCAGAGCCCACGGGGAACAAATCTCTTTACATACATCCCTTGGTTCAAGCTGGCTGTGCTCAAGGGAGTTCCTGAGCCAGAAAAGGGGCTTTGCATTCAATGTTTCTGGGTGGATTTTTCCTCTAGGAAGGGACTGATCACCCGCTGCTGAGCCCAAAGCTATGTGCTTTGCTTTGCTGCGAGCATGCCGCCTCTGCATCCACTGCCTGCCCCTTTCTTTTTTCAGGCCAATAGCCCGAGTTAGCTCTTCCAGGCCAGCTGTTACAGACCTCTGCCACAACCCCACGAGCCCCCTCCTCCTCACGCAGTGCCCCTCTGCACCTCTCCAGCTTTCAGCCCCCACCAGCCCGCTGCTCCCTGCAGCAAGCTTTCCTCCCAGCTGGCGATGAAGACCTGTGGCACCCACGGCTCCGTACCTCGTGGGTGCTGTTGGGGTAGAGGGAGCAGTTGCCGCAGAAGTCCTTGCTGTGGGTGAAGCGGATGGCCGACTCGACGTAGGGGAAGTGCAGGAAGCTGTAGGGCAGCTGGATGTGGAAAGCCAGGCGGCCACAGCTGCGGGGCAGAGCAGGGGACGAGCTATGGGGGCTGCACAGGAGGGAGACCCAGGGACGGGCAGGGGCGGTGAACCCAACCCCACAAGGCCTCCTTCCTTGTGGGGGGAGCCCTCCTGACACCCAGCCAGAGGATGGGGGGGCTCACCGGTCGTAGACGAGGAAGTCGTCCTTGTCCCCCCCCAGCAGCTGCCAGACGTCGGGCTCCTGCGGCTGCTGCTGGAAGACGGGGACACCCGCGGGCGCCTGGCGCTGCAGCTCCCCGAACATGGCGCGGGAGAGCGGCGCCTGCTCGTTGACGATCATGTAGCGGACGTCGGCCATGCCCTGCCGCGACAGCCTCTCCCGCAGGCCCCCGAGGCTGCGGGGAAGGAGGAGCTGAGGGGAGGCCGCCACGCCGTGGCCCGAAATGGCGGGGCTGGCAGGGGGGGGAAGCGGGCCTCACCTGTGGGCCTGCCGCAGGCAGAAGTGTCAGCTGGCCTTGAGCAGGGCCACCACCGTCACCTGCCCCGCCGCCTCCGCCATGGGGCTGGAGCCGTTGATCTGCCATGCCGGGGCCTCCCGGCACAGCCGGCTGCCGTTGGTCGCTCCCTCGGAGGCCAAGGCCAGCCCCAGCCAGGAGGCCAGGGCCAGCACCAGCAGCCCCATGCCGGCGCTGGCGGGGAGCTGGTGGGGGGAACAGGGTGTCAGTGCCCCCACGCCGGGGCTGTGCCTGCACGTGGGGAGTGCCCCGCTTCCCCCAGAGACCTCCTCTGCCTTGCTGACCCTAAAAGCCAAGCCGGGGGCTGGTTTGGGGAGCCAGGCAGCCCCCTCACCCCAGCCGCAGGGAGGGGGATGGTTTAACCTTCAGGCCTCCTTGAAGGTTCTTGGCACCCCACCAAGGGCGGGGGGGTTACACAGACCCTTTAACTCCTCTGCCCCCCAGTATCTGCCCTACTCACCCTTCCTCCCGCAGCCCCCTAGCCCTGCCCTCACCACAGTGTGCCCCATCCCACCACAGTCCAGCATGTATTATGGGCAGGGGGAGGATGTGGGGCTGGGGGGACAGCCTGGGGAAGGGGTGGGGGGGACATGGGGTCCTGATGGGAGGGATGTCCCTAATCCCCAGCCGTCTCCCCCCCCCCCCCCCCCCCCCCCGAGAACGAGCCCTCAATACCGCACTTGTCCTCGCTGCTGTCCTTTGGCCAGACCTCAGCTCCCAGCTCTCGGCAGTGCCCAGCTGGCCCCTGCCTCCCTTTTATCTCCTGACCACTCTCTCCGCCCAGGAGGGAGGAGAAGCGCCCGGCTGCAGCAGGGGGGATGCTCCCCGGCCCCCGCCGCCTGCCTGGGGACAGCAACAAGGCGCGCTCTGTCCCCACCAGGCCCTGCTGCCGCAGCTGAGCCCCAGCCGTGCCAGGGCAAAGCGGTGCCTGGTGCTCAGCTCACACAGCGGGTGCCGCAGCAAAAAGCCAGGCACGCGGCTCCAAAACCACTGCCGTGCCAAACGGGGCTGGGTGGCACTGCCAAGGGCACCGCTCGCCCCGCTGGCACCACGGGGGCCCCAAAAAGCCTGCCCTGCATCCTGGGGGTGCCGGGGCTCCTCGCCTTGCTTTGGGGGGGCCACCCCGTTGGGCTGTGGCCACTCTCATGTCGCATATTGACCATCAGGCTGTGTAGGGCCACCAGGGTCCCCCAGCGTAGCAGCCCCAAGCACCTCCTGCCCAGGGGTGTACGGAGCCGGAGCGTTCCCCCCCCCCTAAAAAAAACCCCACACCGCATTGCTCGCCGCCTCGGCCCCACACTGACATCTCCGCAAATATTTGAGCAGTTTATCGTCCGGGGGATCTGTACAAAAACACGATAAGCCGGGGAAGGGCAGCAGACATAAACACAGCTGGGGCAGCGCCGCGCGGACATCGGGACGTGGGGAACGGGCTTGGGAGGGACGGGGCTGGGGGGGGGGGGGGGGGGGGGGGCAACCCCGGGACAAAACGGGGGGGCCGGGGAGGATCGGGGCTGTCAGCAGCGACCCGGTGCCGAGGGGACAGGGCACGGCAGGGGGGCGGCAGAACGGGGACAGCCCCGGCGGGGGAGGAGGGCCCGGCTCCCCGCACCGCCCCGGGGCGGGCCCGGCCGCTGCCCCGGCGTCCCCTTCGCTCGGAGCCCGGTGAGCCGGCGGCGTGCGCGGGGAGAGCCGGGGCTGGCCCCGGGGAGGGCTTGGGGGGGGCTAAAGGGGGCTCAGCCCGGGGTTGGGGGCTCCCCATGTCAGCCCCAGCGGGGAATCGGGGTGGGGGATCTCTGGGGAAAAAACCCTTTATTTTTTGGGGGGGGAGGAATATGCGCGCGGGTCTCCCCAGCGCACCGCACAGCCCCCGGGGTTAGGAGCGGGGTGCTCGTGCTGTGTGCCGCTGTGGGGGCACATCTTTCATCCCCTACCCCCCACTTCCCCCCAGTCTCACAGGCTGCTCTCCGTGCAGCGCCCCATGCCTGCCCCCCGCCGTGACTTTAGGGCAAGGTCACTGCCCCACGCCTGGAGCAGGAGCCTTTCAGATGGAGCCTGCCCCGGCCCCTGTGTCCCCCCATCTGCCCGCTGCATTTCCAGCCGCTGGTACAGGCTGTCCCCCCGAAACCCTCCCAGCCTCCCTGCGACACCCCTGAGGGACACACGGCTGCAGAGGGATGCACGCAAGTGCACTTGGGCTCCGTGCACGGTGGGGGAACGGCTCCTTCCCGCGGCCGGCGAGCCCCCGCTAACCCCCGCCATCCTCCCGCAGCATGCCCAGGCCATGGCGGCCTCGCTGAGCCGCCCGTGCTTCGTCTCCCTCCACGTGCCCTACAGGCAGGGCTGGGCCCAGGACCTGGCCGCCTCCTTTCGCTTCCAGCCCGTGGCCGTGCGGGAGACGCCGTGGGTGAGGCAGCTGGCACTGCGCCGGGGAGCCGCCGTCTTCCTCCTCAACCAGCATCTGGCACCATCCGGGGCCTCCTCTCGAGATTTCCTCTATGATGTGGACCCCCAGCCCGCTTTGGGCACGGCCTCCAACGTCTGCTTTGAGGTAGAGGATGTGCCGGGGCTCTGCGAGCGGCTGCAGGGCCAGGGGTGCTCCGTGCCCGTGCTCCCTACCGAGGTGAGCGATGACGGCGGCTCCGTCACCTACGGCGTGGTGAGGTCCGTGGTGGGCAACATCAGCCATACCCTGCTGGACCGATCCCGCTACCGGGGACCCTTCCTGCCCGGCTTCCAGACCGTGCGGGGAGCACCCCGCGAGGCGGGGGACAGGGTGGAGATCACCGATTTCGACCATATCACCTACGTCTGCCCGCGGGGCGGCGCGCGGGCGGCTCTGGACTGGTACCAGCGCTGCTTCGGCTTCCAGCGCTTCCTGCTGAGCCCGCAGGAGAGGCTGGCCGAGGGCTACGTGCTGGGCGGGCAGGGGGTCGGCATGCTCCTCCTCGCCCTGCAGAGCGCCCAGGGCTCCTCGGCCCCCAGCTGCAAGCTTGTCCTCGCCGAGTCCCTCTCCGAGGACAGCCCGAACCAAGTCGACACCTTCCTAGCGCAGCACGGCGGGGCCGGGATCCAGCACGTCGGCCTCCGCACGCCGGATATTGTTTCCGCCACCAGGGCCCTGCAGCAGGCCGGCGTGCGGTTCTTCACGCCCCCCGCCACCTATTACAGCCAGGTGGGCAAGGAGGAAGAGATCCGAGGGGCCGGGCAAGACCCCTGCACCCTGGCAGAGCTGGGCATCCTGCTGGACACCACGGTGCCCGGGGAGAATGAGAGGCCGGGCACTGACGCCACAGAGAGCCCTTCCCGGAATTACTTGATGCAGATCTTCACCCATCCCATCTTCTCCGAGGAAACCTTCTTCCTGGAGCTCATTGACCGGCGGGGAGCTCCTGGCTTCGGGGAAGGCAATATTCGGGCGCTGTGGAAAGCTGTGCAGGTCTATATGGACCAGCGGCAGTAGAGGCAGCCTTCCTCCAGCAGCTCCCCTTCTCTCCATCCCAGCCCTGGGCCAATACGCCGCTGTAGGGCTTCCAGCGGGCACCTGGCACAGCCCAGGTTGGCAGGGACCAAGGGAGGTCTCCAGCACAACCCCGAGCCAACAACACCAGTGCAGCAGCAGGTTGCTTGGGGCCAGGTCCAGTGGGGCTCTGAGCACTCCCCGGGATGGAGGTTTCCTCCCCTTCCTTGGGCTCCCACTGATTTATCAGCCTTACATTAATAGCATTCTGCCTTAATTTCATGTGAATCTAATGAGACCTGTGCCTGCAGCATGGCTGCGAGCACTGCTGGCACAACAACCCCACGTGGGGGGATGAGGAGAGCGCTATGGACACTGCAGCTCACCACCACTTACCACCCAGAGCATCGTCAGCCCCCGAACAGGGAAAGCGACTGCCTCTTTGTCACCTAAATTAAAGAGTTAACCTGAGAGATCATCATAACTTTTTCTTCTCCTATTTAAGATTTGCTCAGTGCCAGGTGAGGATGAAAGGGCCCTTCCCAGTGCCCGAAGGAGTCTGTCCCCAGTCCTATGGTCCCTTAGGATGAGGCCACCTGCCCCTCTCATACATCCCCCAGGACCCAGGGGGTGTCCTGCTGCGGGAGGGCTGACAGCTGCCCTCCCAGGAGAGGTGCTCTGGGTGCCTTATCTGGGAGTGGAGGGGCTGGTGGCACCCAGGGGCATGGGTGCAATAGCCAGGACACCGCTCTCTCGCAGCCCAGACACGGGTCCTGCCAGCCACCTGCGTATCCAACCACCAGCAGCCTCAGCGTAGCAGAGCCACACTGCAGCAGAGACAGAAAATCACTTAAAAATTTAAAAACACCACCTTTCGAGATTTATTAGAAAGCCCGTGGCTTAGACTCAGTAAAAGCAAGTATCAAAAGGGCTACGGGAGGCATGAGGGTACAGCAGCAGCCCCAGGCGCTGGCTGGTGGCCGAGTTGCAGACGTGTGCCAGGGCGTGTGAGCAGCTGTGGCCGCATCCTTCCTCTGCCCAGGAGGGCTTAAGCTGAACAGGGAAGGCGAGCCCGGCTCCGGGTCACATCCAGCACCACGCTGGTCCCCTTGTGAAGGCAGGGTGACGTGCTGGTGGCCGTGGGGCTGGAAGGAAGCACAGGAGACTGCTACAGGGCCACGGTGGGACCCGCAGCAGCGTGGAGGCTGCCACCCTACACCCCCCTGCAGACTCACCACGGTGTGGGTGCCGGGTGGTCCCAGCTATCGCGGAGGGCATCACGGCGGGTTCGGAGCCCGGAGGAAGGTGCGGAGGGAGAGCTGTGTCCCAGGGCGGGTGCTGCCCGCTGCCCCTGGCTTCGCCCCCCGCTTCCGCTTGGAGCCCTGCAGGAGAGGTGCTGGGGCTGAGCCAAACCCCAGGGATCCCCAGGGGACCCCTCTGGGGTCAGTGGCAGGGAATAAGGGGGGGGAGATCCTGATTTCGGGGGCCTCCAGGGACAAAGCCAGCCAGGCAAATCCCCCACACCCACCGTGGCAGGGCCGCTCTCCTCCCCGCGCTGCCGCTCACACGCTCTCAGCACCTGAAAGGAGCACACGAGAGGCCAGAGCTGATCAGCACCCACGTCAACGAGCTGGGATGTCCCTGCAGGGGTTAGTAGGGTACCAGAGGTGCTCTCAGGACCCCAGGAGATGGAGGGGAGGAAAGTCCCAGCTCTCCCCAAACACCTTCTTCATGGCCGTGGACACAGCCGAGGCACGGAATTCCTCCTCTGTGACCCAGCGGGACGGGGAGGAGGCAAGGTCCAGGGTCACGTCCCCGTCCAAGGACAGGGAGTAGACCACATAGGTCTGGTGGATGTGAGAGAAGACGTGGACAACCTGCAAGGGGATGGGAAGACGCAAACTGGCAGCGTGCAGGGGACGCACCACTTGCTCAGCTGCCTCACAAGCACACTGCCAGGGCCCTGAAGAGCCGGGCAGGGCTTGGGAGGGGTGACAGCAGGGGACAGGAACCCTCCTCCCGTGCTACATGTCCCATGGCTGAGCATGTGGGGCTTGCTCTGTACCCCACGCTCACCTCCCCGATGAACCGCAAGCTCCCCGCTGCCACAGGCTGCCCTGCCCACGCCTGGAGGTGATCCACCAGCACCTCCCTCTGCTGCTCCTGCTGCAGACCCGGAGCCAGCGGGACGCTGGGGAACTCCCAGAGCCCGGCCAGGAGCCCTGGGGAGAGGGGAAAACAGGGACATGAGCCAGCAGGAGGCACATCCAGGGGTGCTGAGCCTCTCACAGCCCACAAGGCTCCTTTCCCGGCCCCAGCGCTCCCAGGCTGCTCTGCCCAAGTGCCCTTGTCCCCCTCCCACCGGTCTGGGTACCCGAGCTGGGTCTCTGCACGATCAGGTACTCCAGGGCCCCGCGGCGGCCCCTGCGCTCCAGCACGCACGTGGCCGTTTGCTCCACCCGCGGCTGCTTCTTTGCTGCTTTGCGGGGGAAGTTGGTCACCCCCAGGCTGCTGTCCCACGGCTCTGCGGCTGGGGGGCACAAGGGACAGCCCCCGACACCTGCAAACACCAACGCAAAGGTCACCGTGGGGCCCAGGCCCGGAGCCACCACCAGGATCGACCCAGGAGCTTACCGCAGTCCTCGACATCAGGCACCACGGGGAGTTTTCCCAATAACTTCCGAGAGGCCAAGGCCAGCTCCTTCTCCACCTGCAGGGAGGGGACACAGCTGGCAGCCCCCAGCAGGCTGCGAGGGAACAGTTTTTGGTGCCGTACCTACCCTGAGCCTCGCTCGGCAGTGCTGCTTCACGGGGCACTCCCCGCACAGCGGCGCCTTGGGCGTGCACACGGTCGCCCCCAGCTCCATCAGGGCTTGGTTAAAATCCCCCGGGCGGCTCCTGTCTACCAAGGCATTGGCCATGGCCCTGCGAGAAACAGCAGTGAGGGGCACGGGGCTCTGCATGCAGGGGGCCCCCCAAAAACTGCAGGAGTTGCAGCTCCTGCCTGCAAGGGAGGATGCTCCCATGTAGGCAGAGGTCACGCAGGTCCTTTCTCCCAAGCTTCCCAAGAGCTCCTGCACCCCAGCCTCCCCCTGCTGCAGGCTGAGCTCCCAAAAAATCCTGCCCTCGGCCACCAAGAAGCACAACCACACATCCCTCAGTGTTCCCCTACCAGAGGCGGTCGATGACGGGTGGGCTGCTGGAGTCAGCGCCGATGCAGCGCAGGCGGCAGAGGACGCGGATCACGTTCCCATCCACGACGCCGGTCGCCTGCAACCAGAGGCAGGGGTTACCACTTGCATCACAAAGCCACGGAGAGCCAGGAACAAAGCTGAGGGAGCCCCCAGCTCGCCAGGCCCAGCAGCAGGACCTGGCCAGGAGCGGGGCCGGGTGGCAGCGAGGGGAGATGTGTCCCTGCCGGACACCGGCAGCTCTCACCTGCCCGTAGGAGATGGAAGCGATGGCTCCTGCCGTGTATCGGCCCACCCCTGGCAGAAGCTTCTGCAGGTCCTCGGCTGTCCTGGGCATTTGGCCAGCCAGCTCGGACACCACCTGGGAGACAGGGCAGCCAGGGGCAGTTGAGCAGAGTGCGCACACGTGTCCCACGATAACAAGGGATCCCAGCCACGTAGCCTCGTGCCAGCAGCTCACAGCCCCAGTGAGGCAAAGCAGGCACGAGCCAGCACCCACCCAAATGCCCAACGCCCCAGCACCTTCCTCGCTGCCTCCTGCAGGCGCTTTCCTCGTGAGTAGTAGCCGAGTCCTGCCCACAGCTCATTCACCTCCTGCCCCAAGAGACACAGAGCAGTGTTAGGTTGGGCATGGAAAGAGCCACGAGGGCAGGGAGAGAACCCAACCCCAGCGCTGCTCACCTCCAGCGACGCCTCTGCCAGCGCCTGCAGCGTCGGCCACTTCTGCAGAGCAGGGGGAAGGTGGCAAGTGAGGGACGAGCGCAGCCGTGCTCTGCCCCTGGGGGTCTGCCACAGGCAGAGGAGAGGGGCTCCAAGTCAGGGACCTGTGGGCACTCCGTGAGGAGCACTCACCTGCATCCAGCGGTTGTAGTAGTCGATCACTGTAGCCACCTGCGTCTGCTGGAGCATGATCTCCGACACCCACACTGCCGGGAGCATGCAGGGGTCAGAGCAGAGGTGCCAACGCCACCCACACCCCTCACAGCATGGGCTGCGGCCACCCTAGTACTAGTACCAGTTACAAGCACCGCAGCAGCATCCATCCCACCAGGCCCCATCCCCACGTGCTGTCCCACAGGAGCTCCCTCAGGCCCAAGGCTGGCTCTCAGACTCCCCAGAGCCACGCGAGTGGGGCTTGGTGGCTCCTGTGGCCACGTCAGGGGCCCAAGCAGCTTGTTGTAAGGATGGGAGCTGAAGCCACAGACCTTCAGAAGGCCACGTTGTACACCCAGGTCAGTAATAACACAGGGTGCAGCCCCGGCTCCTTACCTGCATATGCCCGTCTGTTGACATCTGGCTCAGTTACAGCCTGAAAGGGGAAGAAAATGAGTGTAAGAAACAGGGACACAGCACCACACCACGGGGGGGGGCTGCATAGGGAATAAAATTGCCTATGGTGTGTTTTGAATGCTATATAGGAGCCTAAAAAAATCTTTCTCCCTAAGTGCCCAGAAGTTCTGATTTGCGGTTAATCAAGCAACGTCAGATTTAAACGTCACAGGAGAGCCTTGCAGCTCCCAGCACTACTCAGACAGACGCTGCTGTAAAGCTGACGCCCACCCCTGGCCCCCCGATCGCTGTCAAACCACCTTTCGCCAGGCCTAGCACAGAGCCGGTAAGAGCTGTAACAAAAGCACTTGGCAGGCTTAAAGCAACAGCAGAAAACCCTTTTGACTGCTGTAGGATACCAAAGGCAGGAGTAAAAAGTGTTCAGAAGACAGCTGGATCAAGTGAGAAGTGCTCAGGCTCAGAGACTAAGAAGCATGGCTCCTACCACCTTATGCCCCACGTTACCGTTCACACTTGGGTACCTGACCACAGACAACCCATCACAAAACTACCGGGACAGCTGGAGCACGATCCCATCTCCACCCCCCACCCCCCCCCCCCAACCTTCATGCAGTTGAGGAAAGCATCGCCTCGACAAAGACACCGCAGTCAGCATCACTCCCTCGGGGCAAAGGGATGGGTTCCCCGCTACGGCAGCTCTGCCTGCCCTTACCAGCACCCTCCAGGGCAGGTCCCGCTTGCACTCGTCGTACCAAGCCAGCAGGCTGCCCCGCAGCGCCTCCACCTCAGCGGGGTCCCCGAAGAGATGCAGCGCGGCTGGCGGAGCTGGGCGCCCTGTTGGGAGAGCACCGCGGGATCAGGGCGCAGCAGGGCCGCGAGAAAAGACCGGGGTGTGTGTGTGCGTGTACCGGCACAGCACCCCCGGGACCCCCCCCACAAACCACCGCGGGGCGCGGCCACACCGAGCCCCGGAGGGGACAGCGGGCACAAACCGGGCTACCCGCCCCCAGCCACCCCCGGCTCCCCGCAGCCTCCCCGCCGTGCAGGCACCTCCGCGGGCCGCTGAGCCCTTGCTGCCTTCCCGGGCCGCGGGGGCCGCCCCCCTGCCGCCGCCACCGCCCCTCCGGAGCCCCCGGGCGGCCGCGGCCCGCAGCGGGCCCATGGCGGGGCCGGGGGGCTCCACGTGCGTTTTTCCCGGGAAAACACCCCCCAGCCCCGCCCCCGCGCGGGGACGAATCAGAGCCCCGCCTGCCCCGCCGCAGCCAATCGCAGCCGGGCGCGGGGGAGCGGCTTCGCGCCCTCCCGTCTACAGGAGGCTGCGGGGAGGGGGCGTGGCCTCATGGCGCGGCGGAGCCAATCAGAGCGCGGAGCGGGAGGAGGGGGAGGTTATCCCCGCCCCTTCTCCCACGGGTCCTAGAGGCCGCACCACAAGGCCCTGCGGGGCTGCCCCAGCTAAACGCCTGTCAGTTCAAAAACTAAATTTAAGGCAAAATTCGGCTTTGGAAAGCGGAGAAAAAAAAAAGAAGGGGTTAGAAGGAAAGGGGGTATATTAAAGGGGTCCCAGCACGGGGCGCGGCGCCGAGCGAGGCGAGCGGCGGGAGCGGGCGGCACCTGGACAGCCTCAACGGGCCAGGCCCCAGGGCGGCCGTGATGGCGGCGGCCATGTCGCGGCGGGTGCCGGTGGTGGACGTGCAGAGCGACAACTTCGCGGAGCTGTGGCCCTGCATGGTGCTGGCGCTGCGCTCCGCCACCTTCGTCGCCGTGGACACGGTGAGGGGAGGGGGGGGAGGCGGCGGGAGGGCTCCGGTGGGCGGCCGGGCCCGCTGACGGCTGTGTCCCCGCAGGAGCTGAGCGGCCTGGGCGCCAGGAAGGCGCTGCTGAGCCCGTGAGTGGGGCCGGGGGGGCACCGGGGGGGCTCCGGGGGTTACCGAGGGGCACCGGGAGGGTACTGAGGGGCTCTGGGGGTACCGGGGAGGCTACGAAGGGCACCGGGGGGGTCCCGGGCGGGTTCGGGGGGTACCGGGGGAGCTCCAGGGGGGCTTCAGCGGAGGGTACCGGAGGGCACCGGGGAGGCTCTGGAGGGTTCTGGGAGGGCACCGGGGGGGTTCGGGGGGCACCGGGAAAGCACCGGGGGGATTCGGGAGAGTACCGGGAGGATAAAAGGGCTCCGGAGGGTACGGGGGGGCTCCGGGGGATCTTCGGGGGGTACCGGGAAGGTTCCGGGGGGGCTCCGGGGAGATACTGGGGGGTATCGGGGGTGGGCCTGGGCCCGGTTCCCTCCCCCCGGGGCGCCGCCCGGCCCCCCCCCGGCGGGGTTTCGGGGCGCCGGGCCCCGGCAGTAGCCTCCCGCCGCCCGCAGGTGCATCGAGGAGCGGTACCGAGCCGTGTGCAGCGCCGCCCGGACGCGCTCCGTGCTCTCCCTGGGCGTCGCCTGCTTCAGGCAGCTCCCCGGCAAGGTAACGGGGGCGGCCGCTGGGCACCGGGAGCGGGGCCGGGGCCCGGTGCTGTGCGCGGCCCCTCCGAGCCGCCCCCGGCTCCCGTGGGTGCGTGCAGGGGGCTCTGAGCCTCTGCTCCCTCCGCAGCCCGAGCACACGTACCTGTGCCAGGTGTACAACCTGACGCTGCTCTGCACGGAGGAGTACGTCGTGGAGCCGCAGTCGGTGCAGTTCCTGGTGCAGCACGGCTTCGACTTCAACAAGCAGTACTCGCAGGGCATCCCCTACCACAAGGGCAACGACAAGGTACGGAACCGCGGCCAGGGTGCACGCCCTCGTCCTCATCCTTCCTGTGAGTCCCTGCTCTGCAGCTGACTCGCCTTCGTATGCCTCAGCATGCTCTCCTCCAGGCTTCTGGGGAGGTTCTGGTTCCCCAGGAGCCTCATTCCCATGTCTGTTATGTGAAGATAGGCCCAAAAAAGGAACTTGAATGCAGTGTATCCTTCTTACCTTTCTCCTATTTTATATCCAGTCTCACTTGTTGCAGCTGCTCTTTCAATTATTTGGGCGTTTCTTTAGTCAGAGCAGGTCACGGCTGTAGGCACTACACTGCTATGACAGGCCCTAAGGATTTCTGGTGTGAAAGCACGTCAGTGTGCTAAGGCTTGTTGAGTAATCCCTCTTCTTTCAGGGCAATGAGAACCAGAGCCAGAGCGTTCGGACTTTTTTCCTGGAACTCATACGAGCGAAAAAGCCTCTCGTTCTCCATAACGGCCTGATTGACCTGGTCTTCCTGTACCAGTGCTTCTACGCTCACCTCCCAGACAACCTCGGCACTTTTACTGCTGACCTCTCGGAAATGTTTCCAGCAGGAATATACGACACCAAATATGCTTCGGAGTTTGAGACCCGCTTTGTGGCATCCTACTTGGAGTATGCTTTCAAGAAGTGGTGAGTGGCACACCAGTACTTAAAGCTTTGGGGTGAAAGAGGGGGGTCAGCGCTCGGTTTATTTTTTCCAGGCAAAGGATTTAAGTATTTGTGTTTTCTCACTGACTGAAGACTGCCCTTCTGTGCTTCCCATTTCTAGGATGGGTGCTGAGTGCGTACGGGTGCAGCTGGTAACTCACTGTTCAGTGGGCAGCAGTGGAAAGAGTATTTCAGTGTTCTGCTGGCAGTAGTTTAAACCACAGTGACCTCATTTAACCTTATTTGACTGAAAACAAGTTGATTCACCGTGTGGCCCTGGTCCAGCATTGCCACAGGGATGCCAGCAGGGACACAGGCAGAACAGAGCAGATTCCCTATTAACTCAGCGAGGGAGCAGGGCTGTGCCTGCAGAGCCTTCTGTAAGTCAGGTTACGTAGCAAGGGGGGTCCTCCCTGTCTCCTGACGCTGACTAGCCCTGCCACAAGTCCTTCGTGTGAGACTCTCACTTGCAGCAGGCTCCAACTCCCATCACTTGCTTCCAAGCAAAGGTTTGCTCTTGTTCCAAGGCTCTTGTCTTGCTTCCTGCCCTCAGCTCCGAGGGTATCTTCCAGGTGAACAAGTTAGAAGCAGCAGCGTCTGTTCTGTGTGTCAGTCTGGGCCCCGGTTCTGCACTCGGCGCACAATTTAACAAGGCCGTGGCAGTGGTACAACCCCTTGAATCTGCTAAACCAAAGTCAC
This sequence comes from Anser brachyrhynchus, assembly GCF_964034855.1. Lineage (NCBI taxonomy): Eukaryota > Metazoa > Chordata > Aves > Anseriformes > Anatidae > Anser > Anser brachyrhynchus. Next base: position 10,255,197 of record NC_137702.1, on the reverse strand, counting down.
ACCGTGTGCAGAGCAGAAATGGTATTTTAGTGGCTGTTTTGTATCAGGAAATGCCATTTTGATAGGTCCGAAAATATTCAAGATGGTTCTTCTCAAACATAAAAATACTTTTCTTTTTTTTTTTTTCCTGACAGGATGAAAACACTTTTAAAATGGGTCTCTTAAAAATGTTTTAACCTGCAGATCTAGTTACCTCCAAAGCTTTTGGGCCTTTTAGCCAGCCGTTGGGACAAAATAGTTGTTTTTTCATGAGATGGAAAGCATTTCTCTGTTGTCTACGTTGCCCAGGTTTGATGTGTCTGGGTGGTGGTTGCTAGGTACACTGCAACTCCTCGGGCATTTCCTCTTTGTCCATTAACATCACCAGGACTAACACATCTTACTGCCCTTAATATTTAACACCAGGAGAGGTGTCCCCCTCTCCCATAGCTTCACCAAGGACACTGTTGTCCCTGCCTGCATTTAGGCATGAAGGGAAACAGCATTTAAATCAGCACAGATGGGACGACTTACTAAATTTCTGTTCCCTGGGCTGACTTTCTTTGCAGCAGGCTGTCAGACCAGAGCTAGAGCTCAAGAGCAAGAAACGAGAGGAGCTGAAAGTTGGTGCAGAGCAACGTGTTTGCACCAGCTCTGCCCTGGGGTATCTTTGAGTTACCTGCGTGCTCTTGTGTGTTCCAGCAAGCGGGAGAACTGCAAGCTGAGGGACTCCAGCAGCCAGCACCTCACCGTTGAGTTCTGCAACTACCCTGAGAACATGTCCCACTACATTGACTATCGGCACTGCTCTCTGGAAGAAGCAAGCCACAGTGTGGGAGGGGCAAATAACGTGCCTGTCTGTGAGAAATTTTCGGTAGGTAACATGAATCCCTGCTTCCTACCTGGCTCTGTGGAAAAAGCCACACGTGGCCAGAGCAGGTGGTAGGAGGGCACCTGGGAGCTTCTACTTGCTTGCTTCACGATACAGGGAAGATTTTCAGGCTTTGTGTGGCTTTGGAACTGAAAAGGCAACAGCACGCTCTGTTGTGAGGCAGTGAATTTCACAGGTTACATTAGAAGCCAAGATTCAAAGAGATAATACAGCCCTAAATAAACGGATGGTGTGTTACAGTACCCCCTGCTGTCTTGGAAGGGCTGTAAGTTCTAAGCGAGTTTGGTTCGTCTTCTGAGCAAGAAATGCCTCCTCTTCCCTCTCCCATATCCCAATTAGATACAGAAAGTATTACCTGTCCGCAGCCTCTGGGACCGTAGCACGGTGTGACCCACAGCACCTCAGGTCCAAGCGCTGTGACAGCAGTTAGCAAAAAGCCCATCACAGCTGGTTTCAGATGCTTCAGGGGAAAAAGGAGCTCTTCCAGCTGACATTACTGTCACAGAACAGCATCAGTTGGGAAAACCTCTGGAATTTTCTTACTGAATCACCACCTCAGAGTTGCTCGCGGCCTCTCAGAGTTGCAACAGAGTTTGGTGAATTTTCAGCATGTTTAGGGACAGGTTACAAAACCCTCCAGGCCCCTGTTCCACTGCTTGATCGTCAGAATTTCCCATTACCACTTCCTCAGCCCCATCTTGTCCATAACCTCTGCTTTAGGTAGCTGCTGCCAGCAATCAGGTACGTCCTGTCCCTTTAGCCTCATCTTTTCCAGGTGAGCAAACCCAAGGCCTTCCTTGGCCTCTCGTACATCGTGTGCTCCATCGTGACAGCTCCCCGCTGCGCTCAGTGCAGTCTGTCAATTCCTTTCCTGCGCCGTGGGGCTGTAACTGGACACGGTGCTCCGGACACGGTGCTCCAGGCACAGCCTCACGAGCCCTCGAGTAGAGTGGAAAATGACCTCTGCTCCATGTTACGGTGATAGGCTGCTGTAACCAGGAGGCCAGTGGCTGCAGACTTCTCTCTTTCTCCTTAGGCCTACGGCTGGTGTCCAAATGGGGTGAAGTGTCCCCAGTCGCATAACATCGACCTCATAATTGACGAGGACGACAAGCTTTCGGAGAAGCGGAAGAAACGCAAACACAAATGGAAGCGGCGGAAGAACGTGGAAGAACCTGCAAAGGTGCTTGAACAGGAAAGCTTAGGGAAAGAAATGGAGATAGTTCAGAACGGGGAGGAGGGACCGCCGCGAAAGCAGAGCTGCTATGAAGCTGCTACAGAGGCCGCGGAGATGACACCCAACGATGATGACTGGCCACTGGAGGAGGAAAACGCCACTGCCATGGCACCAGAGGCCAGCTCAGACACCAGCACACATGCTAGATGGGAAGAGGATCTGGGGAGCACTGAAGAATGTGCTGACATGAGCCCTTCTGCCAAGGGAAACACCTCTGACAGTGACCAAGTGGAAGGGAAGTCAGAGATCCCTTCAGGAGCAGCCTCAGCCAGTCCCCCAGACAGCCCCAAGACTGAAGCAGCGTGTGCTGCAGGAAAGCAAAAGGAGTCCCAGGAGCTCCCTTCGCAGGGGGGCATCCACCGAGCTGGTTTTGATGCCTTCATGACTGGCTACATCATGGCTTACGTCTGGATGCTCAAGAAAAGAAAAAGCACAGATGGTAGCACAGAGCCCTGGTGTCCGGACTGTCATAATAAACTGTACCTGAGCGGGAAATCAGTGCCACTTCAAATAGTGAAGAGCTCCTTTTCTAAATCTTCCAAAGCTCACAGCCGGAAGATGAAGTTAGCCTGGGACAGCACATAAAGCTAGGGGACTCCTGGCTGAACTGGGCTTTTTTCCCCCCAAGTGTTGAAGTTCTTTATTCTATCAAAAGTTGACCAGAAAGGGAGCAAACTTCTTATCTGGGGTTTTGTTTTAACTTCTTGACTAATTAAATTGCTCTCAGTTGGAGTTCTCCCTGGTACACCTTAGCAGCACAATGGGTGGTAAAGGCACAGGTAAGGTTGGAGGGAGGAGAAGCGCACTTCAGCTGCACCCAGGGCTGCAAGTGGCAGTAGTGATCTGCACTTAAATTGGGTTTAAAAAGGAAAAAAAAAGCCTAGGGTCATCTTTCTGCTAAGACCTTATGATAACTACTTCAGCACAGGTTTCACTTGCAGAAGAAGGGCAATCCATTTAACATAAGAGGAGAGAGAGGCCAGAGCACCCCACTTAAACATCCTCCCAGATCTTGCCTTTGTCCTTACTACTCACTGCCAACTAACCTAGTTTAGAGGAAGACAGACCTTTCCAAAAGGATCAGGTGCTAAAGGTCAAAATCTACCTTACAAAAAGGTGTGGGAGGGCCCAGTTGTCACATGCAATTAGTTTGATAGAAAATGCTATTAAACAGTCAGGGGAGGAAGATGTGATGCTTCTGTCACACACCAGAAGAAAGCAGGCTAGTTCCTCAGGCAAAGCACGTATTTTCATGAATCTTTAGGCAAGCGATACACTGCCTTCAGTCACTGCTGGTAGGGCAATTCATTATGACACTCATAATTATTCCCTGTCTTTCTAATGAAGTTGAGAAGGAAAAAAGTGTTTATTTCTGTTGTTGTTTAAAAAGTGAGAGAGCTGTTCCACCTAATATTTGTACTTTAATTTTGGTTACAACATAAATGAAACCTTTGCTTCTACAGGAAAAAAAAAAAGTAGAAAGCTGTGCTGGGCTAGCTGATTCTAAACAATGGCAGATCTTTTACACTTCCTAAAGAGGGGAAGATACAGTGGGACTTAAAGCCAGATGTGGTCCTCTTAAACCCTGGTGCGTACTTCCCCTGCTTACTGAAGCTAGGCTGTAGGGCTAGGACACTGCAGTCACAATGGCCATCTCCCTGCAGGCTGAGAGCTACCAAAAGCATCTTGTCTTGTAGGTCACGAGTTGCTGCCTACTCTTCTGAGCACTCTAAGGCAGAGTAGAAAAAAGGCTTTGAGTCTCATGGATTGAGTAGTGTTAACACTTCAGGAAGATGCGGGAGAGAAATAACACAACAAGGATGACAGGTGTCCTTGTTTATAACTCAGCACCAAGTAATGATACCATCTCAAGACAACCATTAATATCATCCATAGCTTAAGTAAGCATTTGAATCAACTTTTTGTTTGTTTGTTTAACCCAGAAGTGTCCTCTTAATCACAAGACTCCACCCTTGATTTTATTTTTATTTTGAAAGCAAGATGGGAAAGTTTACAAAACCTGACCAAGAAAAAATTATGAAAATATTTAACTGGATTCATCTTTGGTTACTTCTTATTGCAGTTCCAATAAAACATACACCATTTCTATAGTTCAAAAAAAAAGTCAGAAGGTCAATCAACATAAAAACGAGACGTGCTTTCTTTACATATTCATAAATATCCACAATATTAGAAAAGTTGTTTTGCAAAGATTTTTTTTCTGGCAGTGTTAACTTACTATTATACACAAGCTACAAACTTCTTCCTAAGCCTTTAATTACAAGTTCAGCTATTTACAGTCTGCAAAATATTAAGACGTAAAACTCCTTCATAAATACGAAAATAGATCATCTTGCAAAGATCTTTATACTTAATCAAATATCTGGCTGCCCCTCCTCCCAAAAAAAAGGTTACTTGTTTTGCATAGAAATGTAGTGACATGCAATATAAACAATAGCATTAAGTGCAAACAGGAATTATTCAAGTGTCTTTAGTCGTACTGGCAAAAAATACCAATGTTCTGTTACACAACACATTGATGCCTTTCCAGCAAGTAGAAGTCTACTAAAGCCCCTTGTCTGCACTGCTTCTGAGGGGCAGCAATTCACATGCATCCTCTTAGTTGCATTTTATCAACCTGCAACCACACCAAAAATAGCTTATAACAGACATGTAAATGAATTCAACGTAGAAAGATTTAAAGTGAATTAAAAACATTTTTGATCTCTTCAGGGAACCTAGCAACGTGTAGAAAGTCTTTTAAAAGAGCAAGAATGGCTCCTCTAAGAAAGTCAAAAACCATGATAAAATCCAATCACGATAAAACTTTGTCACATCACTATAAAACACGGAGTTTGCTGACCACACGTTGGTATTTACGTTCATCAGTAGCTGTCAGAAAATGGCCCCCAGTAGAAAAGCACCTTCAGATGGGCAGAAAACCTAGGAGTACTCGCTAGGTGCAACCTGGATTCAGCTTTGCACAACCAAAGGGATGAGACTTTGAGAGTGCCAACTGCATCCAGACCCTTGGAAACGCCGTGTTTGAGCAGGCATTTAGCTATTTTAAGACGGCCTTTTACTCCAGTTTCATGCACGTGCCTCTTTTCCCATGCAGACCAAGAATGCAGGAAAGGCCTGAGCCTTTGGTATCCCTTGGTATTTCTCTTTCTGACATCTCCCCCTCGGTACAAAGAGCTAGAAAAGTTGATAGATGTGCCCTGTGTCAGCTGGCTGCACTCAGAGTAGACGCTTAGGGAAATAAAAATTTAGCTGTGTTGCTTTGTAAAAGCCATTCAGGGCAGGGAAACGCTTTAAGAGACAGTGCTATAAGAGACAGGTGAGGTCACTGTGACAGCTGTTTTAGAGGTTTTGCACTCTGTCAGAGGGCAACAGGCTTCCCAGCGAGGTGTCAGCTCTGATGACCAGGGTAATGCAAGCCAGAGGCACGCACCTGTGCTCTGCCGAGGCTGCGCACGGTTACAGGCTGCGGGACAGCTTCCTTGTAGCCTGGGGATCCAGAAGTAAACCATTCCTTGTTATTGCTTGTTTGTCTGAAGTCACACACCTACATGCATCTTGTGACAACAGAAGCTGGTGCTGGTGGTTTCCCTCCTGAAAGATTACAGTTGTATAAAAGAAAAAGAGGAAAAAAAAGCAGGCACAAGGCAGGCAGCCAGCTGTCAGTTGAGTTGTGCTGGCCAGTTCCCTGTCCTCAAAGGAAATTACACGCACACGATGCCAGCCCTTCAAGCTGCTCTGCACTCTGCAGACGGGATACACAAGACAAGCTACCCTACACATCAGCACCTTCAAGAGGCAGAGAGGTGTGAGCCACAGGAGGTGATCTTGGTAAGGATGGGCATTTTTTAAACTGCTGACAGCTGCCTAATGCAGCAGAGACTGTGCTAAGTAACTAAAGGACACTTTCTCATTTAATTCTTTGCAGCCGTTACAAAGGGATAACTGCCACTTAAACTGAGAGACTTCACAAGAGAAAGTCATAACTCACAGAATAGTTACCTACACCTCCAAAAAGCTCAGTATCTCAGCCAAGAAAGAGCTTAGGCTTTCTTCTTCATCCGTTCCCTGAGATGGGAAAAGAGTAGGAAAAGTCTTGCTTCCATCAGGGAGTACCAGCTTACATTTTCCATCCTTACATGAAAGCAGAAAGAGTGTAACAGACTACCTGGATGAAACTGGACTTCCAACCCCTCAGAGCCTACTGTATCACCTGCTCAGTGATCAGGCAATGAAACCTCAGTTAGGAATGATAATATAGGTTAAAAAAAAAAAAAAACAACAAAAACCCCACATCGTTGTAGGCAATGATAGCAGAAGGGCAGGATGTGGAACACATCAACACAGAACAAGCTTTCCCATGCATCTCATCCCAGAGTGGGGATCTCTGAAACTGGTTCCAGCAAGCAGCTTTGAAGCGCATGCTGCTGCTGCTCCTACAGCTACCTGCTGGTGGATGGAAGAAGAAAAAGAAATAAGTAGACAATCCTGTTTAGTGACAGGAGAAACTAATGAAGATAACAGATTCTTTCTGTAGAAGAAAAATAATTGGGGACAAGCTAATTTTTTTTTTTAATTTGACAACTCAAAGCCCTTCTGTTAAGTCTTCTGCAAAAGCACTCGTGGCTGCAACACTGCTGGCAGCTTCCCTTGAGCAGGGGATTCCTGTCCTCCACCAAGCAGTCTGGTTTTAAATAAGAAACCCTAATTACTGCGCTGGCACCAATGAAATAGGATGTCCTATCAGAAAGGGAAGTGAATGTGTCCCTTCTATCTTAGTGATGATAGTCAGCTGTTAATCTAGATGCTGTATTTATCTATTCTGCAGAAAGAGATCATGGTGTCCATTCAGCTCTTCAGAGATAAGAGCCCCAGAGCTCAGTACAACTGGCACTTTCACTGGCAGTTTCTCAAGAAGCCCAGAAATGTCAGCACCTGGAATATGGCTCCCCTCTCTTGTGCCCTGGGCAAATCTTCCTCCACATCTGGGTCAAGACACACGAAGAGCTGTGCGAGAAAGCGGTGCTCAGTGTCCTGCTTCCCTGCACTAATGCATCATTAATAAATCCCAAGGGAAACAAGAAACACCAGGGAACAGGTTGTTCTTGTTAATTGGAAAGTACTTATCATGTGACTCAGCCTGCAGACGGCAACCAGCATGAGGGCTTTTGTTTCTGAAAGAAGAGCTTGTTTAATGCTGCAGCACAGCTCTGCTCAGCACAGTTCTAAAAGATCTGTGCCCATTTCCAGAACAGAGGCTCTGATTCGCGTGTACTGCTTGCAGAATGCTAATGCAAAACCTGCAGTAGCTTAGAGCAGCTGGTCAGACAGAGGAAAAGGGAAAACCTACAGTTTGCTCTTTCTACCCAATGTGGAACTTAAGGCCTTGAAATGCTCCATGCTGGAATCCAGGTCAAACTCTTTACGTGGTGCCTGCTTCTCGCTACTACCGCTTGGAAGGGACTTCGGGGCCCGCATGGACATTCTGGCTGGAGTAGTTCCCCCTCCTAAAGTAAATCAGGAAGGAAGCATAGCTTGAAATAAAGTTAAAATAATCAGTCTCTCCAGATGCTGTCCGCAGCTGTTTGACAGCCCATTCTTACCATCTGCTGGGTCTCTTGAATATGAAACCCAGCACCACAGAGAAACAGAGTTTAAGTGACTGGGAACAACTCCAGGATGTGTTCCGTTTGAGCCCTCTCTTCATATGCCACAGGTCGACTGCGTGCTGCCACTTGCTGAGTTGTTGGAGGTCTGAGACAATGGGGCAGTGCTGTCCCCATCGTGCTCCCTGAACGGCCGTGCCTCTCTCCTCGGCGCCGTGGAAGGACTAACACTGAACAGAGACTTTGTAGACTCCAGCAGTGTATTTTTCAGTAGGTCATCTTCCACCTCCATCTCTTCAGAAGGGAGACAACCGGCAAAGACCTGTGAGGAATGTCCCTCAGAGTTCACTGAATTCTCAGCTGGGAGCCTTTTGTAAGATAGCGGCTCAGGCTGGGCCAGCGCTAATGGTTGGTTACATGCTGGATCTTCACACGTGTTCTCAACAGGGTAAAACCCATTTTCCTCCTGAGACACTGGCCCATCTGAACAGTCCATATCTTCCTCTTGTCCTGGTACAGGAAGAAATTCTGACCTGTGAGGCTTGGCTTGAAAGGGAGGAATCTCTGACACACCGTATTTACTGCTACTCAGGAGTTTTTGCCGAACCTCTGCACTTAGCTGGGTTGGGTCACATCTGCTGACGGTTGAAGACAGTCCACCAAACAGGCCATACTCTTTGTGTGGCAGTTCAGGGGAGACTGGAAGTGATCTGCATTTCCTCCCGGGAGGGAGGGAAAATTCCTGCCAGTCTGTGCTATATGCCTGCCGGACCTGGGACTGACTGGCTTTCAGGCCACCTCCTGCCTCTGGAGAATGCAAGTCAAACACAAGAGAGATCACAGACTTGCTTGGCATGTCAAAGAATTTTATCTTTCCACCCTTGAGGTCCTCCCGTGCACTGAAGGGATTAACTTTCCGGCCTAAACCTTTGCTTGGCGTATAGTAGGGGTCCTGTACATTTATCTTCCTGGAAGGCTTGCGGGAGAAGATATCCGACTGACTGCGTGATAACCAGATATTCCGACGCGGACGGGGTGACTTGGGTGGGATCTTATCGTCCAGGGAACTCAAACGTTTTACTCCTGGTCCTTTTTCAATTGACCCTGAGTGGAAGAAGAGAAACACCTTTAGCTTAAAGGAGCAATATGCCCGCATGTCTGCTCCCTCACAGAGCCTTCACAATAACTGTAGAAGAAAAAGGTGCACTTCTGGTGTTCCAAAGCATCTTCCACAAACACATTTGCTAGTTACTTACAAGTTCCTGCACATACACAATGACACCAGTCTTCTCCCCAGTGTACCACTGGTTTCAAACTTGGAGATTTGGCATCCCTGTCCACAGGACCTTTTAAATGTAAAGCCAGTCAAAGCTACATTTAAAACGTTCTCTGCTCTTCATTCATACCTCAGACCGATTAAATGTCACCTTGAAGAACTGAGCAAACTCAAATTCAGTTAATGCCATCTTACTTGTCTAGACAGTGAAACTGGACTGCTTCTCTATTTTATAATCAAATTTGCCACACACATTATGGGGGATGCAAATTTAGCATGCCAACACTGTCTTCAGGATAAAAAAAAGGGAAGGAAACCGTACAAAAATCTGAAAGGAATGAGAAAGTCCTTTCAGTCTTCTATGCAAACCCTGTTTTTTAGGACTCCTTCAAACCTCTTCGCTGCCTGTACGCTGACACAGCAGAAAGTTCATAGAGTGGTCTTGGAGAAGAACAATTTGCATGTTTCTATACTTATCATTGTGGTTTCCAGATGAGATCGCCCAAGATCTGTTGATGATACTGACCATAAAAGAAAGCAAATACAAAACAGTCACCAAAGAAATTGTGACATTTTCACCGTGATGGGAAAAGTCTAAGACCAAAATAAATGCCCTCCTGATACCAAGAGTTAAAATCATTCCAGCCTTGACTCAGTACGTTATCCAGTACAGAAATTAGGGATACATGAGAATTTAACTGCAATGAGTAGGAGTTAAAAAACTTCTACATATGTATGTGTATGCATGCAAATAAGTATGCGCACACATGAATAAAATCAAAGTTTATCACTACAACTTGATGGGAAATTAATAGTTGTTTTGGAAAAGACATTAATTTCTTGAGTGTTTGGGACATGCAGCTGCCACTGGCTTTCAAGGTGCCTCTGAAAAGCTGTGGTAGAGTAATAACAACTGAGTGGATGTAATGAAATGATATTTCCTTTTGATTACAATTTCCAGAATGAGCACATGGACTTCTGCTTTTCCCTTTAAATACTGCCACAGTTTAGTCTATAGGTGCTCCACTGAGGAAAGACTATGCAAGTCAAAGAACTGCACGTAACACTTCTCCAGGAAGATGCAAATCTGAGCCTTGCTCCAAAGGGATAATGCCAGGAAAACCAAAAAGAACATTGTTTTTTCAGCCACGCCTCTCAGATGCTTTCCAGGTAGGGGAGAACTATGACATGTGCATGCTCCATGTGGTTTGAAATAACTGATTTTAAAAAATATACAGTTTCATGTATGCATCTATATTGTCTGTGTAATATGTTTTACTGTACTCTAAGTTTCCAACACCAGAAATCTACTAATAGAGAAGAAATCTCAGTCAGAACATGCCCCCACAAAGAACTGATTGCAGTTCGCTCCTCACACCAGGGGGCACTAGACAGCTTCAGAAAAAGCCCTTCAAGGCCAGCATTCCCAAGGAGATCGGGGATTCGTCTTTTCCTCAGTTCACAATACTTCTAAGGTACTTTATAATACAATGCATCTTCTCTGCTCTTCCTCCTGAGGGAATATAAGTAGCTTCTAAGTGCTACATATAATATATACCAACGAAATTATATACCAAAGAAATTATGTATATGCACTAAGAAGTAGTAGGGGCAAAGCAAAAGTTGATGAATTTTCATGTACTTTTAGCTACTTACATTCCCGAAAGAACTCTAAACTTTACTTCAAGAGCTTGTGGGCACAACCTTTTGAGGCACTTTAAGGAAAAGCTGTTCTTTCCCAAATGACACTGAACAGTGCACCATTGTTCCAAAATCATTTTCAGGCTTTAGGCAAAATAACTCAAACTGTATATAACACCACATTTATCTGAAATCTCAGTATTCAAAATACAAAACACTGTACTCTCTCACTATTAGCCTGCAGCAATTTTTGTGCAAATACAGACATTTACCTTTGGGTTTTCTTTCATTGTTGTCAAGATTCAAAAACTTTCTGTCTCTCTCACAGTCCTCATTTCTCAGCCGGTTCAAAGTCTCCTCCAGTGTTTTGACAATATCAGCAAATGAAGGACGTAACTTCGGATCCATCTGTGAATGCACAGAAATCAGATCATTTCATGTGGGTTTGTCCATATTATCCTACTTAATGTTGACAGACAGAAGGAAAACTTGAAGGAACCGAAGCAATTCAATACTGTTTTAAGAAGTGTGTTACCATTGGAAAAAAAATCTAAAGCAGGGGAAAAGTAGACATGAACTAGAACAGAACACTATTATACTGCTCATTTAATTTTCAAGTTGGAAAGATTCTATGATGAGGACATATCTTATAAAGAAAAGGTGGCGAGCTATTTGACTCAGGACTTGAGAGAGGATTTTATTTGTTTTAAACATTTTCCACAGTTCAAAGATGTCTTTCTGTACCCCAGTTATCAGCCAGAGATTATAGAACAATGTAATTTCAAAGTCTGTGTGAAACAATAAGAATTAAAATAGAGCAACTTGGTCATGTTATTCTTTAAAAGTTTGTAATTCTTCCATCATCTCTTGTGGCTTTAATTAAAGCTCACCAAATGGCATTGCTGATTTTCAACTTTCAAATCTTTTATCTTTGCATCTGTTAATTTTCCATACTACTCAGTGTACCAGTCTGTCTTGTGAGGAAGCAAGATTGACAAATTACATGACAAAAGTAATACAACAGAAAAGACTATTTTAGCCCAAGTAAAATATTCTTTCCTCTGCCTCAGCCATCAGTATGTATTTATCAGTACGTATTTATTCACCCTAATATAAATGCATCTCTAAACAAAGCCAAACATGACAACTGGAATAGAAAGCAAGCAGCTTAATTTAAGTAGTAATTTAGATGGCATTTAATCATTCTGAACACTCGCCCTGTATATATGTTACAGGTTTAACTACCGTAGGTAGCACTGTCTAATTATGCAGTCAAAAGTTAACCTCATTATACTATTAAAGAGATTCCGCTTGACCTGACTGTCTCCAGCTCCCTAAAGGCTTTTTCAGAGCAGACAAGCCTTGACAGGTATCACCACCGTGCAAAGGAAACAGCGGTGCTTTGTAAATAACAAACCGCACAGACCTCCCTGATACTGTCCTGCAGGGCCTGAGATGGATCTTTGCGAAGAGAACTGGTACGACTGGCAATGCTAGAACACCTTCTAGCAACACAGGGTAAAGGGCTGCAAATTCCTACATAATAAAACAAAATCACACCTGCTTTGAATTCAAGAACTGCGATTTCCTGGCATCTTTCTGCTTTCCCTATTTCACTGACAGGGTAGGGCACGGTAAAACACCAAAGCATATCCTCTGTACTCTGGCAAACTTAATGTGGAAAAATTAGAGGGCTGTTGCATGCTGCAGAAAGTAAGAACGGGTCTCTGGCTATTTTAGTTTGTGCTAGGGAAGATCCAGAACAACAGCAGCAATGAAAAAGTGACTCAGAGCAACATTTGCCTCTTCCATCCTGATCACTCAGTTCCGGCTCAAATGGAATAGAAGGCTCTTCCTCAAAGCTGCAGTTCCCCACCGCTTAGCTCATGCTCATAAGCCTTCTGCATGATCATACGTGATTACATTTATAAGCATTCCTGCAAGAGGGCTTATAATTTGCTGGGGGAGCTGTACGTTTCAGACTTCCTTGCATGTACTCATTTTTAAAAACGCTTTGTAACAACAAACTAAAGAATTTTTAATCCACTACTCACACACATCTGTTTTTACTGGTTTTCTTAGGCTGCCCTAAACATGTTTCCTGGCTGTAGAAAACTCCAGGGCTTTGCATATTAGTTCAGCTAATCAGCTGAGCTATACAGCTTACAGTGATTGTCGAGCCATTAAATAATAAAAAGCTATATAAAAATTATCACACAGATCACTTAATACTGGAGTACAGCATGCTTAGGACGATATAAGACAGCCTTATCTATTTGCTACCTTTTCAATCCACTAGGCAAGCGGTAAGGGAATGGCAATATGCTTCGCAGTGAAATCAGCATACTAATGGCTCGATCACAAGACAGTCATTTCCAGTTTCAGTTCAGGGAATGGACGTTTATTATGCAGGAGACAGCATTTGATGATAATCAGTAGGAGAAAATCGTTTTTCTCCGAACACAACAAATTCTTACATGAGAATATAAGACCAGTCACTTCCCCTTTCTTCGCGAGTACAGTTCTACTCTGAATTTGTGCTGAAAAATTGCTTTGAATTAACCACCACGTGTTGGATGCTGTACAATTTCTGGGGACTACAGCTGGGAGCTGAGGTTTCCACAGTCAAACGCTACTTCCACCCAAACCCTATAGTGCTCACATAGTCAAAACAATTCAGAAACATGAGTCAAGCATACCACTGTCCTAGTGAAGTAAGCACCACTGTACTAAGGTGAAATTAGAGGAGCAAAATAGCTTGTCCAGACTAAGTTCCACAAACACATCTAGGATTAATTTATGCCACCTTGTGTCAAGAGCAGAAGTCACCCCCTCACCCATATTCTCACCTGAATGCCATTCTCCCTTCGAGTATGTGCACTTGTACTAATACACTGCAAAGAGAGAGCCTGGGGCAAAGACAACTATTAAAAGAATGGAGAGATGAGACTGCTTCTTTCAGCAGCAGCACTGACATGAAAACAAAGCCTGAAAATCAGTAACAGACAGGAATAAAAAGCCTGTTCTGAGAGTTTTCTTACAAACGCTCACTAGGACATGGTGCTATTGCTAGTTACAGCATGGCTTGGTTGTGGTGTCCTGAGCAGAGCTTTGTGCAATAAGTATTCTAGAAGGTGTCTCAGCTTCAGGTGAGACAAGTGACATTTCTAGCTTCATCTGAGTTTCTGGAAGCTCAGGTTCTCTTACTTCAGATTAAGCAGTTTACCAAAGGAATCAGTAACCTCTATTATAAGATAATTCACAAAAGGGATCGACTTCCTTGAAATTTTCATGCTGATGAGCCACGAAGGTTATCCAGCGTTATCATCCTTTTACTCAAATAACAAGCAGAAATTTACTCCATACTGCACACTGTCTATAGCCATACTGATATTAAGTCACTTGGGTTCTTCGGTTCAAGTTAGTTTTGTTGGTTTTGTTGGGTTGTGTTGTTTTTTTTTTAATACAATCTTGGGATTTACAGGGTTATCCCTCTTTTCAAAAGGCAGCATATAGAAACTTCAGAGTAGTTTAGTGCCTGCTCTTTATTTGCCTGTCCCCATTTTGTCCCCTCTGTTTATGAGAACAACTCAGAATTCTTTCTTCACAGCTCAGTAGGTCTGTACACAATAACAGCTGGATTTTGTCAGCCTGAGGGCCAGCCAGTGTCAATAACATACAACTGGTTATGATCAGCCTGAGCAGCCTGCAAGAAGCTGTTCAGTGTGCCAGACCTGTTTGTTTGGCATGACAGAACACGGAACAGCAAAAGCAGAAGTCAGACTCTTTTGCAAGGGGAAAGAAAGGGATACAAAAAAATGCAAGGGACTCTCTGGGTTCTCAGAATGTGCACTGCTTAAGTCTCTTCTGTACACACTTTAAGCTCTATCTTCAAAAGCCACAGGGATTTAACTACAGTTTTGGCCTGTCCCCTTCAGGTAAGATACTCACATTACAGCAGTTGAAGGCCAGCTGGAGGAAGTCAGGGGGACAGTCTCCCACCATGTGCTGGAAGGCATCATAATCCAATCCAAAATTCTGCACAAACAAGAACACAGCATAGAGAGTACAGTTGTAAGTGAGGTCTGGCCCAAAATATCTGCTTTTTCAGGGTGTCCCTACATGGAATAACCATGAACACCATCCCTGAACAGCCACATACAGTGGGTTTTGAGAAAACTTCATGCACACTCCAAACTAGCGTTCCCATTGGGATTTATTTGATACAAGATACCTGTAAGAGAATGAGCTGACTTCAAAGCCCATCCTTCTTCCTGGATTCAACTGCAATTCATTGCACTTGAAGTGTTGCCCGTGAGGATCTGGAAGCAATATCCTACACTATCAAGTTTCACCACAGTGATTTTCATAGTGTAAATTAACAGCCTGCTGTAAAACCAGAGGTTTCACTATGATGAAAATTCACCAAGTAGTTAATTTTTCAATGCATGGTACCACTAGGCCGGTGTTACAAATTATCCAGTTCCTTAAATGCACTTCTATAAGAAGATCTGAAGGACAGAAAAACAAAAAGATCTCTTTCTTACATATAGTGGCTCAAGACAAGCATTTTCAGAACTGGAGGTGGACAGGCAATTTGGAAGACCCCTATGGAGGGCCAAAAGCTGCCTTGCAGATGAGACTCAGCCAAAAGGCAACTGAAGAAAGAAGAAGCATCTCCTCTGATTAGTCAATTTTAGCTCAGATCAACGACACTTAGCACAGTGTATGTAAAAATAAGGGTGAGCTTATTTTAGCTCCTGCCCCTTTCATGAGGCAGGGCTACTTAGAGGATGCAGAATGTCAGAAGTGCTCAGTTCTGAACCTGGCAAGAAACCTGTGTGAGCTATCACACTACAAAACTGAAGTCCTGCAACACCCTCAATGTTCTGAGGGTTACTAGGGACAGGTCTGGAGCTTCTGAAAGGACTTCCCCTGATGACTGCTGCTGCACAAAGTCTGTGTCAAAACATCTTCGATGGAGCTTCTTACAACAACAGCGTAGAATACAAAGGCTTTTTACAGGCTCTTTTTAGTGTAACAACTATTCATCCTATCTTTGGCAGCAGTGCCAGAAGACCTAAAGGCCAGCCATTATCATGGCATATTTACCGCCTCCCACCAACATTATGAATGTAACCACTTACCTCTGTGCGAGGGAGATAGTCTGGATCTGCCTGTATTCTTGCTATAATCTCACACAGAATTATACCATAGGAGAACACATCCGCCTAGGAGGAAAAAATAAATAGCTACATGGTTCAGCTATGAATACACTACTCTTATCTGCTACTGAGTTTCTCCTTACCCCCAACTGGTTATCGAGAACAACTAAACCAACACCACAGCCTTGCAACCACGAAGCAACTGCACTATAACTAATATTTTCCATGTGAAGAAACATATGCTCACAGTAAAACCCTACTGCAGCACAAAAAGCAATGATGATTTTAAAACTCTTTCAAAAAAAAAGCCACTATTAAATCAGCAACATAAAAAAAAATCTTTCCTTGCATAAAGAATAGTAAAGTTGCATTTGATGTCTTACAGATGGGAGTAATTAAAAACATAGCCAAAATATGACATGCCTATATATCACTGTGGTTAGAAAGAGGGGTTTAGAATACACGTGCACACAGCTTATCCAGAATATTAATGCTGTTCTTCAGAAAAAATGTAAATTTTTTTCCCCCTTTTCTCACAGTTCAGCACCTCTGGAGAAAAGAATCTCCCAAAGCTTGAGATACCTAATAACATTGTACACCCGCCTCCTTTTCCATTGAAATTTCCATGCTGCTTAGTAATCACTTATCTGAGCATCCCTGGAGCTGCACAGTTCCTCAGATTTCCACCCACCTGAACTTACCAAGTAATAAAATTTGGGAAAGCATTCAATAAGGGTCTACAGAGCAGAAACTGGCATCCCTCAGCCCTCAGGTATAAGGCAGGCTTATATGTTAACCTTTCACACTGATAGAGACCTGCTTCCTCTTTAGTCTCCCATGCCCTAGGGTTAGTGAAGAATGTGGCACCACATCTGGGTACTTTATTATTAATTTAGGTCAACTGGAACTCTCAAAGCTTTGAAATAGTAATGATCACATTTATTACTGAAGTTGCTACTGCTTTCCTCTACGTTTAAAGTACCAACAATTGAACAGATATTGAGTACTAGCTAAAAAAAGGTACAGGATGTGGGCTTTATCATGAAAAGTTGCTCTTGCAGGGCTGAACTACACTGTGTTTTAGAGAACATCTTTGCACATGACAGAGGAAACCCTGTGTAAAGAACGACCTGATAGAAAAGATACTATTTCTAGAGCCTAGTGTGATCTGATGCTCCACTAAAAGAAGCATTTTCCAGTACCACCAATAGAAAAAAATGTAAGAAATGCCTTTGGAGAACATTTTTTATCCAGGCACATCACCTTTGAGTACTGTTGATTTTTTTTAATTTTTTTTTAATTCAAGTAATTGTACAAATTTACAGACCTCTTATTTTTAAGAAGAGATCACTAACCCATTGTCAGGAAAATAACCACCACCAAGTATCACCAGACATTTCTAGCAAGACCTGGTTAAATCAAGCTGTGTCAGGTAGACAAGTCATTATCACATTTCTGCACATGGGGTGTTTCAAAATGGAAAACAGCATAACAGTGAATTATGCTAAAGGCACTTCTATTTCTGCTTAAGAAACTATTCCATGAATTAAAATTATTAGCTGTTCAACTCACACTCTCCCTCAGTCTGAATGACCTACCTAGTATAGGAATGTGACAAATGAAAAAATAACAATAATATTATGGAAATCTTAAGTCTTCTATACAGATACTGAAAAGAAACAAGTGACAACTAAAGTCTATTTACATGTACCAACCTTTTCATTGTACGGTTCATCTCTGAGAACTTCTGGTGCCATCCAGAAGGGTGACCCCACCACTGGTAACTTTTCACTATGTGTAGGCGTAGAGGAGGAGAGAAAAGAATAATCATTAATGAATTGGTCCGATTCACACATTGCTATAAACTTTCTGTAACTGCAAGCATCTGTAGAAACTTTCACCGTAGGGAAGTCTATACAAGTGGGATCCATAATATACTGCATTTTACTCTAATTTCCTACTGTAGTTACTGGAACATTCAATAGCAAGGGAAGGTGAAAGAGAAAGAAAGCCTAGGTCAATTACTCAACATATTGTATTTCCAGTTCATAAGTGCCTGAGCCCCCCGCCGTTCCTTTTTCCCCCCCCTCAATTGTTTTATCTTCAGGTCACATATTTCAATAGCTTTGTTTTCCAAACTCTTGGCAGAGTGGATTCCTTCATCTATGTTTAAAAAGGCTTGTGGAGATCAGTTTCTGGCTAGATGTCAAATTCTCTATTCATTCAGCAGGACATGCAATTACCCCTACATGCATACCTACAGGCAGCTCCCAAAGTATTCAGCACAGCCTGCTTGCACATTTTGTCAAACAAAAAAAAGCCAAGATTCACCAGATACGTCTTTTAGTAGGGAAAAGTTAAAAGTAAGTAGAATAGAACTGATTTTAGAATAGAGCTGATTTGACATCTCTACAATGTTTCCAATATGGCTGAAGACTATGGTCTTAAAAAAAGGCATCAAGCTTGTCCCCCAGCTGTCCTCGAATGAACACCCACAAAAAGGCCTCTAAAACCATGGGTTCCTAGACAGAAAACCGGAAACAATATAACTGCATTTGAAAATGATGGTAAGGCTAGATAAGGCTAGACAGAACTGAAATGGTGGCTACAGCAACACTTTCATTATCTTATATAATTAGTATCAAGATACTTGATTTAGCTATTACTATACTCTCAGTTTTCAGGACATCTCAAAATTGGATATTAAAACCACACTGATGTCTTCCTGATTCTGTCATGGCTTCCTATTGATACAGTTGAAGCTTTCAGAAGAACCTTAAAAGGTAGAGATTCCACAGGAGCGTACAAGATGCACATTGACTGTGCTTATCAGTAGTTTGGAATTAAAGTGTTCGCTTTGTTAAGCTTTCAGATCAATATTTCACCGACATCAACACAAGCCTTCAGACCTCCCAAGCTACTGTTTCAGGATACACGCAGTTTAAAAACAGTGCATAGCTGGGATCAACTTTTGTTTTCTTTGCAGTCAGAAGAGCCAGAAGGATTTTTTTTTTTATTTTATGGTGAAGCACACACTGGAGAAAATTTGACTGCACATTTAACAGTCAGAATTCCCTGAAAGACAAGTCAATATAAAGATGAGAGGACAATTAAATCCTTGTCCTCGACCTCCCTAAAAGAGGGATGACAAGAGGACTATTTCAAATCATGACAATAGTTTGCGACAGTCACCTCACCTGTGCACTCCTCAAATGAGTGAAATTCATAGTTTCATCCCACGGAGAGAAAAATGCTGAGCTACTGTTAAACAGTAATTTTAATCTCTCTCCTTTATCGACCTGGATCTTAACTAACACAGAGGTTAAAGAGAAAAATAATGGAATGCCACTAAATGTTGTTTAGAAAAATGGAAAGGAGCTAGAGTTGTTTGGGATCAGTAGAGGACATTTATTATAAAAATGATCCCAATCCAGATTTTTTGTTTGTTTGTTTTGTTTTTTGTTTTAAATAACAAAACTACCAAATACCTGCTTGGAAGATCTACTGAAAAACTTGAGTAAATCCTTTACTCACTGGAGCAGTTTTTAAAAATAAATGACACCACTAAAACAGAACAGACAATAACTAGAACACTGGTCATCCAGCCTGCAGTTCTAGATCAAAGACTGAGTATGCTTGTCGCAAGTTCTATATCAGAATGCAGTAACGGCCTTGGGGACTCAGCTCAATAGAGCTTCTGACCTGCAACCACACCACAACTCTCACTACATTTTGATTAGTTCACGTACCTGTGATCTGGAATTTTCTCTGCTAAACCGAAGTCTCCCACTATTGCTGAGTATCCGTTCTCATCGTGTTTTATTAAGCAATTCTGAGTGGGGAAAAAAAAAAGAAGAGTTATTGTCTGTGCATGAAAACCCTTATAGCATTTGTTTTACTTATTTTAAATCTGGAACAAGATTACAAGGTATTGTTTGGAAGACATTTGCCTATGAGAAGCTTTTCTCTGAAAGCAACCACCCTTTTCCCCTACCCCCCCCCCCCCCCCGCACAATCACATGTCTGTCAAACTTAAGATGCTGCAAACAGTCTTACACTTAGTTAATAATCCACTTAAAAACTTGCTGAGAAAGCAGGCAGTCATAGGCAGCACATACCCAGCTAGGTCCTAGCAAGAATTAAGATGATTTAATTCCCCTACTGTTCAAGTACGCAGTACGTGCTGTTTGCTATGACACCTTAAGTTTTCTTTCAGGTCCTGAACCTGAGCAGGATACAAGGTTATCAGAACAACGGTTTTGTATATTTTGCTATATTAATTACTTAAAAGGAACTCTGCTTTACAACAGATTACCATCAGAAAATGCAAGATGTTGCAGAGTCACACATGCTTTTAAAGACTCGAATCAAATTCTTTATTCTACAGTACACCATAAACCTGATTTAAGGGAAAAGGATAATAGGAAAAAGGTGTCAATCTTTTCCTTTCATATGCCCTCTCCAGTGTCAGGAGGAAGGGCAATTTAAGGACACACACCAATAATTCTGGTTTGGCAGCCTCACATCACATGCAGGGTATTATCAATCTATATTTGTTGCTTTTATTTACAACTCAGACATATGATTTGACCATTCCAGTACCACATCTTTTCCCCTCTGACCGAATGAATTAAAAACTGACTTCCTAAGTTTTTCTGTCCTACAAAAAGTGGGGCAAGACAGAATTCACTCCCTTACACACGCCTTACTCCACAGCCTTCTGCGGGCGGTACAACAGCAGTGACAGGCGGCAAAGCCACTGCTGACTCCTACAGAGCGGTACCCTGCATTAATTAGCTGAACAGCAGGAAACACACTTTCTAGCTTTATTGTGCTTGGACGTACAAAAGCCCCTCGCTGACCCCAGCGTATTGGCTTGTCTGTACAATGCAGCTACCAAGGCAAGAGAGTCCCTTGTCTAAAAGATCAAGTCCAGGTCATCGCTGTTTACAGATTCAGAGATGACTGCGGCTCAGGCCACGCAGTGAGTTTTCTTCCTGCCAATTAAAAGGTTAAGAGAGACGTACTTGCAATCACATAAAGAAAAGGCATCCAAGCCTCCCGAGGTGCAAAGTTCTATTTGTTTAGCATGACTCAAGTGTAATAAGTGCAGTTACTTTGGGGATTCATAAACTTGGACAAAGTTAAATCAACCGTGCTTGCCCAAAGCGCAGTAAAGCTTCTCAGTTATGGGCTTTGTTATCTTCTATCAAAGAGCACATTCATTCAGCTCGCCTCTGTTTAAACATTTGCTTGCTGTAAGTGGACTTAAAACTGAGAAGGATAAAACTTTTTTTGTAAAAATCTTACTCAAATGATTCAGCCGTTGGGCATTTCGTTGCGTACCACAGAAACAAGTCTGAGGACAGCAGAGTTTTCATAGCGTACTGGAATGCCAACCCTGATACTCCACTGCATAAACCAGTTTATTTTATGACACAGGTTGTTCAACAATTAAAGATGATTCATAATTTGTCATTTAAAAAATTTTGATTCAAAAGAAATTTACTTTTAAAATCTAGCTTCCCATCTTGCATTAATTGTTTACATTTTGTTCATTTTGAGTAGCAAGAACGCAGTATTTCTTTTTACCACCTGAGTTTGGTGTATTAGGGTTATTTCTCCAATAAGGCCTGTTTTGCAAAGATCTCAGAGAAATATTTTAATTCAGATCAAAAACTATTTTCATAACCAAAAAGCTGTAGAAACAGTTCTACTGAGCGTAAGACTCACAATAATCTACAGGGCTGCTTTGATACCAAGGGGCAGCTTAAACACAACACAAGCCTGACAGACAATTTTCCTCCTCAGCGGCACACGATCGCATCCCATTTGACATTCACACATTACCGACTGAAGACGAGCAATCCTATTCCCCCCCAAGCCCCAGGCAGCCCCAGCACTCAGGTGCAGCACAGAACCGTTACCCAAGTAGATTATTCCTGGATAAAACATAAATTAAACCAATAGAGCAGGCAATCTAGCTGCCACGTAATGCTGCCTGACAGCTCTGAGCTCCTTCCCAGCTGAGCAGGAGCTGCATGCTGTAGGGCCAGGCTCCCCTTCAGTGCAGACCTTTGGGGAAATCAAGCAGAACTGACACGGACATCCCACCCCACCTGACGACCCCTTCTGCTCCAAAGGTTCTGCCAGCGAGGCCAGGACACCCCCACAAGGCAACGGGGAAAAGCCCAGGGCTACATTTTGTAAATACTCATCAATTGTTCTGCTGCAGGGGGCTGCGCTATGTTAAATGATGTAAATAAGGAAGCTGAACTATTCGCTTCCATTAGTGGAAGCCTGGCTTTTTTCTGCTTATGAAAAGTACTGACTGTGAGTTTGAATTCATTAGGGTAAGTACAGGAATGACTTTTTACCTACAATTAAATCAGCTGTGAGCAGGTGACATGCACCAGAAAAAAAAGCCAGTGTCACTGCAAGTGCTCACTGTAGTGAGATTAAACCAATTTAATTCAACTGGTGCAAATTTTGATGTAGCTAAATATCAATTTCTTGGAACCCAGGAAGAATAGAAGCCTGTTTCTACCAAAATCAGTAGGACAGCCTTGCTGTGGATACTAGCATGATCAGATGTCACCTTTACGCCCATACTGCTCATTCAGGAGAAAGTTTTGCAGGGGGCGATGCTTCACTGTGCTGAGTCTCTCCAAGTGCTCTAAGGATGACTGCCAGCATCGCCGCACTCCTCCACCAGCCTTCCCATCCTTGTAAAGCTGTTACCCAGCATTGCACCAAATTCACGGCATGGACAGTTTCGTTAGCAGATTTAAAATGCAATTCATGAAAAAGGAGACTTATACAGCCTAGAGCAGGTGGTAACTAGTAGTTATGTGCAAACAGCGAGACATTTTTAAGCATTCACATTCCGCTACCAAGATAAATCAGGATCAAAACAGGCACAGAGCTCCATTAGAGAGTGAAAGGTTGAAAATAACTTTAAAATTTAAGCTAGAGGTGATATTTTAGTAGGAAAAGTACAGAGCATAATGCGTTGTTTCTGCTGACAAATTTACACTTCCCAGTTTATACAAAAAAGAAAAAATATGCATTAATTTGGTAATTAGTTTAATTACTGGAATTTGGCACAGAGACACAGGAGTTCAACTTCCTCTCCAGCATAAGGGACAGCTTCAAAAACTGCCAGTGAGACGAAATGTCAAGCAGCTTTACAACATGGGCTTTAAGAAAACTTGTCTGACTTACTAGTGCACTGTTTGTATAAGCTGCAAGGCAATAAAACACGAAGACCTTCTCAAGCTTTCTCCTTGGACCTCTACATAAAGAGGGATATTCTTTCCTTTGGCAGCTCACACGGTCACAGAGGGCAGTATTTGACTGCAGTTGGGTTCTTGATGCTTTCTCCCCCCCAAAACGGGGACCCCATCGGTCCTTCCTGAGGCAGTCTCTTAATAAAAGCAGGGAGTTCTGTACACGAGTCCTAAAGAGTTAACGGAGCTGTTTATGCAGAGACAGATGTGAAAGAACATAAAGCCCCCTTTGTGTGTTACAGCAGCTTAACATCTGCTTTGCACAGCATAATCCTGCTAAGATGAATGCAATATTCTACTCTCCCTTTTACACAAACAAAACCCGAAAATAGACTGAAAAGTTTCAGAGTTAAAAATAAGTTGCTCAGATGAAGAAACCTCATCATTTTGTTTTATGACATACAAGCTAAACTCCTCAGAGATTTTATTGCACTCTAGAAAACAGACGTACTCCTGATGTACTCCTGATGTGTCATTTGCAATCCTCTGATGACTGTTACTGAATTAAAATACTTAAATGCATCATCTGTGTTTAAAGTGCCATCCCTTAGCAGAAACACAATTGACAATTTAATGTGCAACAGGAAGTTTACAATACTGTACATGTTTTTAAAACTAAAACCAATATGTTTAAGGGACAGGCTCCATTTTGGTCTCAAAGTACCAGTAAAAGTTTAGTGTTATCATTAGAAATAAACTGTAACAGCTTGCTTTTTTTTTTTTTTTCAGTGCAAACCCTCCTGTGCTGTGCAAAATATCCAGGCAAGAGCTCAGCCTAGCACAAAGGGGACCTTACAGAAGCAGCAGCAAGTAGAAGACTGATCAGACAAAGGTTCTGTTCATTGCTTGGGGTTTATTTTGTTTTGACCAAAAAAAAACAGCACACAAGGTAGGGAGTGAGGGGATGTCACTCTCAAGCCCGAAGGCAGGGAGTTTACCTTACATCAGGTAGTCCACAGTGACTGCTCGCGTGCGTGATTCTGTAACTGAGACCACTCATCTCTCCGTGAAAGAAGGGCAAGCCATTCCACATTTACTGTGAAGTGAAAGCCCATGTTGGCAGGAATACACACACATATACACATATATTGGCCTAGAGATCAGAATTCCTCCATAGATTTTACCACCAATGGAGCTTACCTAAAGCTGCTCACCACCTACTATTGATTGTAAGACCTCGTTTTCAATCGCACCCAATTCTGGAAAACCAAAAGGCACACACCTACGATCTGCAGGCTGGGAAGAGCCAATCCAACCCCCCTGAACCTCTGACAGATCCAAGTTGGGCTGTTGCTGTCACTCAGGGCAGACCAAGCTACAGACTTCAGCTACAGAAGCCCGTGCGCAGGGCCCGAGGGCAGAGCTGCTCACAACACGGGTGAATGCCAGCTCTCCGGCCAGCCCTGTCCTCCAGCAAGCCCTCCCGCTGTGACAGCGGGGCAGCAGGAAGGGCACAAGTGGGGTGTCAGGCCTGACATCCCCCGGGGGCTGCCACATCGACTATACTGACCTACATCTGCTCCTCACTACTGTTCCTTTCCTCTGGCTTTCTGCAGTAACACTGCTCTGCTACGTGGTGCAATTAGGCAGGGAGAGATCATCCTGCCATATACTAATTGTCAGGAACAACTAATTTTCAATCCTAGATTGACAGAGGATGGTTACTTTTTCTTTAAGCCTTTATGCATCCAGCACACATACACATACGTTGACACTCCTGCACAGAAAGTCTCAGTTTATAGTTCAGTCAAGGCAGGTAAGTTTCTAGAAAAAATACCTTCCTCTTCATCCCAGCAAACTCAGCATCTGTTCTGACTTTTGTTTAAATCCTTGTCTTCACCCTCAGGTAATTAATGAAGTCCTCACATCAAGTCCCAAAGCTCACCGAAGAAGCACAGTACAGAACACTACTGAATCTACCCTTATCCCACCCAGATCACAAGCTCTTCCCTATGGATTGAGCCTCTCAAATCTTCCTTCACCTCGCTCATACGTTGACTATTTAATAGTAAGAATGGAAGGCGACTCAACCCATCAGCAGTACAAACCTGGTAAAATACAAAATACATTTCCACTAGTAAAATTCAAAAGTACCCTAGTGCTTAAAGTCTGGTGTTTCATCTACTTCACCTCCTAAGAAGAAAACAGGCAAGTGCATACATCACTTCAACAAATAAATAAGTAAAACTGAGGAACTGGAAAACATTACAGTACAACCAGCTACCCGGAAGGCAGCTGACGACAAACTTTTATCCACACACGCTACCCTTAGTGCTAAGACCCACCCAAACACAGCATAACCACTTGTAAATTCTTGCTGGGGCTGGTGGTGGTGTTAAATGTGGGCTCTTTAGTTTATTATTATTTTTTAATAACCCTTACTACTTCCTGTGGCCACTGATGTGCTTGCTGGTACACTGAAACCACGCACTCACCCTGCATTTTCTAAACAACGGCTTACACCAATTGAGCAATAGATAACATTGAAGCGCTGTTAGGGCAGCTCCAGAGAATGATACGTAATCATGCAAAGCTCTGAATAAAGGCATTCACACTCAGGAAATGGATTTTCATAGGACTAGCCACCACAGCATGTGTTTATGGTAAATACTGCAGGCAATCTCCTTAGTTACTTTGGTTCCTTCCAGTAACTCTACTTCCCCACTCTCAAATGTGCAAAATTCATCATGAACTGAAAAAAAGGGGGGACCACTAAGTTATCTTTTCAGTGATTTTTATGCACTTATCTGCACACTCCAAGGTGACCTAAATGGAGCTTTCTGAGCCTATCACAAACCGACATGTCTTCAAGTCCGGGCATTTGTCATAAGTTTGACGCTCTTGAATTCAGCACCTTTCATTTGAAAGGCCATCCGAAGAAATATTTTACTGCTTCAGTGAAATACTTCTTTCGCCTACCAGTTGAACATTTTTTCCCTTGGCTAAATGCATGTCCTTCATCTGCTTAACAATATGCCGAGATAACTTCAAAAAAAAGTGGATGGAAGGCTAGTAGTCACTTGGATTTTCAAACACGCTGTACTGAGTTTTTATTTATAAAAGCTGCTTCTAATCTTCAAAAAACATGGTTCCCCTTAGGTTAAGATTATGTTTTTTCTGGATGCTTTTGGCTGAAGTGACATTATAAAGTCTTCCCAAGACAGTTTTCGGGGTATTTTCATATTACAAGTCCTGAGTAAGCTTAAATAGGGTCATTAGCAGACAGGACAGCAGTCATCACAGGCTGCAATGGATGGCAGGATCCAGTGTGAATACTGGGGCAATTTGTTCCCAGAGCTTAGTGCTCTATGAAACTAGAAGCAGTCAATACTTCTAGCTGAGTTTGAATTAGCTAGCTACTTCAGCCAAGTAAATCCATACAAGCTGTCACCAAAGCAGTTCAGACCGATCTAAGTCCATTGAAAACTCTGCCACTGAAATACCGTTCTGGAGGATAGTTAATAAATTCACCGAGAGGTGACAGACTTAACGTTAGCAGTCATAAACAATACAGTTACCTTGCCCGTACGCCGAAGCAATGGAGAAGTCTTTGTTTGTGATGTGATCATTAAAACAAACAGGAGAAAAGAGCTCAACAGATTACTAGGAACTCATTAAATATTTCTAAGATCAAACTTCAGAAAAATGAAAGCTTCATTTCAACATTAGTGTTTGAGCAACAAATTAGGGCAGTTTGAATTTTCATCGCATGGAATTTAACTTGTATGATATAATAGTTACATTGCTGAATTAGTCTATTCAAGAACTGGAATTCCAAACCAGCCCACCAGAGATTCTAGGAGTTCTTTTTTAATTCTTTCCCTTCCCATACAAGATTCCTTCATTCCAGTCTCCGTATGGATTCCTTCTTTCCTAACTAACCTTTTTTTTCTTTTTCAATCCTTGTAAGACCACCAAAAAAACATAGGTAAACTGGTTTGGTCTTACTGACCATAGAAATGGAAGAAATATAAAACAGTACTGTGAATTAGTAAAGAACAGCCACTCTTCCTGTTGAAGGAAGATTTGTGAAATGTATTGGGAAATAGAACAAAAATAAAATTTAAAGTGCATTTGTAATAATCTCAACTTGGGATCTTTGTATGATTGTTCTGTTGCAAGTATTAGATTGTTATGCTAAATTATCCAGGGATTGTAATACATTACTGAACCATAGTTCAGAACAAAAAACTAAGAACTCTGCAGCTGGTTTCTGGGAAATCCTAACCTGAACTCATTTAAGGAATGACCTTCCTTCAGCGTAATTATTTCTTCAGTTCCCATGAAAACTATCAGCACGTTTTGGGAAAGATTTTAAACCTATAAACTGTATTTGAATTTGTTTCTTACAGTGTCTTAGATCACACTTTATATAACAGTACTTCTCTGCTGGAAGGAGAAGAAAGAACCAAACAATCAGTTATAGTACCTTCATTTAAAATTTCCCTTCATTTTATAGACAGTACCTTGGATGTAAGGTCTCGATGAAAAATGCCTTTATAGTGAAGATAACTGATTCCCATAGCAATGTCATAAGCCAATTTCACCCTCACTGTCCAGGGCAAATGCTGGTTACTGTCTAATAGCTGCTCCAGGTTACCACAGTTGATGTACTGAAAAGACAAAACAACATTTGTAATTAATTCACTTCAGATATCATCAGGAATGTAAGATTCATCACTACACAAGCATCTTTAGCTCAACTATACATTAAAAATTTTTTTCCCCTTAAGGCTAAGCAGGCAGGAAGTTTGCAGACCACGAGAGGCTGAAAACATCTCCCTTCCCCACCTCTACCACTACATTCATGTTAAAGATGCATGCAACAGCCACCACTGCATCAACTAACAATACTTAAATGCTGGTATTGAAATAGACCTTTCAGAAACACCTACAACATAATACTACCCTCTCATTTCAGCGTGATGAACATAAATGAAAAAAAGATGAAGAGCTGGCTCTCGGGCAGAACAAAACAAGGAGAGGGCTAAGTATCCAAATGTAGGTCATGGAGCCTGATCAAGTTCCCAGATATCTTTTCCCTAAACTGAAGCAGCAGCAAAGAAAAATATCACAATATGTTACTGTAAGTTACACTTTTTTATTGCTGTATCTGCAAGCCCTAGTCAGGGACCCGATTCCCGCTGCGTTCGGTACTACATCAGCTCCATCAAATGGAAACCCTCACGAGAAGGAACATGCACTAACTGTAAGATAAATGCTGTAAGAGACTGTGAAACGAATCCTCAGCCAAGCAGTGCTAAGTAATATAATCCTGGGTTAAGGCACAGCAGCTCCGCTGCTTCTCAAATAATCATTAAAGCAACACTGGACTTGTGCTTCACGTATAGATCCCTTACGCCACAATACCTTCTATGCTGTGTTTTAACAGCTTCTGGTTTCGCTCCCAGCCCCCTCGTTAGCCACAAAGCAGAGACTAGGTCAGGCCAGAAGGGAAACCTGGCAGCAACGCAGTCAGTTCTCTCAAGAAAATCCAAGTGAGGCAGCCAGGATAGTTTGCTCCCAAGCCTGGTCGAAGCACAGAGCACTGAGGCTGGCTGCACCAACTTTGCTCCTCTGTCGCAGGCAGTTCTCCAACACTCCCTTAAGAGGCTTTGCATGTGCCACCATCATCTTGTTAAAATAGAAACTGTAAATGCAGCCTGTTATTTCTGAAACTTCGAATTCAGCTGTATTTTGCTGGACTTCTTTGTGTCTCAGATCCAGAAGGCAAACAGGAACCACGCTCCGTGCAGCCTGGATGTAGCTGAGCTCCCCAGACCACGCTAGGCAGGAAAGGGCGCGCGCAGGCCCAGCCTCTGCTGGCGCATGGGTCAAGACTCACCTCCCGAACAGCTGACAGAAAAACCCCTTCCTTACAGCCAAGCCCCGTCTTTTTTGAGCTCAGCGGTTAATTCTGAAATCCTTTCCCAACAGACGCACCAGTTCCCCAGGTAACTATTTAACAAGGCCAAGTTGTTCAGGTAGGTGATGCGCCAGCGATGTCACCTGTCACAAAGCTCGCCGGGAGGGGGCACCACGAAGCAGTGGGGGGCTCCACACTCCCCTCACAGCTACCCCACACATCCCCTGGGAACCAGGTTCACCCGAGCCCACGAGCTGCACATCTCACCGGTAACCCAGGACACGACCGCTCCCTCCTTCTCTCGCAGAAGCTCCGCCGACTGCTTTCACAGCCCTCGCTGGACAAGCTGGGAAGCACACGCTGAGCGCATGGGGACAGGCGGCATAAGG
The DNA here is from genome assembly GCF_964034855.1 of Anser brachyrhynchus. Taxonomy (NCBI): domain Eukaryota; kingdom Metazoa; phylum Chordata; class Aves; order Anseriformes; family Anatidae; genus Anser; species Anser brachyrhynchus. The sequence goes on along the minus strand of NC_137702.1, from coordinate 10,225,836 downwards.
CATCCTCTCCCTCAGCATTTTTCTCCTTTTAGATACAAACCTTTGGCCTGATCACAGTGCTGTGCATCTACGTTTCGCCCTTGAGCAACCATCCAGGCAAAGGGCAAGTAGAAGACATACTTCCTCACATTCAAATGTTCTTCAAAGGCAGCTGATAGCTCCAACCTGGGCCAGATTCTCAAGCAGATATCAACTACTTTCTCACACCAAAGGAGGCAATCTCATAAAAGGGGCCTGGGTCTAGGAAATGCTCCAATATTTAGCAATTTTAGCTTCTTGCTACCACTTCAAGACAGTTTCATATCTTTTGCATTGGCCTAACAGCAGGAGAAAGGGTGCAAGGAAAGCTCTTGAATTCTAGAGAATCTGACGGATATTTTGAAATGTACCATCCTGTCCTTAAGTAGCATTAACTTTCTATCAAACTAATCTCTTTTGTGCTAAAGTAGAGATAATTGCTCAGAAATTTGTGCTCACTGCATATCATTTTGCAAAATAAAATGCCTTCTCGGCCCCTCTCTGCAATCAAAGCAAACAAGACTTCACACACTAACGATAAACATCAAACGTTTGGCACAGCTTTAGCCCAGGCACTGCAGTTTGGGAGAGGGCATTGATTGCACGAATACACTTGGACCAAGAAATCACAGGCTGGCTCAAGGCAGAGACCCAAAACAACCTGGCTCTCGTGCTGTGAGGTCGCGTGTCAGGAGAGCGGAGCAGGTCTGGAACAGGCCACTCAGGGCTATGCAATTGCCATCCGTGGAGATTTTCAAGATTCAACTAGACATAGCCGCAGCCAACCTGACCTAGTGCTGGAAACAATACTGCTTTGAGCTTTTCCAGCTTTGATCTTTCTCAGTGCTTTTACTTGAACCCCTAAGGGAGCCAGATGACCTTAGAGTACTCAAGAAAAAAACATTGCTCAATATAATTTTAAATTTATTTTTAAAATCACAAAATAGCATTTTGTGCACACTTAAGGAAAAGAATAGAGAATAAGAGATTTCTACATTAATCTCATATAAATCGGCTTTCCTTTGAAGGGTGCAAGTGGTACTTCTCAGGCAGTTATGCTCAAACCAGAACAATATTGGCCAAGTTGGAACGAAAGGCCTAAAAACACCTCGCTCAGTAACCCCAATTCTAAAGTGACACTTCCCGACCACCTCAGACCAGTTCACCTTTCTGACTGGGCAGTAACAGACCATACATTTAACACTGCCATATTCAAATTCATCAGCAAGAAAATGCAAGGGTGAATGGGATCACTGACCTGGCTTTTTGTTTCGGTTAGGGCTATACAATACCACAGTAAGTGCTCCAGAAGTGCTAATAAATAAAACGAGCACTCCATAAGAGTATTGAAATACATACCGAGATATGACAATGATAGCTACCTGCTATTTTGAGTATGCTCATGCTCTCCTTTTCAATTAAGTAAACCTATTGATTCGTCCCATTGCTCCCATATTAGTTAAGTACATCTAATATCTATTCCCCCAGTACTTTTCCAGGCAAATTAGCTTGCAAGGTCATTCACCCGTCTTAACCGCAAGGACTGCATTCTAGCACAGGCTGGGTGAAAACAACAGATACACAGAGGACACAGACGAGCTGCAGAAGTCAGCACCAAACCTGATTCTAGCACAGACACAACCCAGTAGTTTCTGACAGGAGGCCCTATCTCCTGGCAAGTGCTCAGAGCTCATTTACTAGAGATGAGAGCTCCAGTTCGGGCTCTAATTACTTCTACGATGCATAGCAGGCTAATCATCAAGTGAGCAACCAATCTAAGATTTTCCTATAGGCAACCTGTAAGACTTGACCTCAGATGGTGGCTGGCCAGCAGGTAACCTTTGCATACAGAGTCCTGAATTGTCCGTAAGGCAAGTGCCACACAGAGTTCAGTGTTCCCCCGGTGTCACAGAAGTAATCCAATTCCTCCGATCGTTCGGGCTGGTAATGCACACAGCCAGCCTGATGGCCTGTTTTATTCAGAGCCCTTCGACAATGCCTTTTCGGCATAGACACAAAATTGCAAAGATTATTTTTTATTTGCCAGTGCAACTGAAAGAAAAATACTTGTTCTCAATCTCAAACCAGCTCTGCGTGGTAAGAATATCCTAAAGGATATTAAGGGCACCTCTCCCTTAGAGAATACCGGATTCTATTTCGTCCCTGAGACATTTCAGGGCTGGTACTTTCAGACAAAACCCAGTAAGGTTACAGCACACACACCATCTCAAAGCATTGTTCCGCTACAACAACGGGCATTGCGTAAGCGCACAAGCAATTGGAGGAGAGATCTGATCAGGCTACAAGACTGAAAGCAAAGGACGCTGCTTGTCATAGAGAGACCTCACAGCTAAATGGAACAGTGTTCAGACCTTTTCAGACTCTGTATTATCAAGTTGCAGTGACACAGCTACCCATTATTCTTACTGCTAGCTTTTTGTCCTGCAACAGGAGACCAACAGTCATGTTATTTGGTTGCCAGAGTCTAAAAGTAACCACTTCAGGTTATTTTTGTATTTACTAGAAGTCTGCATAGCAGATTGAACTATGGCTTAAAAGACTGGCATTTTAGCTCACAAAAATATTCTCTCTCTTCAAGATTATCCATGGTATGAGCTATGTGCTTTCATTGCTAGAATGGAAGTTCAGCAAAGCTGTATGTTACCTCTCCCGAACCTTATGAGGAAAGAGGCCAGTCGCGTCTTTGAAGGACAAGTTACCCAGATGCTTAGCCAAGCACGGGTGCTTTCCAGATCAGACAGCTTTGTAGAGGCTTCAGGTATTATAGCTTAATGCAACAAAAGGCAAAAGCAGCAGTATAACCCTTTCCCACACAACTGTCATTGGAAACATTATTTTCACCTAGGGATAGGATAATAGGGCTGCTTCCTTGCTAGGACTGCTTCCTTGCAAACACTTGCAGTCATGTTATCAGACTCAAGCATGAGAAAGGGAATGAAATTCAACATATAATGGTATTTGCACATGGCATTACATGTTTAACCTCAAGAGATTAATATTGAACCTTCAGCTTTCAGGTTTTAGCCTTCAAAATAAAGTCTTGAACACACTAATAGGACAATTAGAAGCTTGCAAAGAAAAGACATCAGATCCACATGATTCCAGCAGTTAGAGCTCAAAACCAAAGACTCCAAATATCACCAAGTCTGAGGGGGAAGAAAGAAATGAGCTGAAGAGTTTAACACTATTTTGAAAAACAATGCTGTTTCAATATGTAGGTCTAACATAAGTCACCAGATACTGCACAGGAAAGCCACAAAAAGTTGGCCTACTATTTACTCTGCTTTAAATGTCACTGTTTTCTGTTTAAAAAGCAACAAATAACCACAAGACACCCCTCTATGGTGGCCCAAATGTTGACAAAGGCAACACATTAAGTGGTTAAGAAAAGTAGGTGTGGAGAGTGCATTCAAGATGACAAATCAAATGATGTTAAGTAAAGAATACGAGTTCTGGGGAACTGAACACTGCAAGACAAATGCTGAGACAAAGGGCAAATATGGTGGAGAAGCTCAGTGAAGAAAGCAGGCAGAGAAACAGGAATAAAGAGAAACTAGAGTTGTGTAACACCTTCAGCATGGAGGGGAGAGAGGGAAGGAGATGTCAGAGCAAGAGCCAGACTACATAGCTTGACTCCAAAGGGACACCCAGCAAGCAAAGTAACAGCAGCGCAGACATCAGCGAAGGTATTGAAGCAGACCTCAAAGGGGACAAAGCTTGCATTTTTGTATCATGTCTGATGCTGGAAGTGAAAAGGTAACTCTCGTGCCTAATAACATCCAGATCTTGTCACTCAGCTTCGTACAAAGGTTTTAAACCACATGTTTCAAGGAGGACACAATCCAGTCTTCAGTTTTCGTATGTTTAAACAGTCATCTGTCACACCCAGCAGCCCAAGCGACTACTTGGGAGGCTTCTGGCTCTAAGACAAGCCATCATGTCCTTCTGCGCCAGCTGCCATAATCAGCTACATCAGCTCGAGGGGGAGGCCTGGAAATTTCCTTATTTCCCCCATCTGGTCTCATCAGCTTCAACTGTACGAAACTGGAACCAGAACAGTATCGGTATGTTCAGGACTCCCGTATGAGATACAAGCTGGTACACTGAGACTGCTTACCAGATTCAATTTAATTGTTTTTGATGCCTGTTCATAGCCCTCTGCTTGTTAGGAAGTGGACAGTTCAAAGGTCTAAAAAACCACCTCACCCAACTGCCTCTGAGCAGTAACCTTCCATTTCCACTGATCACCTAACACACTGATGGCACCAAACAAAATAAATGTTAAAGCAGAACAAGTTGGATGTTTAATTTGGGCTGTATTCTTGGACAGCAGGTGAACTGATGTTGCCAGGGGAAAAAACACAGTACGGACACAGTCAGAACATGCAGGTGAAGCGAGCACATTTCAGAACAAAGCTCAGGCTTTTTAATGAGACCAGAAGGGCTCAAGTGGCTAGGCAGAACAGCCTGATTAAAAGAACAGAAAAACAAAATTCTTCCTCTAAAGGCCACTTTTCTTTCCCACTTCTCAGTTGCTGAAAACTGAAGGAAAAACAATCTGTAGCCTGAAGTAAAATTCTCTTCTGCTTTCCAACCCGTACATATTTTGACTAAAGAACTGAATTGCTTTTTCTTTAAAAGTGTTAACAGTTACAGGATAAAAATAAGCTTGCTTTAAGAGGTGTCAGCTATTCTTCGGAGAGAGGGCAAGCTTCTTCATGCAACTGCCACAGCACGGTTACCACCAGAGCTTGGGCCCAGAAGCCAAGAAGCACAGCAGACCTAACGCCATGTCTTGTGCTGTGTCAGGTGCTGCAGTGATTGATCCGCTGTCACCTCCTCCTACAAAGGCTTGTACAGGCACGGCTCATTTTATAGGGCAAGCAAGAATTAACATGCACCACTCGGGAAGGAGCGTTAACAAAACCCATTTGTGGCGTTCCAAACGTTTAAGTGCTAGCAGGAAAACAAACATGGCAAGGTCTGTCCTCCTTTAACTCTCTGCTCTATCCAGCAGCTCTCATGGTCAGCAGGCACAATTTACCCCTTTCCTGTCGTTCCTTTCAATCAATGCTGAACACTCATTTGCTTGCCTGCTTCTAGAAACAGATTACAGTAAGGCTTCAACTGCAGGCACATTGCAACAAGGCACTACTCAACCCCTACAAACAAAGTCAGGTTTATGGGCATTCACTTACTCATACCCAGGTTTGAAACACTTCAGGAACTAAGTTTATTTTGTTGGAACCGGAAAACACTCCCAGTATATCTATGCAAACCGACCTCGATAACCACTTTTTCCTGCAATTATATTAGTAGGAAAAACAGAAAGCAAAGAAGGCCTAACGCAGAACAGCACGTTTGCAAGCTGAAGTCACACCACTCGGCTCCTAAGCAGAGCCTGGTTTCAATGCAAATGACAATCTGTGATATGGTGAGCTAGCAACGGCATAAATTATCTCACAGGCACAGAAGAGAAGGCACCTTGCTGCTGACACCGGCAAGAGAAACGCCATCTTGACAGTAACACTTGTGTTCAAGAGCAGAAAGCTCGCCCCGCACCGAACACACTACACGCTCCGTTCTGCCTGGAAACATGTTGCAGCCCCTGACGAGGAGCCTCTTACTTAAATAAACTTTTTCTCACCTTCCCCACAAAGATACGAGCAGCATCAGCCCATGGAATATATGCCTGCAAAATTCCAGATAAATAACCTGTTTGCTTTACGTAAGTCTGTAAAAATAGCTCCAAGGAGCTACTGACTCCAAGTTACTGTACACAACCACCTCTCATGGTGCAAACTTAGTTTGAATTCTGCCCCAAAATACTGGTTTTGAGCTGTTTCAGAGTGCTTTTCCCAGCCTCAACGCTCCAGCTGTGCCACAATGAGCACCTTCAAATGTAAACGGACACTTCATTGGCAATTATAAAATGCATCAGGATCCCCTACAAACAGGGTTGTGCAAAGGCAAGCCTTAAAAACTTTCTCATACAACCCTGTTTCTGAATGGTCCCAATCGCTGACAAGTGAAGTGCAATGAAGGAAGTGAAATTACAAAACACTTGTTAATTCAAGAGTATGCTTCCTGGGGTCCAGGGTGAGAGAGGAAGGAAAGGAAGAGAAAGCACTAGAAACTGAACTTACTAAAAATATACAAGGAAAAAAAATCCCAGGCAAAAGGTTAAAGAGCCAGCATTACAATATTTAATTGAACTTCATGTCTTTATATGCACATTTAACAGGAAAATCTAGTCCTCAATACAATATTCAGTTCTCCTCCCCCATGATGAGAGTGAGAATATGCAAGCTTCATGTATTAACCTAAACATATTTCCAAGATAGCAGAAAGTAACAATACAGGAATTGCAGGGGTTGCAGTTCAAGAATGCTTTTTTGATTTTTCGCTTGAGACAATGGTAAATGGACCAGTAGGTTTAAAATTAGTGTTTTTAAAATTAGTGTTAAAACACTGATACAACCCCCCCCACCCACACAAAAGTGCACACACTTACAGGGAAGGGAAGGGAGAAAGGGAAAGAGACAATGGAGCTTGCTGTTTCCAGTTTAGTATTTATCTGCCTCTTATCTTACTTTCTCCTATCCCTGAAACATTCTAAGAAGAAGGAAGAGGTTACCACCAGCAGGATATTTAGCAAGCCTTCCTCAGAACACAGGATATTTAGAGGCATCTATCTCAAAATAATAAATAAAAGAGGTTCATCATGCACTATTACAGGCTCCGAAGTGACAAAACAAGTCAATCATCTTCCTATGAGTGTAAAAAAAAAAAACAACTTGAAGCCTGCGTTGCTGAAAGCAAGGGTTTAACCATGAGCTCTTAACCTCATACACAGGCATTTAAGAAAATGACTGGAATTCAAAAGCTTGCACGTTCACAAGTCCTCAGTGAAACAAACGGTTGCTCAACACTTCTGATCTAGCCACCTGCACGCATAAATACAGACTGGGTACCTAAAGTTAGATTCATATTTTCAAAGTCTTGGCTTCTGTCTTTAGATGAGGATTTCTTTAGCGTTTCCGATTATAGCACTTTTACTTCTGAACTTCTGAGACCCACTCTTCTGTCCTTGGTTAGCCAGAACTGCAAAAAGGACTGGCATTCTCTGGAGAGCTGTCCCCAGTGTGCTTAGCTTACCTGGCCACCACCAACCCAAACAGGTTTTTCCTTTAACCCATCTGCCTGCAAGCACTTCCTTCCCGAGGCAGAGCTCACAAAGCCAGCTTGTGTCCTTGAGAAGCCAATGTTTTTATCAGCTCTATTTTCTGCAGCTGAGCTTTTTAAAATCAATTCCACCCTTCTGTAAAGCAAGGACCCACCTGAATGTCCGCTACTTACTATTCTAATTCTGCATGTCTACATGGTAAGATATTAATCCTTAAGAGACGCATCTTGGGGAACTGGTCTAACCATAGCAGGCATACAGCTGCAGGAAAATGCACAAATTCATTAACTAAAGCTTCCTCCAGTCAAAAATTAGTTAACTAAATCTTCCTCCTGTTCTCAGGAGCAGTACTGCAACCAGGTACAGCTGCATTCAACTTCCAGTCAAACTGTAGCTGCACCACAGAAGACTGCAGTCTATAGGACTACCTTGGTATAAGCATCCCAAAAATTAAGTCAAAATCCCCTGTTGGTTAGTATTTTTCTGGAAACTCTAGGTCTTTGATCATTGAAAGCTAACCATCTTGTCTGACCGCATTCATGAAAAGGTAAATAGCTATCAGATGCAGGAAAAAAAAAATGAAATGCCACTAAACTTAAATAAAGTCCTTTACGTGTTTTTCAAGAACCTGGCTTATGACATTTAAACACTCAAAATTGCCAAACTACAGATCAAACACTTAGCTGAAACTCCTGTGGAGGCCTGTAACAATTCTGGTGGAGAAAGAATTAAATGGTCAGGCACACCACGCATGCCACAACATCAGGGTACACGAGTATGAACTGGAGATGGAATTTAAAATTTCCTGCCTCCTATCATTGAAAGCCAGGCCCCCTCGTGTGATTTTAAATGGACTTTATTGGTATGTGCAGAACATCAAGCTGTGTTTGGGACTGAACTCCTTTTTCCTTCTAACTAATTCACAAAAATATTCGGTTCCCAAGGAAAACAATATAAACAAAGTAAAGAATATGTACTTTGTGTTCTGTGAAATAACTTTGCAGTCTCAGAGGTTTTTTTGTGTTACAAAATAATTCATGGACTCAAAGTTAGTGCGTAAGGTTTAAACAGTATGATATTTTCCAAATACCAGCACTACTCTCCCTTGTCTACAAACTTTTTAATGTCCTACTTAGAGCAGTCTGATAATTTACTTATTAAATCTGAACATGGTATATGTAATTTTGCATCCACTGACACATACAGAGGAGCCAGGTTTACTTCTACCTTTAATCAGTAGATTTTTTTTCTTCTTTTTCATGCAACCTCTCCAAAAATACAGTTGAGGCAGACACCCGTCCTCCCCAACAATACAGTTGGTTAATCTACCGCTCTCCAGCTAATACTGCATAAGGTTACGGTTGCTCACAGAGCTACCCATGCTTCTTGACAAGGATCAATGGCACAGGAATGGGTCTCTTCAATTCTGCAAGCCGGGAAGTGTCAGATACATTAAGCCTTTCAGATGTGAATCTCTCAAGTTGAAGAGAGACATGCTGTACTCCTCTTAACAGAATGAATCCATGGGAAAAAGGACCCAGCTTTGAACACGAAACAGTGTGATGCCTTGCACAGCACAGGGAAAGCATGAGATAGAGCTGGTCAACAAGCAATCCACATTGGCTGAACGCATTCTCAGCACCTTTTTATAAATTAAACTGAGAATCTAAGTAAACTGTTATGGCAAAACTGAAACTGACAGTCCACATACTGTGAAGACTGAAAAACTGAGACCGAATATAGCTCATGTGTTGATGAGTGTTTTTAAAATTCTGTTGTGATCAAAAGAGATGAAGGGAGGTGCGCCTGCACTACAGTAAGTTTATAAAAAAACTTCCTTTTGAAATGATTAAAGATGCACTAGAAAACATTTTGCAAGCTGCGTAGGAACAAGCAAAAGCACAAGGTCTACACAGTCCTGGACAAAACTACCGAAATAATAGATTTATTTTACATACATACAAGTACCTAAGTCAGATTTAGATATATTTTTTTTTATGATAGTAACTTAAGCAAAAGTTAACGATGATACTTTGATACAAGAAATCTGAAGCACATCCCAAGGCTTAGGACTTTAAAAACACAGGGTCTTTAAAGTTTCTTTAAAGTTTCAAAAAGATATTGCCAGAGACTTGGTTTGCCATGTTATAAACACATTCATCTCAGAACATAAACAGCAACTTCCTAACTTTTTGGCTCTCAGAGAAGTCCCCATTACCTACGTCTGTTTCCTTTCAGCAAGACAGCCGCTGAACGACAAAGGTGATGCTTTCAGTTCTTCATAACTTAGCTCTGGTGTCCAGGCACAATGAAGTAGAAAGCACAGTCAGTAGACCTGTCTTTCTGTACACATTCTGTTTCTGGGGGCTTTTTCAGCTGAAAAAGGTTAAGCCCATATTCACAGGTACCAGTAAGCAGGCACATAATAACAGATTTTGCATCTTTTAGGTTCACTTGAACTCTCTCCCTGAAGTGGAAAGTAAAATACTCCAGCTCTATACATTTAAAAATAGATGACAGTAGAATGAACAAAATATTTCAAGGCACCTATGTGTTTGCAACAATTTTTCTGCAGTGAGATAATGAGGGCTGTTTCTCAAGAACAGAAACATAAAGCACTATGCAGACAGAGAACAGTCCTAACAGACATCGTGTGATGCAGTCATTCTATTTCTGTGCTGGGAAAAAAAACAGTTGCAATGAAATGGAATGATTTCTCACCTTATATATTACAGACTAGCCTTGTCTTCTTAACACTAGGGTTATTTCCCAATCTGCTTTAACCTCTGCTTGTGCTGCCATGACCCTTACTCTTCTCCTCAGGTTCTACAGAGAACTTCCCATAGAGTCCCCAGTCATTAAGGCAGAGTACAACTACTTCTGTATCAGACAAGGTTACCATTACTTTTCTCTACAGGTCAAATCCCCAGGGCCCAGATGAATGGTTTTCTCTTGACCCCGAAGCTAGCATACACAAGGCCTGACTCTTAATGACTCCTGTAGGGGAAAAGCTAATGAACCCAAACAACCAAATTAACAGAGGAAATAACACAGATGTGCGCTGCCTGCACTTCCAGTCCTACGCCAAAAGGGACAAAAGAATCAAGGAAGTAATATCAAAAGGTACTCCAGTTTTACAGCATATAACCATTCTTGTCATTAGAGCGTACCTTCCTGGAACTGAATACATTTACTTCTGATACCAAATCCAGGAGGGGTATAAAGTACCCATAGTTTAACAGAGGGCCTGATGCCTCTGAAATTCTTTCTGTTAAGGCTAAGTTTACATTTCTGGTACTTAGGTTTTTATAACTGCAAAGGCCCAGATTGCCTCTGCACGTTGCATTTTTGAGCACCGGCCTCATTGCAGCCCCACAGTAACAACTCGTCTTCCCATTCACGCAGCAAAGGATGTAAAATGAAGCTGTAGCTATAACGAATGCTACAAAAAGTATCTGAATTAAGGACAAAAAGAATAAGGCATGCAAGCAGAGATTTACTACAGTATTAATCCACAGGTCACACTACTCATTGGTTGAGAGATCATAAGGATCAATTTAATCTGCAGAATTTCACACATACTTAGAGTTCTTACAAAGTTTAAACAACAGACCTTCTGCAGCATCCTAGACCTTGAACACTTTTAATGCCAGCTGCTGGCTGCTGAAAGTCAGCTGAAAGATACCCTTTGTCATTGCAGCATGTTAATCCTTTTTACAAAAAAAAGGAATTTTGAAGTAAATCCCATCTTTTTACACTACTCTGTATCAAGATTAATTCCTCTAAAACAAAGGCTCTTAGAAGTAACAGGTATATTCTCAGAGCTGTTAGCAAAAACACCCGAGAGAAAGCCTCACGGTTGCTCACTTCATTCCTCCAGAAAGTCACCACAGTTGCTGGTTCCATGCAACCACAAAGTAACTTGACGGTGCCTGAAACCTCCGATATGCTCGAGATGTTTTATGTATGCACGTGAGACCAAACTAGACCAGAGCTAGAGACCAAATCCAAGGAGAGACAGAGGACCAAAACATCTCTATAGCTTCCCTGCCCCCTGCTTTTTTCGTTCACCCTCATGAGTCTTCTTTTTTCAGTACTACCGTCAGAAGTAGCAGGTGCCTAGACATTAAGGAAAATTTCAGTAAGCACAGGTAGCTGATGTAAAACACAAGATACTAAGGAACACAAGCTGACCTGGAAGCCTTTTATCAGTATGGATTGGCTGTGCAGTCTCTTCAGTGCTGAGACTGAGTACCACATACGAAGTAACAGAATTCTTCCATTATTTGCAAAGAACGCATGCCAGCACCAGATTCCTCTCTTAAATAGTTTGGGCAGCTACTAAAAATAACTTTACAGACTACATGCAAAAATATATTTAGAGTTCTATTTACTCTGCCTTGCTGTATATTAATATTATCATTACTGAATTATTATTTTCCAACAGCAGTAGAGTATTTTTATCTCTTTTAATCTTCTACTTATTGCCACCTTTAGCACACCTTTCATCTCCTCTTCAGTTACCTCAAAGCCCAGGCTAACCAACTGATCACTGCGGCTATTCCCTTTTTTGAGGGACAACCACCAGAGCTTTCTTATCAAGAATAAGAGCTGGAAAAGAGGCGATACCTAAACGGGCAGCAACTCCTGTGCAGTACAGAATATTTGCAGAATGACTGGTAACAGGAAGCAGAGCTCTGAAGACACTAAGTTCTTTCAGGTTGATGGGCTATAGCCTACTGTGAACACCAAAACAGTTAAATATTTGCAGTGCTACGGGAGTAAAACTGAAGCTATCCAAACAATACAAGTCACACTCGTAATAACACCAGGGATTTAACATGTGTTGCAGGAGGTGGTGCGAGGAGGAATGGCGTTCCTGGGCTTTTTAAAACTCTGAGTGTGCAGTTGCTATCTGGAAGGAATTGTATGCCCATTATATTTGCTGTAAAGGTTTAGAAGAGGAAACCTAAGTGATGTCTATCTTTTTTCCCATTCTAGGGTCAAGGGTTTTTCCACAGAAAGGTGCCTAAGAACTGAGGAGGAAAAAAGAGGGAAGGAATAGGGAGAAGTTTCAATAAGACCTTACTAATGATTGACTCTGCTTGTGAAAGCTGTATGCCAGAAGCACCTTTCCTCTTAAAGAATTTATTTTCCCTTCCTTGTACAACAGTACAATCGTTACAATTCTAAGAATTTTAAGCTATTAATATCTTTTCTACCTAACCATCGCCAAAAGCCAAAAATACTACAAATAGGAAGGTCTCCAACAGCCTGAACCTCCACTCACTGCATTTACAGTTTGCCTAAACTATTGCTGTCGGGAGGAAAAGCAGAGAAGGAAAGTTTTCAGCTATCACAGAAGAACTTTTGAAAAAAAATCTCTTCCAAAGCCACAGGCTTTCATTAATATGAGTTTAGGAGTGCAAAAGGACACCGTGCGAGGAAGAAAGAAGTGTTTTTCTAACTGCTACATAACAGCATTCTTGTCTCTAAACAATTAATTGTGGTTGATGGTAAAAACAGCACTGCCAGATTCAATAAGCCATTACAGACATGTCAAAATTGTCCAATAGCAATTATCTTGCCCAAGATGAAAATTAACACGTCTGGAAGGATTTCCGTAGTAAATTTTTTTCCCAGGGTTTCCAACACAGCTATAAAAAATTAATTGAGCTGAAAATGTGCAATAGTTCAAAGAATTTCTCTGGATTCTCTTAAAATAAAGGGCTAAAGCAGCAGTCAAGATATTTTTCTTACAGCGCTTTTTAGCACCCGCATCTCCAGCATGCATTATTGCAGGCATCACTGCTCTGAGCACACAGGAAGCATTTTAGGCTTCAAGGCACCTTCGTGCATGTCTGCCTTCAGCATCTATACAATGAGATGCGTGAAGCAGTTGATAAGGACTCACCAAACGTGGCTACAGAAGCCACTGAAGGAGCCAGGTGCACAGAACGGCTGGCTTGCCCTTTATAACTATTTCACAATTACCCAAATGCCACATACACAGCTTCTTAAAAGCAAGGCTGCTCAAGTATAATCTTGGACCCAGGAAACACCTAATAACACACCAGACGCTTGGGGTGGAATCGGAAGGACTGACTGGGTAGTACACCAACAAGGAGAAAGACTGAAAGGCTGCCAGGGAGGCAAGTTGGGCAGACAGCACGTCCAGCTACTGGCTGAAAGAACATTGTCCAGCCCTCCACCGCTGAGCACGTGCTCCTATCACACTGCCACAGCCCTGTCCATAGCCTGAGAAAGCTCCAGTGCACGTCAGATCTTGCCCAGGGCACGTACAGCTATAACTTCAAATTGTGGCAGCAGAGAATTTGTACACTTTTTTTTTTTTAAGCTATCAACCAATATGAATAATAGCCATAAAACTTTTGTAGCAACAATCAGCTATTGTTTGCAAAGCACTGCAATTTCAAGATAACCCAATCAACACACAACTCTCCCTTCCTCATCTATTTACACACAGGTGTCAAGGCTTTCGTTTCCTCCAAGAAGGAATTATCGAGCTGTACAACTCTTCCTGTACATACATATCCATCAAGTTATACCAAGATTTTAGCCTGACCTCTTGGCAATTCAGATGAATTTGCTTAACAGAGTTCAACAAATAACTTAAGATCAGCAAAGAGTTACTGAGTGGCTAGATGCTAGACTGTATGCTATGTTACTGCCTTCCACGTAATAACATAGGCCTATACAGCATGTAACACACAAAAAAATGTCTGCTGACCTCCAGCAGTGGCTTGTACCCGGTCTCTGAAAGCTCAGCGGCATCTCACGCTAACTGACGCCAGAGCCTGCACTTCTGTGCAAGATTCTCAAAATCTGAGGATGCTGTGTGCCAGGAGATTAAGAAATGGAAGCTAACAGAGTTGCCAGATTAGGAAGGTGGTCAGACAGAGAGACTGGAACTAGGCTGGAGAGGCACCTGAGTATGTATATGCATGCAGCAAGCACTGCAGATTCACGTAGCTATGGAACCAAACCACTAGCCACAGATTACAGCTGAATACTAAAAAAACATCCAGTTCCTAGGTTTATAGAAAGTGAGCACAGCAAATCCATGCCCAGCAGCTCAAAGCTAGTGAGACAGCCTAACACTGGCCAACTCATCTGAGCTGCACACCTATCGAAGCCTCTACTTCACCTTCCTTAAATGTTTAACTGTGTGCAAGGAGAGAGGTCCATGCCAGCCTAAATCATCCTGTGACTCTAAGAAGAGATACTGAACTACTTCAGAAGAATATGCCATAGTTTCTGGTTTGAGTAGAGCTTCAAAAATGGTATTGGATTTTCAAAGCTGTTAAAATTGTAGATTTAAAACAAGGCCAAAGTTCCAGTGCAATCTATAATTAAACAATCTCATTCTTTTCGCAAAAAAAAAAATCAAATCAAAACAAACAGAAACTGGTTCTTGAGTAATGGTTTTAAAACCAAAAGCCACTTAAGACACAGAACAATTAAAACAATATAAAATGCTGCCAACAGGGAAAAACCCAAAGCCTACATACCACCGACATCTTCCTCAAGCAAAAAAAACTTGCTTGGTGTGCTCGCTGTGTTTAGCTTTCCCTGTGTTTAAATACGCAAGAGGAGAAATCAGTGACACTTCAGGCTGCCTTCCAATAGTGAAGTACTACATGCTAACTAATGTATTCCTTTAATTGACTAAAATTCTTCAAGGCTCCTCTAACATCATTTGTGGCTATTGTCCTTCCTGCTAGTAGTCTGGGGGCTATTGAGCACAAGCCATCTAAATCCATTCACCAAGTATTTGCCACAAGAGTTCAATTTCTTATCCCATTGAAACATATGTACAAATAAATGTGATTTCCCATCTCCCTCCCCAGATATAAGCTCTAAGTGATGCTGTATCCCTTCTACTTAGAAATACCATCAACCACACTATCAAAACATGACTTTTCTTACTATGCACATTCCACGTCAACAAGTGATAATTAAGCTCCTTTCAGAACAGGTCCAGCATAGGCTAGTGAGAAAGGATTCTCCTTGCAGTGACTCAGATGTCTACTGAGGAACGGGCTGATGAATCAAGAGTTTCACCTCCAAAGAAGTGAAACCTTGGCAGAAGTTCTCTGAGTGCTAGTAGTGTCAGGCTAGTATCAGTTATGTTGAGCACTAGAAGCTAGGAGACCACATTTTTGGACCACGAGCTGAGAAAAGACACAAGACAGTGGGTAACTTGTTTATCCTCCTGGGCTATATTTGAACTGGTGACTCACCAAGCGTGCCTTGCTTGTTATTCCTTCAGCTGGCCATTTCACCTCCTTCCTCTAACCTCCAGAAGTCATCAGCACTCAATTACTACTCTACACACACACCAAGATGAAAAACACCACCACTGTCAGCAGAAATAACTAATCTCACCACCTGGGACATACTCAGCTCTTGAGTTTTAAAAGCTCTGTAAAACCAAATAACTATTGTATTGGACAAAGCATGTGCATTCCCCTACAACATCAAATTATGACGGCCTTCGGTTGCAGTTTTTCCTGTTGAAGGCATTAAATGTCCACCTTGGTCCACAAAAGCAAAGCAGGAATCACTACATATATTTTTATAACCTGCTCCTAAAGCTATTCTGTTCCTCAAAATTTTGCAGGGGCCTTCTTCAGCCTAAAATTTTTCCTCTTTGATCTCAAAATAATGTTTCAGGAATCTCTTCTGTCATTCTGAATTATAACTATAAAAAGTTATATAACTATAAAAAGTTATTCTTTGAAGCCTTTCTTGGATTTATTTGCTTGCCAAGAATTCAAAAATAGCTGAAGAAAGCAGGCAGCTACAAGTTAGTTCTCCATGAGGAAGCACGTGTGCTGAAGCTTCATTTTCTTGGCTTTCTGGGTGGGGAGGGATGTTTAAATGGCAAGCAAGTGACATGAAGAAAAAAACCAACAACACGCTGAGGAGGATCTGCCAATATTTAGTAAAAATGAAGCATTATAGAGCTCCACCTCTTCTAGGATATGTCACAGGAGGGGGAGGACCTGAAATCTCCTTTTTAACTGATCAGAGGTCCACAAGAAATAAGCAATAAAGTTAGCAAAACCTGCCTGCAGGACTCGACCAGCCACCCAATGCCAAATCTTAAAGAATTTTTCTTTTCTGAGCACAGGGTGTGGAAGGGAAGAACAGGAAAACAGGTGAGGGGCAGTTTATTTGGAATCAAAGAATTCCTCATATACACGCTGTACCTTAAAATCTCTGAGAGCGTCTTTACCTTGCTCTTACATGAGAAATGCAGCCGCCACGAACTACTGTGCATCATTAACAGCAGCTAGAACTATCATTGCTGAATTGTCACCACAAAGGTGAAGAAAGTCACTGCCCACATATGCGCACCTTTGCCTCAAAGTTGCACATGACAGCTGCGGGAAGCGATGGCCACACAGTACCACCCTGATGACTCTGTACACCCATCCACTCTTCCAATTTTACAGTAATTCTTTGGCAAGCATACTGGGAACCCATTTTAATTGCTAATTAATAACATACATGTTACCGCAATTTTTAAGTAGGAGAGGAAAGGGGTAAACTTTTATTGAGCAGTTCCTACAAAATAAGACTAAATAATAAACACGAAATTTACCAAACATGCATGTCCCTTCAACCTCTACTCTAAAACAGCAGGATAAACTTTTTATAGATTTTGACACAAAAGAGGTAATGCTATTCCTAGCAAGAGAACACTCCCTCCCGGTTTTTTCCCTGAGGAGGTGGGATTAAGCACACAATCGAGTGAAATTTGGTGAAGACTCACATGAATTGGAATTTCAGTTTCTCATTTGATAAATGGACCTTGGCAGGGTACTTGGGCAATGGAATAGTTCCTCTGTATGGAACCCAGATTAAGCTCAGATGTTCATGTTATTCCCAATAAAAAGATGGCAGGGACTGAATCCACTAATATCACCCAGCTGAAACATCCCTGATTCACCTGTGAAATGCACATGCAAGCAGAGTATAAATGAGAGTTAAATGCAAAGCAATGTCTCGCACAAATATTACTTAGGGGCGCCTCAGTGGTAAACCACATCTCTTATTTAGAATAGTATCAGTGGAATTTTGTTCCCACTGTGATTTTTTTCATCTTAATGAGAGCTTCTAACGATAAAAGACATTCCAGGGCTATAAGCAAAGTACTGTTCTGAGGCCTGATGCTGCAACCTTCCCACTGCATAGCAAGCAGCACGTGATTAACTAACGAGTCCCTGTAAAGGACACTGACTCTAGGTGAACAGCAGTTGCAGAATCTGGCCTGAGAACAGTTTCATATTGAGCATGTATATCATTAAATAGTCTTACCTCAGTTAGTGCGTGCAGCTGTCCTTGATGCACACAGACACCCATAAACCTACAAGAAACAAGAAAAGAAAAGTGGTTTGGGCTTTTTTCCCCCCCTCTATTTTTGTTTTGCTTTGTTTTTAAAAACGAAACTAAGATAATAAGGTACTGGCTATGCCAAGAAAGAAGGAAGAAAAACAGCCTCTCAGACAATGCATACCTCAAGGATGATTATTTAAAAGTCTCAGCACAAAACAAAATCATGTGCCTGCACTACAATAAGCAGTTCCAAGAGAGCACAGGAGACAGCTCAAACAAGATGGAAAGTTAGTGATTTGACTATAAGCAAAGGACAGCATATAATGTTTTATGCAGAAAGGAAGAGTCTCGGAGAGTTCCCTGTTTTAAGGAAGCCAAGTTATCCAGTGTTGGTCTGTACAAACAGCAAATTACTTCCCTTTGCATTTTGCTGATTAAGTACAAAAATGTTCCTTTCTGTCTCATTCCTAACCACTAAAGAATATGAGAGCACGTGCGTGCAGCGTACTTTTATTCTCCCTTCCTGCCACCCGCTTTTATTTTCAACACTTCCATGGAAGCAAGTTTCAATGGTACCCTCTATACACACTTACCACTACATTTCCTACGCTGCACAAGGTTCAGACTCCTGCAGTTAACAATAATGACTGTCACCCTTGATTTTTCTGCACAGTGACAGAGAATGTATGACAGAGAATGACTTTGGTCTCAACACACAGAAACACATCACCTGTTATTTCCACAATATTTAGAAATTTCCACTTCACAAGCAAGGTGTAGAAACGCGTGATTTCATTAAATGTGACAGAAGAATTGTGTGGGTTGAAGGAAAAGGTCCTTTTATATCCTCAAAACCTTGCAAATTTAAAACCAAAATGATGCAAGACATGCAGTACTAGTTAAGCTAAGCTGCTTTTGAACTAATGAATGATCCTTACTGTTCTCTCACCTAACAGCTGACTAGTAAATTACAAGCAGCCAAAGAAATAATATAGATAAGGTTCTTTGGATAAGCTGAACTGTGGAAATCTGTTTTTATAACCAGAAAGAGAAGCAGGACTTGTACTTTAAAGACTATTGCCTGCTCTCACCTCAAGTAATATCTTCCCCAAATTAAATATTCAAATTTTTATTTGCGAGTGAAATTACAACTCCTCTTGCTTAGTGAAGAGCAATAAGGCACAACGAAGCGTTGAGGGAAAGGGGGAGATGGGTTTAGATATACTATCTACACAAAACATTGCTGTTCCTGTGTTTCAATTCATACAGTAACTGCACATAAACAATTTTGTAAACCTGTTTACAGATTAATCTTCCTAAAACTAGGAAATCCAGGCCCCTCCAAAGCAAAACTCTGTTTTTACCTTCATGTATTCTGAAAGTCTTGTAAGGCATGGTGTTAGTTTATTGACAAGCAGAAGCAGAAAGAGAGATACCAGTTCCAGTATTACACAAATTTCAAGTGTTTTCTCTTCTATGAAGCATGGTAATGACACAAGGTCAATCCAGTACTGCAGTATTTTCATTCAACAATGGAGACAAAAATAATATTTCCGTCTGTATATCAACTCTTCCTTTACAAAGGCATATTATGTTACCTTCAAATTAGGAATTCATTCTATTTGACTTAATTTGAGAATTTAAATGCAGCGAAGAACTTATCAAAATTTGGTAAAATTAAATTTCTCATTTTTACCAGACAGGATAAACAACACCATCATCAAAATCCTGGTAGAACTTAACTTTTTCTGATGACCTGTTTTGGTCAAAGGAAGTCTCAATAGAAACATGTTCATTACCTTTGTGAACCTACACTTAAGGCAGAAAAGATACATTGGCCCAAGTTACTAAGAGTTCACAAATACTTAAACATCTAGGTTTTCTACTGGGAAGCAGACATACATTTCTGACTTTACATCAGATAGTAAAACAAAGCTCAATATCACGATCACATGAAAAACGCAGGACAGAGATATATTCATAAAACCTACATCTTTAGAAGTTATTAGCCAGGAAAAGAGAAACCAGATACGCTGATAAAGACAGAATTAATGAGTTTACAGCAACATACTGAAACCATTAAAACACTGTGTCGAGAATCTCAGTTTTCCTACTCTGGAAAATAGATTGATAGAACAGACCTCTAGCGATCCAAATTCCTGGAAAACTTCTTCTTAACTGCCCTATCAAGCAATAATAAGCCTCCTGGTTACGCCAAGTACTGCTACAAAATAGTGTTGGAAAGCTTTTTCACTAAAAGGTAATATACGCAGCAGCTACCAGGAAATACAATTACCAAGTAAGATTGAACATAAGATTCCCATTTCTGAGCTCGTCCCAGGTGAGATTCCAAGTTCTGCGGGTAGGAAGCTGACATGCTGGCCCGGTGCAGCTGAGATTATTCCTGTTGGCTAGACGCACTGTCTCCAGAGCCAAAATGTGCTTGTAGGTGAACTTCAGCATGCTGTCTTGTCGGCCAAGGGTTACACTTCCTATAAACATTTCTAGCTGGAAGCAGCTTCAATGAGCCAGCTATCCGCAGAAGAGGAGATCACTTGCAGATATAAGGAAGCTTATTTTCAAGACAGAACATCTGGCCTTATCAGAGAAGCTGAATCACTTCCAAAGTCATAACTAGCAGTTGGAAAAGTTCCCCCAGAAGCTGCAAATACATGAAGGATGCTATTCGAGTCCACCCTTAGTACAGTGCAGAACATTTCCACCACGAAAAGCTTTCTAACAAGTGTCAGTGATGTTCCCACGTTGGAAAGCTCTGCTTCTGAAAGCAAGGTTATTCCTCAATCTGCAGTACCTGTCCTCCTAGACAGGAGGAACAAAGCAGTGTCCTGGACATTTTTCAGTCTGCTAGGGCAGTTACCTGAAGGGCTTCCCACTCAGTTAGGCTGCAGGGGAGAAAATTCTAGACAGATGGGGGAGACAAAAAACTGTAGCCTGTGTCCAACCTTTGCCTCCTTGGGAAATCAAATAAAACTAATATCCAGATTAAACAGCCGTTTTGGACATCTAGACGTCAAACATGTGCTTTCCATTAAAAGAACTTCACCAAGACATGTACCTGCTCTGTGGATAAACCTAGATCAGCGACAGTCGAACATAAACTGATGCCCAGGTGAAAGAATTCAGGGAGTTCAGGATAACATTATAAATAAGAAACAAACCAAACACACCAATGCAAAAGTCTCTCATACAAAATCAGTAATATAGAGAGAAACAAGGTCAAGAGACAGATGCTTCCTTCACTATACTATTGATGAAGAAGGAAGAGTAAGTAAGAATATTAAGTATGTATTAAAACCTTCCTTAATGTTTTATGCACCATTTTAGTCAGCAAATATATTTCAAGTTTTCTACACTTGCGTTTTGATTTAAGACAGAGGTAAGGCGTTTCATCTATTACACACAACACAGGCTCTCTGTTTATTCTATTACACACAACAAAGGTTCTCTTCTGTTGTGTACAGCATTTCTAAAACACTCTTTTGTGATACCTGCATCACATAGAGAAAAGTAAAAATATTTTTTCCTTTCTGTTACACTGCTGTCTGATACAAGACAAATGATGCTAAAAGACAAAAGCCATTCTTCTACCTACTGGAACAAAGTCAATCACAATTTCACAAAAAGGAGGGTTTGACAGGGGGAAATTGCATCAGAAAAGGGTATTGTTTTCCCAGGGTGCTAGATCTGTCTGAAAGTAGCTAACAGAAAATTCTCCTTGAAGGAAGTCCGCATAATATGCGCACTACCTTCTTATTTTGTTTTGTTTGCGTGCGTGCACAGAAAGTAGATTTAATCAATGAGTCAATCTGCCTGCACGCTCACTGCCAAACGCAGCAATATCTCCAAGTGCTCCCACGAGAGCACTTTAGCCATGAGCTAAGGCTTTCTGCATACAGACTGTTTTAAATGAGGTCCCTACGGTACAGCTTAAATAAAGAAGCATTTTTTCAGGAAAACAGTAGTGATATTAAAAACTGAAATTCTATCTCAAAGCTGAAGATACGCTAATTTAAGAGACAGCACAGGGGACAGAGAATCTGTTAGCACACCACTTCATTTCTGAAGAGGAAAACACACCTGTAAGACATTATCAGAATGTAAAGGTATTAGTATCAGAATGAAAAGGTATCAGGTCTCCCAGTCTAAAGCCTAGGAGACAAGGGCAGATTTCTGGAGTCCTTTCCAGCCCTCTTTTCTTCTTTTGGTTTAGCTAAAAACTCATGACCACGGAGCAGCACCAGCATTCAGAGAAGCAGCAATGTGCTGAAAAGCTTTTACATACATCAGCCTTGGTAGCAAATCTAACTCTAGCCTTGTACAGCATTGCACTCTAAGTGGGACACAAACGAATAAGGAAGTGAAGAAATGCTCTGGTTCCCCTACCCCCAGCTATTACAGCCCTATCATGCATCAGCCGCTCCATATTAACGTGGCTGTAGTAAACATCACATGGTGTAAAACCAGAACTCCAGCTCACTCTTCCATTCCTGCTCTTACCATCTGTTTTGAGGTAAGATGTGATAAGCCAGGCTGCCAGAAAGCAGCACATCCCCACACCCAGGGGAAGGAGAGGTGCTGAGCAGAGACAAAAAAGCTTTTTAGTCCTTCAGCTTGCATGCAGGAATGAGATGGAGAAAGGAGATGATGCAAGATGGGGCTGACAGTAGAAACAGTTCAGAGCACCCCATGAACACCACTAGTCTGCTTTTGCTCCATCCACTCCTAAAATGTCCTTAATTTGATCCCTGGGGGATACAAAGAACAAGAAAAGCAGCTCTTTCTTACTTAGTTTCTGATCGCCAAGACGATGACTGAATAAGAAATACAATACTACAGTTAACATCTACTCTCCCTCTGTAATCACATCTACTAATAGAAATAGGAAGCAGAGAGGGAGACCAGAAAACCTCCAAATCCCCTTACTTTTTACCATTCAGTGCAGCTGCGAGAGCTTCTATTCCAAAACATCCTTAACAAAGAGGTTCCATTTTTGCCAAAATAAACCCGTTAGCGGAGGCTAGTTTCTCCCTTTTTCTAATGTACTTTGCATCAAGAATTTTTTTAACAGATTTACTCTCTCTATATATATATATTTGACCACAAGAACCTTTGTGATGCAACCACAGGGATGATACACTTACAGGAACTTGGAAGTGAAAACTAAGTGAAAACTAAGCTCTTCACTGTCTTCTGAAGAACACAACTGGATGAAGAAGAAGAATGGCTGGCCAAATGTAGAATTTGAGCACAAAAACATTGAAATGAGAGTGGCGATACTGAAAGTTAGCCTTGCAACTCTGTGCCAAGCAACACAAGTTATTTTTAAAGCTTAAATAACCAGACCAATATTTCATCAAGTATTAGAAGCAGAGGAACTGGAATACCTTGACACAACTCTGCCTCCTAAAGAAGTACAGAAGTGTCTAGGTCACTAAGGTAAAACACAATCCTACCTCTAGCCAGTCTCCGTAGTGCTAAGGAATGGAAAAAAGTCAGACTAATTCAGATACCAGACTGGTGTTTGTAGGCTGGGAAAACGAAAAAGCTCAAAAGGCATCTGGAACTGCGAAAATGGGATGATATAGATAGCACAGAAGCAAAAGCAGTCTCAAATAATCAGCAGTATTAATTATTCACTTCAGTGCAATTAATGGCAAAAACACAAGAATCTTTGCAGTAACAGCTTGAAATTAATTGCAGGCACGTTGGAATGGATAGCTAGTAAAAGTTTGCAATGCACTATGGAGCACTGCCAAAGGGGATTTTTATTTTCTTTTTATTACACAATGGATAATAATGATCCTTGGCTACCAAATAACACTAGAACGAGGAATCTTTTCTCTATGTCATATCACTTCGCCCTTATAAAGCAGAGAAGAATTCTATGTCAAAGACAGATTCGTTTACAGATTTTAAGGTACTAAACCATCAGGATGTTCAAAAACATAACCCCACCCAGTTTAAGGAAGGTTTCAGTACACCAAAATAAACAAATCATTGCCAAATCTGACACTTACTTTCTAAAGTATTAACTGACTGAACCACGCGTGTTGAAATAGGCTGAAAGCAGATTTTAGATACCATAAAGCCAGTATCTATCCCGCGTCATAATCTGACAAGACATTTGGTAGGAGAGAGTCTCACAGCTCTCTGGCCTGCTGGAGTGAACCATTGCTCAATGTGACCTAAACATTTCAGTCTAAGAATCCACCAGTACCCTGACTGGCAAAGAGCAGCAGGACTGATGGAAAGTAACTTGTTCACAGTGTAAGTTAGCAGTAAGTAGTCCTAGAGCTTAGAGAAGATGAAGAAGCTCACAAGTAAATATTACATAAAATCATTGAGATCACACTCAATGCAAGATCCAGTAGAAAGTGGAATTTATGCATTAGAACTTCTTGGAAGAGGATCATTCCCTTTAAAACTAACACAAGTTTATAATTTCTAAAAATAATAAAGAAACATGCCGTTACAGACCATTTTCCCAGTGACCTCTTAGCAGTACTTTATTGCTCTTACTTGATAACACCATGGTTTTAGCTTTCAGCACTTTACTATGCAAGTATATGATTATGAAATATTTTTAATGTTTTTAAGGTGGGAAATGGGTCCTAAGCTAATTTTTATAAAACTAGAAGAAGCACCAATAATTTACAGGTTCCTGAAACATACACATAGATGTACATACATACACACATATGCACACGCATACAGAGGCAGATAATATTTAGAAAGGGAGAAACTGTCAACTAACATGAAGGGACTGGAAATACTACAGCGAGTGATTTTAAACCAAAAAATAAAGTGAAACATAACTAAAAACAGAAAACACCAAGTTATGTGATAGAGGAAGGTTTTTACTGTGTATTATTATTATTCAATAGAAGAATAAAACTAAGTTCTCATTTGCATTTTCTGTAGCAATGTCCTTGCTGCCTGCAAGGAGCATACTTACATTAGACAATTTTTTTTTTAAATACTTGAGAATCAACTCTCCTTGAAGAAGCCTCAGATCAGGCAATTCACAAAGCAAGTGCTGTTTATGCTTCAAAACAGTTATGCCACAATAAGACATACCTTTCAACATATGACATTTATTCCTTATGCATTCACTCACAACTGCTTAGTTGAACACAGATAATCCTGTGTAATAACTGAGAGATCAAATAGAATTCCTTTTCAGCTTCACCCATAAATCGATACATTAGTGGTCTTTCTTCAGGACCATCTGTGCAACACCACTGATTTCAAATTATTCAGAGACTCTGAGGCCAGAAGACACCAGTATATCATCAATATGATCTCTTAGAGGTAAGGCCTTTAAATTTCAACAATTACTCAGAACTGAGTACTCTTAACTCTTGTTCTCAGCAACACCTGTGTAACTTCATTCAAGGGGGACAGGGCTAAATTAAGCTGCAAGTGAATGCGTTTTTGCCTGTTAAACCATCCCTTTCCTACCTTCCTTCATCCCAGCCTAAATTAAATTAAATATTTTATTTTGAATAGAGTAGTAAAGCGTTGTTTTGTTTTTGTTTTTGTTTTTTAAATAAAGATCTACAAACCACTAAGTTGATAAAGCAACTTTGAAATGTACTGAATTTATGATTCTGACAATGCCAATCCAATGAAGTTCTTTCCACAAAGCTTACTAAAGAACACTTGTATCAGCCCACCAGGATTATACATCGTGTATCTAAGGGTTCTGAGAGAAAAGGAGTGGTGGATAGATATAAGAAAAGTAAAGAACCTGAAAACTAAAATTCCAGTTATCTCACATCATTAAAAAAATAAATAGAAGAGCAAGGATAGTTGCTGAGAACTCATCTCACTTTGGAGCAGAAAAAACAGAAAAATTTCTGATTAGAGGCAGATTACTACAACACTCAGATCACTATATACTGTGACCAGTAAAATCACTACAGTTTTACTATGAGTAAAAATTCTCTACCTTCTCAGGGTTTTTTGTTTGTTTTTAGAAAAAACAGAACAGACTCATAAATACTGAAGGAAGGAAACAAGTTGTTACACATCAGTTGATGAAGACTGAGCCAGAATTTCAAGGATCAGAGAAGCTAATTATAAAGATGTTCTAGGAATCAGTACTATATCTGTACTATTTAACAGTCTTGTAAAAAAGAAGAAATTGAAGTTCACTGTGTCTCCAAAAGTTTTCAGAAAGCTGTACTGCCTGGACTATCAACGTAACCACAAATCATGTGAATGGTGATAAATTTGCAATCATTTAAGTTCATGAAGAGAAGTCCATTTCACTCTTCATATCATTGTACTGTTTCATCAGAAAATAACGTGGAAACTTGTTTTTCTCTGAAGTTACTTATCACTAGTAAACTCAAGATACCAAAATCATGTGAATTTTCTGTTTGCTCAAGTCTTTTCTTTCTCTCTTCTTCCTACTCCACTTCTCCCATTAGGATAGCAGCTGTTAGAAACTGTTCCTAACACATTCATAGATACAGATATACAAAAAAAAATGGAAATAGAAAAGCTCTGCTAAAGACAACCTATCTCCACACAATTCAGAAAAAGCAGTATACCTTAAGATGTTTGGATGTGAGAGTCTATTCATAAGTTGAACCTCTTTCAGCATGTTTGCTCTGTTGCTGTTCAGTGTGTTCATCTTCAAAGCCATGACCTGGTCTGAAGTTCTGTGTCTTACCTGCAAGATACAAGCAAAAAATGTTAACAACATGTCCTAGCAACAGGAAATTGGACATTGCCTTTATAAGACAGCACCTCATCATCATAGTACATGTGAAGGAAGCCATTTACTTGCTCAGGGAAAGAAAGTTCCCTACTCCAAGTCCTATGAATCTCACCTCCTTCCCGTCCATATCCTTCTTTTCCCATAGCAGTGTCTAGCTTCATTGCTCACAGAATGTGGAGGGCCTGCCTTACATACAGCTACAGGGCCGATTTCAGAGGCAGTCAAGGTTTACTTCTTGACTAGGACCACGAGCCAGATTATACACTCAGTGGAGAGAAGGCATTCACACCAACCTGCACTGCAAAGCAGAGATGTTACTGGACATGGTATCACCTAGTCTAGGACGTTCAGTAGTGGCTGCGGAGTGCCAACACAAAAAAGGTTTCTCTAGCAGCTGTGCAGAACCAGCACACCATTCAGAGTCAGCTTCCCCAGTCAGAAATGCGTGAATGCAGCCACTTCTAACCTGGTACCCTCAAACCAGCCTATTCGTCACCAGCAAACAGGCAAACGTTATGTAGATGTGCTACTATTAGAAAGAACTTGTCATGATAGCGTAAGGCAAACAGCAAAGACTGCGCAAGCTGAAAAACAGCCCACAGGCTTTTTCTCCTGCTTCTCCCCTGCCCATGCACACGAGCTTCTCAGCTAGCTCACCCACAGCCACACAGTAATCCCAGGGTAATAAGGATCAGAGAAAGGAGGGGGAAAAGGATGTAGAAACCAGCACCAAGAGCAGAAACCAGCAGCAAGTTCACGAGCATGGGGCTTTTCCTTTCAGTGGCAATACCGGCTTTAAAAAAAACCTGGTTGAACTACAGCTTTAGTGTGTTATAACAAGATAATCCAGAATTCTTCTGTGTATAACCTGTCCTGCCTGTTTGGCATTCTTGTTAGTTTTAAGCAGGATGATTGCATGTTAAGTTGATGCGGGTTAGTGTTACTGGTCAGGTTTCTTGTGTCTATTGTGTGCTTTCATTTATTTTTAATTTTATGCAGCTTTTGCATACTGAGCCAGTCTGAATGAACAAGCTGAGCCGGAGAGGTCAACTTCTTTATGCAGACATTTTTAAATACCTATTTTAGTTATACTTTAGTTTTATTAGCTGTAATGCTTTGGCTGGGGAACAAAAATGAAAAAAAAGCTTGCACGGACTTAAGAAAGGAAGATTTGTTCTATCGATGCAAACAAATTAGAATAAGGACAATTTAAAAGCTTTCAATCTATACATAACAGCTCTATCAGCTCAAGGAACACTTCCTCTGGGAGGAGGGTGAGGAATCCTGAGTGTTGTGGTAGAGCAATTTGGGTTTGCAGTGAATGGGAAAGAATTTGAAGGAGCTTAACTCCTATGGGCAGGGAGCTGTTCGGAACAGGACTCCTTCAGAAATCAGCTTTCCACTAACACAGAAGCTTCAGGGTCTGCCAACAAGGAATGAATAGAGGTAGAAGGTGAGCAGGAACTTGGACGGAGTGTGGTCTCGAACAATATTTGCTTTCTCATTTACTCCACTAGCTACCTCTTAATTTCTTGCCCATTTCTATAATTCACTCCATTCCCTGCCAAAACGTCAAGTCCTTTCGCCTCTGCTCTTAGGTAAAAGTAGAGCCTATCCTATAGCAGGACCTTCTTCCTTGTTCTTTGCCTTTTCCTTGGTTTGGCCTCTTCTTGAGCTAGGGAAACCTCAGAAAAGGGGATGGGTAAGTTTTTGGAGCACTGTCCTGCGTGCTTCCTGGATTTTCAGGTCTGACAGGCAAGAGGAAGTGGTCAGCAATTGCTTCTCAAAGGACCGGCTGTCCGCAGCACTAATGCCTTGCCCAGAGAAAACCGAGCAGTTTTTGCAAAGGACATTTTTCATCCTTCACTTCGGAAGGATATTCCTGAAGTCTTTTCAGTCTTGATAGACTGAACTGGGTTCTGTAGTGAGCTTGGATGGATTTTGTTTTTGTAAAATCAATTTGACCACGCTCAGAATAGCTCAGATTACTAGCATCTGAGCATGTTAACAGATTTCTGAGAGGCACCCTACACTGTGCTGAACGTGGGAGAGCAGGGACTCGTCCTCTCACACTAGCTACCATTTGAGTTAGGAGGGAAAAGCAGAGCTGAAGGCAGAAAGGCTTCTTCTCAAGAGGTCAATTCCCAATACAGTGAATAAAAATCAGATGACAGTTTATACATCATGGAACACACTATTAGTCACTTAGAATACACGAGGATAATTGTGTTCTCTGTTCTGAAGCAGAGCTGGCAAACAGCATTTGCACAGCACGAACGGACTGCCAAGAGGAACAGGCAGGTCCTACCTCTAAGGACACGCTCCAGATCATCTGAGCTGTCAGCCCTTCTTTACAGCAGCTGTCAGGTACGCTACCCCGTGCACCTACTTACCTGTCAGTCATACTCTAGACAAAATTTGGGTCTCTATTGGCATTCCTTGCCAAAACCCCACCAAACAATCTTTAATCTTTTATCTCCTGTCAGGCCTCTTTTGTGTGCATGAAAGCATGGAAATGGTATTTCACCCACAAGACAGCTCCAGAAGGGAAACTCGTAAAGATTTTAGAAGTGTTACCGATCAAATTTAGTATTTGTTTATAGGGCATTTTGCCTCAGTGCATGTCTGTACCCTCAACATAAGCAGGGATCCCTAGCGGTTTGCTGTAAAACTGTCAAAGCTGTTGACATTATTATTAATTAGAGTTCCTTGCATATGAGATCAAGTAACCTTTCAGTGATGTCTGGATGATCGTGTCTGTGCTTGGAAATATTCTAACAATCCTACAGCTGCCTTCCCATGTTGCTCTGCACCCTGTTCTGACTCCAGCCTGCTTACCTATATGCCTCCATCTCAGAGGTCACAGTAACCAGATATTGCCTCCCTCTTTTATTGCTGTCAGGCAGTTAAAGTGTCCCTTTGCACTCTGATTCTCCGAGGATCAAAGTGTTTTGTAAGTACTTGGACCCGGCTACAGCTAGCTGCATGGCCTGCCTGGTCTCTCCGTCTTCAAACCACGTTCTAGTCTTGGACCTTCTTATCTTCCTCTGAAGAAATGAGGTAGGTAGAGGAAGTCACAGCTCCAGGTAGAGAAACGGGAACATACTTGAAAGAATCATAACAGTGACTGAGCAGGGCTCACATTCAAAGGAATTAGTCACTATGTAGATGTTCTACCCAGTTCACACAGGGAATTATCCTGCAAAAGTTGGGATTTTTAATTTTCTGCTTGCTACAAGGTTCTTTGTTATTAATAAACCCTAAATATCACTTAAATAACTGTTTATTAGCTAATAGGTATACCAGAGCTTTCTTAAAATCCAAACGTTTATATTACTTCCACTCTTTGCCTGTGCTGAAGCTGTGGGAAAGACTGATTTCATCTTTCTCAAGGCTTTTGTGACATTTACTAATAACTGTACGCTTCCAGCTGTCCTTAGAATGAGTTTCTGAAGATCATTTCCCAATATTGAGGTTACAAATATGCCAATACAACTTTAAGGTTTGTCCTTAGTTTTCCACTGTATTTTCATTATTTTTCAGCCATGTAACATTGGTCTGGAAGTACTTTATCACTGTTACTTTCCAAAAGTGCATTTATTTGTTTTCCAGTTTTTCCTTACCCTCCTCTCCTCTGGTATCCAGCCTCATCGCTTAATTACATTTACAGACCTTTACTTACACAGTCTGTTACCCAGAATCAGGTTGCTTCCCCCAGTCTATCACCCACAACAATTTTTCAAACATCCTGTTACACACCTTAACCTTCACCTGGCCATTTCATCTTCACCCTTCTTGCCACATGTCTGAAGTACCACTTTACTAACCATTTTACTACAGTAACCTTCTCTCGTCCATATATATGACATTCCCTGAGCTTGCTTCCTGTTTGAGCTCGTTGTATTACCCACAAGAATCCTGCACACGTTCTTATTACTTACACTGACTCACCATCCTTCTGTTCACCAATTCAAATGTTTCCTGCACACTCAACCTTCACATTAATGATAGATGATAGCAGGTGGTGTAGACATATAAAAAGCTATGTGAGTTGTTCTCTTTTCTCTAACAGTCTTTAAGTGTCTTCACCTGATTTGCCTCCATTTTCTCTTGCAGTGCCAGGAGATGAAGGTATTACCTTGGTTAGCCTTTTAGGTCATTTGCACTTCCTATGCTATACAGTATAACTGTGATTGACCAAGTTCACAAAAAAGCTGGTGAGATGCAGGAGACTATAAAAATTATTATTAAAAAGAGAATACATCATAGGACATTAAATGACAGGGAAACAGTCCTGAAGCAGACCAGCATTTGGCCCTCATGCAAGACCTATCTCAAGAATAATTGACTTCCTTGCTGTGACAGCAGAAGGAACCTTGAAAAAGTTAGGGTCAGCTGCATTTTATTCAAGTCCCACAGTCAAGCCATCAAGTCACCACCTTCCCATGGACATATAGTCATACCTTGGAGATGAATGTATTACAAAAATGCATAAACTCTGATTGAGGAAAATTCCCTTTAATTGAGAAGATAAACCTGTTCTTCAGGTCAGATCTCACTCATATCCTCATGTTAGTGATGGCAATATCATGTCAAGTCTCACATCAGTAGAAAAATCTGTAGTGACAGATAGAAGCTTAAAGAAATACATCAGTCTAGATAACATTAAGCTGCTGTGTTGATGCTAGGGACCAAGACTGGGTTGTGGCTCTTTTCATAGTGGTATAGCATGTCACTACACTAACTTCTTGTAGCAAGAGAGAAACACGCCAAGTGTAACAAAGCCTTGCCAAACAAAACTAGTCGACATGTGTTACATGAGTTTAGCACAGGTTCAGAAGATAGAGAGGAACTACACAAAAAATAAATCAATACATTTTAAAAGCCTGATGGTAATTGTAACTACATTCATTTTTAGTATGAGAAAAAAAAAATGAGACACACAGAAGGTTGCAGCTTTTACCATTTCCCTTTAGTACAAAGGCTTGGAATTGGTCATTAAACAAAGATCCTGTAACTTCAGTAACTTCTAACATCACCGATTCAGCAGAGTAACAAGATCAATTACTACAGCATATTCCACACCTACGGCCAAATGAGTTCTCCATTTTTTTTGCCAAACAAAAGTGAACTTATAATTAGTAAGTAGTACAGCTGTTACTTTATAAATCCATTTGTGTGTGCCAAAACCCCTTCATTTTTCTTTTGTATTTTGTCTTACTTCATTGCCCGCTGTAATGTAGAACCAGGGCCCAGAATACAGCGTTCATTTATTTTAAACAAACCATTTGCTGATAGGAATCTGCCTGTATCTCTGCCGCTAACTTGATCTCAAGCAAATCAAAGGCAAAAAAGAAACCACAGTCTTATTTTGAGAGAAAGCACAAATGAATCTGAGGACTATTGTTCCACGGTTTGAGATCAGATGTAAACAGGCACAGCCAGGGTGGAGAAACTGACTGATTTTGTGGCCCGTTCAGCAGAATGTAACCATATAAAATTCCCTTCGCAATCCAGAACAAAGCTCATTCATGGACCCATTGCTTAATTGCTGGACAAAAAACAGAAGAGCCTTAATTTTAATTTTTTTTTTAAGCTATACCACAACCTGACTATGTAGTTCACATACGTAGTTCCATACCAAGTACAAAGTCAATGTCAGAAAAAGAAATACTGAGTTAGAAGCACAGACCTAGGAGCTCATTCTTCTTCATTTTTAACGTCAGCTACCTTGTCAGCTCATTGAATAACCCTGAGCATGCAACTTAAATTCCATACGTACATTCCCTCTTTAGCTCTTTAAGTCTATAATATGGAGGTGATAAAGCTATTTATGAGCCAGGGAAATCTGACATCTGCAAATGTCAAACATCCAAAGATAATACATAATGAGATACTGTATCTGTGTGTCCTTATTCTCCTATTTCTTTTTTTAATACTGATGATTAAATATTTCCTATGTTACTATGGTTTTATCCTGTGCAAAATGTGACGATATTTGCATGATCTGCAGATGATTTTTAAGCAAGAACACTTCACGTTAAGTTCTCCTGGCAGGTAACTGCACCTTAAGTATTTTCTAATATATTAACAGTTTGGTACCAAACATGCAATCCCCCACTGTACCAGGGATATCATCATCACCATTCAAATGCATTTGTTGATTTTGTTTTAAAAATCTGCATGGGAACCTTGAGAGAAAGTTTTATTATGGTCAGAAATAGCTTCCTTACACTTCCTTCATAAATCTGTCAAATAAATGTTACTCATGCATGAGTAAGGAGGTCAGTCTCACATTTGTGCAGAGCCTGCTTGCATGCAGCTATTGCTGCTATAATCAGTCACAGCACTAGGACTTGACCACAAATAAGAGAGGATGGAGTATAAAGGAGCTACATTTTGCTTACTTGAAGATACTTACGGTTTTATAAATTGCTACAACTCTGAGGCCATAGCCAAAAAATTAGAGCTCTTAGTAATTTCTTGTTACTTCAGCCTTCATGGAACTGCTTTTCTCAAGCATTAAGTTCTCTTAGAAAAGGAAAAAAAACTAATTAAATATTCCAGGCAATTTCTTAAGTGTCTCCTCATTGTCAGCAATGGCTAAGAATCACAGGAACTGGATTTGCAGGACTCAAATCAAGCCAGCTGATGTGAAAGGTACTATGTTATCCATACTGTCAGCCATGGATCAGTTAACAAAACAATATCTCCATACTGACTACTCAAAGCAATGTTCCACAGCTCTGTCCTCTCCTCACACCCTGACCTCGTCCACTAAGAGCAGCAAACAGCAGGCGCCCACGCCCCAGCCAGAAGCAGCTCACACACACAGCACAGACGGATCGCCATCACACACAGCGACATCCATCACTCCTGTGAAGTGTTTAATTCCACCCCACCACCCACCCAATGCCAGGAAAACAAGCGTTCAGAGAGGTGTGTCACAACGGTCTAGGGGATGCAGCCCGTTCCCTAGGCTCAGCCATGTTAAGGCTGGACACAGGCCAGCGCAGTTATTTGAAGAACAGTAAATCAGCACCTGTCTCCTGGTATCAGCAATGAATGAGCTTACACAAACGTGCATGTTTGCCAGCTGGCAAAACAGAAAATCCCAGAGCTGCCAACCCAGCACATCTCCGTACAGAACAGAAAACTAAACAGACCATTTAACTGCGCTGGAGAAATTATGATATTCCGCTATATTTTTCAAAGATCTTTTTCTTCAATAGAGAAGTTGGCTGATCAAAGCAGGGAAGATGAAATGTAGTGTATGCAAACTCTTTTCCCCCCACGTTTGTTAATTTGCTTCACTTGGTACAATTTTAGACCTTACTTGTAGTGATGCCAAGTAGGACTGCAGGAAAGAGTATTATAGAAATAATATTTTCAAAAATTTCTTAGAATTTTCCAACAGCACTACAAAAGGCAAGGCTTACATTAGGTCTACTACCCAGTGACATCTTTGAGGTTATTAAAATGTTATTGTAACATATATATGATTGTTACATATATATATATATATCTTAAGACTTCTAGTCATAAAATAGATGAATCAATCAATCAAAACAAGGCTTATGTCAGACAAGTCAAACATGAACTAGCCCTCTGTTTTTAGCCTTTCAAAGCAATCTCAATTTTAACAAACATAAGAGCACGAGTGCCCTGCAAGTGAGACAGGAAATTCTAAAATTAATGACACTCACACCTGAACAGAGATGAAGGCTCTTGAGTATTTTGCCCATTTTTGTAATCCCTAGGGAATAATTATGCAGGTGAGGTTTTTAAGTGATACATTAGTGATCCATCAGAGTAAGGCCTATTTACTTCACCCTGCCTATGTGCTAAAAGCATTGGCTAATTAAGTGAGAAGGACTGGGATGACAGCATTTTGGCAGCTCAATAATCAAAAAATCACTAGCAAGAGGAAAGCAACTGTCTGCGTGGTTACCACACAAAACATCTTGGCAGTTGCTAAAAGGTTTCCCAAAGGCTGATACTTCACACAGCATGAGACGAATAATCCTTCTCAGTATTTATGCCTCATCTCAGTTCCAGAATGCTGCTTCT
Source organism: Anser brachyrhynchus (assembly GCF_964034855.1). Lineage (NCBI taxonomy): Eukaryota > Metazoa > Chordata > Aves > Anseriformes > Anatidae > Anser > Anser brachyrhynchus. Next base: position 10,191,427 of record NC_137702.1, on the reverse strand, counting down.
TCCTACTCCTGACAAATATCAGAGTAGGAAGAGAATGATTAGAGGCACCCAGCTGATACAATTCAAGAGCTTGAGGTTTCAAGGTTACTCTAGCCATCTTGGCCAGTTCACGTAATATAGTGACTGTATTCCCACGCAAACGATTAGTGGTGTGTTTTAACACTATAGTTTCACATAAGAGGCCTTAAGCCCCATTTATCTTGCTTCTGTCATCCTAAGAGTTTCCTCCACTGATCAAAAGGGGAAGATTTTTTAGCTTAAATCTAAATCCTTCTGAAATAAGAAGCAAGACCACGAGGCATGTGTGGACAAGATCTGCTGTTTTACTAAGAGGTATCACATCGCCCAGGGCGGGAGGCAGCAACTGCAATGTCTCTAACTCACTGTGACAGAATGAAGGAAGAAATTTAGAAGAGGAACACCACACCTGAGTGAGGTACTGCTCAAATGGATGTCACTTCTCAAAACTCACAAGGTATACTCCTCATGCCTACAAACACAAGGATTAGATCTGAGTTTCCTACTTGTTTCCTTATTTCTCTACTCATTTTCCAATATACAAGGACTTCTGACGCTACATGGCATAAGCAGACCCAGAAAAATCTCATTTTGCCTGATGTAGCAACACCAATCTAGAGGAAGAAAAATATATTAAAAAGATTTGTTTAGACCAGTAGCTTCCAAATTTGGTGACCATAGACTGTTGGTAGCTGTAAGCATCTCAACTCTTGGCCATGCTTAATCAAGAACACTCTTAAAAACGAGGATGGCTCCAAACATCACCAACGAATCTAACAGGAGAGAGCAGACAATTCTGGTTAGGCGAGACTGTTCCCACAGCCACTTAACGTTTCAGAATAGGCATAATTCTCATTACAGCTAATAGCCATTGGGCCTTGTTATGCCTTTTTCCTCAAACAAAGGGATAAGAAAAAGGCATTGTTTGAGAAATCTGTTTTCTCATTATAAGACTGTTTATGCACCGTAATGACATTTTTATACACTGACTAGGTTAAGCTTGAAATGATTAATTGAACCACTTTTCCAGTTATTAGACACTGTTTATATTCTTTTTTTCCCCCGATGTATTGGCACCATGTTCTACAGTTCCCCAGCTTAAGAAAACTCAAATATCTGATGCTGAAAAAGTATTTACATACAACTAGGCAGTTTCCTACAAATACTTTATAGGGTAACTAAAATAAAATACCTTTTAAGCCTATCAAATGGTCCCACAAATATCAAGAATACTGTGTGATCTCACCTCTAGTATTTTACGCAGCTTTTGAAGAGCACCTACGTTTGGCTCAGGGCTCCGAACAGGCTGGTAATTCCAGAGGCAACTGAAGAGGATCCCTTCTTAGTACAAACCTTACACTGAATGCTCAAAACAGCGTATTGGAAAATGAGAGAACTTTGAAACTGAAGTAAAAAGGACAAAGCATGAGATAGATTTGAGGTATCTTGTGAAATTTCACATTATCAGCTGACTTCTATGCCAATGCTGCCGCTTCAGAGTATTTTTATCCAGAATACCAGAAATGCTTCCTTATGATTCAGTTTCAGAAAAAAAAAAGCCAACCTAGGCAACAAATTAACTGTGCAAGATACATATTCAAGCTTGCAGGGTTTCTACAGCCTATTAATCCAGAAAGATATTCTAACTTTTAAATTGACAGTGTTACTATTTCAATCCTTAATACAAAGTGGCAATCATTTTAAGTAGAGCATGAAGAAAGTTCCTACAGATGACAGAAAGTAAGTCTTAGAGACCCATTTATATGACGTTTAGTGTTGCTACAGTCATAACTCTGTTAACACAGTGCATATGTGAACTTGTAATACATCTCTAGACTTGCAGTGCCATAATAAGTTTTCTTTTTGTCATCAGCAACATACTGGAGATAATTGCACTTAATTTTTCCTAGAAACTAATTTTTGTCTATTAGGCATAATTCCTCTCTGCATATTTGGCTTATGTCAAGCTTGGCATTTATATTGCTATTTAGACCTTCCTCCTATGCTGTACATCTTCATGTTTTTCTTTGCATTTGTGAAATCAAAAGCATAGGGTTGGAAAAGACTTCATGCCATCTAGTTCTTCATCCCTCTATATCCCAGGCCAAAAAGAGCTTCGCCTGTCATTCCTCATGGACATCTGCTTAAACCACTCTTTAAAGCTGATAGTAGAGACTACTGCAACAGAAGATGCTAACTCACAGGTATCTGAAGAACTAATTTAACTGAAGCGAGAGAGGAATGGTTGCATCACAAGCCACACCGGACTGAAAAACTTCCAGAAGTATATTAAGCTACTCCGGTTTCCCATGAAGACATGCACATAACACCTCCTTCAACTGGTTGAGCTGGGAGAGCAGGAGTCCTTGGCAGAGGGATGGTAAAAACCTACAGAGGAAGTGAAAAAGCAGCTGGGAGACCTGCTTTCCATCATCTGTATGAGCTTTCTTCATACTTTACTTACAACAGCTACCATAAAGAAAACCAACAGACTTCCTGTCTTCCTCTACATAAGAATTCTTCCTGTCTCCCTCTACATAGAATAAAAAATAAAAAAGCATTCTGCACAGTTAAGTTCCTGGAGATACTAATGCCAACTTGAAGAATGTAACTTTGGCTTGAAGTCTGGTAGCAAAGCCTCAAAGTCACTAAAATTGTTCAAAAGTAAAAGCCAGAGTTGTACTAAGAGCCAAATTCAACCTTTCACTTGGTATATTAACAAATAAATAACCCTTTTTGCATTGCCAGTGTTTATGTTGAAAGTTCTGAAATAATAACCAACAGGGTGTGTTAGGACTAAAAAAACTCCTGTGGCTGGAATGCTCAGAACCTCCTTGATTTATGCTGACATTTAATTCACTTCCCCCCTTAAAAGAATTCAGGGCTACCGAAAGGTATTGGTTTGACAGCCCTGAAGACCTGACATCCCTTTTACGCAGCAAACAGGTGCACACAGAGGCAGCAGGGAGCAGCTCAAGCGGTCCTGGGAGCGTGCTGGGGACTTGTCCTGCAGCAGGGGACCCCCTCCAGCAATGGGAGGGAGCTCTGTACCAGCTCTATTCCTGGCCATCCTGCTGAGCCCGGCAATAACACACAGACCTGCATTTAGATTTAAAACATGCTGACAATTCATATATTGCATGTCTGATAATCTGTCAAAACCCGAGTTAATGAAGACTCCGGTTCTGGAGAGTGTTACCTGCAGACTCTGAGCCACTGGTTTCCAATCCCTTCTCCAACAGAGTTTGTCTGAGCATGGGCTGAAAGCCAACCGGCAGCACCTTCGTTATGAATTCAGCTTCTGTTGCCCGTTTTTTCTGCCCTTTCTTCATGTCTTTTTTTTTTTTTTTAATAGTCATCCTCTCCTTTTAATCTAAACTGGCGTTCTCTTTTCCACAGACTCATTTATAAAACTACTCAAATAGCTCCCTTCTTCCTTCCACACATTCACAGACATTTTAGTCTTGGAAGAAGGCCTCTGTTGACATGATAAACCATTAAATGCCACAGGAAAACTGAACCCTCTGTCAGTAAGGAGTTGCTTTTAGAGCCAAGAAGCAAACAGACATGACCAGCTGTAGAAACAACTGAAACTAGGAAGTCCTAGCTATAAAAGGATAGTTTAATAATAATAATATTAAATAATAACAAAAACATGGCCTGGCTACACCAAAGGAGGTTCCAGAATCCCCTATAATGGAAGTTTTAAGGACAGGCTGAAAATATCTGCCAAGAACAGAGCACATGTACTTGAGCATGGCTCAGCTAAGGAGACTACAGTAGTTCTAATAAACAGAGCTCGGAAAGGATGTTAATTTAAAATTTGGTGATCCAATTTATTAAAGTCATTGTATAAAATGACAAGTCTTACAATAGCTATATACATAAACACACAGACTTCTGCAAGACATCCGACTTTGTGCCATAAGCTGCTGTAAGTAGGTTAAATATGAGTGATAGCTCAAGCTACAGCCGTGCACAACAAAGCAGCATGAAATGGGGAAGTTTCTACCGAGCTTCCAGAGGAACTGAGCTAGGCCTCGTGTTACTCAATGCTGTGTTCACTTCCAGCTCACTGATGACAGCTACCACTGAGATAAATTCAAATCCTAAGTTTGTGGCATTGTCCTGTTCTCGTTATTTCACTACGTAGGGAAGGACATGTCACGCCTCAGGCGCATCTGAGCAAAAACCAACACACCCAAATAAAAAATTTCACTAGAAACAAAGACTGAAGGCTGTACGTACAGAGCAGGAGATCCATGTCCAGTGAGCAGCAACATGAAGATGTATGTAGGAGTCCCATAAAACAAAAAACACAACATAAGTTTTGTGTTACGATAACAAGCGTTCGTGTTGTAAAGAGTGTGGCAAAGCAAAAGGCTAGTTTGGACATGTCATTGTTAAGAACAAAACTAGGGCACTCAGTTTTATGCCCACTTTAAAAAGAAAAATACGTTGGAGAAGATGTTGGAAAGACTTAAACCTCTATTGCAAAAGCAAGGTTAATCTCAGGGCAGGAAAAAAAACACAAATTTGGACTACGTAACACATCAAAAGGGTCAAAATATAACTTGATAACGCACATTTTTTTTTTACAGTGAGGAAGGTAGAGGTACTAAAGACTCCAGCCCAGCCAAGAAACACTAACAATGACTGGGCAGACTAACAGGCCCAAGAGACTTCACAACAGGGAGATTAAACACTAAGCACTGGAATCATTCATATTGCTTTTGAGGTCTTCAGTTCAGAATTGAAGAAAAGCAAACCCTGTATTGTATGTCACGCCAGCGTGCTTTAGACAAAATACCAGTTACTGCTAAAACATAATGACCTTTGATTACGTGGCAGTAGGTATAGATCATCTAATATGCTTTCTAAGCTTTAACTGCTTAAGAAGTACATGATGCCTTCCTTCATTTTCAAACATCCAGTTTAACCATAAGACATAATGGGTAAAGCCTAACATGAAAATAGATATTCATGTCAGACAAAATAGACTTTTTTTTTGGTCAAGCGGCCTGTAACCTTTGTCTCTCAACCTTTGTTTCTGAAGTCCTACGAGTAAATCCATCATTCACCCCATTCTACAGTTCTTACTTTGCATTGTTTATTCTAGATAGCAAGTTCTGTCAAACTTAGTTCAAAGGCCAAAAGAGGAAAGTGACTACTGCTCAACATCAAACTCCGCACTGGACTCTTCCTCACGGCCTGAAAATTATAGACAGAGATGTCAATCAAGAAAAATAGCAATCAAGTCATAAAACACAAAAAAAAAATACAGCTCTGAATCTCACTTTTGGGAAAGCCATATAGTAGGATCTCTCAGATTTACCACAGTCATGTTCCAGAGTCCAAGCCCACCAGCATGACGACGTGCCTTACAGCCATAGCATCCAAAGTGCTACAAAACATGAATTGTACTGGGTAATGTCCATCATAGGTAACAGAACTACCAGCTGAGTACATTACCATACTAGTTAGTATTTTATAAAAAAGAATTATATATGAGTGTTCTTCACAACCCTGAAGCACAAAAAGGCATTTAACCCTGTGGGGATTAGTAGGTGAAATTTGCTGCACAAATGCAAAAATGGGAAAACTGTGTAGCCTGAAGTTCTGCAGAAAGGATCTCGAGTTATAGGGGAGCACAAAACCCATTGCTTGGTGCTTTCAGTAACAGCCCGGGAAGGCCACAGTATGTAAGCCAAAACAGGAGGGCTGATTTCCATCTCAAACATTTTTTGGAGACACCCATGCTCATCTGCTTAATGTTTCAGCTCTAAAAGGTCGTTAATTTTGCATTACATCTCATACATTTTATATTCACATACTTTTCTTTGCTCATACACTATTAAACAACTTTTTTTAAAAGGTATTATGCACCTTTTCCACTGCTCACATGAGCAACTTTCCCAGGCATATGCTTAAGATACAAATGATATTGACTTAATTGCTTTGAATATTTCATAAGATCAGATTATTTTTTCTCTGACAATTAATTTCTAATAGTAGCTCGCTCAACTCCTACGAGGTTAAAAGCATGATTCAAGGTGGTCAAGACTGTGGCCTGGTTGACCTGAGTTCTGTCTTCAACTTTGCTCTCTGCTTATCCCAAAGATAATCAGAGGTTAGACTAGCTTCAACAGTTTTCTCAGAGCGCGTTCCCTGACAAAAACAAATTACTTTTCTCCCTGTTATATGCTATCTCCCTGGCTATTGGAGGGGGGAGCTTTCAACAGGCAAGCCCATCATTATGACAGCAGTGAAGTAGCCCCGCACAACAGAATTAGAGTGACACAGATTATTTTGCTCCTGTTTTTGGAATTATCTTCTGATAATACTGCTAATTAGATGGCCAAGCATACTTAAAACAGGAGAACTATCCGCAGTGAAATAACTTTAGTATCCAGGACTGCCCAGGACAAAACCAAGCGTTCTTCCCTGGACATCAGAAGACTTCACCATGCTTCTTGTAACAGTCAAAAAACTCAAATTCTCCAGTGACCACACCTGTACAGCAACACAAACTTCCCAACATGCAAACACAAGCAACCTTGAACCTGTACAATTCTCTGCTGGATCTATGATCCCTGTACAGACAAAAAATAAACTGCAAAAAAGTCCTCTTTTAGCATTCAAAGTACCAAAAGTATTTCCAGTCTCTCTCAGAAGTTCAGCTACGGAATACAGAGCCAACAAGAACCCCTGAAGGAACCTGAATATTTATTACTGGCTTTGAAGCAGAAGATCTATGTGAATGGAGGATCACAGATTTTAGTCTGACTGCTGTTCCTACACATGCGGTTAACATTTATTATAAAATATCTCCTTACACTGTATTTAGTTTCAGCACGATCTCCCCCACAATTACTTATAGCTCCATCAGTCTTTACTAGTCTTCCCAGCTAAGAATTTAAAGATTTTGGATCACGGCTGGGAAATGAACATTTACAAAAACAGCCTTTGCCTAGTTCAATCTAAGAGCAAACATCAATGTTCTGCACTTGCCATCGAAAACTAAAACAGGAAACAGTCAGTTGGCTGACTTAAACTAGGCTACTGGTCTTTGATAAAGTTCCGCTTTTCTAAAGTCATTTCTACAATATTCAGCATTCAGGTGAATTCAAATTGCTACAATGACAGCAAACAAAAATCAAAAGGCTAGTGTAATATTTCATGCTGAATAAACCACAAAGCTTCGTTTGTGTGAGTAAAGGTGCCCTAGAAATGCTATAAAAACATTCATAGGATATGCAACCATTAACATATACACACACCGATGCTATAATGTATTCATATTCCCAAATTAAGAGAAGGCAATTTCTATCCACTCTGAAAGATTGTATTAAAAAAGGAGTCTCCGCAGAAAAGGATTGAAGGGAACAAATCACTGAAAACAATTGTCAGTTGTGTAGCAAAAGAAAAATCCCAAACCCTCAAAACAGTGCAAGTATTCTTTGTTAAATCACATGAGCAAACCTGATGCATGATGCTCACTAAACAATAGACAAATACATAATTGAAAAAGCTCTGGTGACATTTTTTTCTGAGATACCTTTCACTAATTTAAAGGGAAAGCTTCATTGCTTTGCAAAGTTACTTATGCAGCGAGTTTAGAACTATCAAGGATTCTTCTCAAGTTCAATCGCTTACCAGGGAGCCTGCAGATCAGACTGAACTTTGACTGTGTCAAACCACGAGGCTTCCTTTCCTGGAAGCACATCAAGGTTCTTGCATGAAATCTGATCATCAGCACAGTCAGATTAATGACAGAAGTGGTCAGGCTGATAAACTAGCAAAACAGAAACCTGCCTAAATAAGTGTGGAACCACATCTAAGACAAGGTTGTAATGCATTCTCACCCGTTTGTGCCAAAAGCGAAGGGAGAACCTTTTTTTGAAACTGATGTGAAAGAAAAGGCTTTATCACTCGTTGTTTCCCTGCAGGAGGTCTGTAGCTGTTTCTAGAAAAACAGACACTAGACACCCAGATTACTACCAGCTCTTAGAGTAATGCTGCTGATTGCTGACTCACCCCAAAAGGTGCCTAGCTTAGTTCTGCTGAAAATGGGAATGGCAGGGGAAAGCTGTTCAAAAGTTAGCGGACTCCTTTATGCACAGGAAGGTAAATCAGGTATCAAGGATTTCTCTCAACCAACAGTTCTCAAATAAATGCGTACCTCTGTATGCCACTACCTACCTGAAACAAGTGCTCTCTTAAAATAAGATATTCTTAATAAATCAATAACTATGTATGATAGAAAGTTATATTCTCTTTTAACCATTTCCCCACCCACTCACTCACTTTCATTTCCTAATGATCGGCAATACCGTACCTTTCTGCTGGATATGCAAGCATCTTGCCTCAGGGCACTTTTCCATGATGTTCCTCACCAATGTACGGTAGAAAGTTACTTATTTCACCCAGTAAATCTGTTCACACATGCAGCTGTTTGACTACAACACTTTCTGAAGTCCCAACATACAAAACTTTCTTTCAAAAGAAAGAAAAGGGACTTCAGAAATAAAAACTTGTGTTAGGGGAAATTAAATTTCCATATACCTAGGTAAAGAAAAAAAAATTTTGGAGTAACTTGCCTTCACACAAGAGGACATATACATACAGAGATGGGAATGCCTTTGAGCATTAAAACAGCAAAAATAATTTTCCTTTTCTAATTCACATATCTATTCACAGCAGTAAAGCTGGATAAAACGTTTCTTAGTTTAAATTCTTAAAGATCACATTAAGTATCATGGAATGGACAGAATATACCGTGAGATATTTTCTGGCATTTCACTGAAATGGAAATAAGTTGGAGAGCGAGTTCATTTAAAGCCAGGAACTAAGGCAAGGAAACAAGTTATTTTTTGCAGTGCCTGAAAGCCTAGAAGTCAACTCAATGTTGACTCAGCTCCTCTACAATAGACCTTAGCAGAACAGTCAAGACATAAGAAATGCTACTGTAAAACTGGAACTTCCTGTACGGTGTCACAAATTGCTTTTCCGTGTCCTTAACCACTTTTCAGATATTGTAGCAGCAAGTCACTGACAATCTCTGATTTTCTTATTCCTATTATTTACTATGAAGCAATCTCTGACTATTTGAGTTAGAGGTATGGCATAACAAGAAGCAAAGGAAATAGAGAACAGTAGCTGAATGTATTGTAGCTGCAGTGCAACACATTTTGTTGTTTCAAACTCAGTAACTATGTGTAGATCTCCTAACACTGGCACATCTTGAGTTGAGTCAAAAAACTGGCAAAGGAGTAAGAACAATCTCACAAACTTAATAATTGAGCTACATTAAAGACATCCAAACTTAAATATGAGGGAACCAAATAGCCACTGGGGTTTAATACACTACACAAACACAGAAATATGTGGCAGGGACCAAAGATAAACCAGTTATTTTCTAGCTCATGTTATTTCTCACAAATAGCCTCTGCAACTCCCCAAGTAACTTACAAATGATAAAAAAACAGCTGGAAGAGGGACAAAGGAAATAACTGGAGTCCTGCAAGTTCTTCATCACTTAAGTAAAGCCAATACAATAACAGCTAACTTCAGTGAAAGAAGCACTTCTGTTGATGCTCTTATACTTCTCAGCACCAAACACAAAACAATCAACATGAAGGGAAGAACAAAACACACACCTTGAACACCTCCGAGAAGAAACCAGAGCCGATTTTCTCACATGTGAAGTCATCAAGACGGGTTAGTCTGGAAAAGGCACTTATCAGGGCTCTGTACGAAGAGGTCCAAACTCTTCCGATCTGGGATGCAGTCCCATCTCCTCCAGTGCCACCGTCAAAGTCCTCAGCGCGCTCCAAGCGTGGTGGAAATCCTGCTATTGAATTCCGCTTACTTCGGTCCATTTTGAAAACAGGCTTTTCTTCTGCTAAGGGAGGACTTCTCACATCTTAGGTACTTTGCTGTCTTCTCTACTCTTGTTGGAAGCTAAAACACAAGAAATTGAGATGGTCATTATTATAAAAATATCTAATCATGTTTGATAGGACTCCAACACAACCAGTGTAAGGGAATAAGAAAAGCAGAAGATATCTTTGGTGTAAAAAAACAAAACACACACACAACCAACCACTCAGTAGCACTAAAAAAGATAGACAATCCAATGAATTTTTCCTTTAGAGTCCTGGAAATATTCTATAGTCTGGCTATTAAGAAATCAATAGGTTTCGAGCTCAAAACTTTAAATGATAACAAAGGGCTTTCACACACACACTATTTAAGTTCTGGTTGCTATAGCAAACAATTAAGTAGTAGGAAATCCACAAAATGTTATTTTCTATGCTACTTCGGTAGCAGCTGGTGACCAATCTAGTGCTATTGCAAGAAACCATTCAACATTAGGGGCTGAACAAAAGATGCCTCACTATAAAAAACAGATCAACTTTCAGTTGACTTATTAGCTGTCAATAACAGTAGCTGAAGCACCCAAAGCTTTGTGTTTGTTTTTTTTTTAAACTTCCACCTATGAATGTTCCAAGACCAATTTCTTAACTAGTAAAAACACAAGTCTATACCCGCTAAAGATCTAGTCCCCAAATTTGTGAAAATGATCAACAATCCTGCTACAAAAACAAAGGCTTCTTGTACGAAACTGCCAGAACAATTCTCTACGCACACAATTTTAAAGCTATATTAATTTCAGTTCAACTGCAAACACAGGAAATAAGATACATTTGCCAAGTACGAAGGGGGAAAAAAGAGAAAAAACAACACTGAGGGAATTTTTTTTCTCTGTGTAAGAGGATGATGAAGTAATCAGGATGACTCTGGAGCCCATCAAATCCAACTTGGATTGGCAAACCTGACAGGTGGCCTACTTTTTTTTTTTCCCTTTAAACCTTAGAGTCAGGAGGTTATTCATCTTTTCCACACTTAACTGTTCATTTACAGCGATTCAGTGAAGCCCCTACAAAACCTGAACAAAGTGGGCACTCACAAGGAGGATTTTTTTTTTTGAGGGTGAATGAAAAACTGGAAGGGGAAGGCAAACTTTTTTTTTATATAAAGTGGTAGACAAAATAATCACAAAGCAGGGAGCAGATGAGGCACTTATACTTGTATGTACACAGATGTACAAAACCTGAACAATACACTAAATTTGAAGAGCATCTCAAAAACAGAGGCACACCAGCTGTCCTCTGAATACACAGCAGCCCTGCTATACACATCTTGTATGCAGCGTATCCTTCAGAGATGCTGTGCCAACCCGTCAGAAAGACACAGCCCTTCCCTGCCTTCAGAATTAGCTCTGTTGGATTGCATGGAATTAATTTGAGGTTGTCCTCTCCGAGAAGAAACAAAAACTTTTCCCCCCCAAGGCCTGTGCTGGTGTTTATTTCAAGTATCTTACAACTCACCTCTCTGAATGAGGGTTGGGTTGGGGGGGACAGTATAGGAGAGCCTTACGAGGACCTGGTTAAGAAAATTTAATCTCTACCAAATCCCACATTGCGGCATTCCTACAAAACTTTATGTGCAGACTCCCCCGTGCGTGAGCTTCCTGCACTTCTCAGATGCTAGTACTACATCATCTAACGTTATAGCGTGGCCGACTGCCACAGAGAAGATCAGGATCCAATTTCTGACCTCATATTCCTGCCCCACGAGCCCTGAAGGTCTGGAAACGGTACAGGAGTACCACGGGACGACAAAGCCCGCTCGCTCTCCCCGGAGAGAAGAAATAACCCAGGGAAGCTCCTCAGCTGCAGAGAAAGTGCCCACGATCTTCCAAGCGTACTCAAATAATTCTTTTTGATCTGAGAGCAGCGAACTAACATTTGGTTGCTTTTCAAGGAGATGAAGAAAGAACTAGCTGTGGAAGGAGGAGAGGCAGGAAACAATGGTGTTAACAAGTCGTTTTCTGGAACAAAAGACAAGTATGGTTGGAGACTGACCAAGAAGCCTGCTGGACTTGAAGAAGCAATGTTTTAGCACTTAGCAGAGCAGCACCCACCTGCACTAGGCACTTCCTAAGGGAAGGAGCAAGGTTTTGCCCCAGCAGCGCCCAGTCTGACACTCAGTGCCATGACTCCCATGAGGTGCACCCTGAAGTTTTTGCAGACACACACCCCCCCCCAAAACTTAGTGAAACAACCCATCTGCATTGCGACCCAGCAAACAAATCAGAGCTATATCAAGATATATCCAAAAAATGAGACAATAAGACTGCTGTTTTCTAGCTAGAGGAAGACACCAACTCAGGTAAGTGATATTAAACAGGAAGAAAAACCTACCTCTGTCTTAAGCATCCAGATACCATTAACAGAAGATCAGCTCCCCATATACTCTGCTTAATCTACTAAAAAAAAAAAAAACCACCCTCACACATACACATCCTTCTGATTGAAATCACATGGCAAACTCCGCAAAACTCCGTACAAATCTCACAATGAAAGAAGAGATTCAAAGCACTTCACACAACATAAATCCCAAAAGGCTTTGCCATCTGGATTCCCAAGTAACCCGTCCCTTCAATTTCTGCCTGCTAAAGCTTGCCTTATTTCCAGACAGCCACACGAAATCCTTGGAAATTATTAGGATAGAGCTCCATTTGTCCAACTTTCTGCCCAGGATTGCATACACAGAATTAGAGGAAAATTTCAAGTGGGCACACTTCCAAGCGGGCCTCCTGTCATTTTGGCCAATTACACTAATGATCACATTCTCAGTCAAATCAACCAAGGTTTAATTGACTGTCAAATCAGTCTGAGGTACTTTAATTTACTACCTTGTATGATTAATTAAAGTGCACTGAGCAGAATGCAAGACCGACCTGCTGCAGATCTAAAGGCTGTTGGGTTTGTTTGCTTGTTCTTTAATACTAAAGTTCAGCTCAAAGATTCTTCAGCTGTGCTCAAGGACCAGCTAAGAAAAGACACCGAGCACTCTAAAAACATTTCCCGATAAATTTTCCAGCTTCCAGACCGCTTTTTTTGACATCCTTACCACAACAAAAATGCACCCCACTCTGCCAAGCCAAGATGTTTTAGAAACACATTTGTCAAAACGCAGAACCTGCCCCGCTCATCCATTCGCTATATTGCTGAAAAGCACAATTGTAGGTTTCATACTCTACCACATTTTAATTTCTCGGTCTAAAAACAAACCTTGAAGCAAGAAACAAACAAGCCAAGTTAAGAGTACATTAAGATCAGTTTCTCCGCCGCATGAACACATTGGGTTTTGAGTTGTGGAACTGACTACAAATACTACCAGCATTTACTTGGTTAATGAGGGGGTTGACTTACAAACCCAATGTCTAAGCCTGAAAACATGTGAAGATGGAAACCCCACAACAGCACATCAAGTTATATCCCGCACATCAACGCAAAATGAACAAGTGAGATACATTAGCCAGTGCTTAGCATTTCATACCGTTCGTAGACATAAAAACAGAGCGAGCTTCTCAGCTTCAGCAGCATCCCTTTAATGCCTCAGGGTGCAAAACAAGATCCCTCCAAAACGGTTTCAACTCATTACCGACACTTTTTTTTGTCCCCGGTATCTTCATAACACGTGCATATTTGCACTTAAAAGTCAAAGTTTCCTAAAAGATGGCCCTAACAACAACAACAACCATTTTTAGACACAGAAGACTGTCGCTAGGCATTCAGCCTGGAAAGCCATAAATCTGGTGGATGCATGTTATTAATTTGAAAAGGTTTTCTGAAGAGCAAGATGCCAAAGCTTTGACATAAGACATTTGCCAAGAGTTAACTATTTAAACCCATAGTCTGATGGAGTTTAAAAGCCCAGCACTACAAAAACAGGGAGGAATTATGCTGGCAAGTGCCACTCAACAACATAGCTGGGAGGCGAGGGGGGAGAATTCCCTCTAGTAACTTGCAAATTTCAGAAAAGCTTCAAAGGATTGTAAAGAACAAAATCTTCCAGAGACTGAATTGACTTTGAGGTCATTAGCCTGGAGGAGAGGGGAAAAAAGGGGGGAGCAAAACATAAGAAATCAAACTAAATAGGTAAGGAGAGCCAAGCTCTCCACAGTAACTGCAGTAATTCGCTGTCCTAACAGAGGAAAGGTATTTGGTTTGTCCCTAACTTGGCTTCCTGTCTTTGGGAGAAAGGTAACATCAAATATTTACAGACAGGGTAGCTACCAGCACCAGGGCTCGCACTGCGCTTGGCCCAGCTCATCCTGAGGCTGAAATCTTTTCTGCCTGCTTACTGGGGGAAGTCACCGGGTCCAGCCTTACGTCTTAGTCACAACACGACACTTGAATGTGAAAACCCCAACATTTCCTACTTTCATTTCGGTAATATTTTGCTTTAATCGCCTCTCCCCTGCTGGGGATAGTTCCTAGCTCTGACCAGCACCTCCACAACATATACCTCGCACGGCTAGGGGTGGCACTACGCAGGAGAGACCTGCCTTAGCCCAGGGACGGCGACACCAGCCCAGAAACTGGGAGCCTGCTAAGCCGCACCACGGTTTTGTAATGCAAACAAACCTCGCAAGAGGCTGAGCTGAAACAAACAGTTCACTTATTTTGTGACTGCAGCCAAGTTTGAAACCAGAAAGAGACGAGACATTAACTTACTGCAAAGCCTGGGCTTTGAGACCAACGCTGTAGGTTTAAAAATACTCGTATAAAGCACGGGCATAAAGCCTGGCACACACTGAGAAGGCAGATAATTGGAAAACATACAAACAACAAAAAAAAAACCACTCGATCCTTATGCCCACAGTAAGGAATTGCCAACAGCTTCTCGAGTCCAAATAAAAAACAAAAGTGAACCTGTACAGACGGGCCTTGCAAAAATCTGTTTGTCTCCTCGCCTGGCTGTAGTCACACCAACGCACAGGGCAGCCTCTAACGTAGTAGCAGAGTCAAACCATCACACTCAGGTAGATCACACACAGTACACAGCTGCTGCTTCAAACAGACAACCTTAATATATTCTGTTTGCCTAAGAAAACATGAAAATTGCATGACATCCCGAAGGCAGTGGCCTTCCCTATGCTTCTACAGGGCTTGGTAAAGATGCCGAGAAGCAGCAGGCTGACGTTTGCTTAGCTCCCGACCAAAACAAAGGGAATCGAAGCCTTTCTATTTTAACACCTCTGTAATCAAGGGATCCCCCCAGCCGCCCCGCCAGGTTTATAGCTGAGGGCTGAGAGCTGTCTGCAGGGTTCTCACGGCAGGCAGGAAGCAACTCTCCGTTGTTTCGGTGCAGCCGGCGAGAAAACCCAGCACGGCAAAGGCGAGGAGAGAGAACAAGAATGCTTGAAAGCGGGGTGAAACTAAAGAAAGCAGGCTGGGTTTCATATCTGACTGATGATTTATACACATCATCATGTGTATCACAAAAGACGGGCAGTATTTGCATCTTCCATCTAAAAGTGTAATCACCACAGATATTTAAAATGCATCACTCGAATACAGCTGAAGCTCCAGCCCATGTTCCTGGGTTCAAGCCTCCCTAAGACACCCAGTACCGTGTCTACGCCAGGTACTGGCAGCACAAACACAACAGTAACAGGGTCCCTGATAACTCCTCTGTGACCTTTTGGAGAACGGGGCATCCCAAATCTGCTGCTGTGTTATTGGAGACACCGGTGGTATTTACACATCAACCTGAAGCACCTCGGGTACCGAGAGGAAATCTATAGCTCACAGCTGCGAGCCACAGACCCGGAGTGTATGAAGTCGGGCTTCAAAAGCAAAGTTATTTCAAGCAAATCCCCTGCTGGTTGCAAACGCTGTCACAGCTCTCCAGTGCAGGCGAGGGGACAACCACATAAAAAAGTGGCCTAGCCACTACCAGAAATGTGTTCAACTTAAGAAAAAGTGACAGGGCCATATGAAAAGAAGCTTACTAACTAAGTCAAAAAGAGGACTTGGCAGCAGACAACAGATGGAGCCATCAGGACACAGCGGCTGATTATCAGATGTACTTACTGATAAATACACAACATGAAATGAATACACTAAGGAGCTAATAAGGAGGAAAATGGCTAAAAAAAAATAATAATTATAAATGTTGATCATTTTCGATCTTGCCTAGAAGAGCACTTTTTTTTGTACCAGGCTGCAAGATACCACGCTACAAGGATAAAATAAGAAGCGTTGCCATTGTGCAAATGCATGGGTTTTGGCTACAGGAAAAAAGGAAACCTATGACGCGAGGGAACCACAAGCTTCACTCTTTCCTGCAGCAGGCACAGAAGCAACATCCCTCTCCCTTAGCCCTGCATTTCTTTCATGCGTTTGCAAAGTCACTTGCATAAAGAATCACAATGGCAAAAGCACACGTACGAACGTGGAGGGTACAGCTCGGTTACAGCAGGCCCACACCACCAGAACACTGCATTTGGACCAGTTTTCTCCTTCCACAGCCTGTCCCTGTCTTCTGCTCCGCTCCCACCGCCAGCTGTTCATCCTAACAGAAGAGCGGGAAAGATCTAAGCGAGGGGGGGAATAAAAACAGAAAACCCAACGCAGGAGGGCAGACACTTGGCAGCAGGTACAGGAGCACACCCAGGTACTTTCAGTTCTAGCTAATCATGCTCTGTGTACAAGTTTTATGTGAAAACAAAACAAAATGGACAACAAAGTAACACAGCCGGGTCTACAGCTGCACAGTGCAGTCCTGCACAAGTCCAAAAATGACACTTTTATTGGCCTGTCAGAACGCAGCATGCAACAATAATTTCCAGAGTTGATGACTGAATAGAAACCCTTACGACTAACCCACTGGGCATATCAGAGCTCCTCGTAAAACACCTTATCTTCGGCTGTAAATTCCACCGCCTCACTAACCCCGTGGAACCGTGCGCCCGGCGATTTTGCAGCCCACGAAGACACCCTACGCCTCCGATCCCTACTAGAAGGTTAGTTTTGAAGAAATTATTTCATCTGGAGCACGAAGGCTGCCCAAAAGCCAGCCTCGATATCAGCTGTAAGGGTTTTTAGGAGGCCATAAACGTGACTAGAACTCAGCGCGGTGCTCCCGAAGGCTCAGCTTCCAGCTCCCCAGGCACCTCCTGTCAGGGGACCCCAGGGGCGAGCCCCCCACCTCAGCGCAGGGCAGCTCCCCCCTCAACGCGGCGACCCACCCGGACCCTGCAGGCCCCCGGGCAGCTCCCCCCCAACCCTCAGCCTCCTCTCACGCCTCCTCACGGGGCAGCGCCCCGGAGCCAGGCCTCCCCCGCCGCCACCCTGCCCGGGCACCCCCCGCGGAGCTGCGGGGCCGCCCCCGGCCGTTACCTGAGCAGCGGCGGCGGCGCCAGCGGGGCCTGCGGCCGACGGGGGCTGTCATGGCGGCCTGCCCGGCTCCTCAGCGGCCCGCCGAGGGGAGGCGAGGGGGCCCCATGTGAGGAGCGAGCCCGGCTGCGGGACGCGGGACCCGGGGGCCGGGGAGCGTCGCGGCTCCTCCCTCTGCGTCCGCCTCCGCCGCCACCGCCACCGCCACTGAGCCGCCCCCAGAGCCGGGGCGGCACCCCGACACCCACCGCCCTCCCGTGTAACCAATCGGAGTCCGGAGAGGGTTGATGGACGGCGGGGTGCGGCCAATGGAGGAGGGGAAGGCAGGCGCGGAGGGGTTCGCAGGTAATCCACGTGAGTGCCCTTTTCTAATTGGCTGAGGGGAGCTTGAGAAGCAGGCGGCTCGACCAACGGGAGCAGGGATGACAACTCCCAGGACGATAGCGGGAGCCAGCGGCAGGAAAGAGAGAGGGGCGTTGCTAGGGGCGCCTCACTCTCATTGGCCAGACTTTGAGGGCGGGTTATAAATAAGAGAGTTAGCCAGTAAGAGCGCGGCGCACGTTCCGACGGACGGGCAGGAGAGCCAATCCCCGCGTGCTTATAGGCAGCGGTGGGCGTGAAGCTGTCAGCGGGCCCAGGTGCTCATGGAGGCCCCGCGGCCTGGGCACGGGGGGTTTCCATTGCCCTGGCGCCTCACGGCCTCCTCCTGCCCCGGCGTTTAACCCAAACTGATGTTTTCTTCCCTGACCTCATCTTTGGCAATATCTGAGCTATTTTTACTGAAACTCAAAAAATAAAAAATAAATAAAAAAGTTCATCTGTTGTAGAGTATTGTATTCAAAAAAACGAATCCCAAGCAATTCAAACTGCAGGAACTATAACCAAAAATGTTCTCAGACAAGAACGCGGTGCTCAACCTTGCGATATTAGCAATATATCCTGTTTTCTCATTACCCTTCATCATCAATTTTGTATCTAAGCTTTTCAGCTTGATCCAAAACACGCTCGGGGGACTTTCGTGTTGGAAACATCAGCACCAGTTCTACAGATAACAGTGAACAGAGTTTTACAGCTGGGATAAAATCCCTAATCTGCGTTTTACCGACTGAATTTAGTCTTAGAATTTCCACCCAAATTTACAGTGAGATGTTCTCTGTAAATTTAACTGAAAAAATAAAAAATAAAAAAATAAAAGTAATTCTGCACAGGTAACAGATTAAAAGTGCTTTGTGTGGAAAAAAAGATAGTTTTTTTTTTTTTGATCATTTGTTTCATTTTCCTCCTGGATTTCCCTTGCTAACAGTGATTTTCCCACACTCCCAAATGCTAAATACCAAGTATGTGCAAATGTCTATTCTAATGACAGCTCAAGCACAGGGTGCAGTGAAGCTTTTGTAATTAAGCCATTAAACAATGATTAGCATATCCATCATATTTTGATCTGTGACTGAACAGGTGGAACTACTCGGATCTGTCAGTCTGCTCTCTGACACTCCAGGAGAACTGAGCTCCAGAATGGGGCTTTTCAGTAAGACCAATCTTTTAGGACTTATTTTTTAGAGTTAAATTTCAGCTCTTTACATTTTGCTGGGATTTGACCAAGCCAGTTGAAAAGACTTCACGCAGCACACGCCGAAATATCTCGGTTTCCTTGGCCATTCTCTAAGTCAGAGCGCAGCGGTCCCTGCTGCTCTGCACCCTGTTTAAGCATCAGTGCCTTCCAGTTTCATCTCCCTGTGCCCCTAGTCCCGGCCGTGTTGGAAGCTATTAGTTAGCTGCAAGATGACATCTGGTGGCAGGTTTTTATTACTTCTCCTTTTGGGATCTAATCGCAGAACTAAAGCAAGTGAATCATCTTTCCCCAATTCCCTGTCATAAATTTCACCTCTTTCCTGGTTTCCAGACAAGATATTAGCTGCTTCTGCTTTTGGTCTACAAATGTCTTACTGGTAATAAGCAATAAATAAACATTTATCTCATGGGCTGGCACAAAGTAGCAGCATTAATATATGCCAGTGTAATTCAGTAAAGTTAAATTGCAAATGGAAACACATAGCACTGCATGAGGTCCTGTGATTTATATCACAAACAACCCATGTTTCGAGAAGGCCTGGGAGATGGGATAGTCTTATGAACACTGCTACCACCTTATCTCAAAGGCAACGCTTTTGTTTTGAAAGCGGAAAAGAATGGGTTTTGCTGATGACCACATGTGCATGTACAGCAACAGCAGAAACTTTGTCTAAGAAAGTCCCCCTGTCCTTCCTTGCAGCTGGCAGAAATACCCAACAAATCCGTAGCTTCAACATCTGGAGAAGATGGGTGGCTTTTTTAGTCTCCTTCTGTTTCCTGGAGAGAGAAAAATGAACGTCGTATTAAAAGACACTTCAAAGGGACATATCAAAGGAAAAGTCTTGCGGATGTCGTGGTGTACTTCGATCTAATCACCTCTCTCTTGCATCGAAGGGTCACACAGCCTGGGAACAGGGCAGGAAGCTCAGCTCCGAGCAGGTATTCCTCTCTCCTCCCCCTGCCCTGGGCTGGCTGCCCCACGCGGAGATCAGCTATGCCAAAAAGCAGCTCTGTGGCTTGCGGTTTGCTCCACTGCTTTCTCGGTCTGACTCTTCCTCAGACAGATCACTTTGGCCTTATAAATATAACCGGTTTGGCAAAAGAACAGCCAAGGATTTTACTGCCACTCACAGGGTGGCAATAAAAACAGGCATCAGAGGTGGATGAGAGCATGGGAGGGGGAATTCCCTTCCACTGGGCTTTGGAAATGCCCCGGAGGCAGAGAAGTTTGGGAGGTTTCTCCTTCCCAAGAAGAAAGATGTTGCAATGAAGCCACACAAGTTTGCTTCCACGGCAGCAGAGCAGGTGTTGTCCCCAGCAGGGAGGTTTTGTGGGGGGCAAAATGAAAGAAGTATCAAGCAAAGGGGACTGCCTTTCTGCCTTCCCAGAGGAACAAGGTAGTGGGTAACTTCACAGCACTGTGATGAGAGCAGGCATTTTAGTGACTTAACCCATGAAGCATTTTATGTGATGAAGCCCCTCAAGGAATAACATCCTCTTTAGACACCAGCAGAAATCTGAAGTCATTTCATGGGAGCCAGATGAGAGAGTCCCAGAGGGACTGCCTGGAATTTGCCCCTTGCCTAATGTCAACACTGTCCCTTTTCCTGCCCTGTGCTAGGCGGACATTTCATGGGACAGCCGCAAGTAACGATCCCCGTAGGCTCACAGTCACACACCAAACCCCTGAGATTTCAAAAAGCATCCCAACCGGCTGCCCTGCAGGAGCATCCTCCCACCCTTCCCTGCCTTGCAGATGGCCTTTGCAGACCGAGGCGAGGCTCCTTCATGGATGAGAGGGCATTTCCCACCGCTCCGAGCAGGGCAGCGTGCGGCAGGGGATGTGTTTGGACCATGCACTCCTCACCGTGTCCCAGCCATCCTCATGGCTGCAGGGAGGGCTCTGTGGGGATGCTTGCACGCTGTCCTCTGCACGAGGGTTTAAATGTGTGGTAAAGAAGAGTACAGTGATGCTGTCCCACCGCCCATGAGGACAAGGCAACCAGCACATCCTCATGTACAAAGCCATGCTGCAGCATCCCCTGTCAGAGCATCCTCCACTCTTCTCTTCCATGAGGCTGCCAGCACAGGAGGCTGACAGCAGCACAAGGAACCGAAGAGAGCTCGTTTTGGGACAGATGGGTACTCCCTGCTAGGCAGATGCCGTGCTGTGACCGGTGCCGCAGCCTTGTCCTCCCAGCCTGCTCGTCGTGGCCATCTGCTGCCTTGGCTGGGGCTCAGGGCCCGTCACGTTGCGGCAGTGCCGTAGCAGGGCTCCAGCCAAGCTGCTGGTGGTGCTGAGGTTATGGAGTGGCGCTGAGCTGGATGGCCACAAGGACGTGCAAACAACGGGGCGGGGGGACAAGACCGACCCCGAGCCTGGGAGAGCCCCTCAGACCTTGCAAAAATACAGGCTTAAATTCTAGGTTGCTCTGTGGTGGGGTCCCAAAGAGACCACAAAGGCCCGGTAAGCACCGAGGGCAGGGCAGAGCTCTTCAGTTCATCACCCCCAGTCCCCGGGCTCAGGCACCTCCTTGTTCCCCCTGCCTGAGCTTCCTGTGGAGCTCCACAATGTGCATGCATCCAGACCCCTGCTCAGCTCCCTGAGATGCCGCTCAGCTCAGCAAGCCCCCAGGCACATTCAGTCTCCCAATCCCCTAATTTTGCCCGGCTCCCTGAGCCAGCAAAGTCCCACTGTTTATCATTCTTCTCCCCAAACAATTTTCTACCTCTGGAGCTTTGCTCTCCGATCTACTTTTTTGTACCCATTTTGCTTTCCCCTTCTTCCTCTGCCGGGGTGCGGAGCAGCGCAGGGCCATCGGAGAGGAGATGAGTCAGGACAGATGCGCAGGGGAAGGACAAAAAGCTCCCAGCCTTGAAGTCAGGTTCACTGCCTG
The DNA here is from genome assembly GCF_964034855.1 of Anser brachyrhynchus. NCBI lineage: Eukaryota > Metazoa > Chordata > Aves > Anseriformes > Anatidae > Anser > Anser brachyrhynchus. The sequence goes on along the minus strand of NC_137702.1, from coordinate 10,169,682 downwards.
TGTCACTGTTATTAAAAATAGATGAATGGCAGCGCTCTGTGCAGCGGAGGAGTGGCAGAGGAGATGTACTCTCCTGGGCTGCCAAGCAAATGCTCCTTCTGTCTGCCTGCGAGTCACCCAGCAGCATCTTCTGCTCTGGCAAATTCTTTTTTTTTTTTTCTCTGACTCATGAGATTTAATTTTCCTTTGATTAAAAAAAAGCGGTTTTAATGTTTCAGGCTTGGAGAGGAGGAGTGACTCACCTCGGCTTCTCTCTTCTGCACCAGGCAGTCAGCTCCCAGCGAGCTGAAACCCGCTCCCTTAAGGGTCATTTCCCTTTGGGAGCAGCCCCTCTCAGCCCCGCAGCACTTCTGGAGCAGGGAGCAGCCATCCGGGGCTGCTGCTCCAGTCCCTCTACCCCAGCCCAACGCCGATCATGCCCAACCATCCCCAAAAAGCAGGTTTGCCAGGTGACACAGGGCAAGGCCAGCACAAGATGTGCACCATTAGTGCCCCACAGAGACCCAGCCCCAGCACCGAGCTGGTGCCTCTCTCCCAGGCCAGCATCTCTCCTCCTCCTCCTCCCCATGCCCTTTCCTCCCCCCAGCCCCTTTGCTCCCACTATTTTGTACTCACTTATTTTCTGTTACCCTCTTCTTCCTATTGAATGAAGATAATCAGAGTTACCATCCCTGGCCTGCTCCCTGCTTTGGCTGCCAGCCGGAAGCAAAAGGACAGGAGCTAAATGAAGCCTCTGCAAAGAGAGTGAGACAGGGGCAGAAATCAGTGCCGCGGGTTTTGAGCGTGAAACTTTCATTCAGGAAATATTCCAAGTCCTCAGCTCTCTTTGCTACTCAGACCTGGCTGCTCTACGTGCTGATCAGTTTTGCACGAGTGTCTTTGATCCTTGAGAACATCCCAGGGGACTAACCCTGAGCAAACCACAGCCCCTGCGTGATCCACGCGCAGAGGGCTGCCACCCGCCGTCTAAGGGGAATATTTCTCTCTGTTCATGAGAAATCGGCAGTGCTCCAGCAGGACATTACAAAGTGCTCCCTCGTTTTGTTCCCCTCTCTGCGGTGGGGAAAGCATCACGCCGACACTGACACATTTCTCGCTCCCAGCCGCCCCATCCCTGCTATGGGGAGCCCAAGGTGTCTCATTAATGTGTTAATCATAACCCTAATGAGGAGTGCCGAGAAAGTAATAGCGTTGGCCTGCAGGGGGGCTCATCTGCACGGGTTTATCGTGCTGCTCACCAACCCCTTTGGGGAACGCCAGCCCAACGCTCTCCTTGTCACCCAGCTGTTGAAAATCCCCCGTGCCACATACACACGCTTAATTAAAGCGGAGGGACCCGCAACCTTGACGACTGAGAGCCGCTGTCTAGAAGCCAGCTGAGACAGATATAGCTTCGGTGTCTCCGGAGAGAGACCAGAGAAGCGACGTGAGTCAGAAGCACGCGGGCGTTGGACGTGTGCGTGGGTCGCATCCAGCCGAGGTCCCCGGGGTGCGCACCGCAAGGAGCGGAGGTGCCCCGGCCCCGCACACGGGGCTGGGTGGTGCCCAGTGCCGGGCAGCAGAAGGCTCCTGCAACTTTCCCAAATGTTGTAAATGCGCTTCAAATAATTCCCCTTAAGGACTGGGAAGTTTGTAAAGGCCCGATTACTTCTGCCTTAACGGGATGCCAGAAAACAGCGCGTCTACTTTGGGTGGCAGTAAGAGGTTAGAAATACGTTTCCAAGAAGTGGGGGGAGATTTCATGGGCTTTTTGAAAGAGCCCATAGAAGACCGCGATCAGCACTGCTCTGGCACGGTCAGATCGCCCCCGCTCTCTTCTGCCTGCCCCCAAAATGGAGGCAGAGCTACTGAGAAGCCGTGTTGGAGGGGGAAGGTGACCGCTGGCAGAACAAAATGACCTATTTCCACCTTCCTCTCCTGCACCACAGTGCTGCAGGCACACGTACCCAGGTGGGAGAAGGGACCCAAAGCCCCCCTCCAGCAAGGCAGCCCAAGAAAGGGTCAGCAAGGACTGTGCCGTGGCCAAAAGGCACCTTCCCAAATCAGAGGAGCCCAAAACCTTCCTTACTGGTTTCTGTGAGTGCTGACGGGCAGGAGGGGAGGGCTCGCACCAGCTGGGGTTGGAGGGGAAGCAGAGTGGCCGAGGGATTTGCAGGGGGATTTTTGGTCCTTCCAGAAAACAGCCCAGGTTGCAGGGTGCCTCGCCACAGCCGGCTTCGTACTGGGGCTGCTTCTTCAGAAATGCCAACCAGACGAACGCGGTCAGACTTGCCAAAGGAAGGAAAGGCTGACCCAGCCGCTGTCTGGGTTTGCGCTCAGGCTGGGATTTCCTTCACCCAGCAAGTATCTGGGAAAAGGGCCTGGCCTTTGCAGTGCCCAGACAGGGCTGGCCAGACCCCAAGAGGCCGGGTGGGACAGGGCTGCGGGGTGCCCCGAGGAACCAGTCGTGGCACCCCCACTGCCCACCCAGGGCAGCATCCAGGGACACCTGGGGCACCCCGCTCCCAGCCCAGGCACCCCAAAGTGGCACAGGGACCCCAGGGGGACGCTGCCTGTTGTGCTTGGCCATCAGCAACGTATGGGGCAGAAACGGGGGTGTTGGGCTCAACCGGGGGTACCAGAGGGGATGAGGAACCAGAGTGGGGGATGCTGAGGAGGGACCGGACCGGGGGTACCTGGACCGCACCGGGGGCGGGGGGGGGGAACACGGGACAAGGCAGGGGATGCCCGGGACGGGGACGCCCGGGACGGGGACGCCCGGGCTCGGGGGTGCCAAGACCCAAACGGGGCCGGTTCAAGCATGGGGTTGGTGTCAGCATCCCCCCTCCCCGCACACCCACCACCGGGGCCGCCCCGCTTACCGGCCCGCCCCGCCCCGGCCCCGCCGCCGGTCCCGCCCCGCTCCCGCCCCGGTGCCGCCGGCGGAGGCAGCGCGGCTCGGCCCAGCATGGAGGGGACGCGGGGCGCCCTGCTCCGCCTCGCCGCCGCCTGCTGCCTGCTCTGCGCCCTGCCAGGTACCGGGGGCGGCCACCGGGATGGGGCGGGGGGGGGAGAAATAAAGGGGGAGGATGACGGGGGTCCCGCCGGGGGTCCCGCCGGGCTCGCAGCACCGGGGGGTGCTGGGGGGCGCCGTCGGGGCTGGGGGCTCCGCCGCCCGCAGCCGGGACCCTGCGGGGCGCGCCCCGAAATTTGGGCAAACCCCGAGAGCTGGGGGGAGGGGGGGCGAGGAGGGGGTGCCCGGGGGGGGGTCGCCCCGAGGAGCCGAGCTCCGGTCCCCGGCCCGAGCCTCGGAGCCGGCACCGAGGGGACCGGGGACAAAGCGGGAGGGGAGGTGGCGGCGACCCCCGGAGCCGCATGGGGGGAGCCCCGCCGGTAGCCCGAGCCCCCCCCCCCCCCCGGTAGCCCGAGCCCCCCCCCCCGTAGCCCCGTCCCCACGTGGGCTCGCAGCGTCGCGCTGGCGGCCACGCGGCGGGGCAGGAGCCGTCGCCATCCCCTGGCCGTGGCAGTGACAAAGCGGGCGGGGGGGGTGGGGGGCTCGGCGAGCAAGCGTGGTCCCTGTGCTTTGCTGCTAAGAGAAAAGGAAAAAGAAAAAAAAACTCAGCCAGACCGCGATCGGGTCACAGCGCGGCGAAGGGCAGCGGTTGGGGATGAAGGGAGACGCTATTTTTATTTTTTTTTGATGCATTTCTGCCTCTAATAACCAGCCGGCTGGTAGGAGCCCCCCCGTGGGCGCCCGGCACTGGGAGCGGCTGAGGTTTTGAGCAGGAGCTCAGGCTGAGGTTTCGCGCCCCGGATGCGGTTTGTCTGGGTTTGAGGCTGAGCACGGTGAAGCGGTCCCAAACCGGACCCCGTTATGTTGGCAAAGCCCTGGGTAATGCCGTGCTGCCCGTGCGAGGGCGGCCGTGCCGTTACGGGGTGCAGCAGTGCAGGAGCTCGGGGCTGCTGCTGCCTGAGCTGGCCCCGTCTCGCACGCTGGGGTACCCCAGGGAGCTGCCTTCCTCTGCTGGCTCGTAGGAGCCCTCTTGCTGCAACGTCCAAGACTCGAAGTGCTGGGACGTGCCAGAATTAACATTGCGCTGGACTTTTCCTGGGTTGTTTCGTGCCTAATATCCCAATCCCAGTGTCCCTTGGTGGCCTCAGGAAATGGCACCTATGCGGCTGGCCTGGCCCTCGTCCTTGCAGCTTTTGGATTTGGTAGCTAGTCCCAGCCCCAGCTTGGGAGAGCAAATATTTTGTGAAATAGATGGCACGGAAGAGCTGCCACCAGTAACGAAAACCACATGGCAAGCTCAGTCCTCAACGAGACAGCAGAGAATCCCAACAGGACAGTGATGGTGGAAAGGGGTCACGCTGAGGTTGGCCCCAAAGCCAGCAGCCACCCCACAAACCTGCCCAAAACCAGGCACCCAGACGGGTCTCTGCCCTGCTCCCAGTGCCGATCCTCTTTGCCCCCCTCTGGCCGCGTTTGCCGTGGGGCCAGGCAGGGGCTGGTGCTGCCGTGTCCCCTGTGCTCTGCCCACCCCAGCTCTCAATGCAGCCTTTCTTTGCTGCCTGCGGAAATCCACTTCCTCCGGCAACATTAGCCTTAAAAATAAACCCCTGGCGTAGCTTTGGGCTGGGCATTTTGCTGCCTCCCCTCTTCACGCTGAGCTGCCTCGCAAGCGGAGGGGACAGCGCAGGGCTGTGGGCAGCACAAGTGGAGGGAGCCCCGCTTGTGGGTGCCTGGGGTTGTGCGTGCAGGCAACGTGCCCCGCAGACGTGCCATGGGTGCCATTTACACACGCGCTCTCTCCTCCCCATCCATCAGGACCCTGATGGCACATGCTTGAAGCACTCGCCTCCTTCAGCTCCCTTGGCCCCATCCCTCCACGGCAAGGGGAGCCAGGAAGAGATGAAGGACGGACACAGTCACTGCTGGGGTTTCTGTAGGGCTGCCACGCGGTGATGCCGTGCTCTGCAGGGCAGCTCTCATAAGGTCTGGGGCCCAAGCAGCCCTGCAGGCTCTCCTCCAGCTCATAGCACGCTGTCTAGGCTCCCTGCTGACATGGGGCTGCTATTAAGGCAACCGGCTAATTAATTTTCTCCTAATGACATGAGTGCTTCCTCCACTGCAGCTGTGGCTCCTGAAGTAATCAGGGCTGGGGCCGGCTGATGCCAGATCTCCCTGCTGTTGCTGTGTTTATTGGGGTCTGCAGCCCCAGACGAGGGCAGGCGTTGGGTGCTGGCCGTGCTCCCAGCAGTCCTGGGCAAAGGCATCTTCATCGCAGCTCAGTCCTCGTCCTCGGGTACGGAGCAACCAGCGTGGGAGCCTCCCGGACACCTTCCTGCCAAGCAGGGTGCTCTGTAGCTGCATGCGGCCAGTGGAAAATAACCGGCTGGGGAGATGGTGGTGGCCAGGCAAAGCCACGACTTGCACCTCCCCGGCACAGGCTCCGGCACTGCTGCATGCCCTGGGCATGTCTGTGCCGTGGGTTTTTTGTTTTTTTTTTTTTGGCTTTTCCTGGTATTGAAGAACTCGCGCTTGGCATTTTTGTCGCTGTTCCCAGGTCTGCTCATCTCTGCTCTCGCAGCTCTCCCTCTGCCCATCTCTGCCGTGCCACCGTGGTCCGGTGCCCCCATCCCAAATGCGGTGCCACCACGCTCCTGCCTCCCCTTTTTGCTCCCCAGGGGCTCACACCTCAGGCCCGGCATCTGCAGATGCCCTGGGGAAGCATCCTCCTGCCTGCCCAGGCAGGTTGGGCGCTGAGCTGTCCTTCCCCGGCGCCGCACTCGCTCAGCACCCTGTATCTAATCTGAGCCCCGTCTCGTGCTCAGCTCGAGGCCGTCTGCCTATCGGGCTGGAAGGAGCTTCTCGGTCAGGAGACCTGGTTTCTATTCCTGTCCCTTACACCACAGCCCTCGTTTTGCAACGCGCCTGGCCTGGCCAGCTTCCAGAGCCGCGCTGGGCGCTCAGCACCTCTAGCTCAGCTCCCTCGGTTCTGCTGCCTGCGCAACGGGGCACGGCACGGCACGGCTCAGCTCGCAGGGGCCCCGTGGGTGGTGTGAATTAACTTGTGATGTGCAAGGGTGCCTCTGCGGTCCCCAGGTGGGCTGCAAGGACGGATCTGTCCCTGTGCCCCACGCCTGGACTCCCTGCGGCACCCAGAGCCTGTTCAGCCCCTCTCTGCTGCGACACAGACAGGGACAGTCCCGGCATCAGCCCTGGTAGGGATCCTGCTGGAACCTGCTGCAAATTCAGCCTGGTGGCATCCCACCTCCACCGAGGTCCTGCGGGGGATCAGACTGGGACCGAGTGTACAAAGCAGCTGCCCTTTGCCCCGGGTCTGTGCCCGTGAGCCTCGTGTTGCCATGGGGAGGGTGTTTGCTCTGCGGCATCCCTGGGCGCATCCGGCACCCACCCGAAGGGCTCCCGACACCTCCGCCACCCGGGTTCCTTAATTCTGGGCTCTGAGGTCAGGCTGGGCTGCTATCTGATCAGCAGACGCTCCGGTTCTGCTTTTAAATGAAATTAAGAGCCTTGGTTTTAAATCCCACTTATATGGCTTTATGTGCATTTATGCTTAAGCTCCTTCTCCTTGAAGAGGTTGTTTAATTACCCTTGGTTGGTAACCATCAAGATGTAATAACTGGCAACAAAAGATAATTTCTGCACTTAATGGGGTACTTTGCTAAGCAAGAGGATATAATTGCTTAAATACATATAGGTTACAGCTTAGGCTGTTACTCTTTAAATATTATCTTAATTTTGCATTTTACTATATCGTTTGTGACCTGAGCTGTTACGCTTAAATGGAAACTGGATTCAGTTAGTGCACAAAAATAGCGTTTTGGAAGGTTTTGGGTGCCTTCTCTGTGAATCAGAGTAGTGGTTTGACAGTCATTCCGTAGGAAGCTGATGCAAGTGAGTGCCATCCACAGTGACAGCCTGCATGGGGGGATAGATACATCAGCACCAGGGAGCCCTGCTCCGATCGGCACTTTTAGTGAAATCCTGGATGGATTCTTTCTCTTCTTTGCTCTCGGCTCTTGTCTGTGTCTCCGTGGGCCCCTTCCAGCGGTGACTGCGGGCTGCACCCTGGCGCTCTGCCCTCTCAAGCCCCTGCAACCAGCCTGCCACTGGCTTCCCTACCCTACGCGACTCCTACATCTCACCCTGGGCTCTCTCTAAGAGGGATTTTAGAAACGGTGGTAAAGCCTGTGAATTGGAGCTGGATTTATGTTGACCCTTGGGGAGCTCAGGCTGCTGTTTCTGGCTGAGAGGAGGGTGCAGAAGACAACTCTGAGATTTGGACAGGTTTGTGGACACGCTTGTCCACAGGCTGGTCCAGCTGTGGTCCCCGCTCTGTCTCGCTGCCCTGTTTTATTCTGAGAGACAAATACAGAGTGGGGTGGCTGCTGTGGCAGAGGTGAGACCTGGCTGGACGGAGGAGACATCCCCGCTCTGCGTGCTGCCCTGAGAGCAGCGGTGCCCTGTCCTGGTTGTATGTGCTCGTACAAACCTTCCTCGGCCCCTCGCTTGGCCCCAGCCCCGAAGCTCGGGCAGGGAGTGCAAAGCAGGAACAGCCCCGTCTCCTGCAGAGCTGGCTTCCTTCACTCTGGCATATTTATACCACGTCTGCTGCAGAGCTGGTGGGAGCACGGCTGATGTGTGGAGGTCCGTCAGTGTTGTCGTGCGGCCCTGGAGAGGGGCTGGAGCCGGGGGCTGATGCTCAGAGCCCTCCCTTCCCTTGCAAAGCAGGGAGAGTTTCCCACCCCTCTCCAAGACAGGGGCTTCTTGGCTGGCTGCAGCCCTCCTCCCTCAGGGCCTCTCTCTTCCTTTGCCCCTCTCGGTTCCCAGACAGAGGTCACTGCAGTCAGCACTATCTGATGGGAGCTGCCGCTCCGTTTCCACCAGCCCTGCCCCGATGTGGTCTGAGATCGCTGGTTCTCACCAAACACACTGAGCCTGGTGGTGAGCACAGACCCAGGGGCAGGACAGCCAGAGGCCAGCCAGCCAGCTCTGTGTTAGCAGGAACTGCAGCATGACCGAAGCAAACCTCCCCGTGGTTCCCCATCAGGGAAACAGAGATGCTGTTATTATCGGAGCTCGCGCAGCTGGTCTGGCTTCTTCACTCGCAGTGCGGCTGTTGTTGCTTCGTTATGATCCGAGGGTGACTGCGCCTTCACCAGCTGTCTTGGTGTGCTGCAACTGTGGGGCCTTGGAGGATCCCAGGGAGGGTGAAGTGTCTGCACTAACTCCTTCCCTTCCCATCTGAGAGAAGGGCCTGGTTCCCTCGTCCGCAGGAGGTGATGAGGACGATGCCGTAGGCAATGCAGCCGCAGCCTCCCTGGCATCTGGTGCAGGAAGCAGAGCTCCTCCAGGAAGATGCCAGAGTAACGAGCTCTGACCTGCATCCCTGTAAGTAGCTAATAAACATCTGAAATCATCATCACTTAGCGACTGGAGCAGCAGCCACGCTGCTGGAGCTGGGGATTTTCAGAATTAGAGGGCACCGAGGATCCAGAGCGGAGCAGTGGTTGGATCCCGGAGGATCACAGCTGGCGTGGAGTTTGTTGGGTCTCATCCAGCGCAGCCAGCCTCTGTGGCTTCGCAGCAGAGCCGTGCTCTGCCCCGCTGCACTGCACGCTTTGCGCCAGAGCTGGGGGGGAGTGGGTTGCAGTTGGTGCCTGTTTCCATGATAAAACTGGGGGAATCGAAGCTGGGACATCAAACCAACAACGTCGCAAATCTTGATGCAAAACCCTGGAGGGGTATTTTTAATTTAAAACAAAACTAAAGAAAAACACACTGGTGCTTGTGCTCTTTAGCATCCACGTGCTGACAAGCTCCGAATTGCAGGTAACAGGTACTTCCCCTGGTGTTTGGCTTGGTGGCTTGTGCTGGCTTTGGATGTGCCCTTACTCTTAGAAGCTGATAGACAGTGACGGCGATCTTTTGTCTGTCTGTCCCTGAGTGACCAGGATTTACTCCCTGTCTTTTGTCTGTTTGTCCATATTATGGCTTTTGCCTTGTTCACTATCTTCTCACTGTCATCTCCTAATGGCTTGAGTTTTTGTGTTAGCTTGGTTTAGGCTCTCCTTTTTTTTCAGGCTCTCCTTTGTTTCCTGAACTGGTGTGCTGATTTGTGCTGGGCTCGGTGACATGCTAATCCAGGTGCCATCAACTCCTGCGGTGCTCAAAGGCCCCTGAGGGCATCCCTGCTGCCCAAGCTGTTCCCATTCCTGTTCCATACCTGCCAATTTTAACATTTCTACCACAATTCTCTGCAAACTGGGTTTTACATGTTGTGGTGTTACAGCGCACCCGTTCAGGCTGCTGCTATAGCACAAACCTTCCTGAAAGGGTCCCGCTACGTTCCTGTTGGATGCGGGGCCGGAGCAGTGTGTGCTACTGGGCACCGCTTCCCTGGCAGTCACGGGCACCAGGCAATTCCGTGAGAAGGAGCCGTGTGGCTCCTTGTGGAGAAAAGTTTAGGGAAATATTCCTCCCATCAGCATTTCTTGTCACAGACAGCAGGGAGCTGTGTTACAGCAGGACCAGGGTAGTGTTGTTAGCAGGATGAGGGGAGCTGCTTGGCCCCACAAACCCTCCTGCCCCGCAGCACCTCCCGGCAGGGATGCCAGCTCCTGCACAGGGCCCAGACTCATCCTCCTTCCCCCTGCTTTTCCTTTCCGAGCCAGAAAAGCAGCACAGCCATTTCAGAGTTGCTTGCTCTTGTCCAAGACAGCTCTCCCCAGATCCTTCCTCTGCATGACCCCGATCGCAGCTTGCCCACCCCGTGGGAGGCTGGCCCAGGCACAGGCCAGCGATTCAAAGCAGCATGTAGCCAGGCTCGCTGCTGGCTGGGCACCTGGCCACCGCCTTTCCTGTTTACCCCGCAGCAACAGCACAGCTCTGTGTGCGCCTCGCCGCCCGGGAGCAGGTAGCCACGTGTTTACTGAGCATCTGCCTCTGCCCGGCCAAGGGCCTTCAGCGCTGCCCAGCCCGGGCTCCGGAGCTGCTGGGATCTCGCCTAGTTGGCAGCTCACCGAATAAGCAGTGCTGGCTTTCGGGCTGGAAATTGTCACATGAAGAGCTGTGATCCCGGGGCATGCGGTGCCCAGCTCTTTTCTTTCCGGGTGTTACTATGTCCTATACCTTCCTCCATTTCAGAGAGCAGCTCGCTTTGTTTAGGAGCGTGTTCCGGCCAGCCACGGCCAACAGGCAACACCAAAGGGAGCGTCACTTACACCTTTGGCCCTTCATGTTCAAGTTGCCCCAACTGGGGCTCCTCTCGAGAGCCTGTTCTCCGAACGTGCCGAGCGGGGCCGAGCTCCTCGTGCTTCCCCCGCGGGAGCCCTCATGGGACTGGGGCCCGGGCCGGGGAAGCGCAGCTCTGTCAGGCTGCTCCTAGGTTTTGAATTCTCCAGCTGGTTGGGGTACTGCGAAAGCCTCTCTCTCTCGAGATGCATTGTGTCTTTTTTTAGGGCCTGTTAAGTGCTGGAGCTGGAGAAGAGCTCTGATAACTGTGTCCGTTCTGAAGAGCTTTTAAAAACTGCTGTGGTTTTCGCAAGGCCTTTGTACTAGAGTGGGCTGCTTTGTCCGTGGGTGAACGTCTCTTGGTTACGGCATCTGCCTCGGATGCTTCTCCGCTATGGAGAGCATGGGCACGAAGGTAGATTTCCTTCAGTACCCTTACATTTTTCTGCAGTTGGCTCATCGTGCCTCAGTGGCTTAGGTAGAAACATGGGACAGAAATAGTGAAAATATCGGCCATGCGATGTTCTTAACTGGTCTGGAAAGTCCATCCTGATGTGACTGTATTCCTCTGTGTGTTTTTTTTCCTGTTTACACGCCTCAAAAACCCTCACAGGGTCCATGTTTGTGAACGGCAGTGTAAGAGCTTTGTGGCTTCCCTCCTCCGGCGTGCTGTCACCCCGTCTAGGGGATCCTTGCTCGCTGCAGGTCCCTGCCTGCTGTAGGGGGAGGCTGAGCAGCTCCCCAGTCCTGTGACAGCAGAACACTGTCACACTTTATGGTGTTGATACGTTCATAAATAGCTCGTGAAGGCAGCTCCCAAAGCACACCACCAGCTGCTTTACAGCTCTGTAGTACTCTTTAGCTTTGCATTTTACCTTTCACTCCAACAGCAAGCCCATACTTCTACTCAGATGACTAGCAATATACTCCTTACCCTCGCCAGACACAAACTTTTTAAACATCAGTTTTCTACAATTCCTCTAGCAAGGGGAGATAGAGGATCTACTTCTACTTTTTCCCCATTTGTATTTTTTCTACACCACTTCTGACTCGTCTTTACTTTCTCAATCAAATCCTCTAAAAAGGTTCCAAATGTGCTCTGGGGCAGAAGGGGTAGAGATGGTGACCCCACAGAGCGGGAACACAGGATGGAGAGGGAGGAGGGTAAAGACAGGTTCCCTAGAGCAGGGAGGCCAGGAGGGCAGGGAGGCTCTTTGAACCCCTTCCCCAAGTACAAATCTGTGCTGGATTTGGAGTTAACAACACGGAAAGATTCAGTCCCTGGCTACCCCCTCTGTTTCTTCTTTCAGTGTGGGATCTCTGTAACACTTCTCAGCATTTCTTAACTCTCTTCCCTAGGAGAAGGAGAGAACACAACAGAGACCTCGGTGACAACACCTTTTCTTAGCACCACGCCAACCTCTCATCAGCTCAGGGAAACCTCTGACCTCAGTCCAGACACTACTGCTGTTCCAGAGACAAGTTTGGGGAAAAACGTGACTGCTGCAACACTCAATGTCACTGGAGTCACCAATGCGGAGGCGGAGGATGCCTCTATCTCTGCCACCACCGTGGCAGGAACCGAGGGAGAGAGACTGCAGGCTTCTGCTACTGCCAGCCCCGCAGACATCCCAGTTACGCAACATGAGCACCACAACGTGAGCTCGTCAGATAACAGCAGCACTGAAATCCCCTCCCCTGCCCCGACAGCCAGTACTCTGGAAGAAAATCAGCCTGACCGTGAAGTGACGGAGCCTTTCAGCACAACCGAAGAAATGGATGATGCCAGCAGTGCAACCCCAACGACGCCTCTGAACAACGTGCTCGGTGAGGTTTTGCCTTTCCTGACTGTGCAGAAAGTCCTGCCCCAAAGATGCACAACCCAGGAGCTTACGGTGCTGAACGTCCTTCTGCTTCTGTGAATGAACTCTTGTGGGAACTGGAGAGGGGGGCGGAATTGGGAAGAGCCATTAGGCCTGTCCCGTTCAGCGGGACTGACTTGCAGAGTTGCTGTGAGTTCAGCATCCTCCTTGCAAACCCTGTTACTTGTGGCATTAATTCTGTTGGCTGCTTGCTGATGAGGATGTTGATGGTGTGTGGGGAAGGCCTTTGTATATCTTTTCCTGACCAGTGCTCCTCAGCTGGGCTGGGGGCCTGACAGGAGCCTTCCCTGCTGCCTCCTCTGTCATAAGGCATGGAGATGGGCAGGCACGAGCGGCAGCCCACCCTCCCTGGGCTATCATGGGAACCCATACTTTAAATTCAGATCTCCCTGGGCAGCCTGCGGGTTGGCTCTGAGGGGCTGGGATCCCATTCTCAGCCACTTCGGGGTTGTCACCCCCCCGATGCATGGCACATATCGATTGACCATTGATTTGCATGGTGTTTGTGCGCAAGGGTATCCTTCGCCCTGGTTGTGTCACGGGGTCCCCCTGCGCTGTGGCACAGCCTCAGGGGATGCTGCTACCCAGTTGCTGGGCAGCCCCTTTGTGCTCCCCATAAGGAGGGATGACAGACATTTCCCGGTTTCTTGCTCCGGGGTGATCTCCAGCTCTGTGCAGAACTGTTAGAGGTTTCCCTACTTGTCCTTTGTCCACAGAGGACAGGACTAGCGGGGCCGGCTGAGGTTGGCTGACATTGCAGACTGGCACATAGGAAAACCAAGAGAACTTTCTAGCACTGTGCCCCATAGTGTGGCTCTGCTGTGTCTGCACTCTGTGTCTGCTTGTTTTCTGAAGGGTTGTCAGAAAGCTGCTTTTCCTATAGTCCCCATCTGCCTTCTTTACAGTCTTGCTTCTGTTTTGTCCAGTCCCACAGCACTTGTAGTCTATCCTTTGAAATGATCATTTGTCCCTATTTTGTTTTTCCCTATTTTGCAGCAACCACCAACAGCTGTCAGCTGGGGCCTTCAGACAGACAGACCGTGGGGCCCACAGAGGCAAGGTCTGAAACCAGGCCAGGAACAAGCCCTGTGGGTGCCACAGAGGTGAGCACCGTGGAGCCCAGAACCTCCTCTGCTCCCGTCTCCACTGTAGAGAGTACATCCTCTGCGACTGCCTCTGGTACTGTCACAGCGAGACCCCCTGTGACCAGCTCCGCCACAAGCATAGCCGCCAGCCCCACCAGCACATCTCCACCGGAGCACCCCTTAGAGCCCATGCATGAGAAAGCTTCTGTGTTGGATGTTGGTGATGATGAAAACCCAGGTAAATGCTCTGCTTTTGTCCCTGCTCTCACAAAACACGGCAAAGGGTTGGGCGTACCTCAGATTTCCTCTCAGTCGCACTGAGCAGAACGAGAAAAGAGAGGGCTTTGCTACTCCGGCCTGTGAAGGCTTTCCTTTGGCCTCATTGCCTTGGTGTCCTTGCAGAGCTACCTAGTTCTCCTTTGGCTGATACAACGAGGGCTGATCCCTTGGTAATCGCAGTGATCTCCGTCTTCATCGTCATGGTGGGCATCCTCGGCCTGGTGGGCTTCCTGCGATACCGCCAGCACAACAGCCGCATGGAGTTCCGGCGCCTCCAGGACCTCCCCATGGTGAGCGATGCCTTCAGCGCAGCCTGACGTGGTCTGGCTTCGTACTGGCTTTTGTCTTCTAAGCAGTTCCCCTATTAGCAATGTTTTGGGGTATTTGGGGAAAGGATGCTGATCACAACCCCTGCTCCCTCTTAGGTCCCTCTCCTTCCCACCAGGGTTTGCTTTGAGGTGACAGATCTCAAGGGTGACAGCTAACGAAGCAATCTGCCTTCCCCTCACTCTGCAGGAGAACACTAAGAGGTTAAACAGAGAGGAAGGGGAGCACCATCCAAACTTCCCCTGAAACACCTTCCTAGCCTCTTCCCCTGTGTTCTGATGTATTTGCCTTGTGACTATGACGAAGCAGGCTCTGTGCTCTGCTCCAGGGGTGGGACAAGTTTACTGCTGTTGTCCTGCAGCTAGCAAGCAAGCTGATGCTGTCACAGCTTGAGTAGAGTTCTCCACAGCCAGGGTTTTCCACATCCTCTCCCTGCATGCACCTCTTCTCTCCCAGAGCTTCATTAAAATGGAAGAGTGACTGTCCAAAGACCCGGGAACTGCACAGGGACAACATTTGTGTTGATGGCTGGGCAAATATCCCTGCTGTGACAGTGTGGATGGCGAGGCTGGGGCTGTATGCCATCATGCACGTTAAAACACGCTTTTCTCTGCTTCCAGGATGACATGATGGAGGACACTCCCCTCTCACTCTACAGCTACTAGGCACCCAGGCTGTCCTCCGCCTGGCAGGCTGAACTTCCCAGAGGAGAAGGCCTTGAGGACTTGGTCCCAGACAATCTGCTGACGAATGAGGGGGCTCTGACTTGCACACAACTGAAAGAATATTTTTTTTTCAGGCGGCTTTTGGTTTTAGATTTTTTAAATAGTTTGTTGTTGAAGTTTTTATGTTGGGAATCAGAGCCCAGGTCTGGCTTACTCCTCCAGGCTCTCCTCAAAAAGGCGCCCCGAAGAGGTGCCTCCTCCTTTTTGTGTGGTGACCGATTAGCCAAGACAACTTTGACCATCACATTCTGCATGGAGTTCTTCTGTCCATCTTTGCAGCTGCTGCTTTCAAAGGAGATGGGCAAGTGATCCATGCAAAAGCTGTTACACTGATGGGGTCAGCAAAGTGCTAGCAAAGGAGACTGCTGTTTTCTGAGGGATCCAAGGATGAGAAGATCAGTTCTCTTAGGCTCCCTCTTGTTCTGTGTTTTTAAGTATTTTTTTTCTTGCACTTTTTTTTGCTCCTGTTTCAGCTTTAGTCCTGGGCTTGACACTGCACATCCTGAAACACCTGCTGGGAGCGTGACAGACTACTCTGCTTCCTTCCTACATGCACACCTTTTCTCTTTTAGGGAAAACAGTTGTGTGGCCACTAGAGAAGCACCCTCGCTACCTATGTTGCTTTGAAGTCGCTGGAAGGAAACGAGCATGATTTTAGCTCAACAGGGCTTGACAGAACTCAGTCTATTGCCAACTAGACACACTAATTTGGTCTCACCAAACTTAGGAAACTGGGTCTCCCATACTTGACATTTTTAGCATATGCATAACTCCTTGCTCAGGCTCCGTAAGTGCTTTAGTCCACTTTCCTGTCTGGATTGACACGTGCCTTTCCTCAGGTACCTGCCATTTTGCTGCTAGCATCTGGTTTCTGAAAATTGTTGTACAAATCTAGCTCTGCACTGTCCCTCCTCTGTCAGTGCAAGGCCAAAGCTTCTTTACCTTTTAATGTTGTTTTTTGAGCCAGTTAGTGTCATGAGGACATATGCTGGATGTAGGTGCCTTCTTCCCCTTCCCTTTCTAGCTGTTAGGCTGATTAGATTCTGCATTTTTGCCTCAAAATATCACTGCTGTAAACTGCAAGACTTTTAAGGTCCTTCAAAGAAACCCAGAGACCAGAGCCTCTGAGTGCAAGTCAGGATCTTCAGATGCCCTCACTTCAAAAAGACCTGATAGTGCATGACATGGAAGTATTCATGTAATTAGTACCTGCTCCTGTTTTTTAATTCACATGTGACTGCAGGTAAAGAGAAACACATGCCTTCTCTAGAGTGTTTGATTTTTGACTAAGGTAGTTGTTCCCTTGGGATACAGCAAGGACTAGAAGTTATCTACCACATTGCTCTTAGAAGCCTCTGTCTCTCCTCTCCTTTCAGTAGCAACACGTGGACCCCACAAAGGACGGATAGACTCACAAAGTACCTATTTTTTTCCAGTTCTGTTATTGCTTTTCTTAGCAGGGAAAGGGGAATTTGCCCATCAGCAGGGCTCAAATTATCTGCAAGGCTCAAAGGTGGAGCAGAACTGGTCTGGGCCAAATAGATGAACTGGGTAAAGCAGCAGTTCCTCCTTCCTGCGGTACTACTTCCGAAGTGGCTGACAAGTGGCTGCGGAGCATTTCAGATTCAGCTGTTGGCTTTGGCCTTGCATCTGTTTATTGTAAGGATGCCCAGTACAATAGGGAAGAACGGTTGGTTCTCTCCTTACTATTATTGCATGAAAACTAAAGGGCAATTGTCACAGCTCCAAAGCTTTTGTATCAAGCATTGTCTGCACAGAGCAATCTCCCTAGCTACAGACTTGTTTCCCCTGCCGGAGGGCAGGGTGCTACTGGTTTTTCGCACAAAGAGAGGCAAGTTAGTGGTGGAAAATAGAACTCCATCCTGGCTGGAACTGGTGCAGGCTGGCATAGCTGGAAAGTGTCTCTGCACAAAACCAAAAGGGCAGGGGCTGGCTGTTCTGGCTTCCCACACGTTGCTGTCCAGGGGAAAGGGGTGAGGAGGAAAACTCACCCAACACCAAAGTGCAACTTTCTTTGTAAAATATGTTTATAGTGGATTTTTTTTTCTGCAATAAAGTTACAAATGCCAAAGGTGCCCCTGGTTCTCATATTTTCATATGGTCAAATTAGATATAATCTGTCTTAGAGGGACACACTAGACCAAATAATCTAACATACACACTTTTAGACTGTCCCTTGCCTCTAACTGAAGCTACCCTTATTGTCATCTGTTGTCAACTGCAACCCCGAACTCTATTTACAGAAATATTTTCAAAGCCAGTCTAATCCAAGCCTAAGTAGCATCATCTGTCATACTTCTTTCTATAGTACAGAAATCAAAGCAAACTGAAATGAACATACTTCTTGTTTAGCTTCCTAGCTGTCTGAGCCCCTTGGGAGCTCAGACCCCCAGGGAGGCAAGTGCTCAGGGTTGGTTCCAAAAGTCCTAATCTTGCTGCAGAACTGACAGAGTCCCTCCCCAGCTAATAGTCTACTCTAACTGTTAGAGTAATTGTGCAAAATCATCCAGCTTGTGCCACAGACTCTATGCTACAGGAGCTTCTCCTGGAAAAGCAAAATATGGTAGGTAAAAATACTTGGTCATCGGGCTTACGTGGTTTCTGAAAGAGTTCCCACAGCAAATCTAGAAAAGCAAACCCCTGGAAGATCTAGAGGATGTGAGGAGATAACAAACACTTCTTAGGTCAGCAAAGTGCTTGCTGAGTAATCTGAATAGACTCAGGGCTGAACACCCAAGCCTGCAGAGATTTCAGTACTGTCCCAACAATACAACCGTACAGAACAGAAGAACTAAGTAACGGAACAAACATGCTACAACTAAGCCAGTCTTTTCAAGTCTGAAGTCAGCATTATGCTTGTGGTTTATGTTGGAGTTTCCTCTGTTCTATCACCGACATTGCTTGGAGCCAGTTCGTTCTCAGAGCAAACTGGTGAGCTGCCCTGTTGGAGAGCTAGCACAGAGCAGATCTGCATTAGCTGGAGATGCAGCAGCAGGACAGGATTCTGCAGGCAGCCACCCTCAGGAGGAACGAAGCTTACTGCCTTTGCCCAGCCCGGTTTGACCTCCCAGCCAGGTGGTGCAATCTCTGAGGCAGCCAGGTTTGCAGGTGGACCGTGGGCCAGTTGCGTAGGCTTCATCTTCCCAATCCAGCAAAGCAGACTTTGTCAGAACCAGAAAAAAAACTGTTGCCAATTTCCACATGTCCCCTTGAACACAGCACTTGCTTTTGGTGGTCCCTCGGTGCTTAGTTTTAATGCCTCCTAGGCTAAGGCACAATTATAATTAATTAGTACAGGGACAAGAATCAATCAAATCACTTACATTTGAAGCTAAATGGGAGGGAAAGAAACCCAGATAAAAGAAAGCAGAGTTTAAGACCCACCTGTTTTCTCTACCCTGCCCTCTTTCCCTCTCTAGGTTCATGTTTTGAAGGGAAGGGGATTTGAGCAGCTGTTTTGAAGGGAAGCTGGATTGAGCAGCTGAAGAATGACAGTATTAAGAGCTCCTGCACCACAGGCAGGACTACCTGTGCCAAACACCAGTTCTCTACCCACTCAGTTGTCCGGGTTTAGTTTTGACAATGTGTATCTTCTCCACCATGTCACACTGCAAGTCTGTACATAAGGCTACAGTGTGCAGAGAGGCAGAGAAACCGCTATGAAAAGCTCTGGAGTGGACAAGGCAGCATGTGGAACTGGTAAGACCAATAACGCCATGAGGTTCTCCCATGGATAACAGTCCTGTGCTTGCGACCATTTAAAGCAGAATGCAGGAAGCATCGCACTGATCCAGGGAGCAGGAGTGCAGAAGCAAGCCAGGGAGGCACAGCAGAAAACTTTCAGTAATGAAGGCTATGAAATTATATATAACCCTTGAAACTTTTAGCCAGTAGCCAAGCAATGTTCTTCTCATACCTTCTCATTCTGGGGAGAACAGAGAATGCCTATTGTCATTTTCCAGATACCTAGGAAGGAAACAGGAGGCTACGTCTCCAAATTATTCATATTTAATTTCCGATGACTATATTCAATTCTGTAAAAATACAGATTTCTCATGGGAGAAGAGGGAAAGTTTTTTCTTATTGTACCTCCTGAACCTCTGCCAGGGATGCTCACGTCTAATTGCTACCTCTGCATTATTGCACAGCAGAAAGTGAGATAGGGATCTTCTCTCCAATCTTCCCTCCCATCGCCCACAAAGAAAAAAGAAGTCATGCATTTCCCAGCCATGAAAGAGCCAAATATGTGGTCCTACTGATATGTCGCCA
The DNA here is from genome assembly GCF_964034855.1 of Anser brachyrhynchus. NCBI lineage: Eukaryota > Metazoa > Chordata > Aves > Anseriformes > Anatidae > Anser > Anser brachyrhynchus. The sequence continues at coordinate 10,150,853 of NC_137702.1, read as the reverse complement.
AGTGATAGGCAAAGCTGGAGGACCATGACTGCTAACAAAAGTCTCTGTCAGTATTAGGCCTCCAAAACTGTTTGTTTGTTTGTTTAATTCCCCAGAATTTTGTAAGATGATCAAGGTCTTCAAAATTCTCCATCAAATCACGTTTGAATGAAGACACTTCCACACACCAATGCTGTTTCCTCACAGATCTGAGAAAAATCAGCTCTTACGCAAAGCACAACTTCAGACCAGTCTCAGAAAGTAAAGCACTTAAATCTGCCCTGGAGGGGACTTTTCAATTGTGGCTGGGGATGCATAGGTTGCAAACTAGATCCTGTGCCATATCAGATTCTGTAACATCAGTAAGCTCTTATAAGCAGTCATTAACTATTATATGAAGGAAACATAGAGAGGATGCTAGCCAGTGTCAAACTTGATAGATTTGTGCATTTTGAAGACAAAGGGATCAATGTACTTATCTGCATGGCAGCCTGCACAGCCTTCTGTGGAGTTATTCCCACTTCCTGTCTAATAAATGCACTTGAAAGGCATCCTTAACGCAGGTCTGCTTCTCATGCACTAGCAGTTTAACAATGGTTAGCCTCAGTTCCTCTATAATAATTTTTCTTTTGAAAGACCCATCAGCCAAATAACTCCCTGAACCACAAAACCAGCATGATCTTGATCAGAGGGGCAGTGGTCACAGCTGCAAGAAAATAAGCGTGTTTTTGTTCCTACTGTTCAACTCCCTCTCTGTTTACAGGTAGACCCAATCCCCCACCCACAGTTCAAATAAAGAAAGAGCTAAGTAAGTTACCAGAGGTATCCTCCCAGCCATAAAACAGGTCTCCCTGTGATGAACTGCCCAGAATTAATACATCCCTGCAGCAGAAGCCTTTTGCTAACGCTCTTTGAACTATAATGGAACATCTGTTGACAATCTCCCGCAGGGTAACTTCTCCCCTCCCCTGTTTTAATCCTCTCTCCTTCAGAAGTACTTTTGCTCTGAAATTAGACACATCAGTTGCCACAGAACGGCTCTCACAAGCATGAAAGTGTTTCCTTCACACTGGTCTTTCCCGAGAGCTGCAACGAGAGGGATGAGCAGCTAGGCCTCCTTGGTATTTTCTTTAAAATCTTGCTGTTATATCCGAGTAACAGAAGCTCTCGATGCTAAATTATAGGTTCTGCTTGGAACAAGACAAGGCTCATGGTTTCTGGAACATGCCTTTCAGCCAGACTTAGGGATTCATTTAATTCAGACTGAGAAGGGTTTTGCTGGAGACCACTGCAAAATTAGCAGTTTTCCTTTGTGCTGATCCTGACTATGCCATCTGATCACCCAAGGGGACCAAGCCTGATCATTTCTTCCATTTCCTTACTGATGAGCTTGGGTGAAGGATAAGTGTTTTCACCTTTTTTTTTTAAAGGATCTCAAGTCTTTTCGGTGGAATTGTGCACAATGTTATTTGTGGCTGGCTAGCAGAACCTCTCTTCTTTTTTTTTTTTCAAAAAGGGCTGAGAGAAGCATTGGGAAAACAGCTCCCTTTGTTTTAGAGTCTCACCTGGTGGCCCACACCGAGTGACAGAGAATTGTTCACTTACATTCAAGCCATCCAAGCGGGCCTTTATACCCTGACCATGATCTGCTAATGGCTGTTCACACATTCAGATCCGCCATAAGATGCGGAGTCGAACTCTGGGAAGCAGCTGTTCCCTGATGAGGGAAAACTAACTGATCTCAGATTAACCTTCAAAGCAAAAGCCACAGCTCATAGAGCTGACTGAGATGAAGATCACAGGAGCAGCCTCTGCCTCTGTGTCCAGTCTTGGTCTGTGCTCAAGCCCCCACTCGACGACTACTACTGCTGCTGCTCTCAGACTAGCACCACCATTCTCTGCCTGCTCTTCAGACCAGTCCTAACCAGGCTCTGCTGTGTCCCCTTCGCAGGATTCCGAAATCTGTGCCACATCCCAAGGTCCTTTATATTGACTGAGAAGTATACATCAAAGCAAATGCTACAGATCTGTCTCCGGCATTATCCCATGTGCTAGACTACGCAGCTTTCACCGTTAAATAGGCAGTTCTCCCCCCTCCCCATCTTCTAAGGCTTTTTGAAGTGCCATCCTTTGTCTCTTCCCTTCTCGTTCACCAGCCAGCAATTCTAGAATTAAATTCTCTCAGAAGAAAACGGGCGAAAAAATTCAAACCGTATTAAGAAATTTCACAAGGCCCTTTTTTTTTTTTTTTTTCTCCCCACTATTGCACTCTCTTCATATAAAACAAACTTATCAGTCCCTCCTTTATGGTGCTCATGGAAGTTTCTGTTCAAAGAATAAGATTTCTGAGCCTGTTTTGAGACACAGAAGAGGAAGGAATTTACCAACACCTGTCAAGTCAGTTATTCCATATTGGGTCTCGTCAGACAGGGTAAATTTAAGATCAGTTTATCAGTGTATCTGTTCTGTTCTTGCTACGTACAGTCTCCCTAAATGGCACAATCTATGTATCCCATTTAAACAAGACCCAATCTAATCCAAAATTTGCAATATATTTTGGAAAAAAAGCATTTGAAGGCACTAATAGAGGCAGCACACAAAATTCTCTCAATTTGTTCTGGCTCAGCGAGTGGGAGGTCAGAAGACAGGATCATATATCCCACCCCATGACAGGGGAGAGGGCTGAAGCAAAAGGCTGCAGAAGGAATTCTCTGACCTTGGAGGAAACCCCCCACTGCAAACAGGCACCACAGCATCTCTCCCTCTGCAAGCCAGTAGGCAACTGCAAAAGCAGATCAATGCACCAGAAATCAGGCCCTCCACCAGTGTGTCACCTGGGGTGAGAGAAGAGAATACACAGAGCTGTGCTGTAAATGTATAGGGTATAGGTCTAAGCTAAAGAACGTTAACATTTTAGGTCTCAGGTACAGGTAGGGAGACCTGGTGGGTCTGTGATGACTGTTATCAAAATGCCTGTTTCTCTTCCTTGAATTGCCTCCCTTAGGTCTGCCCCACACCTCATGGCTTCCAGTTCTGGTAAGTCCAAGAAACCAAGCAAGTCCAGAAGAAGAGCTTGCCTGCTTTGGGAAGTCAATATTCTCTACATGTGTTATTTGTTCCCTGCAGTAAAGAGGGCATCTTTTGATTAACATAAAAGGTCATGCAGATTTAGTTCAGGCAGGCTGTTAGGTCACTGCTGAGGTCATTTGCTTCAGCATATTTCTGTCCTCTTTCCCAGTATTACTCTCCTCCAGCTCAAAACACAGTGTGGAGATATCTTTACTGCGTCAGAACAAGGAATTGGCCTTCCCCAGACTCCTTACCCCATACGCCAGCCCTAAGAACAAATGACAGCCTATGTCTAGCCTCTCCAGCACTGCTGGTTCACTGTGGACTGCAATTCATGTAAAATTCTAATACAAAAACATCCTCATCCATCATACTGAAGCAGAGAAATACCAAAAAGCATCCTCACAAGCTATACAAGTTCAAATTAAAATAGGTGCCCATCTGTCAACACAGCTCCTGGGTGTTCCTGCTCTCGTATTGGTCAGGGTTTCTGATGCTACTATGATATAAATATTTACTGCTAATGCTAAGTGACAGATAACTAGGTTCTTGTTAAATGAAGGACACTGCATCGGCATCTGTTTGGCAAAGATCTATATAGGAGACCATACCTGGCACATGCCTCAGAATAAAATGTTAAAGAGAAGAACTTAACCCCTTAATGGGACATGAAGGCTCCTTAGGAGTTGTCCCAACAACGACCTGACATGTTACAACGGCACCTACAAATTGTAGCAGGTTTGCTAGTAAAGTCTGAATCAGCAGGATTTGTGAATTGGAAGAACAGAATACAGGGCAGTTTAATATGCCTTACAGCCTCCATTCACAAGAATCTTAAGCATCTTACTAAAGTAGGGCATGAATTTTTTCTTTTAAAGGAACATTAGCCCTTTGTTCCCGATTTCCTTTAATGCTAAGTGTTAATGCAAACGCAAGGGTTTTTTTGTATCCTAAAAGCAAGGCAGAAATCCAAAAGGATAAAGAGGCTGAGAGATGAACCTTCTTGAAGTGAGCAATTTTCACCTGCCTAATCTCGCTGGCTGTGTGTCAGCACCAAAACAAAGATGGAGCCACATTAAAAAGGGGGTATCTTGGCGCTGTCAGGGGAAGTGATAAGTATCATAATTGGCCCTCACATGCAGCTTTACATTACCCTGACACCAGACGGGGGGGAGGATGAAAGAGCAGGCAGGCACACACACATTAACTCTGTCGTTTGCATAGCAATAGTGCTCTCAGAGCAAAGTTTTAACTGTGGCCTAAGTGCTCCAAATCCTACTGCCTCCACACCTTTACATGCCTTTTACTCACCCCGATCAGAAAAACTGGGCACAGCAAGTGTCTCTGATCAAATTATCGGTATGAACTCTGGAGCGGCCTGAACAGCAGACATAAATAGGTTCTGCAGACTCTACCATTTGCATTATCGTGGAAAACCTAGCTAGGCTCTTCAGATCCTGAGGGCACAGGAACCAGCCACACTTCACTAATTACCTTCAGGCGCTTTGGTCTCTGTGGTGCTAGAAGCTTTATGGGATCTGACGCCTTTGAGATTGAACCCTGAGGTAGAAATCCTCACCCAGAGATGGAGAAAACCACTCTGCCTCTCTCAACAAGTTCCTGCTTCTCTCTAAAAGAAATGAAGTGTGGGAATAGAAATGTTGTTTTTGCAGTGTTACATTGTATAGAAGGAAGGAATGTGGTATTGAGATATGCTTACAGTGATAAGAAAGCTCAGCAGGTGTCCTCCTAAAATGCAGACAACCAGACTCCTTAGAGCAATCAGGTGAAAATCACTATGTTAAGTCAAGCCAGATAAGGGGAGAAAACATTACCATCTCAAAAACAGGCCGGCAACTGAAGGCCAGGCATTGTCTGTGAAGCATCAGGTAGATTGTGAACCTGGATTACCCACTCCAGTGGGGAAACAGGGGAGGGTCCTGTCATCAAAAAGTATATAAACTGTGTTTTTGGAACTAGTAGGTGCGCTCTCCTGCTTGTGGGGCGCCCGCCATTGCAATCGCGAATAAATTACTACTTCACTGAGATCCTCGCCTGAGCCTAAGTTATTGGCTACGGAGTGTTTCTCACAATTGGGGGCTCGTCCGGGATCCAGTCACCTACCGGGGAGCCCCACCGCCGCAGCAGCAGGAAGGCATGCCCCGCTGATTTCAGCGGTCCTGTGCATCGACGGTGGCGGTTCTGCGGAGAGCTGACAGAGGGCCCGAGACTGATTAAAGAGGCAGGATCCGTGAAGTAGTGGGGAAAAGGAAGAAGGTAGGCACTCAGGGTTTTAAGAATTGATCCGGTAACTCTGTGCACAGACCAAGGTAAGAAATATTAAGTATTGCCTCGGGGGTCGGGTGAGACTCTGTGTGATGTGTGATGTGTGATTGAGACGTACTTTTGTACGAAGCGAGTGTGGAGTCCTGATCCGCGGTTCCGTAGCTCCGCGAGGGGCGCGGCCGGAGACGGACGAAGCGTGAGATAGGGGAGAGAAAGGAAGAGTCTCGGGAAATTTGGTGTGCGGTAATCCTTGCACGGGGTAGTGCTCGGAGTACACCAGGGAAATTTGGTGTGCGGTAATCCTTGCACGGGGTAGTGCTTGGAGTACACCAGGGAAATTTGGTGTGCGGTAATCCTTGCACGGGGTAGTGCTTGGAGTACACCAGGGAAATTTGGTGTGCGGTAAGCCTTGCACGGGGTAGTGCTTGGCAGTACACCAGGGAAATTTGGTGTGCGGTAATCCTTGCACGGGGTAGTGCTTGGAGTACACCAGGGAAATTTGGTGTGCGGTAATCCTTGCACGGGGTAGTGCTTGGAGTACACCAGGGAAATTTGGTGTGCGGTAAGCCTTGCACGGGGTAGTGCTTGGCAGTACACCAGGGAAATTTGGTGTGCGGTAATCCTTGCACGGGGTAGTGCTTGGAGTACACCAGGGAAATTTGGTGTGCGGTAATCCTTGCACGGGGTAGTGCTTGGAGTACACCAGGGAAATTTGGTGTGCGGTAATCCTTGCACGGGGTAGTGCTTGGAGTACACCAGGGAAATTTGGTGTGCGGTAAGCCTTGCACGGGGTAGTGCTTGGCAGTATACCAGGGAAATTTGGTGTGCGGTAATCCTTGCACGGGGTAGTGCTTGGAGTACACCAGGGAAATTTGGTGTGCGGTAATCCTTGCACGGGGTAGTGCTTGGAGTACACCAGGGAAATTTGGTGTGCGGTAATCCTTGCACGGGGTAGTGCTTGGAGTACACCAGGGAAATTTGGTGTGCGGTAAGCCTTGCACGGGGTAGTGCTTGGCAGTACACCAGGGAAATTTGGTGTGCGGTAATCCTTGCACGGGGTAGTGCTTGGAGTACACCAGGGAAATTTGGTGTGCGGTAATCCTTGCACGGGGTAGTGCTTGGAGTACACCAGGGAAATTTGGTGTGCGGTAATCCTTGCACGGGGTAGTGCTTGGAGTACACCAGGGAAATTTGGTGTGCGGTAAGCCTTGCACGGGGTAGTGCTTGGCAGTATACCAGGGAAATTTGGTGTGCGGTAATCCTTGCACGGGGTAGTGCTTGGAGTACACCAGGGAAATTTGGTGTGCGGTAATCCTTGCACGGGGTAGTGCTTGGAGTACACCAGGGAAATTTGGTGTGCGGTAATCCTTGCACGGGGTAGTGCTTGGAGTACACCAGGGAAATGTGGTGTGCGGTAATCCTTGCACGGGGTAGTGCTTGGAGTACACCAGGGAAATTTGGTGTGCGGTAAGCCTTGCACGGGGTAGTGCTTGGCAGTATACCAGGGAAATTTGGTGTGCGGTAATCCTTGCACGGGGTAGTGCTTGGAGTACACCAGGGAAATTTGGTGTGCGGTAATCCTTGCACGGGGTAGTGCTCGGAGTACACCAGGGAAATTTGGTGTGCGGTAAGCCTTGCACGGGGTAGTGCTTGGCAGTACACCAGGGAAATTTGGTGTGCGGTAATCCTTGCATGGGGTAGTGCTCGGAGTACACCAGGGAAATTTGGTAACTTATAGGTGTGCGGTAGCCCTTGCACGGGGAAGTGCTTGGCAGTACACCCCCATTTTCCAGGATAGGAAAAATGGGAAATATGAGTTCCAAGGGACAGGGAGATATCCCTGGGGGAGTGCCTCCCGACTGTCCTTTAGGAAGGATGTTGAGAAATTGGAAGAATAACCCCAAAACTAAGGAAAAAGATAGGGAGAAAATGGTTAAATATTGTGTATCAGTCTGGACGAAAGAACCAATTAAAGGAGCTGCAGTATTTTGGCCAAAATACGGGTCTGACAAAGATTGGGTATGTCAGGCCTTAAATTTTTATGTTAATAACAAATTTCCATTTTCGGAAGAAGAATCGGAGTATGCAGCTTGTTGGATACAAGGAATAAATTTGGTTTTGAGCAAAAATCAGAATAAAGAGGGAAAGAAAAAGGAAGAGACAAGTGATAAATGGGACCTTCTGGATAACTTACCTCCTCCTTATAACCCCCAAGTTGCTGCAGCAGCAGCGGCTGCTGTAGCAGTTTCTCCGAAAGAAGAGACAGGAACTATAGATAACATTAGCTCTGGGAACAGGAGGTACCCCAAACTGGTAAAAGAGTTAGAACAAGGTAGAAGAGGTACTGAGAATTTTGCCTTCCCTGATACTAACAGCACTAACACTATCTGTGTATCCTCTTAAGTGAACTTCCCCCCCTCCTTACCAGCAGAGAGGTTAGGAGTTTCCTAGGACCTAACTTATACTCTTGGGGAGGGGGAATTATGTATATAAATATGTTGTTTACAGGGAAAGAAATGGGAATGATCAGGAGGAGAGCTGCAATACAAAAATGGGAAAGAACTCATCCTCCAGGACCAGGGGTAATACCGGCAGGGCAGAAATAACCACTTGCCGATCCTGGCTGGAAGAATAATAGTGTGCAACACAGAAATCATATGAGAGACTTGGGGTCAGAATGAGAAAGTACTTGGGGATGAATCCTGAGGACCCGGTATCCCAAGGGCTCTTGAAAGTTCATTTTGTGATTGAAGCCTGGCAAGATGCACAGAAAATGCTCCAGAAGGTGGGGGGGATGTAGTGAACAGTCACTGGGGGGCCCTCCTGTGGGAGGCCCTGAACGTGTGTGTCAAGAGGGGAGATGAGAAGGAAAAGCAGAGAGTGAAACTAATGGTATTGACAGTGTAGCAGGTAGTGAGGCAGAGGGTTGGAGAAAGAGGAAGAAAATCTTCAGGGGGAGTCAGGGCCAGGATGGAAAAGAGAGGAAGAGAGATGAAGGAATGGCAGGCAAGGAAAGCTACCCGTGTTGTGACCTGAATCTTAGCAGGGACAGGCTTTGATAGGATGTTTTAAGTGTGGGCAGGCTGGCCACTTCAGGTAGGAATATCCGGAGTGGAAGAAGGAGGAGAGAAGGAAAATGGGATGAGGGAGAAAGGTATGGAATTAAGTTGGCTAATGACTGAGACTTTGGAGAAAGTACAGGCTGGAGAAAGATAGGAAGAAGTGTTAAAAAGGGTTATTAAAGGTGTTAAAGGTGTGGTATGTAATGTTTGACAGAGCTGTTTTTTTGAATGAGTTGGGAAAGTTGAATGAGCAGGGAAAGAGGATGTAGGCATTATCTAAGTAACCGTCTAGAAGTTTTGGTATATTTGCTGTGGTGTTTGGTCAGTTTCCCAAGTATCGAGAAGGGGGGGGGCAGGGGGGGCAGCCTGCTCCACCAGGGGCCTCTCCACAGGCCGCAGGGGGCTTCGGCTCCGGCGCCTGGAGCGCCTCCACCCCCTCCGTCTGTGCTGACTTTGGTGTCGGCGGGGAGGTTTCTCACTCCTCGCTCTCCCAGCTGCTGTTGAGCAGCAGGTTTTTGTTTGTTTGTATGTTTGTTTTCGTGGATGTGCTCTCACAGAGGCACGGACTGTGTTGCTCATGGCTTGGCTCCGGGCAGCGGTGGGCCCCTCTGGGGCCGGATGAAATTGTCCCTTATCTGCTACGGGGTGGTTTCTGGATTCTCCTCGTGGGGGCTGCCACTGCAGCCCCCTCCCGAACCTTGCCATCAAACACAATACACAGGGGCAGCTAGGTCATTACTGGCCTGTAAAGTATCAGGGATTAAATTAACTAATGAAACCCTAACAAGTGATGGGGGTAGAAGGGGCTGGGGTAACAGTGCCACCTTTGGGGGGTACCAAGCTGAGACTAGGGGATAAAATGATCTCTGGGCAATTATTGTATGTACCCAAGGCAGGGACTAACTTGTTGGGAAGGGATTTGATGATGAAATTAGGCATTCAAATAGTAAATTGTTAGACTGGAATAACAGTGGTATTAATGGAGTGCTCTCAGGCCCTGAGAGCAAAGATATATTCACCTCTGACTGGAAAGACTCTGAAGTGGGGGCGGAAGCAACAATACATATGGACAGTTTTACCTCAGGGGTTTACAGGGCCTCTGATTAATTTGGGCAAAGTTCTAGAACAGATTTTGGAGCAATTCCAACCTCCCAAGGAGGAATTTCTGTTACAAAATGTGTATGATTGTTTATTGTCAGGACAGGAGAAAACAGTTGTGAAGGAAGCTACTAACAAGCTATTCAACTTTCTGGGAAAGCAGGGCTTGGGAGTATTGAAAAATAAATTACAATACGTAGAAAGAGAAGTCAGGTATTTAAGGCATCTAATGTCTGAGGGAAAACTGAGAATAAATCCAGAGAGGATTCAGGGAATTGTTGAAAACTAAGAAAGAACTAAAAAGTTTTTAAGAGAGATTTCTGTAAGGAATCAGGAGCCACGAAGCCTGAGGGAAAATGGATACTCCCTGATGGGAGAGAAATGCTGAATAAAGCACCAATGAGGCAAATATGATGTTTTACATCAAGAGAGTCATTGGGAGATGCAAGCAATGTGTGATGTTGTGCTAAGAAAGTATGTCTGTGTAGGAATATACACTCTAGTGAAGCAAATATGCAGAGGATGTACCATATGTCAAAAAGCAAATAAAAAGGTCATTTGTAACTAACCTAGAGGGGGACGGGAGCCAGGGATTCGACCTTTACAAAGTATACAGGTAGACTTTACTGAGTTACGTAAAGGAGGGAGATTTAAGTACTTGTTTGTCCTAATTGGCCACGTGACTGGATGGGTGTAAGCTTTCCCCTCTTATCTGCCACTGCAAACACGGTGGCTAAGGTATCACCGGAGCAAATAGTCCCTAGATATGGGATAGCTGAAAACATTGATTCAGATCAAGGAAATAATTTCACTTCACAAGTACTGCAAGGGTTAATGCAGGCCTTAGAGATTGAGTGGGCTTTTCACACCCCCTGGCACCCCTCCTCTTCTGGGAAGGCAAAGCGAATGAACCAGACATTAAAGAAGCAATTAACTAAATTAGTGTTAAAAACCCAACTTCCTTGGGTAAAATGTTTACTTTTAGCACTCCTCCAGGTTCAAACAGCACCAAGAAACAATATAGGAATTTCACCGTATGAGATGCTGTTCGGATTACCCTGTCTGGGCAGAAGGGATGAGATACCACAATTCGAAACAAGAGAGTTTTCTTAAGAACTGTGTTCTGGGGTTGTCCTCTTCTTTGTCATTTCTCAGGACCCGTGGGAAATTGGGTCCTGATTCAGACCTGGAAAGGATCAACTCCGGCCCGAATGGGAAGGACACTTCCAAGTACTACTAACCACTGAAACAGCCATAGGAACTGCGGAAAAAGGTTGGACTCACTATACTCGAGTGAAGGCATCCGTCGACCCTAGTACCTGGGAAGCTGTTCCTACAGAAGACTTGTTGGAAGCTGAAATCGAAGAGAAAAATCTCATAGTGGACTCTGAGCAGGATAAGAGCTTGCGATTGTAAACTAACCTTTTATTTTCACAGGTAACTAATGAGTGTGACTTGTGATTGAGAGAAAGGACTGGCCTATAGTGAATTGAAGTGTTCCCAAGGGGGGTTTGTTATGGTAGTAGTGTATATCTTATTCTTTGTATTGATAATTATTTGGAAACCTAAGGTTTAAAAATAATGACAGGGAAAAATCAATTATTAATTTTGTTTTTAGTGATTATAGGCCTCAGAGAAAGCCTTGGTCAATTGGCAACTTGGAAAAGGCATGACCAGATAATAGTAAGATGGGATACCCCATAAAAATATGGGTGAATGTGACAGAGGGTTATGTACCACAATCTGTCATGTTTGATGTTTGTGAGGTGTTAGCTTGTGGAGATTTAAATGCCCAATGACAACTGAGCAGAGACAACAAATAACTGGGAGAGGCCCAACAGCCAGATTGAGAATAGCTGTATGGAAACAATCCTCTATTGCCATCAGAGAAAGGGAGAAACTCAAGGAGAAAACAGGAGAGAAAACAGGAGGCCCTCTTTGAAATGCGGCAGTTCAAACATTTGAGATTGAAACAGGGTATGGGGTTGTGAATGCCTGGATAGAATGGGTCAAATATACTGTCCAGAGTCTCAACCATAGCAATTGCTATGCTTGTGCCTCGGGATGACCGATTGCCCAGATAGTGCCCTGCCCATTGGGGTGGACCAAGGATTCCCAGGGAATGCGATGTACGATTGCATTGTACCAAGACAAGACTGCCTGGGGAAATGAGGCCTGTAAGTCTCTCTCTTTGCTATTCCCTTCCTTGCATGATAGCAGTATCAGGGCTCCCCCTGTATTCTCCACAGCTATAGGTAACCATACAGCTTGCCTCTCACGGCAGGGTGTGAGTGCTACCTGGCATCTGGGAGAATTTGCCTTGTGCACGAGGACCTTGAATGCTACCGAGGACTTGATGGGAAACTATTCAAGATTTGAGATCCCCAGGGCAGATCTCTGGTGGTACTGTGGAGGGAAGATCTTACGGTCCACCCTACCATCTAACTGGGGAGGCACTTGTGCACTTGTTCAATTAGCTATACCCTTCACCCTGGCATTTGAAAGAGAAACATCATAAATACCCAGAAGAAGTAAAAGAAGCTTAGGAGTATCATTTGATGATAGAGCATACATAGATTCTATTGGGGTGCCTAGAGGAGTTCCCGATGAACAGGAAGCCAGGAATCAAATTGCTGCAGGGTTTGAGTCACTGTTCTGGTGGGTAACAATCAATAAGAATGTGGATTGGATTACTTATATTTATTATAATCAGCAGAGATTCATAAATTATACAAGGGATGCGATACGAGGAATCGCTGAACAACTAGATGCCACCAGCAAAATGGCTTGGGAAAACAGAATAACATTAGATATGATTCTTGCGGAGAGAGGTGGTGTGTGCATGATGCTGGGCAACCGTTGTTGTACTTTTATCCCTAACAATACTGCCCCGGATGGCACAGTAACTAGAGCATTGCAAGGGCTTACCACCCTTGCCAATGAATTGGCAGAAAACTCAGGAGCAGACACTTCCATCACAGGATGGTTGGAATCTTGGTTTGGTAAATGGAAAGGGATGGTAGTGTCCATATTTACATCCTTGATTGTAGTAGCAGGAGTTTTGACAGCCATTGGTTGTCGCATTATCCCCTGTGTAAGGGGACTTGTCCAGCGGTTAATTGAAACTGCACTTTTGAAACAAATGACCATGGATCCACCACCCTACTCAGATAAGATGATGATATTAGAGGAAATGGAAAGCAAAGAAAGTAAAGAAGAGGAAGACATCTACCAGATTACATCTTAGAGAAAAATTTTGCAAAAATCAACAAATTATAAAAAGAGAAAAGGGGGGAATTGTGGGAATAGAAATGTTGTTTTTGCAGTGTTACATTGTATAGAAGGAAGGAATGTGGTATTGAGATATGCTTACAGTGATAAGAAAGCTCAGCAGGTGTCCTCCTAAAATGCAGACAACCAGACTCCTTAGAGCAATCAGGTGAAAATCACTATGTTAAGTCAAGCCAGATAAGGGGAGAAAACATTACCATCTCAAAAACAGGCCGGCAACTGAAGGCCAGGCATTGTCTGTGAAGCATCAGGTAGATTGTGAACCTGGATTACCCACTCCAGTGGGGAAACAGGGGAGGGTCCTGTCATCAAAAAGTATATAAACTGTGTTTTTGGAACTAGTAGGTGCGCTCTCCTGCTTGTGGGGCGCCCGCCATTGCAATCGCGAATAAATTACTACTTCACTGAGATCCTCGCCTGAGCCTAAGTTATTGGCTACGGAGTGTTTCTCACAGAAGCAACCATCAGGTTAGGTCAAAAGTTCAGGAATGAAGTTGCTGAGCCTAAGCCTCCACCAGCTTTTGTGATACCTCTTACCTCATGGAAAAACTGCTGCTATTCTTATTTAATATCATTTTATTTATTCTTTCAGGAATTCAAGCAGTGGCATAAGGTAGGAGGTTCTATGATACACAAACCTCGTTCAGGCATTGGATTTCGTATGTTCTTTGACAACCATGGCTCCAACCAACACTAAATCACGCGGGATTAAAACATACAGAGTGGCCAGCTCATTTCTGCTCAAAGCCACAGCCACAACGCCAAACCCTCCCAGTGCAGGGGTAGGTCTGTGTTGGAAGGGACAACGGGACGCCTCACCTGACCGCCAGATCTATAAGCCAAAAGGAGGCTGGAATACCACATCCCAAAATGTTAGTGACATAGAAACTATTCCTCACGTACTCCAACAACCTCTGCCTTTCCGTACAGACTCAATGAGCGGTACCTCCTTCAAGAACAGACTTTTCAATTCATCTTTCAGATGGTAGATTTGACTGAAGCAAAAGGGTAGCGCTAACGGTTCCTTAAGCTCAGCCTACTGGAACAACTATTACTGGGCATAGAGATGGTGAGAGAATATCTTTGACAGGATTTCTGACAAATTCATGCCACGCAGCAGCAGAAGGCACCGCTGCTGAGCAACTCGTGTTTTCAGCAGATCAAGTGTCAAGCAGCAGAACATCTGCCTCCCCACCTAGCCCTTTCATCTCAGTTGTGCCAGCACAATTTTTTTCCTGCAGCAACGCTGTAAGACACACCGCTTAAAATAATAACAATTAACAAAAATACAAAACAAAACACAATGATGCACTTGTTAGGCTCCCTGATCGGATTTACAGCACAACTTCAGGGGCAGAATCTCACGAGGCAGTGTGCTGTGAGGCCAGTGCAGGAAAAAGCAGAGGAGTGGGCACATTTTATGCCGATATTGACAGCAAAGACCCATCATAGCCTGACAGTAGGTAGGAGAGTGACACAATCGGGGAAGGCCTTAGGCTTTTCTAGAAAGATACAGGGAATCAATATTTAATTATAGGAGAACTGTGATGAAGTTTCCGTTATTGGAAACATCTCACCAAGTTGATACAATACCCTTTATTGAAGAAAACCTAATAATAATAGAGCTGTGCTGACCTCCACACTCAGTGTACTTCCCTACTAATAAAGACAGACATTAATATGCCTGTGGTCAAGAGTGACAAAGATCAGAAGAGCAGACAAGGAACTAAGATACTCTTTAACTCCATTTCAAGCATGAAACCGCCATGAGTCTTCAAACACTTTGTGTGTCTGTCTGCCTTGTGCCCCTTCCTAATGCAGGGCAATGGTCCCTTAACCAGGTCAGAAAAGGTTTCAAGAGCTCTGGATGGAAAGCAGAAGGAAAATCCCTTGTGTTACAGGCAATACAACACTGGGGCTTGGTGATATTTATTTACTGTTCCGGAGAACACAGAGAATGAAAGATCCTTCTGTGTGCTGTGTGAGCATTTCATGATGACAAAAAATCGTGCTGTAGCCCGTGTGGTGTCAGCACTAGCCTGAGGGAGATGAATGGGTGGCTGTGGTTTTCCTAATAAATAAATAAATATATATACACACACACACATCTGTGCCCCGGACACCTCAAAAGGACATCACTGCTTTCCCCCTGAGGACTGATGCATGTTCTCTGGCTGCTGTTTTACTGTAACACAGGGCTGTATGGGAAAGCAAAGGCTGGGGACAGTGACACGAACCTCCAGCTAAACCTGTGACAGTTAGGACATCTGGCAGCTGTCCCAGGGCAGCTGGGGTTGGACAGAGAAGGAGACAGTGAAACAGAGCCAGAAAGATCTAAGGATCCTCAGCAGGGAAGCTCCGACGTCTCTTCTCTCCAGGGAGCAGGTCAGAGCCAAGCAAGCAGGGGCTAGAGGCACGAACAAATCTAGTTCCCAGCAGCAGAGCACGGTGAGAAAGGAAAGTGAAGGGGGGCTGGGGAACTGGGAAAAAGTTAGAGCATAGGCAATTCACATGAGCACCTCTTCTTGCTGTCATTTCAGCAAAAAGTCAGATACTGTCTAACTAGCAACCAGGAGAGCGTGTGGAGTCAGCTACTGCCCTGACAAAGGGCTCGGGGAGGAGGCAGCAGCACTCCTGATTAAGCAAGGAGGATCAGGGGGCTCAGGGAAGCAGGGAGCTAACTCAGAGCCTGTCAGCTCGGTTCCAAGGACAGCCGGGAAGGGAACAGCAGGTACTCATTCACAACACCCACATGGGATTAGCTGAAGGTGCTGACTCTCAGGACACAAATGCCTCTGTTGGTGACGGTCTGACATTTCACCCCCTTCACTAGCTGTCCCAGGACCAAATACATTGCCTGCATCTAGCCAGAGGTCCTCTCCAGGACAGGACAGACACTTCATTCACACCTGCTTCAAGCTTTGCCAGTTCAGGAAGACCTTCCCTCACAAGGCTGACGAATCTACCACCTTCAGCATCAGCAAAAATGGTTCTATGGAAATAAATTGTGCCCACAAGACAAACACTCTATCCAGGCAGGTACAAAGGACAGCATATGGAAAGACAGAGAACAAGAACAATATGATGAGAGATCAGTCCCCACCATCTCTGAGCTTGCCAGTGCAGGCCCTGTGAGAGCTAGCTGCTAGCTGTGAACAACAACCAGCCAGTAGCACCCTCCTGTGACACACTCCTGCAGCTCCCATTACTCCCCTTCAAACCCCAGAGCTCCACTTGCCCCTGCAGCAATTTTCATGGCAAGCACAAATTTGGGCATCCCCGAAAATTCCCTGAAGGTGTAGTCCCTCTATCTGACGTGCCAAGCTTCTGCTGGGTGCTCCACACTTCCATCCTGAGTTTGTCTGAACTAGAAGATTGTGTTTTGCGCCTGCTCAGCAGATCTAGCACCTGTGAGAAAGATGGGACGATCACTTCCAAGCATTTCTGAGAGGCAGCCTATGATCCGTGCTATTAAACTCTGCATAAAAATCATGTCCAGATGAGGCTGGAACGAATGAGAAAAAGTAGACAGCTGGACATATAACATGACATCATTAGTGAACACTTTCCCAGCACCTCTTTTTCTTCTTGTCTTCTGGGTTCAGTCCACAATAGCACCCTACCTGCCATAATCTGTAATCTTTTCTTCATGCTAGCCCTCCTCAGCAGGAATTAAGTTTTGCTACATGCAGAAAAGCAGTGTTCTGCCCACAGTGATCACCTTACTCTACAGAGAATTTGAGGGCATGCCTTCATCTCCCCTTGGAAAGCAAATTACAAGCCCTGGCTGTGCAAATATCCTCCTGCAGCAGGAGATTTCCAAAGGAATAGTAACCTGCTGCTTGGTGCAAAAGATACCGTCCAACTGTTGGCCCCCAGCTGTCCTTTCCCTATTCTTCTCCCATCACGTCTTTTCTGATTCTTCCTTTTTCAAAGGTCATCCACTTCTGCAACAATACCTGCTTCATTGTGGCTGCAGTAGGAACTGTTGTATCAGAGTACATACACGTGTTTATTTTTTCCCCAGTTATACATGTTTTGAAGACACGCCTTTTTAACTGCCCTCCATCATTCAACAATGGAAAGGGAAGGCTTCTTCTTGCTGTTTCAGCAAGCTTGTTAAGCAAGAAAGTTGCCTGTAGAACACCTTGCACACCAGCTTTCTCAATCACAGCCTTCTGGTAGCACTACAGCATTTAATAAAAATACTTCCTCTTCTGCCAGCAGCAACAGCATTTGCAGCCTGGCTACTATTTACAGTAAACTCTCCATAGATAAGTTTCAACACTCAGTTCTTCTCCACAGATCGCACTTGCAAAGCTAGCCCATCCCAACAGTAGGTCTGCCAGAGGTCATCAAACCGTCCAGTGCTACATTTTGGATGGAAGGCATGACTATAAAGCAGCACACTTTGCAGTGTCAACTTTGACTTCTCTTCATTTCACCAGTCGTAGACATCTGGTTCAATAGTTCTTCCTGTAGTTGACCTGTGCAGCAAAGCAACTTGACTTCACACAGACCAAGAAAAAGGCCAAGGCTAAACTAAATTCTGTATCTGATTTTCTGTCTCTGTTGCCAGGCAAAACCTTGCAAAACCTTACAAAACTATATCCACCCACAGCTCTCCCAAGGCAAGGGATGGACTCAAGGGTGCAGGCAAGCTGCCTTTTCTCCTCCCACAGCTCTCCCAGAGCACAGCATGGAGTCACAAATCACCAGCCCTGTGTATCCTTCTCTACTTCTCCTCAAGTGCTGTCTGTTCACCACTGTTCCCTGGTTTCATTGGCATGAACAGAGATTCACAACTAAAACATTACAGTGCTTCCTACTGAGGGCTGTTTCTGGTAGACCATTTGGGCAGTAAGAAGTTGTTAAACTCAGATTCGGATTTCAGACCACTGCCAGGAGCAGAACACGACAACACTCACTGACTTTATGCTGCAGTTGCTCCAACTCTTTCCTCAAACAGTCATTATTTTGTAGCTTTTTGCTGCTTAAAGAAAGGGTGACAAGTTACGGGTTTTCCTTGAGTACCTTCCCTGCACTATCCCTGAATCTACAAAGGTCTTAGATCTGGGATGCAGATAAGATGAATAATCACCACACAGCTAGTGAAGCAATTGCTAGTTATGGCATTCACACTTCAACCCCTCTGTCCTCCTTGGCAAGGCCTCCAAGCTACAGAGAGTGCCAATCACACAGAATGTCCTCTGTAACAGCAAACGGGAAAGGCAGAAGGTGTTAAGGTCCCAACCTAGCCCTTCAGGTGCTGGGACACAAGGAATAAGAATAGGATCAAGGAACACCTGGTAAGATGGTTTCAAAGTTGTCCCATACCAATCCCCGACAGGCAGAGCACAGCACTAACGCATGAATTCCCCTCTGCCACCATGCTGTATGCTCTGCAGACTACAGAAGCCCTGTCCTCCTGGTCCAATTGGGACAGCCAATATATTTGGATAGAAAAGTAGGCAAGATGCACATTAAGAATTCAAATATCTGAACTAATATCTGCACCTACAAAGGCAACTTGGTGAGCTGACTAAATATTGTGAGTTAAAAGCGCTTCAGCAAAGGACTTCGTGTGAGGACACCCAACTCGAAAACAAGGTTGGTCACGGACCTCTGGAAAATCATTTTAATTTTGTTTTCCATTGTCCATTTCCTCTCCTGAGAAGTAGATGTACTTCTCAGAGTTTTGGATCACTAAAGAAAAGGCAAAGGAAGAAATCACAAATTCAAAAAGCCCTTTCTGCCTCGTATCCAGCACATTGTGCTCAGTTGTTTAGCACAGAGATGGAGCTGCATTGTGCCAGGCTATATTCACAGGCTGCTGTTTCTTCACTGGGGTTTCAGCAACCTAGACAAGAAGTGATCTATGTGAGAGGTTTACAGGTTCTGTACCATCCCATACTGCTTCAGTTGCAGTGGTTGCAGTGCCTTTACCTTCACTACTTTCTAGCTTATTATGCAGCTGCTGGAAGTCCTGCTCCTGCTCAGTCAATTCACAGACTGAATTGATGATCTGAGGGGAAGGGCAGGAACTTATTTTGTATGAAAATAACTTAGTCCAGGAAAGAACACAGGTTGTAAGCTGGTTCAATTTCAGAAGCTGGAAATACAGAAAGAAGTATATAGAGGAAAAAAAAAAAAAAAGATGCGATCCTTCTGTCCTCCTCCTACAGAGGGCATGGATACAGTAAGAAACAGCTCTTGGGGTTCTAGAAGGTAAAGGGAACTCCAGAAGGAAGGAAATTTGTAAACTGAAGCAGTTCTGTCCTAAAGAACTGGCAGGTCTGATGTCCTGACACTTCACAAAACTCATGATTAACAGTGGGAAAAGGTTGCAGAACTAACCATAAAGATTATGGCAAGCTGCTATATAGGTTATGTTAAAAAAGTCCAAATCTGAGGCTTGGTCTCTGATGTGGCAAATGTGCTGACAGGTTATAGGGAGCTGCAAAGAATATGTGCTTTCAGATAGGGAAAGTTTTAACGTGGAGGCTTTGTTAACTGTTTTAGTAAGCATCGTTCACCACACAGTGACAGGGGGCTTTCAAACAGCGCACGATGAAAAACAACCGCACAATACAGCGTGTTATAGTATGGGTGGGCACACGGTGCGACTGTAAGGAAAATTAGCTCTGAACAGAGGCAATGTCCCGCTCGGACGCACAACGGCAGACACCCAGCAGAAATGGCGAGGCCCTGCTGAGGCGGTAACCCAACCGCCACTAAGACACGGAGCCCCTGCCCCGCCCCGCGCGCGGAACCCTGGGACATGGAGTCCGCGCCGGGTAACCCAGCGCTGCGGCTATGGAGGCGCGCACTACAACTCCCATGATGCTTTGAGGGGCGGACCGTCTCCTAGGAGACGCGGCGCCTCGCGTTCCCGGCGGCCAGAACTACCCTTCCCGTGAGGCCCCGCGCGGCGGGCGGCATGGAGGGCCGCGTGGCGGAGCGGCTCCGCGGCGCGCTGGGCCCTTTCGGCTTCGAGGTGCACGCCTTCAAGGTACTGACGTCATGCCGGGAGGGAGGGGGGGACCGTCGTGACGTCACCCGCGGTGACGTCACCACCCGGCGGCTGCTCGGCGGCAGGGGGCGCCGCCAGACCGGGAGCCGTGAGGAGGAGGAGGAGGAGGAGGAGGAGGAGGAGGAGGAGGAGGAGGAGGAGGAGGAGGAGGAGGGGGGGGGGGGGAAGGGCACGGGGCTGAGGGGGGCGCTGGGGTAAAGGTGCCCCGGGCAGCCCGTCCGGCCCGGCTGAGGAAGGGGGCTAAAGAAGGGTACGTGTGGCCCCGGGGAGAGTAAAGTCCTCTTTAAAAAAACCCTCCAGCGGGTTTAAAATTTAATCTAAACGCCGAGCCGGCTCCGCATTTCAGCGCCAATTTCGGCCCCTTGTGTGCTCCACGGTGGGGCTGTTCCATGATTAACCCACGAACCCTCTTTGCCCCTGCTTAAAAGTCTTTCAAACCTCTCGCACTGTTATTAAATCAAATACTGGTTTGTTTCCTCAGCCGTCAGCCAGTCAAGACATTGAGTCAGTTGTACAAGGTCACTGCTCTTGCCTCAAAAAGGTCGTTGCTGCTGCCTTATTCTGCTTATCCGTGATGCTTGGGTTTTCCATGATGACAGGCCACCGCTCCTCTGTATTATTCGGCCATTACAAGGGGAAGATTACGTCGTCAACATTAATCTAGTAGGAAAGAGACCTTCAATGAAAAAATTATAATCTATCTAGAACAAACATGACCTTCCCCTCCTCAGGGAAAGTTGTATTTGTCACCCGAAATAATAGTATCTTCCGTGGTGTATTCGTTATCTGGCAGAAGGTAAAAGGGAATGAGGCTCTGAGAGAAAGGAAATGTCCAAAATGTGGAGGAGAATTTAATAATACTGCTTTTGCAACGCATGGCAGCAGAATTATAGGCAGAACCCAGACGAAAAAAAAGGCTGCAGCTGCCAGAGGGAAAGCTTACGGCACTGTGTCTTTCTAGATTGAATTTTCTTACAGCTTGCCCTGGTGTATTGACTGATGTAAAACGGGAAATTAGCAAACCTTAGATTCACATCTCTGTAATTTCTTTAGCATCTCAATTCAGCATCTTCAACAAGAGCCACAAAACTGATTACACTTTGGGGTTGACGTAAGAATGCATCTTTATAGTAAACTGAGTTTACTCTTGCTTACGTATGTGCGGGTCTGGCTGCTACTGTCACCTCTAAAGTCACTTTCACATTAATTTCACTGATACTTAGAGGTGATCAGTACCTCGCACCTTCAGGCTCAATATTAGCGTTACACCAGACATCTGAGTGTTAGACTTGGTCCTTAGGGCATTCCAGGAGAGTGGGAGTCGTCATAACCCAGAGACTGGTGTTACTGTGCAATTCGTTAGTGGTGGAGTGTGAGGCTTTCAGTCATTACCTCCTTGTGTTCAGCAGTTGCTGGTCTTGTCCCTGTCCTCCTGGTCATGTCCTCCTGCCACCCTGGCATGACCCCTCTGGACTGTGTTACATCCAGCCCTGAAAAACAGCTTCAGACTGTGGCTATGTCACGATCCATGCACTACAGCTGATGTTCTGAGGGATTCTAGTGCTGCTAGGAGCTTCACATCCTTCATTTTCACACAGAAATGTTTCCTGCTGAAGCGGTATATCATGCAGCTTGTCATATGAGCAAAACAGAAGTACCAGTTTCTTCCTGGCTGAGACAGAAAATTTAAACAAAACATAAGAAATAAACTCACAAAATGATAGACTTCTTCCAACTAGTGAGAGGCATCACAAGAATCAACTGATCAGCAAAACCAGAAGGCACGAAGTAGCACAGGGACAGATTACAGGGTCTTATAAGGACCTTACTTTCAGTCAGTGAACTCCAGCGAATGGCTCTGCACCAGGAATAACTGAGGAGTGAATGTGCTCTTGGAAAAGAGCATTAAACTGATACAGGGAAGATTTCAGAGCACGCCGCTATTCAGCTTTCTGCTGTGTCAGTGACAGCTGGATGCCCCTCCTCCACGTGACACAGCTAATTGTGACTTGCACCACCTCACTCCAGTACACTGGCTTTAAGCAGAAAAAGACTTTGGATGCTTCAGCTCTTGAGCTGATTATAAACTGTAGTCCGTGCTTTATTTCCTGTGTGGTCTCCTGCAGTTAAAAGCCCTTTGAGGTCTTTTGCATCTTTGTCTAGTCAGAGAGGTCTGCTTTTCTGGCATATAGGTTCTGTGAGTTCTTTGTTATAGGCAGGGACATTTGTATGCGGGATTTTAATTCATAATGAACCTGCTTCCACTGGCACAACAGGCACTTGCTGTGAAAGTGAGTCATGTTAAATCAGATCACTGAGGTTTCAGGTGACAGAGGGGCTGTGACCTGACTAACTCCTACTAAGAAGCAACACAAGTAGTAGGAAACTTGTCTAAGGAAGGATCCAAGGGAGAAGCAGAGAAAACAACTGTAAAAGCTTTATCTAAACCCAAACATCTGATTTGCATTGGCAAGGCTGGTTGCTGGTACTTCCGTCTGTGGTTTCTGAGCAGAGCTGGATAAAGGGCAGTCTTGAGCTGAATGTGGGAGATCACTCTTATCTCTCACATCAAGTACACCTTTCAGAAACTCTAAATCCCAGTATGCAAAAGAACCTGGTTTGAATGGAAGGCACTCAGGCAGGCTGCATATCTGGGTTGCAAATGAAGGTGGCTACACTTCTTTCTAGCATTTTAAATTCCTGCATGCCCACTAGCAAAAGCATGGGGTCCCTGTTTTAATGGAGATTTGTTTTTCTTTGCCAAAGGTTGGATGGTACAATGCTGTTCTCCAGCCGGCCTTTCATCTCCCCTACCCAGATGACACACTGGCCTTCGTTGTCCTCAGCACGCCTTCGATGTTTGACAAAGCCCTTAAACCTTTTGTGAACAAAGAACGGTTAAAAATAATCCGGGATCCTGTGGATCAGTGTGTTTCTCATCATTTGTCAGGCGTGAAGGAGGTAAGAGCCTGAAATACTCTTTTTACTACTGTGGCATATAAACAAACAGGTGGATTGAGCAGTAGGCAAAGCCTTCCAGGTCCCTGCACTTTCTCCTTAGAAGGATGAAGCATTATTCGTATTCTGTCTCTGCCATTACAAGCTGTAGCTATGTGGAGTGCTTTACAGTCACAATTTGAAAATCCAAGGCTGCAAGCACGCTGATAAGATTTCAGTAGCAGGATGTGGAAATTTACAGGCTTCTCACAGTGCCTGATTTGCTAGGATCTAGCATTTCCGTGGTGGCAAGTCGTTTCCCATGAGTCTGGGCTGATGTTTTTGTCTTTTCACAGAAATTCCCTGACCAGAAAGTGGATATCATCTTTGATTATGAGATCCTGCCGAGCCGAAAGCCCAAGTTCTTGGCACAAACAGCTGCCCATGTTGCTGGAGCTGCATATTACTACCAGAGAAAGGATGTGAAGCTTGATCCTTGGGGGAAAAAGGTGAGGCAAAATCACAGTCTGGGAAGAAAAAAACACCAAAATGCAATCACTGAACTGTACAACATTTTTTTACCCACTAGTTCTTCCCGCAGATAAACGGAGAGGAATATCTTGATCTCTTAAATCTTCTTAGGTGAATAAAGTTCAATGTAAAAGACCTATTGGTTGTAACATTATAAATAGGGGAAAAAAACACGCTGTAGTTAATTTCTATGTTAAAGTTTCAAAAAGAAACCCCTCTACATTACAGTATGGTGTGGGGGGCACAGGAAAATGGAAATTCAGTGCCAAATGTTCAGGAAAGAGCTTTCCTTTCTTGCCTTTATAGCACTCCAGTAGGGGGCTAGGAGTGAGAAATTGCGTCAAAACTTGATGTTTGAACTCCAACCATTACTAGAGACCACGTGAAACATGCTAGATCTTTCTTTTTTACTTTCAGAAGATCTATGGCGTGTGTATTCATCCCAAGTATGGCGGTTGGTTTGCTATCCGAGGTCTCCTCCTGTTCCCAGATATTCAGGTCCCATTCCTGCAACAGTCTGCCCCTGTTGACTGTGTGAGCACAGAGGAGAAGAGAACTGAATTGCTGGAGCAGTTCAATTTCCACTGGCAGGACGGCTGCTACAGGGACATAATTGAAGTGAAGGAAAGGTACTCAGAGGAGCAGAAAGCCTACTTTGCCACTCCCCCAGCAGAGAGATTCAGACTGCTAGGGCTGACACGTTTCACAGAGTAAAACGGTTCCACGAAGGGGCTGGGCACAAGCAAAGCGTAACTCCCCAGCACCTACTTATCCGTGGTGCTGAGGAGGAAGGTGTGCTGATACAGAGAGTGCAAATCCAAGCATTGCAGACCGTGTCTCAGTCCAAACATCAGCTTCTCAGAGTTGAGAGGGAGCACTGCATCGTAGCTCTTAAGGTCTCGAGGAAGGTGGAAGCAGTCTGTTCCCTGCTGTTGCTGAGTTGGTAGGTATTTTTGGGAGCCTGGTTAAGATACCCACTAGTCATTGGTTGGGCAAAGTTCAGAAACCTTGGCAATTAGGAAACTCATGCCACTCATTGGAAAAGTTATGATTTTCTCAAGAATTTTCTTTCCTAATATTTTGGTTTTACTCTGTATAAGAGTGAAAAAGTTTATTTCAGAACACAATGAATAAAATTATTTCTTTTGGTCTGAACTCAGAGCAGATACTTTTAGATGCATCCAGGATTTTCTTACCCTGTGTCATATCTCTCCCTAGAGAATACATGTTCAGTCCTCAGAAAAAAAGTTTTTTTTCTACATTCCTTCACTTGTAATGAATCTGGCTTAATTCAGTTAAGAAAACTTTTCTGAATTCCTTAACCTGGAAAGAAAATTCTCCAGAGATAGTTTCACTGAGTGGCATGGTCCTGTGCAGGAAGCAGAAGTAAGCAAAACACAGCCAACAGGAGCCTCCTTTTTCACGTAGTTATGAAAGGGAAAGGGACAGTGTAAAGGTCGTAGCTTGAGTCTGATACATTTCCTCTTCACTCAGGGTCAGCTTCTCAGAACAAGGTGGAGTCCTTAGGTCAATTTTGAAGCACTTACCATACAACAGCCTACTAAAAACCTGGAAAAGATACTGAATAATGGCTATGAGTGGAATTTTTACTCACATTAAGATAACTAACTGAAAAAGTCAGTTCTCATGACCTTTTCCTAAGGTAGATGAGGCTTGAATTTAAAATATTTTCCAGTGCTATGCCAGCAACACCACAGTTTTAAAGCTCTAGTTTCCTGTTGTAGTTTCTATATGAAGGAGATCATAAACTTGCACACATCTGAAAGCCGCTGCACAAAGCATTGTTGCGCTCAGAGACAAGCAGATAAAAGGGGAAAATATTCATGACTTTCACATTACATACATTGCTGGTTAATACAGCTTCAGAGAGCAACAACTTCTTTAGATGACTGTTCTGTTAAATTTGTTCATAGGTCACAGTGGCAGGGGAGTTTGGGAATTAATTTACCTTTTAGCATGCACTTTGAGGCTTACACCTCATTAAAATAATGCATTATAATAAATGAAAAGAATGTTTTGTGGAAGTTCTGTTACTTGACTGTAGTGCAGTGTTGCAAATTGCTAAGCACTTTTTCCCTTTCCCTGATACCAACATAATTATAGAAAACTATTCACTTCGCAGAACTGAGCCCTTTCTTTCTATTTTGTGTTGTGGTTCTTCATCCCTTTTGGAGACCCAAACGCTGAAGTTGCCCTAACAGTAAATCGCTGCTTGATTCAAAATCAAGATTCAGCATAACAAGTTTGTTTTTCTCTAAACAGAGTAGTGAGCATGTGATCACCGATTGTTCAGTGTATTTGCTGTTACAAAAATGTTTGTTATTTTCCATGCTTTGTTCACCGCAACTGGCTAAGGCATGCAGCTGCCTTACTGCGTGATAGTGGTATTGTGATTTTTAAGTCAGACAAATTAATTGTTTAAATTATTGTTTAAAATAATTAAATTGTTTAAATTCTGTTCATTATAGAATTACTGCTGGTTGAAATGTTGGTTAACCTTCCAGAACTTCCAAAAATCATTACAAAGTACTGAATCTCTTAGAAGGATAAATACAAAACAGAATTGGATTTTTCTTTTCACATGACAATTTAAAGTAAAATTGGGGGTTGATTTCTTACAAATATTTAGTATTTTGTCTTAGTTCACGCCTTAAATATTACCATAGTCATTTCATTACAATTTTTTTGTAATTTATTTCTCTTCATATGGTATTTTGGTTAATAAAATGTACAATAAATTTGTAAGTAATCCTGAGAACTGAGTATTTTTATTTAAGCTAGGCAATGATTAATTTGTGGAGAGCTGAGGATGTTAAAGTGAGAATTGATCACCATGTTTTTAACATACTGAAAGTATTGATCTACCTAGGACAGACAAAAGCCAGCATTTGAAAACAAAAGAAAAACTTAGTGATCTTACCAGAAGCTTGTAAACTATTAAGGCAGGCTCACCTGGGATACTGCAACATAAAACACACAGTGTAGTAGGAATTAAGTCTAAAAATGTTTATCTTCAGTAGGTCATTTGAGCAAGATTATTTAACAACAAGCACATGACGAGGCACTTTGATTTTCTTCCTCCATTCTAGCAGTGACAAAAGTTCAAGGTGTCCAGCAATACATAACTCATGCTTGAGGGATTTTCCCTCAGTAACTTGCAATTACTGAAATTCTTATATGTTAAAACATATAAATACTGACTCAGATAAAGGCAAATCTGTGTTCTTTGTGCTTCTAGCAGTTACCTCAGAGCTGGTGTATATATACATAGTATATATACTTTCTTTTAGCCAGGTCACTAATCGCCAGAGCTGCAGCTAGTAGTTTGCTTTCCTTACTGGTCTGTGTTATAAAAAGAGAGTTTGAGAACCTGTTTAACTTCTCACTTCTTGAGACAAGACCAGACATGGTCAGAAATGGATCATTCTTGGATACTGAGGCATCATGAAGACATTCTTATCTTAGGCAGTTGCAAGTATCATGCAAGTAATTACAAATCTTTGGGTAGAGTATTTTTTCAGCTACTACATTTTATACACATTTTCGCTAAATCCTAATTTTTAAACGTTTATTAAGTACCATTTTTCCTCAATATAACCAGTAGGGTGAGTATGCAAGAGCTGAGCAGTAAAGAAAATTAGAAGCTACTTGAATTTGAATTCAGTTTTAGCAAGATATTCCATATATTTCAAGCTCATAAAAGATTTTGTGGGGAAATAACAGTTCTGTGATGTTTTCATGCCTCTAACGCTTATCATTTAACCCTTCCTTCTGTGACACTTTCAATTTTTACACTTTCGTTTTTACTTCATCATTAACCTTAAAAATAACTGACATTTGTATTAAAAGATGTGACACAAAATACTGATTAGATGCCAAGTACTATCTAATCTGGTGACAAGCAACCATTATGATTATTGTTCAGAAAGGGAAAAACCCTTGAGGGCCTGTTTTTTTCCTACCAGCTACACCAATTACCTGTCCTTGATCTCAGTGGTGCAAGAATAGACACTCATGTTTGACTGGCGTATGAACTTCCTTAGGTTGCTTTATTTCCTTCTATGAACAGGATCAGTCTTCCTCTAAATCATGGAAGACTATAGACAGTTTGCCATTTTGCAGTGCTAATGTGTCAGACAAAAATAGCCTGAAAAAATACATAAGTACTATTCACTGACATTATATATCCACTATTACATTTCTCATTTTATTTTGTGGATGCTCATAGGTAATTCATTGAACAGAATTTCATTTTTAATAACTGAAGATATTTATTTTCCCAAAATACTTTCTAAAAGAAAATTTAAAAGAGAATTAGAATTTTTTAAGTCTCCAAAGTTTCTAGAAATCATGCACCTCTACACTAAGTTACCCTGTATTTTTTTCTCATGCAAAACGAAGCATCAGCTTCGGGCAACTTCCTGTAGCTAAATTAAAGCTGGAGGGGGAGGAGGATGTGTGAGGTATTTTTCAACCCAGACAACCTTAAATTCATGCTGAAAAGTTTTTCAATGTTTGCGTAAAAACTCATTTCTTTTAGAAAAAATAGTTTAAAATTCTCATTTCATGTCATAACCTTTTTTTCCAGTATCGTTATGACTAGTCTTTCTGAATCATTCCCTGTTACTTCAAAGTTTTTAACAGGCTTTTCTAAAACATCAAAAACTACAGGAATAAAAATGAAAAAGAAATTCACCCTGTATTTGTGAAAAGTGAATTTGATTAAGTTTTAACTTTAAATTACATTAAATTGTATTAATTGTAGATTAAAGACTTCTTTCTCCTGACAAAGGACATTAATCTTATTTGTCAGTGTAGATAACTCAAACATATGTTGCTATAGAACGCAGAACACAATCCTTATGGACTATCAGTTTCAGAGGGCAGTACAGACATAATATTAAAAAAAGACTTCATATAGATATATGGTCAAGTGGTATCTTGCACAGAAACATTACAAACTCAATCACATGTCCCACGATATATTTAATGACTTCAGTTTCAGGTAAAAGAGCCAAGTTTCACATTGAAGTCCAAACCCATCTCTAGGTGTGGTGAGACGAGCTTACCACAGGCACTCCGCTTGTGCAGAAACAAAGCAAGCAATTCACAGCGTGATCACAACCTGCTCTCCTGCAGCCACCGAATGTGCAGTGCAGATTAGCTGTGTGATCGCAAAGCCCTTCCACATGCACAGACTTTGGCCTGTAAAGTGCTGATTCTACACAGACTATGAACGTACTTTTCAGTATTTATCAATACATTTATCTACAGCCCCTGGTTGTTCAAGTTCTAAAACTGTGTTAGTTCAAATTCTGATTGTATTAAAACTTTTTTGTGTGTCTTTATTATGTTCTTCACTAGCACTTACCCATTAGTGTCTGTAATATCATACTCCTATATTCTGTGAGGTGTTTAAATTATATCTATGTAGAGGAGAAGACACTGGCTAGTGACCTGAGATAAAGACAGAAATATGGACAGTCAAAGTAAATTCAGTTCTAACTGTACTTTAAAGTGAAAATCTACTATGTTTTATCTTATAATATTAAAAGTAGAAGCTAATGTAATTAAGAAGAACAGGTATTTTTTTTTTGATTTCCGAGCACAGTGTTTATTATGTGCTATTAATTTGTATCCAAAAAAGACCATGACAGCTTTAGCACAGTTTCTGAACTGGTATCTAAATGTGCTGTATTCCTACTGGTACTGGCTGGACAGAGACGTCTAACTGCAGCCACTTCTATTTTCCCTTTGCAAAGAAGAACCAAGAAAGTTTAACTCCTCTGTAGCTTATCTGTATCAAGATACTTCAGAATATGTATTTATACAGACTAACATAATACTGAACATCAGACTTGCTTAACACCTCATAGAAAACATATTTTTCGAACTACGAATATGGTAAAACCCACGTATTTTAACAAAATCTTCACAAAACTGTTGTTTTGATGTATATTACTAAACAGTACAATCATGGGGCTTTTGTAAACATAATTTTCTAACCAAAGTGCATTGTTTTGCAATACCCATGAGACGTAACCTACTGGCTTATAAGTTCTTTGAACTGTCTATATTGATTTGTTGGAGAAGCTGATAAAAAATTAATCAAATGCCTGAAAAAAAGGCTGGAGCACTTGTTAAGAAAAAAAATACTTTTAAAATTTAGTAACTTTTAAAGAGTATTTTTCAAAAACAATGAGAAGCTCATTTTCTAACAAAGTGCTAATTCTTTAGATATTCTTTAGCTATTCTTTAGCTATCAAAATCTCTTATACACATCTGAAAATAAATACTCAATTGTTAATTTTGAGATAACAAACATTAAAATGTACAAAATCTACTAAAGGTTAGGTTTTGTATGTCTAATATAAAAATATATATATTTAACTAAAAACATATAACGTATAGAATTATATATACCAAAAAAATCTTCACTGATGTTCTTACACAGATGTCATTCTTGTTGAAAACCGGTGCACAAAAGTTCAGCCCTCAAAAACAATAATGTAAATACATTAAAATACAGCTAACTTCATTATATTGCCAGTAGATGTCTGACTTGGAAATTCCAAGCTATATCTGAAACAATATCGAGTTTGAGCACAGAAACAAACTCAGAGTCTTCTTGATTTGGAGAAGTTTGGGTCTGACCACCATTTTGTGTGTTACACAGAGATATTCAAATGCGTGTGGCAAGTGCTCCCACGAATGTGTCACATGGCCAAAGAATGAATAAAAAATGATTTAATTGCATTAATTCCCTCAGTTATGCATTTGGTACAAATGTATAATAGCAGTAAATATATAATACAAGTTCCTGCCCCACTGGTATTTTATTTCTGGGCTTTTTTGAGCTTCTACTTGTCATCGTTGTCTGGCGAGTCACTATGATGTTTAAATACACACTTTGTATTGTCTTAGTTTGCCAACTGCAAGTGAATGGCAACAGGCCAATTGCAAATGAAACATTTTTCTCCATCACAGATTTAAAAATGATAGCTAATTAGGTAGCCACTGAGATTAACTACTTATTTTTCAAAATGAGGAAATTAACACATGAAAACAACTACTGTTACTGGTACACCTGAAGAAGGGAGGTACTTATAACTACATTTTAGTACAGTATCAGAGATCATTAAAAGCAGAAGCGAATATGTAACCGTATGAGCAGGGAGGGTAAACAGCAAAGGTTAATAAAGCCTTCCTGTCAGAACCCGAGCCTCCGCATGACTGGAATTCAAAGGAAATACCGTACCTAACGCAGCCCGTAAACGTCAGAGGAGCGGGCTAAGCAAGTCACAAGGGGCATTTCACGGGATTTCCCCACACGACTTCCCGCGGAGGCGATCCCGCTCCTCTCCCCGCCTCACGACGCCCGCCCGCCACCATGCGGCCCCGGGCGCCCGCCCTCAGCAAAGCGCGGGCGGCGCGGCGCCTCCTGGCGGGGCGAGAGAGCCCGGCCCGGGCGGCTGAGGAGCGGCCTGACGGAGGAGGAGCGGCCGCAAGGAGCCGGCGGCTTCTTCCTCCCAAGGACACGCCGTGAGGAGCGAGGGCTCCCTCTGCCTCCCTGGAGGGAGCTCCATGATCAAAATTGCACCCAGCAAGTCTGTCCCCTCCAAAATGCCATTTTAACTTTCGAATAATACACCAAATGAAGTTATGAAAGGCTCTTTATGTCATGGTGAGGTGCAGAGAGTAGTTATTAACACAAAGGCTCTTAGTCTGGGCACAGAGGAGGCTTATTTGTCACATTATCAGGACTTCATATAGCACTGTATGATATAATGGCCAAGTATAGAAGCACTTGCATTGGGAAAGACCTTCAAGATCATCAAGCCCAACCATCAACCTGACTGGCTGTGTGCCATCCCTAAAGCACATCCCCCAGTGCCACATCCACATATCTCTGAAATGTCTGCAGGGATGGGGACTCCACCACCCCCCAGGCAGCCCATTCCAACACTTGGCCACAGGTCCCATTTCACTTCTGAATAAGAGCAGAAAACATTCTAGTCACAGCAAGAAAAGAGATGCACATTCCACTGGAGTAGACCACACAGAGACCACCTAGGAAGTGCTGTTGTCATTTCTGTGACATTTCAAAGTGAATGGAGCTAGCTACAACTAAAGTAAGTTTTACATTAGACTAGCCCTGACTTTCCTCCTTTTCATATGCTAGGATAAGAAAGTTTGATATCAGATAACTTCATGTTCAACCACATTGCATTAGTATTCATTCACTTATCTTGAATCAGTTATTTATATGCAACTCCCATATAACCACGGGGTTATTTGCAAGGGTTTGCTTAGGGCCTGGAAGCATCCTGACACTCCTGTTACTGATCCAACAACCCCAGGATGTTAACCTAATTTGTTATCTTCATGAGAAGAACATGGATTTTAATCACTAAGCAAAATGATTTTAACTAAGCATCACTTCCACAATTCCTCAGGAATATTTGTTAGAGTTAAGCAAGACCAAGAGATTAACTTTTTTTTTTTAAATATTTAGTGCAGTAAGCCTTCTGCAAGAAACCTGTTTCCCCACACACACTTCACAGGTTTACTACTCAAGGCATGTGACATTCACTCTTGACTCATCTAAATAGCCCTGGGCCTCAACTTTGCTACTATTCATTTTAACAGGATAGAACTTGTTTACTAATTGAGGAGTTAAAGGCAGGCTTTTAGGCATTTATGCTTTTTAAAGTTTATATTAACCTTTACAGGTTCATAAAGATCACAAAGCTCTAACATACTTGTATCACAAAGCAATAGCACCTTCCCCAAATCTGAAGGTCACGACTTTATTACAAGGCACCTGTAACCATGAAGCTACACAGCTGTAATGTAACTTAAGGCCATAGCCATATGTTTTGAGTTTCACAGTTTGCACATAATCAATTGTAGTACAAAGATGAAAGGCAAGGCTGAGCAAATCAGAGTACCATGGTTTATAGTGCCACCCTTTTGATCTTATCCATTAGCTTTAAGTCTTATGATCAACTGGCATATTCTCAATCCTCCCAAGACTCCCACTCCACATAATGGGAGAGGTTAGGAATGAATCTTGTGTATCCAAGGAATTTTGCTTTCCAGAAGGCCCAGTCTTCTCTAGAGTTTCCAAATTGGATGTTAAGGTTCCTAGAAGGTTTGCATATGCAATCAGTTTTGACTAAAAGAGATGCAGAAACAAGTTTACACTACATATGAAAACACACCTAGCCTTCAGTCATATTTGTGTTTCATGATCTGGACACTGCATTACTGCTAAAGTCTGACAGAATCTGATCCAGCCATGTTCCTCTACCTATATTCAAGACTCCTCTAACAAGAACTTCACTACTGCAACATAAGAACTGTTAGTACCTCCAATCTAAAGTGTTAGTACCTCCAATCTAATGGAGCTGTCTAAGGACTCTGGGAATTGAGTTATCTACAGGCAGCTCAGCAGACCGAGCTTTTAACTAGCAATCTTTGCTGCTATTTAAAAGTTGTGTTACTGAACCAGAGGATTACACCACAGCTCATGTTATTGTTCCCATTGTCCCCTCTACAGGGATCAACACAGATTTTATATTCTAGTGAATGAATCTGACCACTACTGACCAGCAAAATGGAAGCACTTTCAGCTCGTTGACTACACAAGACCAATACACAGCATGCTTTTTCCACAAGTTTAATAGTTACAAAAGAATACCACTGCTCTATATGCAACACATGGCTAACCACATACAATGCATTGTCACTAAAGTCAATAGGGCATGATGTACAGATATTGATCATTAGGATTTTCTATGAAGGTACTATCAACAGAACACACTTTCCTTCAAGTAAAAAAGTTACTGTTTATACCTATAGCATGATCCCTTGACTCAAACACAATGATTTAGTCAAAGTTCAGTAACTGATACTTGCTCTTTCTGTAAGGCATACTAGTTTCCACTCAGACTGAAAGTTTACTTCTGCTTGGAGAAATATTCTTTGCTTTTCTGAACATCAGGCTTGATTGTGTCACTGCCAGGCTTCCAGCCAGCTGGGCACACTGAAATAAGAACATGCAAGTCTTATTCCACAGAAGTAGTTAGTGTTTCATACAAAGCATACTAACAACTCAAAACCTGTAACAATTTCGCAACGTACATCAATCAGTTTCATCACATCAGTTATTTTTAATCCTTTTCATTTACTTACTAGGTAGAAGCACCCAAGGAACCCAACGTCTGTCCATGCAACAGTGGGCCCTCTACACATGCACACCTTCCCATCTTTCATGGAAGTTTCACAGCAAGGGAACATCAACTCCAGCAGTCTGGGTCAGGAGGCATCTTTACAACTACTACAATGTACTTCCCTGGAGCCAATCAAGCCTACTTCTCCCCCACCTTAATCAATTAATCCTGCTCCCATCCTCCAGTTTAATGGAGGAAGGGGAAGAAGAGTTAAACTGTCTCTAATCCCACTCTGTGGGCATCAGGAGACAACCACAATGCAGAGGTAGCACAGCCTCAAAACTGCAGTGACACTCAAGCAGCATTCTTTGGAGTCTTCCTTTTACGCAGCTAAGGAAGGCTTGATGCTTGCTTTACGCACACCTGGCCATTAAAGCTGTGACATCTCAGCTTCTGAGTGCCATTATACACTTCTGGTCTAGCCTGGTTTAGATGAGACAGCAGCCCTAGTTCTGCAGGAAAAGCTTCTGCCAGCTTCTGACTACTCCAGAGAAGTAGCAACCTCCACCCTTCCACTTCAACATTTGACAAATACTCAATGGACCATGAATTGGAGTAGGATTATGCAGTGACAAATAGCTTTACAGAACCAGCTTCACTACAAGAGGCACAATCAATCACTTACTGTGAACAAATCTATACATGTACTTAGTACCTTTCAGTAAACTTATTAAACCTGTTTAGTTAATACTCTTCTCTTGAGAGCTATTTAGGATTAGATGCAAGAACCCTTACCTTCTCCATGTTTGTCTGTAAATTGGAAAGCCTGCACAAGCCTGAGGGTTTCATCAACAGAACGGCCAACAGGAAGATCGTTGATTGTTATCTGTCTCAAGATCCCCTTCTCATCAATTATGAACAGACCCCTACAAAGACAGACCTGGGTTAAACAGGTTCTGAAAGATTTGTCTGAAGTGAGTTGCAAAACCAAGCTGAATATTCTATCACACCAATAAGTTGTGTAACATAGTATTACTGATCTCTTCCTTTCCCCAAAAGGGAAAACCTTGTGTATACTCAGTACTGACGCATTAACAGTTGAAATCCTTACATTCAACAGTAGCTAGGAGACAGGAGGTAACTTGCTTTCCTGCATTTGTTTTGATTTAAAGAAGACAGTAGTGGAAAGACGAAATGGAAGAGAAACAAAGAAAAAGGGAACTAAGACATTGCTGTATTCAGAGAAAAATATATGCAGTTCTTAAAAATACTGCAGACTAACTGGCCACTGCTGAAGTCAAACTAAGAGTTAACAGAAGTTCAGCTCCCTCAGCAACTTTAACTGAACAGTTGACTGAAAGATAAGGCTTGCTTTTTAATTCTACTGTACTTTAATCACCAATTACCTGTAATCACTTTCATGACAAGGTAGGACTTGCATTAGCCATGTTTATATAAGCTCACCTGCATGAGACTCCTGCTTCATGTAGATATGTAACACTCCAAGTAATACAGTTATCAAAGGGAAGCAGCAGGCCTTTATCTAGCTTACCAAAACCATAAGAAGTCTAAACACTAAGGAGAACCAAGTAACATCTCCTCTGGTAGGAGTGTTTGATAGCTTAAAGCAGTTTACATGTAGAATAGCTAAGAACTTCAGTTTGTTTTAAGTGTTCAAGTACACACATGTTCTGTGTTAATCTGTATTGCAACATACAACCTTAACAAGGAGTTCACCTTACTGCATATTACCTGTACGCAATACCTTCATCCTCTTTAAGCACTCCATAGTCTTTGGCAATGACACGTTTTGTGTCAGAAACCAATGGAATTTTCATAGTTCCCAAACCACCTTGTTTCTTGGGAGTGTTGATCCTAAAAAGCAGAAGTTAAATATTTAAGAAAAAATGGACAGTTCAAAGCATGAAGTACAACAGAAGCTGATCTTAAGTGTAGCATTGCACTTAGTCTACCATGAAGGAAAAAAGGAACTGACCAATATTCTCCATTCTGTTCAGAAGTACCTGACACTACCAGTACTTCCTAAGCACCTTTAGTTCTTCAGTAAAGATAGTTTGAATACTCAGGATTCAGTTCCTGTAAGGACAGGCAGAACATTCTATTTGATTAAAATAAAAGGCTGATTCTTACCATGCAAGGTGACAGAAGTGAGAGTCAACAGAAGCTCCAATTATTTCACAGTTGATTTTCTTGAATTCATCAGCTCTGTCACTGTATGCAATAATTTCAGTTGGACAGACAAAAGTGAAGTCCAGAGGGTAGAAGAAGAACACAACGTATTTTCCTAGAAGAGCAGTGTCACCAGTTAAAGTCTTTTACCTTAGGTTTTATAGTAGTTGTAATATTCAGTATCAAACATTCAAGTATCAACAGAAGAGAACATTTTGCTAATACTCTAGAGAAAGGAACTTCACTGCCTATAGGAAAGTCTACTTTCCACTGACAGGAAAAAAACACTACATGGCAAGATTTTGCTGTTCCGTGTAGCACATTGGAGATGTTACATCAGTCTCAAACTGAGAGAACAAATAAGCCTGACCCCAGATTATACTTCAGAGGAATTTTAGGCTGATAACCAACAATTATCATAGCCAGAACATTCAGCCATACTGCCAACAGCTTCCCAAGCATACTCCAGCCATCAACTGACAAAAATACAAGTTGTCTAGTAGAGTCTACCATCACGTGGTCACTATTACTTTGAAACCAAACTAAAGACTTCTACTTAGATGCCCTCTGACTCCCACATATGGCCAGATTGCATTTGTGTAATTAGAGAGGCACAAACTTACCTTTATAGTCAGAGAGTTTGATGTCTTTGAATTGCCCATCTGGCATCACAGCTGTGGCAGTGAAGTCAGGGGCTGGTTTTCCAATGAAAGCCTTTCCTGAAGACATCTTGATTTCCTCTAGAAAAGAGTAAACAGTACAGCTTAGGTAACAGTATGTTTGCACCCAGAAATAACTATTCAAAAGACCTCACCCATTTACATCAAGCATCAATAGGAACAGTTCATCACCATTTGGTCTTGCAACACAAGGCTTAAGAATAAGATTAGTTTCAAGTTTGTTACCTGGGTAGTCAGGTATCCAAACCAAGGTACTAAGCAGATGCCTAACACTGAGATCTACAGCTCATTAGTCTCCTAATGAAAAGTAATTGTTATCTTTGACTAGTAACAGCTTATTACAGAAAAGAGCTAGCCTTCTCGAGTTTTAGCAGTAGTCAGTAAGACTTCTAGTTCCACTAATTAGGTAAGTTAGAGAATCTCTTCCTACCTTTTGATGAGGAAACCCTTTTTTAAGTTTACAAGAGAATTTAAGACCTCAAACCTTTTCTTGGTTATTCAAGCAGGGTTTTGTTCATCTCCCAAGATAACAATGGAGAAGTTCTCTACATAATTACACTTTAGCCTTGCAAACAAAGCCGCCTTGTTTCATTTGTGAACAGAAGACTCATGGTATACTTGGTAATCACATTTTATGTTAGCAAGTAAAATTTCACCATGTCTTAAACCAGTAAGGCCAGGTTGTTCCCCCTGAATACTTCAGTCTACTAAAAAAGAGTAAGAGGGTACACAAGGACAACAGAGCTTAACTTCTGGCTGCCTGGCCTAACACCAAGTCATTTGCAACATGTCCTGGAGAGTATTTTTGCTCTGTCTGGGAATGCAGAATTTGTGCATCACTTCTTGAATTCCAGTTACTTTCACTTTCAGAGAATAATTTTTCAGACAGCTTGTGAACCTTGTTTCTTTGGCTCAGTCTTTTTGACGTGATCTCACTGACATTCTATATACTGTACAGGCACTAGCTGACTTGGAGATACAAACCTCTGTAAGGTTAGTACGAGTCTCATATCGCTAAAGAAAGGTAAGATTCAAAGATCTTTATAAATTCTGCCTGCAAGGCACAAAGTCCATTCCAGAACAGGTCAGAAACACCTTACTTCTTGGCTCCTTCCTCCTTGCCACATACTTTCTGGAGAACTAGTCCAGAAGCTGTAAGAAGTATTTACCTTTCAGTCAAATTTAAACTTATCAGTTTAGAACCTTTTCATTATAAGTTTTACATTTGAAGGCTCCTCCTACACACCCTGAGAATACAGAAACAATAACCTGCTACCTCAGTTTGGTTTGAAAAGCACCACCTTACTCAGTGTTTCTAACTGCCTTGTGCCACAAGCAAGCTCTTCTTCATCCCTGTGTTCATCCAAGGGATTTGTCTTCAAATTCAGCAGGCTAGGAAGTAATCTTATGAATGATGGTGGCCAAAACTGCCAGGCATTCATAAGATTGTACTGAAAGAGCCTAGTAGGATGACATTAATAAACCCTCTGAACTCTTCACGTAGCCATGAATACAGATGCAATCCTGAAACTGCAGTTCTGTGAGAGGGGACAAGGGGACAACCATTGCACAATATTTCTCTGAGATATTGCCAACTAATGAATTTTGTCTTCTGAACAATACCTG
Source organism: Anser brachyrhynchus (assembly GCF_964034855.1). Classification (NCBI taxonomy): domain Eukaryota; kingdom Metazoa; phylum Chordata; class Aves; order Anseriformes; family Anatidae; genus Anser; species Anser brachyrhynchus. The sequence continues at coordinate 10,112,875 of NC_137702.1, read as the reverse complement.
TGTTTTATCCGGAGTGCATGACCCCACAGTTCGTCACTGAATTACATTATTTTACAGTACTCAAGCTCAAGGTCATCCTTTTACTCAGTACGATGCCAATCCTTCTATATTTGTTCCACCGACAGTCCCTGGAGTGTATTACTGGGGATTCAGTGTCAAATAAACACTGTCAGACTGCTCTCTGGCACTTCTCCTTTCTAAAGCAGGGGGTTATTGTCCCCTTTTTAGGTAACTCGAAGGTCTTTAACATCAGGTTAGGAGGTTTAGTTGCGTTGAACTGCAATCCAACTGCTTTCCACTGCAACCCGCCGCCTGCTCTTCTTGGCGAGAGCAGCACGCATTCCCACCTTCTGCCTGGATTTTAGCCGCAGCGTTTCCTAACCCGCAGAGGCACAGACCACAGCCTCAGCACGGCAGTTCCTTTCCCTCGAGAGGAAAGGCGAGCAGGCACTGCAAATGCAGCGCAGTTTAAAGGACTCAGAGCACCTTCCAGTTGCTCACAGCTACGGCGCAGCCTCAATTATCTCTAAATTGCAGTTACACCAAGCCAGGCCTGCGCTCTAGCGAAGAATTCATACCTTTAGGACACCTAAGGCCGTTGCACAACACCCCAGCCTTCCTCCCCGCTACCCCCAGCACTGCGGTTAAAGCCTCCGAGCTGCGGTCAGAGGAGACCGACCCGCCGGGCTGCAGCACGCCGCAGCCGGCTGCTCGCACACCGCCCGACGCCGCTTCGCGTAGGGCGGGCTCCGGAGTGACTCCGGAGCGACTGCGGAGCGGGGACGGGAGGCGGCGGCCGAGCCCAGCACCGGCGGTGAGGGGGGCGGGGAGGTCCTTGCCATCCCTCCGTTAGAAGGAGGGGGAGGGAAAAGGGAGAAGAAAAAAAGAAAGAGATGAAGAAAAGAACCCCATCTGCGCAGAGGGGGAGGGGAGAACAAAACCAAATTAAAAAAAAAAGGAGGAAAAAAAAGGAAAAAAAAACTCCCTCCGAAAAAAAAAATAAATCACGACCACCCCAGTCGCAGCAAGCGCAGCCCCACGCAGCTCCCCCAGCACTCACCAAAACACCTCCTCAGCTCGACGAGACCGCGAACCAGCCCCGACCCCAGCAGGAAGCCGCGAATGCGGCAGCCCCCGCCGCCCCGCCGCTTTATAGCGGCCCCGATCTCGCGAGGAGACGGGCGAGGCCCTCCCGGCCTCCTTCCCGCCCTCCGCCCGGCCTCCCCTCACGGCCTCCGCCCGCCCCTCACGGGCCGCCGGGGCCGAGCGGGAGGCTTGCAAGGGCAGCATGACTCGGCACAATGCTGGCCGGCTCCCCCCGGTTGATAGCCTTATCTGAGCGGGGACACGGCCCCCGGCTGCTGAAAGCAGAAAAATATATATATATGTGAATAAATGGAGGTGGTTGGATAGCGTCCTGGGAGGTGCCGGGGGAATGCTCGGTGTGGGGATATTCAGAAGGTGATTCAGGTGGCTCGCTGCAAGAAGTGGCTTTTTAATACCTCAGTAGAAGCAAGTCGTAATTGTTAGGAGACATAAGAGAAGCAGAGAATGCACTGGGTGTTGAGGAAAAGTGAGATGTGGCTGGCATGCCGTTTAGGTGAATGGGAGTTTGCCATTGACTTCAACATCAATAAAATCTGACCTTTTCAACAAAGCAAAATGCGTTCGCAGTATTGTATAGGTGCGGGGTCAAATCTTCTATCTTCTTCCCCTGTATTATCAACCGCCTCCTCAACCTGGTTCTAATTCTCAGGGCTTCCAGTGACACTTCCCTGTTAATGGCAAGACCGATCCAAGTCACACAAGTCATGAAAAAAGCTGAAAACTCCATTAACTGTAACCTCGAAGCTTCGGGGTTAGGATGGAAACTCTTGGTCAACACACTCACTCATTTCAGAGAGTTCTGTGAAGCCTCTCTGAGGGATGTTTAGCCTGAGTGAATTCCCACGTGCATCGTGTTTGCATCCAAGAGAGCTGAAACAGTCCTTTTACTTTTTGATTGAGGACCAAAACCTGAGTGTACACATAAAAGTTTTATTAAATAATGAATGCTAAAGGCTATAAAGGGCCCATGACAAAAGGGTCAATGACAAAACTGCTCACTTTAGTCAAAAGTGATAAACTTGTTTACCAACTGATATTTACTCCTTGTCTGTCTTCCATTTTACAGTTGTGTTTCTTATACCGGTTAAAACTTGATTATAAATTGTAATGAGGAGAAAACCACAAAGGATTAGCAAACTTTAATTGTTTACAATCTACAACAATGTGCAGTGTTGCTGGGTGACTATACCTGTGTAGTGAATCACCCAAGAGATGACTGGTTTCAGTACCAGATGAAGTTACTCCCTCAAATAATAAAAGCAATGTAACATTAATATGTGTGCTCAATAAAAAAAAAAAGAGCTCACCTTAATTCAAATAATATATCTACTGCTATTTCTGTTGTTACAGCATGCTTAATCTTTTCAAGAAAGAAGTTTGTCACTTTCTTAATATCAATATTTTGAGGACAATTGGGGTCTATAAATTGAGATGTGTATATAACTTGGTATCAGCTCAGGCCATGTACCTGTGAACAGGTTAACCCCTGAAAGGTCAGGCTGTCCTAATTAATACCTCTACAAGAATGTAGTCTCCCTGCAACTCTAGCATATTAACCAGTGGACAACGCAGTAATGACTTTCTCATGGTTTCAGTGCTTGCTATGCTCATTTCTCACACTTTCAGATGCATAACATACCCATTTTGCTTAGCTACTGCAATGCAGTTTGTTCCGGGTTTGTGCCTTTAGCATTGCATTTCCATTCATATGTCCATGGCCTCATTATTTTTTGATTAGTTTCTGAACTAATCTTTCCAAACATCAGTTTCTGGATGTTTGGGAGAGAGAAATTGTCAGGGCTGCTCCTTGTTCAGTGAGCAGATAGGTTTCTGTGGCCTGTTTCGGTATTTAGGTACATGATGCTATTTAGAAAAAAAAAAAAAAAAGTAGTTTTTCAAGAAGGAAAGGGCATGTCTACCCAAACAGGTGTTGGGAGGACACTTTGTTTCTCCACGCTCTGCTCTGGATTAGCCCTGATGTTGTGCTCTGTTAAAATAGCTGCTAGACAGGATCAGCCCGTACCTGATTAGCACAGAGCATCAGGAGCCACTTTGCGCCCATCCATACAGCTATGGCCATAATAAATAGTCTATGCATTAGCAAAGGAGAGATGGCTGGCCCTGCCGTGTTGGAGCACTGAAGCTACCCAAAGATTTCCAAATCAATAACTGCAACAGATTTTACATCTATCTTTTTGATCACAGTATCTCCCAGACATCTTGGTTAGTAATTGGACCTTGGTGTGCCAAGAACTGTAAAAATAAAGGCATTGGTCCTATTTCAGGACACAACCACATCTGAGTTTCCATCTATTTTGTTGGGGCAGAATTTGAGTTTTTTATATAAGTGTATCCAGGAGTAAGATGAATCTAGCCAGAACAGTACTGGGATCTGGGCTTGGGTGGTGGCTGCCCTGGGCATGCCCCCCAAGCAGATAAAAGTCAGTTCTGCAGCAGAGAAAATCCCTGAATGCCCTCTAAAGCCAGCACATTGGGACATCATCGTGTATATTCTGTAGAGCTGATCTCTGCACATGCAGAAAGCCAGCTGAATCCCGAACATACTGAACTTACTGTATACACACATTGCCATCAGGGACATAGTAAGAGTGAAGTCCTGATCACGTGAGGACATTTCAATATAACATATGCAAAAAGACAACTCAAAAGTCAACAACTGAGATGTTCCCAGGCCCTGGGGCATTTATGCTTAAACAGCTGGTGCACAGTAGTTTTAATGAAAACAATTACATATCATTTAAATATACAGGGCACATATTTGGTTTTCATTGCTTTGCTCAAGTGAAGACTATGTTTCTAGGTCAAAATGTCCTGCATAACCTCTTCCTTCTTACACGCCTTTTTATGAAGAAACTTCATTACTGTATGTCTAGATAATCACTACTTTTTGATGACAAAACATTTCACTCTTCCTTACCTTTTCCCTTTTACTCCCCGTTACATCATTGGAAACTGAGGTTTAAGTTTTCATATGTGACATTAATATAAATCAGGCATTTTCTATTTCATTAAGATTGCTGATTTCCAATGGGATTTTTGATTGGCAAGGGCTCCAAAAATAAATCAAACCCAGCAGTTTTTCCTTCTCCTTTATTCTTTCCTCTTCACAATTTTGTATTTCCTGTCATTTTTATTGCCTTGTGTTTTCCATGTGCTCTCTTTCTACGTTCCTGCGTTTTGTCAGAACAGGCTACACCACAGAAAAATCTGGTCATGTGAACGCCCAAGAGATTAATTAACCTTTGTGCCTATAAACCTCCTGAGCAGCTGAAATCAGAACAGCAATGAAAGAGTCTGCGGCAGGATGATCTTTCTGGAAATATAAACAGGAGGCTCTTCGAAGCCTTGTCAGATATGTACTTTCCCTAATTGCTGACACAATGTTAAAAAAATCTTTGTATTTACATACTTTATAGTTTATAAATGGAGGCCTGAAGTTAAAGACAAAGCTGGTTACAGCTTTCTTTAGGTGTAGTTATAATGAGGTACGCATCCTACCAGCCTTGAGTGTTCGTCTCAGTCACTGGCACAGTTCTGTTACCTCCAAAAGCGGTGCCTGGCTGGGTGCACCCAGAGGTAATCCCTGTCCTGAAATCGCTGCTTTAATGGCACTTTTGATCTTCTTGTACAGCCTTAGTTTTTGTGCCACTGAGGAGGCACATTCCTGCACACCTGCACCAGCGGAGACCCGGTCTCCTCAGGAGCCACCACTTCTCCACACACCTTTTGGCACAATAGCTAGGGCCGGACAAGCCTAACTGCGCATTCCCTTGATTCCTGCTATTTAGGGCTGCACATAAAGCAGAGAAAACGCCGTCTCCCTTCTCGCAGGAACACAGCTTTCCGCGGACAACCTCCGACCCGAGCGCGGAGGCCCCAGCAGCCGTGAGGCGGGCCCGCCATTTCCTCGCCCGCCCGCCGCGCCGGCCCCCTCAGCGCTCCGCGGTCCCGATGGAGCCGTGAGGAGCGGGGCTGACCCCGAGCCCTTCCCGCAGGGCACCGGCCACGGGACGGAGCCACCGGGGCCCGCTGCCCGCCTCCGGAAGCGGAAACATCCAGGGACGGAGCCACCGGGGCGAGCAGCAGCGGCTGGCGGCGTGTGGTGAGTGCAGAGCTGCGGGCAGGAGCAGCCGCTGCCCCTGCTTGGGCTTCGGTATGCCCGCACGCGTTAATTTAATGCGCGTTTTACGGGTGCACGGCTTGTTGCTGTGGGCTGAGGATGGGCTGTGGCTTGGCGGACAGGTGTGGTGTGTGTGGGCGCTTCTCTGAGCGCTGATGCATCCTCCCAGGCAGGCTGCTAACGCTGCCTCTGTTAGCCCGAGCTCCGCTCTTCCCTGTGAGCGTGGCGGTAGGAGGGTGGGCGTTGTGAACTCAAAGCCGCGTCTTACTTGTCAGGGATTACGTTGCTTTGATGTTAATTTTTGTTTTTGCCCTTCCAAAAAGAGCCTTGCTGCTTTTTAATGAGCAAACTTAACAGCTAGTGGACACCAGTTTTCTTACACCTCCTCCTTAAGGGAAGAATCTGAGTGGAAAGTATGAATTAGTGTGTTTTTTTCCAGCGTCCCTAATTTTCGTGTGTTTCCATTCCAACAGAGTCTGTCGTTCTGCTCGCTGCAACGTTAATATACAACAGGATCATACGAACTAAGGTACTTCTTACCAAACGCTAGTTATCGATTAAATGGCGTGTACCTTGTCTTCTGGACCGAAGTGTCGCGTTAAGGTTATTGTGTAACACGGCTGTGTGAAGCATGCGGCTGGTTGGTGTTGTAGGCCAGCGTGAGTGAAAAAACCCTAATTCTTTAGTTGTACCTCATGATGTAACAAGATATCTTTATTTAGACGACTTAGTCCAGGTAAATTGCACCCACTTGCATGTAGCTGGCAAGAAAATTGCTATGCAAACCTCAGAAGAGAATGCTGTTGTCAGGATCATATTCTGGATCATATTCTGCCTTTCTTAGCACCCTACCCCAAAATGGATGTACACCCACAGTTCAGTTCACTGAAGACTGCCTTCAGCACCAACATGTGGACTTAGTGTATCTCAGTGCAAATCCAGAACAATTTATTTAACTGCTGTTTTGTACTGGGAGGTGCTGGACCATTGCAATCCCAGCAAGAAAAACACTCAGAGTCTGTAGAGCATCATCTCGAATGTTATTTATTACAGCTAGCCCTATAAAGAAAGAGAATAGTGTAGGTAATCACACATCCCTTCACGTGCTGTGGACCCTAAGTTGTACAGCATCAAACAGAGCTCTGTAGCACAAGTGGTGTGCTGTGTAGACCCGGCCAGTTAGAAAGGGTTACCCCATTTTGGTCACTTGAGCTATTATTGGACTCTCTTGCAGGAAAACAACTGTATTCATCACTTCTACTGCCAAACAGAGAGGATGCTCACATGAGAACTTCCTGCTCTTTTAGATAAAAGCAAGGACATGCAGGTGGCCTAATCACAGGTACCAGGTGGGAGCTGCCTGCACGCTCACTGCTCTAGTCAATTAGTTGCTGAGCTTATCCTGCAGCCATGCAATGTGCACATCCCAGGCCTGAAGGCCACGCAGTATGTGAAGTACAGCACAGCACCAGCCTGGACCTACTCACGTTAACTGTTCTGGGGACCTCCAGCTCGTTGGTGTGTAATGGCCTGGTCAGGATCACTCCAACTGCTGTGTTAATGTCTCTATGTAAAACAAGTGTGCTGTCTGCTGTAAATCTACAAAAATATGGTGTGAGAAATTGAAACTATAAACTTTCTGTGTGAACACATCCATCAGTAGGCACTTATTTATAGGAGGAAAATGATAACAATGTTGTGAAGAAAGCAGAACTGTTTTGGGACAGTATGCTGCCTGAAGGCTCTACTTTGAAAATATACATTCCTCCTACATATTCAGCCATTTAACCAACATTGCATGCTTCCACTCTTGTTTGTGTGTGTGTTTTTTTTTTCTTTTTAAAAATAACTCATGAGTTTGGACACAGCTGAGCTTGGGAAGTAACTTCCTCATCTTTTGCTGAAATCAGCTAGCTGGCTTTGGAGCTCATCCTGAACGTGGTTTGTTTTTAATAGTTTGACCAGGAAGATAGGTTGTGAGGATGTTGGGACGCACTGTAAAACTTTTTTTTTTTTTTGGCAAACCTTCCTTTGCCACTGTGAGCGGATTACTGTTTGCAGCAGCTATAAAGCCAGCAACAGGTAGTGGAAGATCCTGCTGGACCTTTGTTCTGTTGGATTTCACACGGAAAACGTGTGTATATCATAGCATTAATTATAAGACAGAAGCCCAGGCTCAAAGTGACCTTTACTTTGTGTAATATTTTTTGCATTCTTCCTTTAGTAACAGAAGAATGCTGCTAATCTGTGGATTTGTGCAAAATCAGGTGTATTACACCTTCTGTGATAGCAATATTAGTTATTACATTGTCTGCACTTTTATTTTTTTCACGTGGTTATCTATAGTTCTATATCAGAATAATTTAAAAATATATATATATTTAAAGGTTTTATATGATCTGTATTATGAGGTATATTTTGTAGTGTCCGCCTTTATAAGTGCCTCCATTTTGTCCTTTCCTTTAGCCCTCACTTCACAGCAGTGCTTTTTATTTTTAAAAAAAAAAAAAAGGAAAAAGGTGGTATTCTCAATGAGCAGCATTTGCCCTTTGATGTATAGTAATTAATAAAGAAATATACTAGTTGCAAAGGAAGCTAGAAAAGTCCTTAGTTTTCTTCACAGTGTCAGACCGAGTTAGCCTCGATAATGAGCTGTAGTTAAACTCTCAGTTAGTAAATATTGGAGATCAAGGGTGACAAAGTACATATCTCATAGAGGTAGAACTGATCCTCCAGAGGTGAAGTTCTTTAGAGTATTATTTTCTGTCTTTTGTGTCTCTGGGCTGCCCTCATAAATGCTTTTGCTGTTCACTCCTAATCAAAAGTCTGCCTGTATCACATTGTCAAACCTCCATGTGCAGCAGCTGTTTTTGATGAAAATGTGTTTATCCCCACCTGCCGCAGTAATTAGAGCATTGGTTCCTAAGCCAGCTAGTAGAAAGCCTGTAAAAGAGGAGGAGCTAGTGCAGTAGTCTGAAGGACTTGCTTCTTTCCATTTCATCAATACTTACAGCTGACTTGGAAGGGGGTAAAAACAAACAAACAAAAAACAAACAAACAAACAAAAAACCAAAAACGTTTTCACTTGAGTTGCTGTATTAATTGTATGTTATTGGAGGCTGCTGCTTTTTGTATGTCTCAACTCTGCAAAAACTTAAACCTATGCATTTTGAAGGAACAGAGAATAAGAAGGAAGAGGAAGAAAAAGAGCTCCTTTTCTTGTCTCTTCTATAGCTGTAAAGCTATAAATCTGCTTCATACCACTAAAAGTTGCAAAGACCTTGCTTCAGCTTCATTCCAGTGTAACAACAAAAGTATTCTCATTACTTTTATGGCTTTATTTATCTATTTTTGTATAGAAAAGTTTTTTCTTACTTTTTTTCCCCTATTCTACTGAAGTGTTGCAGAAACTCTGCTCTTTTTCTTCTTCAGGCAAAAATGTCTGCAGCATGTGACTTTGTTACACTCTGCACTGGGCAGAAGATGCCTCTCATAGGACTGGGAACCTGGAAAAGTGAACCTGGCCAGGTAAGTAAGGAGCAAACTATCCGACATTCTTCTGTGCTCTCACCTAGTATTTGCATTTTTTAAGCCTTTTCTGAAAGTCCTAGATCTGAGACTTGGATGGATCCACTTGCATGGATTTGGTCTTAGGCCCACAGAAGTGTGACTGAGGCTTAAGACAAAAGCAGCAGCAGCAGCAGATCACCTAGGGCTCGTTACTCCAGGCCTCAGGCAATGGTGCTCTGGGAGAGGAATCCATGAAGAGACCAATTAGTGAGGTGAAGAGCTCAGACAGTGAAAATGGTGTTATTATTTTGCACATGACTCTTCCACTGAGTAATCTTCAGGCTGCCAGTCTGACCAGGCATCCCTCTGGCTTGAACTGATGACTTGGCTGAAAGGATTATTTTGGGAGGCAAGAGCTCTAGTTGTAATAAGTCCTGTTCCTCTGGTTGGCCTATGTTTAGCAGAGAAACGAAGAACTTGTTTGAGTTACCTTTATTTTAGACCGGAATGCCTGATGTGTCATTGGAGATTCACTCTGGTTCTAAATGTAATGCATTGGCAAATGCCAGACTAGGAAACAATTCTGCATTTTACTACAGACTGGGAATATTTGCATGCTATGGACTGTGCCTCCTGTTGTAATACTTTCCCCCTTGTCTATCTTTTCCTTTCCCTTTTGTTTAGTGAAAAGATAAATTCCTGAGTGCAGAGATTGGCTTTCGCGCAGGTACATGCAGTGTCCAGTAGGAGTGTCCTCTTTTTGGTGGAATTCTTAATTGGTATTCTTGTTCTAATGCCTTTTGGACTTTGTGTACCGCTGCACGTCAGTAAGTGTGTCTTGCTGCTATTCTGGCATTAGCTTCATGGTAGTTATGGGAGTAAGTCAGATGAAATTGTGCTTGTGACCGAGGGGGAAAGTTTAAAAAACCTTTCTTGAGATGACCCTGTTCTTTCTTGTCAGGTGGAAGAAAAGGTGAGAAATAAGCTATGCAAACAAAATCTATCCATTGTTATTTTCTTGTTAGGCTTCCTTGTTGTCAGGACAGTAGATGTGTTGGGAACAGAAGCTATACTAATGTGGAAGCTAAGCTGGTGTGAGAGCTCAGTCAACCTTGTAACTGAGGACAAGGGTGAACGTTCAGCTCTGTCACTTGAAACATCATCTGCCCACTGAATTAGGTTTATTAATATGCAGGAACGTAATTAATGGATTTCTGCAGACCCAGGGCAGTTTAATGCACGTTGTACTAAAATGCTTGAAATGAACAAACAAAATATCAGTGCATTGTTTATTTTGTGCACTAACTATCCTGAGGAAAGTGCGGTTTTATAACCTGGAAACCTATTTCAGATGGATTTTGCGGTAGTCTGCAGCACTTCGAGCAGCTGAACCCAGCATGGATCTTACTTCAGGTCTAGGTGGGGTCCCACAGAAGTCAATCTCGGTGGAACAATCACTTTCTTTAAAGTCAATGTTCCTTGACTGTTTTGAAGACATGATTTTGAAAAACAGCCAGCATTACAGAAATTGCTGCTGTTCCTGTGGAATAAATAAATTCATATTTATCACTCTTCGTTAAAAAACGCAAAAGATGCAAACAATTGTGGAGATTTATCAGATTCGGAGGCATAGCAGCACTTTGGCAGAGCATCCAAATAATTTACCCTTAAAAGGGCATAATGTTGTTCAGGGAGAATAACTAATTACAAATTAAAAGCCAGGGACTAAAGACCTAGACAAGTGGAATAATAATCATTGACCATGTTTAATGTAGCTGCTGACCAAATACAGGCTATTTATCAAAAGCCCCTTCATCAAGGGCTACATTAGAAGCAAGAGTAGATGTGGACTGCTTTTCAATTATTGCAGATAAATACTTCACAAGTTGTAGTTATTGTTGCCAAGCTGTTCTTCAGTCTTGACCTTAGTCTGAATAATTTCTTTATTATTGCCATTCTTATTTCCGATCCTAAACAAGCCTTTGACTTGTAGCCAGATCTCAGCAGGCCAGTACAAAGGTGCCATTGCAGCCCTAGTTTCGTGGGAGGTAAGGATAGAGAAAAAAGAATTACTGAATCTAAACCCTCATTGGCAGGTAATTTAGAATAACATGATGTTTTCTGCCTTACATGATCAAACGCTAGAAGATAAATTAGGTTTACATGTTACCATAGGAACATGATGGAGGGCTATTGAGAGGAAGCGAATACAGTACAGGAGCTCATGAGCTGGTAGCATGAATGGGTTCAAAGACAAAAGTCCGTTCAGACAAGAGCATCAAGAGTATCAGTAGCATGAGCTTTTAGTACTGGAGCTGTGATCCTTTAATGCTTTGGTCTTCTTTCTCAAGTGGGCCATGCTTCATGCTTTCAAACTGGAGGATTGATCCCTATCAGATGAACAGTCTAACCTGCTGTGGCAGAGGCTGGTTCTTTGGGGAAGAGACATGGGGAGCTGAGGGAAGCTGTACTTCTGTGCGAACGTTCAGGAAAGATGGAAGAGGAAATATGTGCCTTGGAAAACCAATCAGACTGGGTGCCTTGTGATAGGACTGCAGCTATGGAGGGGACTAAGCCATGAAAACTTAGCCAGGATTCTCTAGATTGTCTGACAATGTGAACAAAAATGCGCTATTACTGACATGTAATGGGAAGAACATGAATTCAATGTCTGAAGGATAGGAGGCAAAGCTCGTTTTAGGAATATTAACTGTAAGTTACTGTTTATATGGTGGTCTGAGCTCCTTCTTTTACAGCAAACTATTTTAGTGCATTATATAGAAGCTGCGATACAGCAACATGTGTTCTGCTCATACTGCATCTGAATATCGTGTGGCCTGACGGTCTGTGTTTTTTTTTTTCCTGCTTCCCATCAGCACGTGCACCTGGACTGCTTAACTGTGACCAACTCTCAGGCTAAAAGGGAGGTTGTCAATTTGTCAAAGCTGTCATCTCCAGCCTCTCTTTCTTTTCCGGTGTTACTGGCTGGCAGTGTTAGAATGATGATGTAGGAAAGCAGATGTTTCTTTGTCTGTGATTTTTTTTTTTTATTATTATTTTTTACTTTGAAAGCCTGTTCATAATGGCTTGGGGCCGTGCAGAAGAGGCTTCCTAGTCATTTAGACTCTGTGTTGCTTGGAAGTATAAAGATAGCTTGTTAGTTTTTCACCTTGTGATGAGCAAATTGAAGAACCTTAGAAGGGGAAAACGGGGGGTGGGGATGGGGACAGGCAAAAGTCCTTGTTAGTATATATAAATGTGAATGTATATCCTAGGACTTTGCTATAATAGAGAGTAAGGCTTCAGCTGCAATGCTGTCTGTTTTGGGGCAAACTATTTCAAAAAAGCATGAACTGATGAGACAGCAGCAACAATGATGCAAGTTCTGGTAAAGATGAGTTGTGGTGAAAGACCGAGGCATCTACATTAACCCAGCAGGCAGCTCAGCACCACACAGCTGTTTGCTCACTCACCCCACCCAGTGGGATGGGGAAGAAGATCAGGGGGGAAAAAAAGGTAAAACTCATGGGTTGAGATAAAGACATCATTTTCCCTTCCTTTTCTGTCCTGCTAAACTAGTAATAATAATTGGTGTGTGTGTGTGTGTGTGTACATATGTGTGTATATATATATGCACAATTACTCACCACCAGCTAACTGATGCCCAGCTAGTCCCTAGGCAGAAGTTGCCCCCATCCCCAGCCAACCCTCCCCATTTTTACTGTTCCACATGGCACACACGGTATGGGACATCCCTCTGGCCAGCCTGGGCCAACTGTCCCAGCTGTGTCCCCTCCCAGCTCCTTGGGCACCCCCAGCCCCTCGCTGGCAGGGCGCTGTGAGAAGCTGGAAAGTCCTTGGCTCTGTGCAAGCACTGCTCTGCAACGACTGAAACATCGGTGCGGTATCAGCGTTATTTTTCTCCGAAATTCAAAACACAGAACATACCAGCCACTATGAAGAAAATTAACTCTATCCCAGCCAAAACCAGGAGAGATATGCTGACGACTAAAGGTGTAAAAACCCTTTTCAAAGGGTTTTTGAATTTCACGTCTATGAGGAATAGGATGTGGTATCAGGGCCTTGCATCTTGGTTAGACTTCTAAAAAGGCTTTGCACATAAAGATATCTAAGCATTGGAGTAGACTGCCTGTTACTTATAAAAAAGGGTTTTGGCAAATGTGTGTGGGAGTGGTTTAGACTTAGTTGGCCTTGCTATGGGGCATGAGAATAGACTAAATGATTTCTGAAGATTCTTTCAGACCTACTTTCTGGAATTATACGATGCTAGGTTAATTATTTAAGCTGTCTGACTCAACTTGACCAATGGAAAATTAACTCAGTAACTTGGTAATTGCTCCTTCCACAGCAGTGTTGACAGGCTAAACTAAAAAATATATGGAAAATTTGAAGGATCCTTTGGCAGTTTTTACTATATAACACCAAATTTCCCAAGGCATTTAAATATCCAACTGCTTGTGTTGAGTCTTCCCTCCTCACCCCAGAAAATGCATGTACCTGTCTGAACGTAATGTCAAAAATACAACTCTCACCTGAAGCAAAGTACTCTTCTTGTATTTACATCTGCCTGTTAGGGTTTTTTTTTTGCCTCCAAGAAATCCTTATTTGCATGTTTTTCTCTTGGTTATTTGCCTTTTGCATGGAACAGGATCTCTCAGTTCACCTTGGAACGTCTTAGTAGGCTGAGAATTTTGCCTGAATCTGAACTTTATTTAAATGATCAGTCCTAGTTTTTCAGTGCTAGAAATATATGTAAACACTCTGATAAACAAATATGGACTCTTATTTTTATCACTTTGCAGAGATGTGTTTGAAGTGCCTTATCCCTATTTTTCTGCAAGTGGTGCTTACTTCCATTTTATGGCAATTTTTGTGCGTGTTTGGATTTAAAAAAAAAATCCTGATAGAGGAAATGGGAGATTAGTTCAGACAAACACCACGTTTGCTTTCTTTTCTTCTGCTATGCTTTAAAAAGAAAGGAGAATGTGCTGCTGCTCCTCAACTGCCACCTTTTTGGAGGGTGGATATTCAGCCTTAAAAATGTTTAATGTGTCTCAAGTGATTTCAAAATCACTATGACCTTGACTTCATAGCGACCTTCTGAGAAATGCCTTTCCTCAAAGTGAAATGAGGATTGTAAATACCATCCTGCTGTTGAAAGGAAGACCTTATTTCACTGTTGTAATAGAAGTGCTTTGTCATTCTGGCTAAGGGGAACTGGTCTGAGTTCCAGTTTTCCTTTCAAAATGCCAAAGAATGCAGTCAGAATATTCTGTGTTTGCTTTTACTGCAGTTCTTGACAGGAGAAACAAATGAAATTCAGCAGCAGAAGAGACATCTCTTTCACATTTGATTCCCTCTTTTTCTGTCGCATCTGAAAGCAAGACTGTGCATGTCTTTAATTGGTGTTAATCATTTTGTCAGCTTTAAATTTGAAAATGCTGGTACTTAAGTTGAAAGAATTCAATCACTCTCTAGCCTCTGTTGACACGTTTTTAATCTCTTAACAAGAGAGACATAATCTCCAAATAGATTAGGGCCTTATTGCATCAAACCTCAGACAAGGAGTAACTTAATCTCCCGAGGTCTCACGAGACAAGTCAGTGAAGAGCAATGTACAGAAATCACTGTACAGAGATGTTGCTCTGACTGTAGCACTTAAGAGATGGACAGAGACTGTGTGCTCACTGACCACTGGAAGTTAAATAAAATGGATTTTATTTGATGCCCAACCATCTAATGGAAGGTGGTGATGCTGAAGTCTGGTAATTCCTTTGTTCTTATACAATCAGTTATGGTAAGTCTTTATTCAAAAGCCACTTAAGAATTCTGGAAGAGACACCATTCTGTGTTTCCCTCGATGGTTTCTAGACTTGCCCCATGTCTAGTGCCAGCATGTGGCTATATGTGCTGTGCTTGTGCTTCAGTAGAGCTTTCAAAAGCAGAAGCAGATGCAAAGTATAGTGCCTTGGTTCCCAGCCATTCTGGCTTGTGTAACAGCATGGAGCGAGGGACATTTGCTGTTGGCAGTACCTTCTTTGTCAGAAATGTGGGAAGCAAAATGTGAAATCGTGAGCATCATCAGGAGATCCCCAGCAGGCCGTGGGTTAATAATCACCCGTAGAGTGACTTGTCACTATGCTGCTGCTGTTGTGCAATCAGTGAGAATGAGACGTGGAGGAAAAATGTGCCATAAAGTATCCTTATCATAAAAATGTAATGTGAACAGTTGAACCAAACCTGAACTCTGGCAAGTATGACATTAGAAACTTGGCTTTTCTTTTACTGGGGGAGAGGTTGTGTCTTCCAGGCTTGGCTAACATTGATTGATTGGACAGTTAGTTCCACTAAATTTGTCTTCCTAAACCATGATTTATTTCTTACAGCTCATCTTATATTCAAGAAAAGCACAGCAACTGTAGTTAAAAAGGAATTTCTATTCTGTCTAGTGAGTTCTTGCATACTTGGCCTGTGTGCGTGGTCTGTTTTCATGTTACTCTTGGAGTGCCTGCTAGCACTTAGCTCTTTGCTCTTGAACGCTGTACAATGGAGGACTGGTTTCTGCTCTTCTTGGGTATCCTGACCTTATCTAAGTCTGTACTTTGGCAGTGTTCCTCATTAAGCACATAGCAACTTTTTCAGTTGTCTCTTTCCACTGATTTCATTGTGTAATCTGTTTCTGACTACAGGTGAAAGAAGCTGTGAAATACGCCCTTAGTGTGGGTTATCGCCACATTGATTGTGCAGCAGCTTACAGCAACGAAGCTGAGATCGGTGAGGCTTTCCAGGAAAGCGTTGGACCCAACAAGGTAAAACCACAAGAACTGCTATGCTAACTGTATCTTGCAACAGAATTTACAACTGTGACCTGAAAGTGGGCTGTAAATTAACATATGTGGTTTTTCCTTCTATCAATCCCAGCTGTTTGTTATTAATCAGGACCAGGCATGAAAGAAGGCTTTCTCTCCTCTGGAACCATCCTGACTGTCAGGAGGAGAAAAGATTGCCTGGAACAGTTGCGTGGAAGCTACAGAAAATGCTTTTATGAATTCCTTCTTAAACACCCCCCAGCCAATATCCTAATTTGGGTATTCAAAAGTTAGAGGTTGCCGGAGTCGCTAGTTATAATGGAAAATATATACCATGATTTATATGAAAAGTTACTCTAGTTTGCAAGTCTAGAATGGTATGCAGTGTTGGGTACTCACAGCAAATTCAGCAACTGTATTTTTTTTAGTGATAGATCAAATATGAGTGAGTGAGTAAATGCATGCTCTTTTATTAAACAGTGATTGAGTTTGAAGGTTTGGTAACTGTGACTAGGGTTTGCACTGACAGTTCATGGCCTTAATGTAACATAACAGACATTCCTGTGGATGACCTCAGGTGTAATCTTAAATTCATCCCCTTGTTCTGGTTGGCCCAAGGGGGCAGAAGAATTAGGTGTATGGCCTCAGAGCCCCTGGAAAGAAAGCTCACATGTTCTTGCTTTTCTGCTCTCTTCCCCTTTGCTGTAGGGCAATCTCTTTGTTATGTGATTAGCTCGAGAGAGGCTGTTTTCAGCTCGCCCCAGGGATTCCTTCGCACTGTTTAGCTACTGGCAACTAATATGGGGAAGCGTAGGACTATTTTTATTCAGCTTGTGTTGGCTAACTAACTTATAACAAGATTTTTTAGAACATTTTTCTCTTTGAACACAACAGCTAGCATGCGAAACACAAATAACTGAATGGCTGGAGAAATTAATCATTCCAGCTTCCAGAAGGTGTAGACTTGAGTGAAATTTGGTACTGCATATGTCAATGAGAATTGCCTTCTGATAGTGTTCTATGCTTCAGCATGCCAAGTATGATCTCTCTTACATTTTATACTTCATAAATACCTACGTTTATATTTGTTTAATTTCTGGGTCTTACCCTTCCGATACCTGGTGCTCAATTCTTAATGCATTCCTCCCAGAACTTAGAAATTCAAGTGCAGAGGTTCGGTGAAGCTTCTTTGGTTTATTTTCCTGCATTCTTTCTATGAGAAACATTCTTAGTTTATAACATGATGGGTGTAGTAAGTTAGCTGGTTGTACCTTGACAGAAATGGCAAAATTTGTCAATGAATGAACTCAGTAATAATTTATTTGGCCGTATTACATTTAGTAGTGGCTTTAACCCTGGCATTAGAGTTTGGAAAAGTGGTGGGTTTTGTTTTTTTGTTTATTGTTTTTATTTTTTTTCTTCCCCAAAGTTTCTAGTGAATTGCAAAGTTTTTGGTGTACTTTAGGATGGGTCAATAGAAGTGTGTATTTCTCTTGCTGTTCTCCTGTTCTCTATCCAGCACATTTTTGGAAGGTTTAATTTGTAGGTTCCATGTGTTAACTTTTTTTTTTTTAAACCTTGAATTTTTTTTATTTTAAATCTAGCTCGGGGGTTGCTGCAGTTCTCTTTCCGAGCTTGGTCCAGTAAATTGTGCTCTCCTTCCTTTCTTAAAGGTTATTAAAAGGGAGGACCTGTTTGTAACATCAAAGCTCTGGAACACCAAGCACCACCCAGAAGATGTAGAGCCAGCACTAAGGAAAACACTTGGAGATTTGAAACTGGATTACTTGGACCTGTACCTCATGCACTGGCCTCATGCCTTTGAGTAAGTCCTATATGGAAAGGGCACAGAATGCAGAAACCCTGGCTTTATGTAAGTGGCTGGTCTTGTGTCCTGAGGAGCTTCTTTTTGAGCTGTAAATTTCTTTCTGTGTAAACTGCCTGCAAGATATTTTTAAGAGTGATTTAAAGCATAGTCCTACAGGCTGTGGTGTAGACACTTCTCTACTTGTAACCTGTACATTCATTTGTATTTCATGGATATGTTTGCAGAAACAGTTGTTCCCATTTAATTCTTCTTTGAATTGGCTCAGAATTTATTTAGATTTGTAGCAGGTATGGAAACAGTAGAGGAGACAATTTCTGGTACTGTACAGAGATTATAAATAGAAAAGGGATAATTGCTGTTATTACTTAGAAGTCATGAGGCTGCAAAAATGGGTATAAGGTCTTAATTTAAAATCCTTAAGTAGCTGCTGATTTTTTTTAATAGTGAAAACAACTTGGTAATGAAATTAAGATCACTAAATGCATGACAGTTTGGCATGGGTGCCAAAGTTAGGTAACTGGAAGTAGTCTGACTGGGAGAAAGTAAACAAGCTTTATTGAGTGAGTTTCTCTTCTGAGGCTTGTCATCTTATACCAGCTGAAAACTTGTCTTGCTGTGAGGTAAAATCTTTGTCAAGTTTAACATGCATCTGAAGCTTAAAAGTAGTTTAGTCTATTCACCTCAGCACTGGGAAAACGTGCTGTTATTCTTGGTTCTGCCATAGAAGTACTTGGTGATCTTGGGGAAATCCTGCTGTTATTTGTGTCTGAGTTGTACTTATCTGTAAAATGAAAATTAGGTGCTTTGTGAAAAAAAAAATAATGGTTTTCACTAATAGTTATAAGCTGCAGGAGTGGTCAAGCACATACAGTATTACATCGGTGTCTGTATGAAAAGGAAATGACGATGATCTCATGACTCTTTAGTTGCAGTAATTCTAAGATTTGAGGAAATACGGGAAGAGAAGGTTCTCCAGTTAAATGCTAGATTTATTTATCCTACAACCCTACCAGACGCAGAGTTACTTAGTTTATTTTAGCGTAACTGTGGATGCAGTTCTTTTTCCTGCTTAAGCAATCAGCAAAAAGAGGAGGGAAAAAAAGTCTCCTGACCAGCTGTTTGCATGGACACTTCACTAAATGGGGGAAACCCTGTAAGATTCAGAGGGACCTCAGCCTGTTCTACAAACTTAAAAACACTTTTCCCGTTCTAGTCACATGAACGGAATTTTGCAAAGCATACAACAGTGATATGAAAGACAGTCAAATTCTAACTATCCCTCAGCGTAACAGAATGAGGAAGTGTTTTCAGCTAGGGCCAGTTTGGAGGAAGAACTTCTGTTAAAAATTCCCCCTGTTTTGAAATAGATTTGCTTTTCAGTTGGTTGGGGGGGGGAACGACACAACATTTAAACACTGCTTTGGTAGTAACATGGAACACAAACAACGATGTATATTTAGTTATTATTAATGTTATTTAAACTGCTTGTTGTTGTAGAAAACGTTGACAAAACTGACGTTACAATCTCCATGCTTTCTCACTGGAAACAATTCATTCTTAGTGTTCTATCAGCTCTTTAACTGTTTTAGTGCCTGATTACCCACAGTGCCTGCAGTGTTTTGGGACGCTAATC
The DNA here is from genome assembly GCF_964034855.1 of Anser brachyrhynchus. Lineage (NCBI taxonomy): Eukaryota > Metazoa > Chordata > Aves > Anseriformes > Anatidae > Anser > Anser brachyrhynchus. The sequence continues at coordinate 10,093,826 of NC_137702.1, read as the reverse complement.
AGAAGGATGTTATTTAAATGAAAATTAAAATAGATTTCCAGATGAAAATCACAGTGACTCTAAGTCTTGTATATTAAGTGAGGGATTGATTTTCTACTCTTGACACATGAGGCTGCTTTTCAGAGTTGGGAGCTCACTCATAATGTTTTCAAAGTTATCGATAGATGTAGAACCAAAAATGCTGTGCACAAGAGCCATGTCCGCAGCTGCTGTTATCTTGCACAGCATTTACTGCTTAGTTAGAACAGTGTCAGACAGTCTCAGAGATCTGGGTTAGCAGTGTCCTGTGGTGGTTACGAAGCAGCACTCTTCCAGTGAGATCTCTGGAACCCCTCCAAGCGTGGACTGCTCAGAGACTGCTCGTAGCCCTTGGGTAGTGTGGTGGTGTCACCTGACATAACCAGGTTCTTCCTGCGTGTGGTTTTGGTTGGTTTCTTTGTTTGTATTTTATTTTTATTTTTAAATGGGTTGGTATGACTAACTGGAAACACACCCAACCTACAAGCAACACGTACATGTTTAGACTTCTCTGGGAATCTGTGCTTGCACCCAGTGCTGACTCTGCTAGAGAATTCAAAGAGAGTGGGAAAACCAGACTGCTTTGAACGCAGTGCCTGCTAGATAGCTCCTAAACCAAGGTCCCGTTGGTAAAACGTCCAAATAGACTATCAGTCCTCCCTCAGAAACAAATTGAAAAAACAAAGCTGCCTTCTGAGTTGCTGCTCTCTAAATCACCTGTTTTGCTAGGATCAAAGCGCTGTTGTTGTATATACAATGGGTGATCAGCTTTAGGTAGTTGCCATAGGTAAGTAGCGTGTTATAGGTAGGTATAGCCCTATAGGCAAGTAAGTTCCAAGCACTGTATAACAAGTTTACATAGGAAAGACTGTGTGTAAACTAACTTCTTGTAGGCTAAGTCTTCATAATAGAATTCAACCGAGAAATTTGCTCAGTTTGTTCTCTAGCTTACAAACTGTGCATAAGCTTTTAAGAATACTCCACTAAAAGAAACTTCCTTCAAAGAACTACTGTAATAGAAATCACGTGGCATGTATACTTACGCTTTGCCTTTGATGCCGTAGACGAGGGGACAATCTCTTCCCAAAGAATCCTGATGGAACGATGCGGTATGATTACACTGATTACAAGGATACCTGGAAGGCTATGGAGAAGCTGGTAGAAAAAGGTCTTGCAAAAGCCATTGGGCTGTCAAACTTCAACAGTCGTCAGATTGATGATATATTAAGTGTGGCTACTGTCAAACCAGCTGTGCTCCAGGTAAGATGAATAAAGGAGAGGAGGAATGCTCTTCCTGTTTGTCCATGGGAGTGAAGAATGTGCAAACCTATACTACATGTTAAGCACAAGGAGTGCAGCTTCTGATGTACAGAGAGAAGTATAGCCCTGTCTGTGGGAGTAGGTACACAGAGGGTGTCTTTCCAGACAGATGAATTCAGTGGGGAGACCTGTGTCCATGTTTTGTGGCCCCCTATGTCTAGTCAATGCTTCTCTGTAAAAAAAAAAAAAGTTTGTCTTCCCTGAGAAGAACAATTTATTCTACAAGAAAAAAATATCAAGAGGGACTAACTTAAATCCTTCCTATAAACAGCTTCCTTGCTTGTTGGATGATTTGTTGGACGCATGGAGAAAATCCAGCATTCTAAACTTAAGCAAGCTGTTTTCTGTAATTTTAGCCTACCTGCCAGATTTTCATTTTCGTGGTAGTACGCTATAGCTTCATAAGGTTTCCCAAAAGCTGGAATGACCTCTTCTGATGTGCTTGATTCTGCCTTTTTTTATTATTATGCTTTTGACCTCCTGTTTATTTAGAGTTTTGTGCTTGATAATTTTTTCTCTGGCCATTCACTGTGGGTCATTTTAATAGGTAGAATGTCATCCGTACCTAGCTCAGAACGAGCTGATAGCTCACTGCCAGAAAAAAGGACTGGTTGTTACTGCCTACAGTCCCCTGGGTTCTCCAGATCGCATGTGGAAACACCCAGATGAGCCTGTGCTTCTAGAGGAACCTGGGATCAAAAAACTGGCAGAAAAATACAGCAAGTCACCTGCGCAGATCATCCTCAGGTACAGAACAGTTGAGGAGGGGTGGCATTTGGGACCTGGCCTTAAATAAAGCAAAACAAGCAAGCTTGAAGGGATTTACTTGGGGTGTGTGTTTTTCTCCCCACATCAGTGGGGATTCTTGTGCTGCCAGCACAGAAAACTTTTCTCTTCCCTCTCAACAGATGGCAAGTGCAGCGTAAAGTGGTTACCATTCCCAAGAGCGTCACTCCTGCTCGCATTCTGCAGAATCTCCAGGTAAGTTTAGATGGAGGACAGGAGTTCCAGCAATGCCCTTTCACATGAGTAATATGCTGTCCTGCTACAGTGATCTGAGGCACTTGGTTCATACTTGTGCGCTCAGAAAGGAAAGATTTTTGGAATACTAAAGTTTCTAGCAACTGTGTGCGCGTGCACGGTCTTGTTATCAAAAGGGAAAAATGTTCTTCACAGAAGTTTAAATGAAAAATCTTTACTGATATTTATGAGAAATTTTATTGAACAAAGGAGTCTTTTAATGATATTTATTTAATTATTTATCATTATTTATTTATTTAATGATATTTAATGAAGATTCCAAAGATGTTTAAAATATTACAACTAGCAATACGTTTATTTTTATCCGGGTTTTAACACTAGGATCTTGCAATTCTAATATGGCGCACAAATTTTCTTGTTTTAAAAACATCTCCAAGAGATGTTTGACTCTAAGAAAATAAAGCCAAGAGGCAGAATTCAACAGAATTAAATATGGAAAAAACTATGGTTATTAAACCAAGTCTCTTGCTTTTGGTCCTAGGTGTTTGATTTCAGCCTCACAGAAGAGGAGATGAACCACATTGGAAGCCTGAACAAAAACTGGCGTTACATTGTGCCAATGCTTACGGTAAATTTCTCGTATTTCTAATAGTTTTGATTATGTGAATTTGACCACAACTTGGGGTTTCTGTGGCTTTCGTTTTCTCTTGCTGTCCCTGTCAGAACTACTTATGACTAAGAGCACTACAACTTTTCAGGGTGTCTTAAGCTGAAAGAAGTTTTCAAAAGTTGGATACAGGTAGCTTTTTGAAACCTTTTCTCCTCTGTTGATTCTCATGGGTCCTCATTACGGACCTGTCCATGGGCCTTTAGCCAGAGTCCCTTCTTGCTTCAAACCTCATCAAACTCATGCTGATCTGTTCCTCTCAAGGACAAGCAGTCTAAGGTCTGTGCCACTCTTCCAGAAGTTCTCCTTATTCCACCTGTCCACATCTGCTTTTTACCATAAACCTCTAAATTCACAGAAAACTCAAGGTGCTGTTAGCTCTCTGCTTGTCACAGAAGCCATATGAGGGAATTTGCCCACTTCACTCCACTGGATGTTCTCTTTCAGCACCTGTTGTAACAACTTTCCTCCATTGTAAGGGGTTTGATTTAGGTTGTATTATTTTTCTTTGCAAATCCATTAGCTGCAGCGTCTTACAGAATCATCAGTTTCCACTGTCACATGAACCCTTACCTTGTGTGCTATTAGATGCCAGTCTGTTCTTAGAGAAACTCGTGCCTTAAAGGTTGTCATTTTAGGCTTTTTCTTTCCTTTTATTAAAGAATCTAATCTTATTCCTTTCCCCTCACGGGAAGGGGAATAAAAGAAGCCTTACGGCCTCCTGTTGTTGTAGTGTTCCTCATTTCTTATATATTTATTGTCCTGCTTCTACGACAACAACTCTTGTATGACAGAGTTGTTGATGTTCCCTGGTGGTCACTGACCAAAATATTGCAACTGTACTAGAATGAATTTGAAGTGATTTGTCCCTTCTCTATCATACAGGGTAGTGTGTGGTACAGTAGGTCTCTGCAAATTTGGAATTTGCCTCTCCAGCAGTTTGCCTGTAAATTCTTCATTACCCTGTGCTACTGGTTAAGAATTCTTTGGAGAAAGCATTTCTCCAGGATTTGTTGTTGAGGTTTCTTGAGTGCTTGAGATCAGTGATGTAACAATTTGAAAAGAGAAATTGTGAGCCTGTGTGAACGATTGTCTTGTACCAAGGGTAGGTAGATACTTGTTACAGCTTCTCTGTTCCCAGTGCTGGGTCTTGTGAAAGCTTCAAGGCCATGCTTTTAACTGTAGGGTTGCTTCAGTGTGTGTGTGTGTGTGTGTAAATATAACCCCCCACATCCCTGCAATCAGAATTATCTCTTTGCTTATGCATCAGGAGTCTGTACTCCAAGCTGCCAGTTTGGCTGCTCTCGCATGTGAACGTGGTAGCGACAAACACACCTGCTGCCGGCTGTGTTTCAAGTGTTTTGCTACTTGTGCTGCAAACAAAGTTGTTTTGGTAGTGAAGCTGCAAAATACATTTAGAATGTAGCCTGGCTTGGACTATCCAGGGATAATTCATGTGCTTTTGATAACCGGGAGACGTGTTCTGATCAATGACTCACAAAGAAGAAACGAAGTACAGTTCAAAGTACTAGCCTATCCAGCTAGAAAAAGGTGTGAATGTGATGCAGCTGGGCTTCAAAGATATTGCCATATTGTCAGATAACAAGGCAGGAAGAAGCAAGATGAGGAGAATTAAAATGCGGCTGTAGCTGTAATATCTCTAGCAGAACCTTTTGTCTCCTGCCCGTCCCTTCTGGGCTTATCAGAAAGAATTTTCATCATCTGTAAATTAAAATTCCTGTCTAACCTTTCATGCCTATCTCCTCTATGAATCTAATTTATAGTGTCTGGGTTTCAAAGTGGGATGTGGCAGCACTCCTATCATAACTGACGAGACAGTTTTTCCTTGCTTTACCTCACTTGTATATAACCACAAGGTCTTACAGTTGTGCCACTCTTCTCCGTGTTGTTATTTTGCTCTAAGTCCGAGTTGAAGCTATTGCATATAGACAATTTAAGATGCTTTATATTTTAACAGATCATTATCTGGGTAGAGGCTGGAAATTGTTCAACTGTACCATGTACCAGCCTGAAAAGTCAAACTTTTGGAAACATAATTGTTTAAAGAATATACTTCAGCAAAACTTGAATGACTAGCAAGCCAGAACAGGAGGACTGGCGGTGTTGTACACATGATTTCTCTTTTTGCAGATTAACGGTAGCTATCAATGTGTTCACTGCTGATTTGCCCCCCTTTCTCCCCCAGATTCCTGGGGTAGACTGGAAGCAGCTATATGCAACATTGCTTCTGGCAGCTGCTGTTTTGACATGTTGCTAACAAGAATGCTTACCTGAGGAACTGTTTTTTGTAGAGAAAATATGCAGCGTAAAGAAATGGGGTGGTGGTGGTGAGAAATGTGAATTGTGGGAACTTGCACTTGTTGGCTTTCAACTTTTCCTCAAACTATGAGGAAATGTGAAGATACTGTGTTAGTTTTGTCCACTGTTTTAAGGATTGCCTTCAAATAACAGCTTCATTTCAGCTTTTATTTTAATCCGAGCACCAAATACTAAACCTTGACATCTTAGTTTTCTGCTCTATAGTGCCCCCAAGTGACTGTTTTCACTCTACCCTAGTTCTCATTGTAAACTGGGGGTTCCAGTTGTTGCTTTTAAATGCATGATTTATTCTAAAAGCTAATAGAAAGACTTGCATCCAAGTGGATACTTGGTTTGAAATTACCTGTGATTCCCTCTGCCCCCATAACATTTTGAGTGATATCGAACATCACAATAATACAAAAATCTTAAATGCATAAAAAGCAGTGATTTGTTTAACGTGACTTATATTAAGCACCTAATGACTGAGTAAAAGTTTTAGCTGAATGATGCTAGTTTGTCACCAGGGGAGGTTTATTTTCTTGCTGATGCCGCATCTAAGTTTCCTCAAACATTACAGGTTGCAGAACAAGGTTTTACCCCAGCTCCTAGTAAATGGGGGTGTTGCAGTGGACTTGATGCATCTAGGAATGCAGTTTATGCATGTGAATGCCTGGAGGTGGGCCATAGGAACTGAGACTTTTGCTTGGCTACATCTGCTTTTGGGCCATCAGGAGCCTTTGTTTCCTGTCAATGAATGTTAGTTTCAGTACTCCCATTTTACAGCTGGAGAAACTGGTTGGCCATGAGTGTTCTTAAACAAGAAGCGTGTTCTTAACTCCTTTGTAGCACTTCTTGTTTCAGTGACGCTATAAATGCTTCAGTGTATGGCCCTGAACAAATTATTACAGTTGATTCATTATATCCATCTGTAAAATTGGCAGCCCAACAACTCTGTCGTGAAAAGATGGGCAAGGGCGCTTACTTCTGCAAAGTGTTTTGAAGTGTGCATGTTGCAACATTTATTCAGGAATGGCTACAAGGCAAAAGGCTCAACTATTCTTAATTCAATTCTTAAAGCCTAAGTAGCTGGAAGAAAGACTCTTGCTTTAGGCTACAAAAAAAAATCTTTCAAGAAGTGCTAAGAGGACTTAGGGGTGGAGGGAACAGCTCTTGATTAAGCTCAGGAAGATGCTCCCAGATGTTTGGGATATGAAGATTTACAAGTTGAAACCATGAAGAACTTGAAAAAGAATGGATCTATATCTTCCTGACATGCATCTGTCTGTTTACTTCACAGGTGAATGGGAAGCCAGTACCAAGAGATGCTGGACACCCCCATTACCCCTTCAATGACCCCTATTAACTACGAAATAAGGTGTTAGAATAACATGCTCCTCTGCATACTTTTCCACAAAGTAATGAGTGCCACAATTTGTCAAAAAAAACAAAAACAAAAAAAGTCTAAATAAAACCTTCCTTCCTGAGTAGGATTACTTACAATGTACTGCTTTTAATTGACCTTCCTTCTGGGGGTCCTGTAGCTTCCCTATCAGCGTTTGCAGTCATTGTAATGAATCCACCAGCTTGCCTTGGGAAACATAATATCTTTTGGCATTAGATAAAGAGTGGGAGATTCTAAATGAAGTTCCACACATCATTATCAGGCTAGGGCAATACTTCATGTTTTGTCTGTTGAACGGTTTTGAAATCTTTATTACCATGAGGGGGGGAAAAAGAGGGGAAGGCATGAAAGCATTTTCAGACTAAACTACCCAGCTATCAACTTCAATATTTTCATTAATATTTTATACAGGGAATTAAGTGAAATGTGCTATGGTTGCACTGTGTCTATAAAGCATTCATTAAAACCCAAGTTACCATCCATGCTGCGTGCTTTTTATCCCCTTTGGAATACTCATGGGACTTAAACTCTCTCCTCTTTATTTTCTTTTTCTTTTAATTTCTGTTGATTTGAGGAGAATAAATGCGTAACCTGAAGCAGGCCTTCAGGGCAATCATTCGTATTGCTTGTCACAGGGATAGTTTCTAGCTCTGGAATAACTCTGATTATCCTCTCACAAAAGCCTCAATAACTTTTTAGCAAGTCCTATAGAAATCCATCCTGCCTTTCCCATAAGGTTGTCCAGTGTCTCTTTACCAAAGATGTCCAGTTCAAGTTCTGGAACATCACAGATTTTGTTCTGATTATACAATAAAAGAAAAAAATAACAACCAAGTGTCAGAGGGCCCCTTCCCTTTTAATGTCTCTTTTTTTTGACTGCTGTCTGGGCTGGCGTATGGGAGAGCTGGTTCTGCTTCCCGTTCCACTGCTGGCCTGCTGGTAACGCTGGACAAGGAATTTGCCTTTTCTGTGCGTCAACTTTCCTACTCGCCAAGTCTCTGTGTTACTCTGGGGCAGGACTAATTTACAGAGTGCTGATACACTATTGTGCAGGACTGGAGCTCAGCCACTAGCAATGTTTTATTTTGTTTCAGTTCCTTAATGAATTGTCATACCACCAGAGCACAAAGAGCATGAAGTCTTGCTACGTACCAGTGCTCCAATAGTGATACCATCTGTGGCCTTAGCAGTGTTATTTAATACTTTGTTTTGGTTTTCTCTACCTGTAAAATATGATGAATGCTCGCCTGCCTTGGTGCAGGCATGGCAGCAAGGCACGGTTTCTAAAGGCCTCTCAGAATTGAAACAAAGGGACTCTTTTAGATCTGATGCCGGTCAGAGATAGTCATAGGCATGGCTTCTGTTTTGCTGCTGGACAAAGAAAGCTTAACTGACTGTAAGTGAAATAAAGAGCAATTATTTGTTATGTTTCCCATAGCAATAACAAACAGAACTGGAAGAATAATCCTCTGTATTTAAATAGCTTTAAAAAATGAAAGAATTTGATTGTTTTAGTTTTGATAACCTCTTTTACTCTAGGTCAGTATTACAACTGTGTATCCATCTCAAGTGTAATGTCTTTGCAAGTATTTTCTCTCCTGGGCCTTATAATATGCAGTTGAACTGGACCAAGTCTGTTTATTGCTTGTTGTAATTCTTATGTGAAATGTAAAAAGTTTCTGTGCCTGTGAAGTGTCTCCTGATTCCTGCTGGGTTCTCCTCAGCGCAGAAATGGGCATTTTCACCCTAAGAGAAGTGCAATCCCTGCTTTGCTTTTCCTGAAATAATTTTATTCGAGCTTTTATTGCCCCTCGCCTTACCGCGGTGGGGGCCCGGGGCACTTTTGGGGGTTATGTCCCTGGACGGGAGGGGGCGGTCCCGTGAAGCTCCGCAGCGTTATGTGGGAGCCGCGCGGGGGGCAGCCGAGGCCGGGCCCCCCTCACGGCGGAGCCCTCACAAGATGTCCGCCCCGCGGCCCGGCCGCCCGCCCCGACCCGGCGGGGAGTCCTGGCGCAGCGCTCCGGACTACAATTCCCAGCACGCCCCGCGGCAGCCGGAACCCCGTTTCTTCTCTCCTCCGCGCCTCGCTTGGCACTACACTTCCCAGCGGCAGTGCGGTGCGGCGGCAGGAGCCGCCTCTCGGGACAACACTTCCCAGGGAGCCCCGCGCGGCGGCGCCTTGAGTGCCGGGCGGCGTGCCTGCGCGCGGCATGCTGGGAGCTGTAGTCCGGCGGCTGCGTGCGCGCGCCGCGAGGCGGGCCGGGGCGTGTCCTGGGGGGTATATAGGCGGCCGGAGGGGTAGGGGTCTGCACTCTGCCGCCGCCGCCCCTGTCTCCAGCAGCTTCTATGCAATCCTCGGCCGTCGCCGCTGCCCCCTGCGTCGAGCCCGCGTCGGCCTCCCCGACTAGGTAGGGGCGGCGCGGGGCCGGCCCCGGGCCCGCTGTGTGCGTGTGGTGCCCCGGGGGGGGCGGTGGGGGTGAGGGGGCCGCTTCCCGTGCGGCTGACTGGGAACGGGGGGGTTGGGGGCAGCGGGCGGGCTTCCTTGGGACGAGGGGGGGGAGCGTGGGGGCCGGGGGGCGCTAGCTGGGCTCGGTGCCCCCTCACTTCCACCCCCCTCCCCCCGCGGGCGGTGGTACGTGCCGCCCCGCTCCGCCGCGGCCAGCTGGGCCCGCTCGGCTCGCGCCGAGCCACCACGTGACCCCTGCGCGGCTGCTGCCATCTTTGTTGGGGGCAGCCGACGCCGCCGCCGAACCTGCCCGGAGAGGGTGGGGGGGAGCGGTCACGTGGCGCGGGGCCGTCAGCCCGTGAGGAGCCGCCGGCGGGGTTTGGCGCCAAGGGCGGGGGCGGGGCGGCGGCGAGGCGGGAAGGGGCCATTGTCTGTGAGGGGCCGCCGGGCCTGTCACGGGCACGGCGTCCGCGGCTCGGCCTCTGTTCTAGCGTAAATAAACAAACAAATAACCCCCGGACCCTGGTTTAACGCGTATAAATGAATAAACAGCCCTCAGACGTCGACTTAACGCAAACAAATCAGAAAACAGCCCTCAGACTTCGGTTTAACGCGAATAAACAACCCTCAGTCTTTGATTTAGCACAAACAAATGAGTAAATAGCCCTCGGTCTTTGACTTAACACGCGTAAATACATAAACAACCCTCACTCTTTGACTTAACACGCATAAATAAGTAAATAACCCTCTCTCTTTGACGTAACACACATAAATAAATGAGTAAATACTCCTCAGTCTCTGACCTAACATAAATAAATACATAACCCTCCCTCTTTGAGTTAACACACGTAAATAAATCGATAAATAACTCCCGCGTGCACAACTAACTGACTAACCCCCCACCTTGTCGCTCTCCCCAAAACGCTGAGGACTGGCGGCGGTGGCTGGGCACGGGTAACCCGCTACGGCCCCTGGCCTCGCGCCTCCGCCCGCGCTGTGACGACGCTCACGCCCTGCTGCTCCTGTCCCTTGCAGGATGGAAGAGGAACTGGCCGCCCCCTCCACCTCCGCCGACAAAGCAGACGGGTGAGCGGGGCTCCGGGTGCTGCTGGGATCTTGATGAGGGAGGTGGCGCTGGGGGGCCCTCACCTGGGACAGGTGTGGGGCTCTCCTTGTCCTGCTGTCCTGTGGGCATCTGCTTATGTCCCGTCCTGAGGTACGGGGTGGGAACGTGCCCTCTGCAGCACCCTGCTTGAGGTGCACTGAACTGAAACCGAGGCTCACGTCCATCCGTCTCCTCGGGTGCATCGTCAGAAGCCGTAACTTGCACTTACTGTTCTCTTCTTTCAGCTGGCAAAGCCCTGTGCACCACTGTGTTACATTGCTGTGCAGCCCCTGGTATATTTTATTGAGCATCCTTTGTCATGCCCAGGTCTGACACCCTCTTCGTGCAGCAGTTGTTAGAATTAACCTATTTGGCCTTGGGCATCAAAACTAAAAGCTGCTCCAGACTTTAAAATAAAATCTTGGTAGTGGCACTCGCTTTAATGTCTGCAGCTCACTTAAATTGAGCTGACTAGGTCTTGAGAGCTGGGTATGAATCTGACACGTACTTTTCTGATTACTATGGAAACTAACAATTCTGCATTTGATTTTCTCCTAGTATGGATGTGGATGGAGAATCCAAGAAACTATTGGGTTTAGGACAGAAACACTTGGTAATGGGGAATATTCCAGCTGCTGTTAATGCATTCCAGGAAGCTGCAAGCTTACTGTAAGTAGTAAAATGTTTTGTGTATTTTTGTAAGGACTGGCTTTCAGCTTGACTACGCTGATGTGGTTCATACAAGATTTAGGTTTTTACATTACGTATGTTGCCATATTTATAATGCAACTGAGGAGAGTGCTTAGGTGTAGGACAATACTGTAGTTGCTGTGTAATGTGGACAGCTTTTGTAATGATAATTGTTAGTGCAGTTCTGTAGGAAGGAAAAAGGATTTGAAATTTTATTTTGTCTCACATAGTTCTCATGTAGTCTGTTAATGTGAAAATAAAGGAGTCGTGTAACTTGTCCATTCTTCGCTACTCTTGATCAGTCCCCAAGGGTGATACGTCTTGGGTTTTTAGTTTAACTTGCTTTGCTGGATGCTTCTGAGATACAGCTCTAAATAAGTGAGAGGGACATTCGTCCATTGTTCGAAAATGGAAGACAAGCTTAGGAAACTGATTCTTCGTGTCCAGGAACTCTTAGCTTTAAAGTTCAGGTACCAAAACCTCCAAAACCAACAGAGGCAAATAATGCTTCATTACTTTTGTAGGGGTAAAAAATATGGTGAGACAGCGGATGAGTGTGCAGAAGCTTTTTTTTATTATGGAAAATCTCTCCTGGAGTTGGCAAGGTATGCTAACAGTTGCTCGTTTACGGTGCCTGTCCTTAAATGTATGGTACGCTTCCTTCAGGTGGTTTATAGCTGAACAGTAAGTAATGGGTGTGCATCTTTTCCAAAGAAATAGGAGTGACTGTCTTGAGAGGCTGTAACACTCAATTTCTGAGAGTGAAAAATGGTATCAGAAATAAAGCTTCTGGCAGAAAAACATTCCAAAGTAGCGTAGGTACTATCTGCTGTGGCTTGTTCACTGTTATTTAAGCAATGCTTTGTAGTAGCTGCATTTTTTAGGAACCATTTGACAAATATCCATACTTCTCTGGAGGGAAATGTTATTTACAATGTTAGTAAGTAAGTTTGTCTTCTAAGCACCTGTAACTGTCAAGGAAGCATGTAGCGTGTCAGGCATCCAGATCAGGAGTCTGGCTGGGGTAACAGTTTTGTCCTCGTATAGGCAGGGTTGTGCTAGAGCCTCGTATGCACAGAGTTACGCTGGGTGGAACAGGCTGTGGTGTTGTAGCTTCTGTGGTTAAAGTGGTGTAATTACAAGAGCCAAGGGATAACAAACTCTTATTCCCTTTAGAATGGAAAATGGTGTATTGGGAAATGCCTTAGAAGGGGTGCAGGTTGAAGAGGAAGGAGAGAAAGCTGAAGACGATTCCGCCTTACCGGCTGCTGATGGTATGTAAAGCGGTCGGTCGTGCCATGGAGGTACCGAGCTGCATTTTCTTGTCTAAATGGTCCAAGTCCTGAATGTTGAAATCCCAAGTAGTCAGAAGCATTCTGTTAAAACTCCTAGCAGCCAGAATGGACTATTTTGTTCTTCTAATCTTGCTTAAAGGTTGAACAAAACCTCCCAAACTTCTACGAGGAACTGATTGCATAAGCATGTGTGAAGGGTCACCAGATGTCTGTGTCCTGAAACACTGCGTTCAGACTTGCTTTCTTGAGCTTCAGTCAACTTGAACTGCTTCGTAACCTTGTGGCAGTACAGTGTCTGTAGTAGGACAGGTCAGTCTGTAAATAAAGTCCAAGGATGGTAACTATTTTATCCTACCTGCAGCTGGAGGTAATACAGGAATTCCTGTCGATCCAGACTCTTAAAGCACTGGCATCTCTTGCTTAGCTGTGACTAAAAAATGCTAGCGCGCAAAACTGCACACTGCTTGAGCGGCCGCTTGCAATAATTCAGTCTGGGGAAGGGGAAGGGATTTGCTTAGTTCAACTATGTTGGTTGCATCCTAATAGCTTGTGTTCTGAAAAGGAAGTTTTTAGGAGCGTCATTTAACTTGATGACAAACCAACACGCTGGCTGAGGGTCTGAGGGTGGTGTTGTCAGTGCCCGTTAATGTCTTTATCACTAAACTCGAAGAAATGTTTATGCTTCCTCAATCATGTAGAAGAAGCAAGGGAGGAGTTGAGAGAACAGGTATATAACGCCATGGGGGAAAAAGAAGAGGCCAAAAAGTCTACAGAAGGAACTCCAGTACTAACCGAGAAGGAAGTCAAAACGGAGGATGTGGAAATGGAAGACGGGACGGAAGAAAAGCCAAAGGAAGAAGCAACTGCTGACATGGACGTAAAGGTTGAAGAGGCTAAAGAGAAGGCAGAGGCTTCTGTGGAAAAAGAATTAATTTCAGAAGAGCAAAAGCAGCAGATGGCTGTGGAAAAGACGACTACAAAAGAGGAGGCAGCTGTGGAAGAGAAGGCAGTGGATAAAGAGCAGAATACAAAGCATGAAGAAGAGGTAGCAGAGGCAACTGAGGAGAAGGACAGGATGACAGAAGTGTCGGACAAGGAACCAAAGGCGGCTGTGGAAGAGGCTAAGTCCACAGAAGCACCTGTGGAAGAGAAAGGAGAGGCAGGAGAGCAGACAACAGAAGCAACAGAAAAAGAGGCAGCCGTCAAAAAGGGAGAGGCTATAGAAGGGCAGGCAGAGGCAGCCGTGGAAGAGAAGGCATTGTCACAAGAAGTGACAGCGGAAGGGCAGGCAGCCGTCACTGCGGAGCAGAAAGAAGCTGCAGAAGGGCAGGCAGAGGCAGCTGAGCAGAAGAAGGTGGAGGAGAAAGAGCCGGTAGAGACAGCTACAGAAGAGAAACCGGCTGAATCTAAAGAGACAGAGTCCTCAAAGGAACCAGTGCCCACAGAGGGCAACGAACCATCTAATGACGTGGAAGAAAAGGCTGAAGTAGCAGCTAAGGTAGAGAAAGAGGAAAAGAAAGATGACCTGATGGAAGAGGGAGAAGGTGCTAAGGTAGAAAAAGAAGAGAAAGATGACCTGATGGAAGAGGGAGAAGGTAACAGTGAGGAGAAAAGTACTTGTGGGTGGATGACTTGATGGATTTGGCTAACAATGGGTAAAGTGTTCCATTCAGAATTTTCTGTTTGCCTTAGAATAAGGAAAAGGCACTGTAAAGGGGCTCTTGGGGATTTTATATCCAAGTAACTGGTTTTGGTAAAGTTTCAAGGAACAGTGAATAGTCTCAGTTTTCTCTAGACTAACGCTTAACTAACTGCAAAGCAAATCTTGCTTTAAAGCAAACTTACAGCCCTGTGAGATCTGTAAGTAATGGCTAGGCTGGTGGAGAATCCTGAATGGATGTTCACTTGCATGCGTCTGGGTTTACTGCACTAACCTCCAAATAACTTGAAGCACACGTTGCCTCTGGTTATAACCGTATTTTAAAACAGTGGAGCAGGAAAATAAGAACAGCTGAATGCAAAACAAGATGGTAAATTTACTTTTCAGGGGGCAGGGAAGGAACTTTCCATTAGAGTCTTTCTGGTAGTAATTAAAAGTGACAATTTGGCTGGAGAACCTAAACTTAATTTGCCCTGGGACTTGAAGGCTTATTGCATCTAGTGCAGTCTTCCAGCTACCTAGCTTTTTCTGCCATTCTGCTTCCCTGCTTCATTATGGCTGTTGTCAGGATTACGTTAAGTTGCCTAGCAGAATGTGTACGCTTTGCTAACGTAGTACGTGCGTGGTCTTAGAAGGCCATTGCCTTCTGTGGGACAAGTTAATCAATAAACTGATAATTGCAGCTTGGCTTGTCAGCAGCTCAGCTGCACGGGAAGAGCCTTGTTGAGGAGTGGCAAGTCTTCAGACCGAACAGTTCTGTGTGCTGAGAGGGCTCGTGCTGCTCAGCACAGTGAACGCCGAGGGGTAAAGCAGTTCCTAGAGAGGTGTCTGGCCACAGTGACTGAAATGCAAACCAAGAGAATAGCTACCCACACTTTCTTGTCCTGCGAAAGGACTGAAATGAGGAATGTGAATTCAGAAATGGTCTTATCTGTACGCAGCTTGGCAGCTATCTTGCTGGAAACGCTTGTTATCTGTAGCATGAAGTCCAACAACTGACCAGTGCCTCCAGGGCTGCTCAGGATCCCACGGCTTCAGTGGGGGTTCACAATGCATTTGTGAGATCTGACTTCTAGGTAAGTTTCCGTTCTAGTATGAAGTTAAACTTAAATCAAGGACTAAGGTTGCCTTGAACTACCTTAGTCTACAGCGCTAACAATTTCAGCAAGATGGCTGCTGCTGGGAATCTAATGTTACCTGTGCCCTTCTCACATCCCACCTTTAACCTCTCCCTGGAAGGATAAGGGCTGGATAAAATATTCTGCCTGGCTCCATGTGAAGGAAGCATCGTAACAGCAAGTGTTCTCATTCAACTACTTTCCTTCTAGAAACAGAAGAATCTGAAGAGGAAGATAAAGAAAATGATAAAGCTGAAGATGATAAGGAGAATGAATTGACAGTGGAAGACAAGGTGAGACTGCTGAGCTCTGATATTGGCGCTCTTGCAGGAGTGTAATGTCTGTCTAAATGTCCCTTTAAGTTTGTAAAAGCTCGCTTGTGTTTCATTTAGTCCTGCATAGGAAATTACTTCTGTTTAGAAATCAGCATTGCCGAAGGAAGGGACATCATTATGCATAGTCTGTATTGTAGGACCTTCTTGTGTTTTTTCTTTCTGTGATCTTGTGTTTATTTAGCTAACACTGAAACAAATGCCTACAGTCTATAGGCTGGTAACGCGCCCTGGTAAATGCAGGGGTGGGCTTCAGCAGGGAGGGCTGCTTTAGCTTGTCACTACAGTTACTTATTTGAAACAGTTCTTTGTTGGTTTTTGTTGTTGTCTCACTGTACGCATTGAGTGCACCCAGTCCAGTAAGTAATGATCAAGATGGGGAATTCATGGAAACTGTTGTGCTGCTTAAATCTGAGGAGGTAGCTTGATGGAGCAGTTTGTACTGGAAGAAATCTGAGCCCTATCTGCATGTTGCTAAGCATGATAGACACCTGTCTTAACTAGAATACCTCTGTCTTAGACTACTCTAATGGAGCTCAAAAGCCTATTTAAAAAAAATAAAAGAACATCAATTTCTATTTTTTTTAAAAAAGGAACATTAAGTCCTTCAGTGATTAGCTTATCTTAATAGTAGTGTAAGCCCCTGTCTTATTCTCAGGATAATACTGGTGTTTGGTGCCCTGTTATTTCTGGGGAAGGCGGAGGGGAACGCTGCATCAACTGATGACATAAATGTGCATTTTTAGTCTTTACAGGAAAGTGAGGAGGAAGAAATTGGAAATCTTGAGCTAGCCTGGGACATGCTGGAGTTAGCGAAAGTCATCTACAAGAGGTAAAAAATCAAGCTGTAATTTGGTTGTCTGCGAGAGAGTGGGAGGGAGTCGGGAGGTGGTGTAGGCATAATGCTAGGTATTTAGGTGTTCTCATGGAAATGGCTTTTTTTCCTTGATTTAGAAAAGAAACGAAAGAAGCTCAGCTCCATGCAGCTCAGGCTCATCTAAAGCTAGGAGAAGTCAGCATTGAATCTGGTAAGCAGTGCTAATTCTTATGTCTAAAGTGCTGGGTTTCATTTTGTCACTTCCTATTTCGTACTTCAGAATGAGTAGAGGTAACTGCAGTCTGATAAGATGGAGGGGCACATATTTTTTCTAATTATAGTAGTACAGCCTCATGAGAAGCCTTTTTAATCGATGGATGAACAAGTGAGTTCCTTAAACAGGATATTCCATGCTATTCCAGAAGAGCAGGAGGAAGAGATGAGTAAGAAAGAGCTGGTGTTAGAGCAGAGCACGAGGCTGTTTCATAGACAGGGTTTGGTTAGCTTCAGAAATTGGGAAAGACTCTTTCCTTATGGAAGTACTCAGTCACTGAGCTCAGAGGGAAGTGTCAGGTGCCAAGCCACTTCTGGAACATAAAGACTGCAAATAAAAAATGGCTGATGCTATTGGACTTTCTAAAATAGTGTGGTACAGCTGGGAAAGACCCTGATGCACCAGGAAAGCATAGGTAGCAAGCCTCTGGTTTGTGCCTTCTAACATGTCTGTCTGCCCTTCACTTGAAAACGTGTTGTTTTTTTTTTTTATCTTACTAAATCAAAGTAGGGGTGTCATCTTCCTCTACAGTAAGCATTGGAAATAATGTGACAGGCTTCTGGACAAGGGTTACGAAGTGAGGGTTGTGTTTTGTGTCACTAGAGCACTCAGTGGGGTGCTGGACTGGAGAAGGTAGCAGGGGACTACTCACCTCCAGGTCAGCTGCAGTTCTGACCGGTTATATTCAACTCACGATAGGGAAAATAGCAGGATTAGTGTGCCTGGTTTTGACTTGGCTGTTTAGTTTATTGTGGTATTGTAAATAGACAAAGCACCTAGAGGAAATGGACTCAATCTTTTTCTGAGGGGAAGGCAGCGTTGGACTGTGAGCGCTGTCACCTGCTAATAGGAGAGCAGCCTGTAGCTGAGCTTAACTTACATTCCCTGGTACTTCTCTTCTTGGACTGTATGAAGTGGAATAAAATACGTAGCAACTGAATAAGGGTGTAGATGATGCTTAGATAAATGCGTGTTGTTTGTAAAGACCGTATGGCTTGCTCCTATAGAAAACTATGTGCAGGCTATAGAGGAGTTTCAGGCCTGTCTGGCCCTGCAGCAGAAATACCTGGAGGCTCACGACCGCCTGCTTGCCGAAAGCCACTACCAGCTGGCGCTGGCCTACCACTACAACAGCCAGTTCGACGAGGCAGTTCTGCAGTTTGGCAAATCCGTAGAAGTCATTGACAAGAGAATGGGTGAGTAGATGTCTGAAATGGCCTCGCAAAACAGAGAGCTTTCACAAATCAAAACTGACTTTGTTAATTGCCCTGAAAGCAATTACGTATGCTTATTACCTTGTCGTGCAGATGTTTGGTAACAGCCTATACTAACATCTGAACAGCCAAACAGCTCCTGTTGGTGGGCACTTGCCTCTGGGAATTGGTAACTGGACAGTGACTTTGTGTGGAGGGTGTTTTGCCATCGTAACGATGTCGTTCTAGCAATGCTTACTGAACGAATAAAGAAGGCAGAAAGCGGGTCCCCTGAAGATGAGAAGGAGATCGAAGAACTAAAAGGACTTCTCCCTGAAATCAAAGAAAAGATAGAGGATTCAAAGGAGTCTCAAAAGAGTGCAAGAGTAGCTGAGCTGGCACTGAAAGCAACTCTGGTTAGTACATCCTGCTGTTTCCTTTCAAGCAAAAATTCTTCCAGTGAGATTTGAAGTAAACCAGTTCAGATCAAGAAGAGAATTAAGGCAGCTGACATCTGAAAAGATTAATAGTAAATACGCTGAAATTAATAGCTCCAAACTAAACTGGACTTCGGTAGGCTACTAGAGTAATTAAATACGTAAAGGCTAGAAATGATAGTTAAGTCAAATGTGAGACTTAAATGAGTGTTACATCATTACGTGAACCTTTCTTCTGTCTATGCTGTATATAAGTGTAGAAGCAGAATGTAAAGTTAAGACATGGAGTTGGGTTTTCTTCCACTTTCGAAACCAGTACATTGGCCTTGTGTGAATAGATGGCAGAACGTGCTGCTTAGCTGGTGTTCTTCTGCTTTCCTTCAGGTTGGAACTACGTCTGGCTTTGCACAAAGTGAAGACAGTGGTTCGGTTTCCACAGTAAGTCGAACAAAGATAGATGTTGAAGAATTCATGTCTGCTTTAAAAATTGCTGTTTGCTGTTAGTGATGTGTCATTGTCTGTTTTGTAATAGATTCCAGTAAGAAAAGCAGCAGATGGAGCATCTCAGTGCGTTACAGACATCTCTCACCTGGTCAGGAAAAAGGTGAGTTCAGAAATGACCAGCTGAACAAACAGGGAGGTTAAGCCAGGGGTACTTTAACAACCTAATTGGATTTCTTAGCTTAAGGCTTTTCCTCAACTTAGTTCTGTAACACCTGGAAAAAGAAAAACACTCTAAAAGTAATAAGAGATTGTGTGTGAAACTCCTTTCCACTGGGAGCTAATCAGTCTGGGAACCATCCAGCCTTCAGGAGACTAGTTGGTGATGGTTCAGCGCTCTGCCTGACCCACACTGGTTTAACTTCAGAGCTGAATTGTGTGGCTTGTGGAGGTGTTCTGAACAAACGCCCTGCTCTGCTGAGAGCATGCAAGAAGAGCAGGGCAGTGTATAGATCTTGAAAATAATAATAAAAAAAAAGGCAATTAACCAGGCTGAATTGGATTCCCTTCTTTCCAAGTGGAAATGGAGAATTGGACTTGCAAAATACCAAAGCCAATCTAATGTATAGCCATGCTAAATTGCCTCTTAATGAGAAAATAAGATACTTTTAAAAGAACCTAGTGCTCAATGTATAGTGTTTTTTTTTTTTCCCCCAGAACTGATATTGCTAAAATTATCCCATATGGAATCTTGTTTTTTATATTGTATAGTGTTGTGGCGCAGCCTTGTCAGTTACATTAGCCTGTGTGAGAGTTCAGGTTTGCCTGGAGTGATTTTTACAATCACAGCAGTAACATGCTCCCCTGCCAAACTCTAACTAAGGATAATTCTGCATTATATATACTAGCACTTGAATAATATCCTACTGGTTATACTTTGTGATTGAGACCTTTGTTCCAAAGCTTCAGAGCTTTGTTTAAATCCTAATACTTCAGTATTTATCTTGAACCTGGCAAGTAGAGGTTGAGTAGATAATGTGCAATGACATCTAGATGCTAACTTTCTAAAAACGCTTAAATTTGTCCATAGTGAAGACTAAACAATTTTGTCCTCAGAGGAAACCAGAGGAGGAGACTCACCAGGGAGACAATGAAGCTAAGAAATCTAAACCAGAACCGGCTGTCAATGGTGGTGGTGGTGATGCTGCCCCCAGTGGAAATGAGGTTGCAGAAAAAATGGAAGAGGAGGTGGGCAGTAGAGTCAGGAGTTGGTGCCTTGTGTTTTGTTTTTTTTTTCCTTCCCCTTCTGTTAAGGAGTGGTTTTGTGCCTGGGTGGTTTTATTGCCTGCTGGTCTTCATGGGGCTTCCTGCACGACGGGGAGTATTCCAAGCTGACGGGATGCACGTTGTGCTGGGGTGTCTGACACCAAGTGAGCTGGGCAGATAACAGGCTGCGCAGCTGACGGGTGGGACAGGAACGTGTGTGCTGGGGCTCTGGGGTTTGTTGGGCTGAACTACAGCACAGGGCCTGTTACTGCAGCAGAGTGCTCCAGGGTTTTAATGTTGCTCACCTGGGCTACAATTGTTAACGTCTGTTGTGGTTCTGGGCTCTGAAGACCAGCAAAGCATGCCTAGTTTCGTTTTCAAACTGCAAAAACGGTGAACTGCTGCATGAATTGATGCTGTAATGCGGTGTTTTGTTTTGTTTCTTAAATCAAATCTTTCTCTTTTCTTTTAGACAGAGAAGAGGCCACAAGCAGAATCAGGGGCTACAGTTGAAAGCACAGTATGATAATTCTTTAACCTTGGACACTCCTCTCCTTACAAGGAAAATGGTTTTGTATATAGTGTATTTTTTCACTTTTTGGCAACTTTTGTATGACTTCAATAAAGATTGTAAGCAAATGGTCCTTGTTTTACCCTTCCCATTAAAAGCTCCCTGCTTTGCTCCTCATGGCCCTGGGGGTGCAGATCTTCCCCCCTGACCGCTGCTGGGCTCCCTGCTCCTGGGCAAAGCCTGGCCCGCTGCTGTGGCACCTCCCCGGGCCCTGGGGGTGTTGGGGAGGTGTGATAAGAGCTTGTCTGGCCCCTGCAGCCAGTGCGGGTTTTCAGCCTGGCCTGCTCAACCTCCACGTGTGCCCTTCTGCTCTGCCAGAACATGTGTTCACACGGGAGCAGGGGTTGGTGGCACCTTGCAAGCACTTTGGTGGTGCTTCCCCTGCCCTGAAGCCCTTCCCAGGGGTGTTTGTGCTGGAGATCGTGTTCCCTGCCTCCCTTCTGGCTTGCGCTGGGCAAATTGCTGCATTGGCCACGTTCACGGTGGCTGGGACGAGAGCACAGAGGTGGCCACAATTTAGACCTGAAGTTTTGCAGTGTTTCAGTGCTGGGCGTGAATTTCTGCATCAGGGCTGGGGCAGGGGCCCTGCTCTGCCCACCTGCACTTGCAGGACCTGGTGGTGGAGGGGGCGTGTGCCCCCAGCCCTCTGCCTGTCGTGGGGGGACAGGTACATTTGTCGAAAAAGAAAGCTGAGAAGTGAAGAGCAGCAGGGGAAGCCGTTTATTAAACACCCAGCACAGGGCCTCCAGTGTGGGGGGGAAATCTTGCCGTGGTTTTTGCTGCTTCCTGGCTTGAGCCGTGGGTACAGCCTGTGAAGCTTCTAAAAGTGGCTGGGGATGTGTCTGGTGGGGTAAGCAGCAGGGAAAGGGGGGTGAGAAGAAAAGTTGTGCCTCTCTGTGCCTCCTGCTGTTCCCCAGGCTGACCAGGACAAAATGACCCCGGTGTGTGGGCAATGACAATGCATGCCACCCCGCCCCTGCTGCCAAAATTCCCAGCGCCTCCTTGGTCCCAGGATGGCCCCATGCACATCCCTCAACCACCACCACTCCCCAGCTGGCCCCAAGCCTGCAGCTGTAACAGCTTTTGCCATCCCGTTATCACTCTGGTGATTAGTAACGCCCCGATTTCCTGCTCCAGCCCGTCCCCATCTCACCTCCGGGGGGGGTCGTGCTCTGCTGGCGGCTCCCGAGCAGGAGGGGGGTCCTCCAGGGCTGCCATGGGGATGCCAGGGAGGCTGGGGGCGGCGGGCAGGCGGCTGGGGGCTGGGGGGCTGCCTGGCCCCAGGGCTGGTCCCGGAGGCTCCTGGGGAAGGAGAAACCTGGCGTTAATGGGACTGGGAAGAGGGGCTGTGGTCACAGAGCATATCATGCCCACAGTTCAGCACCTGGGGGGGGGAATACATCCTGCTGCAGCCAAGGAAGCAAATGCTGAACCAGTACCCTGGAAATCCCCCTCCCGAGGCGAGGGGCTCCTCTGCACCCAGGGACGACGCTCTTACCGTGACAAACCCTGGCAGAGACCGGGCTGGTGGGAGCTGGGGGCATGGGAGGACCGGGGGGATCGCCCGCGGCCCCGTCCCCTCCGCCTGGCGTCTCAGCATCCCCACCTCTGCCTGCAGCTGGGCCAGGTCCTCCGCGTGCTGCTGGGCCGCCAGCGAGCCTGGGGATGGTGGCTCGTCACCGTGGTGCTCATCTGGCTGCCAGCCCAGAGGCAGCAGGGTGCTGTGGGGAGGCAGTCAGTGGGTGCCCCGTCTCCCAGTCACCTACTGGCATCAGCTCGCCTCGCCTTCCGGACCTTCAGTGCCAGGAGCTCGTCCTCCAGCCGCTGGTTCTCCAGCTCCACGGCCAGCAGCACCGTGTCAAGGTCCTGCGTGCCGGCCCTGGGGCGCTCTGATGGCATGGCCGGGGGCGCCTCAGTGGGGACAGGGGGCCACGACCCCAGGCTGGGATCTGCACTGGGGCTGCCACTTACCCGTCCGCCGCGCTGCCCTTTTCTCCAGCGCCGTGGCCTCCACCTGGAGGTCGAGCAGCTGAGCCAGGATGGCCACATCATGGCCACCACTGCGCAGGTAGGACAGCATCAGGGCCCTGCCATGGCACCAGTGTCAGCTGCAGGGCGGGGGGGGGGGGGGGGGGGGGGGGTCTCCACTGGGCACCTGGATGCCCACCCACCCTCGGCTCTCACCTGGCCTCAGCAGCGAGCGGCCCAGCGGGTGGCAGGAGGGCGCTGAGGTGTAGGGCGGTCCTGGGATGGAAATGGGCCATCTGGGGGCAAAGGCCCCTTTTTGGGGAGCAGCCTGGGCACTTCCCCCGGAGGGGTGCTGAGCCCTGCTCGCCCTTGGTGGGACTCACCCTCCGTGCGGGTGTCCGGCCTCACCCCGCAGTGCCTCTGGGGATCGCCTGGGCTTCGGCCGCAGCTGCTCATCCGCCAGCACCGCCAGGCGCCGGCACAGCCCTGCGGGGTGGCAAAACGTGTTACTCTCCCCCCCCCCCCCCCCCCCCAGGAACCACAGCCCCATCACCCCAAAACCTCTGCCAGTGCCTACCTGCTCTCTGCTGCTCCAGCTGCTGGGTCCTCGCCCGGATTTCAGCCATGTGCTGCTTGTGGGCTTCCAGCAGCTCCGGTGCCCGCAGGTGCCCCTGTGGCAGGGCCGGCCGCTGGCTGGGCTCTCCCTGCAGCACAGGGGGAGGCGGTGGGCAGGAGGCACGAGCCCCACAGGGCTGGGGACAAAGCCTGCACCCCGCTGTGGGTGAGTGGAGCTGGTGAGGTGGGCGTACCTGCTTTGTCAGCCCGCTGGCAGCAGGCTGCTGGGTGCTGTGGCCACCAGGCTCGGTGGCACGGAGCAGGGCCCTCTCGCGGGGTGTGAGGATGTCCCCCAGGGGCGCCCCCCGGGCTCGTCTCGGCCCCCGTGCTCCCAGCATGGCCGGAGGGAGCCCAGAAAGCAGGAGGAGATGGTGTTGCTCGGCACGGTCTCCATTCTGGGACATCCCAACCTCAGGGAGGTAAACAAGAAGGCAAAAAAAAAAAAAAAAAAAAGCTGAATACCATAAACTTTTCTGACTTTCCCAAACTAAGTACTGACGGTTGCAGCATCCCCCATCTCAGAGTGGGATGCATCCAGCTGACGCCAGCAGGACACCCCATTTCCTCACCCACGTCCCCATCCCCACGCCTGACCCAACCTCGCGGTACCGAGGGGTCCTGAAGCCTCCTCGCCCTGCCCGGGTCCCCCCTGGGGCCATGGGAGCTGCTGTCCCTCGGTGTCCCAACGCAGAGCCGCTCCTGGTGTGCCCGCAGCAGCGGCCGGGAGCTGAACACCATGCGGCAGCTGGGGCAGGTGAAGGCTCCTGCGCCCGGCATCGGGCACCCTGCCGAAAGAACACCCAAATCGCACCCGTGTGAGCCCGGCCCGGGTCAGGGTCCCTCCTCTGGCTGGGGCTGCCGCACTGACCTGCTCGGGGTGAGGTGGCTGTGGCGGTGTTTGGTTGCCAAGGTGGGACGGGAGGTGCTGAGGTGCTGGGCAGGCCCTGCCCAGGCTGGCAGTGAGGGCGGTGGTGCAGGGCTGGCAGGGCCAACAGCTCCCAGAGCCTGTCAGGACCATTACGGTGCTGCGTGTCCAGGAAATACCACTGCTGCCTCTGTGGGGCTGGAGCCCCTGGCCTTGTCCCACCCCAACCCGCTGCAGAAACCACCCTCACCTGCAGTTAACAGCCCATCAGCCTCAGCCCCTTCCATCTTGGCCCGTTTCAGACCTTTCCCCACCCCGCGAAGCGCCCTGCCTCACACCCGGCCTTCCCGTGCTTTGCCCTGCAGCCATCCCCTGCTGGCTGGCTCTTCAGCTGCCACCTCCATAACTTAGCTCCCAGGGGTTCCTCAGCCATGTTCCCCTCAGCACCGCCCTCAGTCCCGGCCCTGCTTTACGAGCCCTGAGGCGAGGAGCGCCCGCTGGCTCTTCTCAGTGGTGGCGGCCTCCCTCCCGCCTCACCCCTGACACCAGGCACAGGCCCTCAGCAATTCGCTTCAGAAAAACCCACTCTGCTGCCTGATGTTCCCCAAAGCAAGCCCGTACCTTCGCAGTACTTTCACCGGCATTTGAACCCCACAAGGCCTGTCAGAGGACAGAGGCAGGGAAGCTGAAAGGAGCCGGGCCTCAAGGGCCCATGAGGCACCTCAGGCTTTGGTGTCCCTGCCCCAGGCAGAGCCCTGATGTGAGCCAGGAATCAGAGCAATCCCCTGCTGCTTTTCAACAGCCCATTACATGCGGACTTGTTTTAAACTTACCTAGCTTATTGACAATAATCCGTTCTCGTAATTTTTACACCTAACTTCCTACATCAGGGAGGGGGCAGCAGCAGCACATTGAACCCATACAGCTTTTACAGACAGGTCACATTTGAAAGGAGCCGAGTGGTACGACCTTTAAAAAGAATCAGATTATCTGTGAAATGTCTTACAGGAGCCCGAGAGCACTCCCCAGCAGACCCAGTGACTTGAGAGCAGCTTCCAGCCAGCAGGGATGAAGAAATACCTGCTGCCAGCCCGCCTCACAGGCAGGAGGTTAACATCAGTGTCCAAGTGAGAATGTGAGCTAAAAGCACAGCTAGAACAGCATACATCTGCTAGAAATGTTCCCTCGAGTACCGATGCAGAGACATGGCTAAGCACCATAATTTCATTACACATCTATCCTTTCTGCCTGACCAGCAGGAGTGGATTGAAAAACAAGACCAATGGTGAAATCCTGCCCCTGCTGAAGGCAGACTGTCCCCCTCAGTTCGGTGAGACCAGGATTTCTTATTTGATGTGCAACTCCATCCAACCAACCTGCAAACAGTGGACAACCATGCGAATACTTTCCGATCCAAAATGTTTGTGTACAAGCTGAACTTAAAACAGACAGTGAAATAGCTTAGGCCACAACTGAGTTGTTTGTAAAATCCTTTTTAATCTAATAGAAATGTTTTCATGAATTTTTAAAAAAGATTTCAATGAAAACAGCTTTGGATTCAGACATACCCTTGCCATGTTGTGAACATAAACAGCAGCATTGCACTAGGAACAGGAAGTGACACCGACCAGTCGAGCTTCACTATTTTGTATGAAGCGGAAAAAAAAGCAAACTGCTTTAGTGGAAGATAATTCAAATTATTTTAATTTTTTTGTAAAAAAAGACAAAACCAAATATGGGCTATCATCTCACCATTGTCTTCCCTCTCCCCTTTTAAAGGAAGAATTTAGCTTCTGCAGTCTGAGCACTACAGCAATGTTTGCCAAGTGGAAAAAATACAGTGGGAGAAGCAGCTATTTAACCCCAGTACTATTAGAACCCCAAAGTTGCAAGTCCCTTTAGAGGAAAGCTTTTCTTACATAAGAAAGACAATTAGAATTGGCAAACTGATGCAAAATATTTATTCCAAGTTAGTTATTTTTGATGCAGTAGTTTTTCCCCCTCATACAGACTCAATGTGATAGTCACTTTTTTAAATCTGTAAATAATGTTATCAAAATAATCTTAATCTTTGAAATCTCACAAAAAATTTATATTTTACAATCCACCCTGAATATCAAGGCTGCAAGAAGAAGAACACAAACAATTCCTATATCCAAATATTTTACAGCTGTACCCAAAAAAAGAAAACCACAAACGCCTGGTTAAGTGATGAAGCTCCCCGAGCCGCCAAAAAAAAATAAAATAAAAAATTCATGTTATTAGCATTAATTTAACATAATTAGAACTTCAATAGCCATTTTGTCATTGACAATGATTGTTTTAGCACATTGTTACCGCACGACATTATGTAATGCAGGCGGCACTGTTAGAAGCTTGTTGTTGCAAAGATCAGTCAGTCACTGGTATCCTGCTTACAAGACTGAACTTGTGCACTGCCCCACAAGGGATTTTTGTCAAAATTTTGCTAGCTGCACAAACTTCTATAAGCATTAGGGCAAAACCAAAAGAAAAAGCTAAAGAAGCCAATTTCTCTCTTCTTTGGGATACAATTATTTCCCTTGTGCATGA
Organism: Anser brachyrhynchus; assembly: GCF_964034855.1. Classification (NCBI taxonomy): domain Eukaryota; kingdom Metazoa; phylum Chordata; class Aves; order Anseriformes; family Anatidae; genus Anser; species Anser brachyrhynchus. Next base: position 10,067,452 of record NC_137702.1, on the reverse strand, counting down.
AGTATCAACAACAGAAGAAAAAACTGAACAGACTGGAGACAGAATAAACTCTGTTTAGTTTATACAACCCCAAACACATGTTGAACTATGAACTGAGTTTATTGGGTTGATTTTATTTATTTCAATTTTCTTGTGCCCAGTCTCAGGCATCGTCATCTGAAGTTTCACTGCTACTAGTTTCTGTGTCTGAGTCCTCAATCTTTGTCTTAAAAGTGCTTCTCCAGTGGAACAACAGGCTGGAGCCGCGGCCCTGAAGAAATCCATTCTTCCCAAATCCGTTTCTTCTTCGCTGTAGGAATGAAAGCAAGTTTTAAAATAAGCACGAGTATGGAGAATAACTGTCCCATGCCATCTGTGGACATCAGTTATATGTTTAACTGTATATACACATGGTCTGTATGGATAATTTAGAGTCATTAATTGGACTACAATTTCATTAGTTGTCTTCTACACTACAGGAGATGTGTAAGAAGGGAAAGGGTGAAGAACAGTCACAAGTAGCAGGAGTTTGAAACATACCTGCTCTGATTTAATTTGGAACTCTTTGAGCTCATCCTCCGTGAGGGGAAGGTAATTCTCATCATTTTCAGGATATTCCTGCCATCCCATTTCTTTCAATAACCTGATTTGTGGAAAAAGGGCATAGGAATTAAAGCAAGGGAACAAAGGCAAAGGAGAGAACGGTTTGTCCATGAAGCACAAGGTTCTGTACTGCATTACTTCAAATTCACCAGGGAATCTTCTGTATCACAGACCACTTCAACAATGCTTAGTGTTTACCCAACATTTTTCATACTCAATGTCTTTTACAAATATTTAATCACCAGCAGTCCTGTACAATGGGTAAATAACTAGTCTGGCAGAAGGAAAATAAAGCAGAGATTTGAAATTCTACCCAAGGACACTGAAGGAGGATGTGACGCAATCAAACCAGCACCTTAGCTCAGGATCTTCTAAAAGTTACTATCCGCTCATACCAGATACACACTGCTTAATCACTGAAGCAAGATACAAGCTGAGATACTAAGCAAATACTTTCTTAACTCTCCCCCATGTTTACAGCCTTTAAAGCAGCACAAGAGTATTCCAAGTACAGACAGTAAAAGAAGAGTGAGGGTGTATCTTCATACTCCAGATCATTACAGGTAGGACATCCACTTACAAATTAACCAGAATCACGCTAGGTTTGCACTGCCTCACCATGCAGGCAGGTAAATATCTAGGCAGTGTTAACACGCAAGGATGTGGCATTAGAGAAGTACAGGAGCTTAATTACAGACCATGGCAAAGTCTTGGCTCAGCTGTCAGCGTCTTGTTTTACTTTCAGTAAGACTCCACCCAGCCCGGCACTAGTAATGAAAGCCCACACCTCTAGTCCAGCTTTGTGTACTTCCCAGAAATTTTTTTTGGAATAGTTTTTCTCCTCACACAGTCCAAGGACTCACCCTCCTTTACTCCAGACACCTTGTTTTTCCATTTCCTCACCTGTGTTCTGCTTCCAATGAGTGAGAGAGGTTTTCCCCCTCCTCTGGCAAAGGAAGAGAAAGGCCATTTTGATGGCAATTCTCTTCCCAGTTTTCCTTTGGTTCTGGTGTGCTGTTGCTCTCCATCTAAAGAAAAAAAAAAAGAAGCAAAGTGTGTACAGACCATGCTGACAGCACAGTTTGAAGTTCAAGCTTCTGCTCTTGGGGGTAAATCAAAGCCTTTTCACCTCAAGTCAGTGCTTTCAACAGAGCCTGGGCTGACAGTGGTTTAAAAGCAACTTCTACCTACCTGTGACAAGACAACACGATATGTATGTCACTTGGTAGACTGCACTTTGATGTAAAGGGAGTAAGTGTTGGCATTACACAGCCGTAATCAGTGGCTTCAGAAAGAGAATACCAAGAAAACCCCTCTCTTAAAGATGTCCTTTACATACACATTAAAACACAGACTTCCACATTCAGGGTTCTGGTCCAAGCCTGAGGCTTAAGCCACTATCCTGCACTTTTTACAAGCACTGAATTCAGCTTTCCTATGAACGCAGTTTGACAAGGAAGTTTGAAAGGAAACTAAGACTTTAAAACATGGAATTGTTCAACCCCTGAGAGAATCCTTGCAAGACTCTAGATTAACTTCTCTATCTTCTCCTTCCCTTCCACCTCATTTATTACTTACCCTTTTGAAACCAACATTTCATCATGTTACGTATCTCCTCTCACCACAGTGCTGTGCGCTACCTCTGCTAACATGCGTATCAGACCAATGGAAGTCATTCGTTTGCTCCACCACAGACTGAATTATATACGCTGCTTTTTTTCAGTACCCAACTCTTTAAATACATCATGATCATATATGTATGAGGAGAGAAGGGGGAGGACAGGTGGACAACACGGGACAGGGGAGCAGTGATCTTACATCATCCAGCTTGTCGCATTCTCTGTTCTCTGTTATCTCCCCATTCCTATCATCTTTCAGTGCCTTCAGGAATTCGCTCTTTTTATCGGTGGTGCGGCGCATCAGTTTTGTCAAGCGCGAAGAGCAGATCTCGATGGGAGGGGTGGTGCTGGAAGGACTCTAGACAAAGAAGGAAGAATACAGAGACTTTAAACTGTACTGCTACAAAGACGAGGCCCTCTTCAGGGTCTGTACCTTCAAATGCTCATCAGCTCCTGGACTAGCTCTTAAACCCTTAAGAAATCTAATTTCAAATGCTCATCAAAATACTGAATGGCGGTGTGTACCCACTTCTTCCCTTACCAGCATGTTCCCACCTATCACTACCAGCTCTAATTTCTTCTTCCTCTAGGTGTCAATTCATGTGGCCATGAATACATTTATTTTGTTCCTTGGCAACGTAACTCTCTCAAGTAATGCTGGAGGCTACAGCAGAATATGGAGGCAAAAAACTTTTTGCAGGACTCATCCCACAAAATTAAAAAAATCGGGGAGATTAGACTCAGTTCAAATTTGTGTCTTAAGCCATTCTGGCTGCCTCTACTCTGAAATTAAGCTTCGGGGTGGTAATCTCTTTTCAGGGAGTGGTACATCTTCAACCAACTGGATGTGAAACAGGTAGCCACAGCCTTCGTATCCTCTCCTGGTGAGCATGCTGCTGATTCTTGCCTACGAACACTCACAACCCAGATAATTCTGTGCCTAGCCAGTCACAGACAGCCCTTGACCCTGTGGTAAATCTGCTCAGCTGAATTCCTGAACCCAAGGTAACCTCCCACGCTCTTCAACAGTGCTTTGCTTTCTTAATTTCCATCTTTGAACCAGGCATAAGGCACAACAGTTTGCACATAAGCAGTGCCTCAGCCATGACAGTACAATTAAAACACTGCTAACCAAGATGAATTTCAATTTAATGTTTCGTCATTTTGAGTGGACATGGGAAAGAAATCTAAAAACATGTTGTGTGAAAGTTCCCAATATATACAGACCTTGTATCTGGCTACTCTAAGATGAGGAATTCAGCCACTTGTATAAATACCTGCCTGACCCAGAATCTTGCATGCAAAGCTATTCTTTTTCTTCACTTGCTTTGGTTATCTTTTTCTCAATACAAAAGCAGAGTTCAATTTCCTAAAGCATGTAGCTTCCCCTCCTGCCTTTTTTTAATTAAAAAAACAAAACAGAAAACAAAAAACTAGGGTGGGAGAGTTGCAAATTCAGGCTCTTCAAAATAAACCTTCTTTACAAAGTGATTTTATCATACCACATAGTGCTCTAAGCAAAGATTAAGGGAACTAAAATATTTAGCATAGCAAAAACAGGCAGCAACTGCTGCTTATGCTTCTCATGCCTATTTCACATGAAACACCGGCATGCAATAATGCCTGTGAGGTAAGTGTGTGCTGAAAGTAATGCCTTATGGTGAACACTTCTCAGCTAGCCTTTTCAGACTTTGCCTCATTCAACACCGTCATGCGCAAATCAGCAATTGTACAAGACATAAATGTCTTAATATTAGGATGAAAAGCTGGCATAGTACTTAAAAATTAAAGCTTTAACCTTGGTAATTAGTTTGACTGTAAGCAACACAAAGTAACCATCGACAAAGGAGACTTAGAACTAGATGTCTCCTGGTAATTTGGAATACTCTGCTAAAACCACTTGAGCTTTTTGGTAGAAGTAGCCTTTTTACCAGTACTATACAGAACTGCCATGGTCCTGTGCTTCCATACTGCATGTCCCCGACATATTCAATGAAAAAAATGTATTCTAAGTGTTCAAAGTTATTCAATGACATTTTTCTACTAACTTTTGTGGAATTTCAAGCTCCAGAACAGCATTTTGCATACAAGCTAAAAAATGAACCACAGAAATGCTGGCCAAAACACGTCAAGTCCCACTTACTGCTGAAGTGTTAAGAAATTTACATTCAGAAATTTTCTCCACACTTCATACCAAAAGTGGAGGTAAGTCAGCGTTAACCTCAGCAGATCACCTCCTACCAGCGTTAAAAACAGACACCTAGATGAAGACGTAGACATGTTGAATCCCTTCAAAGCTCACTGCTTATATCTGTTGTTCTACAGAAAGTAAGGCAGATCCTTCTCCTCCACTTTCTTTTCCCATATGGGAATCAGTTTACCATACGCTTCACATCTGTTCTTGGTATCTGCACTCCAATAGCACACCAAATCTACATATGTTTAGCTATGCAACACTAGTCAAATTTTTTTTAATTTCTTTTTTAAATCTGAGGGGGAGTCCTAATACATTTGGACAAACACCAATGGCATTGTCTTTACATCCTGGTAAACCACATTTTTCTTTTAGTGTATCAGAGATGTCACAGGAGGTACTAAGAACACACAAGGCAAGTCATTATTCAGGGCTACAAAGCTAGGTAGCACATGCAGGAAGGACCTTACGTTTAAGCTATAGTAGGTGACAGTGATAAAGTTCCCATCATATCCCCAGACCCAATCCCTTACCTCTTTGGGAGATGTAAGGACTGAGCCACTTGCCAGTACCGCTGGTTTGGTTACAGACACTGGACTGGTAAAGGCAGAGTCACGGCTGGAGGAAAGCGAGCCTGGTTTATGTTCATTTCTGTTGGCTTTCCATGGACTTGGCTATATTGAAAAGAACACAAAATATACAGAAAACAATAAATGGTAAAGCACTAGAGTGGGTTGCTTGCAAGCAGTAAAACAAACATTGTATTGACTGAAATTGCCTGTTGTATGGATTTTTTTTCCTCCCTCTACAAGAACTTTCTCAAAAAGTTTACTCCTAAATCCATTAGTTTTTTCCTGTCATCTTCTGTTTTGCCCAAGCCACACACGATTCTGCTTCACAGGCACCACCCTTTAATAAAACACTGTTAGAGCTCATGGAGAAAATCTAGTGTTGCTCTTCATCAGTTGGAATCACCACCAAGTGATGCAATGCATCTTGGAGCTACACACAGATGGGAAGTAAAAGATCCCAATTAAATTCACATTTCATATGGGAACACTGTGTGCCACACAGAAAGGGTTTGCATCATCTGACAGGAGCTCCTCCCATGCAAGGAAGAAACATCAAGGAATGTTTCTATCCAGACTGAGGATGCCAATTATTTACTTCCTAGGGCTCTGAAAGTGTCCATCACTGCACCGATTGAGGGGAAAAAAGAAAAGCAGGCAGTTCACCCTTCTAGTAGGTGCATGAGCACCTATCGTTTTGGTCTGGATACTCTCTGAAGTATCCCTTCAGATACAATGGTGATTTGTTGAAAAGCGAAGACTTCAAGATAACTTGTTACTCAGTATGTTATTGACGGACCTCTCATCAACGAAGAACAAACACTGAAGTGACAGTCTTCACTACAAGGATTCTAACAAGAGGTTTGTATCAAGTAGCATGAGAAATATACCTGTCAGGGCATTAAAGCATACTGGTCCCTTTGAACCGATAGATTTCTGAAGTAAATTTCAAGTCATAGCAAATTAACTAATGCACAGTGGGATTAAGTTAAATCTGAGAGTAATTGGATTTTGTATTCTGTGAACAATGAAAGCAGAAGTCATTATTTCAGTATGTTCTCTCACATTAATAGGCTTCTACTCCAACTTAATATTGCCTGGTAGCACAATTAGAGTGGAGAATTACTTTGACAAGGACTTTTCCTCTGCATATGCACATCGTTGCACTTGTTTAGGTACCTAACTCTTGGCTGCTAGTTGTTATTCTCCCACCGTCCACAAAGTGGCAGCTTAGACAAATTTAACGACAGACTACGGTTACTTTCTGAGAGACCACTAGACTGAAGCACAACAGTTACAGATGAGAATCAAAAGGAATCATTTGCAGATTATGCCCTTCACGCATTGCTCAGCTGTGAGGAATTATCCTTATCTAAAGAAAGAAACAAAAACATATTTCATTCAGTTTGCCTGTGGCAGCTTTCCAATACTGGTGACATGGTCAAAGGGAGTGTTTTGATCCCCCTATCACGTTATGCACTACAAATTCCACACAACTTTCTGGAGCCTTCAGAAAAATGCATCCTACCATCCCTGCTTCATGTTTGTACCTTTCAAAAAGGCATCATTCATGCACATAGTTTTTCTAAGGGCATGCTGATCTCCCACCTTTCGCTCTATTAATGGTCACGATTCATTAACAAAAGAGCTGCTGATGAGACAGATAATTCTTAATTATTGCAGTCCTCACCGATGAGGAGCACCATGCTGCCCCTGTAATCACAGCACCATGTCAATACAAACCTACTTAAAAATGACTAAATATGCATTTATATTACAGTTAACATGACCGTGATCTCTTGGGAGCTCCCATATATTCCAAGTCTATACCTTCTCCACTAGGCCTATAGCTTTTCATGTGTTAACAGTGCTGTCACACCTGAATGAATCCAAGTGTAATCCAGGCGTAGTAACTGGTTCAGTACAGAATATCCTTCACTGAAAGGCGACAGCTACCACTACATATTGCCATAATTCCAGTTTATATATAGATACATAATCTAGAATGCAAGTGAAAACTATGTAAAACAAGACTAAAAAAAAACAACACACAACCAAAACAAACAACCCTGTATTTTGACATAAACCGAACTTCCATACCACAGTCACAAGGCTGTCTCAAAAAGCCTGATCGTATTTTTCAAGTTATCTATAAAAATGAGAAGGTTTATTTCAACCGTGAGCACAGATAATATCCCGAGTTATTCTATCTGTGACTATCTTTGGACACAACAGCAGCTAAGACAGAAAAGCCGTGTGCACTCCTTTTCACTACAATACTATTTGCTTTGAAGCAGAGAGACAATCTGATGGCTTGGACAAACTGTATCTTTGTCTTTTTGTTTCAAACAGGAATCAAAACATCCAGGCTAAAAATAGCTAAGACTGTATTACACATATCAACCAAGCTGTACAAACACAAATAAAAGCCGCATTAGACTCACTGCACAACAGCTCCATCTTATTTAGCTATTCTAACCAAGTACGTACCTAGACTGAAATACTTAATGGGTTGATTCAGTGAACAGAAAACTCTTACTAATAACCCTTTATAATAGGCCAATTTATCCCATATCATCTAGAAAGGGACCAGTTTTCAAAGTAAACTTCTGTATTAGCTTATTAGATAATCATTTTAATTATTAAGGTTTTTCCTGCAGTTGGCAGAATTTGGTCTGAATCAAGAAAAACTTACAAAGTGGAAAGAAGCTCTAAACTTGCTTTCTCATAGAAAAAGTTCGGTTAAACTCTCTCACTTTGCTTTTATCTTTGAAGTGTGTAGAACTATTCTACTCTTATCACAGAATTTTCTGTTGGAATGCAGCAGCCAGCATTAGCAATTAACAAATTTTAGCGAGATTGTTCTTTAAAAAGGTGTGCAAATACTCTTGAATATTTGCATAACTTTTTAAAGAACAGTTTCACTAATAATTTTAACTTCTAAAATACCTGAACTATCAACACACTCTTGCAGTGAAAGAAAGCACGAAATCGATTACTCTTCCAGGTTGTCTTTAAGGCTCATAAACTGCAGAATGCTACAATCTAATCTGATCTTAACTTCAATTGTGTTTTAAACACAAACTATTGTAACCCAATAAATATTTTTTAAGGTAGTCATGTGAGCAATTCAAGCACACCTCAGTACACATTCTTATTCTCTAGTGTTGCTTATTTTTGTCCAATTACGATATGGATTTGTCTAATGTATCAGAACACCGCACACTAAGCCAGACACCAGTATAGCCAGAACAGAGATTAGTTCTCTACGTGGACAAAACCAAATGATACTTTTAAACAGGGAAAAACTACTGTAGTAATAAACAGGCCTCTAATGTAAAGGCGACTACCCTAGAGACTACTATATTCCAACTCTTATTTAGATGGTTTATTCTGATATCAAGGGAGAGGCTTCTCCCTCGTTCACTAACTTGGTTGGAAACCCCCGTACCTTGGAAGGAGGAGCTGCAGGTTTAGGAACCAGATTTTTGTAGACACTTGGGACAATGGTGGTGGCTTTGTTGCCATTTGCCAGGTGAGAAACGGGTGATGTAAATGCAGCTGAGAAGGCAGCAGCAGGATCCTCTTTTGAAACCTTTTTGATGACCAGCATCTTGGTAGGTTGCTTGGCACTAGGGGGGTTTTCTGTAAAAACAAAACAGGAAAGATTCTGAAATACAAATGTTCTGTTCCATAACAGGTTCAGTGCACTGCTCCAGCTTCTCCCCTCTAAACCTTAGAAACTACATGTGTCTAATTCCGAGATTGCTATCAGCTGTTCTTTTGTTTCAGCTTTGAGCAGAAAGATAAGGATGTCAAAGTCCATTTTTTTTCCTCTGTTTAACCACAACAGCTCCCTTGACTCTGCAGGGAAAAACCTACAGTGACATCAGCTAACAGCCTTCTACCATACTACAGAAATCAGGACAGATGAGAGCAGTTCTTTGAGCAACCATGGATCAGTTGTTAATTCACTAACAGAGAAATATTTTGCATAATTTATACCATAGAAGATGCAGTGTTTTTGCAAAGAACCACAATTAATATTTCTCACCAACACGTTTTCAGGAGCACAGTAATTTAAGTATTAGCATAAACACCTAAAAAATCCACAAATGCCAGTTATTTTTTGAGCAGAACAGCAAGTACCTGACAAACTTGTTCTATGACCAGATTGCATTCCTTTCACAAGTATTCTTTTTGTTTGTTTCTTTCTGGTATTTTTATTATTTACAGTGCTTAACCCCACTGATCTAATTACATTCTAATTAGAGATTAACAAATCTACATTTAGTTGATGGAACTGTAAAGTCATTTCCCCCCCCCCCTTTTTTTTTTAAGGCATAGATTCCCATATCATATCACAATCAAAAGCAAACCAGTTCTGAGTTTAAAGCAAATAAATCTAATCCACCGAATAACAACAATTTTGTTGTTTTTCTAATATGAAGATCTCAACTCAGGAACTGATGTCTAGTTCACTCAAATCTGCTCCACCCTTCAAGCAATGCCTGCATGAAATTGTAACTGCAGTAAGACACGAAGCAAATGCAGAAAACTGACATTGCTACCACAAGCATTTTTTTTTGTGACAAGTACAGGTTTCAAGCAGACAAAAAGGCCAAGAGATTAGTAACAATTGTGGGAGGAAAACAACAAAGGAGAGGTAGCTGCAACTTGTCTGCTTAAGACTTGGAGATCTTCTCTGAGCAAAAAGCTAGCATTTAAAAATTATTTACAGTTAATAATAGTTTTTATATAGGTATTTACAGTTAATAATACTTGCAACTTGCTGCTTCAGCATGAGCATTCCATACAGCAATGTAAACACCTTTACCTACCCCATACTCCAGACGGTGTCCCTAAAGGTTTGTTCTGGCTGTTGTGTCTTCCAGCTTCTGGATTCAAAGATGGCTAGAAAAAAAAAAACAACAAAAAAACAATGCAATTGAGCATATTCATTCATAACAAAAAAGATTCTGTATTAGTGTAACATGCTCCTAGGAAACCACAGTATAGGTAGATTTCTCTGAACATCATCTGAATTAGAACAAGAGAGTGCTCTGTCACAAGACATCTAAAAATCTCAAGTTCTTATTCTCCTTGGCTTCTGTTGGAAATACAGCAGAACTATCAGCGAGTTTATAATAGGCCCTTCAGTCTTCTACTATGCAATAAACAGATTCCACAAACTTACACACCCATAAAAGATTTAGGTATTTGATTGGCAGCTCAAAAAATAAAACAGAATCCACATCATCAGTATATGGAATATCTAGTCTCATTCCCCCCCCCCCTTTTTTTTACAGTAATTCTACATTAACAGTTCAACCAACAAAAGAACTACACTAGGCTCCTTATATTAAGGAATAATGAAAAAATCAAGTCACATATTTATAGACAAAAAAGCTAAATATAAGTTAAGTTTCAGAGTCCATTTTCCAGGGCAATACTGCACGCAGGCTCAGTGTTTTCCACAGACTTACCTTTGATTCAGTATCGGAACTCAGTGGAGCAACTAAGTACATGTCCCAAGCTCAAAGCAGAGTACAGAAAATCCAACCATTCAAAGAAAAGTGATCCTGATTAGCTATTCCTCTTCCCCCATCCCAAATAACTTCAGTTCAAAATAAAGTCATCTTTTTCCTCTTTTTAATGAATTCTTCATATGTTAGTTACTATGACTACCACATAAGTCTCTAATAATGAGTTTCTGAAATAGTAGGCATTCCTGTTCTATACGAGTTCGGAAAAAAATGTTACACCATAGCATAAATTACTGCCTCAGACCCCAGAAATTCCTCTGTTTCAGTGCTTCATTTTTCAGTTACAGGTCAGTTTGATAGCAGTGGTGCTCACAGTACAGGAGAACTTAGAACAACAGCCTGTTTTGCAGACCTTTCAGGAAAAGTGTTCCCATTTTGTTGGCCATGAGGCCCTAACAGCTACATCCTTAACCACAGAAAACAGTTTCTCCACTATGGCAAAGACAATACAAGAGTTATTTAGCAAAGGTTGCTACCAGACAGTATAGGTGTATGATATCACCTTTAAAAAAAAGTGTGGGGATGGGGGAAGTAATTAGTAATTAGAGAAGACACAGCAATGTAGCTGGGAAAAGGGATTTATAGGCACTAGAAAAGAGAACAAAGGAGGAGCACCTAGAAGAACGATTTAGGCTAAGACAGACTACAGCAGCACGGTCGCTATCATTACAATAGCTTTCTACATTTCAACAGGCTTTTGACAGTCTGTAGAACCAGCTTATAGAAATCCTGAATTAGAGTATTCTTGAGAAATCAGATCAACAGTAATCTACATGTAAGCTTAATCACTGCTCTCCAGGTGTTAACCAACCACTGAGGCAGGCTACCACTCCCACAGCAGAAGCAGCCGAACAAGAGCATGCAATTACTCCCCATGCACTCCGCTGAAAAACCCAGCAGTTTAAATCAAACTGGCTTCTGTAGCAATTTAAGTGGAATCACCAGATTCTGGCCTGAAGCAGCTGTTTTCACTCATATTTCACTCCAACTCCTAACCTTCCGAACAGAAGTGGCAACATTAAAATGCCATGATAATTTCAGCTTTAAACAGCCTTCCAGAAATAAAAGCTGAGTAAGAGAGCAAAAAGCTGAAGATGATACACACAAGTGTGCACACTGTCACCAGAACTCTCAGTACTGGAGACAGCAATGGCTTTAGCACTGAAGATTAAGTCAGAGGAATCACATTAAGTGGAGGGACTGAGTTACCAGTACTTTACAGATAACATCAACTTTATTACAATGGTCAATAAGAGCCTGGAGAAAGTGAGAAACAAGATGCACAAAACAAAATGCATCATCTGCTAAGAATAAGATCTTTGTCAAAAGGGAGAAAAAAATAACTAAATTGGAAAAAAAGTAGAACTGTTGCTTACATCCTAAAGCATGAATATTAAGAAATGCATGTGGTAAGAATAAAAGCCCTAAGTCTGAGTACAGTTTAGCAAAGTTGTGAAAACTAAAGATGTTCCAGTAAAAATAGAGCCAGGATAAATGAGACTATTGTAACTGACAATACCAGGTAAATCGGAATACTGGAGAAAGAAGAAGATGGCTGATGAACTGTAGATATCAATGGAAGAAATGGCTGAAGAAACACTGATCCATAGATTTACAGAGATAAGAAAAAAATTCTGACAAGAAAATACTATTCCAGATGACTCAAGACAGATGATTGCAAAGGTCTGGGCACATGTCATGAAAGCTTGGGGTGGTTATCATGTACACTGACAGGTACCAGAATGCAGAAGAAAGGAACAGCAGTCAGAGTGAAGATACACTGAATAGATGTACTTCGGAGCAAAAAAGGCTTTGTAAGCAAAGCCACAAAGGAAATACAGCTACTGTTCTTGTTGCAGATCAAACTGTCACCTTCAGAGTGTCACCTTTTGAGCACTGAAGATCTGACTTGTGAGGTACAATGCTGTCTTCAGTTAATAATCATTTGGCAAAATATAACAACATGCCAAAACCCATAATCCAACAAGGTCATCAAGTCTCCAGGACTCTGGGTATCAATTAGCATCCTGCAAGCACTGGAATCATTGTTAAAATCTGTACTGATCTGAAACATGGAATGGAATGCAACTCTAGATCCTTGCCACCTATCAACGCTAATAAAAATGAGATCTGAAAAGCTACTTCTCACAGCTGCCACTTCTAGTGAGAAGCTACACACTTACAAAGTCTTCTTCCTCAAATTGTAACTGCTCTTTGTCTTCCTTCTTCTCTTCCCTGGCTTCAACAGGCAGCTTTTCTTGAAAGGCGGAACTTTTCCGAGAATGGAAGTTGCCATTCCAGTGGCGATGAACTCCAGTTCCTCCTCCACCACGCTGGTTCACACCATCATGGCCCCGTGAGGGACCATGCCAGCCAGGCTGACTGCCAGAAAGCCCAACATGAGCTCCTTTAGAAACACCAGAATCTACAGAATCATGGCGGAGAAGGGACGGCTGATGCCAGCAGTCTAAACAAAAGGAGATAAGTATGCAAATAAAAAAACGTCAACACTGCATGCAGAATACTGGAAATAACAGGCTGTTTTTCTTGTTACATCAGTGATTACTAAGTAACTACGAGGCCAAACTTAATAAACCGTGTGATTATCTCAAAAAATAAACCAAGCTACACAAGGCATATACAGCTACCACAGAAACCCCATAAGGCCTGGGCACATGGCATGAGAGAAGAGAATAGCACAAATTTCTTACAGGATGTTTTGAAAAGGTGCATTTTGGGAAAATGTTTATATTCTGCAGAATTCTTCTTTCCATACAATACTCCAGAATGTTTGCTCTCAGAATGCATTCCAATCCATCCTACTCACCTCCTGCAGTTCGGAGGGGCCCGTTATTGAAAAATCCATCAGAAGAGTTGTGTCTCCTACGGCTCACCCCAAAGCGTCCCTCTCCCCGTGGAAGATGCTCTCCATGTTTCTCAAAGGTGGCTGCAGGGGACTGCAGAAAGACAAAGGTTATGTAATAAAACTCTCCTTAGGGCTACCCAGGAGCCTGTGTCCAACAGTGATGTTTTGTCAACTGAAGAAAACCACCCCAAAATCCACATTCCTGTGCTTTCAATACAGCATCCACATCTGCATTGTCTAGCCAGTGACATTAGTCACCTGAACGGCACACAACTCCACATAGCCTACAAAGAGTCAGAGAGAACCTAATACAATAATCTCACCAGCACTCCTTGCAAATACATACTTTCTGCAGAGTTCATTTAAGAAATTTTACATTACAGAAGTGCTCATTCACCTACTCCTCCCTAAAGTCAAAAGAACAGACAGCAATGGAGGATCTTATCAGTCTGACTAAAATTCAGAAATACTCAAGCTAGAGCACTTTTGTGTTGAAATGACAAAGACTCTGTAGAAGACATTAATACTTCTAGGGTTAAAATTCCAGATAATTTATTACTCTTCACTTCCCCTCATTTATAAAAATGCAGGGGCTCATTTTAAACGATGCAAACATCCTGAAGTTACTTTTGTCTCCTTGTATTTAAGCATAGAAATGAAAGCTGTATTTTCACTTAATATTGTCCATTGTGATCTGGTTTGCCACTGAAGTATTTTTAAACACTGCCCTATGCAAGTAATGCAAGTTTTTCAAGTCCTAAAACAGACTTCCTGGGCCAACTTAAGCTTCTTCTGAAAACATTTTTAGAAAGAAGGCGCCTTAATTTTAAACTTTTTAAAAAAATGAGTATTTCTGAATTTGGAGTTAGAGACCAAGGGCTTTGTCAATGTACTATAGCAAAGGCCATATTATTTTCATAAATGAAAACCGAAGAATTATATCCTGAGTAGTAAGTGGCAGCTCAAGACTTGACCCCCAGATTAGGGCACACTTCTTTAATTATTTTCTATTTGGGATTCCATTCAAGTCTCAGCATAAATACACTGAACTACTTTCATGTCTGAATGCAACAGATCTTTCCTCCTCTGAAATAAAAAAATGTTGAAACAAAACCAACAAAAATGATTTTTACCTTTATGTTTCCAAAAGCCTTTCTTAAAAACACCAGAAGTTAAAATTAAACATTTGAAGTTCAGAAAAACACTGGGCTAATTTTTTGCCCTTTTAAAACTGTCATAGCTGTAAGAACAAGTGATCTGTATTAGTTACCTTGGTTGACTGTGGTGTTGAGAAGTTAAGCCAGGCAGGAACAAAGTCATGCTGCGCCATTTAGGTCCAGTGTCTCCCTTCAATAAAATGAGGCATCAAACCTCATGGCCAGGATCTGTAAATGAAAAGACCATTCCCTGACTTATCTTTTCCAAACTGAAATAATCATACAAATTAATTCCCAAAGCCTGGTCTATATTATCAGGACGGGAAAAGCACTGTAGTTGTTTACACTAACATTATTTTTTCCTGCTTTATTCCTCTGACCAGAACAGGTAGTAACTTAAACATTCCCAGTTAGCTTCCATTTACAATTCCATTCTAAAAACACACCTATGAAATTCATGATAGGACAGGCCTGGAGATGGGAAAAAAAAAACAGAACAAAAAGCACACATAAGCCATACAATGCACCGAACTAAGACATGCCAGAATTTAGGGTACATTCCTTCACTGCTCTGTTTCATGATCTACAAAGGAGCGACCACTGCAGATTTTATTCCAGGGAAATTAAATAATGTAAATTAAATAATTGTAAATTAAATAATGACCAAACCAATGATGATATTGAGACGCTAAGAGCAGATCAGAGACCTGAAAGACAACCATATGCCAGTTCCTGCACCCCTCAACTTAAAGACCACAAGCTGGTTTAAAGACCTGTATCTTAATGCAAGTTCAACTGAAGACCAGCAGATGTCTCACTGAGGAACATGAAACTGAATTGTTCTTTTCAACTTGTCATAGCAATTTCCACTAGTCAAGGCGTTAAGAATTCCATTACTACTCTGTATAATGGAATTCTGCCTTTTTGTGGAAGGTTCTTCAGCTTTCCATTTTGCTTTATTTGTTCATGGCTGAATTAAAGTTGAAAAAGTCAATACTGCATAGGCAAGGAAAAAAAGTACATATGATCACTCACCCAGAGTTCGGCCTCTGCAGTCCAATGTCCTCACTTTCTTCTCTGCTTCACTGACCTTCTGGTTCCTTTCTTCTCCAGTATACCGTCAGGCCAGCCTTGAGGCAATAGTGCGTCTCGAAGCAGAGCACGAGAGGCCGCACTTCGTGCCAACTGTGCCCTTCACCCCCTCAGCTGCTCATTTTAACCTCTTTTTGCACTCTCACTACAAAAAAAATACCTAAGAAGGTAATTTGTATTTAAAAAAAGCCACGACCACGTTCACCTCATTAAATATCCTCTAGTCGTGGTACTACAGAAGTCAGCTTTTACATTAGAAAAAGGTTTGCCAGGTCTGTATGACAACATTCAGAACCACACCATCATTAATACTGAACAGATACACCCAACTCCGCTGGATAGTTCATGGTCTGCAGATCAATCTGAACACTCTAGAAAAAGGACCACGTTATAGAAAAATGTTTGCCCCAAATGCTGAGATCTAAACAAGAAGCATCTGACCACGTGCTCTTAAAAGATAATCTTCATTTTTATCAGATAAACTTTCTAAAAAAAAGTATATATTTTTTTTCTTTTTGAAAAATGAATGTCAGGATATACTCTGGACTTCACGTAGCTTGGTTAATGCTCCACAGAACTAATCACTACTTGATGTAAAGCTCAAAAGCAGGCACAAATGTTTATATCCCCGTTTTTCACCATTTACATGCTGAAACATAGGTCACAAGAACTGAAAAATGCCAGGTGTAAAAATAATCTCTTCTACTCTATTTTTTTGTAGACTGGGTACTGCTTTTAAAAGGAAACAAATTATTCCACAACAGCTTCTTGTTCTACAGTGGAAAGTTCACTTCTGGGTCATAGTCCTCTTCCATCAAAGAGGTAAGACAGGAACTGTAGTCACTAAAAAAAAAACACAAAAAAACACCATCAATGCAAGTAACAGAAACATGACAAAGTGTGATGAGAGGAAAACAGAAGGAGAAACAGAGCAGCTGTAGTGCTAGTGTAAAAGCTATTTGATCTCCAATCGCAACCCAAACTGAAATCATCTAGCCATATAAAACTAAATCACCTAAAATGTAAATCCCTTTACCCATACTCTTTGTCTTGGATGCCTCAAGAGGACACAGAAGTGCTAAGACAGGATAGGAAACCTTAGTCCAATCTCAAAGTCAGTCTCACAAACTATCAATTTATTTAATAAAATCCCTTTTATAACAGTGCCTTGCCAGAAAGTCTAAAGCAGCAAAACCAACATCTGTAAGGACTGTGAAGAATGGATGTATTGGCTAAGACTAGAGATCCATCTGGCCTCTTTCTAAATAGCAGAAGGAACAGATACTCAGGTCCAACTCATCCTCTCCATGTCACACACAGCATTATGTCCAGTCATTCTTCTTCCAAAGCCAAAAAGCTAGCCTACTCTTGCTCCCTTGAACAGATGCTATTCCGTAATCTAACTAATCCTTGTCATCTTTCTCCACATCTTTGAACTCAACCCTTTTGCGATGGTAGGCAAGGTTCAAGATATGGACAGACTGCAAATTTCTAACAGAACACATCAAAACACTAAAGCTTTTTTCCCTTCTTATTAATCTTAACACTATTTAATCACAACTGAGCAATAATATGACACTTGTACAGAGGAGTCCCACAACAATCCCAGTATTTGCCCCCAAGTAAAATATATTTTTTTTAAAATTATTATTATTTATTAAAGCCCTGCCTTTGGTTTCCTGTTGTCAAAACCAAGGGGCGTGTTCACCATCTCCCGCTCCTCTGCCACCAAGGCTGACACCGCAGTCATTCTGAAATTTTGTGTACAAGTTCCTTTAATATTTTTTTACTGAATGCTACATGGCACTAGCAATTTTTTACTATTGATTATTCTGAATCTCTAAACATCAGTTTGAGGCAGTCCAACTTCTTTGTAAGGTGAGCCTCCAGACTGGGAAATTCCCCGAGTTGCTCCACTGAAAATATCACCACCAACAAAAACTGCTTTTTCCTGCTGTGGTCTCTTTATCCTCCAACCATCTTATCAAACCCAGCCAACTCTGAAAGGTTTACTGCTCCTGAAACATCTGAGAGGTTCTATTGCTGTTTTTATGCCATCAGACATTTCTCAGGATCCCTTCAGGCATGCCTTATATGCCTTTATGTTTGATTTGTCAGAGCTGGTTTTCCTTGTTTGGATGTGGTTCCGTTCTTTGAACAATTTTGGTTTTCCTTGCACTCGTTATACCATTCTTTACTCTGCTAAGCATGCTTTTTTTTTGGTGCAAGTTTAAGACTGGTTTGATAGAAGCTCAAAATAAACATACACAGGTGATACTGTAAGAATCATCACCTTTTCATCCTCACCCTATCATTTTTTCTTTCTGGAAATAGATGTTACTGTTGTGTAGGAGAGTTTGGAGAAGGGAAGGATTTTGGCACTTCAGATGTGAGCCATGATCACGTTTCTGGAAGCAGAATGGAAACAAGAAGCCTCACAACCCCTACAGAGCACCAGCAGAGATGAAGAAAGAACAGATTACGTGTGGCCATACGCAACGCTGACCTGGAAGCTTTCTGAACGTTGCATCTAATACCACAAGCTAGTAAGTGTCACAACACTGCCAACAACAGAAGTGCTAACCTCTCAGGACATTACATTAATGGGTAATTTTTCAGTGCGTACAGGGATGTGTGAAACACCTGCTGCAGACAAAACAATTCTCCTACCACGCTGAACTCAGCACAGGTACAGAGCTCCTTCAGATGTGACCTCCTGAGGCTGCTACCAAACGTTTCAGTAGTAAGCAGAAGAAAACAGGGACACGGGCAATGCAGAGGTAGATGTATTTAAATAAGATTAATCACTTCGCCCTCTGAATAAATATGCTTTTCAGAACAAACTGCAGAGCAATTAAGCTCTGTCAAACTACTGACAGAAGAAAGTCATATCATTAAGATGTTGATTTAATGAACCTCAGGAATGATTCACACTGAACTGAAAGACGGGACCAAAACAGAGCAAAACTCACACAGAACTGTCTCCTGCATTTAAAAGGTACCTAAATAAACGTACACCACAGAATTGCAATTTTGAAGTAAGAACTAGGTCAAAATACACAACAAAAATAAAACCACCATAGAAGTACAATACCCAGGTTCACCTTCACAAAAAGGTTTCCATTGCTTTTCAGAAATGGAAAAGGAAAGCCTATCAGCACTTAGCAAAACTTCTGTTTTGCTATCTCAGCACAGTCAAACCCAGGGTGAAACTCCAGTGCAAAATTCCCACCACCAATGTAGAAGATTCAGGCCTCTTAACCTGCTATTTTGATATCCTTAGGATTATCAGTGACCAGGGCAGTTCATTAAGGAGCAACATCTCAACATGCACGTATACAGCCTGGTGCAACTTGTAGACACGGTACTTCGGGCTGCTGCCTACATTTACAAACCTCATGCTCTTGTTCCCACAGACAAGCGCTGCTCTATCCGAAAACTTGACACTTGCTAAAGGAATAACCTCCGCATCTTCTCAAACCTTTTATCAAGTGTTTTGATACTTCTATACTTTTGATGTAACTTTTACTCTGAAACAATCTCACTTGTGGATGTTGCAGTTACTGGGAGGCTTAAGAAAATCTGCATAGAAGTTGCTGCAGATTAAAGCGAGATGCTTAATCTCCACCCATTTCTCTTCAAGTAGCACACAGAAGACATGCTTCAGATAGAAACTTCAAAGTTTTGTCTTGAGCCCTTCCAAAATTGTATTTTCTGGCATAAGCAACATCCTGACAGCTGTATGCCAATAACAGCCTGTAGATGGCTCCTTATTCCAACAAACTGCTTGTCAGTCATCATCTTCCTTTGCATGTAATATCACTAAAAGAATAAGGTATATGACATTAAAACGCAATGTTTTCTTTTTGTTAAAAGCAAAAACTTGCTGTAAATACTACTCCTGAAACATTTTCGTCTCCAGGACTAGCCCATATGCTACATTTCACAGCCTCCTCACACACGCTGAACCCTGGCCAACAGACCACTTTTATAACCTACCATATAACTGACATCAGCTATATCACAAAATAATAATGGGCAAGACCCAAAGTCTATCAATAACATTCTCTGATAGCAACTTACAGTAAATTCTTAAGAAAGAAGTGCAAGGACAAGCATGAGCAGCAACAGAGGTCAGAGCATACTTTCTGAGTTCTGCAGAATTTTAAGGCAGTTTGTATTAGTTAATTGTCAGTCAGGGCCAATTTGTTGAATTGCTTTATATTTTAAACACATGTATACATTTTTGTCTCCCAAATGAGATGAGACAGAGTTTCCTTGTACTTTGTGTAAATTTCAGTTTGAGGCGATAAAAACATCACTCTCAGTTCAACTGGATGCTCTCTTGTGTTATCAAAGTGCCTGACCACACCACATTCACTTTTTCATGATACTTATGAATTTATATATGATATACATACCCATCAAGCCATTTGTATTCCAAGCTAAGTCAGACTACTTGTGGAAACTTTCTGAACATCTCTAATCATCCCCACTAACCTTTACCGTATCTTTTAGATACGGGTCACCAAAACCGCACAAAACGTTCAAGATCTAGGATTTATATGCTGGCAAAATTCTGCATTTTTTATCCTTTCTTCCTATTATCTAATATTGTTTCTCTTGTTGACTACACGCAGAACTGAAATGACCTTTGCCAGCTATTCAGTAATGAATACAGCAAAGATTCCTCACAGTACGTATGGGTCTGCCTCTCTTTGATCACACACGTGAACACGTGCGTGGAACAAACACAAACTCTGAAGGCTGAGCTCCCAAACCTTCCCATACTGCACTTATGGTTCAGCCAATCTGGTCTTCAATTGCTTCACTATGGAAAACAGCAAGGCCAAAGATCATCCCTGGTAGCCACTCCCAGTTCCAAGCAAAGAAATCAAACAAAGGTGCTCGTCAATGCAAATTTAATCCATTCTTATTCTCTCTTGGTGTTCAATTTTGAATTATTTCTGCAAATACAAAGCAGAAAACGAGAATATCACTAAATGAGACACTTTATAAAGCCATACCTCTTTTCAGAACAATTAAACCTGCTGTAATAAGCTTTAGTGAAGAAAAAAGGTTGTCTATCAACCACTCCAAAATATTCTTTCATTGATCATAAGACAGAAATTTCTGACAAGTAATATAAGAACATAAAATATTTAACTCTGTATTAGCACTTGGCTTCTGCTTGCTAACAGTTTTAATTAATCCTTTTAAAAAACATTTAAGTGATCTATTTTCACTTGTTGCGTTTAAAGTTTCATCTGTTTTTTTCATAGCAACATCTTTTCCTGCTTTTGTTGCTATAAAACTACTACCACTGTAGTCCAAAATCAGTGAACGTTACAGATGCTTTTTTATATAACAAAATTTCACTGTGTATTTGTCTAAATAAATATTACAAGCTTAACATGAAAACGGAAGGAACATACAGGCATACTCAATTTAAAAGCGACACAAAGATTATGGTAAGGAAACACACATCAAGGTCAAAAACATCCTCTAATACACCATGCACAAAGTGTTCTTGCCGTGTTACTGTTCGTTATAGATGTCCAGTTGTTTTAATCCTTCTGTTAACTTTCACTTTACTCCTAACACAGGTGTGACCAGAGTTAATCTGGATACCAGAGAGTTTCTGAAGCTTTGATTCTCAAGCTGAGCCTTCCATATATACCTGGCAGCATGAACCAAGGAGGTTATGCCATGACCTACACCAACCAGAACGGAACACAGGAGAAACAAGCTAATCAGAAATGGCTGATGTTCCTAAAACCCTACAAAAATGCACAAATCAGCCTGATCAGCAGCGTTGTTGTTCCTATTACTTCTGCTTCCATGTGTGCCTTGACCCACAAAATAATTGCCCGCTGGGAAGCAAGAGCAGCCCCAAGTGGCTGGACAGACACAAGGTGTCCCGCTGCACCGTACCATCCTAGCGCGCACCCTCGGAACAGGGATGCCCTGAAATCAGAGCTTCGAACCTTTGCTCACACTAAATGTTTCAGCACACATTTCCAAAACAGACAAGTTTGATTGGATGTTTTTTCTGCCTCCGTGTTCCCTGCGAACCTCCTCAGGTCCCCCTTCAACTCTGCTATCTACAGAGCATCCTATTAATTACAGCCCCTAATTCCATTTCTCCTCTCTTGCAGCAGCAAATCAAAGCCTTGGAGCCTCTGCTGAAAAACAGGGTAAAATTAAACGCTTACCCTTCATTATACATTTATCAATCCAGCAAACAGCACTACAGAAGGTCAGACAGACAGGATCTGTCAATCCCTGCCACAATCCCTGTTCACTTCGCTGCATTTCTATGTATTTCTCTAACTAGAACATGTTTACTTAAAAGTAAAGATTTGTTTTTCTAACTGGCCATCTTTATAAACTCAACTGGGATTTCAGCAATATTCCTAAAGATCAGATGTCAGCTGGGTTGCAAAAGCATTCAGAAAAATTAGTGAACAATTTAATGGGCGCATAAGGCAGAACAGAATTTACTTCCCTCATCACTTTTCTTTCTGTGCAGCTCTTTTCATTTTTAAATCAAGCAGATATGCCTGAGCACACACAACAGAGCTTTCTACTTTGCCGTTCTGCAGAGCGGAGTGTCATTTAACAGGTGTATGCTAGTTTATGGCAAAGAATTAATTCCCTATGTTTTCACCAGAATATGACAGGTCTTGATTCATGCAGTACATGCACAGAAAGAGCGAGTCACAACCTGCAGCCCAACCTAGCAGGAGTCCAAAGCATGCTTCTGATTTCCTTAAGCATATAAAAAAAACATGACATTTCATTATCCTATTCTCCCCACAAAAAATACAAACCAAAACAAACTAAAAAACCAACCCCAGAACACGGCTTGATATTATGAGAAACATTTTATTTAATAGGATAATCATATTTGTGCACATAGCCCTTTTAGAATAACGTGATTATAAATCTTGATTCAACCTCGCATATATTATTAGGCCTTCCTATAAAAGACAACTGCAGCATTACTAGTTCAATAGTTGTCATAACAACTGTTGAGCTGAGTCTTCTCAAGTTGAGCTCATGTATCCGCAGATAATGGCAGGTTCACCTACATAAAGTATCTGCAAAACAAACTTTCTTTCATTTTGCTCTCAGTATCCATTAATACAATTGTCTAGACACACCTTCAGTCTGTCTCACTACTGAAATCCGGCTGCGTTTTCAGAGGACAAATGTAGATGTTCCAGAAGGACACGTACGACAGGTAGTGCTCACAAGCCCGAGGTGGTGTGTGCCAGAGTAACTCTAACACTGATCTGCCCCTGCTACTTGTCCCTGTTCTATCATAGCTAGACCCCCAACAGGTTACTCAAATACAAATGACAGTTGTATTAATTAAAAATACTGTGAAAAGTGTTGTTTGAATTGCATCTGGCTGCTGAAAAAAAAATCTAACATCTAAAAATGCCCAGCACTCAAACTGGATTTTATAGAATTATGGAAGTACGAGCCCATTAGAACACTAAATGATGAATTAAAATGTTAATTGTGTATTGAAAAATCTTCCCGAGTACACGCAGGTATTAAAGGTTTTTGTGAAAACGATTACTGAAAGATTAACACCTTGTTTTTCACGTTAAAGCAAATTAATCCATCCTGCAGAATCATCAAAACTGTTTTGTGTTCTAGAAACAACACTGCAGATGCATACGCTCCCAGATGAAAACACGCCAGAAGCTTGTCCCTGCAAAAGTTTTTGCAGAGTAGCAGGTAAGGGATGGGGGAAAATCATCAACTGTTATGTGTCTGACCACTTTCGCAAATCAGATGGCTAACTTCAGCAAAGTGAAACCAGATTAAGAAAGGTCCACATGGCCATAGCTATACCCTCAAACTCTGCTGTACTGACAGTCCTCCCCCGGTGCCCTGTGCAGTACTGTTTGACAAACACCCTCTCCATTTACCTGCTTGCTTCCCATTTCTCGAAGGTCACACTGACCAAATCCTACCTCCCTCAAAGTTACACACATCCAACCACATACCTTGCAAAGCCTTTAATGACCTGGTCTCGTGAATACTTACAGATATTTTAGAACAGAGTGAGGTCTGGCGAAAGGAGATGTTTTCTTTCTTTCTTCACAACAACCCAAGACACAAGGACATACAGGAGTACCACAACCAAATCACAGAGAAAAAGAGATTTCTAGGACAGAGCCTGCAAGCTCAGCTGTGAAAGCAAGTTATGTTTTGCACAAAAGCCCAACACACATTTTGGAAAAGCTGGCTTCTGGGGAACCTTGACAATAGCCTGTGCAAGATAAGGCTCAGAACCTCAGTGAGCAAGTGAGAACTTGCAGCTTGGCATTTGCAACTGAATCATTCCAGTGGGTTTTGAAGAGTTTACTCTGAGCACAAAGATAGCGCTATGTTAAACATGCGAGAACCAGAAGACTCAACATCTTGTAAGCACAGAATGGGAGAGCACAGACTGTCTAGATACCATGCCTACAAACAATTACTCCTGGAGCTTTGATACCATACAGCCACTGACAATAGTATGATCCCTTACGGACCTCTCCTGTGCCACTTCAGTCTACTGCCTCCCAATGCCCCCTTAGCAGTCTGCGGTAGTTTGTTAGAGAACTGTAGTGTTCACTTGAAATACTAAAACCTGCTCACTGCTGTCCCCTACTGCAAGGAACAGGATGCCAGGTATTGCATACACCTCTATTAAGCAAGTGTATACGTTGGCACTACTGATAAGAAGTAACACCCCGCCCCCCTTAATTTAAAGAGCATTAAGTAGTGTTTAAATGTGAACAATGTTCTGAACTTTCCAGCAGTTTTAGCACTTTGTGAAGTGAGGTATTTATTTTAAAACCTGGAGAAGGTATTCTGCTAGTTTTAATCAATTCCAAAGACCTATTTAGCTCTTCAAGAGAAGAGAATCAAAAATCTATTCTGCAGTGCACTTTGATCTACAGAGCTTTGTAAAGTATGTGAGGTCAAGGCAGGGCTCTGCCCCGAACCTTACGAAGCACAACGCCTTGTCATTGCTGCCTCTAAAGGTACCACCATCCCCCCCAAACCTCGCACCAGACCAAGTGAAATAGCAAAGAACAGCAAGCACATCTGCGTGGCCTGCCCAAAGCCTTCCTGACCCAAGTCACTTCTACCTCTTAGCAGCATGCACCAGGATAATGTTCCCCATCATAAGGAAAGAATGGCAAGTATGTAATTACTGGCTTATCCCTGCTGCACACCGCATACCTCCTGCCTACCTGTCTTCCAGAGATGGAGGCTGTAAGCAGAAATGAAACGAAGTTCTCCTGTACCTTAAAAAAAACTGGATGAGCATTTCCCACTAAAGGAAAGCCAGTACTTTTACAACCCAGTATTTTATCGGTGCTGTTATTACTACTACAGAACATTTACATTTAAATATATTCATTTCAGACCTGAGAAAAACGTATTTCCTTTGTTAAAGATTATTAAATACAACCAGGCTATACCAAACATTTGTTTCAAGGCAAAACAGGCTATATATCCAGTACAGAGAGGTACAACCTGCATTCCAGATGAAGGATAAGAAAAGAAGGCATGTCACTTGCAAACTGAGAAAGAAAAAGAGTCAACAAAACAAACAGAGAAGGACATCCAGAAGTAAAGGGCCATTCTCCCAAACAAAATTACAGTACTACTTCCCCCCAATACCATTACCCCAGCCCTACAAGGCCGGCACTACCAAGTGGGCCAGGCAGTACATTCCAGCTATTGTTACTTCCTGCCCAAGACTGCGGGACTAATCATACCATCTCCACCCCTCCCTCCCTTTGGATTACTTCCAAGCTATTTTACCTCAAGTCCAGGACAATATGAAGAAATCCAATATTTATTCATCTGTGACTACGACATGACAAAGACACGTTCACTCAGCACCTCCCAGCATGTGTACAACACCTGCGTTACAGTTTGTGAAGTTTACACTCGGCTATCATTTTTCCTTCCACTAGCTTAACATTTTCAGCACTCTAATAAGGAAAATATCAAACATCGATGCAAAAATGTCATTGAAAACAGTCCAGTTTAAAACAAGGCCTACACATCTAAAATAAATCGCATGAATAAATATTCCATTTGTTTGGTCTTGGCCTCCAAAACAAAAAAGGAGAACGAGTGATCCCTAACCTTGTGATGAGATGATTTGCTGCAGCTGGCAGAGAGATCCTCTTAGGATGTTCGGGCTGTTGTGCTGGAGCTCTATGATCTAGGCAGTGAAGCTCTGAGAGACGTTCAGCAAAATAAATCAAGGAGTTATGGACAACACATTGCCCACTGGGTTTGAGCTTTGTCTTTAGATATTGCAGAGAATTACTGTCTTGGTCCGCTGCAGGTACAGCGTGCAAGTTAAGAGTTAAGCAATGTCATTCCTCTGTCCTAGTGTCCTACAATAAACTAGGGAATACTAGGAAAACATCTGGAAAAAAAAACTTGAGAGGTTTCATAGATCATCCCCTTCTCCTGAGGTTTAAAAGACCTTAGTTCTACCCTCTCCCATCAGATGACTTTGAAAATAAATTAAGCAACATCCCCCAAAAGAATTTGTACAGTCATCTTCAGTCTGCAGAGGTCCAAAAATTGATCCTGAAATGTCTCAATAAGCATCAGAAAAACAAGTTTGTTATCAGTGGGCTGGAATCCATTATGCAGGTATTCATACCTCCACTGGCATATTTTGGGGAGCTGTAAATCATGAAAGATTACCATATCAGCACTCTCCAAGTGTATCTCTACGATCTGTTTTGGTTATTCTTAAGGTTTGAAAGCCAGTCCCCGCACCCAATGCCTAACCTAAATATCTTTGGTTGCCATTTCTGCTCCCAGCTGCTTGTCCTATTCACCACAGGTAGGGCAAGCTGCTGAACCTCTCTCTGCAGCTACCTTTGAAATCATCTTTCTCCAGGTCAGGACTTCATTGTTCCCTGACTTAAAGGTGATCCTAATAGTTTTTTTAGGGGAAGCTGGGAAAGCCCCACAGACCACCCCATATCCTAGTGCTGCTTGGCAGCAGAAAAAGGATGTTAACAGCACATTCTGGGATCAAACATAGACACATTTTCCAAAAACAAACAAAAAATGGCACAAACACTCCAATTTTATTGCTGAAGCTATAAGCTTTTAGGTTCAAAGTACTGAAGATGATAAAAACTAATGTGACCCAGCTACCTAGCCTGACAGCTTGCAGACAGTGCCAGGATGTCAGAGCTGGCTCCTGCTTGCACCTGCAGGTAACTTTAAGCTGTTTTATAGCTTACTTGCTAGCGTCTGATGAAACGCAAGTTATACAAAACCATTCCAGAGCTAAACAATCTCATTTTTCAACCTTCACGCAGGTGGTATCTTTCCAGACCTTATCTTCTCTACAGACCTTTTTACCTAGCCATAACTTACTCAGAGCATGACAATATCGCAAACTGAACAAGACACTTTCAGCTGGAGACCAACCATTCCCCAGCAGAACGGGAAAACTGCTTCATTACCATATTTACAACTCTTTTACATATTCCAGTATGACAAGTGAATTTTCACGACAGCGGTGCTGCTGATTCATGACGATTTAGGAAGCACTACAACCCCTAGATACTCTCACAGGACCGCTGCCTAGCCAGCTGTTCATTCCGTGTAAGGTAATATTCCTAAACACAATCCGAACCCCATCTACACTAAAATGCCTTGTATTGATTTCAGACCACTTCTTGAATTTGTCAAGAGCATACAATCCGTGTGTTTAGTAAGAGTATTATCTCAACACACAAAAGTGAAAACACCAAACGTTTTCTGACCCAGGAGAGACTCTGATGTGCATGCTCTGCTTTTGCCCCTCTGTGATGAGGATAAGCTGAACATACCCAAGCCCTGCCTTTTTCTAAACGTTGCGAGTGGATGCGCTACTCACTGCTTTTCAGTACTCTGCAACTTTTCCCCTCCCTGCAGGCTCTCGGTTCCCTAAATGCTGTAGGACACACTCCAACAGGCCCAGCCAATCTGAAGACGTTTAAGTCATCTTTAACCTTTTTCTCTGCTTAAACTGAGTTCAAAGTAGAGGAAGGTTTTCCAGTACAAAAAGTGAAGATCATAATAAATTCAACATTTGCAGGGTAACAGAGTTGCCCCACCGAGTTTTTAAAGACTAGCATCAAAGGCCTTTTCAGACCACCTCATGTGAATACTGATTAATCCCTCCATGATGGACGGGGCACTGGAACACAATGGCAAAACACTCCTTTCTGCTGAGAGGCTGGAGACCTGTTGTAAGCTTTGCCATAAGTGCACCAGCAACTTTGTGGAGAACAATAATCTCCGTGCCCATCATAACACCACACACCTCCACGGCAGGCTCAGCCCTTTATTTACAGGAGAGTTGCTCATCACACATGAAGGATGACAAAGTTCCAGAGCACAATGGTCACCGTCACATGCTCCGTATGCTGCAACTATGCCATGAGAGTCACAGCGATCCAGGAACGCAGCCTGTGCCACGCTAAGCCTCTGCCCCCTGTCAGTCTTTCTTGGCCACACCATTATCCCCCCCGACACTGCCTACCTGAACACAGAACAGATGCTGGAAATAGATTTCCATGGGAAGTTCATTCAAAATACTTCACTTCTTCCTAAAACCAAGGACATTAATTAAAGGCAACATCATAAACACACAGTAGGTGCACATACCTTTGCTCATTGAGAGCCACCAACAACACACCATGAAGCTGAGATGCTTCTTTTAAGGTGGAAGATAAGGCTACAAAACCCCCAAATTTGAAGGGATCACATGATTCAAGGAGAGAACCAAGAAAAAAAAAGAAAAATATGCTAGCATTTTTGCTGGAACAACCCTAAGTCCTAGAACTTCGATAGCTCCGGGTGAGCCCCCTAGTGTACAACAGCCCCAGAGGCACGGGGTCATACACTGCAAAAAAAAAAAAAAAAAGGTTTTGATCATCATTTACTGTATAAAACCTCAGTTATGTCTGGATGCACTGGTTCAAAGGATTTTTGTTAAGCCAGACCTTGGGAGTGCAACTATTTCAGATTAGTCATTTTAGGGAACTGCATACACCAACATTTTACAAAGTCTTTTTGCTGCCTAATTACAGAAAGGTCTAAGAAGTATAAAGTATTAAAATTCTTCTCTTTGCCAGGCACTTCTGAAGCCCAGCTAGAGATGGCAGGAACTGAAAAAAGTTAAGTACACTTTAATCAAAAAATTCCAATTTAGGGTAACCCAGTCCGATTGCTAGTATATATGATTAATTTAACCGACAGACTTCCCTTCCTGCTTGCTGTTATGCTAATGGCCTTGACTCAACCTGAATTTTTTAGGTCTGCACACTGCACACACATGCATGGGACGGTGGGTGCTTAGCCGCTATCAGTCTCTATCTAAATCCATTCCCAAAAATGTAAATTTATCTCCTGACCATACAATAACTCATTGAAGTTTGGCACATTTTAACAGGAACACGCCACCTTGCAGAACACAAGTTAAACAACATCCTGGCATTCGTGAAGGGTTCTGAGCAGAACCACGTTTCTGCCAACTTCGCTGCCTTTCATCAAATCTGACAGGTAAAGAGAACCCGCGCTTCCACTGCCCTTACGGAAATGAAAGACACGTACTACCAAGCCGGTATCCTGGTCACTACAGAAGTGACACTGGCACAGCTACTTACGCTGCTGTGTTAGCAGAGCAAAATCGAAACCACCCCTGCCTCATCAAGAAAGCCATGAATTCCAAATGAATAAGTTAAAAAAAAATCCCAAAGAAACTCCCTGCTACACAGATTGCTTCACCAACTGCAGGATTCAGTAACTATGACCTTGCTCTGTTTAAGTTACAGCAACAATCATCCCGTGTTTGTGTTTTTTACAAAGCCATGAGAAAAAGCTGTACCCATGCAAGGAGCAGCAGCGCTCTGCTGAAGAGAGGTGCTTTATGTTTTAGCTCTGCTTAACATAACCAGCTCTTTTCCAATCTGCTCAGGCAAATGAATAAAGCATGCCCTGAAGTACTCTTCACAACCAAACCAATTCAGCAGCTACACAGCTAACTTCAAACATCCTGTAACAAAACATTAAATTAAAAAAAGCTACTTCTAACTCTTGATTCAATAGTTTTTGTTCAATAAAGTTTTTTTTTCTTTAGTGAAGACAAGAATTTCACTGACATCCCACACTGAGAAAATTCACAGATCTAACCACAATATTTTTTGCTATTAAAAAAGAAATCCACAGTTCTTGAAATGTTTCTAACATTTTGTAAAAATGCTAGCCAAGATTATTTTTCTTCAGTGACTTGATTTCCTAGTTTAAAACATGAAAGTCAGGAGGCACTAACTTCAAGTACAAAGCACTCACATCTGTTAAGACAAGGTGACCGTAACCTGCAAAAATGTTCTCAAAGTAACATATTTTTTCTAGTAACTCAGAAAGTGTCCATTTGCACTTGGCTTGTGATACTTATCACATCTGCATTCTACTCCTCTTTCTTATTTCAGAGACATTTGTAGAAACAAAAAGGGGCTTTTTTTTTTTAAATGCCATCTGTTCCCTGCATATTTTCACTTCAAGTCCTAGTATAATATCTGCAATGGAAACTTCTGTGTCATATAGGATTAAGACTACAAACCAGATGTATAAAATATGCAGAGGTTGTGCTTCCTTACAAATAGCTGTTAAAAAAAATAAGGAAAGTATCACCTAAAGCTTTTCTATTCTAAACACAAAACTTTAAAAAGTTATTTTATGGTAGTTTTCTCTAGAAATACTCTGAACTAATGCGAAAGGAAAAACTACTCTTCTTAAATTCAGTAATTTTATTTCCTCTTTCCAGGGCTCTACACCTGTTTCTTTCCTGAGTCAGAGACTGGAAGTTTGAAAACACCAGACTCCAAATATGCGAGCACAGGGAACCTTTCGCTTGAAATACCACCCATATATTCATTCACGAAGTAACATTTGCACAAGTCTTTTTCATAAAGATCTCAGATTTTTACAGCAGCGATGTAACTCCCCGGTAAACTCATCCATGATGGCTCTTCAATTATCTCAGGTGTTTTCTCACCTCCGTGCCTCCCGCCCCCTCTGCTGTTTACATACTTCACTCAGCCACTTCCAACCTTCCAGAATATTATCAGCATTACTAACACCTGTGTCACTCACACCTTGGGGGCTGGGAAGGAATCGCTGACTTACCTGGTCGTATTAACATAAAACGATTTTGCAGCAATGCTTTTAAAAGATTCTGCCATTGCTTACAAGGATTTCAACAGCGACTGCTCGGCTAGAGCTGTTTAAGAACCCACGGCTCGTACAGAAAGCCAAGAACCGCTGAAGTTGCTCCAACATGGCTCGTTATTAAACCAAATTCAGCTTAAAGCCTTAAATAAATGTCTGAAAAGCCAGGCGAGAGCACAGCTATTCTGATCGAGCCCAAGCACTGCTGTTTACATGAAACCACCAAGACTTCAGGCTACCTGGGCACGCACCAGGCTCCCAGAAATAACTTTCCGGGCGGAGGACGCCGAGAAAAGCCGCCTCCTGCTCGCTGCTGGCTCCTGGAGCCGCGCTCCCGAGGGGCCCCACCGACACCTGACGGCTTCCCCGGCCCGCAGCGAGCCGGGGACACCCGGCCCGGGCTGCCCGGAGCACGCGGGTGGCTGCGTGAAGCCGCGGGGGGGGGGGGGGGGGGGGGGGGGGGGCGGCAAACCCCATCCACCAGCCCTACAGAAAGGCCGGGGACAGCCCGAGGACCCCCCCCCCTCCATTTTTCCCTCCCCCCCGCCCCCCCCCCCCCCGAAGCACGGCTCGCCCAGTTTCGTTTCCAACTCGCCACCAAAACAGCGGCAGCCCCGGGCGCTCCGCCCAGCAGGAAGCCCCGAGCCCGGCCCCACGGGGACTTTACCCCCCCCGGCCCCGCAGCCCCCTTACTGCCAGCCCGGAGCCACCCCCTCAGCGCGGCCGGGAGGGGGGGGGGGGGGGACGTGTCAGGCGCCGCAAACTTTCCGGCCGAGCAGGAAACAATAACCACGGAGCCTCGGCCCTGCCCCGGCCCGGCCGGGCGGCCCTGCCCGGCGGGGAGCCCCTCGCTGAGGGCTCGGGGACGGAGCCCAGCGGGGTCCCGCTGCCCGGAGCCGCCCCCCCCCCCCCCGGCCCGCCCCGCTCCCCGCTCCCCGCCGCCAGCGGGGGCCCGGCCCACGGGAGGCCGAGCCCGGCCCGCTCCGAGGCGGTGCTGGGGGGGTACGGAGGGGTCGGGTCGGGGCTCGGGGAAGGGCCCGGGGATGTGAGGGGGAACCGGGAGCGGTGGGAGGAGGGGGGGGTCGGGCTGGCGGCGCACTCACCGGCCGGGCCCCTCTCGCTGCCTGCTGCGGCCCCAGAACCATAACAAAGCTCTGCCCAAAATGGCTGCCCGGCCCTGCCCGGCCGGGGGCCGGAGGGGGCGGGGCTCGCGAGCGCGGGGGGCGGGGCCGGCGAGGCGGAAGGGACACGCCCACCCCCCCCCCCCCGGCTCCGCCGCCGGCCACGCGGAGCGCTTCTAACGCTCCCCGCCGCACCGGGCGGGAAACTACGAGACCCACAAGGCAGCGCGCCGCCACCCCGTGCCCGCGGGGCACGCTGGGGGTTGTAGTCCCAGCCCGCCGCACCTCGCCGCGGCGCGTTGACAAAATGTCGGCACCGCCAGGGCGGCAGCAGCCGCCCCGCTCCCTCCTCCGCCTCCCTCCCCGCCGGGAGCCGCGGGGCAGCGCGGCCGCACCGAGCTGTGCCCGGCCCCGCCGCCGCCTGAGGCCCGGCTCTCTGCTCCCCTCACGGGGCCGCCCCCCGGCCTGGCCCGCAGCCGCCGCCCGTCCCCCCCCTGCCCCGCCGGGCGGGCCCGGCCGCCTCCGGCCCCGCACGTACCGGGCTCCCCGCCTCGGCCGCTGCCACGCACGCCCGGGCCCTTCCCCGCCCGGCGGAACGAACCGCCCCGTTCCCGTTCCCGGCCGGGGCCGAGCCCCAGCGGAGCGCTGCCCCGGGCCGCAGGATATCCGGCGGCTGCCCTGGGAGCCGTGGTGGCGGCGGCCTGAGGCGATGTCCTGCGGCGGGTGAGGGGTGGGAGAGCGCCCGGGGTGCTTGCTCCGAAACGTCCCGCGGTAAGGGGCTGGCGGCCGGGTGACAGAGCAGCCCGGGCCCTTACCGGGGACAGCATGAGCTCGGCTGCTCATCAGCTTCAGGCCGTCACCTGTGCTTGTCTCTTTTAGGGTCTCAGTAAAGCAAATATGTTTCACCTCATGCAACGATGCTGCTTCCGCACACCCTTCAGAGTAAGTTTCTGAAGCTTTCTTTGCTCTCTCTTTTTTTCTAGAATAACAAAGTGCATGGTTGGAGCATTGGGGAAAAAAAGTGACTTACAAGTTAGAGTAGTCACATGTTTATCACAGTTACATGTTTCAAGCACATTCCTAATTTTCAGAATGGCTTTGGCCAAAGCGAACTTCTTAAAAATAAAATTTTGGTGTCGAAATTCCCTTTCTCCTATTATTATTATTGTTACAGAGTAGTGAGGGGATAGTAGCAATTGTTCTGAGGTCACATTGTTCTACTTCTGAAATCACTTCATATTTTCTGAAAAGGCCTGACAAGTTAAATTAAAAATGCTTAAAGAATGCTTGCGTGGGTGGAAGAATAAGTGGGTATATACACCTTTCACAGTGAGTAAGGTCTGCTTGTTCACTGGAGAGCCTAGCTGCTCTTTGTCAGCTAGGTTGTGAAAGCTGTATCAGCTTGATCTGTTACATTAAAAAACATTTGAAAGCCAAAGAATGGCATCAGTGATGTTCTCTGAGCAGAAAAACCACTTACTCAGCACAGTACTTCATATATACTCTAACTGTAGGACAGGAAGTGTATGTTGTAAGGTGTTCAGAACAAATTTTATAATTGCAGCTCCAGAAGATAACCGGCCCCAGACTACTACTGCATGGAAAGAATAAGACAACTTGCCGTTCTCCCAGCCTCTGTCTGCAGAGAGATGTTTGTCTTCTCTCCAGATGTCCAAGCCTCAACAGAGCATCTGTGTATGCAGTCAAGCTCCGGGCTTTTCACACCTCTCTTCCTCTCTTAAAGAAAAAGCCCCCCCAAGAATCTGAGACCAAAGACTTGGGCCTGTTTCGACAAAGTATGAAATCGCTGAAGGATTCTCCAAAGCCAGCCCTTTACTTAAGCCTGGCGGGGCTGATTCCGTTTGTTTCTGTGCCGCTGTCAATGGTCGTCCAAGGGACCTACTACCCAGAGCTGGCATTCGCTCAGGTTACCTACGGTGCTGTAATCCTCTCTTTCCTAGGAGGAATGAGGTGGGGGTTTGCTGTCCCGGAAAACAGCCCAGCCAAGCCAGACTGGATGAACCTGGCTAACAGTATGGTTCCTCCTCTAATTGCCTGGCAAACCTTGCTTTTTAAAGATATCACTGATGGTGCAATAATGCTGGTAATGGGCTTAGGGATAGCACTACATTATGACCTTTCCCTTCTTCCTACTTATCCTATTTGGTTTAAAGGATTGAGAATAGTGGCAACAGTGGTGGCAGCGTTATCACTGTTAGCTACTGTAGCAATGAAAGCTTACTCAGAGAAGAACCTAATTATCAGCAGAAATAAATAGCAGGACCCAAAACAATAAAGCAAGAGGAAAAAGCTGTTTATCTGCTAATAAGGTATTTGTATTGAGGTCCAGGGAAAATAAAGATTCATGCTTAGATGTCATAAGATGGCATTAATCGAGATGCTTATTTCGAAGCAAGTAAGTTCATAGCAAATTTAGGAAGGAAGGATTGCAAATACTGATCGCTTCCAAGGCAGGCATGAATCTGCTATTGCCTGTAGAACAAAGCATCACTCTTGAATGAGGTAAGATGTCACTGTCATATTAATTTAATATGGAGATTCATGTAATACAGGTATGAACTGCTCTATTCTGAATGATTAAAGTATCTGGTTTAACTATAACGTGCTGATGTTCTGTGGTAGGGAGAACAACCATATAGTCATAAATGTGTTCCAAACAATAACAAGATGAATGCAGTAAGTTTAGCATTTAAAGAAGTGGAATTGTGCAGAAATACATAAGCTTTCAATTCCTATTTTGTGGAAATGCAAGAAAAGAGAGGCAAAACTTCTCTACCTTATTTCAACTGAGATGTTTTAAATGCTGTGTGATTAAGCACTAGTCAGATAAGAAGGAATATGCAAGGCATAGGCAAGGTTTGTTTGTGGTGGCAAGTCAAGGTCAGCATTCCCCTAAAATGTCATTCAGATGCTGTGATTTAGCAGGGACAGCTAGAAAACTGTTTTCAAGCTCCACAAGAGACAAAAGGTTAGTTCCTAGATTTTGTTTGGACTGAGGGTTATTTAAGTGAGGAAGTTGCACACAGAGTCATGAAGAACCATCGTATTCCTACTGTCAGATGATACTTGGTATGATATGACACAAGGACTCTGTTGCTAGCACTAAGAGATCAGACAATACAATTGAAAAAAAGCTTGTGTGTCCTCCCTCCTCAACTCCAGTTTTACTTGAGGAACCTGGGCAGGTACAAATAGAATTGTACCCTGTGATCCCTTTGTGATTGACTGATTATTGAAACAGACTGCAGGAGGGTATTCTCTTCCTAACATCATTTAGGGGAAAAATCAACAGCATCAGTCATGCTCATTTCCTTTTCCAGCCTCAGCTACCTCAGAAGCCAACTATACCTTCTGTGATTTTATTTACTGTAGCTTTTTTATCCGAAGTATTAAGTACAGTGTAAGATAAAAGAAAAAAGCTGAAATGTGACATCTCTACATGCTCTTAGGACCAATTTAGTTAATCCTCATAGCTGTCTTAGAACACCATTCTTCATAGCTGTTCAATGAAGAATGAATCACCTACCATAACAAAATTTGTCATTCTGCAAAAGAACGGTTTAAGAAACCTGCCTATCCTCAAGATAGAGATGCCTTCTTGTTGCTGAAAGAGCAGCTTGGTATGTGAGCATCTGACTTGCATACCCTGTTGACTTGTACATGCTAACAACATCATATCCCCGACTTGGCAATACAGTTAGGTGTTCTCTGAACATAAACAAAGTGAGTTTGTGAATAAAAACGGTTCTTTTATTCTGTCTTACTTAGACACAGTATTTTTTTTTTAAATGGATCCAGACGAGTACTTACTGTCTTTGGCCTGAGTCAGGGAAAGACGTGATGAATATCGGAGACTGTAATCAACTGAGTTCCACGCCTCACTGAAACATCATAAAACTGACCATAAAAACTGGAGAAGGTAACTTCATACCAACAGCAGATTCCCTCAAGCTGCTCTAAGCCAGAAAGTTTAGTGAAAGGGATGAGGATTGAACGTGTAGTTCCCTTATAAAATACACTGAAGGTAACGTTTCTCAAATGGCTTGTGAAGGATCCTGAAACCTAAATAAGAAAAGCTTAAGAAATATTACCTATCCTTTGATCCCAGAGATGGCTGCACAAAACTGAACAAAAACACAGGAGTGTTTAACTACAGAAGTATGTTATTTGCAGCTTTAAAGCAGTCCACATTTATAACCAGGGGGATTTCCAGTTAAAATAAACAAACAAAATAACCTATTAGGTGAAAGTAGCAATGATACAACAATGATTACAATGGGAAAGCACCCTATTCAAGAGCATTCCACACTAAGTTACAAAAATGCATTTTATTATGAAAAACTGTTTAAAACAAGCTTAAACTTGAAAAAAGACAGAATAGACACACCTAAGAAATCATTTTGAAATAAAACATACAAAACTTGAGTGATCCGAGAAACAAATACTCCATTGTCTAGCACGTTTTAGGCTGGCAAGCTCCCAGTTCTGTGTTAGAATGTAAACCCTTGATTCTTAAAGTACCTGAAACACTCATTCTGGAGGCTTTTGCTCGTATATTAATTTGTTAATTGCACAAACGGGATATTGACTTAGACAGCATGAATGCCTCTTTGTCTCCATAGTGCAGGCTTCCTGTTTTGTAACATTCCAGTTGTGGTTTTGTGTTCTAGAGTAACACTGTCTATCAAAGTTCAAGCAGCCTTATTTCAGAGTCATCTATAGCTGTGCAGACGATGCAATCGTGTTGTGCAAAAAGCAGCTTCAAGTACAACGTTACTTAGATGAATCTAGAAATAACTCCAAACTCCTGCAAGAACTGTTCTACTAAGTGTATCCACGCTAAATGCAAACTCATTAAGACAAGACACGCTGATAGCATCACTCCAATGCTGAACACAGCTAATTCTATCACGGAAAGCTCCAACCACTCAAAGTTTGGAAGAGGCAGGA
The DNA here is from genome assembly GCF_964034855.1 of Anser brachyrhynchus. Classification (NCBI taxonomy): domain Eukaryota; kingdom Metazoa; phylum Chordata; class Aves; order Anseriformes; family Anatidae; genus Anser; species Anser brachyrhynchus. The sequence goes on along the minus strand of NC_137702.1, from coordinate 10,030,459 downwards.
CACAAGATGTAGCAAGGATGAACATGTGCACCTTGCATGTATTCCAATGCCAAATCTTGGCATGCGTCACACAGGGTAAAACACAAGTAAGGAAAAATAAAAATGGGCAAAATGCTTTCCCTGGATTTTCAGTTTAAGAAGAGTCCTAACTGCAGGACAGCTAATCTAATGAACAGCATTTCCATTTAAAATCAAAGTTTACACAAAAAAGGAGCTCTACTCTCATTGCTGACACCACTGACGGAAAAAAAAGCCTGTGCTGAAGTGGAATGACATTATTAGAACTGCAAGAAAAAACTAGAGAACAGGAAATCCTCAGCCACTTACCATCACAGTTAGTCGGGTGGCAGGGAAGTAAACATCTAACCCACATTTAATGCCTATGCCCAGCAGCAGAAGGAGAGGCTCAAATGCAGCTGGGTCACAAGTAGAGGTACCAAGTCTTCCCTGCCTCTCATCTTTTCCTCTTTGTTTTCTCCCAGAAAAGGAAAACTAATGCTAACCAAGTAGCCAGTCTGCTCTTATTATCAGATGACTCCCACCATCCATAGCAGCCTTCTGCCAGCTTGTACGACCAGCTAAAGACGCTAACTTTAGTGCATCTTAGGGAATTAATATGATTAATGTCTCTAGCATGCTGGAATGATTTCTTCAGATTTTTTACAGGGCAAATTTGCCATTTAAGTGAACTTAATCCAGTCATAAGAGACATTCCTACCTTTAACAGAGTACTTCCTGAAACAGACTTTGGATAAGCCAATTTACTTTGATGGGCAAGAGTTTTAATATTTCCTTTTGCCTAGGAAAAGCCCTCTCATCTAATTCTCCACTGTCTTTACTGAAGCTTCTGCTGCCAGAAGGTTTCTGGACAATGAAACTGGAAATCTGAGGAGACACATGTTCACTCATTCCTTGGATGAAGTTTCTTCCTTGTGCTTTACAGCACAGCTACACCTCCTTCACAGCGGCTGGTGATCATGTTGGCAATTTCAGTCCAACTGTCCATATGTGGGTTATAAACTTCAACAGAGTCAGAGGTTACTGGAGCAGCGAAATCGTGACTGGGAGCTCGGCCTCCCGAGGCATAAAGAAATCCATTCACAGCCACAACACAGACACCAGCTCTTGGTATCTTCATTGGTGCAACTTCAACCCACTTTTCCTAACGAGAACGTGAAAGAGTCAACAAGTAGTTTTAGAGTATGCCCCGATTCTGATAAAAGTAGTTTTTTAAGCCTAAAGATTGAAACATATGCAAAGAACACTAAGCAAACACATCACAGGCTCAAATACAGTATGTGTACAGCATGAAGAGGATCATCAATATTGTAATGACAACATTTTCACAGTGAAAATGCTAGCACATCATGCTAGTTGCTAAAGAACAGATCACGTACTGTCTACATGCAACACCCTTTCTTTTCTTCTGTCACTGCATAATGCGGTCTGTCTCCAAAAAAAAAAAAAAAGCCACACTAGAGTATGTGTTTCTTTTAACACCGGCTACTGTTCCAAAGAACATCATATAAACATGAGCAGTAACAGACAAGACTAATTTTGTGTTCAAAGTGATTTTTCACACAGTGAAACACCATTATGATTTTGATGCAGAAGACACATCCTCAAGTTTTGCAGTAAAGGGCAGCTCTTACTTTTTCAGAGTGTTTTTTCTCTCTAGTCAAAGGACAACCATTCTACTGGGGGAAAATCTATCTCCCTACCTTAACCCTACCAAGTATTTATCAAGCTACAGAATATCCATGCTTGGTTAGCTTTCAGTTTCTGAAAAGCACGCATACAACCTTCATGAACACTCCACTCGGAGTCAGATTAGCAAAATTCTGCAGGCTGGTTAGGACAGACAGACCCTGAGGTCACTGAAGCTTTATTTGACTCGTACTACCAACCAGCAGTGAAAAGGAAAACTGGAAATTTAATTTTGTTTCTTATCTTTTTAAAGAAAGGAACCAGCCTATCTCTGTAGCATCTTACACAAAGTTTATTCAGTGTAGGGACTCTACCATACCTCTTCAAAGGAGTATCTTTCTACAGTAGCAAGAGCATCTTGAGATTCGTTCCAGCCTCCCACAGCATAGATAGAATCGTTGAGAGCAACTACACCAAGATACGCTCTTCGGGTGCCCATGGGAGGAAGCTCAGACCAACGTTTAGATATTGGGTCATAGACTTCAACAGAACGTAGCTCTACTCCTTCATTGCTGATACCGCCAACAACATAAATCAAACCTATGGAATCAAAGTTTTTTCCCTATTAGGTTCAAAATAAAACAGTTTGAAAGACAGAAAATTCTTTCCACAACACCCATTTCAGTCTGGCATTACAAACCCCAAATAAAACCCTCCATCTGTCCAGAAGTAGCATACATGAAGTCTTCAAACAAGTAGCTATGAGGCTTAAGCACTAGAAGCTCTGATGAAAGCAGTCATTAATCAAGTGCAGGGTGGAGAATTCAGAAGGCTGCAATTGCTGACCAGGCCTGGATCAAACGCTTAATAAGCACATTTACAGATCAAGTCTTTAGACATGGTTGTCCTAGGATAACCTTTGGTAATTTTTCAGATTGTCACAAAGACACAAACACAAATATGGGAGATAAATAAAAACAATACCAAGAAGGACAATCAACTGTTAATAGATTAGGTGGATAACCATACTGACAGTCACATGGAAACTACTTTCATGAGGTAAATGGCAGAAAACAGGAAGAACTTTATGGTCTTTAATTTCTGTAGAAATAGGTGGTAGAAGGACAAATAAGTGAGGCACAAGCTTGTGCAACTGACAGCTCAGGACAAGACAAGGGTAAGAAATTCATGACTGAAACACAAAGCTTTAAAATCTAACATCTCTCACCACTGTTTTTGGACACAAGTTACCAGTACTCACCTTGCATTTCACAGCACCCAAAGTAGTAACGGGGCACAGCCATGCTTCCCACCACATCCCAACTATTTTCTTCAGGATCAAATCTTTCAATTGTGTTGCCAATCTCTGCTCCAACCCAACCTCCTGCAAATGACAATAAACACGGGGAAAAATTTAACGGTATGAAACTATGTTAGCTGCATTTTTAGACACATTGTGTCCTGCAACAGTAATTCAGAAACCAGCATGTATTCTACTAGGGCGACAAGTTATAACTGAACAATAACTATTCCACAAGTATTTGGTGCACTAACACTTGTTTGCGCAACTCTTTTTCAAAACTTTAAATCTGCACGTTTGCAACACCAAGATGTAATGTTTAAGATAAATCGATTCATGAGTTCCATGAATGAACACTTAAAATCAACTTCACCTAGAAAAAAAAAGTTACCTAAAGCATAGATAGCACCATAGCACGTGCACACTCCCAGTCCACAACGAGGATGGTTCATGGAAGCCACAGTGGTCCACTGCTTAGTGACGGGATCATAACATTCAGTACAGTCAAAAATCATTGAATCCTTCTCACCTGCATATGAAGAGCAAGCACAGAGACAGGGGAATCACAATGTTTAGCACTGCAGAAGTAGAAGCATTCAACTCCTTCCTAGACAAACAATGTTAAAATATAATTTTTCTTTCAGCTAGCCAAACAGCCAAAGTAGCGAAAACTTCAATTTTACTCAGAATTGAACCATCACGAGGAACAGCCTTCGTCAACAGTTCTCTGAAACACTACTGAAAACAGAGTGAACAACCACAGTGCTATACACAGTTTGTTCTACAGCACAAATGGCAGGGTTTTCGAGACCAAAGAATGTGTTTTGTGGTGACAGAAACAGTATACACAAGCATTCTTTAACGATTGCCAGGTAGAGCTACACGTCACATCCTTGTGCAAACGTATATAACAAGCCTTTCCAGGTAGGCAGACAAGTGGACTGTCTTGTACTATTGCTTCTCATGCTGTAGGCTTCTACTCGATTACAAGTGAGGAAAGAGATGCTATTACTGGTAGTACACAAAGCCTGCAGAATACTCACCACCTCTTTGTACATCTGAGGATGTCCACATGCTTACCAGTGACTTGCTATACCACGAGGGAAAAGATGTTCACTAAATTGCCAACAGGAATCCTAACCAGCACACTCAGAGCAGCGATGGCGGAGAACCAAGGAACCCTAACTCAGTTGTTACCAAAGGTAGAAGTTATGTTACCTACTGCCAGCTTCCTCAATACTACTTACAGGAAAAACAGTTTTGAAAAACTCCATCTACAATTTCTCCAGTATCCATGTAACAAACAAAGCCCTATGTCTCTGAAGGCCCTAAATTCAGTCAGGAAAACATCTAGAAGTGGATTTTGGACTGCATAATGTTAGGCCCATGCAATACTGCAAGTTTTTCTTCAAAGAAAAAGTCCATTCCCAAGAATAAACTCATCTGGAACCAAAGCACACAACACTAATCCCTACTAAGTTAGTAAGTCAGTAAGGGACACTGCTTACCAATTTTCTTGGGTACTTTTTGTGAGTAAATAAACTGCTGCATCTAACAGCTCTTGCCTAAACACCATCAGAATGATAACAAAAATCCTACTCTGATACTGTAGTTAAGGAACAGGAATCTACTGTATACCACTACAGGGCACGTACTACTAAAATAAGCACAATCAACTTAGCTTTCTGAAATCACTGCACAGAGGACAGTGCCTCTGATGCATACCAATTCTTCAGCCAGTTTCTCTTAGCAGTCACTTCTTTTCAGAAGTAGACAAATGCCTTACATAGGAGGCCAGGGCCCTACTATTAGCATAATGAAGGTTCCCAAGGCACGTGTTTGTTTCAGCTGTTACCTCCAATGGCATAGACCATTCCTCCGACAACAGCCACACCCAGCCCACTCCGGGCCTGATGGAGAGAGGACACCGTGGTCCAGTAGTGGCTGAAAGTGTCAAATCGCTCCACACAGCTGAGGGCTCTGCTGTCACTCCAGCGTCCTCCTTGCAGTCGGGTGTAACCCCCTAGAAAGCAAGTAGAAAGGTCATGGCTGAGTAAGAGCTTCCTGCTCAATCCCATGCTCCTATAGCTAAACCATAAACAAAACAAAACAACCACACACAAAAAGCACAGCAGCAACAGCCATTAGCTACTTCTAGCAGGATTCAGCCTTTTCCAAGTTGCATGACTCCTCCAACACACAATGGTCACCTTGTAGGTCACGTAACTTGGGCTACTACACTTCATTGCATCACTACTGACATGACTGTTCATGTTCTCAGCGAAACGCAGAGAGCAGCCAACAGCTTTTGCTATCTTAAGATTTTGTTACTTCCCACAGGGTGAAACAAGAGAACACCCTTCCAATACAAAACTATAGCACTGGTGAAAACTTCTAAATTGCATGTATCCCATCAAATGAACCATAAAGTTCTAGACGGAGAAAACTTCAAACTTCAGGAGAACAAGAAGTGAAATGAAACTGCATTTGCCAGAATGTGCTTCCAATAGGGAACAACAGACAAACCCTCTGCTGATTTACAGCTTTCCACCCATGGCAAGTAACGTCTAAAGGCAGATCTAGGCTTTGAATAACATGTCATAACGACATGAAATGTGAACGCTCCCGCTCTAATTCTAAACAGAAAGCAGGTAAGCCCTGCTCATGGCAGGGGAGTTGTAACTAGATGATCTTTAAGGTGTCTTCCAACCCAAACCATTCTATGAATCTATAATATTGCTATTTTTGTATCTTCTCATTACATAAAAATAGTTCAGTATCTCTTTCAGTACTGTAATGTGAGATACTACTTCATCATTTGTTTTACAAGGTTCAAACAGCCACATTCTAACCTACTGCATAAAGGTACTTCCTGGCTTTCCTCCGGGGACGACCTTTAGAAGCTTGCAGAAAACTGCTGACCTTGTTTTCTTTGGGAGATTTACAGACTTCACAATATTCTTTCAACAGAGTTTGAAGGGCCACCCGAAGGCTGAAATCTGGAATACCTTGAGGAAAAAAGGAGATTAAAAAAGGCATGGTGAAAAGTTATATACAGTAAGTAACTCAGCTGTAGAAAAGTTACCACATTCTCCTCAAAACAGCAGCCCAATTAAGATTGCATAGTTTTGTAAGACTTTTTCAAAAGCATGTATTTAAAGTAAGCTGTGCTCATTTGTTAAAAGACACAACTCATCTGGTATAAAGTCAATCTTTTCACTCCTTGTGATATTAATCTAGCAAAATCTATCACAATATAGCAGCTCTGTATTTGAGCGAGGCATGCATTGTTCAAACATCTGATATTCCTTCTTGCTTTTCTTCACTTACCTTCTATGTATTTTAAAAGCCTTTGCGCTGGTAGGAGAGGGAATCGAACAGGCTCCAGCACTTCCACCACGTACTTCCTTCTTTTCCCCAGATCCTTCAAAATCCACTGCATGGCAGCTACGAACACCTGGTACTCATCCTCGATGCTCAGGTCCTCACTCCGCAAGATCTTCACCAGCTGCTCCTTCGTCAGCGCCAGGAACTCCTCGCCGCCCTGCACCTCCAAGAAGTGCGCGTGGATGTAGCTCTCGGTGAACTCCAGCAGGTCGTGGCAGGCGATCTGCTCGGCGAACTGGAAGAGGCCGATGCAGTTCAGGGGGTCGATCTGCCCCTTGAGGAACTCGCAGCACAGCTCCACCACCTCGCTCAGCTGCAGCATGTCCGCGGCGACGATCAGCTCCTGCACGTTGTGCTCCCCGATGCTCACCACCCCTGCGGGCAGGCACACGGCGCCGGGGCCCCGCTGTGGGGACGTGTGGGGGGCGACGACCCCCGTCGGGAGGCCGCCCCGTCCCCCCCGGCGGCCCCGTCCCACCCCGTCCCGTCCCCGCCGTTACCCGTGTAGATGAAGTCCAGCAGCGTACCGAAGATGTCCGCCTCGACGCCCGCGATGCGCACCACGTCGCGGCCGCTCTCCTTCATGCCGCCCGCCAGCAGCGCCGCGAAGTAGGGGCTGCTGGCCGCCAGCACCAGGCGGTGCACGGCGAACGCCTCCGGGCCCACCTCCAGCCGCACATCGCAGAAGCTCTGCCCGGCGCGGAGCCGGTTGATCTGGGCCAGGAGCAGGCGGGCGTGCCGGTCGCAGAAGGAACTGCTGCTGCTCCCGCTGCTCCTCACCGCCCCGGCGGCCGCCATGGCGCTGGCTGAGGCGGCACCGCCGCCCGCCGCCCTGAGGGGCGGCCCCGGTGCATGCGCAAAATGGCGGCGGCGCCCCCTGCTCCCTGAGGGGCTGTGTTGCTCAGCGTCCTGATCCCGCAGCGGGTGTTGGGGTGTGTCTGTCGGTCCGTCTGCCCCCTCGGCTGTGTGATGTCCCTGTCACTTGGCTCTCTGGAGCCTGGTTGCCCCGTGGGCGCGCTGTCAGCTCTGTCAGAAGATTTCTTGTGTGAGGTTTCATCTGCTTCGCTCCCTGCCTGTAGTGCTGAAGGGGAGCAGCAGATGTGCGCTGACCTCAGTCATATTTCCCTCAGGCTTGCCTTTCCCAGCCAGTTTAAGGTGTGCTTGTGAGGGAAAAACATGGCAGTGCTGGGGGGAGACCACAGCTGGCACCTGCCCAGGGAATTGCTTGTCCTTAGCTCGCTGACTGAAGGCACAGCCAGCCCATACACTGCTTTCTGTGTGGCATCATGCTGTGTTTGGACCTTCCTCTTCAAGCCGGAATAGATGCTCCATCACAGCACCCTGTAGTAAGTACTGTGTGGGTCCCTGGGGTCAGAGCTGATCCTGAGGCACGGCACGCTTCCATCTTTGTGTAATTCACTGAGTCATTGCGTGTCTGGGCACTGACTGAGGGAAGAGCAGCACAAACTAAGTTACACGCACACAGTCAGTGGGTCCGGCAAAGCCAGCACTGATTCAGAGACAAAAGCATCCCTCCTGAGTTTTCCACAGCCATTCGAGCAACGTGACATGCAGCCAAAGCAAAAAGCAATCAGAGAGCCTCTTGGAACACTTCCATATCTATTTATTGTGAGAATGGGAAAGAAAAACATGTCTGCTTACAGTTACAATGGTCATGGCCCCTCAGGCTTTTCTCATGATTCTGCATTTCATTGTAATAACTTTTAAATATGCTTCTAGAAGGAATCTGAACTGTGATACTCCCTGGGGACTGTTGGTTTCTCCATTCATCAGCATTTCATTCTTGACATTAGAATGGTAAAATTACCTTTCAAGCTGGCCTTAAAAAAATACTCATAGAAAATATAGACCTAGATAGAAAAATAAGGTTTTTGCAAGCACACACAGATGGATGCGTGCTGGTATGAGGCAACATACATTTGGATCTCGGCTAATAAATACTTTGAGATTTTTCTTTCATTGATGAATCGGTAAAAGAAACCAGACCCCTCTTTGTGCTGACATTTTATTCATCGGAAGTGGCCTGTGAGTAAAAGGCTTAGAATTCTCCTAAATGCCAGTGGCTCAGTTGCAGGCTGATGTCAGCTGTTAGACACTTAGCCAGCACTAGGATTTCACACCATAGCGCCAAATTTACAGACACAGAATACTTTGCTGAGACTGCTGATTTTGCCCCGAAGGCCTGTCCTATACTACATTAATGTGGCTGGATGGTTCTACATCCTGAAGAGGGCACTGCTTCAGCGTATTTTTTTAATAACCACACAGAAGCCATACAAGATGGAGCTAATGCTCCTGTATACTATTATGTATCTCCTAAAACAAGCTGTAGATTTTCAGGAATAAGTCTGAAAGTACATTTGACAGTGTGAAATTATACTGTGTAACGAGGAGCCTTTTGATTAACACACACCAAAGAATGACAACTTATTGCAGTGAAGGAGTTAAAGTGTCTTCAATTTTAATTTAATAGACTCCTAACATGACATTTGTCAATAAACCAGCTGAATGCTGACTGACATATGGGACAGGTGACACAAAAGGCATGCTCACTGCTCCTCCATGTGCACCACTGCCCATGCTTGCATAGAATTGCTGCCGTCACGGTACCAAGACCCCTCAGTGAGAATAATCTGACAGACAAGCTACTCAGGCTTTCTCTTAAAAAAAACAAACAAACCTGTGCTGTGCCAGAGCACCAGGAAGGATTGCAGTCCTTCTTGCGTTATCCTGCAGAGTCCTGTGGCTGCTCAGATTTCCCTGGCTGAAGGTTTCTCTGGAAAACCTTTCCAGATGCCTGGGCAGTGTTCTGCTGAGTAAGGTGTCTGTGCTCCATCTCTCAAATCCTGCAGATGGTGCTATCTCTACAGGATGGTACTTTCTGAACATACAGCAAAAATGGGTGGCTAAAAGTTATTACTTGTGCGGGTGTTGCAGTTCTCTGTCACAGGAAGGTCTTTGTTAGGTAAGATTATTATTATTTTTTCCAAACTCCATAAAGATGGAAAGCTTTTAGTCTCAAAAAACCTACAAGAAATAATAATTAATTTGAAATGTTGCCTTTCTGCCTCCAGTGAAAAGCCTCTCCATTATACCTATAGCTTTGGGGATCATTTTGACATAGCATTCAAGCAGTATCCCCAAAGTGATCCTTATGAGGGTTGTCTGCTAAATTTCTCTGTTGCAGAGGAGACATGAAACTCATACCATGGCTGTTTGCAGGTATGACAAACCCTGTGGGATGTTTTGAGATAGAGAATCCCTTTCCATGCAAGTCAATCAGAATTTGCCAGGTCAAATTCCTCCCCCATTTCCAATGGGAATGAACTCTTCCTGTACCAAACTGCAGAGTATATCTGCACTTTGTCCTCTGTGCCAATGCATCTGTTGTAATCTTTTGTTGGTATGGCCAGTTGCAATCTGCCTTTTCAGTTACTGTTTTTCTGCTGTTCTTTTGTTACCCACTGTAGCTACTACTTGTATTTTAATGTAGTTGGCTGTATTTTAATGCACTTGACCTATCTGATGAGAGGTGTTGGGCAGCCTCACTACAAAGGAAAGAAGCTTACTTTATGCTTTGGTGTCCAGGTCACAAAACCCTCATAAGGTACAACCATTTTTGTTCCACTTCCTTACATTTCACGAGAACCTGAACTCAAACTTCTCCCAGGGAAGCCAATGTTGCAGAAGTACAGAACCACCAAGAGTTTACGAGGACTAGAGATATTTGTAGTGCACTAAGCTACACTTCTTACACTTCCAAAATATCTTCTCTCTGTTAAGGACTAAACTTTCCCACGTGTCACATTTACCCTGGATGTCATTGCATGCACAGGGCAATGACGCAGATCAGCAGTCTCTGCCGATGCGGGATTTTTTTAGTGGAGGAGTGGAGTTACCTGAGTCTGCTGCCTCTGGCTGGGTAAGATGGGAGAGGCTGCTGGAGTTCACTTTCATGCTACATGGACAAACGAAGAGGCTCCCTGGCTACTCTCAAGGTTTTTCTTGAAAGACAGAGTGGTGGATAACCCCTTATCACCCCAATGGGACTGGTTATCGTCTTGTGTACTCTCAGTCAAAAGCCTCTAATAAGCCACAGGCACTAGATTCTAATTAGATACCTGCACAAACCTGTTGTCTGCTTAGGTGTACGTAAGCTTTAGTGGCTGAAGAAGCTTCCCTTCAGGGTCTGGATGTTTCCTGTCTTAGTGGGAAAAGGTGTTGTGCTTTACAGTGAAATAACGCGTTGTCCAGACTTATGCCAGATACGAGAAGACTCTCTTGGCAGGTTTGGGCCACGCCCAAGAGCTATTACCTTTCTTCCCCTGAGAATTAATGAACCCTGACAATTATTTGTGTGTGTGTAGGGTAGAGATCTGAACTAGAGTTGATCAAAGATGGAGAGCACGAGGGGCCTTCAAAGCTAGCCTTTCTGCACAGGTAGCCCCATGATGTATTGCTACATGAAACCTAAGTTTTCACCTGACCAGCAAGGTGGTGATGTCTCTGCCCATTTATCAGCTGAACAGTTAGTTAAAAGAAATTGTCAAGCTTATTGAAGTGCCTTCCCTCTCCTGTCCTTTTCATCTTTAGACGCCTTTGTGAATGCTTTTGTCTATTGTGGAATTAGTAATTAAGTGCTTTTCTTACTCTTACTGTAACATGGCTTCAGGTAAAGGTGACACTGGAGTAACTGCCTGATATCACAGTTGTCAGTCCAGACAGATTCAGCATTCTTAAAGTGGTTATTGAGAAACTCTCACGAGCATCCACTTTGCACCACAGGTACTGAGTAGCAGGCTGTGCTGGAGTCCAGTTGGATGGGGCGATGCCCTTCGATGCCCAGCCATGCCCAGCAGAGCCACCTGGCAGACAGCAGAATTGGGGAGCACGTATGAGCTGCAGGAGCCTCCAGAGAGAATGTGACAGTCCTGGTGAGTAACACACAGATAATGGCTTGTGGTTTCAGGAGCACTGGCAGTATTTCAGCGCTGTGCTGCAGGGTTCACCTTCACAAGTAGTGTTGGGTAGAAAGGTGGTGATTGGTGTATAATACAAAATAACCCCCCCCCCAAAAAAAAACACCTTTTCAGTCTTAAAGTATGCTCTAGCAATGAAAGGATGGTGTCATCTGACCTACTTGTGTGGAGAGGTTTGTGTTCTGGGTACACTTACCTAGCAGGAAGCTTGGAGGAATTCCAGTGAAATGGGAATGTTGTGCAACATGCGTGGCTCTAGTTCCCCGCTGGTTCGAAGATCCTTGTTTAAGCCATCGGTCTGGAGCAATTCCAGGCAACTTGATTTAAAGTAAACATCCTGGATGTAGTGTGTCAGATACTAGCACAATATTGTTTTAGTCTTTCTCATTTCTCCTGTGGGAATAATCATTTCATGAAGAAGGAAAGTGATCTAATGAGAGAATTAACTCAAGAGCATGAACATTGAATTAATCACAGCTGTCTGAGAGGGGAACCAAGGCAAACTCCACAGAGAGCTCGCTGCATTTCTAAGGAAGGAGGCCAAAAGAATACTAAGACTCAGAGAGCAGTTGGTGATCAAAACAGAGGCCATAGAGATATGTTTTTAGTAGCTAAAGGGAAGCAAAACTGTGCAGCAGGGAGAGTTTCCTTCTCTCATTTCTCTGAGATGTTAAATCTTAGTAGGAAGGGATCTCTGCAACCTTTTCTTGGAGGTGTTGGAAGGTGCTTGATGTTGGGGTCTGATCCTCACTGTGTCCTTACACTTACCTGAAGTTGATGATTGATTTCATAGCTTGGCTTTTTTTTTCGCTGTCTATCTAGAGTTGTCCTGCAGCTTCACACTGACCTGCTCACTAAGGTGACTTTATTGAAGGTGCAAGTCCTTTTTTATCAAAAGGAAAAATGAGTTGTGCTAGAGGATTGTCAGTCTTCAGGAACACGGGACTTTTAGTCTTGCCATTAGTAAGGTTTGGCCATGTTTCAAATTGTAATCCAAATCCTAATGCTTTTTGGACTCTTCTTGTCTAAATCACCGTGTTCCCTAGGATAATAAAGTAAAGCAAACACACAACAGACCTCTGAGCTGTCCAGAGCATGTGACAAATTTTAAATAGAATCCCAGTTATGCAAAACTTTTGAACAGAAAATAAAGGGAGGAAAATAACCATAAAATGTGCACAAAGTCCGCTAGTTTTATTCCCTTTATTTTATATAGTCATTCTCCTAGGAAGTATTGCACTTGTATTGACAGAGCTTGTGAGCTGATTTCATTGAGAAGATGGATAGAGTTAAACTCTGCAAGATACCCATCACGTTCCACGGCCTGCGCATGTAGTGGGGTCATTCCAGAAGCAGTGCCTCCGTGGAACGTGAGATATGTCACGAACTCTGTAACTGTTAGTAGGATGGCTGCAGGTCCTGAATTTGCTTGCTCTGTGAGTCAGGACATCCAGGACTCTGCATATACTGAAGCCTTAAAAGATAAAAACTTCCACAGTGTAACATTTCAACTGTAAATGGCAAAGGTGGCTAATACTCATCCCAGTTCCTTGGCCGTTCTGCTGTTCCCTTGCCATTTATTTCCCTGATTATATTTTTCCTTGATTTGCCTTTTTCAGTGCAAACATTCTTCATTTTCCTTTACAGAATTTCACCCTGGGGGGCTTGGACTAGTTCTCTGGTCATTTTTACTCTAATCTTGTCCTGAAAAGTGCTTGCAAAATATCTGCTTCATTGTCCACATGAACAAAAGCATTGACTAGAATCAGAACAGAGCCTTTGGAATTCCTAGCAAAAGAATGTAATGACAACATGCTCACAGTAATATTCTAATATATTTGTAGCCAGTTGTGTGCCTCTGTTATGCTGATTTTGTTTGCACTTTGGTTTTCTCTGTTTCCTTATCAGGATGTCACATCGAATGTTATAAAAATGCTATCAAAACATTTAAAAGGCTATATCCCATCTACACCTTTCTTTTATTTTTTATCAGGCTGTTGTATCTCAGTAAAGGAAATTAGCCTGTTTTGACATTATTTGTCTGAAATAAACTCACAATGATAATTTTTTATCATTTTGTTATCATTCAAGTTGCACGGAAATACTTTGTTCAATAGTTAGTTGTACTGTGAGTTTTTTTGTGATATTTTATTTCATAAAATATCTCTTATAATTTTTACATAAAAACTTTTGTCTAAGGAATACCTTATAAAGCACAACTTAATTTGCAGGGTGAAATAAGGCTCTGAAACAACTTGTTCGTGCTAGTCCTAGTTCTGCAATACTTGCAGTGATCAGATAAGTTTCTTACTGACTCTCTCTCAGTGACTCAGTTTGCTTCTCACTACTTATCTTCCTCTCAGGTATATTTTGAAGATTAATTAATATTTATAAAATGCTCTTAGTGAAACCTGCACATGAAAAATGCAACAGAAGTTGAAAATGTCATCATTATCGATGCTTATTATTTTTTAAAAGGGAAGCTATATTGCAATCAATATCAATGGAGAATTATGAACTCTAAAATAGACTGGGGACTCTAGAGACAATACAGGAAATTGTGGCTGGCACAACTAAACTGAACATGAAAACAATTGACGAAGAAAGCCTTCCGCTGGCACAAGATGCAGAGGGCAGGTTTTGTTAATAATGCCTAGTACTGAAATAAATGTAGGATTAAGTATTTGCACTGCAGAAGGATGATGAAGTTCTTTTCAGTCACTGAGTAGTTAAAGATGAGGTTCATCATCATGAGTAACACTAATAATTTTTAATCAGCAGGCCCAGATAACCTATACTAAAGAGCTCTAATGGATTTGTCCAGAGAGATCTCATCTGTAATAACTCCTGGCATTTCAGTGAAATTTCAGAAGACTCATAGTATTGTGTTAATATTTAAGGAAAGAAAACTAAATAAATGGAGCAAGCAGGGTGACCCAGTTAGCTGTATTATGGTTAACATGACACCAAGCAGCACTGTACAAAAGCTGATGCTTGGCCAGGTAGCAGATAAGTCAATAATTGGCGCTAGCTTTTATTGTTATCAACACTGTCATGTTGAAAGTTAATTTATTGATAAAGTTTGTAGGAGTTGTTCCAACAGGTTACTGTAGAAACGTATTTCACAACATGTTTCACAAAGCATTTGATCTTCCATTGTGACTTTTTGATAAAGATCTTAGTTGAGCGTAGTGTCATTAAAAACAGAGATGTTTCAGTTGTCTGGGCTAGTGTGGGTCCGGAAGGAGGGCATGTGCTTTTCTGCTGTGATGCATAGCAGGCACCAAATAAAGTCAGCATTAGCTGGGGATGTCTGCAGTCATCAGTAGCTTGGATCTTTCTTTTCCCTGGTTAACCTTCACTGCATGCTTTTGTAGTTTGTTTTTTAGTGGTTTGTGTTATTTTTTTCCCTTTATGCTAACCTTTTTGTAAATCTAAAATTACCACTGATAACATTTCTGAGGGACACAGAGATTGTCTAAGAGGTAAGTTACTGAAAGCGCACGGTAGATAGAGCAAATGGTGGCTTAGGAAGGTTGGTCCGTTCACACAAAGGGTTTGTAGTACAGCCTAGTTCAAAGCAATACACCTGAGAGGTAGGATCACTGTTCAGACTTCTGGGATCAGGGAGCTGGAAGAGAATAATGCCAAAAAATCATAATACAGAGACACTGGAGGCATGCAAATAATCAGAACAATGCTCTTGTAGACATGGGCAGTGCAATTTGGGAAGCGTGTGGAGATGCAGGGATGTGGTCCTCTCTCTGTAGCTCACCCTTGGTGCTGCCATAGAGTATGGTTTTGATGTGTACAATTTAGGGTGTATATTCGTGACTGGAGCAGGTACAGAGAAGAAATGTAAGTATGCTCTGAAGGCAGAGGGAATGTCTTATAATGATCTGTAAACTGAATGGAATGAGCTGTTCAGAATGAAGACTGAGAAGCAATTTGGTCAAGCGTATATGCTGCTGAGTGGGAAAGCAGTGCTGGATATTGAAGAACCCTGTAATACAAAAGGGTTTAGCAAAAAACAGTGGCTGAAAGTTGAAACATGACAAATATTAAATTAGGATAATCTTTAACACTGAGGAAACAAGTTGTCAAGTGCAATCTCTTCATTGTTTGCAGTTTTAAATCAAGACTAAAACTCTTTCTGGAAGATAACTTGTATTTGAACAAAACATATCTGAATCAATCAGAGTGACCAAAGCATAGGGGACAGTTTCTGTGTTAGGGACAACTGGGTAGGTCTTGACTGTTTGGCTTAGAAAAGAGATGGCTAATAAGAAATACGGTCACCCTGCAAAATCACCAGGGTCACAGAAGAGTTAAATGGCTTGCTCAGGGTACGTCATGAGTCAGTGGGAAAGTTATGAATGGGAGCTAAATGGTCTTGCTCTCTTAGCTGCTGTAGGATCCTGTGCTGTTCAAGAGCATGCATAGCCAGTCTCATGGGTCATCCTGAAACTAAGCATGGAAGAACTTTGTTGAGAGTGGTTTCAAGGGTGACTTAGCTAGCTAGAGCAAAGAGAATAAAGGGGGATGGGAAAAACAGAGCAGAGATGCAGGCAGAGACAATTGTGCTAAATTTAACAGAATATAAAGGAAATCTTTGGCAGTGGTGGTACAGAAGAAGCTGTTGTTATGCTAGTGAAAGGGGATGATTAATTATTGAATTAATTTTGCACAGCAAAACAGAAAGGAAAGTTTCTGCTCTGACTCAGGTGCCTCTACAATCAAGAAGGGCAGGAAAGAACAAGGTGAAAGGGGAAAAAGGGCTGGCAGAGCTTTACAGAAGGCTAAATTCTTGTTCTTACTTTTCAGGCTGTAGAACTAACAAACTGAGTAGGCGTAAAATACAGATGTGACAAAGCATCGCTCTAAAAACAATGCAATACTGGTAGGAATTATTCCATTGTTAAATATACCGAGAAGCTGGTTAGAAGTAGAGCATGACCTCATGGGTCTAGCATTACCATTGCAGCTGTGTGAAACCACTAAAGTAAACAGACAGCCCAGTGAAGAGTGTGATGGATTTTTAACATTCTCCTAGTTCAACAGGGCGTGCCAAGTCATTGTTTCAACTGCGGGCCAGATCCTTAAATGTTGTAAGGTGTCTCACTCCACAGCAAGCACTGAGAGGATGCTGGTTTTCACATGATGATAATCTGACCCCCAGAATTAAATCCTTTCGTGACTGCCCTGGTAATACCCCAGTGAAAGGCTGTACAGAATGGCACGGGCCTTTCTGCTCTCCAGCAGTGTCAGAGGAGGTATGCAAGCATAGTGAAAGCAGGATTTCATTCATCTTTACCTGATAAGTCCTCCTGGGACTGGTGCAGATCTCGGTTTTACTTTGATGGTATCAGTGATGATGGCAAGCAGAAACACTGATGGGAAAAACCTGATCTGGGCCCTCCCCGATGCTTCTGTTTGTCAGAGCTCATTCTGTTTGTAGTTGTTCCATGGGATTAACTGCACTCAAAATTATGGCTCAAATTCATATTTTAGGAGATTTTGGTACTGCTATTGTTTCAGGTAAAGGCCCAGACCAACTGTATACTGGCCATATATGGATCCAGGGATTTACCTAATACATCACAATCCCCCATTATGCAAGTTTTTTTTTTCTTTTTAAATACAAAATAAATACATTTTCAGTTGCCAGTATCCAGGCTTACTGACCTATTTCTGCCTTCAGCACTTCTTCTTTGTCTGAGCAGCATTTGGCACACAGGAATTTGTGACATGAGTGATTGTCCCTACACTAACGAAGGGTTTGGGTTGAAGATTTAGTACATTACTAGCACGGCCTTCCAGAGGTCTCTAGTTTTCACTGTTCCACCTTAAGTCATCAGGAGCTGCCTGTGCTTTCTCATCTTTGAAAATCAACCCCTTGATGTTACCTCCAGGCTTCCAGTTCAAGTCACAAGATTACACCTGCGCTAACTTGCCTGGGAGCTTTGTGATGCAGATGCAAAAAAATCAGAGAAGGATTAATATAACCAACCATTGATTTATTATGTTCTCGGAAGTGAGGGATAAGGCAGGCTGGCATGATGCCCTGAGCCCAGCCTCCACAATGATTTCTCTCCTGCTGACATGCATCCACCAACATTCATCTTGCCTCTTCCCCTTCCTCTCCGTGTATTTTCTCAAACTTCAGGAGTTTCTTTTGGCAGGCATGCTCCTCACTGCTGCTGATACTGGAGCTTTCCTCTGAGCTTTCAGAGAGGAGATACTTGACTGCCATCATGTCCTTCTTGTTCATTTGCAAGCAAAGGCAGGAGGATTCGCTCACCTTGAATGATTCCCCCCACATATTCTGACACATGTCGGTTCCATTTGCATACATCTGTGTGTCAAATAAGAAACGCATCAATTACTTTTACAAATAATTGAGTTAAATCAATTAGTATCAATTTGGTAAACATCAATTTTTAAAAAATGGCACAACATTATAAAAAAGCAGTCTGCAGTCATCCACTGTCATGTTCTGTGCCATACTTCATCACTTTAAAATATTATCCAGTCCCACCACTGGCAAAAGAGATTTGCCTGTTGTGAGAGCGAGTGATTACACGAAGCGCAATGTGATGAACAGCCAGCCCTTTGTTTCCATCGTGGGGCTGCCGGCCCAGCTAGCTTTCTGGGGCTGACAGACTAAAGCTGCGTACAAGAGGCTGTATGACTTGCAGCGTGTCAGGGCACTCTGACATGTCTCAGGCTCTGAGTAGTGCTGAAAGTGCCAGACTGAGTGTTTTGAAAACTGGAATCTCTTTATTTACAGGCTTGAGACAGCCCAGTGGAGTCACAGCTCTGTGGGATCACACTGTGCCTGCTGCAGTGTACATCATGACCAGGCAGAACCTCACAAAGAGAAGGGACATAACTCAGAAACTGCTTGGTGAAAAGAAGACATACAACTTTGGGCCCCCAGTCTGCCTCTGAAGTGCTTTATCCAGTGGTGCAAAGGGCTTTCTGGCTCAAGAAATTGCAAACTGCAGCTTCTTGAACTCTCTGCAAGTGATTTTCTCCTGTTCTTGATGCTATATCATTTTGTAAGGCCTCTCCGTCACAGGACCCATGCAGCCATACAACAAAGATATTTCTTGTTTCCCCGTTGTGACAACTTTCTGTCCTCCCAGCTTGAGCTTGCCTAAAGAATATTAGCTTAGGAGTTATCATGTCCAGGCGCAGAGCAGGCCCGATACACACTTTATCTTGCCTGCTTTTCTCTCATGTGTTTGTTGTTGAAGTTCAATCTTTTACGTTTCTAAAAGAAGCTTTAGATACTTCCCAAGCAAAGCTAAGAATGAAGTTGGGGATGGAAGGATGTAGATGGCAGGAGTAGAAGCCTTGGGAGTTAAGGAGAGAGACTGTTCATGACTGAAGCAGGGGACCAGGCAGCAGGACTGTCACTGATTCACTTTGTCACCTTGACTGTGTCACCAGGATCTCTCCCAGGAAGACATGTTTCATCTGTGATAGCACAAGCAGTCCTTGCACATGACACTGGTTCAGTATTGTGACAGCATTTCTCTTTGTGCTGTGATTTCTGGATGGTGTGCTGGTTTATCACCAGCAGCAGTGCATACAAAGATCTGACACTGAATCTAGGAGAAGGTGCCCTATCTTTGTCAGGAGACTTCTGCATGGAAGGTGTTCTGTGTGCAAACAGTTGGTGATTACACGGTTAAATCTGTCATCTGGAAGTGGGACTGATCATCTGTAGTCCTGCAGCTTCTGCTCCACAGATTTTCTGCAAGTTCTCCTTACGAGATGTCTCCTCATCTCTCCACATGCAAAACTCTGCTGACTTGGACTGTGCAGGAAGGCAGATGAGATGAAATATAATCACCGCTTTTGATTTAGAAATATATCCTGTGCAAATAATGGAGAATCCATTCCAAAAAGCCACAAAAGCTCTAGTCTGTAATACATCTTTTCAGTTCACTCCAGCCCTGGCAAGGGCTTGCTCTGTGGATGCTACATTTGCTGGAGGAGGACTGTGGAGGTTGGTTAGTGTACTGCCAGCTGGGAGCAATGCAGGGTCAGAAATGGAAAGGTTGCTGCATCTAGTTCTCTTCTCGTGTTCTTAGGGCAGCTGGATCTGAGCTTTTTCTCTCCAGCCATTCCTGTGCTTCTATGCAGCATGAGACATTTTCTTCCAGTTCCTGTCCAGTTTCTGGATTTCTACCTGCTCTCACCTAATCACACTTAAAATATAAATCTGTCATGTGAGTTTCCTTAGGTCCATATGCAAGAGTCATGGCTACATCCTATTCTTATTTCCCACAGGTTCTGTAATGTGTACTCATGCTCTTCTACTTGTTAAATTTAATTTTGGCCTTCCTCCTAACTGTGTAAAGATGAGAGCATAGCCAGAATGTTGCAGCAAACAAACAGTGCTCACAGCCCATTTAACAAACGTGTCCCTAATTTACTGCAAAGGCTTCTGATTCTTCAGCTTCTTGAAGTGTTCTAGTCTGTGCATTAACAGCACTTGGGAAGCACTCCGCCGGGAGAGCAATGATCAAATGTGCTTCACTTTAGCCAGGCTAAAACTGGCTACGATCCATTGTACATTCTTAATATTCATCATTTGTTCCAAATAGTCCTTACAACCACATGCATATGTCATATGTAGGGCTGCTGATTGCTCCTCTGTGTGAACTGAGAGCATCAAAAGAAAGCAAGGGTCTGTCCATTGTGCTCTGACATTGGAGAGCCTTTTGTGCCTTCCAGATAACAGTAACTTTCTTTTCCATGAGTTGGGTGCAAACCCCGTTACTCCAGTGTTTGTATATCATCTCTTTTTCATATGGGAAATGTGTTTTTTTAATTGATCTGAAGCAGCTTCATCTTTATTCTTACTTACCATGCAAGCCTATGTTTGGTAAAAAACATGGGCAATGTGGGGTGTGGTTCCACTTATTTTAGGAAGAGCTGCATCTGGCTTTAAGTGATAAGACCTCTGCATTGGCTGCATGTTTTTCCCAGCAGATGGTATGTTTTCTTCAAGAAATAAGTACCAGGGAATTTATGGTTGAACCCTTCTGTCTCTGGACTAGGGACAGTTTGAAAAGGGACTGGAGATTATTTATGGAGATTATCATTTTGCTTTCACTTCATCTGAAACTACTGATGATTTAGCGTATCTGGGAAATTAAGCTGTAACTTTCTTCAACCCATTTGTTTTTTGGCCACCTTCCTGAGCCTGCTGATTAGTGTCACTGTTACTTTTTAGTGCCAATTCTACAGGGCAGACACCAATCCTGCACTAACTGGACTGTGACTTCCCACTTATATCAGTTACTGAACTGACTTCTGGAAGCACATGCACTTGAACGGATTTCAAAACAATGAATGTGGGATCTCTGCAAGCCTTATTACCAGTCCCTAAGCACTGCACATAAGTTCTCTTCACTTCTTCAGTTTGGACAGTTTTTATATACTCAGTGAAGTTCAAATGTTAATAATATTCCAAAAATGTAACAGTTTTGAGCTGTATAATCTTGCCCTGATCCTAAACTTACTTGAGTCACTTGAAAAAAATCCTTCCTGACTCTTGAAAGTCTGTGGATCAGGTTCCAGGCAACTTTGCTCCTATAAGTCTTGCAATTTCTCTTTTTATACATTTTTCTTCATAAAATTATTTATCCTAACTATCAAACATTCTCAGAAAGATGGGATGAGCTCCCAGAAAGCTTTTCAGTGCTGCTTATTAACTTCCAGTGTTAAACAAAACAAACTTAGCTCTGTCTAGCTGTTGACAGACACAGAACACTCATCAGAGATACGACAGGTCTATGGAGAATAAAAGGGAGACAATTAGAAGAATGCAAGGACTTAAGGATTTGGACTATGGAGAAGGACTTGAACTAGAGAAAAGGGCAAGGAAGTCTAAAAAGTAAGAAAGCCTTAAAAATTCCTAGTGACTTGGGAACTTACATCCCAATCAAAAAAGACAGGGGCACGTAAAGCCCTACATCATGTAAGGAATCTTATAAAATGCATCTCGATGTCTTTTTCTATTGTACGACCAAGGTTCATTTATCTTTTATGGTCCAACCCCCACTGTGGTTAACATATCAGTGCTGCTTGAACATTTATTCTTGTATCACAAGTGGTATGTATGGTGATTAACTAAGTGTATGTATATTTAATGAGAGATCTACATAAATATAAATGCTTTAAAATGTATATATTTGAAAAGTCTGATGTAGGTATAGCTTGAAACTTCTGAAGTAAAAATAATTTTCATATTGCATTTTACACCCAAGTATTCAGGAAAAGAACTCAATGTCATTTTTCTTCTGCCCCAATCGACCATATTTTCTTACCTCACTGTATGGGATACATTTATCCTTACAGTGGTTTTCTCCATTTTCATTCCATTCCCAGTCCATCAGCCAGTTATGAACACATGTAGAATCATCTCTGCAGGCTTCAAACCTTCATGGAGATCGGTGTGGAAGACACAGTTATTTTCCTGACTGTTTTTCAGTGGACTATAGAATAGAGATTCAGCTCAAAAAGTCTGGGGGCTATGCTAGCAATATGATATGGTCACAGTGCATCTTAGCAACTGATCTGCAAGAAATGTGCACATTACCTTAGCTTGACATGTACATAAACTCTGAACTGGACAGGAAGACCTAAATCCCAGTGAAAACTAAACACTTCACCCACTGCATTTCATACTCAAAGATTTAAGTAAAGGGCTCACATTCTGAGGAGCAACACTATTTTCTGATTGGGTAAGTTTGGTGTTGTTACCAAGTGAGAAAGTACTGTGTGGGAGGGAGTTTCATGAATGCTCATTGTCATTATCGTGGCACAGTGCAGGTACCCTAAGAGTGAACTGTCACCTGAGAGGGAAGTAGGGAAAGTTCATATTTATGAATTGATATTGGAAAGGATGAATGATAATTCCTGGGCATCAGATTACTATGAGGATTGCTCATTGACAGAGGGAAAAACTGGAAACAACAAAATCTTATAAGCTAAGAACACTTTCAAAGAAGTTAAACTTGATGTGCAGGAGGAAAAATAAGAGACTTGTAAGGTATAAGGTCTAAAATTTTAAATTTTAAGTGATTTTTAAGTCGTAAGCATTAATATAAAGAAAAGCCTGTAAGTGGCCTGGAACCAGTAACGTATGCATCTGGCTGGTCTATGTGATGAGAGTCCTCATGATTTACCATTATCCTACAACATTTCCTTCCTTCCTTCCACTTCTTTTATGTTCTACTTTTTGGCTCTTACCTTTCCTAAGGATCACTTCCTGCAGATCAGTTAACATCTACTTAAATTTAGTCTCAATGACTTCAGGCAGACTATTCACACCAGTAATTGGGAGTGCCAAAACCAATGAGGCACATCTTTCAAAAAGTAAGAGTTGTTCAACATAACATTTATAACAAATGTTTTTGGACATATTTTCCATTTGTCTTTTTTAATCTTCAGGGTCATGTTTCCAAAACTACTTTGATACCACAAGGACAGCAGACTTATATTTTACAGTGGCATACGAGGTTGTCACACAGTCACAGAATTGCAGGAACTAGACGTTGCAGCACATTTACAGTTGCAGAAAGGTGAGGATGTGTACATCTGCAAAACCTTCACTGCATAGTGCCTGGAAAATTAGGTCACAGCCAGCACCAGGACTTCAGGTGTTGCTCAAGTACAAGTACTAATTACAAGAGTGTAGGCCGGTGCAGGCACATTTGAACTTAACTGTTAGTGCTTTTATTGCAGTCGTGGCTGAAGTGACTTTAAGCATATTTGCAGTGCACACAGAAACCATATATTAGGATTAAAATATTCCTGCTTCTCGTTTTCACATTGAAGTCTCTGGGGCAGGAGACTCGAATGCTCAGATGTGTTTATCCATGAATCTGCTGCCAGATCTAGGAG
Source organism: Anser brachyrhynchus (assembly GCF_964034855.1). Classification (NCBI taxonomy): domain Eukaryota; kingdom Metazoa; phylum Chordata; class Aves; order Anseriformes; family Anatidae; genus Anser; species Anser brachyrhynchus. The sequence goes on along the minus strand of NC_137702.1, from coordinate 10,007,200 downwards.
CTCTGCTGGAAATACAGGCTGCAATTTGTTAAATTAATATAATACAATACCACTAGGCAGATCCTACCAGGTTGTGCCATGACTGGATGAGCAATTAGGGACTGTTAGAATTTTTGGCTTGTTGCTAGCTGATGTGGGTAGCCTGACTGAGGAAGACAGAGGGAGGCAACTCCCCAGTGCCAGCTGTTTCTCTAGTGCTGGTCACTTCACCTGCTTGAATGCACGCCACAGTTCTGAGCAGCAATGCAAACTTTTTGTTAATCACCATCTCTGGACCCTCCACATATCAGCATCAGCTTCAACAATTAGCCCTTGATTCTCCAAGCCATGTAGGCATGTCCTTCACTTTAATCATGCACTTAAATCCATTGCTTTTCGTCAAAGTAGATCAATATCTACTACAAGCTGCCTAATATTAACACTTCCACTAAAAGCAGTTGTGCCCTTCCCATGGGCTTCCTGTTACTTATTTATTTATTTACTTTTTTTGTTTTCTTCCTTTATTTAGCTAAGTATTTTTCAGCCCTGTGGGTTCCCTGACTAGGAACGTTTCATGGCCTCTCAAAAGTGCTCCTGGCACATGGATGGGGATAGGGTATGGGAAAAGAATGAGCAGCCCTTGGGGTTTAGGGGAGGGCAGAACTGTTTTTTTTTTTCTTTCTTTTTTTTCTTCTTTCTAATTAGTGTCACATTCAGTTGTACTTTTCAAATTTAGGAGTATGTATTTCAGAGTTTTACTGAACTGGGGTATTCATATTATACCTCTGTCTTCCTTGGGAATCTGAATAAAACATGATTATTAAAGAATTTTTATTCACTGTTACCTACAGAATTGTCAGATGAGATGTTTCCTAATTATGATTATTGCCTGACTCTGCAGTTTGTTATATAAGTAGGTAGCAAGGGATAATTCTATTTTCATTGGTTTTTCTTTCCCTATGGAAGTAATTAGGAAGCTAAGTTTATGAAAAATCATGACTTCTGAAAAGTCTGATTACTGCTGTCCAGAAATCCATGAGTGGTTTCTTCAAACATTAATTACAACCCGTGAGAAACATGGACATAAATACTTAAAAGATCCTCTCCAAACATACCAGCACCCTATGCACAGTGGATAGGATATTTTTATATTAAAGCTGTTTTTTTTTTTTTTTTTTTTCTTTATAATCAGCTGTTTCTCTGTTAAATGGCACAGGGCCATTTCACAGGTGGGTCAGAAAATGGCTTGTACCTCAGGCTCTTTTAAAAGCAATAGTTTTAGGACTAGAGGGAGCAAGGAATTCTAAGACAATAGGAAGAAAAAGAAGGCCTCAAGCCAGTCAGATGAATTTCTTTTAAATGAAGTCACTGCTCATTCAGAGTCCTCTGCACATTTCTGGCCACAAAGACATACAGTATGCAGCAGGCACACTCGCGGCATGTAGAGAAAGTAGGTCACATCCCTAACAGTGCTACGGCATGCTAAAGGGACTCCAATGAATAGAACATGAAAAAAAATGGTACTTTAAATCACCAGAAAGGGTAGGAATTCTGTCCAAGCTCCTCTCTAGCCTCAGGCCTTAAGCAGGGTGAGGGAGTAGGTTTGACATTGGCATTAGGCAGGCGTAGCGCATTACAGCATGCGCAGTAATGGGTCATCTTTACATTTTTGATTCAGGCCAGGCGCCTGTGACGCCAGCAAGGGCAATAGATCATTGTTCAGTATTTGCTTTGAGCAGAGCCTACTCTCTACCAGGAGGCTCTCTATTCTGGCAAATTAACTGCTTTTCCCTGTGCAGCAGCTCCCAATCACATACACACATACTTTTCAACAATGAGAGTTAAAAATGCTGTTTACCTGGATGTTCTGGTAATATCCAGGGGACACTGAGGATTTTATGACGTAATACTCACCCACCATATACACTTTGGGTATAGATCTCATTTATACTAAGGCTGGCTTAAACCAGTTCATTGTGAAAAGGATTTTGAATGGATGCGAACTAAACTTACAGGGTCTATTTTCTTTCATCATCATATTTTCACTGAATGTAACAATTTGATGATTTTGTGTGTTACTGATGTGGATTCTACTTATATTATCTTAGGATACATCTGGTTTAGATTCTGGTGTTCTATCACTTCACCTGTTAGGTGTGCTTTAAAGCCCACTGGCACCTCTGATGCTTTGATATCCAAATGCATTCACGTTTCAGTGATATTTAGTTCTGAGGTTTGAGATTCTGAGCACTGAGGCAAATTCAGGGTGTCAGTCTTTTATCTTCAAGGAGGTCAATAATCCGGATTTAGTTCAGAAGGTTACCAGAAATGTAGGCAGGAAGACTGCACATGACGCATCTGTTACTGAGGCACATGGAATTTCCTAACAGAAATGAAATTCATCACTAGAGGAAACTCTAGGGAAGCTGAGAAATAGACCAGACCTTCTCACTATCTTCCATTACAACTACAAGCCATGCTTCTTGTTTCCTTCCTTGGCAAAAGGCGATGTAGACATATTTAAAGACAAATTGTACCAAAATACTGCGTTGCATGCATGACTTTCCCCTTGGAGAGGAGATGAAAGTGAAAATGGATCCATGCATCAATAATATTGAAGTTGCATAAGCTTTACTACAGAGCTGCACGAAAGAGAACGTGGCTGTATATTACCATGTGTTCTGTTATGTTCTGTGCTTCCAAGAAGAACTCTTTGGTAACATTTTTAAAGTATGAAAACAGTTTTCCATGATTTTCAGGGCATCCTAAAGGATTCAGACATTCACAGTTCACTACCTTCAAGGGACACTAGCAGTTATAATCCTATAGTGCGATCACAGCCTGTGCTGCTCGTGCCATGCTTCACACCGATTTAACCACACAGACAAGTTACTGTAGTTATTAGGCACAACACGAATGTGATGTTGGGACTTGAATGAGGCACAATGACATTATTTATGATGGAACATCTCAGGGAGGGAGGGAGAGATACATGCTGGATATGGGCCACTGAAAAAATCTCAGTACTCCACCTGGATATGATGCTCCTGCTCCAAGACTAAGGACAGATGGGGGTGCTGCATTGTCCCAGTACATGTCTTGCACTCAAAAAGTAATATGATTCCCTCATGCTGTATTTTGGGAAACAAAATTAAATGCTATTATGCTTGCTCATTACTGTTATTATTATTAGCATCATTTGTCTGCAAGTTCCTCTGAGATTCAAGCTTTTAGAAGTGGCTTTGGAGACAGGGATGATGGAAGGAAAGAGAAAAGGCTAAATATAATTAAATCATATTTTAAAAATTAAAATATACATGAACTGGCTGCTTTCGTGATTTTGCAGTGCATTTTTATACACAAAAAGAAATGTGCCATTTCATGGTCGAGTATTTAGACTTGAAATGCTAACTGAATAAATGCTAACTCACAGACATGGATATTTCAAAGGGTGGACAGGCCCTTACTGCTCTTAGTGCCTGTGCACGTGGGGAATGCTCTCTCATGTCATGCATTTTTGATGCCACTGCATCACTCTTCCTCACGGAGAGCAGGGCGGTGCTGTCTGAGTCACTAAGCTGTGACAAAAAATGACTCCATCCTGCATTCAGCCTGTGACGTTATTGCTTTGGAGGCAGTAGCTTAACAGAGGAAAAGGTAGAGATGGCAAACAAGAAACAAACAGGAAAAACAAGTGAAAAGCCAGAAAGGTGTTGCAGCACTATAAAATGTTATTGCTGCTTGCTCAGGAAGTCTGTGCTTCATGCACCTGTGCTTTCTGACACCTGAGTAACACAGGCATATTAAAACTAAATAAAGATACTTCGATAACAAGGTGAACCTACCAGTCATCACAGAAGCTTTTACACAGTGGAACAGCCTGGATAGCAGCAGTGTAGCTGGGATGGATCCAGCGAGCAGCATGTGGAGAACACCGGTAAAAGCACTCGATTTTCTTTGTGAAATCTTCACAGCTGTGGTGGGTGAGAAAAGCCACAAATAAACACATTTCTCAGCATCAGGGCTATAACTTCAATTTTCTAGACCTGCTTTGATGTGGATACAATACTACAGATTAGGAGAAAAACACAGAAAAGCATCGTTTTGTCGTGTCTGTAGCTAGGTTCCAAACTCATTCTTTTGGCATTGTGTACAGACTCTGACCGTGCAATTACCGTAGCCAACTAAAGGCTGCACAAATGTTTCCATGCATATTTCAGCCCTATTTGTGTAAGCTTTCCATAAACTTTCGAGGCCTTGAGTTTTCCTGGCATGGATGATTCAAGGCAATAATAAAATATTTTAAAACTATAGTATATTTTTTTCTGTCGTAGTCTAATGGTTTCACTAATCTTTAGATTTTCCCACAGCCAGCTGAAGTTACTTAAAAACACAGCTCTTCTGGGAGTGGCAGGCAATAGCTGTGACTTTTGCACATCTGTTTTTGCTTAATTGTTTTGTACTTTCATTCTTTCATTTCTGTATCTTGCCATGTTTCACAGCTCTAACATTTAACAGGGTACTAAAAATCTTAATTATGAAGACATTCTTCATGGCTACAAAACCCACAGGACTACAAGAATTTTTATTCTGAATATTCAGAAGTTTTATTTCTGTCCTCTTGTGAATTTTGTTTGGAAGATTTAATCATCTAGTTGATCAGCTTTCCCAAAAAAGAGAGGAACCTGGCCTGTGCTGAGGAGGGTTCACACTTGCTGCTGTGTGCTGGTTGCTTTGTAGTGGTACAGAGGCGCGGCGTGCTTGTTACCTGCTGCGTTTACGACTGCTTTGCATTGCCAGATCTGGTTCTACACTGAAAGCAAACTTTAAAAAACGTAACCTTTTATTGATAAAAAGGCATAAATCCCTCTGCACAAACAGTGTGTACTTAGGGATTGACGGGCTTTGTGAGAGGAGAAAAAGAAGAGCTCGATGTTGGTCAGATACAGCGGGGAGATGATGGGAAGGGGACTGGGTGGCATTCTCTCTAGGGCAACCTAGGGACAGTCCATCTGCAGGGAGTTAACGTTCGTTGTGTGGCTGCCACAGCACAGCTCTGTTGAACCAGGACATAGACAACATCAAAGCTGACTTACGATTTACTGAGCTGCCCACATCTGTTCCAGTAGCTGTTGTTTACTTTAATTACTGGGGAATGAGCCAATTGCTCTGTGAAGTTTGCATAGCAACAGGAAGCTGTTAGGAATGAAACAAAGATCTTACAGTAAGGATTTTCTTTAACACTATGTTTGGAAGACTAAAAATGTAAGGTGAATCTTTTTGGTCCATAACATGATAAAGTCTCTTGGTACTAACCAGATGCACCCAGGCTCTTACATTTTTGGTTTTGGAAGCAGCAGTGTAAATGAGAAGTGAGAGGGACTGGCATCAACACTGCTTTGTAAAGGGGTGCCCAGGCAGCCCCACGAAGCCTACTAGTATTCTGCCAGATGTTATATGCTGAGGGATACTCGTTTTAAAAGTTACCAAACAGAAAAAAAGAATTGAAGAAATGTACTAAACATGCTTACCATACTTTGCTCACTATAGAAGTTTAACTGTTTCCAATTTGTGTGGAAAACTAAAAATTGTAATTTGCTACAGTTAATTAAAGAGTGCTGTTTTTAATTATTTAATAGGGACAGTAGTTAATTCACTAGTACAATCAGGAGGGAAATACATTTAAATTAATATATTTAAATTAATTTATATTCTTTCACTTAATGACAATGGGCCATCTTTGCTGTAAAGCTTTTCAAGCAGATGGAGATATAAAAAAAGTAAACTGCATCAGGTTTTTTAAAAGATGATAAAGAAAGCCACTGGGAGTTTTGCAGCTGACTTTGTTAAGAATCAGAATCTTATTCTTGACTTGCATGCAGCAAAATGCCATTGAGGGAGGTTTTTCAAATGCAATTTATACTGCATCTTAAATGTCTTTTAAGAAACTACAAGAATGGCCAGAACAATTAGCGTGTACGAAGCTGGACTTCCAGGCTAGCTTCAGCAAAAACATTTCCACTCTTACATTGAGAATACAGCGTGCATTCATGCATATCTGGCTCAGGACTTGGCTTCAGTTTGTGGGTGTCCCCTTCCAGACATCCGTATTTTTGGCAGGTAGATGATGTTATGACAGCGAAGATGGTGACAGCAAACCTCAGCATCATTTTTCAGTTCTTTTCCTGTATGGAGGGAAGTCTTTACTGGTGTCTTTTATTTCTAGGGAAAGTCAAAAGTCTGCTTTAAGAAAAGCCATGTATATAAACAACTAAAATATACTCAGCAGAGATGCACATATAAATATTAGGACACTCATTCTCCCTTTCCTTTGCTCATGTCTAAAAACTTCTACTACATATTTTTGGCATTTGGTGGGCAATGAAAAAAAGCATTAGTTCAGGCTATTAATAAAACTATATTATTATTTTCAGCATTTAAGAAAATGATTTTAAATTTCTTATACTGATGAATTTATCTTCCAAGAGATATTCCACTGCTTCACTAGATTTGAAGAAAAGATTGATTAGTCCTAAAACTTGCAGAGTTCTGTTGCTCACTGGGACATTACACATTTAATACAGCCACAAATGAGCTAACAGTGGACTATGAGATGGTGGCCAGCACCTGAGTTGGATAAACTCCACCTTACCTTCATTGAGGCTATGCTAATTTATTCTTACGAATCTGGTCAATTATTTTCTGCCTCTCTGTAGAGTTCAGTCAAAAATGGAAGATAAAAACCATTTTGTCTGTGAGACTAAAATTTCTCTAAAAGACTACATATTGAGTTAGTTATACAGATAAATCTAGAACATGCGACATAATTTAATGCATACATAATTCTTTATACAACTTATTAGTTTAACCCTTAATTTTTTAGTTACATATTCCTAGTATCTTTTTGGAAGTTTTGCTTGAATAAGAACCACAGCTTCTGTATGTACCTAAACTTTTCAGATGTAAAGAAAACAGCATGATACAGAAGAAGGAAACTGCCTGTACAGTTCCTCAGTAGTTTCTCACCTCTTTTGCTGTCCTTCTGGGTGACACTTCTCCCCGGAACAGAAACAGAGTAAATTGCTTTTCTCATTTTCTGCTTTATATACACACCATCTGGCATCAGTGCTCCAGAATTTGTTTGCCCTGGAGAGTTCCTTGACCCTTTGAAATGCTAACATAGATTTATCTCAAAAGCAGATGGAATGACCAGCACATAATGCCCTTTTATTGCTTGCAAATGTGGACATGATAAACAGAAAAGTACAAACATAGGTTTGCATTAGAAAAACAACGGCTCTCCTGTATACCAAATACAATTATCCCCCGTCTGATTTTGCAATGATTTGTGATTAATTATTAGATTCATTTTACACCAGTTTCATTAGGCTCTTATCACAGATTTCACTGAATTAGAGACATTGCAAAAAACATGTCATATTTCAGCCTGACTGGCTTAATTTTAACTATAGATACAGCAGCTTGCTTTGGGTTACACAGTAATTTTACTGCAGCCCCTGGAAGAGAATCCATATCTCCTGATTCCCAGGTCTTTGCTCTTTGTTCAAAAGATTCTGTTTTTAACCTGCCGCTGTTTGCTCCACTTGCCCTACCTGCCTTATGTATAACCTTCCAGGTGGTGTCACAAGCACTGGAAGAAACTGTCGCTTGTCCCATTGACAGTGATTCCTCACTGGATGTCACTGCGAGGTGTGCTTTCTGCAGGGAGGATTCTGCATCTGGACATAAACCATCACAGGAGGTAGACATGGTGATTATGAATAGTTGTATTTTGATGGATCAAATCTCACTGAGTTCTCTAACAAGCAACGCCACTGACTACCCTGCAATTATTTAGGTGCGTAAGGAAAATAGCGTCTCTTGTTTCTGTGTTTAAAACACAACAGTGGTTTGTCAGGTAATACTCTGGGGTCAGTATTTACAAACCTTTTTTGCTTGAAAAAAAGCAAACATTGGCACAGTGGTAGTGTGGTGTGAATCTCATTGAGCAAACTTACTGAGTATGATAATAAACCAATCTCTATTAAACTATAAGCATTGATTCCTATTCTGGCTCTAGCCTTGAAGCAAAAATGCTGCCGGCTTAAAAAAGCTATTTTCAGATCAGTTGAAACTTTTTTTTTTCCCCCTGGAATTAATTAAATTAATTAAGACAAGTTTAAAGAATTAATTCACTTAAGTTTAAAGGGGCATAAAGTAAGTAAAGAAGAAACTGAAGTAAATCTACTACCTTATTACCTATGCCTTCACCTCAAGTGGCTTGACCTTGTGTTGGCTGAAATTAAATGAGCTCCTTGCTGATTTGTAATGTAAAGGACTTGTGCATCCTTCTTGGTACTTTGTTCTGTGTCTTCGTAAAAAAGGAAGACCACTGTGCGATATAAACATTCACTTTAAACACTGGGATGAGTGGATGGGTTCGCCAGCCTGGTAAAAGGCACAGAAATAGTACATATTCTGTGCCTTTCTCCTTGGTTTGCCTGAAATGCATGCACACTTGTAAAGGTGTTAGCATGCCAGAGGTTTCTTGTAATGCCTCTGTTTACAGAATTGACATAGAAATTATATTAAACTATAGGAAACTGGGATCTTTTTCAGGCTTGGAATATGAGCCAAATGGGACCACTTGCTGGGAGATTAGGCAGAGTTTCTAGCAGCAGGAAGGAAAATTGTCATATGTTTGTGATTTCTCAGACTTGGCTTTGGTTAGCAATTCATGTAAGCAGGCTCAGGCTCAGGAGCTTTTAGAGATCTCAGCTATACATCTCTATCACCTGAGAAACGAATCTTGATTCTTTTTTCTTAAAGTACTCTCTGGGCAGTTTTGTGTGATGTATTATACCAAGAAATTTGTTAAAGGAAATTTCGTATACCTTCACATACTTGAATGGGTTATTTCTATTACCATTTAATTTTAATGTTAATATTATTGCCCTGTGAACTTCTATTAATCTTTTCAAAGTTTCTATATAGAGTTAAAGCATGTATGATGTTACAGATATCACCACAGACAGTAATCCTGGCATCACTACATTAAATTATTATTACATTATGAACTGATGATCTGATTTATAATGGCCTGTGACACTAGTAGAAGCATGTATTTATTCCAAAATCACAACACTGCTATGCAAGGGCTCAGGAGCCATCTACCTGAGTAAATTTCTTCTGGCAAGAGTCTCGTGGGCCGTTAGGTTAAAAGAGTATAAGAAATAAAGCAACTCTAGCTAGTTGCTAACTTTCCAGCTTCTGGCTATCAATTTAGTAACTATGTCAACTGACGTCTCCTAACTCAACAGAGCGATTCCTTTTTTATGAGTCAGATCTCTTTAATGACTGAAGTAAGCTTTTACGGTTTTATATTCTTGTTAACTCTGCAAAGTTTATGTGGTTAAGGGGAAAATTGTTTGCACATCTATCCTGTGACAATTGCCAGATCTGTTTCCCTCTTTGGCATCCTGAAAGTGCAACAACACAGTGACTGGAGTGAGATGGAGTTTCAGGAGCATAAATGAGAGTATTTGGCCTGTTACAAATTTATTATAGATGCAGTGGGTATTAATGAAATGAATCTGCTTGTTCCTCATATCTCAGTATGAGCCTGCACACTCAGAAGATGGAAGTGTTTTTCTCATTAACTGCGACAAGAAATGTAATGAGGAACACAGGTTGTTATCTAATTTAATGTCATTCCTGAAGCTCCTTTGCAGAACTGCATTTAAAATTGCAATAAGTGGCATATTACTTGCTGACCAGTTAAGCGTACATTATTGACTTTTATTTTGTTAGACTTCAGAACCGTGAGTTCATATTCACAAGTCTCTGCTGAACGCATCATGTCACAAGTCGAGCTGAATGCCAAAGGAGACACTCCAGATGGACTCAGTCTGGCACTCCTGACTTGAAACAAAAAGCTGAGGTCAAATCTTAACGCTGCTGAATTCAAGGTGCATCTTGTTTCTGTTCACTTCAGTGGGGCCAGTATTTCTCCTTTCATTTTGCCTGTGTAAGAATTATATTATGGTATGAAGTAAGGCTTACTTGCTTTGTTTTATTTTGAGTACACAAATGTTGTTGTGCTAGTTCTCCAAAAGAGCACAGAAATGACAAAAGCACCAGTAATTTTATGTAACCAAGAGAATGAGTCAGTGGGGGAAAAAAAAGGGCAAAAAAAAAGTAGAGATTTTAATGAATAGTAGGCTGAAAAACCAATCACAACCCAAACAACAAAATCGTCTTTACAAAAATGTTACTTTAAGCCCCATGTTAGTTTTTTCAAAATTAAAGGGGACAAAAATCTACTTATTTTACCGTATTGCTGAGCTGAGAGAACCTCTTGAAAGCATAACTGAATGCTCTTCCTTCGCCCTAGTCTTTCATTTGCCTTTCATGTTCTGCTAGTCTGTTACTGTGAGGTTCCTTGAACCACTAGCAATTATTGCTTTTTTTTTTTTTTTTTTTTTACAAAGAATAGGCTCTGGTTTGGATAGCTACTGACTGACTGTGTGCTGTGATGTGGGCTCTCACAAGTGACAAAGAAAATGTGGGTCCAGCTTGACCTACACTCCAGAATTAACCAATTGCAATCTTGTCCCTGGTTTAGACTGTTACTATTTGATTGAATTGTCTACAATTACTTATGATGTATTTCTTTTCAGAAGAGTATGAATACTATTTTTAAAATTTACACTTAATTATAAGTGTTTGTAATTATGAGTGTAAAGAGGTAATAATAGATGTCCCTGAGTAAAGTTGTGACGTAGTGTTTGGAAATATTTGGTGCCAATACTGGGTGATGGATGGCCACATCCCCACAGCCCCCTTTTGTGCCTTCACCCTGTGCTGCCCCATTCCCTTCACTGTGCTGGCACAACCCAGATAGGGTTGTGCTCCCAAGCAGATGGGGGAACTGATCCAGAAAAAAAATAAAAATCCAGCAATTCCCTGCCTCCAGTGTTTCTAGCCAAATCAATTTCCCAGTCCAGTTTATAGCACAGCTGTAGGAACAGTTGTGTTGCTGTGAGGGAAAGGGTGGTATATCACAATGAGAGAGACAAACGGTGCAGGGTAGGACTGGCAGTACTTTAAGTCAGAACTGCCAGCCTCTGAGCCCCATTGTGTGAGTGTTCTGTTTTTTCTTCATTGGTACATTGAACACCTTGTAATCAAAATTTAGAGCCGACAGGTCTATAAAGAAAACAATGCAAACACAAGGTAACAGTGAGCTCATACTGGTCAGCATATTAAAGGCGATGGCAGGAAACCACCAGATTAATCATTGCTGAGCTTTTCCTGTTAGCATCAGAGCAGGGATGAGTTTTAAGTAGGACGCAGTTGAGGTCATTGTAGTGTCTCTGCTGACTTCTGTGAGGAATGAGTCCCATGCACTTATTAGTTCTAGAAAGCTTTGCTCATTCATTGCCTTGTGGTGAATCTCTGGTTAGAAAATTGACCACAGCACTCCTAGAAAAGGTATTTTTTTCACAGTTCGTTTCTTTACATTGTCACCTCTCTCTCTGCATCTCTCAAATGGCTCCTCTCTCTGTTCTATCAGTCAAAAGCTTCTTTCATTTCCAATCCCTTCGTAGTTTATCTACAACCTTTCTCTCTCTTCTCTTTCAATACAGACAGGTTAAGTCCCTAGAAGTGTTGCAGCGCCAGTTTCCACTGCACACTTGTTGGATTTCAATGGCTTGCTTTCTTGTATGTGTCATCTCATATTTGGGAGGCATTTCCATAAACAGCAGTATCACCTTGTGTCATCCTCCACCAGCCCTCCTTAAAACTCATCTTTGTTTGGGTGCACAAAGAGAAGGTGACAACAGATAGGATCTGACGCTACTCCTGCTGGCCAGCATCTCTCTGTTCCCCATGTGCTTCCTTTTCTGGACGTTCTAGAAATACCCACAAGTATACGTATTTATACACATATGGAATTTGTACCCTGTTAGCCCTAGGGGTAACAGCTCCACTGTGGCAATTGCTGTACGATCAAGTCCAAGCTGACTGCAAAGGCAGCGTATTCGCTGGACTCTATCTGTCTCCTTAAAGCTATGATGTGTTTGCTGAGTTTTTGTTGCTAAGAAGTGCTGTTAATTTAGCTACTGCACTGAGCTCTCCCGAAACCTCACAGGTTTTGTGTATTTGCATCTTCTACCTCCTTATCAGATGTAAATATGATATCTAGAACAAGGTTACAGCAGTGCAAAGCTGTCACTATGACATACTGCATCACTGTAAACAAGGATGAATGTCCTTCACAGTATATAAAGAAGGAAAATAACAATTGGAAAGGAAATCATATTGTGTTATGACCCGACTTCTGCTATATATAGATCCAGCAATTGCCATCCTGGACCAGGTTGTCAGTTGGTTTACTTTATCAGTCAGTCTCAGGGACCAAATAATAGTATTAGTTTCCAGTAAAGACACAGAATATATATAATATAATCTTATGGAATAACCTGCCTGTAAGAAATTCCTTCCTACTCTTCCTTAGTTCAGTGATTAACTTCTGCCTTAAAACATGAGTGTTTATATCTTTCCTGTAAAAACAGTCTGCATGTAATTATGAGAATTATTAATTACACAAAAGTCTAACGCAGAACTTCTCAAATAGCAGACCTTACTAGATCCAGATCATGAATAAATTTTGACTAGAGTGTGTCAAAGTCCTATACCTAAAAATTCTCCTGCATTATTTTGGAAAATCCTATATTTTTTACCATTTTTCTGGAGTTTGGGGTTGGTGGTGGGGAGCTGTACTCTGGCTGCAGTTCTCAGCTGTGCAGGCAGCATGCAGAGCTTGGCCACCCTGGCAGAGCTGGGGCTGGCGTCTTGCTTTTTGCTGAACAAAGTGGAGCATCATTCTATAAAGACTGATTAGCCTTAGTCAAACCTTTTCCTAGCAACTCTTACTCTTCCTGCGGTCTACATAACTATATTTTTTTATCCTTATTTTTTTTGGTTTGCTCACAATTGGTCTGTAGTTATATCATGCTGTTTTTCTAGTGAATCTTGAAAAAAGAATGTTGTCACAGAGGTGAAGTTAAGGAAATAGCCAGGAGTCACGTTGACGACATGCAGGCTGCATAATTACTTGTCATTACAGACATTCTATGCAGGTCTAGTACAACATATCCCACAGTACTGTGCTGTCTTCAGGGCTGGCAGCTTATTGCCAATTGCCAAACATTAGTATTCCAGCGTGAAGACCAAAACTTCACTGTGAATACCATTAGAACTGGGTCACTAACAGAAGGTGCGTGATAGCTTAACAGGCAGAACGGCTAAAGCCATTTCCTCCATCTCACACAGAGCAGAAATACTGAGAGTGAAGATTATGGATGTTGCGTGAGGAGAATGACAAATGACAAGCCTTAGCAATATACTCGTTTGGTGGCATTAGTGATGCAGTTCTGCCTTGGAAACAGTGAAAATAGGTGATCAGCTGGCTGTTGTGCTGCACTGGTTTTGCTAAACATTGGAATTCGCTTTAATAGGAATCCAAATGATCAGGTAAAGTATTTCATTTTGCAGAGAAAATTCTCTTGCTCAGCAGCACCCTAATAACACTACTATTTTGCATTTTCTATTCTGTTTGGAATAAAGAGGTTTTAACCTTGCAGCTTCAAACTGTGTATTTCTACTCCAGCTCCAGGAATTATTACTGCTCAGCAGTCATAAAATTGCTCTAGATAGATTTCTGTCCTTTCTGAAAATATTAGGAAATAAGCTGGACTAGATTTTGTGTTCTGTCATACCAAAGTCCCTTTAAACCATCAAGGGGAGAACATAAGGGAATTCTTCCTGGATAGCACTGTTCCAGCTACCTTCTGAATTGGAAAATCATGCTCAGACATTCTTTGTATGGTTGAAAAGGGAGGTGGAAGCCAGGGCAAGGAAGAATCTGGAACTGCAGAGAGAAACAGAATTAATTAGGTGAGTATCTGTAAGTAAGCCATGCTGGCTCTCTGTGGTCCCCTGCTTTTGCTCTACGTTAGGCAGTCTGGATAATGTGAAGAATCAGCCCCTTTATAAGCCTTCATTAATTACTCTTCTATCTTTTTGTATATGATGAAGTATCGCTGGAGACGAAAACTGTGTGCATAGGTGGGTATGCACCATGCTCTGCCTCATTCATCCTTACCCTTTTTCCATGCTATGCCTCAAAATTTTACTCAAAGTTGGAAGAAGAAAGTTCAGACAAAGCTCATACGGAAAAGAAACGTCAGGTCAATCAGCTTGGTCTGCAGATTCAGGCCATATTCAGCGAAGAGTTTAAATTGAAAAAATATGAGAAAATCGGTACAATGAGTATTTTTCCTACTCATTCAACATGAAACCTCAGTTCTTTTGTTTCAAAAATATTGAAAAGACATCTTGAGTCCAACATACTAAACAGGGATTAAGCTGAGAAGTAAATCATCCCGAAGCAAACTGAACACAATCTTTTACAAGCAAAATGTCCTATCAAACCCCAAGTGGCTTTTTGATTCAGGATGATAAAAAATATTTTAAAATTGTTTTGAGAAAAATACTGGACCAGAAGGCAATTATTTATAATTCTATCTAAAAGTCACAAGTGAAGATTTGTTTTTAATATGTTTCAAAGGCAGGTTGCGTTATTCAAATTCTCATTGCGACTTCTCTTCCTCTGAATTCTTTTTTTGGCACATGAAGAAAACAGGTGTGAGCCAGTGCAAGGTGGCCCACAGGCCACAACCAACACATAACTAATTGGCATCTATGTTGCAACAGGGAAAAGATCCAGCCAAATTATGACGAGGCACTGTGCCATCCTAATAGACTGACATTATCGCGGATGCCAAGATTCCATAAATTTGCATTATTTACATTTACTTAGGGCAGGATTCCCAGCTGGGAAATTCCACATGGTTGTCCATCTCCCTCATATACAATTATAACCGAAAAAGATCTCTGTGACTAATCCAGCATCCTCAAATGGTTTTCAGCAAGAATTTAAATTTTCTTAATAATTATTTTAAAATGCTCCCAATCATGTACATCAATAAATCATTTAAAAGGGTAGTTTTGTTTTCTTTGTTTGTACAAAATGAATAAATAATTTATAAAATCAGACTTTCTGCTTGACTGATGTATGAACCGTTTCGTCTTGGTAAACATTTTTTTTTTTTCCCTGCAGGAGTGGCAAAGTTTCTCTCTTGTTACGCAGTCAGGAAAAAGGCAACTCTGAAGTTATTTTGTGAAAAATGGATGCAGAAACTGGTAATTTACACCCTCAGGAAATAATTTGCAAAGGCAAAAATGCAGAAAGGGTGTGAATTACTGAGATGAAACACAAGATGATGATACATGCTGATTACTCCTTGAGGTAATGAATCTCTGTAGGTTTGTCTTCCTCTACTGAGGAGACGGTGAATTACACCTTAATCTGCTCCTTGATGGGATCTCATTCCAACTAAAAAGTGCATGGAAGGACCAGATGGAGACGTTGTTGCCTTTGAGTAAATAGGAGGTGGTGGCATCACCGTCCCTGGGGGTGTCCATGGAGAGGTTGGACATGGTGCTTAGGGACATGGGTTAGTGGGTGGTGGTAGGGGATGGTTGGACCACATGATCTTGGTGGTCTTTTCCAACCGTAATGATTCTATGATTCTAAATGTCTTTATTGTCCCCGGCACCAGCCCCTGCGCAGCGACCCCCGGGGGCTCCCCTCAGCGAGGCGCCTTTCCCGCCTCGCACCTTCCCGCCCGCCCCTCGTGGCCGAGTCTCGCGCTCATTCCCTTCCCGCTCCCCCCCCCCAAATCCCGCGCCTGTTCCCGCTCTGAGGGAGCTGCTCTCGCGATAGGCGGCGGCGGCGGGCGGGCTGTGAGGAGGCGGAGGAGGAGGAGGAGGAGGAGGCGGCTGCCGCCGGGGGGGGCGGCGCCGCGGCAGCCGCTGCGCCCGCGCTCCGTGACAGGCGGCCGGGGGCCGGGCATGTCCCTCCGCCCCGCACGCAGGTGGTGGCGGCGGCGGTGGTGGTGGCGGTGGCGGCGGCGCCGCCCCGGCTCTCCGTGACTCTCCATGGGGCCCGAGCCGCGCCGCAGCCGCCGCTGAGGAGAAGGCGCCGCCGCGATGAGGAAGGGCCGCTCCCGGGGGGACAAAGCGGCGGCGCCTCCTCCTCCTCCGCCGCCGCCGCCGCCGCCGCGGAGGGAAGGCGGCCGGGCGGTGGCCGCCAGCGCGGCGGAGCGCAGAGCCACCCTGCTGGGGGGCGGCAGGAAGGAGCCGGAGGCCGCGGGGGCGCCGGAGAGGGTAACGGCGGGGGAGGGGGAGGCATTGGCATGGCAGTGAGGGGGGCTGGGGGCCGGGGGGTCGCTGAGAGCTGAGGCCGGGGGTCGAGGTGCTGAGGGCTGAGGGGAGGCTGAGCTCTCCGTGGGGACGGCGTGCTGCCGGCATCCCCCCACGTGGAGCGCATTTCCTCGGCCCGGGGAGGGGGAAAAAGGGTGAAGCTGGCGCTCGCCGGCTGGCTGGGGGCTGTCAGGCAGGCGGAGGAAGTGGTGGGGGGCTGCCCCGAGGCTTCCCGTGCCCGGAGTCCTGCCTGCGTGCTGATGGAGGGAGGGAGGATGCGGTGACATCTAGCTGGTGTTATGTGCTGGCCGCTGTTAAGTGCAGAATCCTTCCTGGGAACCTCCCGCAGGTCACTCCTCATCGTAACACTGTTTGTGACACATATCTTAGCGTTTTTGTCTTCATTCTTAACACAAGAAGTGATTTATTTGGGAAGTTTAAATTTTGTAGCTATTAAAAATATGTAGGCTTGTTAAAAATAAGAGCATTTATGTTCAGTGTGTACACTCACGTATTTCACCCCTGTAGAAGAGGATCTCCTGGTTGCTACTTAAGATTGCAGGGATGAGAGACCCAACAGATCTTAACCTTTGGTTCGGATACATTTTAATATTCCTAGTTTTACATGAAAGAAAAATGTGAGGTGAGACTTAGCAGTTTAAAAATGCAGGTGACAACCGATGCTTTTTTTTTTTTTTGAGAAGAAAGTATCACAAGTAGAAAGGTTCCCAAGATGCAGTAATTCATTGCTTTGTTTTGCCATTTTTAGGAGCAAAGAGAAGAACTGTTCTTTGACATTTCCTGTCAAAAAGGTGTCTTAAGTTTGCATCGTTATTGCAGATGCTCAGATTTACTCTGCAGCTTTTAAAAACAATTTCTTAGGTTATTTCAGAAGAGCTGCATTATGCGCATGAAGGTGACTTCATGTCTGTACAGCACTATAAACATAAGTGCTGGAAATAATACTAAACACCATTGGTTCATTTGGAATTACTGCGAAGACTTGGGAAGATTATGTATTAGTAACTGTTGTACAGGACAACTTTCCTAACTTACTGGTCTCTAAGTTACAGAGGCCATTTGTCGATGCTTGTTCTCCCACTGCTAGCTATCTGAAAGTTGTACTTGGGTGTATTTAAATTGGGAAGGGTGGGAAAGGTGTTTTCATTTGGATACTTGGAGAAACTTTATTTCAGAACAGAAATGACCATTGTTGAGTTCTGAGTCAGAAATATGAATACTTGCTTAGTGTTATTTGAAAATGTTATATTTTAGTTGTTAAACTGTGAGCCTTCCTCTGGATTTAACTGGTTATCAGGGATCTACTAGCTGCGAGAGGTATGCAGATGGAAGGCTGCTCTAGAAGCCCCAGTGATGTATGCAGTCTTGCCGAGCTCAGAACCTGTCTTGACCTTCCAGAAGACAAAATGTTGTTGGGAGTCTTGGAAATCAGACACTGCCTTCAGCGATAGTGGACTTGCATTTTGGTTTTGACTGGTGGGTGTCTTGAATATAGACTTCTTGGACTGGGATCTGGAAGAAGCGACCTCTAGTGTAGTGATTTTTTCTTTCCCCATTTAATATTATTCTCTAGTGCCTTATAAAACCAGGTACTTAAGAGGGCAGAGGTGCTGCTGCTTTTGATGCTTATCTCTTTCTGAAACAATTGAAGAATGCTAATGTGCTTATTCAGGCCATAAAAAGTCTTAAAAACAGAAGAGATGACCGTTTCTCTTCCAAACTGCCCATTAAAATAGCGGCTGGTAGAACTCTTGTAGTCAACAGCAAGGTGCTTGCTGTACTGTTATGACACAGTGTGTATGGTATATTGACGTGGAAATTGGAGGAAATTGCTTCTATTCTTGGTAGTTGAGAACCAGACTTGTTACAAACCATGGATACAGAATGTGCTACGTACTGTATCATGTTCTATCGAGCGCTCAGGGAGCTTCATCAGAACAACATTGTTATTGCAAAACAGGAAAGGCTGCAAATTCAGAAACGCCAATATTTGAGGTTCACAAGCCTTTTAAATGGGAGATGCTGGCAGCGTGTTTTTAGCTCAGGTACTCTGACTAAACATTCATACCGATATGACTTGTAGGATCAAGATCTCTGTGCTGGCAAATATTTGGTGGGATGCAGACTTTGAGGAGATGAGCAGCTAAAACTTGGAAACCTTCTACTTGGTCTGTGCAAGAAACCCCTGAACTTCGAAGGAGAACGTCTCAGCCCCTCTCCCTTTGGTCTTCCATTTGAAGTAGTAGAAGTTTTGTAAATGCAGTAAACAACTGGGAATAAGGAGACGTGTTGGGCAACTTCAATATACAGGGCAAATGATCCCTCTCACAGAATCTGTCTTTAATCTCAATAACTCATTATTTCTTTAAAGGTCAGGAGCTGCGAGTGCACAGGGTGGTGGAAAGGGTCTTTGGAGATGCAAAAGGAAGCTTGATACTCTTTCCACTGATGCAACTTGCAGCTTGACAAATCTTTCCTTTGGGGGCCGCTTCTGTTTTAAGTAGTCCCTGTCTGGAGCCAGGACCAAAGCAACAGTGTGCACAGCTGCAGGGAGCTGCTGGGGATTAAATTCAGATTTCACCGTTTGTTTGCCATACAGTTTCACAAGTTTGTGGCTGGGGAAGACTAAGCTACTCTAGTGTTGGAAAAAGTACTTATCAGACTGTGACCATGGTAGTTAATCGCTGTACTGACCTTTGGGCCTTGGAAAATCTGATCCTTTAATGTGCTGCACTTATAGATCTGACATGTACATACAATTAATATTTTCACTTTTTTTTGAAGGTGTTACGTAAGAACATTAAAATGACTGTACTTGGTCAAGTTACCAATCCCACTAGCCCAGTAACCTGCCTTTCTGAGCTGCCAAAAGCAGATGCTTAGAGAAGAGTATAGCGTATGTTGAGGAAATACCTTTCCCAGCCTGCAGTAATTTGTGGCTCTCAGATTTCTGGAACTGGAGGTGATATTTGTTTTTAGTGCCCCCAGTGGGTTTCTTCTTCTATGAATTTGTCCAATCAGTAGTTGAAGCCATGTATACTTGTAGCATCCACAGCATCCGGTGGCTGAGTGTTGTATGGCTTAGGCACAACTCGTGTGGGGAAAAACCATCCTCTTTTTGTTTGTTTTCCAACTTCCTACCTGTTTGTTTCATCCCTTGTTTAGTTCTTGTATTGGAAGAGGCAGTGGAAAAAAAAAGAATCCGTGTTCTTCTGTGTGGCTTATGGCTTGATAACTCTTATTTACTAGTTGCTTGTTTCCAGAGGAGCTCTAGAAAGAGGTGACTCTGTCCTTTTCAATGTCCTGTGTATTCTGCATCTTTTGCAGGTCTGTTCCTTCTTGGAGACAGTGATGCAGAGATCAGAGGAACAGGGTTGGGGAACAATAACCATGACTGATACAGTATTTCAGCATATGACACCCTGTACATTTATATAGTTTGTTGGGTTCTATTCTTTACTCTTCTGTCTGCCCTTTTTTTTTTTTCTTTTTGTTGACAATCTTTGACTATTGAGTGGGCACTTCCGGGGAATTACTATAATTCCACAAACACTCCTTTAAGTGATAATAGCTGGTTCAGACTTTCTCATTGTGTACATAAATCTAGTGTAGATTTTTTTTTTTATTTGCTTAACTGTATTTATCTATGTTTAATCTTACCTGCTATTTTACAGCCTACTTAAACACTATCATTAAGGTCATCTTCAGATCTTTGGCCGTCACTTTTGCAACCTTGAATAACTAAGCATTATCAGCAAACTATGTCATGTAAATATTAAGCGTATTTGCTAGATCTTGCTTTAAAATACTGAAGGTATTGAACCTGGAACAGATCCTTGTGGAGTTCCACTTGCGATCCTCTTTTGTGAAGAAGGCTAGTTGTTCCAACCTCTTATTTTTTATCTGTTAATCAGTCAATTTGTAGTTGAATTGCCCTTCCTATCCAGTGACAGTTTTGTTTCATTGAGTGAAGGCATTTTTGTCAAAGACTAGAAATGCAAGTGGGCTGTATCAGCTTACTCATCGTATGTTTACTGACTACATTGAATGGGAAAAATAGAAAGTTGAAGTAAAAATTATTGTTGTTTAAGAACGCTGACAGTCACCTCAATCCAGAGGCATATTACAAGCATTAAATTGCTTCTATAATCATGCTTACATAATTACTTTGAGACACTGTGATATTAATTGTCAAAGATCCTCTGTGAACTGTAGTCAGTGTTTGTCAGTGTTGCTTTTGTTGTTGTTTTCTACTTCGGGTAGAAGTCAAAGGTTAAAGTTCTCATAAAGGAGTCTTCGGTGTCTAGAAGATAGACTTGAGGGGCTAATGATGAAGGTGTACAAGATCATGGTTGGTACGTAGAGGGTAGGTAGCATGCAGCAGCTGAATGCTTCCACTAGTATTAAGCTAGTCAGAGTTTAAAAAAAAAAAGAGGTGGATCTTCATGCAAGAGGTAGCGGGCGTATGATTTTTTATGTTTGCCAGTGGAAATTATGGATGCAAAAAGCATTCAGAGTTCAAGTGCTGGGGGAAGGGTGTAGTGAAGATCACTAAATAGGTAGACTGCATCCTAGTGAGGAAAACTGAGCTGAAATTAACTAGAGTCTGGGAGAACTTTAGAATAGAGCAAGCACAGGATGCCTCCTTTTACTTGACTTTTACTTGGGAATGACTGTCGCTATTTGTATATGTTTTATTTCCATGAGGAATGGGCATTAGCCTGTCCTTAACAAAACTAAGTCCTGTCTCCCTCTGAAAGCAGGGGGAGGATAAACAGGTATGAGGAAAACTGAAGTATTGTGAAGGGTGTGAAGGGATGGAGGTTGAGCATTGGAAGAATAAAAATCAAGGATGCAGGGTAGTGAGCATCCACGAAGAGTGTGCAATGCTGTCTAAATGTATCCAGGGAGCTGGTGGTGCTTGGCTTGGAGATATGGGGGGATAAGGGAACAGAAGCAGATCCCATGCTTGTCAGTGCTGCACGCTCACTTCTGTCAAGCTTCCTTCTGGTACTCCGGATGACCATGGCCAGGAGATTTATGAGTAGATTCCACGACTTTATGTGGCCTGGTAGGATAATAAAGAGATGAAGGGGAGTACAGCAGCAAAATCTGAACAAATAGTTCAAGGGGCTGGTAGAGGGACTGCAAGTTGTGGAGAGCCTTCTGTGTTAGGTAGACCCTTGGTCTTGTATGCAGTTTAACTTGGCTGCTGCTGACCAGGAGTCAGACAGAAATGTTGCTAAAGCTTGAGGCTCCTCTGCTGCGTCTGCATTCGTTGTATGGGAGATGTTCAGCTGATGCCACTAGGCAAGCTACATACATAATAGAGAAAGATGAAAAACCTCCTTACTCCTGGTTAGCTTTATGTTCTGAGATTCCTTTCTATAGGGCAGTCCGTGTAATAGACTATCTCTAGCTGTAAATTTTGATGTGACCGAAGAAATTGAGACCTTGCGTGTTCCCCAGACAACCCATTTTGTCACTTCTGCATTGGAGGGAAGGTGTTTCTTGACCTCTGAACAAGGTCAAGTCTTTTAACTGTTCCAGTCATTTGGACCTGTAACACTACCAACCTTTTGAGAGTAGCAGAAGTATTCCTTTCTCTCCACATCTTTGCAACTTTGTAGTTTTATAGGTCCCAAAGCCCACGTGGGTTATTGTGGCTATCGAGTGTGATTTCTCCACATGCCCAGGCAATGGAACTTTCCCGAGAGAGAAATTTAAAAATGTCTCTTAGAAATTGATCTTATCTTAAGCTTAGATCATGGTGTGTCTGTCACCTCTTCTGGATAGCTCTGCCAATGTTTAATTATTCCTGCAGTTAGGAAACTAAACCACATCTTATTTCAAGGCTTGTTTTGTCTAACATCCAACTTTCGGTGGTGGAATATGCCTGTGCTAGCACAGGCAGTAAAAAGTTTCTACTATCTGATATCTTTTCCATGTATAAGTATTTGAAATATAAAATCTAGCTTAAGTTGGAACAGAAGAAGAGTTCTTTTGCTTTCCCCCTATTTGATCTTGGAGCATGTGCACCAGAAGTAGGCAAAGTCTGGTAGCAGCTTGGAATACTGCGATCGCAGGCGAGGTTACTTCTCAACTACTGTTTGATACTTGTCTTTTTACAGTTCAGGGATTGCATTACCACAGTTGGGTGTGTCACACGAGAGAAAGTTTTGTAACGTTATGCCTATGTGGATATTTCTACTCCCTGTATTCAGGACATTGTGCAAAATGGTCCAAGACTACTTAGAAACAATAAGTTGGAAAACTTATTCCCCCGCCTTTCATGTTGTCTCTCTTTCTTTTTTTTCTTTTTAATAAGGAACAGCAAAGGATCTTTTCCACTGACTTCTTATCCTGTTCATTTCTTTGGAAAGCAATCAGTAACCAGCAGGGATAAACTGGCCAAACCCCAGAGCCCTAGTCAGATTTGTTTTGCCTCCACAGCTGCAAATAAGCTGTTACCATGCTTTCCCTGTTGTGTGGCAAGCCTGGAAATGGAAGAGATCTTTCTTTCTTCTCCTAATGAGAAACTGTGCTTCAGACATAAGTGTTTTGCTCTCTTTTCTTTCTTTCTTTCCCTTCTAGGTACCATCAGTGCTATTAAAGGCAGTACCTCTGTTGTGATGAGCCCTATACAGACTGCATAACAGTTTAGGATTCTTTGGTTATTTTTGCTATTGGTCTTCCATTTTGCTTGCTAGGTGAAGAAGCAAGCTTTTGGAGTTCGGTAGGCGCTTTGCTTCCAAGCTTTCTGTACTCCTCTGTCTCTCAGGCTGCTGCTAAGGGCTCTGTTGCAGCTGCTGTTCTGCTCTGTCAGCCATGGACCCAGTGGTTAACAGCTCACAACACGCTGAATTCTAATTTCATATCGAAACGTAAAAGTGGGATGAAACTGATGTGAAGAAGATGAAAGTTTGTTTCCAAAATTCAAGCAAGCAAACAGAATCAAGTGGACATATCACTAGCAATTCAGTTTTTATTATGCACGTTGCAAATACCATAAAGGCAAATATAGATTAAAAATAGCCAGATATGTTCCATGAACATTATTGCCCCAGCTTATCAAAGGAGGGATGGTGTTTGCTGAATTCTAGAAGATCAGAAACTATCTGTTTACAGAAATACCCCTAGCTGCAAATTTTGGGATGTTCCTGCTGCTTAGGGCTGATTTTAGGGCGATTCTGTTCTGTGTCTGTTTCATCAAAGAAGCTAAAGAAAATACTTTCAGAAGACATTGGTAAAGACTCCCAAATTATGAGCTGTCGACATGACTTACCATTAAAAGCTCAGAACTGTTTTTTCTAGACCTCAGACTTCCTCTTCCCATCTTCCTTTCTTTGCTGTCTTACAGAACTTTTTTTCATTTTAGTAGGAGAACAAAAAAGTTTTTTTTCTTTGGTTTTGTTTTTGATCTGAGAAGATGCCAAGTTCTATCCCATAAAGCTTCTAATATGGTGAACCAGACTGCAGCTTCTTTGTACGGTTGCTTGGCGAGTGTTCTTACTCATCTCAGAGTTTAATTTCTTGAATTTATCCCCTTCTCTGTCAGAAAATAAAGGTGGTGAAGAAGCCAGAGCATAGCAGGAGAAGAGGGAGCTCTTCCCTGCAGTATGTATGATTCTGTTTGTTTTCTTCTCTCCTGTTTTCTGAGGAAGCGAGAAAAGTCAGAAAACAAACCCCTGCTGTGTTCTGTAGGTATGTGTCACTGCCTTCCACCAGCTGATTCTTGTTGAACCTTCTTCAGATTCTTGTTGATGCCACAGCTACTCCTGTTCAGTGTCTTCGTTAGCCATTTTTTTGCTTTTTTGTATTTTGGTCAGGCAGCAATAGCAGCAGCTGGCAACATAGCACTCTGAGTTCACTTGTGTGTTCATGCTAATGTCTCGAAGCAAGGAGAAGAAAGTGATTGAAGAAAAGACTCATCTAAAAGGAGGCAAAAGTAACGTTGTAAAGGGCCTGGTTCTGCAATGGGCTTGTTAGATAATAGCAAAATGGAGCCAAAGGGCATACGGCACCTCTCTGGTCTGGTGCCATAAAAACATAATGTCCCTCAAAGTTGCATATTAATGGACAAACCTAATCTGTTTCTGTAATCGATAAGTAGGTAGACATTGCATCATCAGCACAGATGATTCAGCTTGCCCGTGTGAGGTTTAAATTGCCTGTCACTACTGAAGAATAAGAACAAATATTGTGCACTATCCGCATTAATATCTTGCATATTAGAATAGCTAAGTGGACAGACTTATAGCTAAGTGGAGAGACTTATGAATATATGTTCACACTCGATGTTCACACTGTTGATGATTTGCCTCCGAATTCAGCAGGTCCTTGTATTCCTTGTCCAAAAGAGTATACAAGTGAAGGAGTCAAGAGAAGACTTCTATCAGTAGTGGCTGGTTTTCTTGCGGGACTACTTGTCTTTGCAATCATAAGCAATTATTAGCTTGAAGGGAAAAGCTGCTGCTACTTAATATTTGGTACAGAGCAGCTGAAGTTAAGTGAGATGATGTCCAAGGCTAGGATTAGGCATCTACAAAAGCCTCAGAAAGATTGTGGAAATATTCTTGACTGCATGTTTTGAGAAACCAGGTAACATCCATGTGTTTTGTGTTGAAGGAATAGGTATGTGTTATTAACTGTATGCTTAGAAGTTGGCTTGTTTGTTGCGCAAGCTCACGTGTCTTCTTGCAGCACGAACAATTTCAGTGTTGTCCTGCCTGACAAGGTAGTTCTTAGAGTCTCTAGAAGAGGCAGTTCTTAATATTTCCCCAATAGACAGCTTGGGCAATAAATATTGCCTGTTGTGCTCCATCAGCCAAGATAGCTTTGGTGCTTTTAAGAGATGCAGTGAATTATTATATGATATGATGATAGGTGCTTATTTAAACTATGTATGTATGAGTTGTATTTTTTTTTTTCTTTTTACTCTTCTTTAATTTCTATTCACGGAGCCTGAGTAGCCAAAGCTCAGGAAGCATTGAAGACTGCCGGCTTAGTGAGCTGTCTGAGACTAAACCAAAAACCTTTATCACCCATCAAAAGCTTGTTCCTCAATAACCACAGCAGCTAAGTAGACAAGTCATATAGTCTTACACAACTTGATTTCCACATCAAATTATGTTGTGCTGTGATTAGTCTTTTTGTGGTGATGTAGTACTGTTGGAAGCCTGATCAAAATGCTGATCTTTAGAGGAAGAAACCGAGTCCATGGCCAATCAGAAACCTGCCTTTTTTTGTGAGGAAGTACAGAAATCTGTTTCAACTGAGGAGAATTCAACATCTTTTTTTTTTGATGCCTTGCTGAGTGCCACTCTTTGGCTATAGGAAATTGATGCTCTGTGTTATCTCAGTGTATTAAAAAGCTCCAAAGGCCTTGTTTGGTTTGTAATGAAGTAGCTGTGTTGTTGCCTATAAAACCTGCTTTAAAACATGTTGCTTTTTATTTGCTGTTTCTACAAGCTGTGTTTTTGTGATAGTGTGTTGTCTGACTTAAGCTTAGGTTTCATGAACCCTAAATCTAGTAGTCAGTCAGAAATTATTTTCAAATATTCTGTTATAAATACATGCTACATTGCAGTGAGGGAAGAGAGCTGATGGCTGAAAACCCAATATTAATAATAGCATAATAAAATGGCTGTCTAGCTTGTAAATTTTTATTTTTTTTGCTGTTTGGAATCGCTCTGAAATTAGTGGGAGTTCATTATATGGAAAATAGGCTAATGCTCTTTTTCTTTTCAGGAAAAAGAAAAGTAACAGGCAAAACAAACTTTTTTTTTTCTTCTGCTATTAGAATTGTGTAGTAAATGCTTTTACTTTTTGTTATGCTATACCTATCATATATAGTTACGTATTCATTATTATACATATAGTAAAAAACCTAACAAAATATTTTCTAAAGACATTGGTTGGTGTGGATTTTCATAGATGTAAGAGCAAGATGAAGTTTTAAAACTTCATTCCATGTAGCTGTTTAAATTTCCAGAAGCAGATACCACTGATAAGATTAGGCTGCTGAGATAAATGTTGGGCTGTGGGAAATTCAGGAATTTTTGACGTTTTATTTCTGGTTTACTTTCAGTATACCCATCTTCACGAACAGTCTGTATAGGAACATTTGCTCTAACAGTTTTTACTATACGTTGTCACAAGTAATGCACCATAAACATTTTTAACAGTATAATGCCAAAATAAGTTATTTGAGTATTATTTATTTGAATAAATTTGAACCAAGTGGTCAGAACTGATGTGAAGTGTCCAAATAAATAAATTATGGTCACTATTTTAGAGGAGAAGCTATAAACAAGTTGCGAAGTTAATGCAGTGACCGTAGGTTTTTGGCATTTAAACATTGAGATGTAGCTGGTGGCAGTGACCTACAAGTAGCCTCTTTCTCTGTTTGTGTGATGAACAAATCAAATGACTTATATTGGACCAGTGCAGTATCACGATGATGGCAGAAATAAGTAACCATGAAAGTTAAATTATGCATTCAGTTATTACATATAACTGAATATCTAATATCTAATATATAATTATTTGGATGTTCTTTGGCCCTTGCATTGATCCTTGCTTTTAGGGCAGAGGAGAATCTGTTTACAGCTCTCTTTTGCCAGTTTATTAGACACTTCTGCTTAAGTGTCTGCTGACTCTAGGCTTCCAGTTTGTGCTCCAGCCTCGTTGATGTGCAGAAACCTGACAACTGGGCATTGTTTTTGTTCTCAAGCAGAAGCGAAGAAATACATGGCTTGTCCTTAAAAAACAAAAGCAAACCTTGGCTGTTGTTTCTTTGGGATGGAACTGGATTATGCTGCTTGGTGAGGAGAAGCTTTTGTGTCAACCTATAGAGACTCCATTTCTTTGTGCAGACATTGTTAAAATTGTGAATTAGTTTATCTTTGCCTGCTATTTTATGTGATTTCTGTTAAGAAAAGCTAAGCATTTTTTTCCAAAGGTTAACTGTTATAATGTCTTATTTCCTTTGGGTCTAAGGTCTTCTTTATTTACAGTCTTACAGTCAAAGGACAACTCTCTCCCCCCCCCCCCCCCCCCCCATACCATGTGTGTATATCTGCTGTTGATTTTCAGGCAAAAATTATTCTCAGGAAAACTGCATCATGCTTATTATTTTTGCTGTGCATTGGCGTGCTCCTCATCTGTGGAAGGAAGTGAGAAGATTCCAGATGGTTTGTGGAGACAAAAAATATTGTTGCCAAGGGACCGGCACTCTCATTTTTACAGACAAAAGCGAGTATTTAATTTTTTTTCCTGTTGCAAATAGTGACTCTCATTAGTGGTCATTAATAATTTAGTTACATTAAATTAGTGGTATCTAATGGTTCCACTGCTACTACTATTTGGGTGATACCTGCAGTATAAAATATTAAAGCATCCTGGGCAAAAAATGTAGTTTGGTTAAAGAGATTCCAGTAGTGTTTTTTGTTTCTATACTTTTTTCCTGTGCAGTGTGCACTATTTAAGTGAGCTTATAAATTAAGATCACATCTTAAAATTGTTGCACACCTGTCTATAGTTATTGAATGTCTAATTAGAAAAGTCCCTTTGTCATCTGACCTGTTCCCTGCCAAAATTTGTTTCATGAGTGACGTTTTTCTTTTCTTTGTAGGCAGCTTCCTTTGAAACAAGTCTTGGAACAGCAGTTGGTTATGGATTTTTCCCTTCTTGCCCCCTTGGCCTAGGGATATTTTTTTAGGGGCTTTTTTAGGATCTACAGAGACTTCTATTTGAGATACTTCTATTTGAGACTGTGCTTCACACTTACAACTTCTAACATTTTTTTCTTTGGAAAGTGCATTTTTCAAAACAAGATTAGAACTCTGCACTTGTAAATAAGCCATTTTTATATAGCATGCACATTTTGCGCACTGTTATTGTTCATTTGCCAAACTTAATTTCAGCTAGTATTTTATTTTTAAATATATTTTATTTGTACCTTAGCCTTAGAAAATTCTAGATGATTTTGTGTTGAGAATCAAATGTATTAATAAAGGTAACTTACAAGTCAGTAATGTTGGGACACATCACATGCATGGCACATCCTCTGAATTTAGTGGAAGAAAGCCTTCATAAAGAAGGCATAATTGATATCTTATAACATCACATTTTAGTACAAATCACATTTTTTGTCATAACTCTTTTAATCTTTAGAGCAGATGGGATTATAATGTAGAGGTGATGGACTACGGAGTTGTTCATGTGTTTATCAGGCCAGGAGTTAATTTCCCTTCTCTGTACAACTGGAACCTTTTATGTTTGAAACATTCATGTTTGAATACTAATGATAAAGGGATGACTGGGGTGAGGAGGAAGCCTTTAATGTTCACTGTCTTTGTTCAGACTGGTTTTGTTTTCAGTATAGCTAGCGAGCATGTTTTGAGCCTTTATATAAAGCACTCTTGATAGTGGTTTCTTTAAGTTCTGAGAAGGTTGACACAGCCTTTAATTAGAGGGTCTGTTGCTCTTTCGTTCCTAGGTGGAATTTTTCTCAGGTTTATGCATTTACAAGCTGAATTCAAGAATCACACTATGCTTATTCCTCTTGTTAGGGAGATCCTAAATCAAATATGTAGGATCAAATACTTCGAGTAAACGGTTGTGGTGCTATTTATATTTTCATATAAGGACCAAACATTCAAGCTGAAACAATTTAATCACAATTTACCCTGTCTTCTAGGCTGTGGTTGGCTCCATTAGGAGTAAAATGATTCTGCATCTTGATGAGCCTCAAAAAGAATGTAATAGTGTACATAGTTGTAAATATTTACTTTTGCTTTTTAACAAGCTTTTTAATGCATTCCTGCAGCTGGGAACACTTGGCTACAAAGTTAACAACTTGAACTTCCCTGGTGAAACAACACTGAAGCTTCTAATTCATTAGTTCTAATCAAACATGCCTTGGAGTTGTTTCCTGAAGAGTTAACAAGAAAAAAAAATCTTGCCATCAGAGGAACAAGATAAGGAGGGTGTATCTCCTTGTGCCAGTTTCTGATCCTTTTTAGAAGCACTTGCTTGTTTTTTAACTACTGTATTTTTATATTTCTATTTTTACAGAAGCATTACAGTTTGTTTTGCCTGTTACTTTTTTGTAATCTGCATTATAACTGCAGATGAGTGTATATGGGAAGCTATACGTATTTGCAATATGTTAAATGTGTGTTACGCTGTATAACTGTATTGAAAACATCATTGTGGCAATAATGCTTAGCTTTCAAGTCATTTGCAAACTTCAAACCAACAGTAAATAAAGTTATATATTTACCTTTGGAAATGTTGGGATTTATTGCAAGGCTCTTCAAATTATTAAAGAGAAAAATACTGTAAAGATCTTTTTTTGTCTTTAAAATGCAGACATTTGTATATTCTGTAATATATTCTGTAAAGCTTTTCTATCTTGTTGATGTAATAAACCAATATATTATAGCCTCTAAGAGGCTATGTTGATTTAATTTAATTTTCCTTGGTTCTGCTGTCTCTGACACTTCAGCATTCTGCTGGCAAGTACATGAGTTAAGCAGATGCAGTTAAGAAGAGTCTTAGTTGCAAGTTCATATTCAGCCTACACTTTTTGTCACGTTTGGGCTCACCGCAGCTTCTTCTGTTGGTCCCCTTCCTACCTACTCACTAAGGCTACAACGTTAAGGTGAATTTCAGTGCTAAATACTGAAGCATAAATATGATGCTTACATTGCTTTAAGTGCTACTAAGGTATTTGCTTTGCAGTCTGTTTTCTAGGCTCTAATTTTCTTTCCTGGTGTGTTTTAAAGTACGCTATGGTAAATCTAATGGCAGAATCAAATTTATCTTTTGTTAAGGGTATGTATACATATTACGTAGGGAAGAAAGGCTAAGAAGAGAGAGATATGCTTAGATATATGATCACAATCCTGAAACAACAGCCTTTTTTCTTTTAAAGGACAAACAGTACTGGATTAAAAAATAGAGAAGAAAATAAGCAGTAAGAATTGCTTACATTAAAAAAAAAATCAGAAAGTTTCAGATTACAGTCGATGTGCATTCTCATTGGTTAATTTCCTTACACCTAGCAGTTCAAGGAATCACTACCTTGACATGCATCCACACTTGCAGCATTCACATGCCATTTGTAGGTTAAGGATCTGTGCTATGCTACTGGCCTTTCAAAAAAAAAAAAAAAAAAGTAAGCAATTAAATTAGGTTGCTGAAAATCATTGCAATGGTGTATATGCCTTTTCTTGCTTGAATGGTTTGAGGAGCACTGCAATGGAATGGAAAAGATGATGGAGCAGGTTCTTTGTAGTTATATTCTGAAATTACCAAATCAGAACGTTAACACGGCATGTTAGTGTAATCTTACCCATCAGGAAGAGCATTTGGTTTCTTGTCTTTTGTCTGTAGCTCCTGCTGCAATCTGTCTGATTCTCCTTGCTGAGTGCAATAACCCCAGTGCCACAACTGTTTAACTGGTTTTCTGTGCAAGTGTTCCTCACTGCTGAAGAACACCCATTCCCATTCTTCTTCATATCCTCCTGTTTCGTGTTACGTGAGCAAACGTTTTGTATACCTTTGAAGGGACTGGTAGGAATAATCTCAGCCTAGCAAATCAAGATGTGGTTTTTGCTCTTATCTCAAGTTCTAAGTTTTGAAGAGTTCTGCAGGGTGCATAAGCCTGATATTTTGCTTCTGCCAAAAGCCCCAATGCCAGAGTATATTAATGCTCTTTTTTTTTTTTTAATCACCTTTGAAAAGAATTTAAAGGAGAGATGCCCACAGTCTTTTCCCCACTGTGTGAGCAGTGTTTCTCTAAGGTGCTTGCTAACGCTTTTATTTCTAAAACTGCAAGATTTTTTTTCTTTTCAAAAGTAGAGGTTGAGCCCTTAAAATTCTGGCAGCCTGTGCTATGTAATGAATTCTTCAGCCACTGACTTTGGTGGTTTGGCTAGTAATTTGAAAGCATGTAAGCAAAATTATGCTCTGTCACTGCAAAGAGTTTTCCTTACTCATGGATTTGAAATGTTGTGTAAAATCTTTGTCCTTCATGTGTATTGCATCTTGCTTTGGGACAAGGACAAGGAAAAAACTCTTCCTGTGGTGTTCTGGTTTTCCCTTGGTTGTATTAAGATGGTTCACATAACACTGGTATTTCTCTCTATTTCATCTATGAACTGCAATACCAAGGCTGGATTTTGATGGAAAAGTGAGAAATTCTGGTCTTATGAAAGACAACTCTATTGTTGTGAAGTTAATACTTCCCCTCTTCATTGTTTTGCTGACCAAATATATGCATAGCTCTTAGAAAATGAAGTTTTAAACTGGCCGTGTTGTAGTTCTGCATTTTAAAACATTAATATGCTGTCTGAGAGCAGGGCTCTGGATTTTTTTATTATTATTTGAAAAGTGAGTTTGACAGCTGTATAAACCTGCAGAGTGCGACTGGGATCCCTTTCTTCAAACCATTCACCAGTTTTGTAGTCTTCTGAATATTGCCCAAGTGCTTAATGTGCTTAACAAAACAGGGCTTATGAAGAATTTGCTGTAGGTAGTATGTGCGAAGCCTGTCTGCTGTAGAAGACAGCCTAGGTTCATTACCGAGTGTGGTAAGCTGCTTCCTTTCCACTGTTCCTTTCCTGTCTTTGTAGTACGAGCGTCTGGTGGGGAGGAGTTGCTTAAGCTGGGGGGGCTGCTGGAGAAATGCGTGTGGAATGGCATCCTGGGGGGTGGCAGGTGCCACTGGGGTCACCTCGGGCTGGAAGGTGTGCGTAGGCAGGATGCCGCGGCTCAACGGGTATTGTAGTAGAAGTAGGTGCTCTGTGCGCCCCTTCAGTGGGGAGCTTTTGATTTGGATATTACCAAATGTAAAAAGTTTGTGTACTGCAACTCGGGAAGGAATGATAAGAACTTTTAATTATTTTTACCAATAAGAAGAGACTGTGTAGAGGGGGAAGGGGAAGGGTAGGGAAGTAAGCACTTCCTTGGGGCTGTGGGGGTATGTGCGTGTCTATATATTGGGTGAAAAAAAGACGTAACATATACAGAGATATTACTTTTAAAAGGGCTTGTCTTACAGTTCTTTAATTTCTGTTTTTACAGCCTTTCCTTACTTCGGTGCTGTGAATGAATGAATGTTCTTTTTTTAGTTGCAGTTCACTGAGAAAGATGTGGGTGTTGTGTGGGAGCGTGCACCCCAGGCAAACCGTGAACAGAGAATCTCTGGTCAGGGCACACTTCTTCATGTTAATCTGAAAATTTTAATTTGCCCTGCTGATGGGTATTCTTGCTAATGCAATAATCCTAAGATTGTTTTTGTACAGTAATGTTCTGCTGAAATCTTTTGCAGACAAAGTAATACCTGTCTTTCTTCCTGAAACAGTCCTCTATTCTCGCACGTGCTGATTCTTGTTCCTTTTGTTGATTTGAATGTTAAATTAACAGTTGACTTGGAGTTAAATTAACTAATGTCCAATAAATCTAGTAATGTTGTAAGGTATACCTTCCAAACTAAGGATGTCACACTAAGCCATCATCAAAATGTGTGAGATGTTTATGAAAGTGAAGTAAAAGCAGCAGCTGAGGAAATTCCATGTAGCTGTATATCCCTGGTGCTCTTTCCCGGGTTGTCTTCCCCAAATCCTCTTTTCTGGCATCTATACTGGGTGGGAGGAACGGGGTGCAAAGGAGGTGTCTCGGAGCCCCAGCTCAGGAGGGGGTGTATTCTATATTCTGGGTGTGGGGAGTATTTGGGTGGTGACGGGCAGGGTCCCTTGCTCCTGTCGCTGGCTGCCGCGTGTCTTCTGGCTGCATTCTTCCTCCAACCATCCAAACGCGGCTGGACTTGGCAGAAGAGCAACGACAGTTGCTGCATCAGCCTTACAAGCAGGACTGTGCTTCCCCTTCCTGTGCTGGTGAAGGCAGGATAATGGCCTGTGCAGGGTGAGGGTGCTTAAAAAGTTGTCTCTTCGAAGGATGTATTTAACAGCGCACAGTACATGGACTGAGAAGGAGACCAGTAGCATCTTGTTTGTAGGGCCTTTCACCAGGGTTATGACTAGGTTCAGTGAAATAGAATATTTCATATTCTATATGTATTCTACATATTGTAGAATGCTGGGAATATTTGGTGGAACTGAAGCATATGGACTGTGAGGGGGTAGGCTGGGTGAAATTTTAATGAACCTGCTTGTAAGTTGGAATGTCCTTGTTTTTTTTGTGGGGGTGTGTGTACATTAGTTTCTGATTGTCATTGTTGGGAAAAACATGACAGTTTTTAGAAGTTACAGGCATTTAGGACAGGTCATATTAAAAGAGTTGTGTATATCTCTATCTATTTACAGACATGTATGTATGTGTAACCACTTTCTGCCATCCCAAATAGAAACAGCAAAGACTTTCTCTTTCTCCCCTGGGCCTCTGCAGCTTTCAGAGATGTGCTAGCAGACTGCTAATGTTGCAATTTAAAATTACTTAGCTTACTCCTAAGTACAACCAGAAAGTGTGGTAGCATGAACGTAGGTGTCTTTTCAGCTCTCCAAATGACAGAAAAACAGAAGTATAGGCTGCTGCACACAAAGGTGTTCAGTACCTTTGTGGAAAAGTTCAGAGGCAGATGAAAATGTGAGCATCTCTGCTTCAAGATGTGAAGAACCCGAAGGTATGATTAAAGCAGTTTTCAGGTCACGCAGCTTACCCCAGGTCACTTGTTTTTGTGCCTCTCCCCCCTCTTGCACCAACACAACAGCTTGCAGCTGTGTGATGAACTGGATGAGTGAGCTGGTCTACTCTAAGTTACCCAGGTCTCATTCTTGATTTGGTTTAGACGGTGTGGCAGCTGTGAATGGCTAACTGTAACTGGAGGAAGAAATTGTTTTAGAGCAGTACTTCTCAACCTATGAAATGTTCACCGCTGAAGCAAATGTAGAGCAAAGCATTCCTGCTCCTCAAACAAATAGCCAAGTTACTGTTATGAGGTGCCAAAAAGAGATGGGGTTTAAGAAAGGTCAAGAATGAGTGAGTCAGAGCTAAGTGAGGATACAATTTCAAGTCCGCATTCAGTTTTCTTTTTCATGTAAAACCACTTTACTCATGCCTTTTTTTCCCTTTCTCCACAAAAATTCTTGAAGCTTTTAGAGTGTGCAGTCCTGGTTTGGATTTGACAGTTTGAGGCATAACTGTAGACTGAACAGGTTTGAATTAATGACTTCAGAAATTGATTTTGATTGCAATCTGCAAATCTTAATTAAAAGCCACTAATGATAGATGAATTTTTTGATTTAAACATGACTTAAAAGACATGATTTAAAACTGCTAAGCTATGTGGTGATGTATCATGCAGGGAAATTGTTCTTTGCAGCTTATTTTCTGCCTCAGATGAGATTTTGTAAGGATAAGCATGACCTGAAGTAGCTAATGAGAGGCATTTGAAATAAAATGGAGCAATCCATTAAGACATGTGGAATGTGTTGCACAGCTGCAGAGAAGGGAAGACTGGACCAAGTGCATCTATGTAGCCTATAATGGAAAGTGTCACATTTTCTTCAAAACCACATATGATAGCTATGCTTGTACTTTTTCTTTAGGCACATGATGTGAGTTACTTTGACACCTCCAGAACAATTAAATGCATGAGGGAAAAGCTGTGGTTGTGTTCACCGCTGTTCTTCTACCTATTTCCATTTTGATTGAAAGTTTGCTGTATGCTGTGAAAGGAATTTACATGTGTGGGAGTGTTTCTGACAAATACATGTCTAATTCTGTTTGTAGTAATAACAAAGACATTCCACAAAGAATGATCTCTATCCTAATGAATTATTGTATAGTGATACATATGTTCTTGTAGTAGAGCTGCTGAACTGTAACTTATATTAGGAGATTTGGGTTGCAATTAGACATCTGAACTGTTTCTTTGTATGTATATTACTCATAGACTAGAAGGAACAAATATTCAATATTCAAATATTCAATATTCAAGAAATCCAGAGATAATCCTCTTTGCTTTAGTCGGAAATAGATTAAATCAAAGCTGAACATGATTTTTCATTGGCCTCTTTACCTACATACTGTAACTGCTAATAATTTCTGTAGCCTAATTGCCGTTTTCTGACTCATATTAATGGTAAGCCTTACAACAATAATGTTCAAGAAGCATATTTGACTGGGGTCTTGTGATGTGCTTTCAGCACAGATAAGTGGCACAAAAGAGGGGGATTTACATTTTTAAGTAGTCTGCTTAATAATAATAATAATAAAACATAAATAATCAGGTCTCATTTATACTTGGAGATAGTATATTTCAGAAATTGATACAATAGGTTTCACTTACAGGTTTCTAATTGTTCTTCATTGTACAGGAAACAGTAACAGAGTCCACTCCGTTGCGTTGCAGAAAGCTCAGCAATCCTGACATCTTTTCATCTGCTGGGAAAACTAAGCTCCATCGTCAGCTAAGTCAAGATGACTGCAAGCTACGCAGAGGTAGTTTGGCAAGTTCTTTGTCAGGTATGCCATTTTGTAAAGACCATATGACAATTCATTACTATTAAAATACTCTGTGTTGTTGGCATAGCAGTTGTGATAAAAGATACTGATAGGACATTTCTTTAAAACCAGAGGCAACCTCTTGTTGGGAAGGCGTACAAGTTTTTATATAAGAGGAAGATTCAGAAAGAGGTATTAATAGAAAAGAATGAAAAAGAGAGCTGTATTTGGCATGAAATTCTGCATATTGGCCAGAGTGAAAAGTTAAAAGCTAAGATTTGATGTGCAAAATTAAAAGAAGGGAGTGGTGGGACTTCAGGCAATACAGTGATATATTCTTACCTCTTTTGCTTCTAAAGTCATCACTGACTGTAAGCTTGCCTACTTTGCCATATTGTTTCTTATTGGGAACCTGAATTTTATATCATGTTGAAATTATTTCATATATTTTTGGATTCAAAAGCCCTGTAAACGTTTGTGATTCAAAGTAAAAATGCTGCTTTGAAAAAAAAATATTTTTTCAGTTTATATAATTTTTTTCTTCTGAACACAGTCTTCAGCTCTATCAGAAAATTTAGTTCATGACTACTAGAACCATGGAGTGAGCATAATCTACTAACGAGTCAAAAATGTTGGACCAAGTTCAGTAGTTTGCTTTTTCAGACACTTCATACGTGGACGAGGGGATGCTTGCACAATTATTTAGATCTTGTATCAGTTTGTGATACCAGCATTGGACCATACAGAGCTAGCTGCATGATCAGTCTAGAATGAAATAGCTGATCTGCCTGAATACCACTGTTCTTCTGTAGGGTTAACTTTCAGCCCATTTCCTCCCTAATTAGGCTGACTGTTTGACTATTTGCATGTTAGAGCAAGAACAAGAAGGGCTTGAAATTCGCAGGTGGGAGGGGAAGAGAGCGGAACCACTCATTTTGGCAGTAGCATGGGCTTGACTTATATGATTGTGAAAATACAAAAAGCTTTGTTCCCTCCGTCCTTTATCTGGAGAAAGATAAATATACTAATGTTTGAGGTGCTGGGTGTAATGGAATTAAATAAGCAGTAAAGTATGCACATTTTATTTTGGGTTGGCCTTGTCTTAAAGTTTTATTTGTAATAAAAGGGTTGTTTTTGAAAAATGGAAACTCACTCATGTTTTGTATGCAAGTAAGGTTATTCTTTAGGGTAGGTTAATCACTAGAGGAGAATAAAAGAAGAAGTAAGCAAGAGGAAGCAGGAAAATGAGAAGTTCTATGGTTTTTAAAAAATATATGTTTTTCTGTTTGGATATAAAATTCTTGTAAATTTTGTGTCTGAAATGATAATGTCCTCCATAATTAGTTGCTGCATCTTAGTGAATTTTCAATCTGCTATAACCTGATACAGGAAGGGGAAAAGAGCCCCAGCCAGATAATTTTAACTCAATTGGATAAAGGAAATGTAGATGTTTAGA
The DNA here is from genome assembly GCF_964034855.1 of Anser brachyrhynchus. Taxonomy (NCBI): domain Eukaryota; kingdom Metazoa; phylum Chordata; class Aves; order Anseriformes; family Anatidae; genus Anser; species Anser brachyrhynchus. The sequence goes on along the minus strand of NC_137702.1, from coordinate 9,969,936 downwards.
TATATATTTTAAATGCAGGTGTTGGGAACATATGCAGGATTCAAGGCATGGTTAGGGAAAGGCTTTAGCTTCAAGCTCCATCCTGAAAATAATTCCACCTTATTTTAGTGACAGCAGCAAATCAATTTGAGTAATACATGCTTATAGATGAAATAGATGGTTGTGCATGCAAACTGGATGGCTGAGATTTGACTATTGATGGAAAACTGTCTTCCTGGATTCAGATTACGCAGTAGGTAACTTCTTGATTCCCTGAAAGAAGTATTTTGCTTAAATGTGAGCTGTTTTTGTGGAACTAAAAGGAGATATTGATAACTATATCATATGTTATTCTTGCTCTTGAGTACTGGCATTTTGAATGGGCAGATAATTACATGCTTTGAATTGCTATTATAGGATACTTTGCTAGTGCTTTACTGAGATAAATACAGCATTGTACGTTTCTGTAGTTTTAGACCTCTGCAGAGAAGCAGTCATTGTATTTACACATAATTTGAAAATGAACAAACCACAAAAATCATGTCCATAGCTGCAAGCAGCTTGAATGGGACTGAGAAAAAGGTACTAATATGTTGGATCTTTATTTGCTTGCCAAAGTTGAGCCTTCTCATCTCTCATACTTTGCCTCATTCCGTTACTGTATGGTTAGTACATTACTTTTAACTTTTACTGAAAATTAACATAACCAAGGTACAAAAACAAAATTTTGTACAAAATTTGTACAAGGTACAAAAACAAAAAACAAACCAGAAACACCCCACCATCACCCACATGGAATCGTGGATGATCTCATTGACAGTTTTCCAAATCTTGTAACTGCTTTTATATAACAAATGTAATATTCCACATTTAATTCTAAGGTCAAGTTGAAGAATTAGCAAAAGAATAGCCTGCTGAGAAAAAGTATTTTCTGCAGTATATATGATGAAAGATGCAGACTTCTTCCTGCTACTGATTGCAACGAATCTCTTAGCCTCCTGTAACTCCTGTTGTAGAATCTGAGCATGTAGTAATCTCTTGAATGCAACCATGTTCACTGTGCTTGGAAGGAGAAGGAGGGGAGGGCACACACCGTTATTTCCTTTTCCCATATATAAATAAGTGCTTTGCACTGTTTTAATGTGGGAGGTAATGTCTAGGATAGTTTACTGTTAACAGTCCATATTTCATTTTTGAGCTTTGGACATTGAAATAATTTAATCTGACAATCTTAATTTTTAAAGAAAAGAGGTATTATTTGCTCCCACTTTGCAGATGGTGAAATTAAATTACAGAGTCTGACTGGAGTTACAGAGGAAGTCATTTGGAAGCTAATAGTGGAATCAGGATTTAAATGCTTTTTCACTTGTGTTTTAACTGCTAGACTGTCTTCTCTTTTTATTGTGAATGACGTACGTAAAAGGACACTGTCAAGCCTGATACAGTCAAAATCGGACTTATTTTGTTTCTTTCTTGTTCTGGAAATTTACTGTTTGCCATTTTCAAAACAGTTTTATATTGACTAGAAAAAAATGTACTGAGCAGATCCTCTTAAATGATTATTGTATACTTCCTGTAGTAAGGCACAATGGTGTGAGCTTGTTGAGATAGGAACTACTCTTCTCGCTGTGTGTGCAGCATGGGAGATCAGCATCTGTACTAATACGATGCAGAGGAGGCTTAGAAAAAATACAGAACGTAGTTTTAGGATACTGTGATGCTGCTGATCAGTGAATTTTCTCTTAAAGAGAAAATATTGATCCCTGGCTCAAAGCAAAACAATGGTTAAACATACACTATTTTCTGACCAGAGCTGAACGAAATCTGCTGCTGAATGTTGCAGTAGTATGGGAAAGCAGGGATGTCAGATTGGCTAAGTTATTGAGAAGAGGTAATATTGTAAAATTGAGTGTATTTTCATGAGAATTTTTAAAGTTATACTTCAAAGATTTTGTAACATGAACATTTCCTCTCTGTAGGGCAATAAAGGGTTTAATTGGCAGCAAATGCTGTTTTCTTTTTAAGCAGTGCAAATTACAGAAAGGTATGAAGGGATGAAAGTCAATTTCTATAAGATTTTTGATTTGTCCATTACCTAATAATGAAAGTAAATAATTTTAAAATATTTAATTATAAAGGGAATGAATTCACAGGTAGTATACTTTTACAAGTTATAACCAATCAAAACTTTTAAATTGCTTTTTTATGAGCAATTTCTTCTACATATGCAACATTTGTTATCAGCATGGTATTATGAACTTGCAGACTTGTTTAAAAACAAGTTGATAGTATTTTGGTTTTGTTTTTAAAGGAAAACAGCTACTTCCCTTATCAAATAGTGTCCACAGTGGAGTGGGACAGACAATATGGCAGCCACCTGGAGATACCTCAAACCTGGTCCGCATGAGAAATCAGTCTCTAGGACAATCTGCTCCTTCACTTACTGCTGGCTTGGTGAGTAAGTCTGGCAATAATCTTGATGATTTCATGCTATAAATCAAGAGTGGTGTGATCCCGTGCTATGGTTTTTACCTTGCTTTCTCTCCTCCCTCTCACTGAAAGCTGCATTTTGTGCCCATTTTTTTTGGGTTGGAGGAGAATTAAGAGGAGAATGTATTCATCCTGTTTTTTGACAAAAAAAAATGAAAAGGAAAAAATTGTGCGTACAAAGAATTATTTCTTTTTGTGGGAAGCTCTTTTTTGATGCTACTTAAGCTGCCTGATTCCCGAAAGAAAAAAAATATCACTGGAAGTCTAGAGAGATGTGAGTATGGGAACTTGACCGTCTGAAACAAGTTTAATTGGGAAGCAGCTTTCTGAGTAGCTACCTTGGCCTATTTCCCCAGAGAGCAGCTAGGGGGATGAAGCTGAAAGGAATAACTGTCCATGGAATTGAAAAGCTGGAACTGACATCTGCTGTTCTGCGTGGTTTCTGTCAAACGGTTTTAGTAGAAATGAATATATTTTTGCAGAATGTTGCATCTGTTAAATTAGCATTCTCTAAGAAGAGAATGTTATATGTGGGAAGGAAATTCAACTGGCTATAGTCAAGATGGAATTGCAAACCAAAAGGAACATAACTTCTGTTTTTTGATGTTCCTTATGCCCTCTAACTATTTTAAATTTTTGAAGTGCAAGGAGAAGAGAAGTTTAAGAGTAGGAAAAGACAGCTATCAGCTATTTGTGAGCAGTCTTACATGCAACATAAATTGTACATAAATGGTAAACTAAAAGCAAAGCTAGAAGCTTATTTTTTTTGCCGAGTTTCCGTAGTGTTGTCCCTATAGCAAGTGTTACTGAAATGAGGAAATTTCGGTGTGTCAACTGCACCATCTAATAGGGCTGTAAGGAACTGGGTAAATGTTTCTTATATTGTAAGAAGCAATGACCCCTTCTAATGCTTCTAGTTTATTGAAGCAATGACCCCTTAAGTTAAATGGTGTACCTTGTATGTAGTAGCCCTTAGATTGCTACCTGTTAGACTTTTTTTGGGAATCCTTGGCAGTATGGTACCACCAGGATTTGAAAAGAAATTAAAATCTTTGATATTAAAAAATCCATGTGTTTGTGTTTTGATTTCACGATGAAGTGTTTGTAGTCTTAGCATTTTTAGATGTGCTACTACATGGATTTGATGTAATTGTATTGTCTTGTCTTTGGTGCCTGTCAGTAGATACTCTTCTATTGGTTTTGGTCTTAAATATTTATTCTTAGCAGTGGTTGTAATTTCTCTGTATGAATAGAAATAAAAATTGGCACATGTACATGGCATCCGAGTACATATCTGGTGGGGACTTAAGGAAAAAAAAAAGAGGAAAAAGGGAAAAAGCAAAACATTGAAATACAGATTTATTGCCTGGTGGTAGGCAAATACCTTGAAGTTTTATAGCTTAATGAAAATAGCTGTGCTTTAAACCAAAGCACTAGTTCTCAGATATTTAATTTGGAATCCTGCTTTGTTGTTTAACAGCTTTGCACAATTCAGTGGGCTGCAGATGTGTTTGCATGGTAGTGCTGCATATTAATGTGATGTATTTTCAGTTTGTCATGGCAGTGTTTGTGCTGTCTATCAAATGCTCTGATATGAAATGCAATGTCAATAATTTATTTTAAAATAATCATCTTTCTAATTAAAGCAGACAAATTCAGCTATAAATCCAGTATTTGTCCTTTTGTGTTGTTGCTAGGTACTGAAGTATATGGTCGTTTTCCTACCTCTGTATGGTTTATGGTGGGCTGTATGTTAATTGCAGTTGCAGTTAATTAAGCCTAGAAATTAAATTTTTTTATATGAAATGAGCTTCTAAAGCAATGACTAAAGAGCTGGTCACAGGATGAACACCTAATTAAATGCAGTGAGTCCTGGGATCTCAGAGCTAGTTACGTGTTTGCAGCTCTTCTAATATGCTTGTGGTATTGAAATATGTTTCACAAATTAGAACAGCAAAGGGTTTCTTGCCAGTATAATTAATCTTCTTAGAAGAATAGCTCTATTAAGAGATGAGTAGGTTCAGTAATGCAGAGTGTCATTTTAATGTGCCAGCCTTGATTGTTAGAGCATTTAATTCTCCTATTATTCGTTACTAATACAATAGAAGGATAGCTATGGAGAAATGAGAGTGTGGTACTGGGAAGGCATAATACTCAGAGCTACGTGCGTTATTTCTGCTTCCACTTTATGGTACTGTAGGTATCAGTGTGTTTTCCTTTGCCAAATTGCTTTGTTGGTATTCAGCGGTGGTGTTTTTTTTTTTCTGTGCTTAAATTGATTTTTTTCAACTTTGTTTACAAAGTGAAACAATAAATTAATGGTAGCAACTCCTTAGAAATTAGTTTGTAGCTTCTGAAACAAGACTGATAGCCAGGCTACTTACTAGCAACAGCTCAAGAATTGGAAATGACATTGTAACATGCTAAACTTCATAAGCATAATTTATTGTTAGAACGTTTCAGCTCTTTACATGTGTGATAATCTGGTTTAATGTGCCTGCATAGCACTTGCCACTAGATCCTTGACTTGAGAAGGAAGTCATCATAGCCTGAATGCCGAGTGCTCTTGTGATGTTGATCAGATCTGTGTGCCTTCTAAATATGTGAGGACTTCATGCCGTGACCTTCAGTTCATCATGAACTCTAAGACACGTCTGTGATTGTAGTAGATGGACTTCTGGTGAGGAGTGTCCTATGATTTTTATTCCATATTTAAGAATTTAATTCCCTAAGGTGGTGCTGAAAAAAGTAATTGGGGGGAATAAAGATACAGGCTTTGTTCTGGGCATCTCTGATATTTTCTGCTGTCAAGACTCAAATGTAGTAAAAATGAAGGAAAAAAAATACAGGGTGGTGGATAGAAAAACTGTGTATAAGGAACAGAAGGATAATAATGTGGAAAATCTTTCATGACTTAGTTTGGGGATTCATTTATCTGAAAACTTGGCTTGCAGACTCCCTGTCTTAAAGGAGTTAGGATTTGGATTGTGCTTTGAAGACAACTGATGAGAATGATTGGGGATAAGGATGCATTCTCTTTTGAAAAAAAAGACATGAAAAGCGTCAGGGCTTGTTAATTTTAGAAAGGAAAAAGCTTGAGAAGAGAACATTATTGTAGAGGAGGCGGATTGAGAGGGTCTTTCTTGCAAACAGTTATTCTGACAAAATTCATAGAGTGAATTTCATTGCCGAAAGCAATTTACTTCAATGCCACCAAGAGTTAATATTCCAGGGTTGGAGTGTGTATGGGTGGACAAGGGATGATTTTTCCTTAATTTTTATTGTTAAGGATAGGCTGCTCAACTGGAGTACCACACCATTGCCAAATATGTATTTACGTTTGTGGAGAAAGAGGAGTGTGCGTGCGTGCGTGTTCCCTTTGCACATAGCACATCTCAAGCACTGTCTCCAGCTTTTTGTGAAAGAACATCCGATAGTGTGCTACCCATAAATTAGAATCACAGAATATCCCAAGTTGGAAGGGACCTGCAAGGATCATCGAGCCCAACTCCTGGGCTACATCTCTCATGCATTGCTCACTATCTAGTGCCTGGAAAAATTAGGGATGGTCCAAGAATAAGAAACCATGCATGTTCCTGTTGCCAACTGTGGTGATGGGAAAACACTTGAAGGAAGCCTGTCATTGGAAAATTTGATACTTTTGTGAAAGAAATTTTGAACCTTTTTTTTTCCCTTTCCTTCTTAAAAACTTAAGTTTTCTGAACTGCTCCCTGTACTTCTTGAACCGAAAACTGAGCATCATTTTCGAAAATAAGGTTGAGGATTCTAGTTTAGCGGCAGGTCTCTTGTTGGCATAAACTTTCTTCCTTGTATTCTGTACCACACAACATATGGTCTGGGTCATTTTTTTGTTTTCAGAGATGAAGTCTGGTGACTCTGTTGGTGCTTTGTTAATCCTGATGCCAGACTTCTAAGGTTTCCTTCCAGAGTCGATGCCCTGTTCAGAGAATAATTTCAAATGACTTATGGTTTTACATCCGCTTTGCAAGGTAATGGTTAAAATGAGACAATCATGTTGTAGAGTGCATCAGAAAGTTTGCCTTTCCCTGGTCTTGTTCTACAAGAAGTAGTTAAAAAAAACCACACACAACAAAACCTCTTAGATTTTGAATAACAATCCGGAGGACAGAATGTCTCAGATGCAAGGCCTTGAAATTATTCACACGCTGAAGAACTTCCTGTGTTGAATTACACTAAGCCAGTGACAGCCCCCATTCAGCCTCATCTATTCTGACCGTTCAGTTACCTACAGCTGTGTTGATTAAGTTATTCTGAGCAGAACGGGGCAGTCATCCTTGGGGCAGGGAGGGAGCCTGTGCTGGAAACGTGGTAATTGAGACAGACTTCACACTGTGGCATATGAGTTTTGATGTTCAAGTTTAGGTGTGCTTTTTAGGAGAGAATATTCACTGTTGATTTTCTAAGTTTTTATTCCTTTGCTTTTGATTTAGTTTAGCTGTATTAGAAATAGAATCAGTTGTACCCAATATATAAACCTCCAGTGGCAGTGTATTGCCCCTGTGCAGTTTGCTCTTTCTGCTCTTTATTACAAAATGTTGTACTTCACCTCTGTATCGTTCTTGGCTACCAGAGAGAGTGGCTAGTTGGCTACAGGTTTGGGTTTGTAATGACACAATTTAGATAATTCCTTTTACATTCATGTTAAGGCTAAAACCAATTGCTGATGTCTGTAAAGCCTGGTGAGGAATTTGCGGTGGTGTTCTGCCATCTGCTGGTGGGCATGTAGCAATGGGGAGAAATAATTTAACCCTGAGATCTAAGTAACTTTTAGTAAAAGGTTTTCAGAGATCCTGGTAATTAATTGTTTGTGATTTTGCAGCACAAGAATGCTGTTTGTGTGATTTTGTTCTACGGTAACCACTTGCTAATAATCTGGCTTCTTCTTTAGCTGGAGTATGAATTAGCTTCATATTTTAATGTACCATGGCTTGCAACAGTGGTTTTCTGGTAACAGAAAGTTGGTGATTAGGATAGTTAAGAAGAAAATAAGATTTCTTTTTTTTTTTTGAGGCAAGTAGATCAATCATTGTTTTTTGCATTTTTTTGGGGTCAAAAGCTGTGTTGCCTAACTGTGTTTTGGTCTATAACCTGCTAGGTGGTGCTGAAGTACTGGAGGTTTCATCTCAGCATAGTGAATTGCATTTTCAACACAAAATGACACCATTGCTACAGGGCCAACCTAAAGAAGAGAGCGAGATGTTTTCCTGTATAGTGCAGCTAGGAGGAGACATTAACGCTGTGTTGTTTGCAAATTTGCTACAGAAATTAACAATTGAAAAATCCAGCTGAAATGCAGCGTAGTTAGAAGTTCCATTTTTTTATATTCTGCTTCCAAAACCCTATTAGTTTTGAAAGGAAATTCTATATCTGGGTCTCCTACTTGGTTTGCAGTGCTTTAACAGACTCGCTGTGTATTATTTAGGATTATTCACTAATTTCACAGTGATGAGGCCTTGGAAGGAATGGAGTTTGTGGTGACTTGCAGGTATCTGATTAACAAATTAAGCATTAGCTTGCAAAGCTGGTCTTCCACTGCACTCTCTAGCTTGCTGCTTGATATGAATGCTCACAGTGATGTGAGTGCACAGAGCTTAGACTTCTACCTCCTTGCAAAAGAATTAGATGTAATCTCTGTCTTTTTACTGAAAAATACAGCAGTAGTTGGGGGACGAGTCATTAATGCCAGTTGTGTGTAGAGCTACCTCCTGCTGATTGATTGCCTACTTATCACAGGAGCAGACATTTGAGTCTGATGAGAACTTCATTTACATTTGTGTGTTCTGAAACATGCAGCTACTCTTTTTCCAAAATGTTTTGTTATAGGTAACCTTACTCTTCGCTTGTGTTTTAGGAGATAAGGTGTTGACTGCTTAAATGTTGCTGAAGACATTTGAAAATATTTTTAACTGAAAAATAATCAAAAATATTAAAATAATAAAAAATAATTAAAGTTACAGCTCATGAAGACCATATACTTGTTCTGGGGTGTAAAGAACTTTTAATACTTGACTTCACGAGTCTCATATTATTAGAAAAGTAGAAGATAGAAGAGGACTATGGTTATATGAATGAAATTTATTACTGCATGAAGTCATGGAAATTGTGTTTTAAAATAGCAGTAATAGCCTGAGTTGGGAAGTAAATGGATTTCCAGATTAAGATCATGTGAAGCCTAAGTTTATGCATACTAATTAAAAATTTACATTTGCTTATACTGTGAAGTCTGTGAGCGAATCTTTGAGAGTTTGGGTAAATTACGGATTTTGGAAGATGCGGCACTGAGGAGATGAGATAGAAGGTAAGTGTCGCCTGAAAAACTAAAGCACTGTCCAGACTTGTGTTTTCTTGAAGGGACTGGATTTGAGGGAGAGGTGGGGAGCAAGTTCTGGGTGGAGGGTTGGACATACTGGCACGGGCTGAGTGATAAGACTTGAAAGTGAGGACAAGGATCTGATAATGTGGAGAAGGGGAGAATCAGGCCTTCTGCAGAGGAGTAAATGCCATTATAAGCAAATTGCAGAAGAGCTTCTTTGAACATACTTGAGTATTTGAGCACTAGGCAGTGCCTAGAGTGCTTTCAGAGATTTACCTTTGTCACAGCTTTAAGGCATCTCTGGTGGGAAAAGTAAAATGCATATGCTATAATTCTGCATATTTTCATGATAAATTCAGGAACATATGCTTCACAATGGCATTCAAAACTGATAGTCCTGTTAGGATTTTCATTATGGAATTTCATTCTAAATAATGAATGTGTATCTGAATAAAGAACAGCAAATAATTGTGACAAATTCTGTACCAAAGTTATGCTTAATATATAGTGCATAGTACTTGAACACAGTCAGCATCTTGCTATGAAGTCTTTTCAGGTCAGCATTTTTTTAACTTCAGTTAAGTGAATTTCATTTTGGAGTGGACTCATTGGCTCAAAGGAGGTTTTCATACTGGAAAGAAAATTTGAACACCCTTCTGTGTAACCTGAGGCTTGTCATCATAGGAAATATGAATTCATAAAACTTGCCTTGTGATAATTGTTAGGCACTAGACTGTCAGTTTGAATGATTGCAGTTCTCATTATCTTCAGATGCTGTGTGTTACTTTTTGTCTATGAATATGTTGAATTGATTTTTGGCACATACAGTCAGTTCTGCTCCTGACAGCAGCACTATTGTAGGTGTAAAGTGAGAAACTGCTGTAGTGTGCATGGAAAATTAGCTTTTTTTTTTTTTTTCTTGGGGAGGTGTGAGGAACTTAAGACAATACAAAGAGTTATTCAGACAGTCTTGAATATACATTGTCACTGGAACGATGCTTTGTTCCATAAGAGCGTTCTGTGATTCCTTTTGGCCTTTATATAAGAATATACGGGTGTAGACAGTAAAAACAAACAAACTTGAAAAATCTAAAGTATTCAGAAGTTTCTTTATATATTTTTATTTTTATTTTATTTTTTTTTTGGTAGGTATTACTGTAGGCAGCATGAGATGTCCACGTTTAGTATTTTAATGTAGCTGCTTTCTGCATCTGGTAACTATTTCCTAGGATGCGGTAGGTACTAAGAAGGTCAGTCTTCAAGCATGAGATAGATAGGTTGCCTGAGTTTCAAGCTACTTTGTTCCAGTAATACACACTGTTTTGAGCTTTAAGTTATCTATAAAAAAACCCTCATAAGTCTGTGACTAACAAAAGCTTTGGAAATGCTCTAGAAATTAGTAGTGTAATCCCCTATGTTTGGCAGTTATTTTGTTGTTTGGTGTGTTTTAACTGTACTGTGTTATTTTGGTTTATCCAAGCCATGCAGTGCGTCTTCCCAGCAAAACAGTTACAGCTCTAGAGACTCGGTGATTGCTTATTTTACAGCTTTGAGGAAAATGGGAATACAGTTGTTTATATGCTTCACCTCTGAACAGCTGTAGCTCAGAATCTTGCCTAAGAGTTAATCTACAGTCCTTATTACCTTGAGATTACTAGAGGGGGAGAGGTGTTATCACTTGGCAGAGATAAGTTCAGCCTTGTAACTGAAACAGTACTAAAGCCTGAGGCTTATGCAACAATCCTGATATCTGAACTTTGATAAACTGAGATACAGAGAGGTTAAATCACTTGGTCATCAGTAAAACTGAGAGGAAAGCATACCTCACAGACTTTCTGTGAAGCTCAGTTTATTAATGTTAGGAAAACTCAGATGGACAGGGCTATGAAATAACTTATTCCTGCAGTCACTTTATAGATAGTGTACCTGTGTCACTCACCTATTACTGATTCTGTTAAAGGTACTGTTCAGATTCTGAAGTCAATTATTCAAAGCAGGAAATGCCTTGGTCTTTTTTCTGGGCTTTACTTCATTGTTGTTGCTAACCTGAGCATTTCTGCAGTTTTTAACTCTTCAAAGGTGGGAACTGCAGAGTCCTTGGTCTGTGAGAATATGAGGTATAAAATCAGAATAACCATTACACTTGCAGTCTTGATTTGGAGTCCATATAGTTCTTTCCTTTACAAACTAGGAGTAATTTCCTTTACAGACTAGGAGTAATTACCAGGCTGTATTTTCAAAGTGTCATTTATTATTGGGAATACACGAGGAAGATTACTGTATTGCAACATTTTGGACTGATCCAGATTTTGTTCACTGAAAAGCAGTTGTGTCTGGCTAAGAATGTAAAAGCAAAATTTATTGTGCTTCTTCTGAAGCTTTGTTTGCTTCTTGCTTTTGTAGTTTATTTCAGTGACCAAGTTTCCATTTGGGAAAAAAATAAAAATGGATTCTGCGTACATCATGAATATGTCATGTTGAAACTGTAGTGCAAGTATGCAAAAATGTGTGTCAGTGTGAACTTTAAGTTATTGGCAAGGGGAAAATGTTTATAATAGAGGACTGAAAGAAGTACAGGGTTTCAGATCTGTCATGAAAGGATGTGAAATGTAATTAACCTAAAATAACCTTTAAAATATTTTTGAGCCTGATAAATTAAATGAGCTGTTGAGATAACTTAATGAGAGATTTTAATTTTATACCTTAAATAATATCCTATTAAAATCCTCAAGATTTTGCTTTGTGATGGAATCCACTGAGACTTACATTTTCACAATGACCTCATGATTCAGTAACGTTGTTAATATATTTGGTGTGTATTTGAGGGGTATTGTCTAGGTTAATGGCAGCATTTGTTCTTTAACTGCTTGAAGCCACAAAGCTCTAATTGAAGATACAAATGTTCAAACCTCATTATTTTAATGAGGTCATATGGTATAGCAACAATAAAAAATAGTTACACGATGAACCCCTATTGCAGAGTTGCATAATTTGCCCATGGAAACAAAGTATTGTGTGAAACTTGAAATTAAAATTCTCTGCCTCGGATTTTAAATAAAACATGCAACTTTAAATCTAAGGTGGTTTCTGTATTTGTCTTCACTCACAATTAGAAGGAAGTATTTGGTAGTCTTATGTTAAAGGTATGCAGCTATGTTGTTAGTTTACACAGATATGGTTACACTGCACACACTAAAGTTTTCACACTGGCTTCTAGTAGAAGCAAATGTAACCAGGTAACTCTGCAGAGATACTTCTGGCAAATTTGCATCTTGAATTTTCTGAATATTGATAATTGAACTAATTTACTTAATGAGTGTTGCCAAGGAAAATACATAGTGTGTTTATCACTGTGTCAAGAATCCAGGGGTCGGAGGCAAAGGTCAAAGTGTTCATTACTGCTTTCATTTCATCAGGGTTGCCAACCTTGGTTGCCTGTTTGCAGCTTTGTATACTGTGCTATCTCTAGTGAGAGCCGGATCCTTTTAAAGACTCCTGACTATTTTGATGTCCCTAAGTTTGTGTTCCTACTATGTTCTCCCATAAATATTTATTTTTCTCTGTGGCTTCCCCTATCTCCAGAAAACAGGAAGAAAACTCTCCCCAGCAAATATTCATTTTCATTATTTGACAGTAGCTAGAAAAGTTATGAGTTAGACTGCTTTGTGTACAAGTACACTTCTTCTGTGACCTCCTTAATTCTTCTCCACTCTACATTCTTTGGGCTGTGGGCTACTGGTCTGGAGATCTTAAGGTGAAAGCTATAGTGATGTATCCTATATTACAGATCTATTGTTGGTCAAAATTTGCACCAAACTTTTTTTTATCATACAGTAACTAGTTCTCGTACAACCTTTGTTTCTGTAGTATTTTCTTGCTAAATGAAGTGTTCCGAATCATGAGCTTTTCATCCATGAGCTCTTCAATTCTGCTCAAATGACCATTCGCAACATAAATTTAAGTAACCATTTGGTTGTTTTAGGTAAGTTATTGTTGTTTTGCTTTAATTCACCCAAATAATTTGACTTTCAAACTAAACTAAAATGTAGGGTGCTTTGAATTTAAAACACAGGTACAAGATTGGCTTACTATACTATAAATTATAGCAATTTCAAGAGAAAAGAATTGTGGTGCATATCTTCTTCAATTAAGTACGTTAATGATGCATGACCTTCCATCTGCTATCTGATTTCTTTTTTTTTGTCCCATTATTAACCAAGGCTTTTAGCATCAAGCTTTGCCTGTATTGTATGAAATCTCCATCTGAGAATGGTTGTGGATAACCTTAAGTAATTTTTAGCTCTGTTTTTTCTTTGCTCATCAGGAAACTTCTCTGGTTGGTTGAGGGTTTAAAAGTAGGTAATCGCAGTTTCACGTTCTGGAGCAAGTAGTGAATGGATGATTAAACTCTGTTTTGTGTTAACTAAAATGGAGGATGTTGATTTAACTTGATTCCACCCAAGCTACATAATTGAGCTCAACCTTTTTGTTCAGAGCTGCTGCTCTGTGCTGAATACCTCAGTCCAGAGGAGTGGGAAGTGTATAAAAATGCCCACTAGCCTTAAGTAAAATTATATTTTTTGCTATCTGTTTTTTGGGTAATTACTTTAATCACATAACCATGTCAGAATTTGAGCATTTTATGCTGAGGACTGGCTGTTTCATTTACATCAAGTTCTTGTGTCCAAGTATTTTGTCCCCAAAGAAAAGTAAGTGGGAAAGATGAAATGTGTTGGGGTTGTGGCTGAGTGGTGCTGCATGTTTAAAGGAACCCCCAATCCCAGCTGCATCAGGGTTGAAACCTGGATCTGATTAAGTAGTAGTAATCTGGGGTCTGTCTTACCCACTACGTGACCAGGGTAAGCGGTGCCAACGGCAGTGTGCTGAGGAGACTTGGGCACTGTAGAATGAAATCTTAGTGGGAGGAGATTTGTTACTTGTGTGTAGACCAGAGATACAGGTAGCATTGCTTTTATCCTTAGCAGCGCTCCGTTCTAGTTCAAAATGTAAGTCAAAAAGCCACCCTTTAATAGCAGCTGAAATAAATATATGCAGGCAGAACTAAAAATAATCAGAAAAACCTATTAAAGTTGCTTTCAGTTTCAAGAAGATGAACTGATTTAGGAGAAAGCTTGTGAAAGAGTGAGGAACCTCAGCAAAGAGACCTGCTCCTTTATAGTCTCTAGGGAAGTTAGTTAAGAACCTCCTGTTAGAGGCACAGAGAAATGCTGTTTCCTCTTCCCACCTGCAAAGGAGAGTTAAGAATGGTTAAAAGGAAAGTGGAGTGGTTAAAAACAGGATAAAGGAGGTTGTTAATTCAGTGAATAAAAGGAGATAATGACACAGCTTTCGACACAATTCAGGGATGAAACGCGAACCACTAATTGTGCTGTGTAACCTATTGCTTAAAATAGTTTCAGTAGTTGAGGACTGGAAACTGGCAAAGGTGGTACCAATGTTTAAAAAGAAGAGATCTGTGGAGTTAGACATGCAGGTGTTCCCTTTGTGCTACAGTTGCCTGTTACTAGTGCAATTAACCATTTGGTTGTATCTAAACAGCATTTGAATAGATCAGCCTTACCGAGTCATTCAGATAACCCTGACAGTGCTGATCTCACTGTTTATACTCTGCTCTTACAGTAAGTTTTTCATCAGTGGTTTTATATTTATTTCTAGGTCATCAATTAAAATGCTGAATAGTCTTATATGCATGACTGTTCTGTCGACACAAAACGGTCCTATTCAGTACTGATTCTTCTTCTGACAGCTACTTTTTAAAATTCAATTGACTGGCTGGTTCTTAATCCAGACAGTTTTGCTGTTTCCCAGAGATACATTTTTTAGAAATGTAGTTTGTTGGCAAGTTAAAGGCTCCAAAGAATTCTAAGTCTGATGTTTACATGTTTACTTCATCAGCAGAGGCAGTAATTTAATCCTCCCTCGCTCCCCCTATCCAAAAGCACCTAAGAACTCTTCCCAGAAATGGCAGCGATTTATTTGGAACCTTATTTTCCATAACAGTCTCAACAATTGATGTTATTTCTACTTTTGCACTTTACTTGGAAAAGTTGATACAGGATTAAAATAATTATTTTGCCTGGGTTTGACATTGTGCTGGTTGCACTGAAACCTCCTGGGTAGTCTGTTTACTCCTTAACTCTAGCTTGGCTGGGCAGGAATGGTTTTTTTGGACTTTTCCACTCTTCTTTCTGTTACAAAAAGAGCTTTGAAGGCAGTACTGAGAAGGAAACTGGACTGCTAGTGTGGGAAGTTCAGGAGCAAGGCTCTTCCATGTAGCATGGAACAGAGCAAATTTCTACAATAAACTGATGCTGATGCCAGATAACTTTGAGATATATTTAGAATCATGCTGCTATTGTCACACTTGAGTTTTTTTTCATCCCACTTCATGCTTCTGTTTGGTTGCTTTCCATTTCAGTGTCTTCAGAAGGAAACCTTAGGAGAGTGAGGTTTCAGCTTCACCACCTTTTTGGAAAGAGTGTCTCCCTCCCTTGAATTCTACCTTGACTGTACTGATTTGCATTCTGGTATGAGATCATGCTGCCAATATAAGCTTTTTTTACTTGACAATATTGGCTGTTTTTGAAGTTTCCTTTCAATATTAAGCCTTTGACATTAGCGGATAATTTTTCAGCATGCAACTGTGGATTGCTACTGGTGGTTGCCGGTTTTCTTCTTCTCTGAAGTCCTAATGTTGTGGTAGAATTGAATTCTCTGTTTTCTAATGTAGTTTCCTACCGTAATTAGTTTTGTCCTGGATCCTGTCAGACTCGGTACGTTACCAGCTTTTTGAGAAGCTTTTCTTTTTGATGCATAGAGAAAAGGCTCTCCTTTTTCATGGAAAGAATTTTCTCTAGGGATGGTGCCAAGACTCAGAAGACCAAGAAATCATGACCAAGAAATTATGGCTTTGTATTTGACTGTAATCAAACTGTCTCTCAACATCATTTTGTCTCTCCAGAGCTGGAAGAGATCTATGGGTGCACATGTATTTTTGGCACTGGCTTTAGCCAAATTTGAAAGTAATGGCGTAAATGATTATGATTGCAAGAAACATTGAACAGTGGTAGGGAATCAAAGTTAGCGCAATTGTTCCTTCTTTCCTGGCAACTTCCAAGCCTCTGGCCAATTTTATCCAGGCTTGAAAAGAGGAAGAAATGTCAAAAATAATTGTAATTGCAATTTCATAAGAATTGGAGCCGAGTAGGAGACACCCCCGCAAGTTCTCTCTGAGAGAGACGCAGTTCATTGTTTATTGTGGCTTGATAGCGCTGGCTGACACAAATATCGCAGAGCACACAGCTCGCTGATTAGCTGGGGGACATGCTGTCTCCTTTGGGTGCAGGCAAAATAGGAGAGCTGAAGCTGCTTTTAAAGAACACAGGAGGTAGCAAGATGACAAAAGGCAAAATTGAGTCTGTAGGAAACCAGGTGTTTTTAATTCTGTTGCTTGAGGAGCAACTTATTTGTATTGTAGTCCTGAAAGAATCTGACATCCTTTTGTCTCTAGAAGCACAGATGTTAGTGACCTAACTCTGACAAGGTTGGAAGGACAGCTTTTGAAACACTTCTCGTAATACTTCCTCGTTGTCAGTTTGGCGTACTACTTTTTATCTGTGGAGGGAACGATGGGAAGCTGATGCAGCAAACAGAAGGTCTTTCCATGTGTCCTCTTCACAGCGTTCTGTGACTGTCCCAGCCTGAGACTGCACTGAAAGGTTAGCACAAGGAAGTGATGACTGTCTTTCCTGGGCTGTAAATCTGACCTTTAAGAAAGCACGAGGAGGGGAACCCTCAGGTTTTGGTTGTGCATCATGAAGCAGAGCGTACTTGTGGCATCATCTGCGGTTTTATTTCTTTGCTTTTTAGTATTAAAGACATTTAAAAAAATTGCATTCTACAAGCTTCAAAGAGAGACTATTATCTAATTGGCTTTTGGTTAGGAGGATACTGATTTCTAGGTCAATGTAAAACAAATGAGCATTTAAATTGAAGAGGAGCAGCTGTTCCAAAGCCCCTTTCCACAGTGCCTGGTTTTGTTAAGGATAATTATATCTAATTTTAAATTATGATAGCTTTGAGTATTGAGCTTTGCCTTGTTACATCCAGTAGCTCATTCTCCTTCATCAGTAAGAATGTTCCATTATGGAGCTAGGTTTCTGATTTGATTTATTTTTCTGGGCCTTTTGAATTACAGAGAGAAATACAGTTTTAAAGATTTTTTTCAACACTTTCATGCAACTGTTGCCATACTCCTGTTTTCTTTTTTGAGATCTTAAAACAGATACAATATTGTCTGTGATTTCTGTGGAAAGATACTGCTGAGAAAATATATATTTATGTAAATACGCAACATTTTTGTTCGTATTTTTAGCTTGAAAATGGAAACCTTAGTCTCTAGTGCTGAAAAATTCAAGAAAGCTCTTGTCAGCCCTTAGAAGGAAACATATGCTAAAGATGTCCTGTGGATTGCATACTGCTTGTTTCAATTAACACATTGATATTCCCTGTCAGTTCTTGAGACAAAAGCCCAGGTGACAATTCAAACGATGCCTGAATGTCATATTTTAATTTTGTACTGGTGAGCTTTGATTTATTTACTTTTTTAAACAAAGAACGAAAGATTGTAACTACAAAGCTCAATGTTGCATTAATTCAGTAGGATGTCTGAACACTTTAAAGATCATATATTGTGAATACGTTGCTGTTGAAATAAAGCACGTTTGTTTTTTATCAAGTGTTGGTTGCTGGACGTGGCAGTATTGTAACGTCATGCATAATGACTGTATGCTTGAATTTGGAATACAATGTAACTGTAACTTGCAATAAATGTAAAATATTTTTTTTCTTTTTGACATGAAGCCCTACAATTTCTTTTTCCTGCTAATTTTATGGAAAGAGATTGTCTTCGCACACCTTTTAAAATAATGAATGTCACACTTTTCCTCTGAGAAAATGCTTTGGGGCTCTAAGTCAACATCTCTCTCTTTTTTTTGTTTCCTCTCCCATGACTAAATGCAATAGGTTCTGTTGAGCAAAAGTAAAAAAATAAAGTGTGAGAGAGTGCCGAATTTTTATGCATCTAGGATTTTTTGAGAAAAATAGCTTTCGAAGAAAAATACACACAACAACTCTTAAAAATGGGAGGTCTGACACAGATCCTGGCGGAAAAGAAGAAAAAAATCGTCATTGCACTTGCAAACCTTTGAAATTGTGAATGAATTCATTGCTTTATCAGTGCTTTTTTTGTGTGTGTGTGTGTGTGTGTACTGAATAAATGTTGGGAAAAAGGATTTCTATTTGCAAAAAAAAACAAAACAAAACAACAAACTTTTAAGTCATCTAGCATTTTAAGGGAGGATGACAAAATTTTGGGAAATGGATAGCAGAAGTTTTTCTATAGCAGCAAAAAGAGAAGAATAAAAATCTGTCACAAGCCATCAGCCAAGAACCTGCCTGTTAGGCATTTCCCTGCATATCAATGTACGCTTAGTCCAGTGTGGACAAGGACAGCAGGGGAGAGTAAAATCCTCTAGCCTCAAATGTGTTGGCTTATCTTCAAGTATTTCTTTCAGAGACAGTGTTTGAATCGATGTCATTGGTCTTAAGCAGACAAAATGATATGATTTAATGACATGGAGACATGTCTAAGCACTTTAAACGTCAGCTGGAAATGAGGGTAAAACCATGCACGTATTTAAGGTATGTTGAAATGAACTGTGTGTGGATTAAGTTGGAAGAATATATTCAGTGCTGTAGACTCTGTTCTGAGTGGAGTGATCAAAGAAAAATAAGTTAACTGATTTTTTTTTTCCGAATGGGTATGTCAACAGTTTAATTCCTTATTTGTAGATGTTACGTTAGTGATATAAGAGAAGGGGCTATTTTGCCAAGCATCACATTTTTGTTCTGAAGAATTTAGTGTTCACAATGACAAAAATAAGTGAAATACAGCTTGGTATAGTCGTATACCTCTATGATTTCTTGTCCTTATAACTCTTCAACTCTGGGAAGAAAGCACCATTGCTATGCAAATACTTGTCTTGCTTGGTCTTGAAAGTCAAATGTGGCTTTCATGATGAAGTAAAGATCAGAAGCAGAAGTTTAGGAAGAGTTTGCAGATAGGGGAAGTAAGTATGTGAGAACCACTGCTGCTGTGGGGGGCTGCAGAAGAAGTGCCATTAGCCAGGAATGTGGAAGAACTGAAGAGGACAGTTGAGGAAGCCTTCTGCATAGTAAAGTTTTCTCAGGGTGTGCCTGCGTGAGATATGAGATCCATCCCAAGTTTTCCGTTCTGTAGAACCAGTTTCTGCGGCTAAATAGATCACAGGCTAACTGGCTTTAAAGCGTTCTTTTCTGTGGGGATTCTTGAAACTACAGATTTTGTTGTTTCTATCACCTTTTCAGTAAATATGAATACCTTTCATTAGGGAAATGGGACAGGAGTTGGTATTAGGTCCTTGAGTTTTGGCTTTGTTCACGTTCCCATTAAAGGTATTCATTACTGATGTTCAAGTCCAAATGTCTCTAAAGCATGAGAACTATCCCAGAATCAAGTAACAGAATCCTGATTTTGGCCATGTCATCTAAACACATACTAAACAGTTGTTCCTTCAGGTTTAGATTTGCAGCAATAACTTTTCCACCTATCAGAACAAGTGTTTCCTTTAAACATGGAATTGTATTTGAAATGTAACATCAGAGAAGCTAGTTTCCATTCTGTTCTAATGCCAGTTTTAACTTCAGAACAAGAATGTTTACATAGTGAATACAACAGCTTATGTAAATATTAAAGTTTAATTGAAGATTCCTTTCCAAAGATGTTAGCTTTCTAGGTGGCTTGAGCCAAGGAACTTGTTTCTGCCTGGAAGCTGGTGTCTCATCTGAATATACCTTCTATGGTACAGTATGAAAACAGTTGGGCTGTAGTTGAATGAACCCTTTCCTCCACCCTTATCGACAGCAAATTTACATTTGTATGGCAGAGGAGTGGGTGAGCCGCCTTCCATAGTGGATTGGGTTTGGGGGATGGGGCATTTCTGCACAGGAATCTAAACCTAACAAACTGGAAACAGAAAATTCACTGTGAAAGCTCGAGTTTTGTGGAAAACTGGAGGATTTTAGGCATTTTCTTAGCATTTTTCTCCTTAGGACCAAGTCTCATAAGCAGCATTTGTTGTGGTTCAGAATGAGTTCCTATTACAATTCATTGTCAACGCACAGCTTTGCTCTGCAGGTCTTAGTTTCTCAAATTGAATGCTGCAAATAGGCAGGAAATCCAGAAGAAATTCAGTCAAGCTGTCAGGCAAGTTTCCTTAGGTTGACTGCCAAGTTGTGTGTGTGTGTGTGTGTGTGTGTGTTTTTAAACAAGTTACCTCATCAACCTTCCTTGTTTCCGTAGTCTGTCAGTTTGTCTCAAAGGGACAGGTTTATAAATCTCTGGATAAACATAGCTTGGTCAAAATAAATAAATAAAAATCCCGAAATACTTCAGTTTCAGATTGACAGTGAAACATTTGGCTCATTTGGTTGCACAGACAAATGTTACCAAAGATTTAAGAAAAACATTCCACTGAAATTGTCAGCTAATAATCTTCTGGAAAGTGATCTTTTTTTCCCCAGCAGATGATGTGTTATGTAAGGAAGTGTTGTATCTTTAAGGATTGCTGCAAACTGATGTCCTGTTGTTTTTATTTGTTGCTAAATAGAGTAAGAAAAATAATGAGTTTTGACTCATGAAAAGTGTGAATTTTGAATCTCGGTATGCTAGGTTAAGGTATTGTTCTTTTCAAAGTTCCTTGATAATAAAAACGTGATAAAAGCATTACATCATGTTGCTGATAACTGAAAAGCTGTGGTTGTTGTAGCCTGATTTTGAATGTGAGTGCTCTTGTTGTGTGGAAAATGATCCATAAATTGATCTTCATCATTGGATCATCCTATTGTGTATCGTGGACTTTCTTCACACCACATCTCCCCATAAGTAGGGTCCAAGTTGTGTTGAGAGGATTTCTGGTGTTTCTGTAGCAAATACTAAATATCACAAGCAGCTGCGTTATATGTTGTATAAGCTGTCAGTGTCGATGGACTTAGACATCTAGCCTTACGAGTGTAAGGTGTGCAGCTATTTATTGAATTCACTTAAACTACCCTGGAGAGTACACAAAGCTTTGATCCACAGTGTAATGATTTGATTGCCAAGATAGCCTTTAGTGGTTTTGCTTTTATGGTAGGGGCAGTTCTTCATTCTGATACGACGGTACAGACCGCAGAAGATGGCAGGATGCAGTGACCTGAAAGAACCACAAAGTCATAGCAAAACGAATTGCTCTTCATGTTTTAGTTCATTTTGAATAAGCTGGATGAAACTTTTTGAGTGAATATTGAGCGATTCCTGAAATTTGCCTCCACTTTCAATTACAGTTTAGGATATATAAAAGGTATTTTATGTTCAGCATAGATAATATAACAAACTAACTGAACACAGCTAAAAGATGAACCATGTGATTCTGTACAGATGATTCATTGTGCAGCTGAACATGCACACTCCAATATAGTAGATGCAGACTCCTTTCTTGATTATCTCCCTTGTTTTCAGTTTCTTTGGTGATTAGAAAATGTGAGTAATAGGATAAAAGCTTGTTCACAATTTCTCAATTGTTTTCTTGCAAGATGCATTGTACATAGGAACTACTTTATGGTGTCTTTTGTGGTCATTGCTTTCCGATCAGTGAAATTGGTATGCCTTTGGTCTTCTTTTACTGACGCTACTCAAATACCACTGGGTTACAGAACAACTGAAAGAATCGTTGCTTTGATTATACTGAAGTTAACATGGAAAACTCTAGTAATCTTCAGATGTAGTTACTGCAACTGTTCTAACCTTTCAGATTCTTTTTCTACAAGACAGAAGTGTAATAGAGTTTGGTAGCAGTCAGTAGGATGAGGTCTGAATCAGCATGGTTGAGAAAAGATTTCTTTTTACCAACAGAAATGAAAGGCTCTTGAAGTATATCCATATTATGTAAAGTGAAGTGAAGGTTCTGACTGAAACCTGAATGCAAGATCCTTCTTAGAGTTTATTTGCCTTTTGGCACATGAGTAGAAAGTGGTTGCACCAACCAACGAGATGTTTCACCTTTTTTCACTGTCAGGTAGGGCTGGATGCTGCCTAGCCTGTATGGAGTAAAATTGCACGTCCTCATAATGTTTTTGAATGTCTTGTCATACTTACTGACTTTCCTGGAAAGTTCCTGATAAGGAATGTTCCTGAAGTCCAACTCTGATCTGGTTTTCTGCCCTGAAAACATTTATTTTAGATCTTTCCATTTTATCAATGCTCATCTTGAAATGTAGGACCTGACATGATTTTCTGTAATGGTCTCATCAGCGTTGTATACAGAGACAATACCACGATACTCATACGGCTCAATTATGACATTAAGTTCTTTTAGTCTGTTCAAGGCTTACATGAACTGTCAGAGCTATCACATGCTTTTTACAACTATTTTTCAGTTTCTAACTTCTCTGTTACCCCTAGCTCCTTTGTAGAGTTCGTCTTTTAGGATGCAGTCTTCACCAAGGACTACTTTTGCTCTTTCTACATGAATAAGAAGATAGAATGATTATACTGGGTTAGCTTCACTCTGATAGCAGCTGATTGCAGGTGCCTAAGGCAGAATCCTTTTCCTGAATACTTGCAGCTATTTGTGGTTTGGAGTTGTCTTCAGTGTGTTTTTCTGTTTTGAGAGTTCTTTGTATTTCTTCATGAATCTTCAGTGAATTTGCCGAAAACTTTTAGCCATGTTTATGTGAACGTTTTTTAGCCTTTTACAGTAACAAATGTCACAATGTGACTGTTGTGCAGAGCAGTACCTCCTTTTGTTTGTTTGGAAATTGCTGATAGCCCCATGTAATTCATTCTGGTATTGGCAAGCTTATAAGCTGTCCTTCCCTACTCATCAAGCTAACCATTGCAGGAACACATTTACTGGAAGTTCCAGACTTTTTTCCATTTTTGATGCCTTCAAGTCAAGATTGAATAGCTTCTCAGAGAGTGCTGCAGCCAAATACTTTATTTGGGGCTCTATGTAAAAGGTCACTGGAGAAAACTTTCTGTGTATACAGAAAGACACATGACAGCTATTTCAGACTGTGGTAGAAAATATATGTGTAAGTTTTGTTTTCTTTTTAAGCACTTTTTTTCTTAATTAGTTGAAAAGTTACAGAATGATGAGAATTAAGCCTTTGGCACAACTATGCCTTTCCTTCCTGAAGGACAACAGGGGAATGCAAGCGTACGTCTGTTTTATACAGTGTCTCAAAGAATGTAAATCATCCTACATGGACTTCGTACTTTGTGTGTTTGTTTTTTTTTTTTTTTTTAGCTGTGCCTTAGTTTGGATTTTAGCGTGAGGGTAGGAAGGCTCTGCAGTGGAATTGGTTAGATTATGTCCAAATGATCCAGTATCACACTGCCCCTTTTCTTCTTCTCTCCTTGCTGAGGAGAAAACAAAGTCTACCTCAGGTTTCTTTTCGTTTGATGGAAGAAGGAAGAATTGAGTTAGGAGCTTGTCAGTTTGTTCACTGGTAACATCAGTCTCCCTCTTTTTATCCCCCTTTCTAATTCCATTTTTCCTTAGCGAGGCTGAATGCTACTGTGATTCTTAAAGAATTCAAAGATTACATGACTCCTTATCTTGAATTTTTCTTCTGATAAACAGATATTTTATTAGACCCTTTATAAATAGTGACTGCATCTGAGAACGGTTGGAAAATCTGTTTTATGACTTCTTATATAAATGATAAAATTCTGTTTTATGTACTTCAGTTTCTTTAATATACTTCAGTACTATATCTCCTAGTGAAATCTTTTATACACATACATTCTCGTCTTTGATTGGAAACTTACCCTGCAGATCTCTTAAGATGCTCAACTGAGTGTTAAAGGATAGAGTAGTCGCCTGACAAAATTTCAGATTAATTTCTAAAGGTAATGTTTCATGAGGAAAAAAATCAGTGTGAGAGAATTGATTTTAAATTCCATTTGTCCTTCACTTGATTCGGTTTGGTACTGAGTATTCTCTCCCACCCATTTTCGTGATTGCTTTTGAAGGGTAGATTTTGTTGAAGGAATGAAAAGGGAGAGTGGATGACTGTTAATAGTCAAATAGGAGGGAAGAAAATGGTAGTCATCACATTTGGGATTTTTTTTGTGATAGTTTTTGATCTGCCATTTCAATAAGGATTGTTTGCTCAGAAGAAGGGAAGGAGAGAGGGAAGCTGGAGGAAAAACCATGCCTGTTTTTTTGCAGTAGCTCCGATTGGCTTCTCAACCCCAGAAACTGGGTAAGTGTGGCAGGCAGCCAATTTGAAAGCATTCTCCCCAAGAAAGCTTGAAATTTGGAAGAGAACAGATGATTCTCCTGGTATTCTGAGACTTGTGCCAGCCTCAATCAATTATAAGTCACTTGTGAAGACATTTTGAGAATTGCCAATGCCTGAATATTAAGGTAAATAACCCATAAAGGGTTAGATTTATATGTGCTAATGGAAATGTTTTCAATTATATTATAGAAATAATTGGAACTGTATACTATTGTGTTATCAGGCTTAAATCGTTTCATGTAGTGGTTGATATAGGAAGAAAATACCATGTGAAAGGTATCACCTAATTCATAAGATTACTTGGTTCCTCTCACAGTATATGTTATTTAATGCTGGTGGCCTTAGAGGTAAAATCAACGATCCAGCTAGTGCGTGTTTTAATGTGAATATTCCTAAAATGTATTATAGACTAAATATAAACGGCAAAATGCATGTAATATAGGTGAGTATGCATGCCAGAATTTTTCATTTCTATGGGATTTCTAGTAAAACTAAAATTTGTTTGACACTAATTTCTGGTAAGTGAAGTCATAGTGTTAGGATTCCTTTTCCGAAGAAGCTTATTTGGTGGCAAAGTGCAGGAAGTAATGCAGAAATCCATCAAAAGTACTGCAGTGGAGAAATACGATCATCTTATGGTTCGGTCTGCTTTTAACCAGAGCTTTACCTGTGTTTTTATGCTGCTCTTCTTCCCGGTGCCATGTTCTCAAGTTGGCACGCGGAGTTTTGTGTGCAGCTTGATGTTTCCCCCCTTCGATTCGCCAAAGAAGATCCTGCGCCTTTAAAATCAAGTGGCTCATTGAGTTGTTTTCGGTAGCGCCCTGCTTTTTATATGGTACAGTATACTCCATGCAAATGAGCTGCCTGCTCAGCCGCTGTGTGGCTGCCTGCCCTGTTGGGGAGCTCACAAAGACTCTGCAGACCTAATTCAGCATTCAGTTGTTTAAAACGGCAGATGGAAGGAGGTATCGGCAAGATGAGGATTTATTAGCTACTCACAATAAAAGACCACACTGGCTCTGCAGAGGATCAGAAAAAGCCTGGTGAATGGGATTGAGTTGTATCTGCTTTCAGCTGACTTTACAATGATGTGTTTAGCTCATGTGACTCGGTCACTTAGCGTGAAGATCAGCTAAAGATTTCCATGTAAATATCTATTCCTCTAAGCACCGTCAACCTGTGTGCTTTTATGGAGACTTTTTTGGCTTGCAGCTGTCATAACTGTGGGAACAGGAACATTTCATCAAGCTGTGGTAGGCAGCCGATGGTCTGGGCTCTCCTTGTTGCTGCATTTGCACACTTCAGGATGTCTGGCTGAAATCCCCTCATAAACACAGCTCTTCATGAAGTTTGGTTTCTTTTATGTATCTAGTGAAATCCTTTAGAGGCTGAACTTAGGTTCTTTTTAGATACGGTATTTATATTCAGAAGTTATAAATAGGTTCTTCCTAAGCTTTTATCAGGAGATGAAATCTGTTGCTTTAGCTTTCTGCTAAGAAACTGTAGGCTGTTGCTGCTGTAGGTTGTTGATTATATTTGCAATATTTCTTTTTTTCCTTTCTAACGTAGAAAGGACGTGCATAGAACAAAGATTCCGTCAGATGCTCAGTAATTTAAATAATGCTTGGATGAATGTAACTAGATTTTTATTGAAATGGTGTTTCGTATAGCTAGAAGTGTTATCATCATTTGTTTTTCAACACAGGCTAACAGCTCATATTTTAAAATGTGATTGCAATAATATACGTAAAGGGGCAAAGCCTCCTTTGACCTTGCTGGAGTTGTCTGTGCGAAGGTGGTAGCTGGCAAACAGAAACTGCAGGACAGACTGCAAAAGCCTCAGCTGAACTGTGCTTTTTTTTTTTTTTGCCTTTTTGCCATGGATGACGAAGAGGGAAGGGCTGCTACAGACAGCTCTGTCAGTGATGAATAGATGAATGATTTCTTATATGTTCAGAACTTGCAACATGTGTTCCAGACCCTTCAGCACGTAAGAGTCGCAAGATCTCAGCAATGAACTAAAGAATGTGCCGTGTCTGCTGCATATGAGAAGGAGACCAGCATACCTCAGAGATAGCAGAAACAAAAGAATGTGCGACAGTATCTGAAGAGTCTGACATTTGCTTTGTCATACAGAGAAGTAAAGGAATTTTTCAGAATTTGGAGAAATAAAATTTCTATTGTTTCATAGTGAGTTTTTTTTTCTAATTTTAAATAGTACTGTTCCCCGTCTGTCTACAGAATTGATTTTTAGTTAAGTGTGAGCATGTGTTTTTTAAAGGAAATGTGACCTGGATTTTGAGCTTATTATGAACAGTAAATGAAGGCAGCTGTTGTAGTTTGCTGATCCCTTATGTAGCTCAAGTAAATGGAAATAAAGCAAAAATAAGTGTGTGGGGGATCTGAATTAAATTCCAGTCTTTGGTCTTATGTGGAGGCGTGGATTATTATATTTCTAGACAGTTGTGTGTATGAGGGGAATGAGACATCCAACCTTGAAAAGATTTAGGAAAGTCGAACAGATTTTTTCCAATGTGACCTGCTAAATCTGTCACAAAAGAGGCAGGCAAAATTACGTACAAATAGTCAGAAACCCTGGCTGCAGTTCTTCATGACAGGCAAGTGAAAGACCATGTCCTATTTTTAGAGTGGATGGAGGAGGGGTGGAGGGGGGAGAAAAAGTTTGAAAATAATGGACTTCTTTAACAGTTAGAGAGCAAAGCTAGCCAGAAGCAAGTGAGCTTTAGCAGGAATTTTTGATCAGCAGAGTCAAGATATGGATGATTCAAGTATTCTTCGAAGAAGAGGGCTGCAGGTAAGTGTAACTTCAATCTTTTTTTTCCTACGCTCGCAGTGTCGACAGTCTCTTAAAAATGACAGTCTTTCAAATGAAATCAAGTTGACTGAGTACATAACAGTGATGCTAGAATTTGAGTTTTGTTTTCACCTAATATATATTTTATTAATTATAAGTAGAATTTTGTATAAAGTAATAAAATGCATCTTCTTAGTTTCTGCTTTAAATCCAATAGGCTTGTGGAAGCCTTTAAAAATATTCTTATGGAAAGAAGTGATGCCCAAACTATAAAGCTTACCTTATTTTTGAAACTTCAGTTTTACAGATATTTGTAAAATCTTTTAAGTGACTTTTCTGACTTGCCTTAGAGTAGCCATTTTAGCTGAGCATTATTTAAAAACTAAATGTGAAAACAGAGTAATTTATTTTAGAGCTATGCTTATTTATTACTTCAAATGCACAATAATCCGAAAGCAGATGCAATGTAACAGAAATTAAATTCTTCAATGCAAATAATATAGATTTTTTTTTCAACAATTGTAGTTAAGTTGAAACAGATACTCCTGCATTTTCTTTCTAAGCTTTGTTTAACATACTAGAGAAGTTTTATTTTGTAGTGGTGCTGTGGAAGTTTTATTAAATTGCAGTGGTATGACAAGTATGGTAATCTGTGTTAGTGTCAATGGCGTGTGACGACTGAGCTGATTCTTGCTGAGTAAAACAGCTGGAAGTGAGAGAGCTCTCAAATCTTGTGCTATCTGGAAATGGAATAGTTTTTTGCTTGAAAGCATCATATTCCTTTTTTTACATTGTAATGTGATATAGCCTGTTACATATTTACTAGCATAAATAATTGTTTATAAACCATGAATCTTGCCCATTAAACAATAAACAAACCAGATGACAAGCATGGTTAATTTAACTTCCTTTGAGGAAAATAAATTTTCCATTTTAACATACCACTGTTCATACCTTACTCACGCTTTAGGGTAATTAGGGTATTACTGTTGCATTATCTGAACGTGCTTTGTCTCACCTCTTTAGTAATTGTATGTCTTGATTTTTCTCTGTGCCAGCTTATTAATATTTCTGAAATTTAGTTTGACATAGTGTGCTGCATCTAACATGGTGCTGGTATGATATGCTCGTTTGTTTGCTCATCATAAAATTAGTTATATACTTCAGTTAATGAAAAATTAAATATAGGATTAAGATACTTGTTTTCAGTGATGATATGTTAACTAGTTGGAACTTAGTAACTAAGAAAATTATTTCTGACCACAGGAATTTATTCAAGTTCTATATGCTGAGTCTTTAGAGCTTTTCTGAACCTAGAATGACTGAGATGTTGCAATTGTGTGGCCTGTGGGGGCTTGTTTTGGGGGTATTTTTCCTACCGAAAATGAACGTTTCATAACTTCCCAAATAATAAATGCTATCTAAGAAATGGGATCCATTCAGGAAATATGAAAGACTAAGTTTATTATGTTTCTGCTTCGCTTTTGTACTTCACTATATGATACCCCAGAATTGGGAAGAAATATTTATATAATAAGAGGATATTTTGACAATGTAGATAGAAACTGAATTGTAGAATAGTGTTAATTGCAAAAGTAATGGTTTTACTCAAATCTTTATTTTTGTAACATGGAGAGAAAAACATTAAAGTTGAGTAAACGAGTTTATCCAACGTTTTTTAAGGAAAGCTAGTTGGAGCACAACCAGAACTTTTGAATGTGGAGAGCAACCTTTAAAAAAAATAAAAAAATAAACTCGTATAGGTCTTGCTGTTTCTTGAAGGTAGAGTATGACGTTATTTAGTTAAAGTATCAAATAGAGTATTGTATTAGGTTTGGGTAGTTTATTTTTTTTCAAATAAAGCTCTTGGAGAACACCACTTTTCTTTTTCTAGTTCCTTTCATCTTCTAGGCCAGCTTGTTATGCTTCTGGATGTAGTTGCTACCTGTGGACTGTCCCAGTATGAGGATTTTTGTGATAAGCAGTAAGCGTAGAACTGACCCATGGATTTTGCAAGTCTAATGAAGAATTTGAGTTAATGTGCCACTTGTCCTTTATCTCTGCCCCACTCACAAATCAGATAAAGGCCCCAACTTTTCTAATATCTGACTCACCCAAACCCTTATTTCTGTTGCTCTTGAAGAGTGATTATTGTGTTAGTGTCCTGTTCAGGTGGAGGTGAATATGGCAGGTACTGGGAAGAGGAGAATACCACTATGTTAGACTTAAGATCCCCTTGGCTTCTCTGGAGTTTCTAGTGCTACAAGTGATGTTTAGCTTCTCCTGTTATCAACCTTTCACATGTAAGTTGAGGTTAATGTCTTCTTAAAGCGAAGGAAGAGACAATAAAAGTGAATTCAACATTCACTTGTGCTAGACAGGTTTAGCACGCTAGCACCTTATTGGCAAAACCAGTCATCTTCATGATAATAATAATGAGGAGCAAATGTAATGCAAAGGATTTCATACTATGCCAATGATTATGTGAATTAGTTTCCAAAATAATCCTAAAAGCTTCACAGAGAAGGTTCTAAAGACAGTTAGTGATCAAAAAGAATTCTTCACTATGTCATTAACAAAACAAAAAAGGGGGGGGGGGGAAGAGAGGAAATAAAAGAGAAAAAGAAGTCCTCGTATTAGTGGATTTTAAAATAATTCCGATGATGAATTCCAGGTGAAGCATCCTCGAACATAAATAGTGTATCCTTCCTCCTTGATAACATAGATGGCGGTGTGACAGCTGGAGAGACAGGGCTCTTCCTTTGTGAATTTCATGATGATGCTTCAGGGGGTTACTGAAAAAGGATGTGAAGCTGGAAAAGTCCAAATGTCTACCAGTGGCAGCAAAAGACGTGCTGAGACTGGGAATGCATTTCCCTCATTTAACATGTGTAGTGTGTTAGAATTTGATAATTTTAGTAGTCTTCAGTATTTTCCATCCATATGTGGTGTAGTGTCTGTATGTAGTTGGGTAGCTATGTGTAAAATGCATGTGCATTTATGTAGGTATTATTGACAGCGACACCAAAAATGCTTGGGGAACTAGGAAAAGGACATCAGGAAGTAGTAAGGCAGATGTGCAACTCCGAAAACATGGTAATGGTTTTGTTGTTTTTCCCCTGTATTGTGAAGTGGATGGTTTTTAGAAGAAATTGTGACTCAGAGAAGTGACTATTTTATGGAAAATTTCTAGTTTAATGGTCCCTAGGAAAAAATAAGAGGTTGTTGGTTTATGTTGGCAGTACCAAAGCAACACATGATGATTACTTTTGGAGGGACTGGGTGCCGATAGTTTGCTGTTGGAAAGCCACTGAAGAAAATAAATTACTTTCCAATTTCAAACTGGATGTCAATGGCTTTTAAAATAACCATCATAGACTAAATTGGGCCCTCTAATCCAAGTCCCCACTCAAAGCAGTGCTGATTCCAAAGTGAGATCAGGTTACTCAAGGTCTTGTTCAGACTGGTTTTGAGTATTTCTAGGGATGGAGAATTTGCAGCCTTTCTTGGCACCTGTTCTGGTACTTAACCACTTGCACTGAGAAAAATATTGTTTCCTTTATATGTAGTTGATCTAGAAGAATGCTTTCCTCAACCTGCTGATACTGTTTCATGCAGAAATCAACTTTTGAAGATTGATTGTGATGAACAAATGAATTGTCCTCACCAGAATTATCTTAACCAGTGTTTCTGTCTTATCTTGATAACTTCTGACTATTTAACAGAGTTGATTTAGACTCGTACTGAACTGGCTTCCCTGATACTTCCATGTTTTGGGGGTTTTGTTCTTCTTTTTGTTTTCATCTCTTCCTGCTCATTTGACATCTTAGTTGGTGGAATTCTTTTTTATTTTTTGGTGGTGTTTGTCTTCCTTTCCTTCTGTCTACTTCCCCACTGCTTCCTGTAGCTGAGATCTCAGCATAAATGTGATGAATATACCTCTGGTGTGTGTTATTCCTGCTGGCTGGCTAACAAAATTCCTCCTGCTGGCTAACAAAAGCAAACTGATTTCTTATTTTCCTTTTTTTCTGTCACTACTGAGAGCACTATTCATAAGCCTGTAATCTGAATTACCAGGTGCTTTTCCTATCTCCCTGCTCTTTGTTCAAATCAACAGAATTTTTAAATTAGACTGTTACTCTTCTTCTCTAATGCTTCTGAAGTTTCTTTCACTTTGCTTTATCTCACTCTTTTGAAAATACTGTTGATCTGTTCCTTTCTCGTTTTCAGCGGTTACCTGTTCAAGGACCTGGGTTGCATGACTTTCAAGTTTCCTCGTGCTCATCTCTCACAGGCAGCTTATTCTTTTCAAATCCTGTTCTTTTTTGCCCAGTTAAACAAGCCATTCACTATCGCTAGCTCATCCAGTTCTGACGAAGGCATACATACTTTTCCCTCATGCTTCTTGTTACTTCCATTCCCTGAAATACACTTGAGATCCCTGCTGTGTACTTTGTCCCTTCTCTAGGGACCCTCTTCTGCTGTGATCCGTGCAGTAAATAGCCACAATTTGTGTAAGCAGATGACCTAAAGAGTCAGGAATTGCTCCTATAGGCTAAATCAATATATTGGGGTGTGACCTGTCTATATCACCTTCCTCATGTCTTCGGTCTGTTGCATCCTGTTTGGTCTCAAACAGTGAAGGCTAACTGCTAATTAGTAACAGTGAAATAATGTGGAAATGAAGATCTAGGAGGGGCAAATCGGATTTTCTTGGTATATGTATGTATATGTGTGTGTGTGTACTTATGTACACACACGTAACATGCACACAGTTTGACATAGTTGTGCAGTAATACTGACAGAGGAATGGGAAAGTGCTTCTAATAATGGAATATTCTTTTAATTTGTACACTTTCATTTTGACTAATGAACTTGGACTATTGACAAAACTTACTGCCTATGGACAAGTGGTAACGCAGGTGTGGAGCTGCTTCTACTGTTTTGGGCAGAGATCTTTTTTATTACTTGGTGTATATATCATGATGTGAAATACATCATGATGTATGTTGTGATATATGTGCCGTGTAGATACACTACAGATGCTATGAGGTTATCTGGGTTTGTTGCAGTTCCTCCTATACGTGTATCATTCGTTTTTCCCTGTTAGTTCTCTACAGGTGAATAGTAGTATCCCACGAGCCCCAGTGAAAATGAGCTGTTATCTTCAACATCGTCTTGTACTAGAAAATGGCATTTTTTTTGCATTACACTAGCTGCTGTGGATATGCTTTTACTCTTCTCATATGTGCAAGAAATTAGAGTTTCTATCCTAAAAATCCTTGCTAGGAAGTGTAAATAAGGAAAGTAATGGAGAAAGTGATATGCCAAATTTCAGATACTTGTCATGGAGCTTATTTTCTGTATCTGTGGTATTCAGAGGTGGTTGGATGTTATCATCAACAAAGTTTTCTGCATCTCTGTTTTCCTACATACTGCTAGCCCCCACTTATTATTATTATTTTTTTGCTTAAATCTGGGTTAAGTTCAACTTGTTAATTTACTTTATTCGACCATTTTTGTCCTGGTTTCAGTAGAGATGTGAAACACAAAGCGCATCACAGTACTAGAATGTATTTATCTTGGTGTGTGTTTTCTACCACACTGCATGTTTGACTATAATCTATGTAAATGTAAAAAACAAAAACAAAAAACAAACAAACAAACAAAACCCAGAAGAATTATATTTCTTATTCTAAAGATAAATTTTGTTTTCTTCCTGGGGGAAAAAAATGGGCATGGAAAATACCATCTCAGAATATTTGGTGGACTTACTTTTGAGCTTGCTTATTTTACCCTAAGGCCTGAGCACTTGTTTTGTTTTATGGAGAAAGGGAATCAGTGGATACGCAATCTCATTCTGTTTTAGGCATCATTATATTTAACAAGAAAATGCTAATTTTACCATTCAGTTTTTGGTACAGTTTAAACCTTCTCTGGGACACCTTTGGACAGAAGAATGTTGCTTTTTACAGTATTTTTGTAAAAATCTAAAAGTGGAAATTGTTTTCTATAAAGAAAAAGAATCTGTTTACAGTAAGGGAAGACTGTAAATGGCACTCAAGTTCAATTTTTTTTGCTTGTTTCAAACTTGTGAAATACATTTGAACTGAATAGTTAATACCTAAATTAAGCTTAACAGTTTACTTCAAATTTACAGTGGAGATACATGCATACATGCACATGTGAACATTTTCAGATATTTTGGGTCTATTGGATTTGTGGTTTTGGAACTGCCTGCTAGAATGTATGTTGCCATGGGAAATACTGGCACCTACTTGCAGGAGAAATCTGGCTTTGCTTTTAAAATTTAAAATTTAAAAGAAGCATTTAAAAGGAATTAGACTTTGAGCAGCTTTTTGAAATCATAGATTGCTCTCATCCTTACTCCTTTGGTTCTCATATTTTTCTTGATTTATGTGTTTTCTAGTGCTGTGCTGAGCTGTGCAAACCATCTGAACACTTTTGGTAATTCTGCACCCTCCTTTAAACTCCTTCCACTCCCCCAGGTCCTCACTTCTAAATTCCACACACAAAATTTGGACTGGTCACGGATGTTGTTCACGTTGCTTTGGGGTTTGGCCTGGACTGTATGATTTTCTTTGTGCTTCTGGTGGGAGACAACGGAATGCACATTGAAACTAAAGAGAATTTTGGGTTATGAAGGAGATTGGTTTCACTCCCATCCTGGAGATTTATATTCTTTTGGGATACATAGGATCTGTATAAAAGGAAGAAAAAAAAAAAAAAAACTCATAAATTGAGAGAGAAAAGTTTGAGCATATCTCCTCCTAATCTTTGAAGGGATTGTTTTAGATAGCATTCTTCTAAAAACTTTGAATAATGTTATAAATTGGATAAAAATTCTCATCTTCAGTCCAAATACTGGTCTGCATAGTGGCTTCTTGTATTTACCAGTAGTGCTTTTTTGTATATTTGGCATAATGGCTTTGCCTTGTTCTTGATGCAAGACAACAGAAGAATGACAGTGTTATGTTTGTATCAAAGCAAAGCTGACAGTTCTGATTTGAAAGCTCAAGCTTAGGTTTGAAAAGAAAAAAAAATATTGAAATTATGTCTAGAAAAAACATGGATATTGCTTTGAGTTAGGTGAGTTACTTCTGAAAGATAACATTAGAAACTTGGAAGTTATACATTTGAAGTCTGGAACATTTTTGGGTGGTTTTCTGTAGTTAACTTGTTTTAGGTACTTGAAGAATTCAAGACTGAAAGAATAAACAAATGTCCTATGGAACATAATCACATTAATTTAGGTTCTTTGCTTTGATAAGATTTATTTTATACTGCTTACAGATTTACCGAGAACACAACTGAATCCTCAGGTCAGATGTCTGCTGAAGGGCTTCCAACTGCGGTGATGTAGGCAGTCATGAGTTTTACTGACATCTGAAGAAGAGGTGGTAATGCAAGAAGATAAATAAAAACAATTTATGTAGATACTGAAATTATGGGCTTATTTTAGGATACAGGAAATTCCATGCTGTGTTTTTTTTTTAAAAAGATGTTTTAAAAAAATCTTATTTTTAGGCTGATTCCCAAAAGAACCAAGCTTTTTTTGCTTGGATGTAGTTCCTATTCTCCCAATAAATTTTCTACATGGTAAATTAATAAAAATTTGGACTGTACGAAGTGTTCAAAAGGTAGTTTAATGTCTTTAACCTCTGTGAAAATCAGCAGCTGACAAAAGGACAGAGACCTACATTAGTGTCAGCACAGCAGGTAAGACCAGATGAACCTCCTGTTACACATCGGTTGGCTGGTCACTACCTGGCTGTTTCCAGACTAGCTGGACAGCGTACACTGTCTTTTGCTCAGGTGGAGTGTCTGAAGAGACTTGCATGAGGAGGGGGACTGGGAAACACTGACAATATATTCATGGTCTACCAAAATTCATTAGCTAGGTTAGTCAAAAGCAACTTGTTTTGATTAAACTCGTTCTGCAGAAATGAATTGTGAAGTTCTGTTATGCAGGTCTGCTCTAATCTTGTGTGTGGATGCCATATGTTAGACCATAGGAAAATGGATCATTATGATGTGTGAGTGTACTGCATCTCATTGTAGAACTGAGGATGCATGGTTGGAGAGGTAAGAAACATCACTAATTTTGGTGGTTATCTGCCTGGCACGTGAGCTTGCACACTGGTTTGATTTTTCAGGGCTGGTGCTTGTGGTCTGCTTTGCAGTGCAGTAGGAAATGGTACTGAGTTTGAGAAGCATATGGTTATGGCGTTCGCTCTGAACACATAGAAAATATACCAAGGGGAAAAATGTGAAAGCTTGTCAGAACAAAAAATCCTTGAGATATGGACAAGGATAAAAGGTTAAATGGTTTGCTCAGGCAGAAAAGATAGTATTTAGCTGCTGTCTTCAGGGTATTGTTAAATTGCTCTGATAATTTGCTATAGTTATGCTTAAATAAGTGCTTTCAGTTTGTCAGTAAGGACTTCATGAATGCTTGTATAGCTGAACTAAACTTTTTATTTTCAGCTTGTGTGAAAAGGTGAAATGCCAGTAATTAATTCTACAGCTTCAGGAAGAAAGATTTTGTTAGCAGGTGACTGTATGAAAGAACGGTTCTATGCGCGTGCATCTGAGTACAAGTAGGTGTTGGACTAAGGAGTTATTCCCAAAGATAAATGGTGACATCTTTTCATACATTTCATTGTCTTGAAACTGCCTTCTTGATGGACTTGTTTGTTGCCGGGAGGCTGTGAAGTTTTTGCTGCTGCTGATAGTTGCAGGGATTGCCATTGCTTTTGTTTCTTTCCCTAACCATTAGCCGCTCAGTGTGCTCACTTGGGTTAATATCACTTCATTTTGTTCTTGCTTAATGATAAATCCCAAATCTTAAGAACAAAACCAAAAACACAATACAAAACAAAACAAACTGTTCTCCAACCTAGCTACATAACATGCTGCTACTGTGCTGCAAGACTAGTGTTTAATCTGCTTATCTTTAACAGTCTTCGCTGCTTACACAGACCCACTTACCTCTTTAATGAGAAGATATGTCCTGCAGTGAGGCAGCATGTATTTTGCTTCTAGGCTTATGTCATCAGCCTAGGAATTGAAATTGGTTAAAGCACTTTTTTATTTTCCTGTCAGTTCTGCTGATTATGGTTGCCTCTTCAGTTTCTCTAATGCATTAAAAGATAGTGGTTGTTGTAAAAGGAAACCTAATTAAAACATGCCAAGTGAAAATCTAATTTTGAAAATCTATCAGTATTGATTGGGGGCAGGTAGTCTTCTACTATTTTCAAGGAATAAATATGAAATATCTTTGCATTTTGAATACTTATAAATTCTGGCTACTGGTCAAATAAATGACAAAAGTATATTATCAGTTGTGGTGTCTTAATAGAACCTAGAAAACACTCTCTTAAATATCAAGAGACATTTACAGTCAGTTGTAAACATGTGACAGAATTTCCTGTACAATTTAGTAGTTGTTCCTATTTTACTTTAAATTAAATTGCTTTACAGAAGCCATTAGTATTTATGGGAGTTCTAGAAGTTGGTGGGATCTTGACATTTCTGGGATCAAGACACAATAGGCTTCTGAAGGATGTTGATATCTAGAAGCCATTACTGAGAAAATATGAAGTAATTGGTAGACACCAAAATGCCTCTGCAAAATGCCTCTGTGCTATTCTTATGTTAGTCTCTGAAGTATATGATATTGAATCTTCAAATGGGGGTTATTTTTAAGAGTTGCATCTCCTAGATGTTTTTCACAGGCATACTTGACGCAAATGTGAGATGTAGGTGTCTGGGTTACTTTACTCAGCAGCTATGCAAAGAGCAGGGTCTTTTTACCTGCCAGAGCACTCTGGAAGTACAACTACTGTGCTCTTAACATCTAAGGCAGTTCAGGTGTTCCTCATAGATGGTGTTCAGCTGTCTGGATAAACTCGGAATTTTTAAGCCTGTGGATACACCTTAGCAGCCTTTTTCCTTACGGGAACGAACTGTGAGGAAAAGTAAACTGTCTAAAGTTTATGTACTCCTTCAGGAATCAAAGAGATGGAGTTGGCTTTGGTCGACCTACTGAGACCTTGCTAGCTATGAGTGGTCGTGTTTCAGCTTGTTAGAGGTTTTTCTTATCGAGCAGGTGAATAGTGTAACTTCTGTCTGTCTGTTAGTGGCACATTTGAAAAAAATTGATACACAAAGTAAAAAGCACCAAGAATGCAGGAAATTCAAGTGGTACGGAAATGATTTATTTGATTAGGTTTAATGGAGCCAGGCATGCTTTAGAAATACGCATTTTCACTTTACTCATGTTTTGTGAAAACATTGCATTTGTACTGTAAATAATGCAGTGCAGACTTCCTTAAACTTGGCTTATGAGCTTTGAAATCATAATCTCTATTTGGAAAATTTATGACAAATCACTTTTTGTAGTTTTGTGATTCAGAGCTTAAAAAAAGACTGGTAGGTTTATGCAGCTATTCATTTGAATTTGTTAGTTGTATTTATTCCATATTAGAAAGCTAGTTTCAGTTTGAATTCAATTATTGCACTATATCATAAATATCTATTAAATGACATTTTCCATAAATGCTTCTATATGATTAAACTTTGAAGTTTCTCTTTTTTGCTTTAAGGATCAAGAATAATATCCAATAAAAAGTATTAAGTTGTTTCAGATTTTGATGATCTGTGTTCTAATATGTGATGGTTCTAACATTTGATGGTCTAACATTCAACCTCGCTGTCCTTACCAATAAATGTGGTAGAATAGTTATGTCTGGAAGATAATAAGGGCCATTCTCCCACATATCCCGTTGTGTTTTCTGCTGTGGGCCTTTGAGTGGAGTGTTCTTCTGCAGGCTTTCTATACTACAGTGAATAAATAGTTTGTCTTCCACTTTCATGCCGCTTATAGCAATATTCCTTGCTGTCCTTCTAAGGGATATGTTCTTTTATTTAATAATGATTTCATTTTTTTTTTCTTGCTTCTCTTTGGAGGTGAGATATATCATTAAAACAGGGGCTTTGGAGTTAGCAGCACTTTGTCTACCAATACCGACAAGGAATTCTCTGGATGGAAAGTGGTTCAATTTTGTTTTTACCTGTCTTTGGTCAAATCTATAAATGACTCATTTTGCTAATGGCAATGCTCCTTTTAATTCAGATCATTTTAGCACAACAGATGCTTTTGTAGCCAAAGATTTCTCTTTCCAAAATGCTCTTGGATATTAGTGTGATAAAATCATGTTTGGAATGAGAATGAATATAATTACTGCCTATTGTATGGCATAGCTTAAACCTCATATAATTACTTTTAAAGTACTTTCATCAAATATGAACGTATTAATTGACTTTGACATTTATCACTTGTTTTATATCAGCATAGGCTAGTAAATGTCACTTGTATTGGCAGCCAAAAAAATGAAATTATATCAGATATCATTGAGGTAGGTTAGCATACTCCATGAATGAGGTCCTTTCTGCTCCAGTTGTCCTGTGAGCTGTGGCTTGCACATGCTGGCAATGACTGTAGGCTATGTTGGTCTGAAATAGAACAAGCCAAGTCCATGGCCTTCTCCTCCACAGCAAATCTGGGGGGACTCAAACCTATAAGAAAGTATTTCCAATGTTATGCCAGCTTTTGTCTTGAGGTATATGTAGCGATCTCCTTCTCTGCCAAAATGTGTGTAATTGAGCTTTATTTCTCATAATCATACTGAATGGTTTGGCCGAAGTGGAAGAAAGTGCACTGACTAGAAAAGAGAGCCCCACTGGTTGTTGGGTACCAGTTGGGAGGGGATTAGTATCTTAACCAGGATACGTTTAAAGGCCAGAAGAGTGGATTGCAGGGAGCTAAGGACAAGGAAAAGATTGGACATGAGTTAAGCAGGAGGATAAGTGGTTTTACATTTCAGGTGGGTGCGAGGATTACAGGGAGTGTGGACTAGGAGTTTATTCTCTCTAACAGTTTCCAGCTATTAACTATTTTTCTCACTTTTATCTTAACTTCTCAAATGCGAATGCTGTGCACCTTCGCGTTCTTCTCTTGTTGACTGTTTTGGTTGGCCCTACTGTAAAACTCTGAGGGCCAAATTTAACCCCATCAGTTCCATTGCACTTGGTGTCTCAGAACATGTATTTCATAAATAGCATCCAAAACTTGTTGTACCTAAATCAGCAAATACTAAAGATTTCATTTTTTTAAAAGCTGCGTGTTAGGGAACAGCTTTTCTGTGTGCTTCTGATTGCTTCCTTGTAAATTTTAATAGTTTGACAGTGCTGAGCTGATATTTTTCTTCCAAAGTGGCTACCACAAAGAAAGCCCCTCAGGGAGATGGGACTCCTGTGGACTTTCAGAAAGCAATGTTGTGCTTGATTAAGTTTAGACAGATGATGGAGTGATGTAGTAAAATCATTTCTGTTAAGGCATAATATAACATAGAATGCAATGTAGTACCATTGGGACTGATAAAAATGAAATACTAAAGAAAAACCATGCCCTTACATCTAGCTTTCAGCAGCAGACGCAATAGATGTAATTTAGTTGTGTGGTGCTGGAAACATAATATTGATTTACCATGAATCAAGAGAAATAGCTTTTACCTTGCCTGGTTGTATGGATTGCAGCAATCTTAGTGAAATGAGTTACCTAAAAATGGGACAGCAAGAGAATTCCTTCTTTTTGATAGAGATGGGGAGATGATTGTAGCTAGGTAGAATAAAAAAATAAAATCCAGTTAGATGTCTAAATGGGGAGCTGAGAGATACTTCATGTGCTGTTGCTGGGAACTGCCAATTTTCCATGTTCTTAACTTGTTGTACTTTTTAAAAAGATAAGTTTCTTGAAAGTTAGTCCTCACATTACTTGCCTAGAATTGAAGCAGACATTTACTGGCATAAGAGAATTTTGGGGTAAAACTTTCCTTGTATCACTCACACAAATAACGTGATCTTTTTACATAGCATTTTTGTACCACAAGATGAACAAATTTTTCCTGCTTTAAAAACAAACAAACAAGAGAGCACTTGTGGTAAAGTAGAACTCGCAATAACTTTTTGGGAGGTTAGTTCAGTTACTGCATGGCATGGAACCTTTGGACTTCTCTGATAGGCAATAATTCTCCTTACTAGGGGAATTCTCTTTACTAGGTCTTTATTAGGTGAATTACTGGATGAATTGATTTCCATTCCTTGTGTTTTTTGTTTTTTTTTTTAAAGTTGATATGATGCTAACAAACACTTTTACTACCTTCATCTTTCAACTGGAAACAGCTTTGTGTTCTTAATGATTTAAAAAGTTGGTGTTTCTTTCATTCATTTCTCTCCTTAATTCTCAGGTGACCCAGTTTCTTCCTAAAGTAAAATTATTTTTAAATACCCTTTGTGTAGACACCAACACTTTAAACAAATCGTTTGAGTATTGGTGTCTTGTGTTCTTGGAACTTCTGTTTTCTTGGGTCTCTTTTGCACAGGTTAATAGCATTAGGTGAAAGTGAGTATATCAAGAAACATGTTTCGTTTATTATTTTATTTTTGAATTTACAAAAATTTCACACTGTAGGCAAGCTAGAGCCGTTTGATGAGGGCTGTGTCTCCCTTCATTTATTTTCATTTATTTGTAGGCCATGATGTGCAGATGCTGGTATTCTACAGGTGAGATTGAATAGCATCTTAAAGTAGTGTCTGTTGAGGGACTATATATGTAACAGACTTGAAGAGAGGCTTCATACTTGCGTTTGTTCTGGTTTCTGATGTGCTAAGACTTGAAAACTTTGGAGTTTAACAACAATAATTTCAACATTCGTTACTGATGTTTCAGGAAGACGGCTTGATTAGAGGGCTGCTAAATTATTGGCAGCAGGGTGCAGCTTGCAAATGAAACCTGACCACTTGAGAGGAGAAGTGATGTTTTAAATGACACTGTTGCATATATTTTTTTTTCTTAGCTAGTCAACTCAATTTCTCCCCAAGTATTCATGGTGAAGGATTGGTGCTCCTAAACTTCAGGGAGGCAGATTTGAGAAAGCATTAAAATAATTCGGTTAGGTATTTCAAGAGCATCCCTGCTCTCCTGAAGTGGAAGAAAAAAAACAAACAAAAAAACCCACCCAAAACAGATAAAGACGTTTAGCTTTAAAAATAAAAATAGGCTACCCTTGTATGTGGGCTGGGTTTTTGGGTGTTTGCTGAGTGTTTTTATGAAGTTAATTGATTGGGCTCTTTTTTATTTTGTTAAAAGAGAAAAAAATTAACACTTTGCTAGAACCAAAGACTGGCATAAATTTGTTGTTGTCTTGTATGAAACAAATGGTTGTCTGGGGGTCTGTTTCCTCCCTGTCCCTGGTACGTGAAAACTGTAGATGCTCAAACAGCTTGAGATGTGTTGTTGGTTCTAATAGAACTCTCGAGAAAAAAAATTAAATTCCTCTCTAATGCTTGTGTAGCAAGCAGCTTTAGGAACTGTATTATCCTGTATAAGTACAAGAAAAAAACTTCTATAATTCTTGAAATGAATGGGGATTCTTTCCTAAATGTCAGCTATGTCCCGCATTCTCTGCCACTTTGTCTTGGATGCATGTCAATTTCAAAAAAGGAAAAATAGAATGAAATCCTTTTATTAGCATAACAGTGATTGATAGCTGATGTTATGGCTAAAAATTGCTTTTAAACACAACATTTTGGAACAGTTTGGAAGAGTACAGAGCAACACTGTAGGCTCTTATTTTCTCTTACAAATCTCCTTGTATTTACCCTTTCTCACTGTCTTTTAACCATGCAAACACTGGAATTTGGACAAGATATTTTTTTGGTCAGTTTGAAGTAATGTCCACTTTATTGGTGAATTTTTATTCCTTTTTTTTTTTCCCCGCTTCTGAATCTTCTGTTTGGGATATGTGTTGTTGATTACTTGTCTAGTGCTAAACTGTTGTGTGCTTCATAGCAGCCAGAAAACCACTTAGAAACAGAAAATGAGAAACGATGCAGACAAAGTATAGAAATATCTGTAAATGTGTTTGAAGTTGTAGGAGAAGACTCTTCTTAATTCCTTGACTAGGGTAAAGATTTCCCAAATGGGATAACTTAATGACTGCTTGGAAAATGCAGGCAAGACAGTCAAAGTAACTCAAAAATCATAAAAGATTGCTGGGGGAGCAATAATGCAGAGATAAACATTCACAAAATCAATATTCTTTTTTTAAAAGTTTAAAATTTTAAATGAAATTCAGAGAAAATCTGATTTAATTAAAAATGAGGTAATGAGTTAATAGAATAATGAGAGCATTGAAATGTAAAACCAAGAGCACCTAGCAGCTAGTTTTAGGAAGAAAACAGACCACCCAGCCACTCATTGCTAACCCTGAAAACATCAACAAGTTGCATCTTTATTAAACACAAGGAGTAGAAAGTAAACCAAACTCAAGCAAATCATTAGCAATATAGTGAATAAGACTTCTAATATGTGTAGTGTTTAAAAATAAAAACAAACAGGTGTATGTCAGAACCTGTGTTCCAATGTTGGCCAGGTGAGATGAGAGCTCTGGTAAGTGATGGAAACCTTCAGCAGGCTGGGAGATGACTACTGGAAGCTGTGAGGCTTAGTAGGTACTGTAAGAACTCAGAAGGACATGGAAGATGAGATTCTCACGGTGCCTTCAACTCTGAATCTTCATACTCGGTGTTAATTCTTCTGACACTGAAATGAGTTCTGTCTTGGTTCAATGGTAGGTCAGTTGAGCAGTTTGAAATCCCAAATAAGAAAGATATTTGTCAGAACCTGCTAAGCAGTTTT
This sequence comes from Anser brachyrhynchus, assembly GCF_964034855.1. NCBI lineage: Eukaryota > Metazoa > Chordata > Aves > Anseriformes > Anatidae > Anser > Anser brachyrhynchus. Next base: position 9,927,105 of record NC_137702.1, on the reverse strand, counting down.
TGCCTTTATAAACTGAGCAAAATTCAAAGCCAGTGAAGGCATGATAAAGAGAATTGAAAAGAACAGAAAAAATGTTTTATTTATAATCATTTTATAAGTTTATATGAGAGAAACACTTGAAGGGGTTGCTTTGGAAATGTATTCCTTGTCTTTTAATTGCCCCACCAGAGAAGATCTAGTTAATAGTTCTGTTTCGCACCTTAAAATCCATGTTTGGGTCTTCAAAATGCTTCCAAAGACCATCTATTGGTATTATCTCTTACTTACCTTCCAAGAGAAATTATAAACTGAATGAATTGGTTTGAAATGCATATTATGGAAGAAAGGTTGCAATAAATGTTGAATCTGATCATATGGATATACTGTCTTTTGAACATTTCTGGAAGCAAATCTTATTTTGCTGCTCTAATACGTTTGAAGTCCAAATTAATCTTACACCTAGATTAGCATTACTGCAATGTGATAATGGATTAAGTACTGATCTTTTCTGCCCCCTGTTTCATCAGCTGCTTTCTTCTGCAGGAGTGGTAATTGCTTTGGAATGGAAATCTTCAAATAGTATTTTACTTGATAAAGGTTTGTGCAATATCTATGCAGATACTCTTTTGAATTCAAAAGGATTTTTCTACTATTTATTTTGACACATGTTAAATAGTGTAAGAGAGATCAGAATGTGAATTATAATTCCTTAAAGAACTTGTGTAATAGCTATCTGAGTAGAAATATAAAATCATAATACAGAGCTCAGCTCATGAAAATTTTAAACTAAAAATATGAGTCTCAAGTAAGCAACAGAACATTTATCATACTTAAAGCACCTAATGCCACAGGATTGACTATAAACAAAGTAGAGCTATCACAAGGGGACAGTAGCCAGCATTAACTCAAGATGAAAAATACAAGCATTAATGCAAACATTAGAAGAGAAGTGCTAACATTACTAGTGTTAATAAGGTCTTTTGTTTTTAGTCTAGGTAAAAAATCATAGAGCCTATTTTGGTCTGGAAGATTAGAGACATAGATACAAATTTGATGTAATTCCAACCTGATGCTAAAAGAACTGCCACATATTGTATAGATTCCCTTTGTCCTCGATGGTAGGCAACATGGATTTTTTTTATTCCAGAGTACATAGAATTGTAATTTTTAGGAGTAATATGAGATGATAATATATTAACAATACACCCAGCAATCAGTGTTAGAAGATCTGAAATAATCCCTTCTCAGTTTATGGAGCTTGCATCTTCACGTCTGGAAGCTGATCAGGAGAGATCTGCCACTCTCCTTTTACTGCAGCTCTAATAGTGGAGATTAATCAACCAGTGTATTTCCAAGGTCCGTATCGTAAAAGTGTAATCCAAAGTTTAATAACCAAGCCAAAATTAAATGAAATATTTTAATTAATTAACATGGAGGTGCTAATTCTTTTTTCTTTCTTTTTTTCTTTTTTAATAATGAAAGCCTTTTTATTTAGAGATGCAAAAACCCTAAATAATCATTGATAGTAATTGCTGGTGGAATCAGTCAGATGAAAAATCCTCTGGATTTTCTGGAAGAAAATCCTGATCCATCCACTGTGTTTTCTCCAACAGTTTGATTCCTAGTCCTAGAGTAAAAAGACGTGGTGATTTACCTTCATCTATCCCAAATGACACATTTGTGGCTTAAGAAGTATTTCACCTGGACCTTGCTCTGTCAGCAGCAGGCGGATCCTCCTGTAGTCTTCACATGGTGAAAATAGGGGCTGATACTCTTGCAGCTTCTCTCTCATAAGATATCCTGTAGTGTATTAAGTGGAGTCAAAAGCCATAAAGGTTGTACTTGGCTAGAGAGGATTCACTGAAGATGAGCCACAAAACAAACAAAAAAGTGCCCCAACAGAAAATGGCGATGGCAGCCGTAAAATCAGATGATAAAGCGATCCTATCATGAGGACAAAAAAGAAAAAAACAATTAATCCCCCCCAGAGAATCAAACTAAACAGAAAACAAAAAATAAACAGGCTTAATGCAGAGAAACACAGGCATAAAGCAGCGGCCATGTTGACTCTGAAAAAATCCTGTCCTTAAGAAGATTAGGAGAATTCCTTCTGTACTGAGATTTAACAATTTGCTAAATATATTGTAGGCCAGTTTTGAATGCCTCCATAGATCGCATATCTAAAAATCGCATTCCAGAAACCTGTGGCTTTGAAGTCTTTTGTTTTCCAAAGAAAATAGTCAGCTGTAAAAGAAGGTGTGTTTTAAATAATACAACAGTCTGTCCTGCATCAGTGCATTGGAACAAGACTTGCTCTTCTGGTTTCATTGAAGCTTGCATATGTCCAAGTTAAAGTGTGCGAACTTTCCATATACCCCTAGGAAATAGAATTTCTTTGTATTATGCATGTTTATTCATAGAAATTGTGTGTGTGTTGTGTGTGTACACACGCGCATGGAATAATGTATATATTGTCCAATTTTATCATTTGGTCTCTTTAGGACCATAGGGAGTGTTGGTACTTCATAATCTGTATTGCTATAGTTTCAGAAATGTGGTCAGCTGACAATCAGAAACTTTTTATTTCGATTTCCAGCACATTTAAATGCACCCATTTTATGAATCAGTTCTCGTGCCAGCATTGTCCTTTGTTCTGAGTAGCTTTCCTTCCATGGGAATTTTCATATGATTTTACTCAATGAATCCAAGAGACTGTCATCACTGCAGCCAAAGACTACTTTTGGAGACTACTAGCTGGAATGCGGGCTGCCAGCATTTGGAATTTGATTTCTTTTTGCTGTACTGCAGAAACTCCTGTGCTGGGCTATGGAAAGCACTGCCTGTGCTGTCACACTGCAGGCCTTCGAAGATCCCTCTGTTCTTTTGTCTAGAAAGACAAATTATTTACTCTCTTCTAAAAAGCCGTTCCTTAAATTCAGTGCTTGGAGCCCTGAAGATAGTTTTGTCCCATTTTTTCTAGTTTCAGGCTAAATTATATATTACACAGCAAAATTAATTTTCAGAATAGTAGCAAGCTGTCTCAGCTACAAGCCTGGGATTTGTCTTTGTGAATGGCATGACCAGAACCAGGCATGGCTGCTGCTGTGTTTCTGACTGAGTTAATGGCATTATGGTAATTTCCATATTATGCTCCATCCTGTCCTTGATGCTGCCTAACAGCTTGCTTGCATTTTTTCCAAGCTCCAGCTGTACATTGTCTTCAGCGAACTGTTCACAGGTTTTCACCTTTTCTTTTTGAAATTAGTGTTAGTTTGGCCTTAGATAGGTGTATGAGAAGTTAGTTGTGTATATATTGGTGCTGGCATTGTGTTGACCACTCACCTAATACATTTCTCAAATTGCCACGGAAGTATAGAAAATCTACATGTTTGCTCTTGTGCAGTATATGCTAATGTACTGTATGCTGGAATTAATGGAAAACATTCAAGTCTCCTGACTAGCATTTTGCTGTAATAAAATCAATTATTTACTTCTGATCTTCTGCATTTTTTAAACTTGTTAGTGTGACACATATCATACACTTAAAACATTACCCAGCTTTGTCTACCATATGGGATATGGTGAATGCTGAGCCTGTTCAGAGACACAAGAGTTGAAGTAGCAGAATTCTGTAATTTATACAGGGAACAAGGGACACCAAAAAGATTGGCTGGCACAGGAGAGAGAGAGAGAGAGAGTGCCTCAAGTCATCGTTTTAAACAACACGAACAATACCCTTGCTTTTGGATATCTACGTGTAGAAATCTAGTGGCCAAGTAGGGGGTTTTCTGGCTATTAAAGAAAATTCAAAATGTATAGGATTACGTGATCTAGGAGTAGGCCTTCCGTGTGTGCATGCAGTTCATGGAGCTTCCAGCACTAAGAGAACAGGTTTGTTCATTTAAGCTGGGAGTATCTGAACTGGAGCAATTTAAGGAGTAGAGAGGTTTGTAGACGAGACCTATAGGGACATTATAGGGTATTCCCATCTTAGCTGTGGTTGTGCTGCTGAAGAGGACGTGCATTTGAGAAAAAGAGGGCAGACCTGCTCAGAAGCATGGATCCAGTCTTTTAGACAAGACCCATTCTCCAGGCGATGTAGCTGCATCTTCTACTGAGGAGGCTTTTGCAGCAGAGGTGATCCAAAAGGTTAAGGAAAGTGGATTGTAATAGCTGGAAATTCTGCTAGCAGATGCAGTTAGCTGGATTTGTGGTGTGGGATGTTAGAGGAGGGGTGCTCTTGAGGCTGAACTCAGCAGGACACTGAGATCCACAATGTCTGTGATACCACTTTGTAAAACTTGGCAGCTCCACATGTGGGGCTCTGCAGACCAGCAGAGATGGGCAGCCCGAATGTGCAGACAGGATGATGGTGTGAAAAGGAGGGATTGGATGTGATGGGAACTGATCAGCCTTTTGGACCTGACGGCATCTGCCTAGGAGGAATGCTGCACCTCGCAACTGAATCATACTGAGGGCACTAAACATTAAAAAGAACGTAGAGTACTCGAGGACAAATGCAGAGGACAAATCCAAAAGAGCATTGCTTCTTGGAATTCAGAGTAGTCTTGCAGGAAACAATAATTTATTGTGCCCAAAACATTCTCTCTCTGCCGTATCCTAATGAGGTGTGGGCCCAGGCTGTGTGGGCAACTAAAATCTTCCATTCTTATGACTTCACAGCTTCCCTAACTTTATTTAGTATTTCTTGATTGCTGTCACTGTCCTGCTCAGGGGCTTGGTAACACAGTGCTAAGACTGCATTTTTACAATTACAGTCTGGCTTTTCCAACCACAGAGATTCAACGATACTTCTCTGCTGTAATATTTTTCATCCTGATAAACGTGTACGGAGCCACCTCTCTACCCATGCATCTTATTTCATCATTCCTGGAAAGTTTATACTGACGGTGCTGTTTCCCGTAGGTTGTCCTCCTTTGGGCAGGTGTTTGGGATGCCTGCTATGTGAGGGTGGTTATTTGATGCCAAGTATAACTTGGTTTGTTTTTCAAGCTTCTACAATTAATGTGGAAGCACTTCTAGGTTCCGTCTTGCTCTGTTGCTCAGCATTGACATCACAGGTAACTGGTATTGTAGGCAGTCTCAACTGCCGTTTCTGTATCTCTTGCTCTTAACTAGTTTTTTTCTTTTTCTCTCTTTTTTTTTTTTCCTTCCTCCCCCGCTCTTTCTTGCCTCCTGCATCCCTCAGGCTCCAGAGACTGACTGACCTCAGTAGGGAGTCCTGAATCCATGAAGGCAAAATCCTGACTTGTATGAAGAAAAACACAGATGGACATTTTCAGACAGTGCAGTGAACTTGATTTCCCACTTTCTTCATTGAAATTAAGGGCAGACGTTGAAGTCCCTGTATTGTTTTGGAAGTATTATCTTCTTTTTGTCAGTCATTTGCTTTGTCAGTTTTATGTCCTGTTCATTTTCTTTCTAAGACTGAACAGGCAGTGGAATTACATATTTGAGTATATTTAATTATACTGAAATTAGCAAAAATCAAAGTATTTAGACTGAAAAATAAAGTTTAGTACTCTTAAGTAGGTGTTTTGCAAATGGATTCTCTATAGTTTGTTTACATTGTAACTTCTGCTTCCTAGCAGCAGAATACATCCAAATGCTCTGTGTACATCTGCATTTGTTGTTAAACTTGAGTAGAAAGAGGCCTATAAATATTGGTTATAATTACTGGGAAAATTTAAATAATATTTTATTAATCTCTAATAGAATATTTTATTAATCTATTACACATATTGATTTTTAAATAAATAGACGTAATGTCTATTGATTTTTTTATGCAAGTTGTGCCATTACAATTTAAACTGAGTAGGCATAAATGCTGGGTAGCCTCAGGAGAGGGGGGGAGCGTGATTTGAGGTGCTTTACCTCCCACTGAAGTATCTGCCAACACCACCTTTACAAAGCAATGAGCTCTCACAGGAGCTCATCTACTAGCGAGACAGAGGACACGCTACATCAGAAAAACTGCTTTTTCCTCTGAAGATACATATTGTGTTCTTTCTCTGATACTTCTTGTCTGTGTGAGCTCTCTCAGTTTTTCTCTTAAATGTCAAGCTAATGTTTTAAATTGTTTTAAAGATGAATACTCCTATCAAAGTAAATGATGGGCAGGAAAAAATGGTCTAATTCATTATTTGAGAAGATGGTGGAGAATTAATAAGATCTTTTTTTTTTTTTTTTTCAAATAAATGAGGAAAGACTCAGATATTGAGTCCAGAATGCCACTTAACACATGTAAATCTGCAATAACACTGGAAGCTGCGCTAGGATTACTTTGGGCTTGTAAACTTAGAGGGAAATTAATGAGCCGAACTCAGGTGTGCTTTTGTAGGCAATGAGTGATTTTACAGGCTCGCTTTTAAGTCTTTTAATAATCCTTTGTTCTGGCTGCTGAGGTTGCATTTCTCTTGTGAGACTTCGGTGAGTCACGCAGCCTGCAGGTGTGTCGTGGCCAGGGTGGCTGAGAGCAAACATTAATATCTAAATACAGATTAAGGAGTTAAACATTTAAACAAATAAGTAAGAATTTTCTTGATGGAGAAAGTGCGTTATGCCAAACAGCATATAGGTAGAAGGTGGCTATTGAAAAGTTAAATCTTGAGTCTTTCTTTGCAAGCTATTCAGGATATTTCTTCACAGATGGTCACTAAACTTACAGAGTTTTAGCTTTTTCTGTGTAGTGTGGTTCCTCTCAATCAAAAATACAAAAAGTTTTATGAATGTTCTTATTTTGTTAATGGGGAGATAATGAAAATTAAGAGTTTAAAGATCTATGACAAATACTTTTTGTACAAAACATCCTCTAACATATGAGGTAAGCACATCAGAACTGTAACTTCCACTCTGAGAAAAGCTATTGGATTGGGCTGATGGAATGGGATAAGTAAAAGAAAAATGCAAGAAAATTGCTGAAAAACAGCTGTGGGAAAGCTTATACAGAGATACATGGCTGGTTTTTTGGTGTTTGCACCACCTCGGTAGCTCATATTTTAGATGTCCTAGAAGTTGGCCTGTATTGTGGTGTACACTTGACATGCTACTTTTCTTTCCGGTGCATATCTCTTTTTGTGGGTTGTGTGAGGTGTGTACCAGAGAAGCATGGGCGTAGGCTCTGGTGTTCCAGTGTTTCCACAGTATCTTAAAGACATTGAATTGAAAACAGTGCATTAAAGACTTTTTGAAATAAAGCCATTGTGTGCTCACTACCCAGAAGCTATTATAAGCTGAATGCTTTAAGCATATATTGAATTGAACCCAAAAGTATCAACAGGGACATTGATGAGATCAGCTAGTATTTAATATATCAGTTTCAGGCAAAATCCCATTCTCAGTCCTGTTTGGAGAAAAGAACTGTTCAGTGACAATTTCTGATGAATGTGCAAGTGTTGCAAATCCCTTGCTTGCCCATAGGTACAAACTGGAATATTCCTTAAATTCTGCCTTTGAAGCCAACATCTGGATGAGCCAAAACCTTGCAATTTCATCCAAAAGGCTTGTAGGCTTAAAGATGAAGAGACCTGTGTGCTTCATAGTATGGAAGAGTAATGGCAGTACAGACCGTCCAGAATACCTAAGAGTCTTTTCCCAGTGATGAAGTCATTGTTTGTTTTAATTTGAAGTATTGTAAAGGACAGAAGACAGAAGTTTTAGAGACTGATTAATATCTTTTGTCTTCATTTATTTTCAAGAGAGTCCATATTTATAATTTAAAAGCAACAGAGAGAAAATCCTGGCCAGAACATGTCCTCGTAATAGAATCAGCTGTTTCTGTCAGTCCATTACAGAGCCCACTAATCACCCATCAGAACTAAAAGTCATTAGGCACAGTCTGCAGTTTCTCAAATCTGTGCTTTGGGAGTGCATGTCTGTATTTTACCAGTCCTGTAATTGGGGATGAATTTTCCTTTGCTCTGAAACAGATCTCTTGGCACCGAGTAGGTCTGAAATATCCAACTGTATTAAATGTAAAGTTGTTCAGAAGCAAATTTATGAAAGATCAAATGGGTTTTCATACAAGAAATCAGAGATCCAAAAACCTGAATTCACATGACATTGACGCAATTTGTGATATTCCTGAAGGACAGGCCTGCATGTGGTCATTTAAAAATACACTGAGGGATGTGGTCAGCCAGTGCCTATGATTCCCAGCTCTGCTGGCTTTCATTTTGAAAGCAGTAGCTGTTGTTTTCCCAAGATGTGTTTTGCCCCCTCTAAGCCTGAAGATTGTCTTGCCTACACCAGTACAAACCTTTCACCACACTCAGTTTGATCTGTGAATTAATCTCGGGTTTGGCCTAGCTCTACTTTGCAGGTTTGCATTTTATCTTTCACCTTCAGAGTCTTGTCACATATGAACATGACAGGGAGTGTTGTTCCCTTGAAATTAAGGTAGCTCGAGATTGTCATTTTAAAATTAGGATAAGGTTGGTGGTTGCTACAGTTATTTACTTGATCAAAATTAAGAAGAGTAATTAATTGCCATTAAAAAAAATATCTTTATGGTAATTTGTGTTCCTAAGCAAATTAAACATCTGTTTAAAAGTACATGTGAAAGCTGATAGGAGAGCCTGTTTCACTTTAATCTTTGTTTTTCACTGAAAATATTGTTTTCCAGAATTAATTTTAAGAAAGCCATTGTGGAAATGCTTCGTGTTGTAACTCTGAAGTGAGTCACAGTAAGCATACAACCACCTCATATTTCCAGGGGATTAATCTCTTCCTATATACATAATCCAAATACAAAACTTCTGTGGCTATTTGCTTTTGCTGTAAATATTATCTGGGAGTGAAGCAATAGAGCCCTTTCTTTCATCGCTTCTGTGAAGGATTTACGTTTCAGTTTGGCTGCAATTTGAAGCCCAGTGGACATGAGCAGTATTGTGCCATTCACTAATGAGGGCAAAAGGAGAAGTTAGACTTCTGTTGGCTTCTTACAAAGACACAAATAAATACTTGCAGGCACCTGCCTATTCCAAATTTTCTTATGGTGCCCAGTACATGGGTTTCTTCATAAAGCTGATGATTGTCCGTAACTGGTCCTTCGCAAAAACAATCGCAAATCCTTTTGCCTGTCCCTCCTTCCCAGCTTCTGTTGAGAAGCAGTGATTCGAGAGGGGTAAGCTGAAGGGCCTCGTGTCGACTAGCTAAGCAATGAAAAATTACATCTGCTTGTTCTGTAAATAATGTCCATTCAGAGCAGATGTAATTAACTACTAAACTTAATGGATGCCTCGTGAGGTTACAGATGCTATCAGTCATACACTGGATGAAGGCAAGGGAGTTTTATATGCTTGGAATTCCTTTTAGGGCTAATTACTAAATATCTTTAAAATTGATTGCTTATGCTTCCAATTTCTGAGAGTGTTTTCACATGATCTATATGGAACAGACTTGGTGCAGCTTTAGGGCAGGATGGGAGACGCCTCCATTGTGGAGGCTTTTTGAGGAACGGAGAAGTTTCTCTTCTCTAGGACTTTCTCTCAGAGGTTTGCCGTTAAGAAACTTGCTTTCAGGGCTGCTAAGCTGGGAGATTGATCCAATACAGATTTCCTTTTTGTCTAAATTAGTTGAGGAATATGCTGTTGTAAAGATAAAGTTCTGGTGATGTGTCAAAAGTCTTAGCTTAACTTGACAAAGCAAATGGAGACGTGCAGAACGCCTCTCAAGAAAAAAAGACTAACTTAATTTCTGCCTGTCTGCTTCCCAAATACTCTGTGACTGGGGAGTCAGCGAGAAACCCGACAGAATAAACAGGGCTCATGACTGTTATGAGATGCCTGATGATAACGTTGGTATGGAGCTGACAATGTGCCTTTTCTTTCTAGTTACTGTCAGAGATTCTCTCAACCTACGTATTTCAATATAATTTTCTTTGTAACCTTTGGTCTTTGTTCACAGCATGTATTATTACCAGTGCACTGAATTGATAAGAGCTGGTGAGTAGGTCCGGTTTTCTGATGAGATGCCCATTGTTTTATACAACTTTTATGGAGGGTAAACCTTCAACTCACCAAAATTATGCTGGGCTTGAGTATACTGAGTTTTAAAATCAATAAAAGATGCTTAAAGATTTTAAGTAAAATTAGTGGTCAGTAGCCTTGATGTCAGCTGTCAGTTCTTCTAGAAACAACCTTTTAAGGAGTAGATGTGTGTGTAGTAGAAATGACAATTGACTTAATCATAGATTAATATTAGTACGAGCCAACAAGGGAGAGAATAAAAGCGGATTTGTTTATTTGTAATGCTCTTGGCATTTTTAGCAGCTGTGGCTGTTTCCTTGTGATCATTGCATGCCCAGTCTTGAAGGAATTTTTGGTGCAAGTCAAGACAGAGTAATTTAAAGAGCAGTTTCTAACAATAGTGTTACAACTGCAGCCCTGTATGTCTCTGAAATGACACTGTTTTCTTTTCTGCATTTTCCAAAATTTTGTAGAGCATGACCTTTTGACTTAAATTTCTGGAACTGGTGTAGTCTGGCAAAAAGAAAGAGGATTTTGAACAGTTGCTCCCCTTGTTTTGGACGTCTGTTCAGTGCTGGGCAGCCTGTTCCACACACCGGGTAGATCAGTAATCTGCTCTGTGGCCTTGGAAAAGCAGAATTAAGTAATGAGGAAGATTAATGAGCTGTCGGAGCTGTGTGCTTTATTCCCTCTTATTATTGCCTCTCCCTCAGGCTAATTTGTGCAAAAATGTAATGTATATAACAAACCATTTGTTAAGTATGTTATTTCTCAGATTTTAAAGTATAACCTGCCTTTTATTTACATGGGACTACCTTGCATCTCGCCTTTTATGTAGTTCATCCATACGTTTTGGGTGGCTTGTTCATTACCATCATGGTTTTCTGAATCTATTGCTGTTGCAATTTATATATTGACTGTTATGACAGCAAATATGCCTTCTACTCTGCTGTTGTTTCATGCTTTTGCATCATCTACAATTCTCTGGGCTACAAAATTTAAATCTTTAAATTTACTTTTTGCTGCAAATGAAGTTACACTTGAAAACATGATCTTTTATGTGCTACATGCTATTTGAAAGTAACTTTGGCAAATGTAGTTGAAGAGAGCTGCTGCTGTAGTGGCTTTCTGTTGGTGGTTTTTTTAGCCTTGAGGAAAACAATGAGGTTGATAGTAAATTAGTTTGCTGACATCTTAGGGCTGAACAGCTGAGTTACTGTACCCGCTCTTCTTAATTTGACCAGGGTTCTCAGGTGTCTTTGATTTTCAGAAACCATTCACTGTTTAACCTCAGATGAAAAGCTTGGGATCAAATATGAAACTGGCTATTTTCTTTAGAGTGAAAAGAAAGGCTGCTGCTTTATTGATAGCATGAAATTAGACTGACCCCATGGTCTTAGTCCCAAATAAGAGATAGGAATGAATCCTGCGGAGGAAATGAGACTTGGAGAATTGCAAGTCATTCATTGTTCTGCTTAGCGAGTGATGTGTACCACCCTGTCCTTGGCTGAAAACGCCTACTCTGCACATTATCTGCAGCTCAGCTGTGGCAGCTGCCCTGTTCCTGGGGTTGGGCAGCTCACCCACTTGGGAATGTGGTTTGCATGCATCATTTTTATTGTCATCTGCCTATCCAGGCCATGATGTGTGGTTTCAGATGTGTTTGTTGCCATGAGTGGGTTCAGTCAGGTCTGTGGTGTACTGTGCAATGTTATATTTTGGGCTTCAAAACATGATGTAATGTACATAAGATGGAGTAGACACTCCAGCTCACTTAAAAAATAACTATTTATATACATATATACACACCCGCACAGGAGAGGAGGGGAGACACTGAAAATATTCTGAGAAAAGTGTGAATTCTTGTCTATTTTGAGATGTATTCTGTAATTACTTTAGGTCAAGTAACCAATAGTCTTAATCTTATGAAAAGCCCTGAGGTTAAATGATCTGAAAGGTTAGTGGGCAACTTTTGGAGCCATATATTCTTGAGAGGTTAATGCACAGATGTGACCTGGACCCTTAGCTTTACCTACAAAGGAAGAACTTTGTGTTACCCAGGCAGGGGGGCTCATGGGGATGAGGAAATAATTTGCTGCATTTGAGAATTTTGCTTAATGTTTAAAGGAGCTTTTAGCTTTATTTTCCTCTGCACTAACTATAATTTGAAATAAACCCAATGGCTTTTTTTGCTGCCTAGCAAGGGATTTCTACCTGAAGAGAGGAAAAGGCCAGAAGATGCTGCAGACATTAAATGCATCATTGGCTGATTCTTGACCCACTGGTCTGAAGACTGATATAAAGAGTTTATTTAGAGAAATGGGGTGTCATCTGTCAGCCACACAGCTGTGTGTTTTTTTTTCCCCACAGTTGTTTTTATGTGTTAATGTGCTTTGCAAATGATATTTCTACTGACAGATAACTTCTGTTGAGGTAGAGAACTAATCCAAAGAATACATTGTTTGCTTTGAATTTGTAGGGTGTTTTAGAATAACCCTGGGTGAACAGGTATACCAGTAACTGTTCTAGTGCCGTGCACATTGTCCTGAAGGATCTGGCATCTGTGGCCATGAAGGTGAGATTTCTTAGGAAAGGTCTGTTCCAGGCAGTTTGGCTAGTACTGGGAATATGGGAAGATGTGTACCACTGGCTTGGCAGTTCAAGATTTGTGCAATTCCAGGTATAAATCCTGTACTGTGTTGAAAAGGATCTGGGAATTAAACTCAGCGTCCTCCCTATATTTTGAATGACAGTGGAAAGTGTTTGGGTATTCGTTTTCTGTATTTTAAATATCTCTGTAGTTAAGCAGATGATTTAACAACATGATTCTGAATTTAGTTTCTAAAAAGACAATATATGATAGAAAATAATATCTGCAGTATACTTCATAGGTTAATCTGACATTCAGTACAGATATAGTTTTAGTGTTACTGTTTGAAATTCTTTGCCGATGAGTTTGGCAAACAATTTTAGATGTAATCATTACTTGAGAGAGAAACTGAGAAGTACTGCTTTTAATAACCATTTACAATGATATGGTAAAAGGAAGGAAATTATTTTTCTTGACAGATTCTGATAGGAGAAAGAGAAGCTTAGTGTGGGGTGGTTTATTTTTAAGCACCATGAAAAATTCTTTCCTGTTAATCTGATGGATGGATTACAGTTTGTCCTTGCCTGGCCAGGTTGTATTTTCCATCAGAACTGGAGATTCTAACCCTCATTATATCATTTCTGTAATGCAAATGGTTATGTATAGAAAGAGATTTAATTAATCCCCTGCTGGTTGGTAGATACCCTAAAGCAAACATAGTCAGCAAAGGAAAAAAAAAAATTAAAACATGAGTGCATGGTACTAGGTCAATGAGTGTCAGTGGAATTTCATCATCTGTGAAATATTAACTTATTAACTGAAATGTATTTACTGTTATAGCTGTAAAAATATTTGCCTATTGTCCCAACTGGTATGATAGTGAGCTACCATGCAAGAAAGCCAAGGTCAAAGGGAATCTCAGGAATCATGCTGTCTGCTCTGGCAAAAATGTGGAACATCCTGAAGGTAGTGATGGGCCTCACTGTAATTTGAAAGGACTACATTTAAGCTGCCATCAGTGCAGGCTCTAGCATCCAACTTTGCCTGTGGGTCTGTGCCATATGTGCAGTTACATATTCAAGGACAAATTACAAGATTGAGAGAAAGTGACAATTTTGAGTGATGGGCTCCTGTTTTCTTCACACTTTTATAACATATCTGTTTAAAAGATATGGGTTGTCTTGTAGGTCAATGAACAAATAGATTTCCAGACTTTAGTTCCATTTACGTGGTGTATATATATATGTATGCAAAAAGCCAGCACTCGTTCTGTTCCGTGAAACAATTTTGTTTTAAAACAGTTTCTGTATACAAGAGGTCACTATAGAATAAATTTTCAGGATATATTCACTAAACTATATATTATGTAAACAAAAAATGCTTAAAATGGCGAATATATTTTCTCTTTTTTGCTTCAGGCTTGCTGCCTGAAAAATAACAGGGCCAGTGAGGATCTAGTTTTATTGTGAAACCTGAACTCTAGTGTGTTACAGCCTCTAACAGATTTTATATCTACATTATTTGAGATGGTAAGATAGGAGGAAACAAATATAAAGAACTCCTTTGAAGGAGGGCATCAGACCCAGCTTTTGATAATTCTATGATGCTTTATTTCTTTCCCAAGATTCATTTTTAACTAGTCATCGGAAAATCTTCTGCTTCTTTTGTCATGTAGAGATCAGGTTGCGTGTTTAATAACTATGCCTTGAAATACAGAACTGATGCAAAGATTAACTTTCAGAACAGCCTGTTGTTGTCGTTTGGGCACTGCAAGATTTAATATGCTTCTTATTTTTTAGTGACGTAGGGTCTGTGAAAGTGGTTGTTTGTTTCCACTTCCAAAACTTCCTTGTGAATAATGTGGAACAATGTTTTAAAATGTTCCTACGGTATATATCACTTCACGTAAGTCAAATGTAAGAAGTAAGGCTCTACTTAGAGGGTTATTTTGTTAACCTAGAGAGCAGGCAGCAAGGAGGCTGGCTGGAGTAATATTGGTGATGTGTATAGGTGCAGGCACCTGAAGTGCTGAGGGAAGCAGGAGTGCTGTTGGAAAAGGACAGCCGAAATCCCCAATGTTCATGTGTTGTTCTCACTGGAAGGGTGCTCCAGTATGGGAATGCCTTTTAGGATAAAATAGCATGTTTACTTAAGGGGTTACATCTGCACCTTGTAAATAGTTTTTCGGACCAAGCAGTCACAGCTCAACACTCTTTTATTGGCTATCTTACGTCTTTAAATAGGATTTATTTTTAAAGGATGCATGGACATGTAATGCCAGACTCCTCTGTGGAGTGGGTGGAAGCCAGTCAAATCACACCTCCTCCCTCATCATTTAGTATCTAAAACAGTTAGTCTGTATTATAAAACTGCTTCTGAGCAGAATTTTGCTTTTATAGGGTAGTTGTGAAATGCTGTTGGACTTTTCTGTTATATTTTGCGTAATTATTTAATCAGCGTTTTTGTAGAGTTACTTCATATATTTGAAATTACCCTATCGTTTTTAGATTTCAGCTCTCAGTTGGTCCCGTTGCACGCATTAAACTGTTAAGCCATTTTAAGATCCAGCTGAGTCTCCCCGCTGTGAACACGTCCCCATCCCTGGTATGCATTTTCATTGCTCACTCCATCCCTTGGAGATCTGCAATGTTCTCCTGAGAGGCGGCAGCCCCTAGTAAGCTTCCTGAAACAGGGCATCAGTTCTGACTGCGGTCTGCTCCCTCCGTGCTGCCACCTCTGGGCATTGTCTGTTGTCATCTTTGCTGAGAAGTGACTTTTGTAGACACCTACTCACTGGTGATTGAGGAGGAGCAAAGCTGATAATTCTGGTGCTCACGATCACGTAATCTCCAGCTCTGATGCTCTGGCCTCGGCTCCACCATTCACGATTTAATTCAGAGGATTATAAGCGGTGTTGCTACCAGTTCTGCTTTGGAGAAGCAGAAGGAGGTGAAGAGTTGGGAGGGTGGAGGCTTGGTGGTTCTCCAGAGGGAAGGGAAAGTGCTGGGGGAGTGGGGGCACGGCTTGGTGCATGGCTGACAGGGCTTTTGAAGGGGATTTTAAGACTGATAGGAGATGAGGCATAGTGGAACAACAGGTATAAAAATTGATTGCTTTGATTGTGCTGTTTGTTGTCTAGAGCACAGAGGTATTAAATTTGAACTACTGCCTATTGATCCCACAGCTGCACTGTATTTGTCAAGGTGGAGGTATGGAGTGAAAACAATTGCTACATGGATAGAATAATAGTTCAACCGCATTGAGATGTCATCTGGTAGTACTTTTTCTTGTTTATTTGGAAACTGAGTTGATCACAGATTTCAAAAAGCTAATTTCATGAACAAAGCCCAAATCCTTCTTTTAACCCTGTGTATATTTATTCCAGAAACAGCTACAATATAAGGAGCATTAAAGCTTTTATTATGCGAGTAAAACAAATGTCCAGTAGAGGAAAGAAAAGGCTCGTCCACTCCTATTACTGGATCATGATTCCCGTGGTATTTTGTCTGTATGTCAGAGTCTCAATTACTGGAGCCTTGCTGCTACAAAGAAGTGTTATCTCTTTCAGCCCTCATGACCAGAGCACAGCTTGTAAACGTGAACCTAAAGGCTCAAAAATTAGAAGGTAGATAAAGAGACTTAAAAGTCGCTGTTTTCCTTTTTCAGCCAGTACCGTGAAATTTCAGAGCTTAGTGCATCCATTTGGAGAATTTCTGGGGCAGGTTGTTTGGGAAGAAATGGAAGCACAGCATTTGGCTAGAAAAGGCACACCCTGCTAAGCACCTTTGTTCTGTTAGGTCTTCTTTAAAGGGGATAAATGAAAAAACACAGGAGAGATGATACATATATATATGCATGTCTGTTGTACATAAACACAGCATAGGATACGGCACATAATAATTATACGTATCTCTCCATTTGTAGTGGCAGAGAGCAGTCATTGCTATGTAGACTTCACAGTTGGAAACTTTAATTCTTTTGAGCAAATGAGAGTGGAAGAAGTACCTTTCAGAATATAAAACATACAACCTGTTATCGATGCTAATGATTTATTATCTTACATACTTGAAATGTTTTGATTAGATCTTGACAAGTTTGTCTGATGACAGGAATTTATTTCTTGATGCTGTAAGCTGTCAGGCTTGTGATAATTCACACATGAAATTTGCTTGGTGCTGTTAAGCTGTAACGAAATCTCAAACTTTAGAGAACTCATACTTGAAAATAAGAGGAGCATGTTTTTGCACTTGATTTTTTTTTTAGTTCTAGTAGCTGCGAATTTTTGGTACCTTAGAACAACTCGAACTGATGTCCCGGGTATGACTTAGCAAAGCAGTCACTGCCGGTTTGTCAGGAACCTTGTTAATCATTTAGATCAGCATGTACGCCGTATCCAAACATGGAAAAGTGGTTACCAGATTTTATGGATTTTTTTTTCCATTGACTTTCTTCAATATTCAGTGGGAAAAAAATGAGTTTTTTTCTTCTGGGGGAAGAAAAACGCATCAGTTAGGTCAGTACCCTGAAAGTCAGGAACTGAACCTGGCCACGTACTTGTCATTTTGGTGTGAAAAGCCGAAATTCAGCAGCCCCAGAACCTGCCTGGGTATGTTTGTGAGGCCTCGTTCAGGCGTCCTGTCCTCCGCCCACCACTTGCGCGGCCCAGGCAAAGCCTGCACTGGCTTGCCGGGCAGACTGGCGAGGAGAAGGACCGATTTTGTCGTCCCCCCGGCTTTGGCTGACGGGAGGGCTCCGGGACCCCGCCGCGCTCCCGCTGCCCCCGGCCGCCCGCGGCCGCCTGCTGCCACCTGGTGGCGCCGGGCCGCGGCCTGCTCCTGCGGCCCGCCGCGGCCTGCTGCGGCCTGCTGGCTGACCCGGGTTACAGCCGGGTCGCTGGCTAACACAGAATCACAGCACAAAGTGAAACCCTTGCCTTGAAAGCCCCAGGCTTCCCTCACTTCTGCTGCTTGGGTGCAAACCGCTGTTTTCTCACGGCCTTGGCCATTCGCTGATACGTAGGTGGGTAATACGTACTGGCACAGAAAATTAACTCTGTGTTTTCATTCTGTTTTCCAGAAGGAGCTCAGTCTACCTAGAAGAGGAAGCTTGTAAGTACAGCTATTCTTTATTTGATGCTTCTTTGTTTTGAGCACATATAGCTGTTCCCTTGTGGAAGTCGTATAAACAGACAGCTAACTCTCTTTTCTCTGGCAGAATCAGTCATACACATGGAAACAGCTTGCATTTCTCTGAGGTTAAACCCCTATTCATTTCCTTAAGTGTAGTAGGAAAGACAGTAGTAGTGTAAGCTTACTTCTAATTACCAGCTTCAGCTGACCCCCATATGGAAGTAGCTGTGGTGTTGAGTGTTGCTTGCACTGACATCCCTCAAGTGACTCCACAGCAGTCACTTATTATTTATGTGATAAGGACAACTTCGATCACTGCTCTTCAAACGCTCCGAGAGGACAGAAATCCCCATACACAGTTCCTGAGTCAGGTGTTTGTGGAGCAGTCAGTGTAATAGAGATATTTTAATAAAGTAGCAAATGTTGGAAAAAGTAGGCTTTTAAAATTAAGTTTAAACAAATATGTATATTCTTTTCTTTTTTAGTACATGGTGCTTAAAAATTTTAGCAAATGTTTCAGTGATAGTAGGAGAACTTAGCTTTTACTATACTTACAGATTTGTGGTGGAACAAATTGAATTATTGATTGCATTGTATAAAAGAGAAGGCATTTGAACTGGCTGCTGTTGCATTATGATTTAAAATTGCTTCCCAAAGCTTGTATACTAGACAAAGCTCACAAAAGCATATAACCTTTCTTCCTCAGGTTTCTGGTTTTAATGAGAAAAAACTTTCAATCTTTTAATGTGAGCTCTCTCCTTTGTATAAGAGGCAGCATTTAGAAAATGCTGTGTAGTGCCAGTAATTCAGTGCTGAACAATACAAGGGATCAAAAGGGCTTTTTTTTTTTTTTCTTTTAAATGGGGTATGACCAAACCTTTTTACTTAGTTCACATGACAGTGGTGAAACACTCAGTGAGTTATGTAAAGAAGAACATGAAACTCTGACAGCTTTTATTTATTTATTTATTTATCAGCATGCCTTAAAGGCTAGTTTAGCTATATTTGCTAGATTTGTAAGAATGGTGATGTTCAGGAGTTTAAGATTGTGAAGGTGCTTTGAAAAATTGCTGGAGTAGAGAGTTACCAACAGGGTTTTTTGTTTGTTTGTTTAATGTAACGTAGATATTTTTGTAACAAAAGTTTTGGAATTGAAATTGACGATGCCAGAGATTTTCCCTTCCCTCAGTCAAGTGTGGAGGTGGGTATGACACAAAACTACTCATACGCTTACCTTTGAAATATTTGAGATGTAAATGAAATCCTTCAAATGTGTAACATTTTATTTAGTTGTAACTAAACTGAATGACTGAATGTTTGTTTCTACACTGATTTAACACCTTTAGTTTTTATTACTTTCGTTTTCTTCCACAAGTGAGTGCCTTTTAAGCGAGCATTATGTGAAGAAATTCAGCAACCTGTGTTGAGAAGATCCAGGCTATAAATTTTAAACGAGGTTGCAGCGACTAGTGAGACTAAAAGTCTAGGGAGAATTGAAATGTATTCCGTTAGTTGAATTTGTTATCTAGTTGATTATTTATATTTTCTAGAATTATAGATTCTGTTGTCAATTCTACCAAATGATTTTTTTTGTTTGTTTGAAAAGTATAACTATTTAAGAAGTCAGTAGTGCATTGCAGCTTATGTATATTTGTGTTGATGTCATATATTGATAAGCATATAGGCTCATTGAAGTAGATCCTGTGGAGATGATTCAGATATTCCAGTATCAGAGTACTTACTTGATTTAAAAAAAAAATAAAATCCACTGTTAGTCTTTGAATCAGGAATTGGAGAAAATTATATCAAGAAATGCAATAATTATAGTGTGTATATAAATATATATAAATAAACATATTTATGAATGTATTAAACCATTCTGTCAAAAAGGGTGGCCTAATAATGTGCACTTAAATACATACTGTAGGCATTTCTCCGTTCTTTTGGAGGCTTTTCTTCTGCTTGAATCAACTTAACAATGAACATCATATGAAAAATAAATTCTGAAATTAAAATTTATTTTGGAAAGGTATTCTACTGTGGCTAATGAGTAGGGATATTTATGGATGTAGCTAGGTCCTGAGTCATTGACTGCCGTTCATTGACTTTGCTTCACTGACAGGAGGAGAAGCAGGAATTGACAGATGGATGAAGCCTCTGGCTTGGAGCCAGAAATCCTCAAGAGGTGCATCCATTTTCTGCACAAACTCCAGCCTTTGTAGCAGTTCAGGACTAATTGTATTATATAGAAATATATAGGCACTCAGCATTTCTCTGTGTGCTAGTCAGGAGGCTGGGATACATTAACTACTGTAAAAAGATCACATCTGGGGAGGAAGTCATTATTTCCCAGCAAACCAGAAGTGGAAGGAAGACTTGATTATTCACAGAATCACAGAAGGGTTGAGGTTGGACCCCTGGAGGCTGGGTGGTCCAACCCCCTGCTCAAGCAGGGCGACTCAGAGCAGGCTGCCCAGGACCACGTCTGGGTAGCTTTTGAAGATCTCCAAGGATGGAGACTCCACAGCCTCTCTGGGCAACCTGTGCCAGTGCTTCCTCACTCACATAATGAAGAAGTGCTTCCTGATGTGTAGACAGAGCCTCCCGTGTTCCAGTTTGTTCCCATTATCTCTTGTCCTGGCACTGGGAACTACAGATGAGAGCAGAAGAAAGAAGACTCTGTCTTCTTTGCCCCCTCCCTTCAGGTATTTATAGACATTGATAAGATCCCCCTGAGCCTTCTCCAGGCTGAGCAGTCCCATCTCGCTCAGCCTCTTGTCACAGGAGACGTGCTCCAGTCTTTTTGCCATCTTGGTGGCCCTGTGTCGGACTCTCTCCAGTGTGCGTATGTCTCTCTCTTGTACTGGGGAGCCTAGAACTGGATGCAGTACTCCAGGTGTGGCCTCACCAATGCTGAGTAGCAAGCTCTTCGTGACAACACTTCTTTTTCTTTATTTGACTTGTGGCTTCATATTTATCTGGGTCTGTATTAGTTGACTCTGTTTTTGTGCAGGAATTGATTGTAGGCGTGGACAATGTTCCTACTCTCGCTCGCACAAAGGAAGAGGAGTGAGATATCTCAGTATTTTGGCAGGAGAGAATGAGGAATTTTCCCACATAAAGAAGGTTATGTGTAAAAGCAGAACCAAATGAATGGTTGGATGGAGCCTGTGAAGTCCCTTGATTAGCAGTTCCTCTTCCATATTAGCAGAAGGCAACACAAACCCAACATAAAAAGATGGTTTTGCCCTTGGAGGTCTTGCAGTCTAATCTTAAAATAATCATCACAGGGTGAGTAAGATGGGGGAACTGTACACAGGGTGACATTGCCTGATTATCTAGATACCAATTTGTTGTCAGTATAACCTTCCACAGAAACACACAGACTTTAAGCACGTTTAAAACACTACAAGAAATTATACCCAACTGAGCTGTAGGCTGCAAAGAGGTTGAATAATACAAGTATTAGAAGAGGAACAAGTAGTTGCATTCTGTCTCTGGTGTGGCTCAATAATCTGAGTTCAAAGTTTTCTTTAATAAATTATGCATATAAATGTATTGGCTATGTTTTCTCATGCTTTGTTCACAAAAAATAATTACCATTTATGAATATTTTCTTTAATATCAAACAGCAAATGCAAAGTGATAGACCCAAACTTTGATCTCCTTCCTATTAGCGGAAGCGGTTTAATTACTTGCAGCCATTACCCTGTTCTGTTCTTTTGGTGCCACGGTGTGTACAGAGATGGGTTTTTGTACCGATGGATTCAGCTTTCAAATGGTTTTGATGTGCACCTGCACGTGAAGTGCACTAGACACATTCCAGGCTTGAAAGACAAAGGTGAGGGCCGCGCAGCAAGACGAGGCTCGCGCTGAAGTGCTCGTGTTCATGTGCATAACAGCAACGCCGCTTCCAAGAAAGCAGGCTGTAAAGTGCAGGTTTTCTTTGTGGTTTCAGGATACACAACACAATAGTGCAGCTCACTATTTCTTCTGATTGCCTCCCAGCTAATCAGCAGTCACTAAATCTAGTTGGGGATGCATTTGAGCCATCTGGTTTCTTGTTCAGTATCCCATTTTTAATAAACCCACTTGTATATAACATGAACTTTATTGACCTGCTCAATAAAGGTTTCTTATGAACAGCGTAGGTTTGTTTGAACTCCTCATGTTTTCTGAGGTAGGTTTACTAGATTGGATTGCTGTGATCTTTGTACTGTCCAAACATAAAATTTTATAAAAAGAAAATATCGCTTTCCCAGTTTATATCTACATCAATAGTAATTTCCTCAGCAAAGTAAACTTGTGACACTGGTTTTAATTTCAGATGCAAGATTTTTTTTGATTTTTTTTCCTGTCATCAAACATCTGTATTAAATACAGTTCTTCTTTTAAAGTGCATGCCTGAGGGAGAAAGAACTTGGCGATGTAAGAAGCATTAAAAATAATTATAATTTAGAACATATCCAGTGAAAATAGTTGTTTCACCAAAAAATCCCACGTTTTTGATGGTCATAAAGATATCTGTGGCATCAAAGACCAAATGCTTATGTTGTTATATAAAATAAATTACAGTTAGATGGGGGGGAATAACAAATTGAACTATTACAGATTGCTGTTTTGGTGGTGGTAGGTGCTGATATGAAATAGTATTCACTGTAAGTTTTTGTGTCTGTCTTTATGAAATATGGTAAGCAAAATAATAGTGTTTGATAAAGACATGTGGAAGGCTTTTATGGTGGTCTTTATTCCTTTTAATCGATCTTTAAGGCAATTTATGCCTACTGTGGGGCTCATGCTCTCCGCCCCATCCAAAGGTACCAAGTCCCTGCGGCTGTAGAACTTTTGTAGAGTTTCATTAAGCAACTCTTCATAATAATTTGTTAAACTTACCGCAGCTTCTTGATGGTGAAATAACGCATAAACACACCAAGGCATTTCATTGGGAGGATGTGCTGAATACCAGTTTATATCAATTTCTTTTTAAACTGTAATGCTGGGACCTTGGAAACAACAACAAATAGCAGGAAAAAAAAAAAACAAAACACCCTGAGCTTTAATGCTGGTTTATGTCCTTTATCCTGCCGTGCTCAGGTGCCATGGGAATTTCCTCCCTATCTGCGGAGAAATGGAGTATATCATTCAGTTGCTGTTCATCTTGGAGGGTAAGCATTTCTGCTGGGGATCGATGTCATTTCCCTGCTAGGAGCAAGCACTGTGCCTCGAGTGAGGACAAGAAATGGGGAACGAAATGGTTCTGGAAAGGAGTTAAGCTACTTCTGCACAGTGTACTGTCTTGGCTCCGGAAACAGAGTAAGAAATAATGCCTTCGCTGAGTGCTTTCTGCCTGCGATATCTTTATAGCTGAGGAGAGAGAGAGGTGGTATATTCCAACTGCTCCATCCTCTGAGCTGCACTGGAGCAGCTCACAGGCAGTAGATCAAAAATAACCCGGTGCTCCTAAACTGATATGTGGGGCTGGCTCTGGAGGAGGAACGTGCTGAATTCCTCCTGCAGGACTCTGTAGGAACACTGCTGTTTGTATGTTAGGCTTTAAAAATAATTTGGAAGCGTCGTTTTTTATAAAAGAAGTGATTTAGTGAATAAGGAGGATTTTAGTGTTCTGTATATGTTGTAATCTCAGAGATGAGGTTAGGGAGGGTTTTTGCCAAGGATTTAAAAGCGAGAAAAGTTTTTTTGTGCAGCTTTTGTTATCAAATTTCCACTCTTTAATCCAGATTTTCATTTAGTAAGTATAATAAAATTATACATAACAAACATCAAATTTGTGTTCATACTTTTGGCTGCTTGCTGCGCTTTCTTACCTTGGAGGCAGTGTGTGGGGGGGGCGGCACTGGCTGTTGAAGGAACAACCACCCAAGAAAGGAAAGTCACTCGGGCACCCTGGGGTTGGCTTTTGAGTCCGACAATTTGTTTCCCGGGTGGGACGTGGCTGTCGAGAGGTTGTGAGCTTGTGTGGGGCACTCCTGCTGCGATGTGAATCATGGGAGGGGCTGTAGATAAGGGTTGTCATCTGCAATCTGGCTTGATTGACGAGCGCTTCAGAGCAGCAGCGGGCTTCACATGCCTAAATAGGGTCTTTAAGAAAATTGCTGTATTTTGGAGAGACTTTAAAGAGTTACATATTTGGAAATTTTATTTGGAAAGCTAACTTTTTGACAAATAACACATTTTAGGAACACTTGTCATTATTTTATGGTGGTTTCCGTAATAGCGTGGTATTGATTTGGAGGTGATTGCAATTACCATTTGCAAACAAAACTGCAAGACTTGCATTGTACCAGGAACATTGTATCCTACGGAAGGCGATTCCCTGCCCCCTGCCCTCCTCCAGCACCTGGCCGCAGTGACTGCTTCTGTGCTGCTCTCGTTTCAGTGCCAGAATCCATGAAATTTGCAGCTGAAACATGGCCCGGTAGCTGCCTGAGGATGTTTTGAGAATAAAGTTGTGCGTGTTCTTAAGTGGATTGATTTCCGAAAAGGGCCGGTTCACGTGTTTGCTCGGCGGTCGAGAACAGCTGCTCCTTGCGCCGCGGATGACTCTGCAAGGGCTTTGGGTGGAAGCGGTGACTCTATTCCTATCGCAGTGTGAGGTTGCCAGCTGCTATGTGAGATTTCTGCCAGAATCCTTTCAAGTGTGCCATCGCTCCCGTTGGCTTTTACGCTTTCCTTTTGATTTGGTGAGAGCGACTGCTCCTGCTCCTTGAAGCCCAGGAAAAGTTTGTCTCTGATTTGCTGAGCGCTAAGCCTGAGCGTGTCCGGAGCACGCTGCTGTCTGCCTGGCAGGTCAGGTCGTTGGTTTGTCTCTCTGACTTTTCTGTGCCTTCGTTGCGTACTGGTGGGCTTCGTTTCCTTTCTCTGGATGCTATAAATAGACTTGTAGAAGATTTTTTTTTTTTTTAAATATATAAATAATGACGTTTTTGACACGAGCCGTGTGATTAATCTGGACCATTACTGAACTCCTAAGGTCTCTGTGACACTGGGGGTACGCGAAGAGCTTGGGATTGCACTGATTGTTCTCTGCTCTGTGTTGGAGTGATAAGAGTGGGCTCTCCTTTCTGGCTTTAAGCCTCTTATTCTGGGAAGGAACACAGTGTATCATCAGCACAATGATGAAACGGAGGAAACAGAGGCTTGGAGCCCCATCTCTGCGGATCCAGTAAGGACTGTTGTGAAAAATAAATTGCACTTAAACATTTCAAATGGAAACTATGAAGAAAACAAGCTAGAATATTCTGTGCCAATAAACATTGCTTTTATTTGTTAGAACTTTATCTGTCATGCTTATGTGGCTGTACACAAAATTTCATTTTGAGAACTTTAATGTTTTGTTTCTGTGGAGCATTTACCATAAAGCATAGCCAAAAAAGAGCAATATTTAAATGTTTTTAAATGGGGTACATTGTGGTTAAGTTTTATACCTAGCATTAATTAATATAGTGAAACTAAATGTTTGTAACTGTCTTTCTAGTTAGATCACTCTTTTAAATATAAAAAGTGCTTCTAATAATCTGCCAGAAAACTGTCACAGGGCTCCACTCTAACGAAACCTTTACTACCTTTGCCATCTTCTTAAGGTTTTCAAATGTGTTCTTAATTTAAATTTGAAGCAAAAAAAAGTCGCTATTTACATCGCCACATATTTCTACAACTGAAATATCAACAACTCCTTTTTAATACTGTAGTCTTTAGAAATGCTTTGAAATCTGCTATAGAAAATTGCTTTTTCTGATGTTGGTAATGATGTTGATTATTATTTCTATTGGTTAAAATGAAGGAAGCTGTATATTTAATGCTATATGGATAATAAATAGGGGAAGTTAAATGAATCTGTCACACAGTGAAGGGAGGAGCAGGGTAAGAGGCAGGCTTAACCTTTTGTGTCTGCAGACTATAAAGCTCATCAGCTGTTTAAGCAGAGGTTGCTAGTGGGGAGGATTTCCAATATGTAAAGGTTGCTTACTGATAAGAAGTATTTGGATTCAGTAGGAAATTAAAAGCAGGGAACATTAACAAACATGCTTGACTTCAGGACTTCCAATATAGCATGTCTGAATACCAAACAAAAGCTGAAGCACATCCCAGATTTACCTTTTGCTAGGAAAGCTTATGTTTAAGTACAATAAATAGAAACAACTTTCATCCCTCCATCAAATTCAGTTATAGTTGTAAAAATATGGTGGCACTAGATTGTGTTTTAAAACACAAGCACGGTAAGCATAGCATGGGACTGCATTGTTAAGCATTGTCCAAATTTTAAAAAGGAAAAGGCTGAATGTACAGTGATACCAGAGAGCATACATGTGGACAATACCCTGTGCAGTTCGTGACTCTCTACGCAAAGTATAGGGATGTACACGTTACATTTAAGCATTGAGTTTTGAGGATTAGATCTAAGGAACTTTGCATTTTCTGGTACTGATCATAGGTGAATCGTAAGATGTTAAATACTTAATATATTTCCTTTTGCAATTTCTGTAAAATTGCATGGTTGGAACATAGTAGTTACGTGCAAAGCCCAAAGGACTCCAACTGGAGGTGATGTATTTGTGAGTCAAATTGATTGTTCTATTTGGATTCCCTATACAGAAAAAACAAAAGTTGTTATGTCACCACTTAGGAAGGAAAATGTCACTTGTCAGGCAAACCAGGT
Organism: Anser brachyrhynchus; assembly: GCF_964034855.1. Taxonomy (NCBI): domain Eukaryota; kingdom Metazoa; phylum Chordata; class Aves; order Anseriformes; family Anatidae; genus Anser; species Anser brachyrhynchus. Next base: position 9,900,741 of record NC_137702.1, on the reverse strand, counting down.
AATAAGCTGTATAATTTTTCCAGAGGGATGGTTGTACTAAAACACTTGGTTTAATTTTTTTCAAATAACCCCTTGAAGGGTTGAGCTCATCAGTGATGCAACACTGCCCTAAAACTTGGTGACGGCCTCAAGTTTTGTATTTAGAGCTGATATGTCCACCTGATACAGTTTAATATAGGAGTATATTCAGTATATGATTCTCTTATCTGAGAACTCAAAACCTATTTTCTTATCCCTGTATAAGAATCTGGGCAAAAGGCTTTCATAATGTGTATTTATTTCACGATACATTATTTTGTCTACCCATGATTTCTTTATAATACCAATATTTGTAAGTTAACTTTTACTTTATTTCTAGTGAAGGACATCTCATCGTGTATAGTTCAATACAGTAGGTGTTAAAACTTTTTTACGTTTATATACAAGTCTGTCTGCAGCTTCTTGAAAAGCAGCTACTTAGAGAAATTTTCTGTGCTCTCTGCTTGTAAGAGTACTTGTTGGCTGCTAACTCTACAAAAGCAGGATAGTTTGCAGAGCTGAGCACAGAGCTGGGAATCAGTTTTCTCAGCTGTAATCCTAATGCTACCATGGATGTGCTGTGGATGGGTCACTTAACCTCTTTGTGCCTCAGTTTCCCCACTGCTAAATTAGAATCAACCCATTTTGCAGTGCTGCTTTCGCGCTTAATTTAGTTGATGTTTTAAGACATTCTCAGTGCTAGATGTTCTCTAGTTAATGGTTCATGTAATTCATGTTTTCACTGAGTATTTTTGTCGTTGCCGTAGCTGTGGTATGGAACCAGGGCTCCCAAATTGGAACCTGTGAAGGCTGTGATACGAATGGCTCATGTCAGTCACTGGTGGCACCATTGGCATCTTTGTTAATTTTTCCCAACTAAAAGTTTGACAATGGTGTGTGATCCAGAAACCTTGGGAATCACTGTAAAAAAAATAATTAAAAAAAAAAAGGATTTGGATAATTCCAGATGAGAAGATTTTTCATAGTGGAAAAATAACGTTTAATAGGTACTGTATTGACTGACAAATTATGTTTTGGTTTGGATGATAATTGAGTGACTTCTGTCCACTTAGTTCACTACATTTATTAAGAAGATATGCTTTGAAAGCTGTTTTTCTTTGTATTGATGTGATAAATAGAAGATGTGATATTGACCCTGATTTATTTTTTTTTTCTACCGTGATACCTTGTCAGAATCTCCTCTCCTTTGTTCTCCCACTGCCGAGGAAGTGATGTTCATCAGCACATGTTCTCTCCTACATCTGCTCCAGGTCTGCAGCACCTTAAATTCCCATTTAGTGCTGACTGTGCACTTGTTACTTCTCCTCTAGTATTTTACCTGAACTCACAAGTCCAGAGCAATCCGTCTAGTCCATGCTACAGCCATCCTTTTCAGTGGAGGTAAGGAGAGGTATCAACCAGGAATTTCTAACAGTGTGGTATTGGTGTAACCATTTATGAACTTAACAGCTTTTTAGTTCAGGAGAATAATATGTAACAGAAGTGGGAGCCTAGTAACGTGTAATTTACCTCCAACCTTGTAGTGTTGGTTGGTGTTGCTTGTTTGTACACATTTTTTAGTTCATTTGTAGTTGAAGGCCCTGCAGAGGGAAGAATGGAGTCCTGTCTACCTGAGTGTGCATGCACATTCCTGGCTAAACCTTTTGGTGGCTTCTGTATGCGTGTGCAACTTGTATGGTGCCTCACAGGGATCACTGATGTCAAGAAAACCAACTTGAAAGTGAAACAGCTTGGAGTCTGGTCCTTAAGAAGCCCTGACTGAATTGTGGGTCTGTGCTAACCTACTGCACTCTGTTCTTTTCACTGCAAATCCTCGTTAGTTTCTTACTGAAGCTAACAGTCTGAGGTCTGTCTGCAACACAGGGTCCACAAAGGATAACGAGTAAGTTTAAGTTTGTTGGTAGTGTGCTTAGATATGGGCTACAGGAGTTCATAAACTGAAAAAAAATTCCAAAACAGCTCAGTTTGTACTAAGGTGCTTGAGAGCCTGGCTGGCATCTTTCATGTTCAGGAGCAGCTCTTGCTCTACACTGTGCTGTTATGGAACATGCAAGACCCCGGTGGAAACCTCTGGTTTATTCACTCATGATACCTACTGAGATTGTCACAAAGCCTAGCGCAAGGTAGAGATCTTTGTGTGTGCAGTTATGAAACTTGAGCTAAAAGGTGCCTACTTAAAACTTGAGCCAGAGGGCTGGTTTTGAAGTTCGCATACTGCAGTGTGGATGTAGCTGGTCAAATTTCAGTTACTCATCAGGTGGTAATGCAATCGCCCCTGATTGCAGGCTGTTATTTCAGAGGGAGAGTGCTCTTGCTGGCCAGCTCTAGTAGGAGGAACAAGAAAATGTGAAGTTTAGCTATTTTAGGCACCTCTCCCTCTAATGGAGAGTAAAGTATATTGCATCAGTTGAGTGGAAATCAGGCTGTCAGCAAAGGATAGAGACGTTGTGTGTGTCTGCACTTGGCTTCTTGTGCATTGTCACAGAGAGAGGTGGTCACCCAGCATGCTGCTGCTTCCCCTGCAAGTTGGGCAACAGGTGGTGAAAATTCTTGGTGTGCTGCTCACTTTGGCAGCACGTGCAGTGAGGGGAAGAGCAGTGACTAAAGAGCCGTCTCGTAACGTTTTAATGTCATTGCCACCAATATCATTTAAAAGGAATTTTTGTTATTTAAAAGCTGGTATTGGGTAATGTTCCTGTACAAGGGTTATTAAATGTGGTTTAATGCTGCTTAGCGCTGGGGCTAATTAACGGTCTGGTAAGTAGTAATTAATTATCAGAATTAGATCACTGTTAAAGTAGGTTGAGAACAGCTCTTTTTGAGAGGGAATCTAATGATTATTGATTTTCCAAAGCCTTTTTGGTACTGTTTTTCTTTTTTTTCCTCTGAGAATGCTCCAGTCTTCAGACTTTTGACATGGGTCATTGAATAATTTTACCTTTAAGAATAGTTCATATAAAAGACATGATATCGAGTTATGTTTCGCTGTTACTATGGACTCTTCTTGATGATGATATTTTTCACATATGGGGACCTTCCAGCCATCTGCTCTTTAAATGCTGAATGGTTGATGATTCACAGAGACGTGGTTCTCTGTAAGAGCTTAGGTCTACTATAATAACTTTTTATTTTTGTCCTTGTTGCTTTCACCTGTGCAGCTCTTGATCCTGGTTTATGCTGCCTTTCTTTGTTGTAGCTGTGTTTACTTGGTTACAGTACCAGCGACAGCCATTCCTGCTTGCTTAGAGCAAAGGTTCATCTTGGCAAGTTATTGCTGTCATTGATCTACAAGGCTTAACACCCTCAGGTTAGCCAGGCAGTGGTTCATTTCCATCGCTGTGCAAATGATACTAGGAACTGGTGGGAAACATAACTAAAAGGTGTATGCCTTCAAGTTAACTTTCTCATTTTTCACCATCAGTGTGTTGCATTTCAATTATCTGTATAGTTTTCCTCCTTCTTGCGTCATTTGCATGGTGTGTTTGGTATTTTTCAATGGACAAATGAACAGCTGTTCGTGCATCTGGTATCAGGTGTGTTCTACAGCTAGCATACAAGTTCCTGGCTTCTGAAAGAAATAATCTAGTTGAGAACAAAAATGTTTTATACTAATCTTTGCAAAATTGGAAATAATGTAAATCATTTTAAGAATAAAAGATGTGAGGTGGCACGATTACAACAAAAATAAATGGATAGCGGGTGAAAGAAGATTGCTATAGTTGATACAACCATGGGTTGGAATTCAGTTTGTGTATCTTTAGGAACAAAAGAGAATGATGTCCAAAATTAAACTCAAGGAGTGGGTCTCATATTTGGGTTCTGGCTTGTGTACTTCTGGGGGTAGCAAGGAAGTCAAATTACTGAAGAATATGAGGCCATGTTTCACAGCTGGTCCTCTTTATGAGTTGAGTAAATATGGGTGAGTCTTTGTACACCCATATTTGGCCTTTAAATTAATCAAAACATGGATTTACTGCAGTTCTTGATACTAAGTTGCTTAAAAGATGCCATGAATTAGTTGCTCTTAGAAGTGCGGGGCCTTGAGACTAAAGCAACATGAACTTTCCCCCCATTTCACAGATTATTACACCCTGTAACTCCCTCAGCAAGAGATAAATTAGTTTCAATACTTCTAGAAATGGATTCATTTGTCGGTGGTAACAAGGGTGAAAGTGTTCAGGTCTCTTAGTTCTGGCCTCTCTGGGTACTGCAGGCGAGGTGAAATCTCAGCAGAAATTTCCTTTATCCTAACCAGTCAAGGGAAGAGTTGAGTTCAGTTGCATTATTCCAGGGATGCTTTCTTGTGCTATTTTGATTTCGTGAACTCGTGCCAATTGTGGAACATATTGATATAGGGATATATGGTAGAGATGATTTTTATAGGAATGTTTTCTCTTGGAGGTTCTAGCCTTGATAATGTTTATTGATAATAGCTATTCATTTTTTATAGCTCTGCAGAATAGCTTTAAAGATTTTTTTTTTTTAGCCTGTATGAAATCTGGTCACCATTTCTGAATGTGCTGGTGCTCAGATCCTAGCTGTCTTCAGTAAAACAAAACGGGAAACCTGATGTTGCTCCAGAATACTTTGTGTCTGAGCACAGTACATAATTACTCAATCAGTGTGTAATTACTACGTTATGAGTTCAAATAATTAGGATTTTATGGACATCTGTGATATAATTTAAGAATATATTAATTTACTTACTTAAGAACTTTATTCTTAGAAACATTTAATCAATAACTGTGCTAAGCAACAAGAATATATTATAAGTAGTCTTTTAACAAATGTGCTGGGAGGATTGCCTGCCTTTATTTAAAGCCTTTCTCGTATAAGCTCTTGCAGTGGATGAGGGGACACCTATATTTAGAGCTATGGCTTGTTCGGGTGTATGAGCGCAGTCCCAGCCAGTCTCTTCTGTTGCCGTGACCAGATGGGCTTCCCGGGCTTTGCAGTGTGCCCATCAGCCTAGCTTCACCAGAGCGTGGGGATGGAGAAACCTGCCTTTGTTGAGTGGGATCTCGTGTGAGCCTGGTTCTTTCTCTCGTTTTATGTGCTGGGATTGCTGGTGTGTCTTGGTGAAGGTTGTGTAACTCCAGTCCTTTACTTCAAGGCAGGTGTAGAAATCCCTCCCATGGTATAAGGATGTGTTCTTGGTGTTGTGTGTCTGTGCCTCTCCCTGCCCCCAGTACCTGTGTTCTGGGTTTTGACTGGGTATCTGCACCAGAGTTAATTTAATGGTATGCTGAATAGGATTCGCTAATCAGCTTAAAATGCCACGTGTCTAGCTTAGCTAAAAAACTGATAATAAACATCTTAAGTATATAAACTTAATCAGTCCCAGTTGTAACTCATACCCTCAGCAGAACCACCAAAACACTTAAATAAACCTGCCTTAATTAGATTGCCTAAAACTATGTTGGTTAAAATGTGTCAGTACTTCTGTTAACATAACTAGCACAGAGCTGATGGCTGTGTATATAGTATGTAGATACCTGAACAAAGAAGCTGCTTGGATTATACAATAACAACACGAAAGACCTTCAGCACCATAGTTCCCTTATTGCGAAGTCTCTTAGGAAAACAAAATTCATTTAATATTCACAGTGAAGCTTTTGTTTTGAAGCGTACATGTATTTTACAACAGCAGGGCAGCACCTGTAAACAGAAGTTCCATATTTTTAGAGAAGGTGAAAAACATTTCAGAATTCAAACTTGATGAGATTCTTTATATTCTTATTTTTGGAATATCTCCAAGTATGTCAAGACGTGGTGATAGTTTCCTTTCTCTACTTAAACTTCCTCTTAGTTTAAAGTCACTTGATACAGCTTTTAAAAGTTTATTTTGGTTAGTATCTTATTTGACAGATGGCAGAGGATTAATGAAAAGGGCTATATTCAGATTGAATGACATTTGGAAACTGTTCTGTTTTTGTAGCAAGTGATACCTTCCTGCTTTAGTGCTTGATTTGGTACAGGTTCTCCTTTCTTAACTGTGCTAAATAATTGGTCAGCCTTTACTGCAATACAGTGTAATGACACTTTTGGAAGCAATGGAGATAAGCAATTCAGTTATAATGAATAACAGAACAACTTTGTGAATATGTCATTATGCATAATATGAAATGGTGAATTTTGAGTAGGGAATCTTTTGGCAACTGAATTGTAATCTACATCTCACTTTGAATGAATGAGCTTCCCAGAATTCATTTCTTTTCTAATGGAAATTTTTCTCTTTATTCCTTTTCTTCTGTATCAGTTGTTATTCTTGGGAATAGGAGATGGAGACAGAGGCTACAGCTAGGAGATGGAGACTACAGGGAAGAGACATATTGGTGATGCCTAGAACTCACCTGGCTCAGATTTCTCATGCTGATTGGAAACGGTTTGTTTGCCACGTGGTTGGAAATATTCAGGCATGGTGGCCTTTGGTATGGAGTCTTGTGTGCAGAGTTCATTTGCGTTGCTTGTGGCCCCGTAGCCTTCTTACACCAATGTGCAGCTGAGGGCTGAACTGTGAAACTGACAATTTCAGTGAGTTGTATCCTGTTGTATGGCAATGTCTGTAGCATTGGCTGCATCGTGGTAAAGTAGTAGGACCCCAGACATAGCCTCTGATCGCTCCAGTGAAACATTCTGATTTTCTGGCATCTCTCTTAACTCTCTCCTCTTGTGCCCTGAGGGTTGCCCCTTTGGGTTGGTGGTGTCAGTAGAGGAGGTGCGTGGCTTCCCTTACGATAGTCAGGAGAAGCATTGCTCATCTTTTTCCCAGTCTGGCTGTATAATTTTTTTCATGTCGAGACATTATGTAAATGCTAAAATCACCACATCCTGCTTGGGTTTGCAGCAGTGGAAGAGTTAAACACTGGGGTTTGGAGCACGAGGTGTGAATTCTTGTCCGGTTCCAGGCTCACCGTGCAGGCTGCCCTCCATAACCACTTGTAAAGCATAACCTGGTGGTTTGACCTGGCGAGTCAGAGGCTCCCAGAGGGGAGTATGTACCTCTGACTTGAGAAGTTGGAGTGCTTTAATGTTTGCTAGCCTTTTCACCTATAAACTGAGTGATTCATAACTTTATTTCTATGTAATTGTGTTTGAAGGCTCTGATCTGCTCACACACAGGCATATGAGTCGGCTTGTTTACTGCCCCTGAAGTATCCAAAGAGTTTGACATGGCTGGGAGCAAGCTAGCAACTTCCAGTGAGAAACTACAAGCTCAGAAGGTTCTTAAAATGCTGTAGTAAAAACTGAGGTTTTACTTTTTCTGTTTTCATCCTCAGATGACAGTGATTTCCTCCAAGAAATTGTAGTGTGCTCAGTCTGTGCAAGATCCTTCCTTCCGTATAGCCTCTTCCTTTTGATCTTGAATGCAGATACAGAAACAACATGGACACGGAAAGACTCCTGGCAAGGGAATCATTCTGAGAAAGACAAATATATTCTTAACCAGGCAGTCATGTGTTTATTACCATTGAAGTCTCTGTAGACAATTCCATGCATCTTCCACAACTTGGTTTTTAATTGCACTGTGAGGCAGCCAGGTTCTACTTTGTTTTGACTTGGAAATCTGTGAACGTGCAAACAGGCCTGTTTACATCCCGTACCAAAGAGCTAATAGTAGACAAGTACTAATAGCAAGTACCCAGTGTCAATTTAACAGACGAGCTAGAGAGAAACAGAGATTATATGACACAGCTGCTTGCATTTGCATGGGATTATTCCTGCCCATGACCAGGAGATTCCTTTTGGATTTGTTTTCTTTAAAAATTACCGTTTGAAGCCATGAGTTGCAATTTCTGATTTAGATGGATGAGCCATTTAGGAGATCAATATTAACCTGAAAGCTTACAGAAAGTTTTTCCTTTTTTATATTCTAAATCATTTCAAGGAGACATTGCATCGGTTTTTAAAATTGTATCAGATTTCAGCTGTGTCTAGCCACCCTGATCTACATTGAACTTCTGTGTCAAAGTTAAGCTCTTGTTTGAATACCATGCCAGAAGGTCTGCAATACAGCTTCACCATCTACAATATATCCTTTCATACTCTGTTTTCCACAGGCTGCGCCTGTATCTTCATTTTTTCAACATCTCTCTTTTCCTTTTGTTATTTTTTCATCTAGAATACACTTGTTCTCATCCTCCAAGTTCTCTCTTACCCTCATTTTTCTACTAAAATTTTGCTATTTTGGCTAGCGTTTATTATTCTGTCATTCAATCCCTGGCGTGGTACTTGAGAGCACAATCTTCTAACCTAGTTTACATTACACTGTCAGTATGAATTATTAACGTTCTAAAATAAAGTCTTCAAACCATAATCTTTGCAGTGGTGAAAGAGCTCTGTGTGCCTTTGTATTCCTTCCTCCCCTCGCTGGCCTTTCCTTTCTTTAGAGCCCCAGCTCTTTACAGTAGGTATGTTACTGATCTCGCTGTCAGGAAAAGACTTGCTGTGCAGTGACAGTCGCATTAGCACATCTCTGGCCTGGAATTGGTATTTATTTACATTTAAAAAAAAAAAAACAGTTGTGGAAATAATACTTCATTTCTTTTAGAAGATCTGCTGCACAAGTACAAATGATATAATGGGTTGTATTGTCTGAGAAGGTGGACAATATTTTTTGTCCTGTTATGTTCTAGTTTGTGTTCTAGATCTAAAATGAGAATTTAAAAATGAGCCTCATTTTTATTTGACAATAGATGAGAAATTTAAAATAACAGAGCAGGTCAGGTTATAATTCTCAGCAAATTTTTAGCACCAAAGAAGTTAATCCAAAATAAATGTGGCAAAAATCCACATCAACTTTCCTCCGTGTGTCACTTCAATATGACTGTCCATTCTGCTTCTGAGATACTGGAACGTTCCAAAATCATTAAATGCCCAATTTTCCAAGTGAATCTACACAAAAATATTTACCAGAAGTGTTCCTTTAAGTCACAAGTGTCTTCATTTCACTCACAGAGAACTTGCTATTAGTTTGAACAAAATGGAGATGATTGCAGCTGCACTTATTTTCGATATAGAGGAGCAGCCCAAGGGGACGTGTTCCAGCCTGCAGCCCATGGCTTCATGTGCGCAGCCTCCTCTGACACCAAGATGGATCATAAAACCGTGACCTGTCGCTTCTGCAACTTCTCCCTTCTTATTAGATATAAGAGCAGATGCAGAGTACGCCGTAGGACGTCACAATCTGCTTTTTACATACTGTTGTTGTAAGTGATCAAAGTTGTGAGAAGTACTTGATTAAATAGCTTTGCAGGTTCTGTTTTCTCTGCAGAAATTACATTCTTTGGACACGCAGGTGGTGTTCATTTGCGTGTGTGATTTGTGCTGTCTTGGCGTGTTTGTGAAGTAGTTTAATGTTGTACAAAACAACGTGAAGAGCTGAAAATTGTTATTTGTGTTTCTTATTAGTTTTATTTTTATAGGTAGGACAGAAACCTAAATTATTTTCATTTGAAAATATCAAAAGTCCAAAATGTGCTCACATTTTTTTTGATATACCAAATCTGCATAATGCTGCCTCTGCTAGTCAAAATTTAGAAAATAAGAAAGTAAAGTACGAGGTGAATATTCCTATTTATCTACATTTTCTTTTTTCTTTCTATCTGAGGTATTTTAAAAGTGGCTATATTTATTTTTAAAATGTCTGAGCAGTGTTGTTTTATATTTTTGCTGCTAGTTATATTCGGTTAGTTTTTTTATGCCCTTTTGTAATGTGCTACAGTAGAGTATAATACAATTTAGCAGTGCAAAATTTTAAATACCGTTTTTAGTATTTTGAAATACATTTTTCACTGGAGACTGCAGAAATGGTTGAGAGTTCCGTGTCTGTTCAGTACTTTATTTCAAAGCAGGGAATTCAGTTTGGGACAATTTATCATAAATTATTCAATCTGCTTCAGTGTTCCAAAATTATAACATGTATTTCCCTGTTTACTTTTATTTATATATATGTGTATATATATATATATATATATATATACAGACATAGAAATATATACACACACTTACAGGGGGACATACATGTTAGAAGTCATATGTAGAACATAGAAGAGCCTGTAAGCGTGATGTAAATTTTAGGAAATGTTGCTTTAGTAATATATCAGCTTTATGGGTTCCCCAGAATTACTGTAAAACAGTTTATAGAGATGTATCAATCTGTAATTATATAAAAATCAGTGTTCCAGGCTTGTTCTCATGTTCATTCTGTCCTGTACATTTTGTGTTTCTCTGAGGCACACAAGTTTGAGTAGTTTGTTTGCCTGCTGGTTGATGATATGTTATCACTGCTTTCCCAGACTTTAAGATTAAAAGCTAAGCTTGTGCTGTGAAGATTCACATTATTCCAAAGGAATAACTAAAATAGGGACCAGTTTCTGTTAAAATTCATGGCCAAATTAGGATTTAATTCCGTCTTTAGAACTAGATGAACTTGTTATCCTTTTTTTCTTTTTTTATTATTTTTTTTAATACCAGCACTCATGATGTTCCCTAGCATGGTTTTGATTTCTCATGTCTTGTCTGTACCATGGCTTATTTTGTAAAGTCTATTCTTATCCCATGCTCTAACTTCATTAAGAATTTATGCTTGAAAATGTAAAATTCATCCTCTTAGTCTGTTCACTACATTAGCATTCCCCTTGCTCCCAGAATAACTTCGTAGCCAACAATCCTACAAAATAAGCCTTTTGTCTCAGAAAAGGCATGGTAAATGCAGGGGCTTTACTGTATCCTTCATGAGTTAAACAAGCAATGAGGAAATGAGCTGCAGGGTGGAAGTGCCGGCTCTGAACACGCAGGTCGGAGCAAACAGCTGGAATTATACCTAGGAACAAATCAGACGCCACTGCTTAGTTTGGAGCTCAGGCTTCAGTTGCTCTTCTGGGTACCATCCTGCCACCCAGACGATGCGATCCCTGCTAGCTGGCTGCCAAGGGTAGCCCCAAGCCTCAGTGCTCCATTTGGGTCCTCGACGTGGTGCAAAATACGAAAACCCCATTACGGGAGCGTTTAGCAATAGCTGTGCTGCTTTGTGGAGAGGCTGATGCAGGGTGGAGTGGCCGGAGAAGAGATGAAGATGTCTTCCTGTTTGCAAGTATGGCTGCATAGTTAATTCATTAACACTGTACTACAGGTTAGGAATAAATTTTTAAGTGCATCTTTTAAGTGCAGCATGATAAATAATTCATGATTACGATGACGAAATGCAATGGTGGTGACAGCAGGCTCAATTTATGTTTTCCTTCGGCTGAGTTTTGGCTGGTAGAGAGGGAAGAGCTTGGCAGAAGGATGCCGAGGTTATAGCATCTCATGCTGTGTTCTCACAAGCGCTACTGAGTGGTTTCAAGAACATTTTGGATAAAGCATTAAAGGATTTTGTATAAATGCGAAGTGAGATTTTCAAAACTGATCAGTATTTTTATTTTTCAAATGTCTTCTCATTTGTATGGCATTTGAATCACATACCAAGGGGACATTTGATTAAATAAGATAACTGACATTTGAATCATATATGAAGAAAACAGGCCAGGGAAAGAATGTGAGATCTAGTAACTTATTTAAAGAGGCTACTTGACCTTTCCATGGCATTTGAGCCCAGTCATCAATTTGGTGAACTTGAAATCATGTTAAATGTATGTTGTACTGAAGTTGCCAATATCTTACTAGTGCTATTTGTGAATAATGTTTTAAGGAATATTAGCAAACTAATTAGTATTTTTATAAATAGAAATCCAAAGAGAGATTTTCATTGAATATTTGTAGGATTTGCAGCACAACTAACTTGGCGTTTAGCAATGTTGGCTTATTATCACTCTTCACTAGAGTTTTCATATAGAAAATACAAATTATGACAACAGAGCTGTAGGTAGCATCCTCTATATCTAAGTGAGTACAATTTCCTAAGAATTGTTTTAGGACTAAGGTATCAGGGCAGCTGCTTATGCTTAACCTGGGCTGTGATACTGTAGTGAATTAGATAGCATTTCAGGCTATTTGCTATGATGACAACACCAGTTAGTTCAGTAACTGTGCCAGATTAAAGTTACATGAGAAGTTGGCAGCTTTTCTTCTAGTATATGAGTGTACAATGCCTTATAGCTAATTCTGCTTCACTTCAGTAAATGTTGCTGATCCTTTGAATCATTATCTAAACTAATGCAGTCACTGGGCTGTTATCTGCATGGGAAATGCTCACCAGAGGGACGTTTGGTTATTTTTCACCCCAGAAAACCTGGCTATCGTTTTTTAGTTTAATCTTAAGCAAATGTGTCCTTTGGAGTCCTTTTATACAGAGCCAGTACTTGAAATCTGGCCGAGCCACGGCAGTTAGAAGAGTGCAGGGCTCTGGTTCTGTATTGACTTGGAGCTGGGGCGCATGGAGCTTGGCTGGTCTCTGGAAATAAATAAATAAAAGAAATGAGAAAGGTAAGATTGTGAAAGGAAGTGAAGAATGATAGAAAAGTGAACCTTAAAGATAAATTCAACTTCATGTCCTCTCTCTCACTGCTACTTACATGGCTTGAGATGGCAGTCAGCTCAGTCTGTTCTGCATTTGCGTAGGTCACTGTTCAAATAATAATGATGCCCCAAATAGCTCACACATCTTCTATGTAATTTTTTCTTTTTTCTTTTTAAAGGAACCATGCCCTGCTTTTTTTTTTTTTTGTTTGGAAGCTTATAGGAAGAACTTTTTTCCTTTCTTCATGTTGAAAGCTCAAAGTTTTCCACTGGAGTTTTCACGTTACAAAGTTTTGACTACATTGTTGGTGATATACAGCAGTTACTTCTTCAGTTCATTATCAGTTTTATTTGTGTTAAGTTATATTTATTTATATGGCAGTAATTTTCTTGTCAAATATGCCATTTAAAGTTTAAAATAAAACTGATATTCTCTTTATGTATTTTCTGATTTATGACTCCTCCGAACAATTCAGCTTTGCTAGTAAAACAGCTTTAATTTTCAGGTATTTCTAGTGGCTAATTTGTGTATTTGAGTTATATAGCTACTCAAAAATGTTAAGTCTGAAAGTACCACTTATTTATGTGACACTTAATACCATGTAACTATTCAAGTGATTGAATAATTAGGTAGTTTTTTTCCTGAGAAGTATTGCAACTGGTTCTTGTGATACAGTTTTCCTTTACCATGGTACAATTCAAGAGTTATTCTCACTTGAAAACTATTGGACTACTACATGTTTCATCCTGGCTGAAATATCTCAAAAATATAGTGAAAAATAATAATAAAAAATATTGTGGGAACTATTCTTGAACAATAGTCAAAATCTAGTCTGTCACAAGAGTTTTGACCTTTGTGATGTTCTTTTTCAAAATGACATCAGTGATCTCCATGGTACCACTTTAAACTTTATAAGGAGTTCAGCTTACTTTTAAAACGGCAGGTTTTATTTAAAAGAAGATGGTCTTATTCTCAGCGAATTCATTGATTGTTTACAAATGAGAAGTGTAGCTGCTAGGAAAAAAAGTCCAGAAAGTCATGGATTTCACGTGGACTGTTTGCCTAACTGTATTCTCAGTTAATGTCAGGCTTAATTAATGTCCCATTTAGGTAATGGTAAATATGGGAAATTAAGGAGGTCTTTGACATGGCTATTTATAACTGCCCAGTGGATGCAGTGTCATTGGGAGGGCCCTGGAAACTACAGATTTGGTCAGCAGAGAAATACTCCATCATCGCAGGAGCTGCAGAACGTTTCTGCAGGTGGTCTTTTCTGAGGACAAGCTGGACGTGAAGTGAGTGACGGAGATTGATGGAGACTGAATACCCTGAAAGGCAAGTGGATGAGTTTTAAGGAAGGTGGTTTCTTTTGTGTGGGAATCCCAACAGGACTGGGAATTCACAAAAACATATTAACTGATTTGTGGGCTAAATATAATAGAAAGTTGCTCTTGTAACACATTTGTGTATGTGGCATTTTTGTTGACATGCTTTCTGACATGCAGAAGGCTATAGTCTTGAACAACTGAGAAATTTCTAGACTGAATTCTGTACAGTGTTTTGCTTATCATGTGGAGACAGTAATATAGTTACTTAGAGGGATTTCATTTGTCATTGTAGAACTGAACATCCTTATGCTTTTTATTTTGTATTACTGTAGCAAATCCTTCAAATGTTGACATTGTATTTTAGGACATGACATATTTTTAAAAGATGTTTGATGGCTTCATTGTGTTCTTTTGCTATTCTTGTAAAAACACTGCATCTTGAGTATGGCATTCCTGTATTTTTCAGAATACTTTGAACTTATCTGTATTTAATGTTTGGGGACTGTCCCAAAATACACACTTTGCAGATGATGTTTTCCAAGGCTAGGTTTTGCTGTTGGCACGTGGAACATGCATTTTGAAAAGCGGGCATATGAAGTGTTAAAGAAATTTCCGCTGTTTGTGAACCAGTGTTACATAATTCCCAAAACATTTTCACAATTTTTGGGTAAGTGCTCTGCGGAACCGTGCTAAACAACAGGATGGGCCTTTGGGTTTCAGATGATGGCGAGTATCCAGTCCCCTTGTGCAGCTGGGGTGCAGCTTGGGGTGTTCCCCAAGAGCAGCCGAGGATGGGCAGCGTTTCATCTGGTTAACGCTGCCCTCGAGCAGTCAGTCGTTGGTGTCCTTAGAGAATAGGCTCCTAAAATGGCTTCTCCTTTTTGCATCCTTTCTGTAAGGGATGTAAAAGCGATGGTGTTGAGTGTGATCTTATTGAGGGCTGTGTCTTCAGCCGCTCATTTTTCGGTCACTTTCAGGAAAAAAACCACACAAACAAGCACCACACAATATAAAATTGGGGGTTTTAGCAGGTTTTGGCTTATTTGCTAACTGTAAGCAGTCTGGAATTTATTTTTGTTGTAAGGTTTATTTTGATAGTTAACTAAGCACTTTTGTCCCTGTTATTGCTTGGGAATTTCAATTCATGTTTCAGTTGACGGAGTAAATCTGAATATTTTTATACCTTTTCAAAAGCAGGGTTTATTGGAATTGGAAGGTCACACAATACCCTGAATATAATGCTACAGTGCTCTTCTTTGGCTTCTAGACTTGACTGGTATATGCTATTATGTAGATACATAAATTAGTGTTTCTGATCAGTTAGCAGATAGTGGCAGAGTTTTGTCTGGTTGCACTCTAAATTAACTTTGTGAAATCAAACCAGAATGTGATGTAGATCATTTGATACAAATGTTTAAAAGCGCTGCAAGGGTTGGCTGTATGGAACAGAGATCTGGTTCCTGCAGCATGCAAAATCACATTTCTGTGTTTGAAGCTCAAATGGAAGGGGATGCTTTGCTGAATCAGATACTGTGATTTTTGATAAATGTATATATTAAACATGGTACATTTTTATGGGAAGTCATGAAGGTCATCTAATTCTTTCATGATTCTGTGGAAAATAAAAGGGTACCTACTGGGATTTCTTTCTCCCAGGCATTTCTGTGTATTTTAAAGTATTTTTATGTATTGTGCATGGAAGGCAGTGCCAGCTGTTGATTGTCATCTTTCTCATGTCTGTGATAAAAAGCCACTCAAGAAGGCTGAAATATGAGAACGTCATTAGCTTTCCTACTGGCAGAAGTGCTTAAAAAAGCCACAATAGAAAGAAAATAGATTGCATATTGAAATTAAAAAAAAAAAAAAAAGGCAGCTACAGCGAGGGTTTGTTTAGCCCTTGGAAAAAGCAAAAACGTGGCAAGGAGCTTCTACAGGCACAAAGGGAAAAGCGTGAACCTGTGGCTGATGTGCAAGGGTGTGTGTGGGAAACCTCTGATGTTCATCACGCGTGATTCCCCGCTTGTGTTTTGTTGTCACAATTCAGCCGCTCGAGTTGTTTTGTGGGCACCAGGTGCAGTGTAGGAGTTTGTGTTTACTGTGAATGACGTCTATGAGGCACGATCTGGTTTTAAGCTGATCTTAGGTGGCATTGTAAGCATGCTTCTTTTTTAAAAAAATTATCTAAAATCCACTTGGGACATTTAAAGACAAAGGTAGGATTCATTTAAAGACTGAAGATTAATGTAAAAAATAAAGGAAATGCCCCTCGTGTGGTTACAAAGCAGAAGGGCCTCCATTTCAAAATAAAACCACAAACTAGGCAGTTAGTGGTGTTCTCTGCAGACACAGCCTAAAAGCAGCGTGTTATTCAGGATTATGAATAGAGCCCTGCTTATGGTTTTGCTTGAAAATCTTCTGATTGTAGTTGGATGAACGTGGAGAAGCGTACAGAAATCATGTTTGTTATGTATACAGAAGCTCCCGTTTTAAAGTGTATATGGTGGGAAGGGAATAAATTTCTCATTTTGCACTGCCTCCTAAGGTAGAGAGAGGCAGGCAGGGATGGAGGCAGGAGAAAACGGAGGCAGTGGAAACAGCAGCAATATGTACGCTTGCCTGCCTGTCTCGCATTAATGGAACAGCTTGCAAGGTCTACAGGGAATTTGCATTGGCTCTGTCACTGGTATTATTTAGTTCCTTATTTATTGCTAGTGGCTTGATTGTGCTGTATTTTCCCAGCAATGAAAGCTTTTAAAGATCATGTCTGACTCCTTTTGGACTGTGCTGTCCAATTTCTCTCTGCCTGCTACCAGCATGTTGAGACGATCCAAAAGGTAATCTAAGGATTTTGCGAGTATTTCTTATGATGTTTTTCCAAGTTACTTGTTTTAATACTCTTTGAGCTTGCTTTCTTCCTTTATTAACAGATTAAATCATATTTGTAGTATGTTAGGTATGATTTCTTAATTCTTTAATGATTTGTAGTTGTGTTCCTTGTAAAAATCATACTGTGCAGATCCATGCTTCGTTCTTTTCACAGATATTTATTTAAATGCATTGTTCCTCCCTTCTCATAGTATGTGAATGTGATAAGGGTTTGTTTCTACAAAATGATGGATTGATGCCTTACTAAGAACAAGCTGCTTCAGTATTCAAAGTAGCAAAACAGTATTATGATGATATAGGCAGCACTGGGCAGGGCTTGCAAATATTTTGACGTATAGTACGTGATTTTCTTAGGGATATGCATAACCTTACGTTTAAAATTGTTTTTAATAGTTCTGTCATTTTTTTTCTTGGAGATGTAAATATGCTACTGTAGTCGTTAGTAGGATGGCTGTTCTTACACCACTCCTCGGATTTTGATAAAATTACATTGAATTCTGTGACCTAATAAACGGTATCGGATCTGATGCAGTACAGTGATATCCCTTCAAGATCGGGAAATATCAACATAGTTACTGCTCATCAGGTGTTCTGTGGAACTTAACTCAGGCAACCTGAAAACTTACTGGAGGAATAGACTGGGTGAGTAAGGTAGGTGGGTAATCCTGACTGACTAATTCAGTATATTTGGGTTTATGAGTAAGTGGTTGGAGCTAGAATCAGAATTTTTCATCGATTGGCTGATAGAGCTAAAAATCTATGTAAGACTCAGAATATAAACTTTGACTTGATTTTAGGGTGAATTTTGTTTATGAGCTATCAGAAATGGAATTTATCTTTTTTAGGAGATTGCTGCTCCTACATAGAAATATACTGGATGGGGGGCAGGGGCAGGGAGGATTAACCCTGCTATGATTCCCTTTTTGTGGTTTAAATTTCGTTAAAGTTGTTTTCCGTGTAACAGTGATTTTTAGATATTTTTTTTTTCTGGGGACAAAGAAAGATTTCGCTTAAAAAATTTAGATCTCAAGTTGTTTGTTGATCTGTTTGCTCCCAGCAGTAACTTTCAAACTCACTGAGCAATGGCACCAGTAGCCTGCAGGAGGAACAGAGGTGTCAGAGGTAGCGCTCATTATTTCTATGTGAGTTTCTTGAGCTACGGAGAGGAAAGGGATGTAAATTAATGTCCTGTGCCTCTGTTTCCCTAAAGACAAGGTAGGTAGGACTTGGCTTTCGTGTTGTTTGGGCAACTGGTGAGCATGTCAGCAGCAAGGTGCAGTGAGCCCTGCCTTGCTGGGTTGGTGCAGGTGAGGGAGAGGAGGCATTGGTGCAGGAGGACACTGCTCTGTAAGAACTTAACTTTTGTTACACCAGCTCTTCTGGGGCAACCTGTTTATTCCTCCTGCTTGCCAAACTTTGCTTTTGGAAAGCTTGCTCCGTTCTGGATGGTGTTCTGCATGCAAAAAGGTACGTTTTTTAGGTGAAAATTCAACAATAGTGGACTTCCATACTGAATAGATGTCTACAATGTTTCTGCATAACAAGAATAAGATATTTTTATTTTTTAATACCTTGTTGGTGTGCTATTATGAATTTAAAATTAGACGTGAAGTACTGACACAATTTCAGAGATACTACCAAGGTTTCAGGTGCAATATTTTGTCAGAAAACTCCCCCTCAAAATTTACAATTCCATTTATTTGTTAGTATTTGAAGTACAAAAAGAAAGAAATTGATCTGTAAATCTGCTGCACGTCTAGATGGAAAAGAGATTACTTTTTATTGATTTAATCACACAAATGAATATTAGATTTTTCAAAATGATCAAACAGCTGTATGAGAATTCACAGCAGAGAGGTGCTGCACCCAGTCATGTGGTAGAAATCCTATTTCGCACAGCACAGAAACCACAGGCTTCAGTCAGCCTCAGAAATAAAATATTTGAGCATGTGTGACAGTTTGCTGGGAATATCACCTTCTGCCATGCTCCGCTGGCAGCCTGCCCAGCTCTTTGACTACCGTCTTGTGGGAGATGGGGAGGCAGGTTGGATCGGTGCTGTGTGGATTGTAATAAATCGGCTAGTTCATATGACAGCACGCTGTAGGATTGTGATTCTTGTTAGGGCATGGGTCCTGAAAACATGCGTACACATGCGGTGACTTTGCTCCCAGGAGCATCTGGGCTATGGGAGAAGCCACTGTACATCCAGGTCTGTGTGGTGTCAGGGCCATCACGTTCCTGTGTGTTAATGTTCTCTGAATAATGGCATCTATACACTTTGAAGGAAGTATATTATTAAGTGAATAAATATTTCTCCATTTTCATCGTCCTCCCATCGTACCCACGTACTTTTTAGTAAACTTCTTACTTTTAAAAATTGTTCTTGCAATTTAAATTTCTTCTATCGAGTTGAAATTATAGCCAGAGAATATTTTGCTGTATGAAATATTTGACACAGTTTTCCTGTGATCGGTCTGTAAAACTTTTGGACAGTCCTACTGCATTTATGACATCTTGTGTGCTCTTCGTTCGGGGCATCGCAGAAGGGGCCACTGGCGGTATTCTGGCCATTGTGCTCCGTAATGATGCCTTCTGATATGTACTAAACATCCTAAAGGGCTTCACTCCCAGATGGCTTTCCCTACATTAGGAGGCAAATGTTGAGAAGGGCTTCTCTTTCTTCGCGGTACATTATGTTGAAACGAGCTCTCTCGTGCAGCTGGTGGGATTCTCGGTGCAGCTAATGGCACTGCGAAAGCGAGCCATCTGCTCCTGTGGTCAAAGTAGCTGCCTTGTTTCTTCTTGAGCCTATTCCCGGAAGGATAGAAAAAGTCAAGAGCAAACTAAATACATAAGAGTTTGTCATGGGAGGGGTGACATAAACATAAATCAGATTTACCCGTCAAACCTGTTCTGTATAAATATTTATGATTTTAAGCTACAGAATAAATACGAGAATTCCTTGGTTCAAAGGGCACGTGGGGAGGTATTGTCGTATCGGCTGTACTGAAGCATTGCCTATTGAAGTTGGATTATGGAAAGATAAAGCGTTATTTTGACATATTTAAATTAAATGTCTTTGTTTTTAAATCCTTTTGTTTCTTTGTGCTTTGGGAATAACTTTTCGTGGATGTGCTCTTAAAATTTGTTGTGTAGCAACAGCAGTGGAGCATCATTGCGCAAGTGGCTGTGCGCTGGTTTTTGAAAGATTGACTTAGAATGATGATTTCTATTTTTTTTTTCTTTTTTCAGCAATGTTTAATCCTCTTTGGATGGACAGGCTGTGGCTATGGATCTTAGGATCTTGACTTTTGTTTAGTGACTTTTTTCTTTTTTTTGACTAAGTTTGGGCAGGGAAGTATTTGGGCAGGTGTATTGAAGTGTCTTGAAAGCTGCCTGGGGGATCACAAAGGTGGATTTCTGTTAGGAAAGTTGTGCTGTTTTCATGTCATGTTTCATAGGATAGCCACTGATGCTCTAAATTTATTTCTTTGTGATGAAGGGCTCTCAGGGATTTCATAATCGGTTAAACCCACTGGAATTAAGCATCATCAGTGTGTGAAGCAATCCTTAAGTAGCAAGACCCCTCTAAAATCAGTGATTCTCTAAAAATCATCATATTTCATTGTAAACGTTTCCTTGGTAACTAACAAAATGCTCCTAACTATTTAAACATTCACAGCCCTAAGAGAAACCACCTCTCCTTGGGGTGTAAACCAGTGATGGGAAAATACTCCGGTGGCCAGGAGCGAGGTTTGATGCACTGGTGTGCTCCTGGTAGCTGCGGGGCTGCTGTTAAAGGGCTGTGCTGGATTGTGAGGCTGGGTCCTTTTAACTGTATTTGTTTTTTTTTTAATGCTGACTCATCTAGATTGACATTAAAAGCTGTGTGTGTCAGAGGGATGCCACCTCCTCCGTATATACATTGTCACTCTGAAGAAAAACAATTAGTTTGACACTAGCAGGATACTTACTTTTTTGTGGTAACATAAAGCTAAGCTTAAAAATGTGAGTCTGTGCTATAATTAGCTGTAAAGTGACAGCTGTCACGCCACAAATTTCCTTGCTCAAATGTGTAAAATAAGAAACGTTTCCCTTGTGTTGGGAAGGATGTGAAAGACCTGGAAATGTGATGCTTTTGATAATATTTAGGTCCAATTTGTACTTAGCCCAGTGTATTAAATGGCCTCCAACTGACACTCCTAATAGGAGAGGAAATTTCATTTCAATTACTTCTGCTAGTATTTCCGAATGGCCTTGGGACAAAAGCACTGACAGCGTTTGGGGGAGAAAAAAAATCAACCTTATCTCCTGAAAAGCTCTTTGAGAATCGAGTTTTGCATTGGGCGAAGATGTAACGGGCGTTGCGGTCACTGGGTGAGAGCTGGGCGCTTTGTGCTGCTGGTGAGGAAGGTGAGAGTGCCCGCGGGGCCTGGGGGAGTGCCTGTGGGATGTTTGGGCTGCTTCAGTGCACTGGAAGACACTGGGATCCCATGAACAGAACAAAGGTTCTTCTGCTATCCAAAAATAAGTGTAATAATTAAGGCTATGCACCCTAATTTGTAGTTTATTTGGGATTCTGTCTGATAGACTTGCTTGTTTCTCTGTCAGACTAAAACCCAACGTTTCCTACAGGGTTAACGCTGAACTTTTAAGCCCTGGAAGCCCTTTGTTCAGATGGAAACCTCTTGTACAACCTCTTGGCTATTGCCCAGAACAAACCAGTTTTTCAAGTCACAACTTTTGTGGAGCGGAAACCGTGCAACGCACAAATTATGGACGGTTTTGTGAAGCGCTTGGATCCTTCTCGTGAAGGAGACAGCTGAAAGTAACATAATTTTAAGCTGATGTTTTAAGAGAGCAGAAAAATGGCTGTTGGGAAGAGTCTGGTTTCAGAAGGGACTGGAAGAGAAGGGAGGCTCTGAGGTGGGCAGCGGGCACTGGGGGAGCAGCGCTACGCAGGGCCAGGCAGCAGGAGCACACGTTGGCGTGCGCTTGGCCTGGAAATGTGCAGTTCTCGCGTTTAATTGAAGGAGACACATTGGGGTTTTGGAATCCTTACAAAGTCTGTGCATCTGCTTATTTCAACTCTTGTTTGTCTCTGACAAGTGAATTTTAAATCCAGAGTGTCCGTCAGCTTAAAGCTCAGGGATAGCTCATGATTAACAGCTGGAGAGTGATGGTTTGAGGCTGGGCCACGCTGGGTTTTTGGGCAGCTCCATGGTTGGCTCTTCAGGCCTTGCTTCTGTGAAGGGTTAACAGGCTGTGCTAGGGAAGGGGCTGGAGAGGCCGAGGTGGCAGTGCATGCGAGGCATTACATGGACTTTTAATGTGTTGGGGTGTAAACAGCACACCTTATAGATATATCCAGTTGTGAGGCAGCTTTAGCTGTGCGGTGACGTTCCTCCTTGCAGATCCATGCGCCTGCTTTCTGAAGAGACGTCGGGCTGGGGTAAGGAGCAAACCACGAGATGTGCTTGCCGGTGCACTCGGGATTCCTGGTATTTCAGTGGCAGCTGAATGCCGATGTTAACAAGGAATGGTAAACACCTTAGGGCAAGATGTTGGTATAAAAAAGACCTTATTTAAAGAAGTGAGAGGAACAGTATATGATTTGTCATCTTCTATGACCTTATACCTTCCTGGAGGCAAATGACTTAGCTTTTGGTCAGGTGCTGAACACATAGTTCTGGCAACCATCTCATTTATCCGAGTAAGAAAGTATACTTTTTTTTTCAAAGCATAAGGAAAACACCTTTGAAGTGTTTTGATTCCGTGCTTGTACCTAATTATCAGGTATTCCCTGCATTGTTTTTCCCAGTCCATAGCCTGACCTATTTTTAATCTTTTTGCTATTATTTTCAGGACTGCAGAGTAATACCTATCTAAATGCTCTTTAGAGTAGATTTGCAGTTAAAATAATAAGCACTTCAGTAATGAAAGCTCCCCATTTATTCCAAGAGTCTTAGAAGTTGATTTTGGTTTTAGGGACTTACCCAACATGCCAGCCATATCCAGATACATGTATTGTTTCTGTATTAAATTCTGCAGCTTGTCTCATGTTGCATGAACTATACCGTTGACTCTCCCAGCTGTTCAGTAGGGTGAGAGGCCTGCAGAGAGGTGGTACCTTTTGCCCTTTTTGTCTGAATACTTCAGTCATTTTCTCTTCCATCTTCTGTTTCTACTTCCTTTCATTTTAATCCCTTCTCTTATCCCTTCTCTTATATTTTTTTTCCCCTTCCATCGTCAGCGGAAGATGTTAAAAAAAGCACTCATGGTTCCAGCTTCACCCCTCTGCCTGGGCTGGCTTGCTGGCTCTAGATACTTCATGGACTGAAGGCAGAAGGATCCAGAGAAGCAGCATTTAGGAGAACAATGCTTACTGGTCCTGTGAGGGGAAATCTTAGAGCAGAGGTGAAACCCAAGCCACTTGATACCAGCCTCTTGGCAATACTGTCCAGTAAATTGGACGTGTTCTTGGGCTGTAGGCTTAATACATTGTGATCTTTTCCACAGGATGCCTCAAGTTGAAGAGGTTTTCCACTGTGATATTTTATATGAAGACAAAGCTTAAGAATGTGTTGAAAATCTAAGCAAATGTTCCGCTTACACAGAGATATGGTGCTGACGTTATTCTTCCCTTATCTGCCTGCTATACTAAGCATATCTTTTAAACTACTTCAGAGTTAACTGAAGATATAAATGGTGCTTCACATGGTTTATTTCATGCTGAAAAAGTTACTTTTGCTATCATAAGATAATGTCTGGGAGCATGTACTACTGGAGAGCCCCCTGCACCCAAAGAGAAGTGAGCCTCTGAAGACGGAGATGTTCTGCAAGCACGTACAAGAATGGTCTTTCCCTGAATATTTGATCTCTAAGGAATCTAGCTTGAGTCCTGACATGGCATTTGAGATGATTTATTTCCAGGATATTGCATGTTTTCCTGTCTTTCAGTTTTGTTCTAGTCTTAATTGCATCATAAATTATTATCAGCTTCAATTAGCAATCTTAATTTAAATTAAGCGTGATTGCTATGGAACTTGAAGACCTGACTTTTGTAGGTATTTGCATTTGTCTTCCTCCGTGTCTTCATTTCTGTACTTCCTGCAATTTTTTCAGGTCTTGTTTCTTTTCATGGTGGCCATGTTGGTTTCAGACTTCACGGTGGAACAAAACTGAGAAGGCAAGAAAGCTGGGAGATGGTGATATGTGGTTCCCAGAAGCGTATTTTATTGCAATCTATTACTTACACAGTGATAGGCTAATTTTATTTAATTTTAACAGTCCCATGTTCTCCTTCTTTGTCTTGGAGAAACTTTGGGCCATATGTGCCTGTACTTGTGAGTTTGTAGTAAAGTTTGTTGCACATCACTTTTAAAAAAATAAAAATAAAAACTTATCTGTTTCTAGTTCCTTTAATTATGAATAAGTACACTGAGCATTCAAAAAGCTTTTAGTGGTTTCTGAATTTATATTCCAGTCCAATTTTAGAACAGGTATTTTTGTTAGATATCAGTGTT
The DNA here is from genome assembly GCF_964034855.1 of Anser brachyrhynchus. NCBI lineage: Eukaryota > Metazoa > Chordata > Aves > Anseriformes > Anatidae > Anser > Anser brachyrhynchus. The sequence goes on along the minus strand of NC_137702.1, from coordinate 9,876,501 downwards.
TTTAACAATTATGTAAATTGTGTTTATGATTTTACTAGGATTTAGTTTTTCCTATTTTCTTTTGATTCCTTCTTGTCATCACTGTTACCATCCGTTTATTTTTGATACATTCGTCTAGTCATACATGCTGCTCTTAACGATCTTACTGTAACTAGAATAGATTTTAATTTTCATCCTTCTTAGGTAGAATAGCCTTTAAAACAAGGACGCTTCTCAGACGATGACCAAACTGCATTGCTTTTGGCATGCGGTGCAGCGTGCTTTAATTCTTAGCTCTTGGCTTTTAATGTTTGTATTTTATTCTGCTTGGTTTTGTGAAAGATTGTTTCAGCTGCAAGCTCCTAAAATTTCAAAACAGTTTGCATGTGTCTATTTGTAGCATGTGCTTGTATATTTATTAAACCGGAGCAACCTTACTTGTATGAAAAATTAATAGCAACTGGGTAATGAACAATTGGCTCAGGCAGCAACTCAGCTTTACACAGCAGAATGATGTGGTGCTTGTAGTCAGGCTGGGCTGCTGCAGAAATTTCACGTTGCTGTGGGTCTGGGGTCTCTTGTCACGGCCTCAGGGCTTCCTTAGCATGAAATGGCTTCTGGAGGCTTGTCTTTATTTACAGAAGGTTGCTTCTTTGGTCTTATACATGCTGCACTGTAGTTATTTAATGTATTTTTCCAAGTTTGTTGTGTTTATCTGAAACAAAGGTTTGTCCACAGACCTGCCATGTAAACAAGAGAAGCCCAAATAGCTGAACACTTGATTTGCAACAGTGCAGTGTACTTCTGTACGTGAGTTTTCACCAGTTTTACTTGCTACACCGAGCATTTTCTGTGCCCACAGAACTCCGGCTCTTGCCTGTCACCTTCTATCACACTTGGAGCAAATTCTTACCTGGCTGTGTTTCCATCTCCGCTGTTGGATGCGAGTGTATTGATGACAGGGGTCTTAGGTGGCATTTCTTTAGCAAGGCTGGTAAGAACAAATGGAGCAGAATCTGGTCTTTCTCAGTGCTTTGCCTGAAATACCTGCTCCCACACACATCTCGCCTTATCCTGGTCTGGTCAGGACCAGCTCTGTTCGGCCCCTAGTGGGTCGAGATGGGCGAAGGCATGTGCCTTTCTGAGGTAGCTTAGTCCTGAGGGGGTGCTGGAAGTTCTGCCTCGTTATTGTCCTAATACCTCTGTTAGACTATTATCAGCCTACCTTAGCACTCACGTGGGTGACTTGTATTTTTTCCCCCCGTTTTTGTGTGTGCAGAACACAACCATACAACTGTGTGAATCTCTCTGCTCTCTGCAGAAAAGGCAACTCCACTGAGACAGTCTGATATGGAGATTATTTCCACAATAATGTACTGTTAGAATGGTTTTAAAATTAGATATGTAATTTATTGTCACCCTGCGGTTTGAAACTGCAATTAGCTGATAAAGAGATAATTTGGAACATTTTTTGATACTTAAATTAAGAAAATGCTCTGAAACAAAGGGAACTGTTCATGTTGAGTGCTACATAGCAACTGAGTGCCTCTTCCTATTCTGGTACACGGGATTTCCATTAAACCCTACGCTTTGGAATCTCAGAAAATGTTTCTTTTCATTTTTGGCTCATATGCTTAGTTTTCAGGATGCATCTTTAGGGAGCATGTTTAGAATGGGTTTGTTTTATTACACACCTATATATCATTAGAAGTTACACGGTAAAAAATGTTTCAAATGATATAAATTCACTTTGTCATTTCATTCTTGAATTTGTTTGCTTGAATTTTTGCAAGCAAAAAATGTGATAATCTATCTTCTGTGACAACTGCCATGGAGGCACCTATTTAAAAAGCAGTTATGCTATGTGAAGCATTTAATAATGGAGTCAGAGGAAATGGAAAATGAAAGTATGCAGTTATGTTTAGTTTTCGTTAAATCATCCTTTCACACTTGGTGATGTAACTTCATGGAAGTATAATGCATAACACAACTGAAGTCGGAGACAGTAATGCTTGAGAAGGTCCGTGTATGTTTTCTCCCATTAAATACTGCCTGTTTTTCTTCTGGGAAGTGTCTTCTGTAATCAGAGACATTTTGCTTTTTTTTTTCCTCTTCATATAAGGATGAAAATAGCTTTGGAGCATATTTGGGAGGGAGGAACGTTTCAGAATAAAGTGGTTTGATTTAGTTGGGAATGGCTGTGCCAGTCATTGTAATTCGTTGTGACATTTCATTTTGTTTGGCTTTGCAGTTGTTCCCATGGTCCTGTGTTGTTAATAATACAAAAGGTCTGGACTATACAGCAGGGTGTAAGCAGGTGTGCAACAGCCACAAACATTAGGCAAGTTAAACGTGAATTAGATGTTAACTGGCAATTTCAGCCTTTTCTTTCACAATTTCTTAACTTGAGGTGATGCTGCTGCTTAAATTTGAGCTGTAAATAAAGAAGTAAAATGATTTATCTAACAAATAGCTCATCTGAGATGAAATGGAACTACTTTCACACAATAAGTTAAAATAACACCTAAAATTTAGGTGTTAATTTTCCTTAAAACAACAGAAGCAGTCTACATCCAAGTTACGATGTGCATTGCTCAGCACTTCATCCACTCAGCTGCTGTGTTTGTTAGTGTGCTGAAACCCGTGGTGTTATGGAATGAGATGTTCTTCATGTTTACTCCCCGTGCTCCTTCTAGATATCTGTACAGAAATATAGCTGGTGCTTTGCAACGGACTGCATCTTTCATCCCGATGCTCCTTGTTGTGCAGAATTCATGTCTTCCCCCATCATGTGCGCAGTGACTTTAATTCACTGGTACCAGAGTGAGACTGGGAACATGCACGGGTCACACAAGTTTGACTCTATAAAGGAGTTACACCTAAGGCTTTTTTTCAAGGAACACTAAAAAAATGTAGTAGCACTTTGGATTACTATAAATGTTTGTATTTGTGAAGATTAGGGATGAGGGTGGTGGAGCAGCTGAGAGGGGAACCCAGGAAGGGATCCACATTGGTGGCAGGCAGCGCGCGCTGCCTCGCTGATTGAAGGTGGTGCTGGGAAGACAAAAGTTCTGTGCCTCTTGTAATGGAGAATCTGTGATATTTTAAAAGTGTGTTGTTGGCCCTGTGCTTCCATCCTTCATCTGTTAAACCGGCATAATTGTGTTTCCTTAAAAGACAAGAAGTGGTTATTGTAGGAATGTGTGAACTACCAAACCTACACCATGAATAATAATACATTTTTTCCAGTTATTCTAGGATGAATAACTTTTAAACTATTCTGAATGTGGAAAAAAAAATATCAGTTGAACCAGATGCTTACTTATTCTTATCTATTTTAGAGAACTAATTATTCCTGTTGTTGGTAGTGCTAAAGCTTACAAAATTGCTTCCATCTTTGAATTACTATAATTAAGACGATAACTTCCACATCTAGTTAACATTGCTGTGCAGCTGGTGCATTCATTGACATGCAGATTTTGGATTTTTTAAATTTTCTGCCATTGTGAATAAAAATTTTAAATACTTATTTTCATTTCCAAAATGTCTGTTTGTCATAAAGAAGTCTTTGTAAATCAAATCAACCGAAACTAAACTCCTGTAACATCAGAGGAAAATCTTGTTAAATTTGGTTAGGTGATAGGACATTTGGGGAGAATAAGTTATCGCTGATACCTTTTGTAGGTGTGGTCACTAAGCTGTGGGTCCCATTTTGTAGGCATGGCTTTGGGATCACTGAATTAAACATCACATCTGGAGCACATCTGACCTCTGAAATTTTGCTTTGGAAAGAGTTTTTAGTTAATGCAAGGGTTAGTCTGGCACTGACAACCTGGAGTAGTTTACAAAACTAAAATTCTATTAGAAGTCACAAATAGAAATCATATAAATGAATGAGTACCAAAAGAAAAAGTGGTTTAAGCTAGGATTTTTCAGTGCATCTTGTTTACTTGCATATGCAGATTTTTTGGCTATGAGAATTTTCTCTAGGCCAATAAATTTAGCTAAATTTTGAGAAACTTCCTTATTATTCATTTCTAATAACCAGCAATGCTGTGATATTACTAGAAATCGGGGGCTGGTTATTTTTAATTATTTTTTTTTCTGTGGCTCTTGCTTTCATTACACGAACACATGATAGACGTGCAGCAGTGAGAGTCAGAGATGTCCAAACTGACACCTCTGTGAGCACACTGTTAAAATGAAGAATGAAACACTGATTTACGCTCGAACCAAAACACTTTCAGACTGAACATGAATACAAAAGAAGGTGAACTACTTGTTTAGAGGCTCAGCGCTGGATCATCTGTCGGTCTCTAGCCGAAGGTTTGTCAGGAGGGAGATGAGGAGTGCTGAAGCTGCGTGCAGCTCGCAGGTACTCTCCCAAATGTTCTTGTAAATACGTCTGGACGAGGGTGCTGGCTCCAGAGGACATTTCAGTGGGTCCAAAAACAGTGTCCAGTTACCAGCTCCACGTCCGATGTCCTGCAGTGTTCAGTTTCAAGAATGCACTTGGAACACTTCGGTACACGTAACAAACGTTATTTTTACTGCCGGGAGAGAAGTTAACTCTAGCGATAGTAAAAGCGCTATTTCCGTAGTGATGGCAGAGGCATTGTTTCAAATATTTCAACATAAACTATCCGTTTTGCTGTTCTTGGTCAGAATTAAATCAAGTTGCTGTAACTCCTTCCTAGATTTCTGGATTCCGGGTTCGCAGCCCGGGGTTTGGCAGGCTGCCGGGGGCGAGCTGGGTGGCACAGGGGAGCACAGAGGTGTTTGCAGCCCCACGCCTGGGGATCTGCCCTGCAGCGCCGGGGCAGAACCAAAACCCCCCAGGTCGAGATCAGGTTTTGCCTAAACTGGGAGGACCTGCAGGGGGTTTGCTCTTCTAAAATTATGAAGTGGGATCTGAGAAAAAAAAACACAACAACACGTTAATGAGACCCTTACCAAATTGGGAGAGGAAGGGAGGGTCAGGGTCAGGCTCGCCTTGCATTTAATGAACATAGCAAAACTTTGGCTTATAAACAAACAATAATGCTTGCAATCTCTCTGGACTGGTTAAGATTTTTTTTCTTATTAAAGTACTCAGAGGTATAGGTAACCTTTTCTATTTTCTCCTTCTACTCCTGTTTTTATGTAAAAGGAATTATTTTTAGCGAACTGTTTGCAGAATTCGCGACCAGTAATGAGCAATAATGCAGTATAAGAAGTGAATAATACGATCTCCTCTCTACTCTTGGCCTTGTGGCTCAGCATTGGGCCCAGTACCGTGCGTCTGGCTGAAGTGCATCTTCCAGGAAAGTATTTTGTCTTTGTGTGAACTTTGTGCCAACACTTAATACGACTTACTTGGATTTCTTTGGCACAAATTTCTAGTTGAAGCTAGCTTTACTACTTCAATAATTTAGCTGTTTTTCCTGAGGAGGTGCTCAAATGCTGTCATAGTGGCTTCCTGGGGCTAGTTGCCCAACTGAGGTCTGCACGTTACCTCACCCTTCCTCTCCTCTTTTTTTTTGTATTTTTGCGACTACCGGGACTTCATCGCTGCTGTTCTGTAATTCCTCTGTGATTCCAAGGCCTCTTAAAAAGTTTTATATACCTATCGAGAGAGCTCTCTTCAACCAGTAGAGAGTATGGCTCTATCTGTAACGTGGATTTGGGAAATCAGAAATTCTGGGCTTAGCCTCTGTGTTTAAGCTTTGCCTTACTGCCAGCACACATGGATCGTGTACATGGCTAAGCGGGCCTCAGTGATGTTCCTCCTCCCCTGGTTAGAGATCCAGTGAAATTGAAAGTATCAAATTTGGGGGCTGTAAAAAGAATAATGTTTTATTCCCAACTTGGGGCTAGGCTTTCACTCAAAAGCCATTCCCTCTTCTGGGTAAACCTGACCTATTTTAATGGGCCTCAGCTGTGCTTGCTCTCCAGCCACTTAACCCTTTCTCTTGTGGTTCCTTATCTCTGCAAGTATACCATAGAAAATGGGTTTCTAAAATGGGTCCAATCTGGCAGATGCAGGCAAGCAGTTAAAAAGCTGAGTTTGGGACAGTTCGTGTTCCCCATTATGCTGCGATTTAAATACACCGAGTTTCCATGGCAAGCTCCAGACATTGCTGTGGTAAAGTGTATTTTAGGAACAGTTTTTAGCAAAAGAACATGACTGTAGAGGATGGAGCTCTCTTTTCTCAGAGTACTACTGTTTCATGTTGACAAGATCTAAAATTTTTATGTAGCAATTTATATTAAAAAACTCAGGATTTTTTAATTTCTGAAATACTCATGTCTATGATATTAGAACACTCGGCATTTTTGTATTGTGACGTTGTCCAGTAATGTCAACATAATGATTATCTGCTACTCATACTGGAATCAAGTGTTCTGTTTTTTCAACAGTTACTGGAATAGACTGACTGAGGACAAAAAAAGAAATCCATAAACTGAGATTTTAAGCCTCTTAACATCAGGCTGTTAGTTTTACCATAGGATGTACACAATGGCAATCAGTTTTTGGACGGACTGTTGTTGAATAATACATGAATGTAAATGAAGATTGTATGGAATCAGTTGGATAATTTTGAGGAATGCTTTAAGTACACCAGAGAGCCTGAATAGCAGTTAATGGGGCTTCAACTTTATTACTGTTTATTATGGTTGGCAGTTTAGTTGTGTTTTTTTTTTCTCTGCTTTGAGTTCTCCAGTTTCCTATAGAACAACAATAAAAAGGCTTACAAATAATAATAGTCAGATACACAGTATCCTGTGGCAGCAAAATAGCTTTGCATTAAATTGCAGTTCTTGGCAGTCCGAGTGCATTTATCCTTGGCTGCTCCAGCTCAGGCGGTGCAGGAGGGACGGAGGCAGATGTCAGCACCGGGAGCCTTGCGAGCGGAGGCGCCTCGTCTGCGACTGCAGGGACCCGGCGTGGAGCTGCTCAGCGCGGCTCCTTGCTCGGCCGTCCTGCTCCTGCCTGTTCCCACCCCATGTCAAGAGCAACACGATTTTAGCACCCGCTTTGACAATTGCTGGAGTAAGCAGAAATGAGAAAGCAAGTCAGAAGTACAATGAGTAAATGACAGCACTGTTAATATTTAGTTGTGAGATTTTGCTACGGAATTTGGGCTGTTTATTCTGTATTTTATATGCACTTCTCCGACAGGGAAAAGGGGTGATGAGAAATGGATTTAATATCCAGTTGATCTCATTCATGGCTCCCATGATTTGAAAATAATTCACTTGTTCATTACAATTAACTTTTATCACCTTTAGACCAAAATGTTTGCTACTAACAATTGCAGGCTGGGAAGCAAATGGAGGTACACATTGTTCTCTTCCTTTGGCTAAATTCTGAAACGCCAGTGCAAAAAAAAGCCTGAGCTCGCTCACAAAGAAGGATGGAGCAAAGTCATGGCAGTGAGTGGGGTGAAGTCAGCAGAGGGCTTGTTGGGAACTCGCTCTGCATGGTTTTTGATAGGTGTTGCTGCATGTGTTTGTGAAGATTCTTCAGTCTCAGGGTTTAAGTTTTATTAATAAAATCTTGCTCATCTGCTGAGTTGTGCTAACGCTTTACTTTGTAATTTTAGCTCTGCCCTAAAGAATATGCTCTGGTTTCTCATAGTGATAGCCCATAGTTGTAACAGATTTATTTGCTGTATTGGATGTTGGTAAGAATATCTGAAGCACTGGAGCGTTTCACTGTTTTCTGCTTTTTGTGTGATTTGTAAAGTGCAAATTGCGCATATTTTGTGAATCAGGAATGTTTTGTGGGCTATCTCTAGTGGCCCATGAGTGGCCTGTGAGATACAGGTTTTATGTTGCTTCTAGCATATTAAAACATTTGTTGCTGACAAAGTACCTTTTGGCCCTGCGTGTTTACTTCTCAGCAGTCAATACTGAAATAGAGTGTGTGAGGAAATATCGACCTAAATATGAGAGATTTCTCTTTAGCTAAAAGCCAATCTCCAGGACCTGCCTTGAGGTGCTTTTCTTTGTCTGGTTATGCCTTATAATTTATATCTCTTTCTTTCAGCTGTCGGACAAGCAACAGAAAGAGTTTGATTGTAACATCCAGCACATCTCCAACTCTCCCGCGACCACATTCCCCTCTTCATGGACATGCAGGTAAATCCTGGTGACTAGTTTGCTTGGGAATCATTAGCAAAAACATTGCAGTGAGTTTGAACGTATCGACATCAAGATATGTGCTTTGAAACTTAATCTGAACACAGTTTTTCATCGTTTCTAACTCATAACAGGGTTCGTACAGTTTCAAAATGAATGTTTTTCGTGCTTAAAATCTGGGACTCTGTTCCTCATCTGTTCTGTGCTGTCTTTCTCCTTCTCTACTGTATCTGACCTCCACTCTTTCTTGGGGTTTCAGTCCTCTTATGTCCAGCAAAAGAAACAGAGGAAGAGCAACGTCAAATAAAATTAAATGTATACCTTTTAGCAGATATCTTATTTTGAGTCTCCTAGTACAGTTTATTTGTGCCAATGGTTTATCCGTAGTTCTCATGAGAAGAAACATCCTTATTTGTGTCTCTGTGCCTCTGGCAGACCATCAGCTGTGCAGTGTGCCATCTATGGTCTCTTATCTCCTACTTAGAGCAACATGAGATGTTTAAAAAAAATAATTATAATTTTCTGCCAGTTTTATCATGTCAGCAGCGATGAAATGCTTACTTCAAAGCAAATGGGCAACTGCTTGTTAGTCATCAGGGGGAAGTGCGTGGAGATGGTCTTCTGAAAGAAAAAGAATGTTTATTCAACCTGTGGTAGCCACAGATTTTTAGAAAGGGTCATGCATGAGGATTTAACAGCTTGCCCATGATGTTTTTATTGCTGAGGGAGGTAGGTGAAGTACGACTATGTAGCTTTCAATATTTCAGAACACCAGGAAAGACGGTTGTGTTTCAAGTATGGCCCTAATTGGGTTCAAGTGTATAGCTTAAAACAGCTTGAACAGTTGTGGCACGTACCCATCCACAGTGGAGCCTGTCTGGAAGCACATCACAGTTGTGTTTAAGACAAGTAACAGTTGTTTTCATTAGAATCGGACTTTCCTCCTCCTACATGGCAGTATGTTCTGTAAATACTTTCGGGAGACTGAAACTAAGGAATTGCTGAGAAAGTACAGCAAATTGGTAGGAGCTCGGCAAGAAGGAGCCATCTGCTTCTGTTCGCAGAGCATTGCGTCTGGAGAGGGAACATCCAGCCCATTGAAAGGAAAAAGAAGACAAAAGTCATTGTTCAGGGATACCTGAGAAAGCCTCAACCACTCAAGTTTTTATGAAAATGTGCTCAAAGCTGTAGCTTGTTTGAATTTACAGGACCAAAAGCTTGCATTTGCTAGAGGAATTCCATTTCACTTCTAACTCCCTTGGTTCTGTCGTGTGTGAATATGATAGTGATAGCTTCGTAAAATGTGGCCCGAAGAAGGCATTTTTCATGGTAGGGATTCTCTGCTTAGTTACGTTGTGCTTTTTACTTGTTCTTAGAATTGATACTTATGTTGGATTTAGAAAATTCTAAATCAGCTCTACATTGAACTAAAATGATACAGAAGGATGCTCCTCAGAATATGAAAGAAGTATCTGTGATTGGCAAATTGCAACAAGATGTTGATGTCATTCTCAGAAAACAAAGGCAGAAATGTTCACAACAAAAACACCTGTATTTTCTTTTGATTTGCTTTTCCCCACTGTCTGCTTCAAAAATGAAAAATTGGTCTTAGCATTTTTGATGCTGTCTCAGGCTTTACAAGCTTACCTTTTATTAGAAATATGTGACTGTCTAGAGAACTAGAGTAGCTAATCAGTGGTATGGCATCTTTCTTTAGCAGAATTCATCAAATATTTTTACTTTTTGTTCTAATGTGTCACATGGGATTTAAAACTATTAATTAAAAAGGACATCCTTTGTGACCTCCAAGAGTTGCAAATGGGGAGCAGGAAGATAAATTACTTGTAAGCTGAATTCTCTGCCAGTACTATATTTAGTTTTACCTGAGAATAATTATTTATTCAAAAGACAAAAGTAGATGAAATTTAGAGTAGAATCACAAATATTTTCGTAAGAAATATCATATATGAGATGTGAATTTGAGAACAGGCTGTGATATTTGTTTAGTATTTGAACAGAATCGATCAATCTGTTTGTTCAGACACATACACTGATAAGTTACTAGGAAAAGCTGCAGTCTCTTCCTGGCTTCTTGTGTCTTGAACATGCTCCTCTTCATGGCCATTCTGAACCTCTTTTACAATCAAAAGAGCAGCAAGCATGCAGAAATATAAGGGAGGCTTTCTAAAAAGTTCAAAACCGCTGTTCAAAAACCACTATAAAATGGAGTTCCTTATGGCACTTGCTGCAGGAGTTATTCTTCTGTATGTAATGTAAAAGTCAGGGGGTGTGATGTATCACAGCTGACAGTCCATCAGGCAGACCTAGCTCCTAATGAACACTGATCCTGGAAAAATACACATTTTAATATCTGAAGCAGCATCGAGATAGGATGTCAAGCAATTTCATATCCTAGAAAATTGAGAGGAAAAGTAATACTTAAGAAATCTAAACATTTGAGATGGAAGTATATCAAAACAATTTTTAACTCGGGTGTGGAATCACTTCTGATTCAAGAACTCTTAGTGTATTTGAAGTGTGCTAATTCACTTTTCAAGCTGTATGAAATAATGTTTTCCAAAATTACCTGGGACCTTGTTATAGAAAGCCACAGCTTGTTAACTTCATGGGAAAATCACCCTTCTTATTTAGTCACTCAAACTTGGATTGAAGGGGAGAACTTTAGGAATACAGGTTTGCAAACCTTCCATTTATTCTATTTTTTTCTTTTAAAATTAGAAATTTAAATTTATTGTGTATATATATATGTACATATACATTTATTATATATCACAGAATTGTAGGGGTTGGAAGGGACCTCCAGAGATCATCGGGTCCAACCCCACTGCCAAAACAGGTTCCCTATATGTACACAGACATTTATTATACACACACACATATATAAGGTATGTCTATATGCATACATATTTTCCATATGTTTGTTTGTATTTCTTTGAATCATTTTTAAAAAAATCTGAAAATTACAGAGAAGGTGTGCGTGGTACAGAGAAGGTGTGCACATTGTGAGATGGATTACTAAGTTACTGTTAGATTGTATTTTTAAATGTGAAGCTTAAAATCAATCAGACAAGCAACATAATCTTTATAATTCAGTAGGAAAGAGCGATTCTTAAAGCTGGATGAGAAAGGTCAGACTATTTTAAAGTTTACTTTCCACACTGCTGACTTCCAGTGCAGATACTTGTCTCTGCGCCCATCTATAATAACATGTGGAGAGAGCTGCTCGCAGGCAGCTCTGTAGTACTGAATTAAATTATTCTGCTCTTTTCACTGCAAGTTCAGTTCTTCCTTCTGGCTAAAAAGAAAAAAAAAAGATATTTTTCAGAGTCCCATTTATGTATCCGTTTTCCCTGTATCAGTAGAAAAGTTCAGTGCTATACAGAAGGGCAAGATTCTCCAGCTTCCTGAACCGAGCGTGCAGCTGGGGATGTCTGTTTCGAAGGGCCTGGGCTGTGGATCTATGCAGCGACCAGGCAATGTTGTGAAGAGAAGGTAAATCTTGTACAGAGTGAGCAGAGTGTGTCACGTACCACTCCAGATCCTGCCCTGGTTATCAAAGCTGTCGTTCATTTCCATTTTGTGTAAGTGATGCTCGGATGCTGTGACAGAGCCACGGCATTCGCTTTGTTTGAGAGAGGTGGTACACAGGTTTCTTAAAATGATTGTGGTTATTCTAAGATTTGTGTGTGCTAGAAGGCAGATAGTTCTGTATCATGCAATAAGATCCTTAGCTGCTTCTGTTAATATTCAGCAAATAATGTTAGCATATTGTTTGTAGAAGACCACAACAACTTTGTATTTATTTATTTTTACAAATCTCAGAAGCAGGCTTTACAAAAGGATTCTAGTCTGAGCTTTTGGACTTATTAACCTGTCTGATGAATATCATGTTTGTAGATGACACCTGAGACTTTGGCCTATCTCTCGCCTGTAAGGTCCATTCTTGTATTTTCAGGGTAGCAGATGTACAGATGCTTTGGCTGCATCCTTTCAGTGTGTCCAGGAAAAGGGAGGGTTCATGCCTGAATTATTAACATTCATGTAACTGTGTTGATTTACCTAATGGGTAATCATTCTGTGTAACAACCTCCCTTCAGACAGAGTCGTTTCAGGTTCAATAGTAGCCAACTATAACCCTTGAGCAACAGGGGAATTTACCTTTGCTAACAGAATAAATCGTCTTTCGATCAGTCTTGGTGAATGAGACCACTGCACTATGGCTTTCCTTATTAAAATTCCTTCAGCTATAGCAGATGCAGCAGTACTGGGAAATTTTAGGGAAAGTAGTAATTCCCCTTCTCCCTGTTGTTGTTTTAAAAGCTTTACCCAGACTTGAATTGAGTAGAAAAACTAATTGCTTTTCATTTTAAAACTTGAAGCAAATCACGGGGGATCTAATTAAAATTCCAGTGTCTGGAAGGAAATATGCTATATAAATCTGAAAAAGTTGTTGCTTAAAAATTAATAGTATCTCTGTACCAGATTGTGCAGGCTCAGAAGACTTCGAACACCCACATAGTTAATTTCAAAACTTAAAAACTGTCATTACCCAATTTGTTCAGTTATTCTGAAATCCTATTTTGATCATAATCTGGAAAGTTTGCAAAAGATTGATGAAGATATTAAGAAGGCGATGACAGTTCATTGCCTGTTCATAACAGCATTGGGCAACAAGCTTTTTGTTCAGAAAAATTGTCTTGACACAGCAGGATTCATCAGCAGCAAAGGTTTGGTGTGCACGCAAACACCCAGGTCCTACCAAGCCTGGCAGACTTCCTTGCTATGTCAGAATATCTGCTTTATTGCTTAAAGATGTTGCTACTACTGCACCCCCTTCTGATCTAAATTGTTCCTTCAGCTTTCTGCTCTGCTAGCAAGTAAATGGCAACCCTAACCCTAGCTGTGTGCTGCTGCTGGGATGTGTGTTTATGCACTGTTGAGTTGTTTTGTTGCTCTCTTAGCTTTTTTCCATCTTTCTTGTTAGCTTGCAGTGCCATCTAGACTGTGAAAACCGCTCAGCCTTCTCTCTGTTCGGCAGCAGTATGTCTCTGGTTTTCCCATGTGCCCATAAGAATTAGAGTGAGTCCAAGCTTGATAAATGAAGCACCAAAAATCATCTTGTTACTAATTTCTGATGGCTGTTCTCCCCCTGCCACCCGGGATATACTGGGAATGGGTTTGATGGTGTTCACTTTTGGGTGAAGACTTGCGTTGTGTCTTACTACGCTCAACTATTGGTAGTTCTTAACTAATAATTTATAACAATGCATTAAAACACAAAACCAACCCAAAGGAGAGCAAACTTGTTGCTCAAACCCTTTGTTTTTAATTTAGTTGCTGAAGCAGATTGTGCAGTGCTCTGGATTTCTCTTCCCTCTCCAGTTCTCTCATCGCCCCTTGGCACGTGCTAGATCAGCTCGGGGCTGCTTTAATCTCAACCAGCTGCTCTTTTTCCCCTGTACGCTTGGAGGCCAGATGGAGCGTGCTGGCCGGTGCCGCGGCCATCCCCACGCCGCAGAAGGCATCGGCTCCTTCTCCCTCTCCCCTTCCCTGCCTGCACACACCTCGCTCGTGAGAGGTTGTGGAGTGATGTTGCTGCAGGTTTTTTGTGAACCACGGTTGTGGCTGAAGTGTGAGAGAATGCAAACCTTCGAATGAGCACGGTGCTTGTCTTCAGTTTCTGCTCAGCATAACGGTTAAGGTACCTGAATAACTTGTGGTGAAATGAATGCAAGTTAAGTGTAAGCTCAAGCACAGTGCAGGATGGAAACAACCTCACACACAGCGCTGGCCGGGGGGGCGAGCTGGGCACCTAGTGCTTCTCCTGAAGTGGAGGCAAGTCCTCTGCAGGTGACTCATCACTGATGTTTGACCTATTGCTCATGTCTAACGTGACTTTTAGAATAAATGCATTTTATGTGGGATCTAAGCCCGAAGACATTTCTGATGATGACAGTTATGTACCGTGCGGTGCATTGTTTGTCTAGTATCTGCTTGTTTTCCTGCTCACGTTTTGATGTTATTTTATTGTCTGTACTCAAAGAAATCACTGTTGGCGTATGTTTACTATGGATAGTTTCTCTTTTGTGCTTGTATTAAGGATCTGAAAGAGCAAACCACTTAAGAATGTGCCTGATAGAAGCAGTAAACTCATTGACATGAAGCTACTAATTTATCTTCTAAATTTCAAAGGTTTCTGCAGTTAGTCTGTAAATGACTCTGGCTTTCAGGAGGGCTTTTATAAGGTTGTTGCTTTTTACTTAGAAATAAAAGACATCGCTTATACTACTTACCAACCGTATGCTTACACATCATAGAACAAAGCCAGGAGAAAAGATTCTTGTGCAAAGTAAAAATCAAGCATTCGTTTTTCCTCAGTGTATGAATTCAACAGAACTTTCATTTTCGTAGTAGAAGCATTATCTCAACAAACTGGTGGTTAGGTTTAAGGCTATACATTGTGGCCTGATTACCTTCCTTGAGTGTCTACTCCTTTTATTATCATGTGTAGTTCCTTTGGTATGTCTTTTTTCCTCAGTGAATTTTACGTTCAGCAGTAATAAACACTTTAAGCATGAAGATGCTTTCTTACTATTTATTATTCCTGGAAGTGTTGTCAATGCCATTTCTAACCTAGGTTTTTCATTGAGAAGTGTCAGGTAACGATTGTGTGTGGGAATTATTACAAAATATGTAAAATACATATTGATTGTGTGTATACATGATGCACTACTTATTTAAAAACAAGTAAGAAAATGTACACCTTAACTTATTTTAAAAGGAGGGAGACTACTGATACATTCATACCATAATATTTCTTTAGCAAACTAATGTGTAAATGATGAAGAGCTCAAGGAGCACATTGTCAGTTATTTATAGCTACAACTTGCAATTGAAAGTGTTTCTGCATGGTTACTCTGAAGTTACTCTATTGCAAGTGTGAATTAATTTTTGTTTGCTTTCTCAAACAGGCAGCAGCCCTTTGGACAGTCCCAGAAACTTCTCACCAAATGCACCTGCTCATTTTTCCTTTGTTCCTGCCCGAAGGTAGGTGAGGATATACTCAGTCTGGATTGGCAGGAAAATAGTGTATAACTTAAAAATTGCCTACAGGTTACAAGTTTTTGGGCTGTGTTTTACTTTCTCTGATGTTTCCAGTTCTATTTTATTCTTTTTTGTTTAGGTCTTGGCAACACTTGGAACATATCAGGAGCTTTTCAGACATAGAAGATGATAAAGTATATAAAGTAGTAAATACTGTTTCTAGGGAGAAGGCAGTGTTCTCCCAGGAAGATGACATACAGGCCATGTAAGATAACAAGCAGTTTAGTCATAATGATGTAAAAGCCAAGTATGATTAAAATAACTGTATCTCAGTGGTAATCCTAGATCCTCTTCACACTGAGTAACTGAGGTGTATTGTAAGTGTGCTGATCTTGTTTGTCTTTGTGCAGACCTAGCAAAAATACCTAAATTAGGCATGCACTACTGCATTCATTCACTGCTTTCTGAGTGGTAACAACTTCTTAGTTTTCTCTGCTGTCTTGGGCATTGGTGTCAAGGGTACATTACTGCTCTAATGAGGAAAATAGCTGATAATTGAAATTGCAAGTCTATAAGAACTGCTAAAAGAAGAGCAGTATTGAAAGACCTGAATGCAAAGCTATCATCTGTCCAGTAGCGAATGTTAGACAAATGCTGGTCACACTGTATATCAAACTGGTGGAAAGAAATCTGATACTGTTAGTGACCAATTTAGTATAAGGAATAGGATAGAAAGAATAAAGACAGCTGAGAGAAGCAAACAAATGGAGTATTGAATTTCGTATCCTAGCAGGTAGGCAGAAGTGGATAGTGATACAGAAAGTTAAATTTAGTTGAGAAATAAAGAACAACAACAACAAAGTGATCCCAAACAGTATTTGGGCAGGAAGCAGGATTGCTAGATTCAAGTGTGGGGAAGATATTTTAGAATTGCTAAACTCTCCTTCAGCCGAAGTTTCTTACCTGGGTTAAGATTACCCGAGGAAGTGTCGTTCTCAGAGGAAGTAAGTTTTCTGAGAAAGACAAATTTAGCTCAAGTACTAGTTAGAGAAAGGGTAGGTCTCAAAACTTTAAAGAATAATGAAGGGTTAGGATTTGGAAGCATGCTGGGTTTATGAAATGAAGAGAGAAGCTGCAGGTATACACTTTGTCGGGAAGGCAGGTAAATCCTGGAGTGTTTTCCAGCTAGGTGATTGCTAGAAGACCTGGTGTCTTTGAATACTCTTTGAAGTAGACTTTGGTCTTCACATTATTAGAAGAACTTTATAAAATCATGTAAAATGTGAAGAGCTGGGTATGTATTTTCATGTTGCCTTGGAGGGGAAAAAATCAGTTATAGGTGGTGTTAGAATAATTCAAATGGACTCACTACATCCACTTTTATTTTTAAAGAGGTATCTGGGCCTGATTTGGGTGTATTCTCTGTGTTCTGCTGAAGTCAACTGAATTTTTACCAGTTTTCTCAGTTTCTGGAGTTCTGGACAATGGATTAGAAGAAGAAAATTGCAGCTGAAACCGTTGTCAAAGCTTAACATCATTTGTTGGCTGTTTCAGCTACTTCAGTATTACTGCATTCTAAATTTTCAAACAAAAAATAAGTTTTAATACTAAAACTCTGAAGAGTGCCCTTTCCTACTTTTCCCATTTTCTTACCTGATTTTAAAGAAATAGACAAATACAGGTTAAGCCTGTCCTAATAAGTGGTGTGGTTCATTTTACAGTGTGCATGCTACTCTGTATACTTTATCTGTCACTGAAAAGAACACGTAAGCACAGCTTGTTTTAGAACCTTTTTTCTATTTTCTACTTGTATTACACCCTGAATAGCTATGCCAGCAGTAACAATACATACCTATTATATTATCAAGCTGTAGTATCAGAATAACTTCTGTTTCAAGTATGGTATTAAGTAATTTAAAATGTTTTGCTCTGTTACCCCAGACAAACAAATATTTTGCTGTACCCTTTTGATAAGCGTTGTTTGGGTCTTAACAGAGTTCTTACCTGATTTCTTCCATTGCCATCAAATAAATGATTTGTTGCTGGTTTTCTGCCTTTTGTATTTGTTGCAATTTCTTCCTTTGTTATCCTGTTTGGATATCTCTTGTGATTTTCGTTCTTTGATTATAGCCCTGTCATGAGTTGATTCTTGGGAAGCAGTAGGGATCACATTTGGAAAACTCGTTTTATTTTAAAACCAATTTCGCTACGATAGACTGTGCAAGATTGTCCTTAGTTTAGCTAGTGCTTCATAATAAATCTCTTACTAGATACCCTTTCAATGACTATTTGGTCTCCACAAAATTAGCATGTTCAGAAATCCTCTTGTATTATTAAGGTAATGTATCACTGATTTTGTCCATATTCAGTAAAAGCGATCTCACTGAAATACTAGTAACAGAATATGAGTTTGTTTCTATTTTCCAAAATCACATGTGCATCTTTTACTTCTCCCTCCCTCACTGTCATTGTACAATTTCTTCCATACAGCCACGGACACAGAGCAGACAGGTAACGTGTATCATATTGCTGGCGTATGTGTGTTTGTGAGCTAAGCTTCTGTGCAGCTGAGCACTAGCTTGTGTTCCTAACAAGTTCATGCTGTAATAACCCCATTTAGGCATTCAGTTTTTATTCTTTGGTAATCAAAACAGAAAATCTTTTTATTTTGACCTAAAATGTTAAACAGGTAGTGCTCTGGGAGAAGATGCTTTGTTCTTTTATCACCTTGTTTGGAAATGAATTTATGTTCATTAAATAGCATTATAGCTGCCATAAAAATACCTTGTTAATTAACTTATTAAAATGGCATTTTAAAGGCAAAACACATTGTTCCCATGTTTTTGTTGTTCTAGCTAAGTTTATTTTACAATAAATAATAAAAGACCAAAAATTTTCTTTCCAAGTATCTTTTCCTGAAGCAATATTGCATAAGGTCTCTCTAAAAATAAATTTTTATTAACAAAACACTGAAGTAGCTTTGAAATGTTTTGCATAAATGAAGGAGGACTTTTCTTTTAAAGTAAGTCTTTTTCCCACTGCCTTTGATTTGCAAGATTTCTTCTCTTGTCCCACTTCCTTCTGCTAGATACAGAGCTGATATCCATTGTCCTGACTGCTTAGCACATTTCTTGCCTAGATTGCATCAGTAGAAAATAGCCCAAGCATGAAGAGGTGCACTAATTTTCTAAGAGAGAAGGATTTTTTTTCAACGTTGTCAAAATGAAAATACTGAAGTATTTTCAATGCACAACTTAGGCTACTCAGTAAAAGAGGTGTTAGGCATTCCTTTCACAAAAAATGAGTGATTTATACATTCCTGTCTACTCTTTGAGAAGATGGGAACATACTGTCCTGCCTTGGGACTCAGGGTCCAAACTGAGGTCGAATCATTGACCAGAAGATCTCCCCAGTACCCCTGTGCATTAGAAGAAGCTGAATGAAGATCTCTGTAGCTGACAGCTGGTTTTTAGTCCCTGAATGCAGGACACAGTGACTTTGTAATGCTGGCCTTTGTTGTTTTTCAGGGTTAAGAAAGGAATTTCATTTCTCTTGGAATTTTTTGAGATTGTTCTTTTACACATATTTGTCTTAACAAGGAAAACATCACCTGTGGCTAAATGGGGTTTAGCTATAATGAATGCATGCATAGAAATCTGCATTACAGCTTGATATATTTTATGCATGAAGCATGAATCTTTTTAACAACACTCTTGGTATAATATTCTTTTAGTAATATAGAACAGTGGGTTTATTTCCCTATTGTTCTAAAATAGGTGGCAAAGAGGAAGGGTATAGGTATTTTCAGGTATATGAGTACCTGATAATAAAAGGAACAAGATCTGGAAAAAATAAAAACAGATCTGTGGGTGTGCAGTGAACTTTTTTCTGAAGATTGAGGCTTTGTGTGTTCATAGCAGGATGAGAAATACTACTGTGAAGATGATAGCAAGTTTTTTATTAGCACTATGTCAAACCTGTACCAAGCATCCTATTTTATAATGCTCTGCGTAAATGGAATGATGAAATTACAACAAAACCCCCAAATTTTTCCAAAGCCAGTTAGAACAATGAACTGTTCTAATTCAGTTTCACTTTATGACCAGTTACTGATGATCTGCCCTACTAAAACAAACAAGCAAGGGGAAACTGACGTGAGGGAGACTTCTTTAATGCTCATCCTGACATGTAACAGGGCATGTTTTTTAATTATAGGAAACAAAATGCATTCAAGATTGAGGTGAAATCAGAGGCAGAAAAAGCACAATAGACTGAGCAGAATTGAGTACAATTTCCAACCTCACTGAGGTGGATTTTAGGGGTAGGAGAGGGTTTCAAGGAGGATAGTACGGGTTCTTCACCAAGCATCTGATGTTGGTAAAAACACGATCTGTTCTGCAATGTCTCAGGGATGTTTTGGCTATTTTCCCTGATAGTCATGTTTCTTTGGCTATGATAAGTAAATAACTACTAACATTATACTGTTCAGAGGAGAAAGAGACCCTGGGTGTTATTTCTGTCTCTTCTGTATTTCAAATGCATCTGTCGGCTCTGTTTTGATCTGCTGTAGTGGATTTGACTCACAGCTGTGTCAGTGGCTGAGCTGGGCCAAACTCACTAAACTAGGTAAACAAATGAGTCTGCTTTCACTTGATTCTTGATCTGAAAACTTTTTTCTACAATTTTCAGCATTATTTGGGAGACAAGGAACTGCATAGGTATAATAATTTTAGGCGAGACTCTTTTCAAAGAAGTTTGAAATGAGCTGATTTCATTTGTCTGTTCCTCAAACTTCAGTTTTTGCTCAACTGGCAATATTTGCAAAGCATATGCTTAATGCAGGAATCTGATGCCCATTTGCTTTGTCTTTTCCAAGGTCCCTTAATTTTGCTCTTAAAACTTACCCTAGCTGCTTTTTCACAAAGACGATTCTAAATAGGATACCTGGTTTACCTGAGTATTTTAAGACTGGAATAAAAATGTGCAGTTAAGAGATTTGGGGGAAAGATTTATTTCCCCCAAGTACTGACCACAATATATCTATCACAGTAATTTCCTTTGTTTCCTTTCCATAGAACGGATGGACGCCGCTGGTCCTTGGCCTCCCTTCCCTCATCAGGATATGGAACGAACACTCCCAGTTCAACAGTTTCAGTAAGTGCCCCAGATTTTTCCAAGCAATTCAGTTTGTATGAACACACCCTAACAAATCAGCTTCTGAGTCTTTACTAAAATATCTGATCTTTCTTCATTGTTTTGCTAACATTATTAAATATACTAATTATTTTAAAATTATTTTAATTATTGGTTCTGCTGCTTTTTCCTCCATTTCCCAGCTCCTATCATCTTGCACTTTGCCTTTTGCATTGGTGAAATCCCAGTGCAGCACTTGGCTCGACTGATCAGTTGAGAGGCACAATGTGTCAGGACTCTGAGACAGTGCATAATTACTAGCAAGCACTCAGCTTTTTTGTAACTGGGAAATGAAATTCTTGTCTGCGTTCAAGTTCTCAGTGTTAAAACCTGCTAACAGGCTAGCGGGAGGAAAAACTGATAATCCACATCTGTTACTCAACTTCAATAATTTGAATCTCCCAGTGATGCTTTGAATTTCTCACTTGTCATTAGAAAGGTTGGCTGCAGTTTACATGACTTCTTCAGTGCTTTGAAAAGGCTAACGTTGTTAATATCAGTAAGGCACTAACACCACTTTAACCCTTATAACTCAGATACTTTTTACAATGAATCCTATTCTTTAGTTTATGCAAATTAGTAGTTGTGGTTATCCACAAAGCAATCCTACAAAGAGACTAGAAACACTAAGGCTGCCTGTACAGACGTAATTTAACATGCTTTTTTATGTTACCGTGAGTGTCTTAAACTGTGTGGTCAAATACCATTGCCTCTTTCCATAATACTTCTACTGATCATTTGTTTTATACCTACTGTTTAGGTTATGTTCTTAATAATTGTAATACCTGCTTTAATTAGGACTCAGTATTCCATGAGTATTAATCTTACTAAGCAATAAATCTAAATGAGTAATAATCTTACTCTGAATGCAGCATCATTATTTTAATTCTGAGATGTTCTATTAAATTCATCCATAAACTTTTTAGTGCCTCTGAAATGCAATTTTATCTTCACAGTTCCTTGGGACATGAGTGTTAAAATCATTCTAGATAGGTGAAGAAATTGGAGTCAAAATTCTTAGGTATAAATTGACATGATTAAAATCTGTTTTTTGCAACATGAATATTGTCTGTATTGCTTCATATGTTCAGACATTCCTTTAGACTCTAGTTCGCACTATTTCGACAACTTGTTATCTTTTGTCCTTCAGGACAGGATTTTCTTATTTTTTGCCTCCTTAGAAAGCAGGTGACTTGATTTCTGTCTCCCCATGTAGGAGAAGGGTGTGTACAGATCGGTAGGTGTGAGAACAGAAAAATGTGGGAGAAAATTTCAATAGCAACACAGGAAAAGGACGGTCCTGGTTTCACTGCCAAGCAGTCTTATTTATCAAGCACCTGAGAACAGCTTTTGGACCTCTGCTTTTGCCTTTGGAGTCTCAGGTTAAATCTCTATCAGCAGAAGCCATGGTTGTGTTCTTGTCTGGGTACAAGCACCATGCTATTAGAGCATGGAGCAAGTATTGTTACTTTCAGAATGGGTGGCATCCAAATAGTCAGATGATTGATAATCACTGTGAGAGCTTCCCAGATTCTTGTGAAGATGACACCTTTGGAGACCAAGCTGCCTGCAGTGTCCAAGTCTTTATCTCCTGGTGTGTTGAGTTTTTCAAGAAATTATAGTTTGACCAGCCTTGGGGTATATGTCCCTGGAGAGAGCAAAACTAACAAAAGAAATCTATTGGAAATATCAGTCCTCATTTTGAAATGGGAACATGAAAGCTACTTTTAGAAAGTTCTCAGTTTTCTGACATGGGAAAGAAAGAATATTCCTGTCTTGTCGTGTTCCCAGAAACAGCTAGATCATTTTGATTGAACCTTTCCAGGAAAAAAAACAAAAAACAACTTAGACATGTCACATAGAAATCATCAGTCCAAATTCTGTAAGTCTTGTAAAGCTGTAAACAGAAAGCAGGACGGTAATGAGAAACATGTGGTGATAGTTGGATGTGGAGCTAAATTCACCTTCCTGCAGGGAAAGGAATAAAACCTGTATTCCAAGACTTTTTTTTTCCTAAATGGATGAATCTTTACTCTCTTTTCCTTTTCCTGATTCAGTTTTACACTCTCAGAAAGACATTGAAATGTGCTGTTTAGTAAGTTCCGAAGCAGTCTTGGAGGCTTTAAACTTAGGATAGGCTTAGAAATGTAATACTGCTTATTGTCAGAGTATTTCTTAGATTAGAATTAATTTGAATTGATCTTAATAACAATTCTGAAATTGATAAGCAGAATTATTCCTATGTAGACTTTAAAACTGAAGTAAGAAGATGCAAGGGGTTTTTCAGAAGCGCACAGTGAATTAATGCCATGGGTGAGAACATAACAGAAATTTGGGCTTCTGTTTGGTGTGATAAAGTCCTCTAGATCATGTTTCTTTTCTTCTGCGTTCCGCTGGCCTGAGTTTCGGTCTGGCAGTTAGAACTGACTTGCATCTCTGTGGTCATAGATCAGCTATTCTACCAACCAACCAACCAGCTGAACAAACCAAGGCACACACTTGTTTTAAGGTCAGTGGAAACTTGTAGATTCTGCTTTATTTTTTGATTCCAATTGATGGATGACACTTCTTAAAAAAATACATACTTCATATCAATCATAAAGACCACATACATCAGGCCGACACTGAAAAAGCTGGAGAAAACCTTTCAAGTAAGATGTATATGGAATAGTCAGTTGAATGGGCCCATATACAATGATTTTTAAGCATCTAGTTTACTATTAATTTTCTAGATGCAGAGTAAATGTATACTATATTATTATTAGCTTAATTGTATTTTTTATTTTTACTGAAGAAGAGTTAGCTAATTCTGCATTTGTAATTAAGACACCAGCAGTGTTAGGCTGCTGTAAATATTGAGTACACTGATGTGATTACATAAAAATCAATAATTCAGAAGTGTTTAGTTTTGCTCTTGTGCTTTCTCACTGAAAAGTTGTATGCCTTAAGGTTGCTAGAGAAAGCCCTTGGCAGAAGAAAGTCGGTTTCTCGGCATGGTCTTCGTAGAATCAGAGAATGCTTTGGGTTGGAAGGAGCCTTGAAGATCATCTAATTCCAGCCCCCCTGCCACCTCCCACTAGACCAGGTTGCACAAAGCCCCATCCAGCCAACACTTCAGAGCTGGGGCATCCACAGCTTCTCTGGGCAACCTGTTCCTCACCACCCTTTGAGTAAAGAACTTCTTCCAAAGTAAAGAATTTCTTCCAAAATTATTTTTTCTGAATAATTTATTTCTGAAATTATCTTCAGAGCTGTCCTTAATTATTCCTTGGAATTACAAACTTTACGATCTAATTGCTTTTAAGGAGAGAAAGTGGAAGGAGGATTTTGGTGGGTCATCCATGAGTTGAGTAACGCAGCTTCCCCAGTGACTTTGCTGTTGGGAAATGTGTTTTTTTCTAGAATTTCAGGTTTGATTTTTCTCTTCTAACTCTAGTAACTAATAACTTGATATGTGCTAATTTTCCTAATGTTAGAGTTTTAGTTTAATTTTGTTTTGAATAAGAGATGCACTCATAATGCCAGAGCTCGAGTACCTGTTAATGCAGCACTTCATTAGCCAGTGTCTTTAGTACTTCCTGCTCTTCTGCAGGATTGGTTTTACTCATCACAAATAGGATGTCATCTGACACACACCTTTTCTTTGAGAAGTGCTGCTGTTTTTGCATAAGCAGGTGCTTCTTCCCACTGTTTGTATTGTGTAAGACAGGTGATCAAAGAAAGCTCTGAAAGGCAAGAAGGGCTTGCATAATTCTGTAATACAGAGAGAGAATCTTTCCTGCCAGATAGGCATAAGCAGAGTGTGCAGCAGAATTGCTGTGGGCAAAGGGCTGTCAATTACTCAGATTCTGTTTTGGCTTCAGTGTGGATTAGACGAGTGTAAGGTGATGCACCATCTGGGTAATTGTCACCAGGCGGACACTGCTGGGTGTGACTTCCCACCGTGGTCCTTCTAGACCTGCCTGAAGTTGGAACTTGTGGCTCCCTGTTCCAGCTGTGCTTGGGGATTCCCTGAGGCTTTCAGGCAGGTTCTTTTTTGTGCAATGCAGAGGGAGTGGATCTGGGCTCTGGAGCAAATTATATTGTTATCAAAGAATATGATCTTTAGGTTTATACGTTCTCACATTGAGTTCTTCATCTCAGTCTTGGCTAGAATTCTCTACAGATAAGAGTGTTGGATCTGCAACAATCTTGTTTAGTTTTTCTTCAGTTCAAGTGTAACTGTAACTCTGTCGGCAAATTTGGATGCACCTGGTTTAGGTGATCTCAGAATATTTTCCTTATCAGCTATACAAACACGCAGGACTCAATGAGCAGCCTTGTTAGCGTTTGGCTTTCACTGCTCAGCCATGCTTGTTAGCTTTCTTTTCCAAAAACCATCAACAGCAAATAAGTCCAGAAAAGCAAACTAGGTGAGTTAAAACTTGGGTCATACATATCACGTGATGCATAATTCCTTATTACCAATACTTCTGGTATTAGGATGCTTTGCTTACTAGTTAGAGTGAGGATTGTTGTAGCAAAAGGAGAAGTTCTTCCATTGGAAAAATGTGCACAAATGATTTCATCAGACTGATAAGAAGCCTCAGAACTTAGGTTAGTATGGTGTTTTTCATAAGGCCCATTGGTGTTATTCAGTGCTGCTCTGGTTATTTAGCACTTCAGAGGATTTTAAATTTGTCCTTACATAATATATTTACTTATTTTTGAAAAATGGAAAGGGACATTGAAAATAATCAGACAAAAAAGTGCATTTTTTAGTTGACCCACAGCTTTTTCCCCTGGAACATCCAACATTTGATGTTATTAACACTTCCCACAAATATTGTTTTGAGCTCAGGTTTCTTTAGGTTCAAGAATTAATTCTTTTTTCATGTCTATCATTATCACAGGACACATCATATAAATTTATCGACTTATTTAAAAATGAATGAGCTGCTTTACTGTTTGTAAAAGGAAACTATTAATCTTGTAACTCTACAAAGTCAGCTGCTTTCATTTTATTATTTCCTACCTGGTTAGAAAAGAAGCCTGATGGGTAAAGAAAAGGAGAAATAAAATTGAGATCATGGAGAAATAAAATCCAGACCATTTACAGTAGCAATTTCAATTGAGAGCCAATAATCAGTAAAAACTCCTGTGTCTACACAGCTCCATAGCATTCTGCATGCCAGTGAAACTCCTGAGCTAAGAGAGCATGAGTGAAAAGGAAAGTTGCTCACCACTCCAGGAACCTCCTTGTCCTTTCCAGAGTAGCACTGTTGTTCATGTATATTCCGTTCTGTCTCCTAAGAGTAAATTACCTTCGTGATCAAATGTAACGGTTCCAGAATCAGATGTATTGCTTCCCTAGCCTGTTCCCAAAGTTGTCCTGATCTCACCAGCTCTGTCATTGTACACAAGGTTTGGCTTAGCCTAAAGAGAACATTTAAAAAGAGGCACCTGGTCTGATAAGTAGCTTTCTTTTCCGCTGGAGTGTGCAGTGTCTGGCAGAATCCGTTCCTCCTCCATTCATTAGCTGACCCCTATGCATGCGTTTAGTGCATTTCTTTTCTGTATTTTTTTCTGTACTCAGTCATCATGCTCATCTCAGGAGAAGCTGCACCAGCTGCCCTTTCAGCCCACGGCAGATGAACTTCATTTCCTGACAAAGCATTTCAGTACTGAGAGCATCACTGATGAAGAAGGGCGCCATTCTCCAGCCTTGAGACCTCGATCTCGCAGTCTCAGGTGAGCTTCAGGTTATGTTTATTGAATATTTAAGATGTTGGACACAAGTATTGCATTTCCATGTGTGCTTTCAGCTCTAAGAAGAGTAAGAAAAAGTGGTTTTGTTTTTTTTGTTGCATGTTCTTGACTTTACTGAGCATTGACTCCACCTCACCTAATCAGAAAGAAATGTTTTTTTATTTTGCATTTAACACTAAGGATTTGAGTTGCAAAATGGTTAGTGTAGTCTGCTTTGTATCTTCACCATAACTCTGTGAAAATGTGATCCAGAAGCATCACAGACTAAGCCTGTAGGATGTAGATTTCCTTTAGTGAAGTTTCTTCTCAGAATTTTGCTGCAGTCATATAAGGAAGCTATTACAGTCACAGTTAATAACTTTTCCAGCAGTGCTTCTAAAAGAGTATGAAAACTGGAGTCGATGAAGTCAAAACCTCGAACAGAATTGCACCCAGAGCAGTGTTGTAATAGCACTGAAAACATTTCTTCTGCATTAGCAGTTGAATAATTTTTACTGTTGCTTCAGAGAATTGGTTCTTCAAAGATAGCAATCCAGTGGTTATTTCTGCAGTTGACTTTTTTCCATACTTAAAAATAGAAGCAACTAGAACCTAATCTTTCACAGAATTACAGAATGATGGAGGTTGGAAAGGACCTCTGGAGGTCTTGTCCGAACCCCTGCTCGGGCAGATTGCCTTAGGCAAAATGTTCAGGGAGCTTTTGAGTATTCCACAAACTCTCTGGGCAAGCTTTGTTCCAGTTCTCTAACAATTATTTGAAAAAAATATATACAAAAATCCACAAGCCATAAGTTTTTTATGTATTTGGTGCTGGACCAAGTAAATAAAAATCAAGGGATGCCTGCCTTCCACAGCATCTACATAACCTTTTGTTATGAAACAAAAAGGATTTCTACAAGCAGGGAACAAAGAGGTGAAGTATCCCTTATGCTCCTCATCCACCCTCTGACACTCTCAGATATCACTTTTAAATCAATGGACACAATTGAGTAGCTGTCAGCTGGAAACACTGAATCAGTGTGCCCAGCTCAGGACTTAGGCTGGGGTTTGTAATAGAAGTCAAATAGTCCAAGACAAAATGCCTGGTGAGTATTGTGTCATGGCAGAGCTGACCCCTCATGATTATTCATAATTATTTGTGTGTTCTAAACTGCAGTGCAGGCTGCATGGTAATTGCATATGGAACTGCTAAGTGCAGTTACACAGTAATCTACAAGAGCAGGTAAGTACTGTAGGTAGTAGTAGCGCACTTAGCCTGTGATCTCTACAAATTGCCATGTAGTAAAAAGAGTAGCTGTATGATTTGTACTAAATTGTTCAAGTCTCTGAACGGTAGTCCTACTTCAGTCTTGCTGCTGTCACTCAACGCTATCACTGATCAGTGTAGCTGTGGTAGTACTAATTTGTCGTAGATAAGACAGCTACTATAGGTAGACAACCCATCACTGAAGTATTTATTGTCCTAACACAGACATATTGCTGTTGGAATAATGAAGTATAAAACACTATTCCTAATGCAAGAATGACGTAAACAAAGACATGAAGAGCCTAATTCTGTTTTTTTCTTGTTATTATGAATTATCAGCTTTTTGAGATTTTTTCCTCTGTGAGCCAATTTAAAAGCAGAGTCATCAAGTTTACAATTTGTGACAAGATTAATTCAGCATGTCATATGACTGTGATTAATATTCGTTTCTCGAATGCTTTCTCTAGCTTTCTTGGGTTTTCAGTGTGATAATGGCCAACCCTTTTGGTATTCCAAATTTTAGGGTCAAATTTTTTTTTAAGCTTACTGTTCCTGATTTGTTTTTCATTTTGCTTATTGCTAGTACTGTGATGCTGTGTGACTCCAAAGCACCTTTACTGCTACCAAACATCCATACTGGCCCTTGCACCTCAAAGGAAAATTGCTCCAATTAATTGTATTGGTGTATCAGTGTTTGCATGAGTTAGTACTCCATTTGGCAGGGGGTAGCCGCTGTCAAATGCTGGGACTGTTTGTTGTTGTTGTTGTTTTGTTTGTTTGTTTTGTTTTGTTTTGTTTTTGAGGGCCTCTGTAACCCCAGAATTTTTCTAGAAGTATCAAATCATCCTTTTATGGTCCTAGCTAGAGTATTGCCTAGATAGAACTTTTCACTAGATAGAACTATGTTCACTTCTTTTAAAACAATCCTGGGCTTTACCTGAAGGAGATCTTTTTTTCCCAGGAGTAAAATGCATGGAGAGTGTGAAAATTCACAAACTTGGCATCATTACTCTTTTTAAGTTAGAGAGGTGCTGCATTCCATCTTTTCCCAGTTCTTTTTACTTGTCATCGTTCAACAGTTGCTAACAAGTGGGAAATGTTGGAGTTAAAAGTCGGGCTGACTAATAAGTCTTTCAACAGCTGCTTTTGTGCATTCACTCTGCCCCCCGATCTGCCCGTTTTCCTTGATCTCATTTCATATTTCAGTGTAATGCTGTCTAGGGAAAAAAGATCGAAGATTGCAGCAGTGAATCTTTATATAGTTGAAGTAGATGAGATCACCCTTAATCAAATGTGCTCCTTCATCAGTTTGCTGGGCAGTGCTGTTTAAATGCAGTCCTCCAGTCTGACTTTCAATGTGCTAGATCCTGCCACTGAGAATATACAGAGACAATTCTTAGAAAATGCCAGTTACTGGGAGAAGCTTCTGACAAAAAGTATCCAAGATGGGAACAAAGATGGGAACAAAGTTGCAACACCACACTGGTGGCCCATACAGTCCATTTTTTGTCTTAAGAATTGATCTTTCAGGATATAAAGTTCTCTCATCTCTGAAGCACCAGCTTGAACCATGTGAGTAATCTGCGTGGTTTCAGCACTTGATGCTGCTGCTTTCACAAAGTGCCCAATGCCACAAGCTACAGAGGAGAAGGCGGTGCTCCACGCAGAGCAGGGGTTCACGCAGCCACGGATGTCACCACAGAAAGATAATAGTTTTATATTCCTAAGACTAAGGCATGTATTTCTTACCCAAATGCGTTCTGTGTTAAAGACGATGTTGGCCCATTTGTTTTCTCTCTCAAGACAGTGAATTTTGTGAACTTGAAGTTGTTCAGAGCGGTGATCAGTTTTAAATTTAACTAGGTTTCACTCTGTGTCTTTATGGTCTCCTCTTGGGAGGAAAAGTGGGTATTTTTACTTGACCTCTGTGCTGTTTTTTACTTTATAGTCTTTTCTGTCTAAAGCAGTTCCAGTCTTTGTTGGCATGCACAGAAGAAATGAAAAAAAAAAAAAAGGTTTGGAAAAAAATGTGTGTTGGAAAGAGAGCTAGTTGCAGTTCCTGTGTAAGACTGTAGAAAAAAATCATTAGTCCTTGCTTTCAAAGTGATTGAGATTGAAATGTGTTCTCTGTCCCCTAATTTTCACTCTCACCCACCCATCCCTTACACTCATAAGGCACTCCTAGTATAACTAAAGGCTTGTGGAAAACAGTTCTGCAATACAAAAACAGCTGCAAATAGCATTTGTCCCCAGACTAAAGGTAGCTAGAAGCTCAGTGTTTGTAAAATTAATTAAAAAAGAATGATTCAGAAAGTGTGTAAACAATTTCATCCTTTTGCAAGCTCAGAAATGACTTTTCAAAGCGCTCTGTGAGAAAGGTTCTTACTGCTTTGTTTCATCACTCGCCTGTTCCTTAAAAAGACTGATTGCTGTTTATTTTACTTTGCCTCAGTTTTCCTTTTTGCTAACAGCACTAGAATAACTGCCCAGCATGGACTTTCTGTGCTGTTTGGTTTTGGTTATGCAGAAAGAAGGATTCTTGAAAAAACACTGACAAATAATGTAAAGTTGCACGTTTAACTTTCTGCAGTTTCTTCCTCTGCAGTATAGATTTTCACTCTCAGGAAAACTGTATTTCACAGTTACCATGTGTGTTGTTTAAATTCAGACTCCAGTAGATGATTTCTGCTCTACTGAGTTCAGTTCTCTGTTGCTCCTTGGCTCGTCCAGGAACAGGACTAGGCCCCAAGGCCTAGTTGCTGTGGTCTGTGTGAGGTGCTGAATCAGAGTTTTCTGCTCTGAAGTTCGACCAGCAGATGGGGATTGGCCATATTTGATTCTGCTTTACCTTCTCTCTTTTTTTTTTTTTTTTTTTTCAGGGGGACTTTTCTGGGATCTAATATAAATGTAATTTCTTTGAGGACAAATGTTTATATATTTAATTCTTGGGGGAAGATGGAGGCTGGCACTGCTGACCTTCAGCAAAACATTTATAGTTTCCACTTCATACAACTTCAGCTCTCTAGTTTTACAATTACTTGTTTTTTGTGTCTGGAAATGACAAAAGTATAAGGCCTATGATTTTAATTTTCCTGTGGACATTGGCTTCTATAATATGGTATACATTCATCCTAAATAAACCTCCGTGTGGGGTTAAAGCAGGGAGGAGAACAGAGCTTTTAACTTCTCTGCATTTTTCTAGTAAATACAGCTGTCACCGTGAAGGAAAAATACCTATTTATAAACAGCTCAGTTTTATTTAGTCACTGCTCAGCTGGCTTTTTGTAAGATTTAATTTATTAATACACTACTTCTTGAGATAGCTGTCTATTAGCTCTTTTTACTTTCTAGTATCAGATACAGATACGTGAGTTTTGACAAGCTGAAGTCTAGAAGCCTTTGTGGGAGAAAGATGTCACTGGAAGTCTACTACCACATCATTTCATGAAGTGAAGGGAAGGGGAAGAACAGAGTAGTTTTTCATTTTGCTGTTAAGCTTAAGGGGACAGATATTATTCTTCTAATGTCTGCTCTGCTGAAATGAAAAACTCACTGACAATAATAATTTCTTTGACCTACCCATCTACACCAGGAAGAGAGAAGAAGCCTGCTTTTTGTCTTGAAATGTTATGCACGTGCACAGTATGTGTCCTGTTCTACAGAAAAGTATCTGTTCCTTTGTGAGGCTTGAAATGTTAGACTGGTTTTGTACCAAATATGATTTTTTTGTGCTGTGTAGATGTGCGAAGCTTTTGCATTTGAAAAGCTGTCATGCCAATAAAATATATTAGATCTTTTTTTTTTTTCCTTAAAAATTCTCTTACATTCTCCATTGGTAGCATTCAGTTATCTGCCCAGTCCTGGTTTGTTTTTTTTTTTTCTTTTTTTTTTTTTTCATCTGGTTATGTCTTCAGTATGCTATAAAATCAGTAATCAGAAGTGCCTGGTAGCCAGCCTTTGGTTAGTTAGTCACTTACCCACATATTTTTTTCTGTAGTTTCCTAGGTTAAAGCTCAACGTTTAAAAAGTTATGGTGCATTATATTATGTTGCACTTCTTGCTGTAGTCAGCTAGACATTTAATTTAACATGTTATTTTAGGTGAATTTTATTTAGAATGACAATTTGAACCTTCATCCTGTGTTCTATTCTCAGTTGCATGAATGCTCTTTCATTCTAGGTGGTAAAAAATTTAAAATAAAATGAGCGAAAACTGCCAGTGCCCAAGAAGGCTAAGGAATTATAAGAGTTTACTTGCCAGTCAGTAGACTCTTCTACAAAGAAAATAAGAATTGTTTTGTTTCAGAATTGTAAAAAACAAACAAAAACAAAAACAAACAAAACCCACTATCACACTCAAATAATTTTGGCTGTTCTTAAGGAAATACTCCAGCTGCTGGCAGGACAGGTCAAGAAGCATGTCTTCTGTATAGCTATTAACTTCCTATATTTGTATGAATAAAGTGTTTTGAAAGTAAAAGGAAAAAATATTCACGAAAAAATATTCATGTTTTGTTGTAGTGCTAAGACACCAAACACTTAAGCATGCACAAATTTTCGTAAGACTACTTTAGAGTTAAAATGAGATATATATGTGCCTACATAGTTCTGTAGTTAGTATCAAAAGGCTTATGTATCCTTGTAATTTATACCTCACTTAAATCACACGGAGCAACAATTCATTATAGAAAAATAAATTATTTGAGAAATATGTTCACCAAATCTTTAGTTCCCGATGAACTCCCAGTAAAAAGGTGTCATGTGCTTGTACCGATGTGTTTAGTCTTGGAGAAAGAAGAAGAAACATAGTTAGCTAAATATGTAGGGAGATTTGCTCCTAAGTATGACACTTTTTTATGTCACTCTTTGAAAGCTCTTACCCTTGCTTTTATTGTCACACATTCTGTGCAAATACAAATGTAAGTTTCTTTATACAGAATTTTTTTCTTTATCAAAGAGGATATATTCTTGTTGAAAAAAATAACAATAAAAATGTGTTTTTACTTGTTATGAGTAACCACTGAACATCCAAGTCAGTTTTTCTCGTGTAATGTGAGTTCAGTGAGACATTTAGTTTGAAGTGCATTTTCCCAAGCTGAGGGATAAACCTTAATAAAAACAAGACACAATCTAATTCATGGAATTCCAGTGCCAGGCATGAAAAAGAGATTGGTGTTGCTATATTCTGTGAGCCAGTGAGTTAAATTTTCTCTGAATTGTAAATATATATTCCCAAAAGAATGCTTTTCCTTTAAATAGGTTAGCGGCAAGGTAGTAACTGTAATGCATTCAGAGTTTAAAATGCATTTATTCCATTTAGAGAGATCCATTTCATCTTTCACAAGAAAGTTTAAAATGTTTGAACTGATTCAAAATAAAATTGCATTTTTTTATATATAGAGAGAGAAAATATTTTTCGCAATATGTGGTGCTCTTAAAATCATGAAGACAATAATCGTATTATTGGTCCAAATAATTGAAGCTCTTGCTTGTCTTGAATGTTAAAACAACATCACCAGAAAAATGAGATGCTGTAGGCGATCCTGTAGCTGGGGATTATCTGCATTACCTCACTCCGGCTGTCCTCAGTGGTGGAATGAGTCAGAGCATTGCATACCATCAGATGTGATGAAATGAGATGCAACTCTTCTTTAAAAACCACCCAAACAGTGATATAAATGCAGTTTGTCAAGATTTACTGTCCTTTTTGTGTGTGCGTGTGTGTGTGCCTTGAAGTTGCTTGCTAACCTATGCATACATGCATATGCATCCATGGTGTAACGTGCCCAAGGGAGTGCAGTTCTCATGAAAGTATTCTGTTCCTCCTGCTTGTGGTATTTATATATAAGATTTAGCTGAATAACACTGTTCGTGCATCCCTCCAGTAGCATGGTGTTCTTCAGACAAAGGAAAGCGAGTCTTCTCAAGGTCCTTGTTGCATTTTACTCCGCTCCTTTCCAGCACTAGAGACTCTGGAGGTAATAGGGATTTCTTCCTGTACAGGTCTGCTGCCATTACCGTGGAGGGCAGTAAGAGAACATGGGCAGTGACAGCACCTTTAACGAATGCACTTTTTTTTTTAAACATGCTAGTGTGTTAGGGCTTGCTTTCAGGGAAATAGGTGGGTTGTCTGCCTGAGTTCTTGTGCAGACAGGAGGGTGAGCAGTTTTCAGATGAGTTAGCTGTCACTTCTAGGGGGCTTTGAACGGCCATTGCTTGGTAAGATTTCCTCTGAAGTTCTACATATAGCCATTACTGAAAGGAAGTCAAAGGGCTACAGTCAGTGTGGCAGTGACCAGCACTGGATTTTTGAGGGTTTTGATGTGATATCTGTAAATGATGATGTACTTTCTTTTCTTCTCTAGCCCGGGTCGCTCCCCAATTTCCTTTGACAGTGAAATAATAATGATGAATCATGTGTACAAAGAAAGGTTTCCAAAGGTAAGGAATCACTTTTTGAATAATGCATTCAATGAACTTGTGAGAATGCTCGGTATTTATTTGTAGTACTTACTGAGAAGGATCTCATGTCTCACCTCTGATTTCCAATTGTTTGTTTGTTTGTTTTAAAGCTGAATATTAAAATCTTTGGAATCAAGTTCTGAGAGTTAACATTTCACTGCAATGAACATAGATATTTGTTTATCCCAGAGCTGTCGATAAAGTCATTCCTTTCTGCTTTACCACTAGTAAAAATAGATGTTTCTCTGGTGGCAGGATATCGGGGCTTATGCTGAAAGAAATGACGTCTGTCTATTGCTTGGGGCAATGATTTTCAGATTTCATGGTCTTGCCTACAAGTTATGAGAGCTGCCTTGGATCTTACATCCTTATTGTGGAGACCCAGGGAGGAATGCAGCCTCAGAATCAAGTTATTTTTATAGTCATTTCCATTTTCAAAAAGTGTGTCCTGATTAAATGTTGCTGTTTGTTCTTGTGGACATAATTCTTGCCTATGGTGTAATAATTTTATTCTAGGCAAAACACCATCAATGTATTTTGGACTATTTTCTAAATCCAGTGCATTTTGGGATTGAGAATATATTACTTTAGTACCCTACTTGTTCATGTTTAGATTTTGGGATAGTAAAATTTTAAGAATAATTTGTTTATTCTGTACTCTTAGGCCACAGCGCAGATGGAAGAACGGCTGGCTGAGTTTATTGCCTCTAATGCTCCAGAGAACGTGCTGCAATTAGCAGATGGGGTCCTAAGTTTCATCCATCATCAAGTTATTGAGCTGGCCAGAGATTGCCTAGATAAATCACGTGAAGGTCTCATTACTTCTCGGTACTTTTATGAGCTGCAGGAAAACTTGGAGAAACTTCTCCAGGATGTAAGTGCACTCTAGAAGTAGAATATATTACTTTGATTGAAACTTGAAAAAATAAGGCAGAGCTTTGATTTCAGGAGAGGCAGGATGAATTCCAGAGGAAGGGCAGCAGGTGGGGGTATCAGGAGACCTGAGTCGTTGATCTACCATGGGCAGATTTGAGCAAGTCACCTCACCTGTGTACTTCATTTGTATGAAAGTTAAATATGCATATGAGTAAGTCAAAGGCAGTCTTTGCCATTTATGAAAATTGGGTTCATACAGATGAAGGAAATTACTGAACTTTTCTTTCATGTACTTCAAGACTCTGAATGACTTATTAATTACAATAGTGCC
The DNA here is from genome assembly GCF_964034855.1 of Anser brachyrhynchus. Lineage (NCBI taxonomy): Eukaryota > Metazoa > Chordata > Aves > Anseriformes > Anatidae > Anser > Anser brachyrhynchus. The sequence goes on along the minus strand of NC_137702.1, from coordinate 9,841,478 downwards.
TTCAAGGAGTGAAAACACCATAGTTTGTAGTGTTGCTATAAATTTTTCATAAAAGATTTTCTTGAGCTGAACTAATCCAGTTGTGGGGTTGTTTTTTTTTTTTTACTACTTCGATGTGTTTTGTGGTGTTCAAAGCATTTGAAAATACACAAGGGGGCACAATTTTAATGCGTGCTCAGTATGCTTCAGCTACTCATTAAAATCACTCTTTTCCTTTAAAATAATATTAACTTCAAAAAATCTCTTAGAATTTATGCTATAGCTGTTGTGAAGAGTTGGTGCTATTACTTACTGCTGGGTCCAGACCTCTGTTTGGGATCATCTTCCTAATCCTCTGCTTTGATTTAAGTAGACAGCAAGTTGAAAGTACAAGATTTATAAAGATCACAGGCTCAGATAACAAATATCACTGAGATACCAAGAAACGCAGACCCTGAAATAATTTTTCTGTGATGATTCTTAATCTTTTTAATGAAGATGTGTTTACATGTCGTTGATCAGTTTTCCAGTATGAATTGCACTAGTCTGTGCACCTCTGCCATTCTTTCCAGACATTAGAAAGTGGTAGGTAGATTAAAATACTGTTTTAATATACTACTACTGTATTTAAAAGCTTTGTGAAAACTGCAGAATCTTCCTTTGTTTTATCTAAAGTTTTTAGCTACCACATTTATATGAGTGTGGCTGCAATTTCCCTGATACTTGTTATGCATGGGAAAAAAGAAATTACTCTTGTTTGTTCCTGTGGTGCTAAGCCTGAATGAGGAATGATTTTGACAGATCAAGAGAGGAAGAGAATATATTTCAAGGACCTGCATGGTTGTCTGCCTGTGGCATATCAGTAACCACTGCGGATGCATTTCTATAGTAAAAAATGTGTTTCCTAGTAAAAATAGAGTTCTTTGGATGCGGTGCGGGAGTTTGACCGTAGCTTCGAGCATACAGGGCTGGAGAAATTGCATCTAGTCAAAGAAATTGTTCAGGATTCATGGTTTTTAAAGGAGGAAAATCTTTCTAGAGTCTGAAAGCGTGGCAGCAGAGCCTTTTCGGACAGCATAAGCAGCACGCAGGCACTGCTGCTGGATCCAGGGCTGGCTGGCGCAGGGGCTGACAGAGGCACGTGAGCACTGCTGCATGTTGCTGACAAGACTTGAAGCTGCTGTGGAGGAGCTGGAAGCAGGGTGCAGGGGTTTCCTGCAGCCAGATGAGCATGTGTCATTAGGTCCATGTTGTATCTCCAGCATCTGGAAGCAGGGTACCTGTGCACACAAGCTATGAAATAAGGAATCCAGGCACCTTTGGTCAGTGGTCTGTAAGTTGGAAAGCTTTCACTAGAAGTGGACGTGTATGTTTTGCAAAATAGCTTACATTTCAAGGGGTGCAAAGGGTCCACAGAGCATTTTACAGTGTCTTTTAAAGTATCTTCTGATAACAGATCGTTTAAGCTTGAAATTCTCCTGCTCCCAGACTTTTCTCCCTCCTTTGTATGTGGACTGTGATTTATTATACTCTAAGAAATTGAGAGAGTGATAGGTTAGGTCTGGCCACTCCACTCAGCCCTTTCAGGCCTGTCTTCTGGCCTGAAGAGGTTGATCAGGATTTCAGAGAAGGTGTGGGTCAGGTAAACATGCTTTTTCCTTTCCTCTCCTTCAGAACAAGTCCTCAATATACACCTTCTTAAGTGGCCTTTTCCCTTTGGTGCTGTATTCATTATTCTGCTACTCCCAAGCACAGGGGAGAAGGACACCGAACGGTTACTGCGTGAGGTACAGCAGTCATCCCTCTGCTTGCTCAGTAATCGACAGCGGGGCTGCTCTGACCTCTTTCTCCTCAACATCTTCTTCAGGGTGTGGGTGAGAGAAGGGCCTGTTCTCAAGTGTAATTAATTTACTTTAGGAACTAAGGGGGACTAGGGATGATTGAAAGGAAAGCTTGGAGAGACAAAGGAGGCAAAACAGGGCAGGAAGAAGGAGAGAGAAATGAACGCCAGCACAGGAAGGTCCATGATTTCCTTCCATGTCTTTTTTTTTCCTGTGCATATTTTCTTGTCTTTTGGTTATATTCTAATACTTTAAAATCCATCCCCCACACCCCAAGAAACTTTTTTTGAGGACTCACCTAAAACACCAGAAGCTTGGAGTTGAAATTAGAGTATCCCAAACTTAGGGCAGGGTCCTTAGCTGTGATTATCTTGTTAAGGTACCACGCAGAGCAGTACTTTATATAAATAAGACCATCTGGAATCTCAAAAAAAAAAATCTCTTTCACTTGGCCAGTAGTATGGCCTTTGCAGTAGGATATATAGGTTTTGGCCTTTCCAGTAGGATGTATAGTTTTATGCTATATTTTTACAAGATACAGAAAGACTGGGAAGATGATTTATTGGTCACTAAGGAAACAAGCAGCACTGGGCCAGGAACTGGCAGGAATATCCATGGATTTTCATAGAGTTTTACTGTGAAATTCACACAGGAATTTCAAGCCACAGAAAGAAAAAACTATTTAATGTGTTGCAGTTTGAGGCTACTTTATGTTGTAAAAATGTATTCATAAAATAGAGTAATTGGGTATGTAAATAATGAGCTGTTTAAATATACCAAACCACAGAGCTTTTAAAGTTTTTAGATCCTGGCTTTTGTAATAAAATACCAACAAATCTCATTAGTTCTGGCAAATGAGATATTTTCTCGTTTGGAGTGTGAAATATTGTCTTTTAGCCAGAGAAACCTATTGCTTATTGCATCACTGAAATGATCCTGAAGTAAAAATGAATTTAATAGATTTTCTTTATTTTGGAAAGCGTGAACTTGGATGCCACACTTCACATTTAAAGAAAAGATACTGAAAAAATAACAGAAAGTACTTATGAAAAAGAACAGGGCATTTGATTCTTTATCTGTTACCTTAGGGGTTGGGTTAGGGGATGGAACAGGAGCTCAGGCTCCTTTGAAGTAAAAGGTTATAGTCAGTTGTTTACTTGGCTCCATTGACTAAATGACAAAGACAAGGTAAAACTAGCCAAAAGTTGAATGGCTTTTGTGTAGGTTAAGCCAGTTGGAGGTAAGGAAATGAAGAATTACAGGTGTGTTTCTGTGCATGGAACAAAAGCAAAGAGGAGGGAATTAGTATTGTACTATGTTGACTGATACAGCACATTGGAAAATTGATATTCTGATTGGAATTGCTTTCTTAATATGAGCCTGAGCGTAAATTTATTGGTTCTTGGCATTGCAGGTCTATTGTTTTGGTTTCCATCAGTATATTAGCTCAATTACAGTGTTGTGACTTGCATATCCCAGTTATTGGTCCTGCTGAACCCCAGGGGAGGACAGTGATTTTAATTTCATGCCCCAGTAGCTCCAGTTAGTGACGGATGGGTCTTTCAGATAAGGGAATCGGTTTGTAAATTACCCGTTGCTACCTCCTGTACATGTGTCACTGGCAATGTGTGGAGGAATGGCATCAGCCTCTACCCACAACCCCATAGCTTCTCCCTCCTCCCCTCTGGAGGCGGCGGGGGGGGGGGGGGAAACCCTGAAATGACACCAGCAACCTTCAGACAAGCATGTCGTCATTGGGAACTGCTAATTAGGTGGCACGCATCATCCCAAGGCACATGGAAGCGGCGGGCAGAGCCGTGCTATATAACCCCGTCTGCTTTCGAGATACTGTCATCGGGACAGATGGTAAACAAGACGTCTGTAGAGATGTCCGGACTATCCTGTGAGGGGAGGAAACAAGAAGAGGCAGTGTTGCTGAGGATCTTGGAAGAGCAGCGCTGTGCAGAGATGATGGCTGAGTGGCTGTTACAAGTTGTGTTTGATTTTTGTAATCCTCTACTCTGCTCTTTTTTTTTTCTTTTCTTTTGCTTTTCTTTCTCATTTGGCAGTCATGGTCTAGCTTTTCGTTTTCAAAACAGACACCTGATTAAGTTAGTTCAATTTTTAAATTATTTGCCTAAATTGCAGAAGATGAGAAAGAGAGAAAGCAAAAGGACTTGATTTAAAAGGATAAGTTTGCTTCAACAGTATAAACAGATGCAATAAATAAAAATATTATTTTTTGCATACTATGTGGGGGAGAAAGAGGACGTTCCAATTGCATGGCTCATATTTCAAATAATACAAAGTTGTTGATGTTTTATTTATTCATGGCAAAGCAGCTAACCCCTGGTGATCTGGAATGGCTTTTCAGCTATGAAAGCATTAATTTCTTTATAGAATTCATATTTTAGCTCGTAAGTTTGGGTAATGCATTAAGGGGCACAGAGTGAATACTAATCACCTTCATTTTCATCATTTTCTATTTTATAATGAGAAAATACTGTTTAGAAAAAAATCTCAACTTATTTCAGTGTTTTCAAAATATTCTTTGTAAGACTTTTATAACCGGGAAGCATCTCTGATACTGTTTGTAGATGATGAACTAGCACTTATGTAGTTTTCTTCAAGGTTAAAATTCTAGCACTACCTTATCACCGCTGAAGTAATGTTTCTTGTTCTGACCTTTGTCAAAATGAGAAATAATAATTTTGTTGGTTTGGTGACAAAATTGGCATATATTTAAAAATGCTGCCTTTTTCTAGCTTCTGTATTTTTATTGTTCTTTTAGGTGACTGACTGTGTTTTGGTTTCTCAACAATATATTTCTTTTTCTTAGATGGTTTAATGAACAATGCTAAATGAACCTTTAAGTTTCTTGCTGCTTGCATTCATGTTGATAAAATATCATTCCTACAAGCAGCTACTGGCTCATTGCCAGTATAAACACATTGGTGAAGTTCAGGACTTTACATTTGTGTCTGTGCTAAAGCCTAATTTTTTGACCTTGGAAAGCAATAGCTCTTCTTCATTTCAGAGTTTTTTCCATGTCATTGGAACTATCTTTTATCACCCTATAACGAAATACCATTTTACTTGTGTTCCAGGACTTGTAACAATATTGTTTTTGAGCAAAAAAGAGTAATTTGAAGGGTGGGTGGCTATTGTTGGTCAAATTTGCCCATGTTTCTTACATTACCCATTTTAATGCATTTTTTGTTATAAAAAAGACATCCCTTCTTTGTGCACGCACACACACATTAACCTTGAAGCTAAGCATTGAATTTGTACTGAAGTCCAGTAAATTAAAAAGAGTGGGTGAGAGTAAATTCTCTGAATTAGCTTTCTATATGTTCTTTGCTTTGTTTGTGTGCTTGGTACAACAGAGCATTCAATACAATGCTGTAGTTGTTCAGCAGGATTTATGAAATTAAATCAAAAGAAAATAAATTTAGGATTTTCATGAATATGAACGAAAGTAGTACAAATTCCATCTGAAAGCACACCCTAAAAATGTGTAGCTGTTGGTCATTTTCTAGATTTTGGTATCATATGGATGGTAAAATTGGAAGAATCAGTATTCCTGTTTTCATTTTTAAAAAAACAAAAACCACATCATATCTAATGTAACTGATGGGTGATATAATGCAAATAGAGCCTTTGAAATTTCTCTTGCGTGATAAAAACAGTCAGTTGTAATGGCAAAGCTGTATGTAACTTGGTATCCTTGAATGAGCTGAGATTGCAGCCTGACCTGACTCGGCCATGCCTTTGCTGCTGAATTGCAGTTACTGTGTTACTTATTACAATTATTATTGTTACTTATTCCTCTGTGATCAGCATTTGACATATAAAAATGAAGAGTTCACTGCTAGGACCATAATGGGATCCTTTGCTCTCCACAGGCCCACGAGCGATCGGAGAGCTCAGAGGTTGCCTTTGTTACCCAACTTGTGAAGAAGCTGATGATTATTATTGCACGACCCGCTCGGCTGCTGGAGTGCCTGGTAAGTGTGGTTCTCAGGAGAGCACGCGTGTGATCTGAAGTCTGGTGTGTGTCTGGGGAGATAAGGAACACAAGATCTTCAAGAGAAAACTTTAAATTCTGATGAAAATATTGATGAAAAATAAATAAGTTTTTTTTTTAAAAAAAAAGTCCCGTCTTTTGCATTAATATGGAATTATCTTCGCATTGGAGTGTCAGCTGCAACAGTGGCTAGTTGGGTTTTAGTGTAAAGGTTATGTCTGAGGGGCCAGATGTAGCTTTTGGCATCATTTCATGCAGCATCACACCACCTGATATTCCTCAGGGTGTTAGTAGGTACAGTGAAGAGTGTATAAGTGTATGGTTTGTGTAGACAACATTGTTGTGATTATTGATTATAGAGCTCAGTTCTGTGTCTGCATTTCACGAGGATGCTGAAAAATTGGTGAGAGTGTAGGGAAGAGTCACAAAAAATTTTTCTGAGGGCTGGAGGAGGTATCACAAACCTACAGTTGAAATTTGTGAACTAGCAGGATGAAATTCCCTGGTCTGCATTATGTGAGAGGTACAAGCGCACAATCTAGTTGTTTTTTCTGGACATGAAAACGACAGGGAAGCTACATCCAACTGAGACATTTCACAAGGTGGCTGAATTAGGAATCTGTGGCTGGTATAGATGTGTAGTTAACAGGTTGAGGGCAGCAGTGTGCCCGCAGTTGACATTTCTCACTGGAGTCACTAGAAGATAAATGAGTTTTGCAGAGCTTTCTTTGGCAAGTTGGACCGGAGTGGGCCAACCTTTCCAGTGATACCAGTTGTTGTAAACACCTGCTGAGGTTCTGTGAACCGGTAGACTTCAGAGAGTTCCCTAATTCCTCTGCCCTGACCCATGGCCATCAGAGGGATTGCTTTGCTGGGAACCCTATAGTGCAAGGAAGGCAGGAAGCCTTGGTAAGTTTTGTGAACTCATCTTTATATCTGGAACCACTTTCAAACTCAAGTCAGCTTCTAGCTGCAGATCAATAGGTCTCCAGGGTCATCCACTATCTTCTGTACCCCATGTTCTGCAAAGTGCAGGAGAGCAGGTGGGAGCAGTAAAGTCATTGAGATTTGAGTAATGAACTCCAAAGCACGTAGTAACAACCTTGAAAATGCAGTGGCTGGTCTTTAAAGTGTAAAAATAATGTTTGGCTTTATATATTAGTCTTTAAATTTTTTTAAGCTTTATTGGCTTTCTAGCAATTTTTTCCATATATGTAATTCTGCTGACATGAAGACTTAAGCATTAATGTTCCTTTTATCCTATAAAAGAGCAACAACTATAGCAATGGATTGTCTACCATTTAAATAGCTTGTGAACTACATTTTATTTTTATTTTGTAGCATAATTTTTTTGTAATCTAGTCTTTAACTTCATTGTTTGTGAATTTATAGACACATGTTCTAAGAATTACTATTAATGTTAACTTCAGTAACACAACTCGTTCTTAATTCTGCCTTGTAAATGAAGTGACTGACCACATAGGCAGTGGTTGGGATGGATGTGATTGTTGTGATGGGAGTGAAGGCATGTAATTATTTTAAACTTCAGCTACTTGGCTTCAGTCTTTGTGTTACATGTTGGGCAGTGAAATGTTTGTTTATGGAATGAGTCTCTGGGGCTTCAAGAAAATCGTGTGTTTTGTGCATCATTGAAACCACCTTTTGGGAAAAGTATGTAATCTGTTGTTTTTTTCATATGGTTTTTCGATAGCACTTTCCCCCCCTTAGTAGGGACCATTCTTCTCCATTTAACTAAAACTGTACACAGATAATAAAATAAATCTACTACAAAGAAGGCAGAAGTGGAATTTACTTCGTTTTTGTACGCTTGATTTTTTTTTGTCACCAGACATTTATTTTCTTCTGTCCTTTACTCACCAATGAATGCCCTACAGTTGTATCTTGAAAAATCCTTCCCTGACTCCACCTTCCCTCCCACCTTGTTCTCTAAATTATATTGCAGTGCTGTTATCACATCTCTCTCACAGTCCTCTGTGATCCCTGCTGTCTTCCGCCTCTCAGATAGTTGACTAATTCTTTTCCAGATAATTTAGAAGAGAACTTTGTTTCTTGCATTGTTACTGTCTTTGGTTGATGGACGTATCGAAGCAGCATTGCTTAGAGTAATCATGAAAAAGCATCTTCTCTGTTTCTCTAGCCCTTCAAATATCTTTATATCATCATTTTCTCTGATTTTTTTTCTTGCTCACAGTTCTGTACTCTCTTTTCTGTCATACCGCTGACCATACTCACATCCATTCTTTTCTGATAACCTTCGCTGCTTCTCTTTTTCCCCTCACATTTCACAAGAAAATTTTTGCTCATTGAGTTTTGCTCATTGATAAATAATAAAGTTTGTAGGGCAGAAATAAGGTTATTTAGTGATCTTACTTCTAAGCAGCAGTGCTCTTGCATCTAGATATTGTCTTTTATTTCCAATTGTATCTATTGGTGTAGTAAAAATGATCATACCTGCTTATAACCTTTGCTTTCCTTAGAGATCCAGTACACCAAACCTGAGCTGATATAATCTACTCTTTACCCTTTAATAGTATTTCTTACGTAGAAAGTGAAATCTTCTCTGCTGGTAGATTAATAATTACTATTTTATTAACAATTCTATTAGTTATTTCTAAGGTTGGGACAGTTAAAAGTGAGGTGGACAGGTGAATGGTTTGATCAGAAGTGATATTTGAAAGCAGGTGAGGTTCGTATTGGCTTAACTCCTCTGTCAGACAGAGGCAGCAGAAGAGGGCACCTCAGTCCTCATCACCTTTCATGGCACAGCTCAGAGACAAAATTAGGAGGTGGATCCAGGTTAATGTTTGCATTTTTATGACCTCATTATCCGATAATCTGGTTTTGGTTCATAAAATTGCTACAATCCTCCTCATGTTTTGAATGGCAAATCTAAGCCAGTGGATGTCCACCAGGCTGTAAAGGCACAGCATTTTTGCAGAACAGGTTGGAATGCATTGACTTGCTTGTTGTACTATAAATGTTTAGCATTGCAGCTCAACCCAGAATTAGCTTTGGATGTTTTTGAGGAATCCAGATGATTCAACCCGTGCTCTTTCTCTCCAATGTCAGAGAAACCTTTCATAACTGTAAAGCTGTATCATTTACACCCCCTACCCCTTTCTCTCCACCTTTCTGCAGGAGTTTGATCCTGAGGAGTTCTACCATTTGTTAGAAGCTGCAGAAGGCCATGCCAAGGAAGGGCAAGGAATTAAATGTGACATTCCTCGTTATATTATCAGCCAGCTGGGACTTACCAGGGATCCCCTGGAGGGTGAGAACTCCTGTTTTGTACTCTCCAAACTACTGAAAGGATAACCAAAATCTCCAGATACTAACTCCTGGCCACTACATAGCTAAAGAAAGCTTTTATTTTATTGGTTTAATTTCTAAGCCATTTGTCCTTATCTTCCTGTTTGTTGTCAAATTCTAGATTGTCTTTTCCAGCCCCTTGTCTCAAAGGAGCATTGCTGGGGTAAGGATCACACATCAACAGTGACAGTTCTTTACTTATAGTGTTAATAATGTCTCCCTGTATTATAGCTGAAAAAATGTTAGAAAATGGCTTTATGGTTTAACTGCTTTCTCTGTGCTGCTGGGCAGTAAAAGTAAGGTCACTTGTTATTTCTGTTCAGCCACTGCCTGACTGACTACTAGTGGGTTGGTTGGAAAGGATTTGGTCATCCCATTTGTTGGCCTCACTGGGAAAAGTTGTGACTTCCCAGGGACCAGGACCATGAAACCAGGACTAGTATGATTTTTTTTTTAAGTGGAGATGCCTGTATTTTTACATCTTGCATAGCAGTGAAACCAAAAAAGAGTGAATTATAACCAGCACAGTATGTCATCAGAGTAGGAGGAGGAGTGCCTTGTTGCACTGCCTGATAACTGAATACTTCATGTGAAAATAGCAACAATATTGGTGCATGATTCACTGAAGAGTGCATATATTTTCAATTTTCTAAAGTAGATGCATTATAAACATAATGTCAGTTAATGAGTAGTTCACTTGGATATAAAATTTTTTATTTCTGCTCCCAAAAGATATTTTTCCAAACAGTTTATGATAATTAACACAAGTTTATACTCAGAGAAAATCTAGTTTGTGATGAAGAGGATTTATTTTACACTTTATGGGTTTTAGAAATGTTGGATATTGCACTTAAACATTTGATACATTTTTAAGGGGTCATAAACATTTGCTTTCTACCTGTTACAAAGTTAGATATGGTCTATGAAATTACAGTGCTTTTTAGGCACTGTATGAGTAAAGTTTAGAAGAAAGTAGCAGCTTTTCTGCTAGGTCCCAGAATTATATATAGTAAAATGAATATGCTGTAAATGTACAGAGCCCCAGAAGATCCCGACTTTGGAATTCGTGAGTTAATATTTTTGTCTGGCACTCTGCTAGCTTACTCTCTTCTCCTATGACAAGTTTTACGAGCATGCATGGCTTGCTCAGCAACAATAGAAAGTGTGACAGAGATTGGAGATTGCTGCAGAATATTTCAGTGATTGAACTGTACTTTTTGTTTTCCCTAGAGAGCATAATTTTACCATAAATTAGTAGTCTGGATAGGACTAGTTTAACTTCTACGGTGTTTACTCGAATGACAGTGACAGGTTGACTTCAAGTGAAGAGCTCTTCGGGAAAATTTCTACCAAAGATTGCTAAATGCAATTTAATAGCATTTGTTGAAATCTGACATTAAAGGGAAATTTTCCTTTGATCCCTGTCATGGGAGAGAACCTTTCCATCACTAATTCCCCTTACTAAAGTCAAATTTTCTTTAGAAATGTGTGGAGATGTCAAGGTGCCTTATTTCCTTTCTGTAAGGAGGGCACCCAGAAATGTCAATGATGTCTGTTCAGAGACTAGTAGTTAATGTAGGATTTGGTTCTGCAAAGTTTATAGCATCTCCTAAGACAGCTGAGTAGCCTAAACTAACTGAATTTCTCACAGTTTGCTGCTGCTCAGCATTTTGCAGAATCGTATACATTTCATGGGGAGAGGTTGTTTGAAATGTAATTCTTTTTCTTTTCTGGAGTACAGAGGTGCCACCATCTTTTTGCATGGAGTAGGTTTTAACATTAACTAGCAGGCAGTTTCCTTAAACTTGCATTTGTTGCTTTTACTTATTGTAGAAACCATCTACAGTAAGTGATGCTGAGATTAGGACAATTAATTATATTCATCTTTATATAAAATGCCGCTTACAATTTACAAGATGTTAAAGGTTAGCACTGTATAATTGGGGTGACTTTTTACAGGGGGGAAGTATGTCCTTCATAATCTACAAGCACCTCTTAAAATCCTGTTTGTCTTGTACAAACAAAGAGAATAGTGTTTGATTGAGATCATTAGGAGTAATCTCTCCCCTTTCTTTTCAGAAATGGCCCAGCTGAATAGCTATGACAGCCCAGACACTCCTGAGACAGATGATTCAGTCGAGGTAAAGCAGTAATACACTCATACTGTCTAGCACATTTTTTTTCCCCTGGAAAGAAGTAGTCTACAATAAAGAATTAATTATAACACAGTGGAATTTTAATTTAAAAAAAAAAGCGCTGACATTCAAAAGCACTAAAGTATACACTCATAACAACGTGCAAATCTCTACTGTGGAGGTGAAATGCATAAAAGATGCAAACAGACGTTTATCATCAAATTTTGTTGATGTTTCTTTGGAGTTGCAAACAAAAATCGTTTGGAGAAACTCTTTACATTTGCATTTGTAAAACATGATGGGAATTGAAAAGAGATGAATTTAGTTACAACTGCTGGAAAAATGTAGTTATACAACTCAATAGGTTTCAAAGATTCCTAGTTTTTTAGTTTATCGGTATTTTAAATATGTAGTTATGGAAAGGTCTGAATCTTATAGTCCGGTGATTTTCTGTGCAAGTACTTGCAGAGGAAATCTGCAAGGCTGCTAGGGATACAGATGATTATCCTGAAACTGAGGACTCCAGAGCTTTAGAAATGGTTTGAGTTTGGGTAAATGCTGCTTAAAGAAGAAAAGGACAAAAGAGTGAAGTATAGAATGAAGTCGCTTCTGTTCTCAATTTCCCTTCTTTTTTTTTTTTTTCTTCTTTCCCCAGAGCCGTGGAGCCTCTGTCCAGTCAAAGAAAACTCCATCTGAAGAAGAGTTTGAAACTATTAAACTGATCAGTAACGGTGCTTATGGGTAGGGCTTTTTAGGCTTTGCTTTAAAAGAAAATACTATTATCATTCTACCCAGTAAAGGGTTATTACAAAGTTAGACAAATTACTGTTTTCTGTTGGGTCCAAAGTATAAAGAATTTTGCCTAGGTCTTGGTTCCATACTTGTGATGTCTTCTGCATTCTTGTGAGAGATGCCATTTCTTTCATGTTCTCAGGGTTTCTTAGGCAGTACCCCCTGTACCTGGAAGTATTTCCTGGCTGTGAAGGTCTTAACGTTGTGCTGAACTGGCACCCAGCTTCCAGATTATTGGTTGCTTGTAAAAATAAATTGCCCCACGTTAAAGCTTTCAGAATATTGTATTCCTAATCCCTTTGTGGCACAAATTTGCTGAAGCCCTTCCAAGCTGTGGCCTCAAATCTGTTCTTGTAGTAATTATTCCTGCAGCATCTTTTTGTGGTAGGTAGGTAAAATATAGACACTTCAGTACCTTGGCTTGAGATGACAAAAATGTTTTCCCAAAACATTGTTTCTAGGAGAAATATCGTCACTTAGTTTATTTTGGAATTTCCTAAACAATAGTTTGTTTTGAGTCTTAGAAAATTATTTTGTACCCCTTTCTTTGTTGTATATCAAGGCACCCTACCTGCAGTTCCTTTCATGCTGAGTGTTTAAGTCCTGTGATTTCTGTTTGTATAAAGGCTACCTAACTGAGTGAGGGTAAAATTCTGTAGTTGCAGATGTTTTTGATGACTCATTCAAGCAGCAGGAATGTTGAGAAAGAAGTTGTTTATAGTTTTGCATTCTTCCATGTGTTCAGATTATATATGTAACATGGCTGTTTGTGAGCACTTGAAATACCAAGATAAATGCTAAAATTATATTGGGGCAAATGTGAGAAGTAATAAGGTAAGAGTGCTATTAGATTTTATTCATTGAAGAAAACAGAATGAAGTTGGTCAGTTAAAATTGTAACTGATCATCCAAACCTATCCTGAATTTTAAAGATGATTCCTGAACTCCTTGCAGTTCATAAATCATTGTGAATTATTTTGATTAGGCCATAACTATGAATAGTGATTCAGTAGGTCATAACAACAAAACTTAAGCCAGCATGTGCTTGAGTGTTTTGTAGAAGTGGGTGCTTAGTTAACAGCAACTTGTTTTTTATTTTAAATTGTGGAAAAAGTGTAGGTGTATTTTTCAGTCTATGAAGACACAATGGAGCAGGTTTGAAGCACTGTATTGTTAGACAAGAAGCTTTTTATGTTTTCAGTCACATTTCTGCACAGCCCCCGTGATTTAAAAATAACTTTGTAAAATGTGGGGAGATGTTGTAGTTCTCCTGTTACTCATTCCTGTCTTTATATTTGGGTGTATTTCACAGTCAGCTGCTTGTGAGACACAATACCATGTTAAATGCAATATACTCCAGAGAGAAGGAAGCAAGCATTGATTCAGAAACGCAGGCAAACCGGATGAAAATTTCATTTGCGAACTGTGTTACTAATGTGCAGGAATCTAATGATCTGCAAATGATAGAAATGTAAGAGATACTGAAGGAAATCCCTCGTGACAGTGTTGCATCAATTAACTTTATGGAGCTTGGAAAGAAATCATGCTGATTTCATATATTTTGGATGTTTTTTAGTGAAATAGTGACTATAGTATTGAACAATACAAGCCTCATTGCGTTGACACTTAAGGAAATCTGTGACATTTGTGCCTGAATTATCTCCTTGTTAGTCACATCAACAAAAATGCTCCTGAATTCAAAAAGGCAGAGTAGCTTTTGGAAGGAAGCATGATAGGTCTCCTTTTTGAGGGGAGTTTGGCAATGAGATGGGATTTTATAGAGTCACAGGTATGTCTTATCAGGATCCATTCAAAACAGATACCATCAACTGTTTGTTTTTTGTTTTTTAAATAGTTCAAACTGAAAATGGAACTTTTGCTCTTGGTATGTGGTTTTCTAGAGCGGTGTATTTGGTGCGACACAAGACCACCCGTCAACGTTTTGCCATGAAGAAGATCAACAAACAGAACCTAATTTTGAGAAACCAGATCCAGCAGGCTTTTGTCGAGAGAGATATCTTAACATTTGCTGAGAACCCCTTTGTAGTCAGCATGTTCTGCTCCTTTGAGACCAAGCGCCATCTGTGCATGGTTATGGAGTACGTGGAAGGTATGTTTATCACCATCTACACCTGCAAAGCACATACATGTAATGAGTCTCATTATAAAAGATGCAGTTTCTAAGCGACTTATAAGATGTATACTTTTGGGTGTAACATCGATGAGCACACTGCTCTGAATGCAATAGGGAGGAAGAACAACTTGTGTGTGCTATTTCTTTCTTCGTGTCGAGTGAGGTCAGTCGGCCCTGCAGCAGCAGGGGAGATCATGATGCCCTTTTAGGGAGGAGTATATGGACTGCTTGGGCTGAGCTGGAGAGATGTGAGTCATTCTGCCCCTAGTATGGTTTTGTATAAGGAGATACTCCAGTTGTGAATCTCTGTGACTAACACAGCATGATTGCAGTGGAACTGAGGAAACATAAAGCCACATGTAGAAAAGTTGTAGGGGTCAGAAGTCATCGTGAGCTTTCCAGTCCTCACTGGAAAGACATTCACCTGCTCTCCTATATGATGGCATGGCAAGATTCATTGCATGCTTGCTTGGCATTAGAGAAAGGTAGTTAAGAAACATCACCAAGTGACACAGTCTTTGTTCCTTACCAGCCTTTTAAAAATACTGTGCTGCTTTGTTGTTTGCTTTTTTTCCTTACTTACTGGATTTGATTTGATTTGTTTTGATTTATTTTATTTATTTATTTATTTATTTATTAAAATTTTTTATTGCAAGTGATTTATTTCCTCTGGTGAACAGAACTAATTTCTTATGCCTGGCTTGCTTGACTGAATGTTTGTGGGAAGCAAACTTGTAGTTATTGTGTTAGCGCTCTTTCAGATAAATTAATGCAACGACAACAGATGTATTGACATAAAAAAAAATATTAATTCCTGTTTACAAGTAGAGATGAAGGTTGAATGAAATGTGTGGGCAGTATTCCTTCAGAAACTTGAATTGAGGACTCACAAACTTATTTTCATGGGTACCATTGTGTCCAATGGTGTGGCTGCTTCTCCATGCATGGGAAGAGCTGGGTAGTAGTCTTAGTATTTGCTTACTACTTTAAGAAGCTTGTATATCAGAAGTAGTGTCTGTCACAGTGGTGGAAAGCAAAGAAATTTATACAGAGGCAAAATGGTCATGAACAGTCCTTCCTTCAAGGCTTGCTTACAGTTGGGAAACTGCATCTGTACAATTGTTGAGATAAATATTTCTTGCTTTCCTGAGCCATACAGAAATTAACAGAAGTGCACTGGAGAGAAGGTTTATCCTGATGTGTTTTACTGATAATGAAGATGAGGCCAGAGGAATCTCAGTTCTACTCTTCAATCACAGTTTATTTTTTCAGCTGTTCAACACTCAGTGGTGTTTTTTGTGTTGAGCCATTTTGGAGGAGAACAGGCATACCAAGCATACCTGCATCTCAGTTTTCCTAAGATTTTGATGTTTATTTGAAGCTCAAGACAGAGTTGAGAGACAGTTTTAGGATTTGGGGTAATGGGGTTGAGATACAAAGCCTTTAGGAAACTCAATCTAGTCACCTAGTATTGTAGTTCCGTAGCTGTTCTTTGTTACTGGTATTTGCTATTTCACTGTGCCATATTTGCAACTTTTTTCTAGGAGGTGATTGTGCTACACTTCTCAAGAACATTGGTGCCCTACCTGTTGACATGGCAAGGATGTATTTTGCTGAAACTGTTCTAGCATTGGAGTACCTACACAATTACGGGATCGTTCACCGTGACCTAAAACCTGATAAGTAAGTCTTCAGCTCTTCAGAAGCTAGTGGAAGAGAGACAGTTCTTTGGAGGCTCTCTACATGGGCAGGAGGATGTGGGGGCTAGAGACAGTGGAGATTTTCGATGGTATCTAACATGCAGGAAGTTTTAGGGATTTGCTACTGATATACAGAACCAGACAGGCACTGAGAAAGAGTAGGAAGAATATTTTCAAATATTATCTTGACGCTATTGCTGCATTGGTGAAATATGGCAGAAGGCAGCCTGATTTCTGGCTGCCTTAGCAGCTCTGTGAGGTTCAGTTGCATGGGAGGTTGCAGGTGTTTGATGGAGCTGTAATGCTGAGAATGTGCTTAGCATTATCTTGTATTCTTCTTCTTTTTTTTTTTATTTTTAGTTCCTTTTGGGAAACAATTGAGTGTTGCATTATTTTGCTTCTCCTCTTTCTTCTAGTCTCCTGATAACTTCCATGGGTCACATTAAACTTACAGACTTTGGACTGTCTAAAATTGGGTTAATGAGTCTTACAACTAATCTTTATGAGGGACACATTGAGAAGGATACCAGGGAATTTCTGGACAAGCAGGTAAGCTTGGATAATTTTGTCTGTTGATGTGGGATCCAGTCCAGGATTCTGTCTTGGGTTTCAATCAGAGTTTGTAGCACTCCCTGTCTACCTTGATGCTGTGCTGTGTGCTTTATAATTGGAGGAAAAGATACGAGTCCATTCTCATATTTGCACACAAATTTCTGTGTTTTTCTTTTTTCTTTTTTTTTTTTCTTTTTTTCAGTTTCTCATTTTGAAGTGATGCACTTGAGCTCTTAGTTCAGGATATCAAAGGTGTCCTTGACCACAGTGCAGGCGTGAACAGGTTTTTTTAGGGATGTAACACTGCTTTTTCTGGAAGGTTATTCCACAGTCTCCCCCTTCTGGTGCTTAGAAAGTTCATGGCAAGTTCCAATATTTTTCTTCTTATAATTTTGTATGCTGGCTTAAACGTTGATTTTCATCACCATGGTATTTCCTAAAGGTTACTTTCTTCTCTAGTCTTCATTTTGCTAGGCTTGACCAGTTACATTCTTTTAGGTAATGAGATAAATTTTCCTTTGATGAATTAATAGCTCTTTCATGCACCTGTTTCAGCTTGAGATGATTTTTCCTGGGCATAGTTGACAGGAACTATATACTGTATTCTGGATACAGGCTCACAAGTGCCATGTATAATGGGATTATAAAATTCTTATCTCTTCTGAAAATACTTAGGATCACAGCTGAATTTTCTTTTTTAGCTGTGCCAAGTGTTAATTCATAATCATCCTATGATAAACTAAGAGCACACAAGGGATTGTCTTCTTTTGCTTCTGAGTCATAATGTTTTTTGTAGCAGGAGCTCTCCTTGGTCACTAGATCATGGTCTTGCATTTTGCAGCATTATATTTTTTACAGCTACTTTGTTATTGTTGTTGCTTCCAAGCCCAAGGCAACCTAGTTCTTCCAACCTGACGTCCTCAGCCATTGCCTGTGCCAGCTGTACATCTCAAGTTTAAATGCTGAAGTGTGTCATCATACTGTGTTGCTAATTCTGCTAGTGCAGAGATGTAAGAGTTTTGTCAGAATTCAGTCCCTGATAGCTGTAGCTGTGCCAGTAGAAATCCATCAGGCAGACAGACATATTCAGACAGAATCTGCATTTTTTCCATATGCCTTAGTGCTCCAGAGAACGACTTAGCTGGTACATCCACACTAGGAACACTTCACATGATATGCGCTGGTGCGGCCTCACCTCGAGTACTGTGTGCAGTTCTGGGCACCACAGTACAAAAAGGACATTAAACTGTTGGAGAGTGTCCAAGGAGGGTGACGAAGATGGTGAAGGGCCTAGAGGGGAAGACATATGAGGAGTGGCTGAGGTCACTGGGCCTGTTCAGCCTGGAGAAGAGGAGGCTGAGGGGGGACCTCATCGCAGTCTACAACTTCCTCGCGAGGGGGAGTGGAGAGGCAGGTGACCTTTTCTCTGTTATCACCAGTGACAGGACCCGAGGGAACGGTGTCAAGCTGAGGCACGGGAAGTTTAGGCTAAACGTCAGGAAGAGGTTCTTCACTGAAAGGGTGGTTGCACACTGGAACATGCTCCCCAGTGAAGTAGTCACTGCACCAAGCCTGTCTGAATTTAAGAAGAGATTGGACTGTGCACTTAGTCACATGGTCTAAACTTTTGGGTAGACCTGTGCGGTGCCAGGAGTTGGACTTGATGATCCTTATGGGTCCCTTCCAACTCGGGATATTCTATGATTCTATATCATTTCTGTGCAGGTAATGTGTTCCCTCTACAGACTCTTGCTACATGGAAATAGTTGTCTAGAGTGATTAGTGACAAAACATTAAGCTTCTTTCAAAGCTCTGAGGTTAAAACAAATCAAATGAAAAAAAAAAACACACCAAAAGAAAACCTAACACATACACTTAAATCAACTTTGATGTGAATTTGGCACTCTGTAGGCTGATTGCTTTCTTGTATGTTTCTCTTCAGGTCTGTGGGACTCCAGAATACATTGCGCCAGAAGTGATCCTGCGCCAGGGTTATGGGAAGCCCGTGGATTGGTGGGCCATGGGCGTTATCCTGTATGAGTTTCTAGTTGGCTGTGTTCCTTTCTTTGGTGACACGCCTGAAGAGCTGTTCGGACAAGTGATCAGTGGTATGTTTCTGTTCTGGTCCTCGAGGGATGTCAAAGTGTGCCCTGAAGTATAGCTTTAAAAGTATTGAGGATCTATAGTTTACTCAAGATAGGCGATATATTAGGCAACGTTTCTTTCTTTCTAAATTTTTAGGTATTTATCTTTGCGTCAAAGTAGCGTTCATCTGATTCCAGCCATTGAACGTTGTTGAGTACTATCTTTCTAGATAGTTCTGCCAGTACGCATGGCGTGAGAGTTATGCAAGTCCCTGTAGGACTGGGGAAGAATATTTGAGGATTTTTTTCTGTTCTCTTTTAACGTAAATGGTGGAGAATATGAATGGAGCAGCTGCCAACTAGTCTAATTCACTCCGATTTGGGTTGTTTCTTCTGTAGGTGTAAATGTCAGCCAATTAGAAATTGTTGTAGAAATGAAGTAAAAAGGAAATCCTAAGCAAAAGAAATTGATGCCATTGTACTTGGTACCTTTATGTCTTGTGGATTTTTAAAACTCCTGCTTGGAGCTGGACAAACAATTGCTTTGTGTTCTCTCAGTGAATATGCTAGTGAAAACATTTCCTGTTGGGAATGCTTTCTGAAACAGTAAATTTTTAACACACTTGGCAAATATCCCTAGCAAAAAGCAGATTTCAGTGAAGAACTAAATTTGATGCATGAAATGCTTACCTATGAATTGTTCCAAGTATAACTAGTGTGGAATGTGCGGGCACAAGATACAGCTACAGTATTGTCAGTGTCATTGTTTATGGATTGTCATGGAAGTCCAATTTCAGACTTTATTAATAGAGTTCTTAATGCTTTTTTTCCTCCACAAGCAGTGCTTGGATTGACAGCAGCTCTAGCTGAGGCTGAATTTTATGCATTTTGGAAAATGTCAGTGCTTGAATTATATTAAGTATGCAAGCTGCTGAATTTAAGGTATTTGCAATTCTGGGGAAGGACTGAGCACTGCATTTTACAGTGTAGGAATGTGAATGGTTATTCAAATTGGTTGTGAAGCAGGTAGAAAATGTCAAGTCTTTTTTTGTCCCCAGATGAAATTGCCTGGCCAGAAGGTGATGATGCACTGCCACCAGATGCCCAGGACCTCATTTCTAAGCTTCTTCGCCAAAATCCTCTGGAAAGAATGGGAACAGGTAGGAAACTTGTGAATAGGAAAGTACTAGCCAGAAGCAGTAAAAGAGGCTACCTTGCCTCTGAGGCAAAGTACTAGCCAGAAGCAGTAAAAGAGGCTACCTTGCCTGTAAGACACACCAATCCCTGTTGAAAAATATTGGTCTAGAGCTGAGAAAATGTTTGTGCTGGGTTTTATGAAGCTCTGAAAATTAGTGTAGACTGTACACGTGTCAGACAGGTACTACTGTTTTGTTTGGAAAACAAGAGACACAATCAGGTTTGTAAAAACTTCTCAAATTTGTGCTATTCTAGTTAAGGCTTGAGGGTTGTGCCTTGATTTGAGAAGTGTATAATCAGATTTCTTTTCAGTTCCCTTCAACTCTGGGCTTAATCCCCTACAATGAAGTGAACTCATTGGTATGATAAAATAAATGAAAACTTTCCCATTCATAGGGACCTGTACTGTAGAATTCTCCAAACATACAACAAATTCTTGATACAATCCCTTTGGCAAAGTCAGATGTGTATGCCAATTTTTTTGTATTACAATGTCAGATTTAGAGTTTTACAAGCCAACACTTCTCATTTCCTGATAGTAAAAACAAAAACACAATGAAATAATCTTTAGCTGCCCTCCTGTTTTAAAGTAATTTTTCCAACACTGTGGCTTCACAGGACTGGTTGTCTGTTTCATAGATATCATTTGTTTGATTTAAATTTGGATTTTCAATTGATAAGGATAAAATTAAAAAAAAATAAGGATAAAATTAAAAAAAAAAAAGATAAAATTAAAGCTATTTAACAATTTCCAAAAGCAAGTATTTAGCAAACTTAACATATGTACATACGAGGGTGATGAATGGAACATAAATTAATAATATAATCAGATGATCTTCACATGTTTCTTGTCTATCTCAAATCCACGTACTTGAAAGGTGTTGCTGTCAACAACAGCAAGGTAGAGTTTTTTGCCTTATAAAATGAGTTGATGGACTGATTTTTTGATTCCTTACATACGTGTAATGCTGAGACTGCTGTTCCACTTGGCATCTCTTACTGCTACGGGCAGTCAGCAAACCTTTTATCTCTTTTCCTCCGCTATGCTCTTTTTGTTATTATTATTATAATGACAGTAACATCTTTTATGAATATTAATTTCATCTGAAAAAAATCCCACATGCTAGCAGACAGATAATCCTTAGTTTTTCCTTCTGGGTACCCATGAGGTTGGTAACTCATAATATATTAGTTAAAAGATACTAATTCAGGAAGGTATGTAAGCCTCTACCTTGATTTAAACAAATGGATGAGTTTATTCATGAGAGTGGAGCCACTCACATGCAGAGTACCTTTCTTAGTTTGCTCTCTTTATTTAGCTATCAACAAGGTGGTATTTAGAATTTGGAAATTTTAAATTAAGATGTTAATTAGTTCTTAATCTTGCAATTTGCTGTGGAATGTAATAGCAGATGCTGTCTTCCAGCCAGTTTAGTCATGTGTTGTCATTAAATATGAAGAAGAGGTAGGAAGGAGTAAATCTTGGTCAGATTTTATCCTATATCACCACTTTGGTAAAAGGATGAGTTGTTTCTCAAAATTCCTGGAAAAGGTGTGATTTAAATGTACTTGGGTACATTCTTACAGACTCTTGATATTTTTAGGGTTTGCTTTTCTTGTTAATGCAAATGCTGAAAGAAATACTCTGCGATAAATGATGCTTATTTCAGGTAGTGCCTTTGAAGTGAAACAGCATCGGTTCTTTAAAGATTTGGACTGGAATGGATTACTTCGGCAGAAAGCTGAATTCATCCCACAGTTGGAATCTGAGGATGACACAAGCTATTTTGACAGTAAGACTAAAGATTAGGCATAAACTGCATTGTGTGTTTTGTGTGTACTTCATTTCTGAAGTTGTCAAAGATAAGTCATTGTTAGAAATTGAATAGAACGCTTGATGGAAATTCCTTTTAAAAGTTTCTGTTGAATGCCAAATAAGGTTTCTTTGAAAGCAAATGAATTTTAAATGAAAAAAATGTGTCTGTTAAAGTCAATTGGCCTTTCACTGGTGCCTGTGGACTTGCCAGCCTCGACCCTGCAGTGAGAGATGCTGTATTTGTTATGCTGGCTTTATTACAGGTCTTCCAAAGCATTTGGTGTATCCAACTTCCTTGAGTTTCTGAGGAATGGAGGAATATTTCCCTTGTGACTGTTTTCAGCCAGTAAATGTTTCTTTTCTAAAAAACAAAACCAAAACAAAACAAAAAACCCACCACCCAAACCTTGAAGACAAATGTGAATTGCCATGGTATGAATACTGTGCAAGATTCGTGGCATTTCCAGATAAGAGAGACCCAGTACAGCAGCTCTGAATGCATCCTGTTGGGTAGAAGCACCACATGATGTTCAGCAGTGCATGTCAGTGGGTCTATCATGTGGGAACAACAAACTCCCCAGTTATCCAGGCATGCTCAGCACGTTATCAGGATGACTTTAATGCAAGCCCTATGTAAGGACTGGAATTCTCACATCCAGAAGTATCTCACGTAGGCGTTGATAAGGGTTGGCGTTGCTGTTATAATGCCGAAAATTTTAGAATTTATAAAAGTATCTTTCTGGCTGATACAGTACAGCAAATTTGGCTCAGCGTAGCAATCGGCTTTCTGTAGCCAAATTTATTAACATCCCCTTCTGCAAAATCTAATGTGGCTGGCTTAGAATTACAGTGCTGCAAATCTCATAGCACAAAATCTCTTTGGAAGCAGTTTAGATTTTTGCATTAAAAATAGCTTTGCATATTGGCTGCTTGCCCATTTTCTTTCACAAAACCTAATCCTTTTCTAGTTGTGGGAGGGAAAAGAGGAAATATTTTGGGGGGTAAATATTTTTATTTTTTAAAGAGGGCTTGTATCTATGTATGCAGGGCAGACTTTGTACAATCATAAAGCTGTTGATTGGAAATTGGGGCAGTGAATTGTTTCCTTGTCTCCTTCCATTGGATTGGTATGCCTTAGGGAAGAAATATTCTTACTACAAAGGGTCTGCAGAATTAGACACACATAAAATTTGTGCTGAGTATCAGCATTTAGAGTATGGCTGATGATATAAGATAAATTCAGTTGGAAGGAGGTATTCTTCACTGCTAATTGTACAGGATGAGCAAAACTAGATGAATGTGTTTCAATATTAAAGAAAATACATTTTATGATGTATGAATGCTCCAAGTTCTTTGTAGGTAGACAAGTAGGAATTGGTGTAAAGGCTGTTCTGGGGTAAGCATGAGGTGTAAGAGCTATCAAAGCTCAGTGCACTGGTGAAATCTGCTATGTGTTGTTTACAGCCCGCTCAGAACGGTACCAACACCTGGATTCAGAAGAGGAGGAGGACACTAATGATGATGATCATGTGGAAATACGTCAGTTCTCCTCATGCTCACCAAGGTTCAGCAAGGTAGGAGCATGCTAGCTTGTTGGAAGAAAAAAGTCTAGAGAGGAACACCATTTCAGAGGCCTTCAATGCTTCATATGAGGTAGATTTTACTCATGCAGATGATATGTGGGAATTGCATGATGTTTACTATTGACTAAGGAAAGAAAGAACTATGGGCATATGTTTGCTCTGTGATAGTTTATGTCCTGTTAGAAGGTGGGTGCAAGGTTAATAGGAGAATGACGTTTTGTATTTCTCAGTGTTTCACTAATACGCAAGTTACTGCCGAGGTCTCTCCTGCATCTGATAGCCTGATGTTTTTACTAATGACTTCGATGCTGGCATAGGGAGTGCCCAAAGATTGTTTGATTTGAGCACTGTCATTCTGAAAAAGATATTCCAGTAGGTGACAAGATGGTATTAGGATGAAAATTGATTTTGACATTTTGGAAAAATGGTCTAAACTCAAGGGGATCCCATGCAGTAAGAGCAAATGCAAAGTTCTACACCTCTGCTATTCATTGTTTTTAACAAAAGGTGACATGGCAGTTTGAAAGAGAAGGATCATAGCACATTGGGGTACATCGTGCACCATGAGGTAAATACGCCTGATTATTGAGGCAAAAAGGCAATTATCATAGAGAGCAAGCAAGGATATGTTCTGCAAGGTAAATGAAGAAATCCCTTCCGTCTGTTTTAACAGTAGATGGGGTTTAGCTGGAGTACTCTGTCCTGTTCTGGGCAATGTTCTTGAAAGTAAACGTGGAACAGTAAAAGAGAGGAAAGCAAAAAAAAGTGATCTGAGATCTACAAAGTGTAAAACCTAAAAGATTTCCAAATACATATCTGTTAGAGAGAAGGGAGTATATGTTGCTCTTCCTGTTCTACCCAAAATAGGTATGGAAACATCAGCAAAAAGGAGTTATCGATTAGATGGTAAGAAGAAGTTTCCAATTCTGAAAATTAATTAGGCAGTGGTGCACTTTCTGGATTCAATATGCCTTAACTCAGGCCTGTGCAGGTCTCTTAATTCTGATTCAGGTGATCTGAAATAAACTGCTATTCCAGACATTTCAAAATTGTACAACTCCACTATTAGCTTAGATTAAATGAAGTATGTTTGGGGAGAGGCAGAAGAGAGAAGAAAGGCAGAAGGGAGAAGAATCGCTCTTTTGAGGTCAGCCCTCTCTATGAACAGTAGAGCATATTTCCCACGTCTTGTTGAGAAGGGAGTATGCATTTTATATAGAGCTGCTGAAAGATTTATTTTTTCATGACAGTTCCTCTAGGTTTCCTCTACTGAAGTCAGTTTTGAAGCACCAGTTCATTCTTCTTTGTCCTTAGATGGGCTACAGTAGCTTAAGTAACAGTTACTATGAATTTTATGGATTTGCTCCTGATTTGAATCACCAAAAGTATGCTTAAAATTGGACCTGACAATTAGTTGGGATTTTGAAAAAGTTCTCATGAGTATGTAAGGGTTTCTTTTCTTCTGTCTTTTCTCACCATGAGTATTATTCTTCTGTTAGACTGAAGCTTTTCTTTAGGGTTCAATGTTTTTGCCACAAAGAGAAAAAGTTCACTTTTAATGAATTTATTTTAAGATCTGGAAAATTATACAGCATTTGTAATGTGGGAGGCATAAAAGGCTCATTATATTTTGAAATTCTTGCCTGACAATTCAGCCATATGATTTATTAATAGTTATCTTGTTGATGCTCTGAATTTTTAATAACATTATTTTCATTAATCTCTTCTTATGTAAATTAGGTCCACAGTCAAGTGTAGTTTTAAAAGGATGGATTTTTTTGCTTAATCATTTAATTATTTAAAGACGGCTGTAAAACCAAGAAAGGCACTTTCATTAAGCTGTCAGCATTATAGTAGATTCCTTGAGGAGGGCAGGACTTTTTTGTTCTGAAATAAGCTTGGGGCAATGCTGATAGACTGATGATAATGAAATGGGGTCATGAGCATGATGCCTATCACTGAATTGAATTTGTATAGTAAGATTTCAAGATTCAGATGCCAGCCTTCAAGACTTGTGGAGTCTGCTTTAGCAATATCTCTTCTTAGATATGAGAATTGTTAAAATAATAATGATAATCATAAAATAGTAATTAGTTTCTAGAAAAATCTTAGTATTTCTGTGGTATGTTGGGCTGTTTTCAGAGGACAGGTGTTGAGTGCTGTTGTAGAAAAGCATATTCAATGTTTCTGAATTTTACCTATTTCCTTTTCTCCCTGGTACTCTTTGAGCATGTCACATCTGCACTGTGTTATTTACTCGAAGAGCATTGCCAAGTTCATACTTTCAGGGAATATCTTCCATCTTGAGAAGAGATTGTGCCCCTTGGTCAGAAGAGGCCATGTAGGTTTGTTTTCTCTGTACAGAAGAATCTTTTGCTGTACGCAGGTGTACAGCAGCATGGAACGTCTTTCCATCCACGAAGAGAGGAAAACTCCACCACCAACTAAACGGAGTCTGAGTGAAGAAAAAGATGACCGACTGGACAGCCTTGGTGGCTTGAAAAGCCGAGACCGCAGCTGGGTGATTGGGTCTCCTGAAATGTAAGTTAAGTAGAACTAAATTTTTTGTTTTCTCAAAGCATATGAGAAGGGCTGATCTGTTCCAAAATGTTCCATGTCCGCTTTTAGGTCAGGAATGCTTCATGTGGTATTTCCACAGGTGAGACCTGACAAGTGGAAGAGATAGCTGAAAACAAATGTGTAGAAATTATATAGTCCTTAAATGTATCCAGTTAAGTACTAATTTCTCCTAAATTTGTAGCAAATACGTTAAATTAATTTAAAGGAATTTTAACCTTCAGTAAAGCTTTCCATTTGTGGAAAAGCTAGTTCTGCTGGACATGTACCAACAGCAGTATTTTCTTCAACATCAGAGAATCCAAAGTCTGGTCTTTTTGCCATTTGTCACAAATTAGAGAAACCATTAGGACAGTACAAAGTTTCCAAAGTTCAGAATATTCCCCCCAAATCTTTTGTTCTAATAAAAAACATCAGGAAAATATACAAATGCCCAGAATTTGGATAACTACCATGTTTCCAGCATAACTGAAATAATTGTCAAACTTGTCTTCAAAAAGGGCGCTCTCTCATTTTGTGCAACTCCTGTAAAGCTTTTACACTAAAATTTGGCATTGGAAAGATCATAAAATGTGGTTGTGATCTAGTCTGTATGACTCCATTCAAAAAACATTTTATAGATTATGCTTTCAACTGATGTTCTCTTCTTCTTGAATCAGGCCTTCCTGGCTTGAAATTTACAGCCGCTTTGAAAGAGAAATTAATGCCAAAAGTGGATGGTGATTTGCATTTTGTAATTGTGATTTTTATAATATTTAGTATCATATTTATTGCACTATATCTATTTTCTTCTGTTCTATTTCTTTCTTAGAAGGGATATGCTGGAAATCTAAGCTCAGGTGATATCCCCAAGCTTTGCTGTTTTAGCTCCTAGTGATGTAGCTTGGTCTTGTAACTTCACCTTAAATTGGCTTCAGATGTGCGAGTTGGGTCTGTGCACTCTTTTTGTCCTTTAAAGTTCATCATTCTGCTAACTTAACTGAGGGGCTACGTCTTGTTTTCTCTTTCAGATTGCGTAAGCGCTTGTCCATGTCTGAGTCCTCGCACACAGAGAGCGACTCCAGTCCACCCTTGACAGTCCGCCGACGCTGCTCAGGGCTTCTCGACATGCCCCGTTTTGCCATCTCCACCGAGGACGAGGGAACTGTACTCAAAAGGCCACAGTCGGAGGGGATGCTGCTATCTGCTGTGCAGTCCCGGGAGGGGCTGCCGGTGCCCATTCCAGAACAGCCCGTGGAGCAGGAGCTGCAGCTGGAAGGTGATGCCGGATCCACCACCCCCTCCACAGCTGTCAGCAGCACCTCGACACTGGCAGGTATGTGCTCAGCCTCATGATGTCGTGCTCTGCAAGAAAGCTGTGTTAGCTTACAGATAGAAACTGCATAAAACTGGGTTTAGATGTCAGGTGAAGTGGATGTCTCTTGCTAAATAGTTTTTCTAGCATAGTTTTGTGGCTGTGCTTGCCTTTGAAATAGCATCAGTAGTTTAATCTCTTCAAAATTACATCTTTTATTTCAAACTAAAGGTCTTATGCTTAAAACCCATGTGATCTATGTCTACTTAAAACCATTATGTGTATGTTTTAAGCATTAGTTCAGAGCAGATCACTGCTGAGGTGGGGATAGAGAATACGGTTGTTTAGCCATACTAAAAGATAGCCACTTCCTATGATTTTATTTATCTGAAAGCTCTAGTTTTGAGTAGAGACTTGATATTTAATAGGGTGTGTGGTTTGTGTCAAGGACATGCTACTTGATATCTCAGCCAAATATATCTAAATTTAGCCAAGTTACAGTCCTTAAAAATGCATCTTGCATAGGTGTAGTGGAGTGGTGTTAGAACTCAGTGTCTGACTTCCCAGAAGCTGTGTCTTTCGTGGGGTCATTTTCCAACACTGGGCTGAGCAGAACTTTTCCTGCAGTGGTGCCCTGGGCTGCTGCAGTGCTGGGGAGGCTCCAGCTCTCCTGTTCTGGGTACAGAGTTGGCCAGAGCTGGGAACTGGTGGAAAGTAGCGAGGAGGAAGGATTGGGGGAGAAAGTAAATTTGGGCCAATGAGGGGAGCAGGGAAGTTGAAATGAAGGCTGACAAAATAATATTTGAGAAGGGAGGTACAGCTGGGGGAAGAGCTAGAGCGTAGAATAAGAATAAGGACTAGTGGGGTAAGAAAGTAAGAAACCATTGATGGGGGAAACAGAGTAAAGGCAAAGAGGTTGTGGATGGAAAGGAAAGGGGTAATGAGCAAGGAGTCAGAGTGGCAGTGAGACTGGACAAGGACGAGATGAAGGGCACTGCTTAGATGGGATGTTGGATTGTTTGGAGGTGGAAAGAAAGGTCTTAGAGCAAATTTGTCTCCAGACTGTAGTGAAGCCCAAGATTTCCATGTCTCATTATTCCTCTTCTGCAATCCAGTCTGTGAAATTTACTCCAAAGTTGTCCCATTCCCCTCCAAGGGTTATCCTCCCAAAAGAGGCCCAGTACAGCTATCACTGCTCCATTAACCCATGTAAAAACGTGTGGGAATGAAGGAAGTAATTTACCACGGACTTGGATGACATTGCTGCCATAGTGAAACCATGGGACAGAAATCTCAGCTTCTAGAATTCATACTGAAAGCTTAGACATGTGCCAATGAAATTGCAAGAACATTTTCACTGTAAATTTGAGCAACTACAAGTTGAAATATGTAAAACTGAATCTTTGGTGGGCAGGCTGCTCAATGAGCTTGATGTATTAGACTTAATACAGTGCGTGGAATTCAGGGGTACCATTGCTTCAGTGTCCCCAACCTGGGAAGTTAAGTTAGAGACAGGGGGCTGTAGGAAAAGATTTTCGTTCAACTTGCTGCCTCAGAGTGCTCTTCTAATGCATATCACAGCCTTTTCATGTGCAGCCTCTGATTCTGGGTTCCTTATTGTCTGGAAGCTTTATTTGAGACTCTGTGGCTGTTAAATGTTGAACTGGCATCTGGTAATGAAGTCTTTGAGACCGGTGCTCTGAATTTTTATTTTCCTGGTACTTCCTGCTTTACTTAGTATGCAGAGCCGTGGTGCCCACTTAAATAACAATGATCAATGTTTTGTTCTGTCCTCATTGTTCAAAATGTGGCCCTTAGGCTTTATTTATTGCATGCTGCTCAAAATTTGCTTTTGAAGACAGAATGATTAATTTCCCATGTGGACTTGCTGTGATGCTTACCCCTTTAATTTCTGAGCACCTTGTAAATTCTAATTAATGTATTTTCACAGTGCCCCTTTAAGGTATTGATGGGGAACTGAGGCACAGAGCTTGTGTACACCCCTTACGCCCCAGCATCTGCTAATGCTTTATGCCCAGGCTGATTTTCAAGATTACTTTGCATTTTATATATAATTATAGAAGGTTAGGTAATTCAAGCCTAAATTGCAATGGTGCACAGAAGGGGGCAAATTGAGGTTGTCTTTCCAACCACATTTTTGCTTTCTCTGACTTTAGTACCTTAATATTCTCTTAAAGTGGCTTTTTTATGTATGACTCCAATAAAACCTGGCTCTTCTATTACTGGCAGGTTTTAACTCAAAGATTGACGATTCTTGCTGGTTGTAAAAGTGGAGCACTTTCCATAAACGTGTTTACTTCTATGAACAATTCCATTGAAAAGGCTTGCTTGCTTTCAGAACTGCAGCACAGATGTAGGATTCGTGCAACTCTGCTACTGAGCAATGTGATTTCATTAGAAAGCTTTTCCAACAGAATAGAAACTGCTAATTTTCTGTATTCAGAATAACACCATTTCTGTAAATAAAAATTCAAGCCCTGGGGTTTCTTCTTAGGAAAATTTACTCTTGGACTTCATGTAAACATGACTTTGATTTAATGTATTTTGCCTGTAGGGGAATAGACTGTTAGGAATTCCCTGTGGTTCTAATCTGTTTTAATTTAAACTGTAGCTGGGAGCACTGCAGATTTCTCTGATCCACGCGCTCGCAGTAATAGCAATGAAGGCCCAGACTTTACCACTCCAAAAGCCATCAGCGATTTGGCAGTGCGGCGGGCACGACACAGGTTGCTCTCTGGGGAATCCGGGGAGAAACGTACCTCAAGACCTGTCAATAAAGTGATTAAATCAGCATCTGCTACTGCCTTGTCTCTCATGATTCCCTCAGGTAAGAAATGCCTTGTGTTAGGCATTGTGAGAATCTGCAAGCACTAAACAGAAGATTTGCAGACAGATCCTCCCCCTTTCGCTCTCCTGGAATAATGCCTTAGCTGGCAGGAAGGGACCGATGTAGCTTTTACAATTGGTGAATGTTTACAGCTCACCAGGATAATAGTATTGCTTTGCCCCGGACAGGAGTATTGTGTGTGGTCAGACTGCAGCTTCTGTAAGTGGCAGCTTTCCGTGAGTTGTTCTGTTTAAATTGGCTCCTGGAGCATAAGCTGCTCTCTAGACAATGGTGCAGCAAGGAGGTATATCGACACAGAACATTTGTTAACCCTCAAGATGCTGCTTTTATTTTATTTTGTTTTATTTTATTTATTTTTCCACATACTGACTTCTGTGTTGTTTGGGAACTGTTTGTGTCTGGTGCATCTGTGCACCAGAAAGTTTCAGTAACTCAAATAACTTGGTTGAGACTGAGAGTTCAAGAATTCAGTAGTGTAAATAGCTAACAAAGGTAGTTACTGCAGAACATCTTACATTGCTGGCCCAGCTCTGTCTCTGTGTAGAGCCATACCCTGACAATTCCTAATGCCAGGTGGCTGACTTCTAGTGAACAGCCCAACCAGGCAGAGCTACGACAGACCGGTTTGGCAGGAGGCTCTCCCTGCGAGGACTTTGTCCCTCTTTCCAGAGGATAAGGCCTTGCTGTACTTCCAGGGCTGTTCCCATTCCTGCCTAGATTGGAGCAGGAATTTGTATCTGGGCCGTGGGTGCTGACCCAGCAGAACCTGCTGGCAGAGCATTACCGGTCTGCCCGTCTCAGCTGGGGAGCTGGAGGCACGTATGGAAATGCTTCTTGGCACCATCATGGTGATGCACATTTCATTTCTTCTGCCTTGCCTGTTGGTTGCTTGTTGAACCACAAACACCCTCATGAAAATCTCTAAAATGTGTATTTAATCACCCAGCAAAGGTTCTTCCAGAGCTGTTCTCATCTTCCAGGTAAATATATGCTGGGTAACTCAGCAGGTGTTTCTTAGGGGATTACCTTTTACAGCTGCATTTAATATTCCTACTTTTTGGGATTATTTTACTGATGTTGACCAGCTTCACTTTAAAATGAGAGTTCTGTATTTGCTTTGTATTTTTAGAAGCAGATATTGTTACCCTTGTGAGCAGTCAGGTATTTTAGCCAGTTGCCCAGCTAAGTCACAGCCACGTAAGTGAGAATTTAGCTCTGAGGCTGTTGGTTTGGGAAACGCACTCTAAAATACACTTGTGATGTTCTCCAGTACCAAAGTTCCTGCAGTGGCTGCTTTTTAGAGTTAAGTATTTTTGCCCCTCTGAATTTAAAACACTACTGAAATTATCTGCATGTAGCTGTCTGACCGATAACTGATTTTTCTTTCAAAAATACTGTTTTTGATTTATCACAACACCAATATGTAACTTGTACCAAGATCTAGAAATTATCTGATCTTCTGGAGGGTGGTACTAGATCATAACCTTGAAACGGAGTGTCCCTGGCTTGTGCCTAGAACAAATACCTGTGATGGGTTATAAATCCCTGAAACAGGAGAAATAAGCAGTGTGAATCAACTCTAATTCTAGGCGAACAATGTACACGTTACCAAATATGCTTTCTGGAAACTCCATTGGTTTTTGCATGCTGAAGCATGAATTAGTTGAAGCTGCAGGACAAGCTCTGTTCTGGTGAAGACCAGCTTTAAGAGCATGGGGCAGGATGGTTTCCTAGCTGTTCTCTAACAAGAATTTTTCTCTTTTGAGGCCTGGTTTCCTAATTTTTGCTCACCTTTGTGTCATCACTGTAGATCACCACACGTGTTCCCCATTGGCTAGTCCAATGTCACCTCATTCTCTATCCTCAAACCCATCTTCGAGGGACTCCTCACCCAGCCGTGACTTTTCTCCTGCTATCGCAAACCTGAAACCACCAATCATCATCCATCGGGCTGGAAAGAAATACGGTTTCACTCTCCGTGCCATTCGCGTCTATATGGGTGACAGTGATATCTACACTGTGCATCACATGGTCTGGGTATGTCTCCGCTTTTCTAAACAGAGTACCCCTTGGGTCCAGAAATGCATTTGGCTGGGACTGTGGGATTTAGCTTTATATAAATTGTAATATAAATATATAAATTTGCTGCCCTGTTTTCTCTCTCCTTCCTTGGACCCAAAGTTATCTTTTTTTTTGGGTGGGGGAAGCCCTTTAAAAACAAGTAACAGCATTTTGTGTTTTAACTATAGCAATTTTCAAGCCCATCACAGAACCACAGCAACCTTTCTTCTTTCTTTCTTCCCTGCTTACATGAATCCACTCCTTCCACCTGTAACACATACTTTAAAGCATGTTTCTGTGTACATACCGTCTTTCTCTATATTAGGGTTGTTGCATGAGAGCGAGTTATAGCTAATTTGTTCGGACCAGTGTTAGTGATTGTAGCCTGCTTTGGATCAGTTCATTCTGCTGGGATTTTCCAAGCAGTTGCTTGGAATTGATTACAAGCCTTAAAGCATCACTGCTGCTATGCTGTCTGCCTAGGGATTTAGCTGTTGGCTTAGTTGTGTGCTGTGCTAAAAGGTCTGGTTTCCATGCCTGTATCTATTCCTTCCCTTTAGTGCTGGTACTTGATCTCCGTGTTCCTTTTTTTCTTAACGTGTGACTTCTAGGAATGATCCATTCCCTGAAGCAGGGTAATTTGAATTGTGTAGTTAGAGAGAACAGAGAGTAAAGATGGTTTATTCCTTTCCTGTGAATATCCATGTGTTCATTAGACATTTTGGACTTCATATGTTTTGGTCATAATTTAACGCTCATTCTTACTTAGAAAAATAATCTGAAGTTGCATTTTTCCCTTGCACTTCTCTGCTGTCCTTGAAAAATGCTAAATTTACCAAGATACTGCTTGGTAATTTTTTCTGGTTAGAGGGAGAGTTGCAGAGTTCTTGAGCATGAATGTCGCCTCACTGGAAAGGAGGTTACCTTTCTGAACAGCGATGGGGAAGGACAGTGTGTTCATGGGAAAAGATGTGACGTTGGATAGGTCAATGAAGGATGGAAAGTAGAAAAAGAAACTCTGTTTGGAATTAGATGCAGCATAGGCAACCTAAACGCATGGCAGAATCTAATTTAAAAGTCTGTTGGCCTTCCTGGGTACCAGCATGTACATGGTAGGATGTTGCAGTTGGGATGGCAAAGAAATTGAAAGAGATTAAAGTCTTGCCTGAAAATCAAGAGCATCTAGTTAACATACCCAAGTGGAAAAATTTTGGAAGAGTATTAAGTCTCTGGCTTTGGGAAGAGCTGGTCTCTCAATCAGCTTAACCATCCTGGCTGTCTGCCTTGGATCAGGAGAAGACTGTCAGGAGCTGGGGGAGGAGTGGAAGAGTGCAAATTTTTGTGCTTGGCTGTGCCAGTCAGTGGTTCCTTTCACCCTCTTTTGAAGCAGCTAATGCTGGCTGCAGCGAGAGATGAGCTGGCTTTGTGTCTGATCTGGCCAGCTATCTCGTACATTCCTCTTCTCAAATCAGTCATCCCCTTCTCATTGGCAGCACGTGGAGGAAGGCGGTCCAGCGAACGAAGCAGGTCTGCGTGAAGGGGATCTGATAACCCATGTCAACGGGGAGCCGGTCAACGGGCTGGTGCACACCGAAGTGGTGGAGCTAATTCTGAAGGTAGGGACTCGGCACTGTTAGATATTGGAAAATAGGTAATATGCAGACTATGAGACAGCTTGTTTAAAACGTTGCAGATATCTAATTGACATTGTCTGAAATACAAGTATGTATACAGCACCTGGCCTTTGTTTTGCCAAAACT
The DNA here is from genome assembly GCF_964034855.1 of Anser brachyrhynchus. Classification (NCBI taxonomy): domain Eukaryota; kingdom Metazoa; phylum Chordata; class Aves; order Anseriformes; family Anatidae; genus Anser; species Anser brachyrhynchus. The sequence goes on along the minus strand of NC_137702.1, from coordinate 9,807,747 downwards.
CATTGCTGTAGCTTAATTCCTAAATCTCCAAAATTGTCTGCATGTAATTTAAGCTGAACTCAGATGCTCTATTTGAGAAATAAGGGCTTGTCAGATACATTTTTATCAGTATTAAAGACAAAGATTAATAAGATTCAAGTATACCTTTCCTCAAACAACACTTTAGGAAAAATACCTTAAAAAAGTCCAAATTACTTTTATTTTTTGCCTTTAGGCTGTGCTAATGTTATTGTCTCTTAATACTGCTTTCTCAAGGATTATTCCCAGTGGTATTTAAAAGCAGCTTTGTAATGGTTGGTCTTAAAATTATCCAGTTAAATGACTTGCATTTTGGTACCTCCTTCTGAGCTGAATCCATTTATGGAAATAAAATCCAAAGTTTTGGACTGTTCCAATAGACAGAAATCTTTGGGACTGCAAACAAAGGAGCAATCAGGATTTTTTAAAATTTATTTATATATATTTTTTAAGATGAGTTAGACAAGACATGCTGTGTGTTGCAGATTCATCATGATAGATGCCTGGTATGCTCACACCTGTCATCATTCAGAGCAAAGGGAATAGGATTGGTGACAGAATATCACTTTGCTCAAGCTTCCAAGCATTACAAGTATTAAATGGAGGCATTTGGGATCTCAATGGGAGAGGTCAGATGCTGTGTTCTCTCTGCTCTGGGAAGCTTTACCTACCAGCTGGGATCTGATCTAATCATTTGTGAAAGCCTGACTAAAGAGAGCTCTCTCTCAGCAATTCCTTAATAAATGATAGGTGGAAATGCAAAGAGGGAAATGGAGTTTGACAAAGGATTACAAAATGGCAGTCAGTAATAAACTAGCAGCCTACCTGCTTAGCCTGCAGATTTGCTTCAAAAAGCCATGTTTTCAGCAGTGTCTGTGTCTTGTTTCTGACAGAGTGGAAATAAAGTGTCTATCTCCACTACGCCATTTGAGAACACATCCATAAAAGTTGGACCAGCTCGAAAGGCCAGCTACAAATCCAAGATGGCTCGTAGGAACAAGAAGAGCAAAACTAAGGATGGTCAGGAAAGGTTTGTTTTGTTGTTTCTCTGTGAAAATTAAGCAGTAACCAGGATAATGTGAGAGAGATCTTGTCAAAGCAATTTGCAGATAATGTGTGTATCAGCCTGCACATACTGTGTTTTTTCTTTTCTTTTTGTTTTCTTTTTCTCTTTAATTGTGTCATAAAATTGACTGAAATATGTCAATAAAGGTAAATAAATCATTTGGGCTTCTGAACAACTTTCAATACTTTTCCACAGTAAGAAGAAGAGTTCTTTGTTGAGGAAGATCACTAAACAGGCATCACTGCTTCACACCAGCCGTAGTTTATCTTCGCTGAACCGCTCTCTGTCTTCTGGAGAAAGTGTGCCTGGCTCTCCAACCCACAACCTGTCTCCTCGGTCACCTACACAGAGTTACAGATCCACTCCAGAGTCTGTACACTCAGGTAAAAAAACAAAACAAAAGAAAACAAAACAACAAGCAAACAGAAAAACTTGGGAAAGATTTTTGCATTGATAAATGCAGATAGTAGATCTGTTTTTGGAGTAAAATGACAGCTATAATGTTGATTACCTTAAGGATGGATGTATTCTCATTCATATATTCATTTAAAAATGAAGATCCATACACCCTTTTAAGAATGCAGTTACTGAACAGTAGCATCCTTTCACTTTGATGCAAAAGTACACTGTAAGTTGCAGTGGTTTTGTAGCCATTTGAGACATTTTCTCTATTAGTTCAGAGAAAAGGAATCAAAACAGTGTGGAAAAGTCATATTTGAAAATTGAATTAGCTGACAATAGAGATTTGCCTCACAAGAATAGCATTGGAACACATGGCTTATTTAACTTGTTTTTGTTGTTGTTTTTGCAAAAAAATGCTCTGATAGCAGAATGTTTCTTACTGTATTCTGGTGTTGTGACAATGGTGTGATTTTTCAATCAGAAGCCATGGAATATTATCTCATAATATTACTGCAGTGCTTTGTGGTAATATGGCATTTTGTCTTGCTTTTGCATGTCTTATTTTCAGTAACTTGTTTTAATGATCACATGTAATAATCTTCGTGGTATTTTTTCTTTTCATCTCTTCTAAGTTGGTGGCAATTCTTCCCAGAGCAGCTCTCCCAGTTCCAGTGTTCCCAATTCTCCAGCCAGCTCTGGACACATCCGACCCAGCTCTCTGCATGGACTAGCACCAAAGCTTCAAAGACAGTATAGATCTCCAAGGCGCAAGTCTGCAGGAAATATTCCTCTGTCACCACTAGCTCACACTCCATCACCAACCCCACAGTCCACGTCACCACAACGCTCCCCCTCTCCTTTACCAGGACACTCAGTTGGCAGCTCCAGTATTATTCAGTCTTTCCCAGTAAAACTACACTCCTCTCCACCACTGGTGAGACAAATTTCTCGCCCCAAAAGTGCTGAGCCCCCTAGGTCTCCTTTGCTAAAGAGAGTACAGTCGGCTGAGAAACTAGCTGCCTCGCTGTCCTCTTCTGAGAAGAAGCTGGCTTCCTCACGTAAGCATAGCTTGGATATTTCTCACTCTGAATTTAAGAAGGAGATGCTACAGAGGGACCCAAGTCTACAGAGTTTACAAGAATCTGTGAATGAAACAACGGGTGGCAAACTTGGGCTAGCGGAAAAAGGAATGTTGCAGAAGCCAGGTTCCCGGAAGTTGGGTGCTATTCGACAAGACAGGGTGGAGAGGAGAGAGTCTCTGCAAAAGCAGGAGGCCATCAGAGAGGTAGATTCTTCTGAAGATGAGACAGATGATGGTTCAGAGGATAGTCAAGATGGGAGAAGAATGGACAAGCCCCCTGACAGTGGAGACCAAGGCTCAGATTCTTTTAATGAAGATAATAAGTTTTCCTCTAAGTTGGAAAGCAAGGATAGTATTGAAGATGATGCCTTTCTACCCGAAGATCCAAAAGGTACAGAAGATTTGCAGAAGGGAAATGTTCAACAAGCCAAGACTGTTTCAGAATCGTTGCAAGTTGCTGTGCACCCTTCCTCATCAGAGGTCCTCCCAGGAACTTCTCCAGAAAATTTAGCTGATTCAGAAAAGCCATTCCTAAGATCAGGAACAACTGCAAAGGAACATAAATTGGCAGAAAACAAAGCCTTTCAGTGTTTAGGTCTAAAAGACAAGTCTTCTGAAGCAATCAGAGATCAAAGGGGAACTACTAGTACTCAAAAACCTACAGATTGCACAGAAAGTATACCGTGCCCGTCTATCAAACTCCCTGAACTTGAAAAAAGTGACTCTTTAGGGGCCTCATGTGGTAAACTTGACCTGAAAGACACCCCACTAACAGAAATCAGCCAGAAAAAACAAGATTCAAAACCTCTGCTAGCACTTTCTTCTTGTTGCACAGCAAGTGTGAGCACTCCTCGCTTGGTGAGCCCTGTGGATCGCAGTGAGAAGGATCACAAGGGCACAGTTCAGCCCGTAGAACAGCACAGCACCTTATCTCTGTGTCCTGCAAGTGTGAGTGAAACATCCCAAAAAAGTCCTAGCGCTGAAAAGCGACCCAGCTCGTCCCAGGCAGAGAGTGCTTCAACGGCAAGCAAAACGAGCCAGGGCAGCCCAGCAGGTACTGTGTCCTCCACACTGCTCGTCCCCAGTGCTATCGAAAGGGCACTCTCCATGTCTCAGTTAATGCCACTAGCTCAGAGTGTCTTGGGCCCTTTGAAGCTCAGCATGCCTGGTTCTGGAGAGGTGGAAAAGAAAAAGGATTTCCCCCATTTGGGTGCCTCCTGTAAAGAAGAGAGAGATCTGAAGCAAAAAAGGCAGGAAACTTCACAAACAGGAGCATGTCAAGAGAAAGCCAAACTATCTAGCACAGACAGTCTGACCATGAGGAGTGGATCCTGCACAGAGTCATTAAGCTCAGCAAAACCTTGGGAGGCAACGTGTCCTGTGGTGGCAAAAAAAGAGGCAACTTTCTGCAGTGCTAAAGCATCTGAAGTACTGGGAGGTAGCTGCAAAATCGCTCCATCGAAGGAGCTGTCGCATGCTCTTGGACAGCCACCTCTGAGAGCCTCTCCTCTGCCAGATGGCAGCACGAGGCCCTGTAAAGAAGGGACTCTCACACAAGCAAAAAGCAAAGAGGTTGGAAGTCAGTTAAAAATACAAGACTTTCCCCTGTCACATGATGGTACTGTAAAGAAAACATAGCAGCATCCCTGGTACACACGGACTGGAGCATTCTGCATTCAGAATAGAGACTGCATGTTTGAATTTTGTAATATACACTAATATAAAATAGAACTTGTGTACATCTATTTTTGGGAGGGTTTTTTTCATACTGTTTTTTGTGTTTTTTCATCCTTGCTATTCTATTTTTGTACACAGTAATGCTTGCTGTTTGAGGTCTCTTTAGAACAGGGTATCTTTAAAACAGGGCTTAGGAAACAGTTTGCTGATTTTTCCCTTCCTGACCTTTTGTTTTGCCTGAGTTTAGGGATTGTTGTGCTCTTCCTTCCAATTCTGCATTTATTTAAGATCCCAAAAACTCTCAACACAAAAAAAGGCAGCTTACTTCAAAATCTCTGGTTTTCAAACTTCTTTCAAATGTCTTTGAAATTCACAGGTCTTGAATATTGTCTTTGAATTTACAATGTAGTTTTCTTTGACAAGGAGAAGAAAGTACTCTCTGGTCCACAAGTTTGGGAGCAAATCTTCTTCAGTACAAGTAAGATCTCTTTGTCACTGTGTGCACTCACAGTTCTGCACACATCCTTAGAGGATATGAAAGAAGGGACTTGGATGGAGGGGTTGGACAGAGAGATATCCCTATCTTCTCTTTAAACCAAGTAAAAGTGTTTTTGTTTGTTTGTTTCAATCAGAGAAATCTCTAAGCTGTTTTTTTTGGGAGGGATTGTTTTTATTTATCCTTTATAGGACACGTGGCAACTTCTCCTTCTGTTTTTAAAATTTTAATGATGTTTTATCTTCCTTGGTCTGGTTTCAATTTGTAACTTGCCCTGCCTCAGAATAAATGACCCCAGGAAAGGGGCGCCTTGTAGGTGGATTTTAAAGTAGAGAAATTTGTAGTCACGTGTTCTCTAGTATGTCTTGGGCGAAGATATCTCAATTGATAAATGACCTTCGGAGACTTTTCCTTCTCTTGGTGAGTCTAAATAGGTAGGGATTTTAAGGTGTTCCTTAACATTTCGGAACTGGGGCTTGGGAAACTCGCTGAGTTTTCTATATCTGCCCATTTTAAAAACAACCAACCAGAAAACTATGAAGAGTTCTGACTCCTTGAGTTCTGTGGACAAGCTGCAAGCAGACTTCAAAACACATGTGATATTTTAAGGTTTCAGCTGTGATAGCTAGAGCATTTCCACTGCAGAGGTCACTTGGTTCCATTAAAAATTACTCTCGGCTCTTAGGTTTAGACATTGCTTTGCTTTAGGTGTGACCGACTCCGGGTACCAGTGCTCTTTGCTGAGGATTAGATACCAATACACCAATAACTGTGACTGGTGATACCTATAGCACTGTAAGCCATTTCTTCATCCAGTTAAAGGTTACTGTCAGTGAACACTCCCGTCATTTGTCCCAGATTGTGCTCAGCTCTTATTCTAGTCTTGTCTGAGTATATCCTCCTGCGGATCACCCGCGCTATCTAGTGTCCTGCTCACTGGCTTTCTCTGTTAGAAGCAGAATGACTGTGCAACAGTATTTCAAGCTAAAACCCGCACCTGTTGGTCTGTTTCATTCTACTGCTGCCTTTTTTCATTGTCTTGGCCTTTTCTGAACTTGAAGTTTTGATTCACTGTCCCTAAATGTAAATATGTTTTTATATAGGAATGTATTTTCTTCATCTCTTTCAACTTGATTTCAGCTTAATCCACAAGTCACAAAAGTCTCTGTAATCTTGCCCTGATTCTTTCTGTATAACCATTTTTTCCCCATCATGTGCGTGATTTTTGGCTGCTTGGATTTCATTTCTTCATTTCTGGACCAATTTTGGTTTGGTTTGAGCTTTTTTTTTTTTTTTTTTAACCATGTTTAAATGAGTGTTTACTCTGTGTGTCTGTGTGAACATGTATGGTGTTGTTAATACACTAGCCAAAGCCTCAAAGCTCCCAGATAACACCTGAATAAATCTTGCTGTGACGGTATTGAGAGCAGGGCCTTGCCGTACTGTCTCTTTGCTCTTTCCTCCTGGAATTCGTAGGCTACCTGTGTGCACTCGGCTGGTGATTATAAACCCCATTTCCACTGCCCTGTCAGGGGCCTGGGAGCCTCCAGCCTCGCAAAGCCCTCGTGTTGATATCATTCTGTGCTGATTTGGAGCGGTAGCAAATAAGGAACAGACTTGGCAGGATCCGGTGCTTGATCTGGCTAGTTTTCTCCCTACTGAAATCTCCTAAAAAATTACTGAGAAGCAACAACGTGCAATTGGCAGTACAGCATAAAGCAAGGTTCCTGGGAATGATGAGAAATTGATTCAGCATCATAATTCCGTGGCAACTGTGAAGAGAAGGCTCAAGATTACGTCCAGGGAGCACCTAACCTTGGCGAGACGGACGTCCCGGTATAAATCGAGCAGTGAGTGCAGGAGGACGTGCTTTGGCCTTGCTGTTCCCTCGGTGACAGGTCCCCGTTTGCATCTCCTGTGGTGAGGCACCTTGCTCTGCGAGCGTGCTCCCAGGGGCGTCCACAAAGGGGTCTGCATTAAAAAAACCTGAAGGGAAAACCAAACCACTGCCCTAGCAGGAGGGGGCTTTGCAGCCGGGGTCATTCGAAGCAGCCAGCCCAGGCCGTTAGCTGCAGTGGCTTTAAGGGGGAGCGGCGAGAGCAGGCAGCTGCTGGCTTTCCCTGATCTGTGGTGTACTATAGCACTTCTGAACCCCTTCCCAGCGGCGTACTTGAGGGTCCTGTCGGACCGAGCCCGGTAAGGGGGCCTGGGTTATGTCTGTGCCAGGTACGTCGGGGTCACAGGGCCTCCTGTGGGAGACGCAGGCTGGGAGGTGACTGTCTGAAGGTACCAGCTCCATTAGCTGCTGACTCCCTCTCTTTGCAGCCGGTACCTCCAGTGCTGAATCGGGAAGTTATCCTTTCTTGAGCACAGAAAGAGGAGTGGAAACTTTGTCGTGTCACAGCTTTTGCTGCTTTTGCCTGAACTGGCCAAAGAAGAGGTGAGGTATGTGCTCAGTCACCTCTTTTGTAGCTAAGGTACAGAAAGTGATCAGTGCAATTTCAAAACCCTGCTTTTTTTGGAAGCCAAAGCCCAACAGCATTACCAGGAGAGCATCCTAGTGAAACCCTGGGTCCCTTGCTCCTCCTCAACCCTGCAGTTCCCCTCCGTGTGCCAGGTGCACCACCTTCCCCATCCACCACCTGTCCAACTCCTATTGGGGCACCTTAGCAAAAAGTTTAGGCAGAAAGATTTTTTTGGTGAAATTGCAATAACAAACCAGGTGGAGACCAGGACTTACTCCTTGCTCTGCCAAGAATTACTTACATACCTGCTCGGATTGCAAAATTCGTGTGCTGGGGAGGGGAAGGAGATGTTGGGAACGCTGTGTCCATGCGCACGGGCGCGCTGCGCAGCCCTTCCCAGTGCAGGATGGGGCCCACGGCCCCAAGCAGAGCAGGCAGCAAGCCGGGAACGTGGCCTCCGTAAGTGACACTGAGTCAGACAGGTGGGAGGAATTCACTGGTGAACGAGCCGTGCATACAACCACCAACATACATCGCTTTCCCGACTGATTTCCCCTCGCAGCTCTCCCCTGCTCCTGTCCCCGGCCAGCGCCTTCCCGCGCTGCCTCATTTCAGTGTTATTTTTCCCTTTGTCTCTTACTGTTGCGGACTAAGAGAGATGGATGATATTTATTGTAAATATTAGACGTTAGCATTGTAACGGCCGCTCCTGGGTCCGAATGTCAGAGGCCTTTGGCTGCTAATGTACTACAGAGCGCTTGCTGGGGAAGGGTGGGAGTGACCAGTGGTTTTGGTTGCCACACTTGCATTAAGGTGTGATTTGGAGTATTTTTATTTTTTTTTTCTTCCGAAGAGGGGAGGATAAAGTCTTTCTCTGGTTTTCTCTTACTGGATGTGAAGGATAATTCTGTACTTCTAGTAGAAGATTTGACAGAAGTGTGTGTTTACGTTGTGTTCGATATCATATCCAGGTGGCTGCGAGAGCACCCCCGAAGCTGGGCTCTGCCAAGCCGTGTCACTCAGCACTTAGCTAGATAAGAGGACGTGTGGAATTTCTGTGTTTTTAGAAACTTGAACAATTGCCACATAATAGCGGTGCAATAATTTTTATTCATGTTGTACCTGCATGTCGATGTTCAAATCCTCCTCCGAAATAAATTTTTTTTTTTACATAAGTTCCAACTCGTGGTGCTTGCTTGTTTTCTCACCCAGGGGAGCGGTGGCAGGTCCGGCGTTGGCCTGGATTGGCCCAGCAGCCCCCTGCAGCCCCCCTGTGCCCCCAGCTGTTGAGGCTCTCTTGATAACGCACCACCCCAAACCTTTCCAAAAGCAGCCCTTTGCTCCTAACGTTAGCACGTGCGCACTCCGTGTTAAAAGCCTTCTAAGTCTTGTTCCTGTCCTCGGAAATCAGGAGCTGGGGCCGTGCTCGTGCTGGGGGCATCGGGCTCAGCCTTGCCCCCTGCTCCCGATGGTGCTCGTTTCCCCACGGCCGGGCTGCGAGGAGCGACGTGCGCCAAGGCACACCTCAGCCCGGGCACCGGGTGCAGCTGCTGAAGCGGGGAATGGGGCTGCGAAGTGTCCTGCCCTTGTGTGCGTTAAAAACAACGAGAAGAGCCAATACATTTTGCTTTGCATTTTTTCCTTCCCCAGGGAGGAAGAGGAGCCATCCGCTGTGGCACAGAGGCAGGAGGTACGTGGCGCGTGTACGGGTGCGAGCAGCCGGGTGCTGCCCCAACAAGTGGCACCGACAGCGTCCTGCTGGCAGGGCGGGGGCACCCGGGACCTATTAAAACCCCGTCTCATCTCTGCCTTCGGGAGAGAGCCCCAGAAGGCTCTCAGATGGACACGATCCCAGAGGACATGATGCTAACGGTGAGATCCCCGAGAGACCTGGGGTGCCCCTAGGGTGCTACCTCCCCGAATGCCACCCCCTGCGCCCACCGGTGGCGCAGAGCTGGGACCTGCACCGGGCATGGGGGCGTCTGCAGGGTGGGGGGGACACGGGCCTGAGGAGCCGAGTTTTGGGGTGAAACCCTTGGGGCTGGCCCCTGGCGGCCCCCGCCTCCATCCCGTGCCAGTGGGTTTTGGGTTTTAAACGCTGATTAGGGCTGACCTCATATTTCAGAGCTTACTTCATCGTCGCTAATGAGGGATTAGGAATGTTAAGCTAATTAGCGCTCAGCAAACGAAGGCTCAGGCAGTCTTCTCAGCCTGACACGCTGTCAGCGAACCAGTTACGGGATGATTGTCACCAAGTGCTCGGAGGGGCTGCTTTACGCTTCTGGGCGGCAGACCGGGGGTGGCCGAGGTGACAGAGCCTGTGGCCCCCCGGGCCCTGCCCGCTGCCGGCATGGTGGAGCCAGAGATGTGAAAAAAAAAGACAAAATTTGGTATATTTCACCTGGCTTCCTCTGGACACAGCCTGACCCCACACCTGTATGGTTTGAGGCTGCACCTGAGCTCAGAGTTTGGAATCTGGCGTGGGGCAGGGCTGGGCGAGGTGCTGCAGGGGGGAAGATGCTCGATGTCTCTGGGTATTTGGTTTGCTTCAGCGCCGGATCTGGCCCCGTGCTTATGGCCAGGTCCCCGCTGCCCCTTGCTGGGGAGCTCCGGGCAGGGACGGGGCTGTGCTGCCCCCCCCAGGGCTAAAAATAAGCGAAAGGCAGAGGATAACAGGCACCTAAATATACCCGGTCTGCAATTAGCCCCGGCGACGGCCTCGCAGTCACGTCCGTCTGCCTGCTAATCCCGTGGGCGTGCGGTGGCTGAGGCTGCCCCAAACCTCCCCCCGCGGAGCTCAGCAGCATCCCCACTGCTGGCAGCGTCCCCGGGTCTCATCTGGGGGCTTATTTCCTATGGGGTCCTTCGAAGGAGGACACGCATCCGGCCAGGCTGGGAAGAGGTCTGGGTTTTGCAAACCCCGTTAATCCTACAGGGGAAGGGTTCTGGGAAAGAGAGCCCGGGGTCGCGGGCAGCGGGAGGTTACGGCCTCCATTAGCAGAGGCTGCCCCCGGCCTCGAATCCCCATGCCCGTGCTGAGTCCTGGGGCTGGTGCCGGGAGCAGGATCGGTGCTGGGACCCTCTTGGCTGGAGCAGGATCAGGCGTGGTGTCCCAGCTGCCAGTTTTGGCCCCGTGGGCAGACACCTGCAGCAGGAGCGGGCCGGGCTGGCGCTGCCGGCCCCTCGGAGGCTGTTTGAGCAGCTACCACCGTCCCCAAGAAAAACAGAGCGAAGCCGAGCGCGCGCCTTCTGCAAACAGGGCTGCATTAAAAGCCCATTTCCTCCCCGTCCCTGTCCTCTCTTCCGCACACAGCCGCATCCGCTTTGACGGGTTTGGGAGGGAGAAGATTAAGAAGTCCTTTTAACGTTGTCCAGCCCCTGGAGCTGGCAGGGTTTGGGGCTCAGACCCGCCACTTCCCCGCTGGACTGCCCCGGCGCGCTGGGGGATGCTCCTCCTGGATGCTCCGTGGCATATCCCAGACTTGTGGCACCTCCAATCTAGGGGCAAGCGGCTCATCGCCCCCCGGGGAGCACCTGCAGGCAAGGAGCATCCTCCACGCCCCGCGTGTCCCCATCCCTTTGGGAAAGGCCCCGTTTCCCCGCAGGTGCTCCCTTGGGAGTGCCAGGGCTTGGCTACGTCCCCGTGCGCAGCCCGCGATGGGCTCCAGCTGGCCGGGGCCGACGCGGGCGCACGGAGCTCGCTGGAGCCCGGCGCATTTTTTCGGCAGCTGCGCTGCAAGAGGGTCCCGGCCAAAGGCAACATCCGTCAGGCCAGGAGGAGGAGGAGCAGCAGCAGCAGCAGCGGGTTTATTCCCTTGGCCGCCGGCTCGCACGCCAGCAGCGCTGACTCCCTTTCTCCACGTCTCCTCCCATTCCCGCTGGCGGCGGCGCAGCCTTGCTTCCTGCCGGAAAATATTCGGGATGTGGGCAGCGGGCTTTGCCCCGCCGGGGGGTTCCCACATGTGCCCTACACCCCTTGGGTGGGTTTGGGGGGACCTGGTGCTGGTGGCTCGAGCCTTTGGGGTGAAGGAGCTGCTCCCCCCTGCCCTGGGCTCTGAGCATCCACAACCCCGGAGCAGCTCCAGCTCCTGTCCCAGCCGCGAGAAATTCCTTCTAGAAATTACAAACACCAAGGAAAATTATGCCTTGAAGCAGGAAGAAAAAAAAAACAAGCGTGACACGGGGAAGAAAGAAAAAAAAACACCCAAACCCCAGCGCCCTGTGCCCGGGATCAAAGCCCCGCGCCGTCTGGAAGCTCTCCGACAGGAATATGCCCGGGTTTATTTGCCCAAGCGGCGGCACTGAACGGCCGCTTTGTTCCTGAGCTCGTCCTCGCCTTCGCCTCCCTGGGCTCGGTCCCCACGGGGGCCAATTTCACCACCGGCTGCCGCGGGTGCAGGTGCCAGGGCGGGGGTCCTGGCCCCCCGGCAGCGCTTTGCTCCTCGCCGCCCGCTCCCCGCGCCGCTGAGGTCAGGTACAAACGCCCGGCGCTATTTATGCCGCGAGTGATGTGCGGCCAAGTGCCCTGACGTTCCTGCTCGCCCCCTCTTCCGCCCCGATTCCTGTCTTCTCATCTCTTCCCAAACTTAAGGCCAAAGTTACGTGCTTTATTTTTTTTTCTTTTTTTTCTTTTTTTTTCTTTTTTTTTTTTCTTTTTAAGAGCTATTTTTGTTGACTTGGCCTGTTTCACGAGATGCATCACTGAAAGTGGAATTTCCCTGACAGCTGCTTCTAGGTACAAGGGCCCCTGGTCTCTGCAGTGCTGGGGACAGCCACATTTGGACAAAAGTCCCCTGTCCAAAACTGAGGAGAATTGGGGTCCTGCATCCTCCAGGTCCCACACCACGAGGTCCCAAGTACCCAGGTGCCACCGCCCCAAGCTCCTGCATCCCCAGCTCCCAAATCTCCTGGGTCCTGCATCCCCACTGTCCCACATCCCCTGGCCCCATGCCCCGAGCTCCTGGAGGGGCTCTCAGGGTGAGCTTTATTTCCCTTCGGGCCAGTTTAAATCCTCCCCAGGTCTCCGAGGCGGTCACGGGGCTGGTTTGGGGCTGGTTTGGGTGGCTCTGGCCGAGCCCCAGCCCGGAAATCTCGGCTGGGCTTTGGCTCAGCCCAGCGGGGAAAGCTGCCGAGAACAGGCTGGCCCTGTGCAAAAATGGGAACTGTGTTGCCGATGAAAAGTGCTTTCTTTGGGTAGGATGTTTGTGTTTCCTTTGGCACAGCGGCCGCGGGAGCGTGTGCAGCACCTGCCCGGGGCGGTCGGGCGGGCTGTGCTCATCCCAATCCCTGATCCGTTTGAAAGTGGAGGAAAGGAAAAGGTGGGGAAGCTCTCTGGGGCCGGTCCCGTCCGCAGGAGATGCTCCGTCCTTGCCGTGTCCGTGGAGTTAGCGCTCTTCTTCCGGACCCCTCGCCTGGGATCCCTCCCCTGCGTTTTCCTGGACTGCAGCGCCCTGAGGGGAGAGCTGAGGGGGAGAGGGCTGGGGGGGCTCAGAGAGAAGGGGCTGGGGGCAGCAGGAGGGAGCCTGGTGGTAACAAAGGGCAGCTTTGGTGGAACTTCGGGGAGAAAGTAACAGCCGAAGTGGTTCATCTCGGTGAGGGTGAAGCCTTGGTCCAAACCTGCCTGCGTGCTGTACTTGGGGAGGTAGGGAAAGGCTGAGGCTGGAGCGAGTCCCTCCCAGCTGAACCCAAATTATTGCTTTTATTCCCCACAAAATAGTGTCCAGCGTCAAATTTTGTATTTTAACGTTCTGTTCCAATTTGGACAGAACCCATCGAGTGAGACAAGAAGCTTTCCCCTGCAGTGGGGATTCTGCGTCCGCATCCAACCCTAATCCACCCGTTTACTTGAAAGCGCCTGGCCCCTGCTCCCGGGCTGGCCCCGGAGCTCCGGCAGCGAGGTGCCAGGAGGAATCGCGGCTCGAGGCTGGGCCAAGGTCTTGTTTCCAGGCTTTCTCCCCATATGGGGAAGAGCATCCCCAGGAATCTCTCACTCCGGCCCTAAGGGGAACATCCTGTGACAGCATCCCCATCTGTCCGTCCTGCACCCCTGCCCTGCCTGGGGACACCAGGCCCCTTGTCCCAGCTCCTGCCAGGGACTGGGGGCGAACCCAGGGCCTTGCAGGAAGCTCCGCGGTGCAGCTGAGGATGGAAAAATCCTGGGATCTGCCCTTTCCGCGAGAAGCTGCCCGAGCCGGGTGCTGTTTTTCTTTCCATCCAGTCAGCGCGGCCGCTTGGAAATTTCCTACCCTGGCTCCCGGCTGCGATGTTTTCCTAATGAAACAACCCGGCTGGCAAAGCCCTGAAAAAAATGAGTTGCCAATTAGCGGCTTACATCTTTCCTGTAGCTCTACCTCATTAGCCTTTAGTACAACAAAGTAAATTTAAGAAGTGAAACAAACAAAAGAGCGAGGCCCCAGGAGCGTCCCCCAGCCTCTTCCCACTGCCTCCGGTGCCCAATTCCGTCCCCGAGGGCCGGTGGGGTGGGGGCGTGGGGAAATGCTGACTCAGCACTCGGGAAGGCCGACTCAGCGGTTTGAGGAAACGCTGGCATGGCGTTTTTGGGATCCATCAGCTCAGTCAGTGAAAACGCTGACTCAACAGCGGGCAGAAAACACTGACTCCGTGCTTCGCAGCCCTCCCCGCGCCCAGCGGCGCAGCCCGGCCCCGCTCCCCGTGTCCCCTCCGAGGGTCCGCCCCCGTTTGCCCCCGCCAGCCCTCGGGGTCCCCGCTGTCCCTGGGGTCCGTGCCCCTGTCCCCAGCCCGGGCAGTCCCAGCTCTGCGCTTTCTGTTTGCCGGAGGCGAGGCCCGGCACCGCGGCCGGCAGGCACGAAGGCAGCGAACACCACGAGAGCCCGACCACGCTGCATTTCTGAATTTATTAGAAACAGCTGTCAGTACATCCTTCTAAAACATTACATGTCAATGTGCTTTATTGCAACTCTTTATTGCATGTTTGATCTAGAGCAAGTAGGCCCAGGATGCTTAGTGTCTGGGATTTAAAAGCCCAACCATCTATGAAAGGAAAGTACAGCAAAATCGAAACACATCTGGTGACAAGTACAGTGTTGCATTACTGATCTAGAAACTACAGTATGACTTGTCTGAAAACACTAACATACAATTGGTTTCCTTATGAAGCAGTTTGTTTCTTTTTTAAAAGTTAAACTACATGAATTCCTTTTTTTTTCTTTTTTGTTTTTTTGTTTTTTTGACTACACCATAAACGACAGAAGAACAGGTTTTACACAAATAACAAACAAGAGTACCAAAGTTACATGCTGGAATTCATACGGAAAGAAAATAATTCAACAGCTTCTTGAGAAGCAGGTTCCTAACAGATGCAGTTTCCCTTAAAGAAAATAGAATTCAAGGTTAAAAAAAAAAAAGAAGAAACATGAACGCAAAGGTTGTACAAAGAGCGCGCTGTTATGCCAGCCCTCGCTACAAGACCGCACGCCCACTCACGCTGTACAACGAACCGCACCTGTACGGGCAGCCCGTTCACAAGGGACACACACCAGCACCACCACCACCAGCACCACCAGCACCAGCAGCACCAGCACCCCGCACACACCGGCTGGAGCCGGGACGATTCATGGGGAACCCGCAGGCGCTCACTGCATCGCGGAGGAACAAGAGGGTTTCCTGTCCTAAACCTTTGCTTTCAGCGGCTGTGAATGCTTTGTCCCAGAGCAAATCCCTGGCACGCCCAGGTGCAGAGCAGGTTAAAGCAGCGTGCTAACGCCCCCCAGAAACCCCCAGGCCGGGGGTTCAGAAGCACAGATTGGAGATGAGCGCAACAAACTCCTCGTCGTTTGACTGCAACAAGCCCAACTTCGCCCAAACGCATGTCCGACCGTGCTAGCGGTGAGTTTTGGTTCCTTTCCGCGGGGCAGTGCCACTTGCAGCTGACGCCGATAACCGTGTGACTACAGCTTACCTCTACCTATATACACACAGCACAGAGACACGCGCACGCACGCACACACACACACAGATGATGCAGACCATTACAATCCTGTGGTGCAATAAACAGCCAGATATACAAAATTAACAGGTTTAGTCCAACGTCTCCTTGCTCGGCGCAGAAGTCGCTCAGGAAAACAAGGGGGGACCCAACCCCCCCCCCCCGGCCCACCGAGCCGAGTCCCCGCCGCAGCCGCGCTCGAGCCCGCGGCCAGCCCGAGCACTGCCCGGCTCCTCCTAAGCCACCAGAGCGATGCCGGGGCGAGGTCCCCCCGGGCAGCCTTGTCTCCGGACACAATCCTTTTTTCCAAGTGATCCCTAAGCCCCTGCTCCGACTGCTCTGAAACCAGGCGCGGGTACAGCACCGCTGGGTCCGGAGGCAAGCGGCCGCCAGCCTTGCGGAAGCGATACGAGATGAAGGTTGGGGAGGGGGGCGAATTAAAGCTGTTTTGTCTAATACTGGTTGTTGTCTTTTTTTTTCTATCACTAACAAGTACATTTCTTCTTTTTTTTTTTTTTGCCTTTGATGCTCACGTTACATTTTTGTAAAGGCAAATTTTAGAACAAATGGCAATTCGAGTCTCAAAACACAGCAAGTCTCTGCCGATGGCAAGAAAAACTGCAAATTCCACGTTAATGGGATGGAGCCAGCCCCGAAGCGCAGCACCCGCAGCACTGCCGTCACCCAGGGCGTTAACCAGCACGGGGCTAACGCGCGCTATCTGCCCCGTGAACAAACAGGAAGGAATTGAAAAGATTTCAAAAGAGATTTTTTTTTTTCCTTCTTTTTCCCTTCCCACTTGGTGGAAAGTATTTCTGCCCGCAGAACGCAAGATTCACAAAAATGTTGGCCAAACTTCCTCTCACCCCATCCAAACATGCTCCTCGCTCGGTGCTGAGCCGGCCGAGCTGAACAGGCCTGCGTTTATCTGGGCAGGCGGCGCGGGGCCCTGCTGCTGGCAGCACGAGGTGTGCCAAGGAAAACCAGGGGCTCGGCTCGGCGAGTTTCCTTCCAGGCCGGAGCGAGGAGCGAGGCCGTACGGACTTCTATTAATTTCCTGCCTGCCTCTCCTGCACACGCAGGAGCACAACCAGCTCGCCCAACGCCTCCCAGCCACGCACCGTGTGCGGATCTGCTCTGGCATCGCCGCTTTCTTTTGGCAGAAGCCTCAGCCGCTGAGATTCGGGATGTCACCGCATCCTGAAGCTTCAGGGTGCCTCCCCTTCCCCTTTTTAGGGCTCACTCCCTGTGCTTGGAGTGCTGCATCGGGGCACCTCACCCGCTGCCCCCCTGCACCGCCCGCCCTTGGGAAGGCTTTGTCACTTTGCTGGTCCAAAAGCAGATGTTGCGAAGGAACAGGAGGGAACTACACATACCAAAAAGTCTGATTTGAAACGAAACAAACCGGCCGCATCGTAGTGCTTTGTAAAGCTGCACTTAAACCTGCCTCGTACCCCTCCCTGCCCGCAACCAGTACCTGTTTTGTGTCTGCATAGCGCAGCGAACGTACAAGACTCACTAACGTTTCAGAGCTTTATTCCCTGGTAGTGTAACAAAAACAAAAACAAACAAAAAAAAGAAACAGACATTCAAAACCAGAAGAGATTGTTCAAGTACCAAATTAGGGGCTTTTCCAAACTGAAGCCGTGACACTGCTGCAGCGATGCTGCTGCCTGGCACAGCTGCGGCTGCCCGAGGGGCACCCCCATGTCACCAAGCCCTGCCACAGTCCCCATTACAGTTGCCTGGCGTTGCAAAGGGCCAAAGGCTGCTTTTCGCCCAGCTACAATGAATTTGGGTAGGATTAAATAGGAGCTCTTTTCCTGGCCGTGGCTTTCTGCTGTGGGACTCTTGCTTACACGAGTGTCAGCGAGAAAAGGCTCAGGCCCAGCGCATTAAATGGAAAACTTCTCGCTGCTCTGCCACACCGAGAGCCGGGGGTGGGAAGAGCATTTTGGTTTTGGCATAAGACAGAGGGCTGCACCGGATCTGAACTCTGGACTGCAACTACCAGCGGTGCAAAGCAGTTGAGAATTATATATTAAAAAAAAAAAGAAGAAAAAAAAGAACTACGAGCCCCAGATCTGGAGCATCCCCGCGTCGGGCAGCGGGCAGCCACCAGTTGCTGCTTCGCACAGCGCCGCGCAGCAGCCCGAGTGTCTGCCGAGACACCCCTCTGCTTCCAGGCTGCCTCCTTCCGTTCTAAGATCAAGCAGTAAAGAAACGAGTGGGAAAAGATTTGTGACTTACTAACTTCAGAAACATGGCACTCTTGGCTGACGTAACGGGGCCAATGGCAACTGTGGAAGTCGACCTGATTTCCCATCCATCCGAATACAAAATACTGACTCACCCCTGATCCCTGCAAATATACTTCAAAACAGATTAGAAGAAACTGTGCATATTAGAGTTTCAGCATTCCCCCCCCCCCCCCCCAAAACCCCTTTAACACTGTGCAAAAGTTACTTAATTAACTCTACATATATATTTAACACAACGAGGGGCGACCCGCAGCCCAACACGAAGCGGCTGCCACGCCAGCGGGGCTCTCCCCCCCTTTCCTCCCGACATTTCGACTCCTGAAACCAAAGCGTTCTTGCACCTTCCTGCTCTAACAGACCTCGAGTCCCTTTGTTTTGCCTCTGCGTTCACATTTCCTGTATTTGTTCTAGGCTTAGCAGCTGGGTTTTGCACTAGGGTGTAATCCCGCACCCCGCAGCGGGCCGCGAGGGGTTTTCTCCCCGTCCCGGTGCTGCTGGGGGCTGAGCACGCCGAAGCAGCAGGACCCAGCCCTCGCCCTGCGGATGACAGCAGCTGCCCGTGCCGGGCGGTTTTGTGCCCATTTCACGTGCCATACGAGTGCAAAGAGGACGCGAAAGGAGTCTGTGCAATGGCACGTGAGGGTCGAGGGCAGCAACGCCGGCGGCTGCGACCTCAGGTGCCTAAAGCAAATGCGGAAATGTGCAGAGGCAAAACAAACCCTCGGCAAGGCTGCGGAGGGCAAAGGAGCCGAGTGCGCGCAGCGTGGGCTCCACCTGCCCTGGTTCGGAGGCCTGGGCAGAGCAGCCTCTCAGAAATACTTCGGGATGGCTTTTGGCTCTGAGCACGTTGTTCACAGCGAATCCATCACCTGCCATAAGGGGAGAGATCTCGGGGAGAGGGGCCAGAGCCTGAACTCGCTCACACCACTGCGCGGCCGAGGCACCGCCAGACGCCAGCGGAATTACTCGCTGTTTATGTTGGCACGGCCGGGGCCGGAGCCTGCACCGAGACCTCACAGGATCAGTGGGATTCCTCTGCGGGGAAACCTCAGCCAGCCCCGCTTCCCTACCCCGCCGCTGTCAGTACCGCGAGGGTGTGCCGGGATTTACGAGCTTGGAAGCAGACCTGTGCTTGTCTAAACCAAAGCCAAGCCCGATCGCTATCTAAAAACGTGGCAGATGTGAAGCGCTTCAGCCAGCGTCCCTCTCACAAGAGCAGGGATCAGAAATTTGTGTCCCACCAGCTTCAAATGTTAACAGGGTAAGAGGAGGTCCCAGAGGCACAGGAAACGGGTGCTCCTCGCGCACAGATTTTCCACAGGAATCAGGCACCTGGCTGTCACTTGTGCCTCTGAACTGCTTTCCCTCACCGGGCATTTGGGCCGAGCCCAGCGCCAAGGGAACGCCAGGTGCCCACGGGTGCGAAAGCGATGGCTTCACAGCTACCAGATTAGAACCGCAAATTCTCCAAGAGGTAGGGCAAGGGTCTTTACAAAGAAAAATTTCCACGTCTACACACAACAGAGGAATCCATTCCAGATTTTCACTACAAGCAAAGGCTACCTCTGTTTTTGTTTTTTCCTTTTCTTGTGCAAGTGGGACAGAAGGGACACACGAGCAGATGCAGGTCACTCTGACACAGCAGCTTGCACGAGCTTTCTTCTCGCTTTCCAAGCTTTGGTTAAATCTTGTGGTGTTTCATTTCACGGAAAAGTGGCATCTACAAAGCTCCTCACCAGCAGACTGCACTCCGGCTGATCGGAAAGTGCCTGGGAAGCGTCGGGGTCATTAGTGCAAAATAAAACATCTCACGGGCACGCCAGGCACCTGGACTCCCCTCCTTGCAATGGCTATCAGTGCTCCAGGCTTGTCGGTTCCCTGCTTGCAAATTCATGACATTCAGCTAAATAATACTTCTAGTGTAAACATTAGACACCAACAAGCCTGGCATTCCTCCCCAGGCATTACAGAAAACCCACATTTAAACAGGAAATTAGCCACAGGGTCAGAAACAGGTCTAGAACATTCTCAGATCCGCGCGACTGTCTGCTTCCTGTCCTGTACAATGGGTGCATTTCAAGGGAACCGCTTCCAGTAATGGGAACAAAAGTAACTTTCAAGGTTGCGCACTGAACAATTAATTTGCCAGTTACGCTTTGATGCCAAGCGGCTCAGTTTGCCAAACTTAGCTCTTTTTCATTTCAGAAGCTTAAGGAATGGAAATAAGCTGCTCTGTATACTTTCCAGGGAGGGGATTTATCGGATGATTGTTACACTTGACAAAGCCCAGGACTACCTGCTCCAGTACCTGACAGCAGCCCTCGCCAAAGGATGGTACCAGACACCCAGTAATCGAGGAGCACAGCGCTCTTTCCTTCCCGTTTTGCACGATGTCCAAAACAACCACAAGGGAATTGAGATTACACCGGTGTAAAATCTTGCTTGGCGGCAGTGGTGTGGAAGTTCAGAGTCTAGCTTGCAAAGAACAAATCAGAGGAGATCTATAATTAGCTCACACACTTCTATACAGCCAGAAGCGGCTACTCCTCAGGAAATAATTTGGTACAGTAAGCCATCCAGAAGCATTAGATTGCACCTACCTCTTTTATATCAAAATCAAGCATTACGAGAGTCTGTCGTTGTTCAGCAAGAGAACAGCAACACGTGAGTGCAAGCTTCGTTCTAGTTTACATTCTGAAGCATCTTTAAAAACTGGAAACAGAATCCCAAGCTGAGGAACGGGAGGAAGGGGGGGGAGGAGGAAAAGAGGAGAGTGAGCAGTTACATCAGATCAGACAAATTTAGTGTTTTGAAGCCACACAATGTTTTAGCTTTTCCTTTTATTTGTTTCAAGTTTTGGTGTAGAAAGTATGTGCGGATGCTAACGCAACCTTCCCCGTAAGTGCTCGATCTAGCAACAAACAAAGTTTTGGTGTGTTCAATTTGGTTATAAACGTTTCCTTTAAGTGAAGACCTGTAGTGCCATTGAAACCAAAACTTTGTCACTGTTGGCAAAAAAATAAAGCGACTTTTCTTTACAAGCATTTTTCCATTTAAATAAAAACCTGAAGCTTTCCTGTAATTCCTTTGGTCTTCTCTCACCAAATTCCACGCTACCTCAAGACAAGCCCTCTTTTGGAAGTTCGGCTGAATCGCAGTGAAGCTGCTAAAATTAACAGAGAAGAATTGCTGTGGTAGAGTTTTCCCCCTAGTTTCTTGGGAGTTTAAGACTGAAAGACGTTACTGATGCCTCGAGCAGAGGCTTCGAATCGCCTCTGCTAGAACAAGAGAAAACAAAATCCAATTAGAAGTTCCACTGAAGGTGCCTGGCAAAAAATTATCTCCAGAAAACAATGTTTTGCTTCCAGTATTTTTTGTATGCATTTTCTTGAGTTTATTCCCCTCATAAGGAAACACAAGTATCAGTGTAAAAGCACAGCTGAGCTTTTAAGGTAGCACCAGGACACCTACACCCAAGTTGTCGTCTTGTTGCTGCTAGGCCTCTTTTTGATTCACATTCACAGAATCACTTCTTGTGCAAAACAAGCAGTCTAAGGAGAAAGAATGCCCTCCAAGTTCTAATAAAAATCGTAGAAAAGAATCCAAGATAGCCAACACTTTCCTCCTCCCCAAAATTTATCTGCAAAGAGAGGGGGGCATCTGTGCGTAGACAGGGTAGGCAAGCCTGACATTTAGGGAATCGTTGTGTTGGACGAGGGACGTCTGCTGGTAATGAAGAACCAAATCCTTAAGCGTGCTGTACAGGTTATATGGTTCTGCAAACCCGTAACCTCTTGGAGTGCTGTAGATCACACAGTGTTTCACTTCTCCATCAGCTCTGCAAGGAAAGAAAACGGGGGAGTTTGACATCAAAGAGCAAACCCAAAGTGACAGTCTATTAACAATTAACTAATGCAGCAACCCTGCCAGTCACTAAATTACATAATGGAGGACCCAGTAGATGCGAGCGGAGGAGATTAACAGTCTGCGAAGAAACAGTGCTTCAGGGCATGTGATTAAACACTCTTGCATAATAATCCACACAAGGAGGCTCTTCTATCCCAGCAGTACAATTCCCTGCTGCATTGTTCTCCAAACGTTTCTTGGAAAAAAAGTCAAGAGCTTAACCGTGAAGATAAGCACCTGAAGTCAGCAACAGACTTTGTGCTCAGCTTCTTTGGAAACCTTTCCACTAAGCGCAAAAGCCAAAACCCACACGTCCTTAGGATCTACAGAGTATTTCGTGAAATACAGCACTAACCTTCAGTGTTCATTTTCTAATGTTGAGCGTGGCATGGGTTCAAGCTGGTTCATTATCTGAAGTCATAGCGACTGAGTCCCTAACTTGGCAAAGCATTTACTGGAACACAGTATTTCCAAAGCTGCTAGAATAACTTATCTGCCAAAAAGATCAAGTATTATGTAATCCCTGTACTGGAGCCTTTTACAATCCAAGTCACATGTAGGAACAGGTTACGTTATGCCATCCCTTTGCTATCTTGTAGTATGATACCGACCAGGTGAAAGTGCCTGATGAACCTGTCACTTCAGTGACTGTGACAAACAGGTACCCTGAACCCAGCAGGTACTACAGTCTTCAGTTACCTTGAGGTGACAAACCTTCACGTATTCCTTTCCCAGACTTGCTTTCAGATGCAATTAACCTCATGTGAAATAAATCAGTGAAAGCCATTTTGCACTCAAGAACAGGCTTGAAGGATTTTTAGATAATGGAAGCAGAGTATTTCTGACCTCCATTACACCAGCATAAAACAAAGCAAAACGCAAGAAATCAATGCAAGGCTGTGTGAATGTCAAAAACTACTGCTCACGAATTATGTCTCCTCTGAAGCATCGCTGTTATCTTAAACACAGAAAACACCTGGAGTTTGGCATGTCTATAAATGAGAACAGAAGACGTTACAGCTTACAGCCCCTTTTTAATTCTTCCCATGTGCTCCTTGGCAGGGAAGAACATGGGAGAATTTGGCCTTAATTTGTTTGTGACTGTAAAGCTTCAAGTGAGGATACTTCAGAATTTCATACTGGTAATTGTGGTGTACAAAGAGACTGCTTGGACTACAGGTACTGCACTTTCACGGCAGATTTCTGCAGCCAAGTTTCTACTATGCTAGACATCCTGCAAACAAGCCACACATTTCAATGGTAGGGCTAGAGTAAGCCTTGCTTTTGTTCTCTGGAATAAAGAGCTGTGGTAGAGATTTGTGAATTGAACAGTTTGAACAAAAGGGAAAATAGACTTACACCACAGAACAAGCATAACATCCTTTCTTGCTACTCTCTCGAATTAAAAATGCTCCATCAGGTTTCCCGCAGAGCAAGTCTTCTGCTTGGATGCGGTTGAGATCCCCAACAAACCAAGTTTTCTCGTCATGATGTGGCAGGTTCTCATCTTCTTCATTCACAAAGTATGTGCTGAGAGAGGGAATAATTGTTAACTTAGCCAGTGCATAGTAAAGAGTTAATAAACGGAGTGATTTATTTTTGTGGAAATCATTCAAAGGAATATAAAGCCACCCAAGTTGGGAGTCCAGGCTCCTAACAATCGTTTGGTATCTGCTGACAGCCTTTCATACTACAGGCTTCAACTCAGTACCTCATTGTTCCAACTTAGTTGTGATCCTAAACACTTCAGCAGAGCTGCTGCCTCACATGACATACAGCTCCCCTACAGAATGCCCTCCTTTGTCTGCAGTCCTTTACTGAGAAATCGGTGCTTCGTATTACCAACCTCCACAAAAGATACCATTTATTAATGGAACACTGCTCAGTGAAATCGTATGTATGACACTTACTCATCAATGTTTTCATTTTTGATCCCCAGCCAGTCGTTTATTCGCTTCTGTCTCACCCCTTTGTGATTGAGCCATCTGCCAGAAGAAGAGAGCACTAGTATGTTACTTCAGAGTACGCATGGGGGTTTTCATATTGAGCAAGCTAAAGTTCAGACAAAAAATCCCACAAAGAAACAGTCTGGAGCTTAGTTTGTTCACCAGTAGCAAGAGCCACAGAATGACCACAGATTCTCTAAGAGAACTTGTGCTTCCCTCCATACTCTTCTATGATGATCCCTTTACTGGCATAGTAAAGTACCTTAGCACTAACGGAACTTTGGATATGAAAAGAAAATTGAATTCCCACTACCCTGATGGAAACAGTAATTAGCCAGGTTCATCAGAGACACTATTCAGAGGTACAGGTCAGTCTTACTTACACAAGATACTGATCTCTGATTTTGCGGAGCTGGATTAGGTCAGGCTTGATACTGTTCATTTTCTTATCAGTCTCCCTGTTGTCCAGAGCTTGCTTCTTCAAATCCTGTTCCAGACGCATTTTACTGTCATGGATCTCACCCAGGCGTGATTTTAATTTTTCATAGTTCATCATTATCCTGCAAATAAGTGTAGTATTCGAGCGGTGAGGTCAACCCAGTCTAAAAGGGACTGAACCTTACCAGTAGCACTGCATGTAAGAGTATCACGAGCCATACTGTAGCAGCACCTCCTCCCTTTGACTGCCACATCTTAACACGAACATTACTGGAAGAATGCCAGAAAAGTGCGAGACCACTTGCCAGAAGGCCTGCCACCCTTTTGCAAAGTTTGAGCTTTCAGTTTACCTTAAACTATTTCCTTCTGGCAGAGATACAGGAACAAATTATCTCAAGAAGTGTAAGCTAGAACAGATTCCTTCTTCTCCACCCTCAGGTTTACTTTTTGGTATATCAGTTATGCAATCCCTCCACAGGTATTACTGCTAGCAAGTTTTCAAATGCAGACTCCAATTACTGCTTAAGAGCTACCAGGAAGTAAAGCTGCATGTCTCCTCATCCAAGATTAATTTGCAGGTTTCTACACTTCAGGAAAATAACATATTTCCCCTGTTAATTGATCCTTAGTCAGAATGAAGCACCACCGTGGCACAATACGATTGTTTCAGGTAAATGTTTCCAGCCTAAAAATCTCCCCACGGCCACCCAACCATGATTCATAAAGCACTGTGTCTACTTAGGCATTATACTTGGCATTTCTTCAAAAGTTCAGGTACAACCTTTTTTTGCTAGTAACTTCACAGAACGGCAAATTCAAACAAGGTCCTCACTGAATTTCTTGCAGGTGATTAATATCTACTATCAAGTAGTGGCAATTAAATATGGAGCTCCTTCAAAAGTGACTAAAACCGATTATGGACTATCAGATTTACCAGATATATGTTCATTTTAATGCTGCACAGTTTACAAGTAAAGATTTTTCTGAGTTTTATTCTGAGCATATCCAAATAGAACTGGGATAAGCAAATGAACTTATTATTTTCTAGTCCTGATCACAGTATCTCGATTAATGTGAAGTTAGAGACAGAATAATCCAGAGATCTCTCACATCTCCTCTCTGCAATTTCCAAGAGAAGAGGGCTTTACTGAAGGTTCAGAAACCTTGGGGAAATGTCTCAGTGACAATACTTAAGTTTACAAAGTGTTTTATAAGATGCAATGCAGATGAACTTCACAGGAGTGCCAGCGTGGACACTAAGTCTTCTTTGTAAGCAAACATGACTTGAGAGCCTACCGTTCAATTTCTTTGTCATTCCCCTCTCTGCGAAATCGCTCAATGTA
Organism: Anser brachyrhynchus; assembly: GCF_964034855.1. Classification (NCBI taxonomy): domain Eukaryota; kingdom Metazoa; phylum Chordata; class Aves; order Anseriformes; family Anatidae; genus Anser; species Anser brachyrhynchus. The sequence goes on along the minus strand of NC_137702.1, from coordinate 9,782,682 downwards.
TTCTTTGCTGTATCGCTCTTGGGAGTGGCACTGTTCCTCAAATATCTTAATAGTTTCATTAAACGCCTCAATTGCGGTCCTCTTCATCTGAATTTCCTATGTGAGGAAAGAGTCCTTCATCATTTGTTCACGAAACAGACAACACAAGACTCTTATTATGTTCCCTAAACTGACTGGGAGGATGAACCAGTCAGCCCCGAGTCAAAACGTGATTAATCAGTTTTAAATTTAGACAAATGCCTGAGCAGCATCACAGAAGTACAGGGAAGACTTGCTCCTTGCATGTCTAGTGACCCCCCCTCCAGAAGATGCTCTCTGTTAGGCTGCAAACCCCTCAGAAATATTTTAGTCATATTTTCCATCTTAGCATGCAGGAAGACTGCCAGCAAACCTCCTGATGTATGAACTATCTTATGTTACAAGAATCAGTCCAAATACTGTATTCACACTTCCTTAATGCATAATATCTGGAATCTTATTTAAACTTGACTTCTCACAGAACCTGGACAAACCCTTCTAAAATTCTCACTGCAGCATGGAGCAGCTGGAAATATTCAGCAGCCAAGGAAGAAGTCTGCAGTGTAAGGCTTGCAGGTGATGGCTTTCTCCATTGCTCTATCTTACATTAGGAAGCTCAGCTCCTATTTCTACCTCACCCCACACCACAGCTCTCTGGCTATCAGCAACAAGAAACATTCACTGTGCTTCTATCAACCTTCAAACCACCTTACAAATTTCCACAATTTATGAAGTTTCTTCCCTGTATTTTCGGGTCTTGGATTGACTTTGCTAGCCACAGCAAGTTAAAACCATTTTCTTTACTTTTTAGGTAACAAGAAACAGACTCTATAGATAGCTGAAGTGGAACTAACCTGTGATGTTCTGGTGTATTCTTCGTACAATTTGTCGTACTCTTTACTCTTTTCCTGATACTGAGCATGGTATTCTTGAAGCTTTTTACCTACTGCGTCTATGTTATCTTCCTTCACCAACTGATCCTGTACATACAAAAATCTATTAAGTCTTCAAACAAGCAGCTTTTCCTTAAGAATTTTCATTTGTCCACTTATGTGTATTTGCATTTTACAGCTATTGGAGCTTTTTTATCATCATGTTTCTATAGAACACACAAACATCACGTGTAAATCCCTTCCTCCACACACTAAGTTCCACAGTTTACAGACAGCGGGAACTGGAACTATGGGACACCAAGAACTATACCAAAATACTAGGCTAGCATTCCTGTCCACTCTTGGAGAAAGTAGGAATTGAATTGCTTGGAATCCAAAGTTAAAGATCACTTTTTTTTTTTTTTTTTTAAACACAATTCTTTTTCCTTAAAGCAGGACAATATCTCAGCCTATGGAATACCATATATTCAAATATTTTTGAAAAATCTAGATGGCTCTGCATAGAACAAGCAGCTGCATGTGCTCATATGTGCTTCAAGAGCAACACTGTCTAGAACAGTACCCTTTGGGTCTACAAGGGCTCAAGGGGAAAAATAAAAAACTTCTCAGAGACTCAAGTCAGCTGCCTGCTTGGGTTTCACTTCTCTACTGGACTGCTTGATAAAATGAAGTGGCAGCTTAAATGGAAGACCCATTAATACGAGCAAAGTGAAGTCAAATATGAAAACTCACATTTTTCAAGTTTTCAAAAAGAGAACCTTGTATGAAAAAAAATCTTTACATAGAGAAAACAGAATAACATACTAGTTGCACTTTTTTTCTTGTCTGCACTAATAGTTACTTGTGTCCTGTAAAGACCTTACCTGTTGGTACCGGGACACTGGATACATCAACTTCACGTCAAGCTTCGGGTTATACTGAGCAAGAGACTCATTGCGGTAGTGGTTAATCAGTTCCACAACTGAATTAAATGTCAGTGGATCAGAAAAGCCGTATTTTCCATCCCGATGATAGATCTTTATCAGTTTATTGTTGCCACCCTTCCTGTAAAGCAGTACAGTCATTTAGAGGTTTTACTGCAAACCTCCCATCCCCTTCAACACTGGGGCTGCTAACAATGACACCAGTGAAGTTCCTGGGCAAGTCTTTGAAGCTGGACAGTTTAACATGTGCACCTTTATAATGGTTCTTTATATACTAGCAGATATTAGGCAGTTTAAGAGTCAATGCACACAGAATTATCATCAGCTATTATTTGAACGGGAGCAAAGCCCAAAGTAATTCTCCTTTTTTTTTTTTGTGCTCACTCTGGAGTCAGCTTACAATATTTAAGACATACCTTAGCCAGACTTTTTGAAAAGGAAAGGATGGATGCCGAAGGTTGAGTGAAGGAGCCATATTGAAACCAAATCAAAATTTCCTGCAATTTGGGGTCACTAACAGTATACTTCTGAGTATACAGTCACACGGTGATTAACAAGTCTTTTGAGTTATGGATGCTAATACAGGATACATGAACCTAAACAAAATCCTCTGAAGATTACAACATGGTTGTAAATTTAGGACTTTACATTATCCAGACTTATACATCCCAGCAGTTCCCACAAATACTGCTCATTTCTTCATTTTTTTCCCCAACAGATTGTTTGGACAATATTCTGTCCTTCTTGCACTCTCAGTTTTTGTTCCCAAAGACACCTGCATTCAGCAAAATAACCAAATCATGCCAGACCTTAGCATACAAGTCTTGAACGTCAAAGCAGAAGTCAGAGCAGAATTTAAACTACACCCTTGGTAGGGGGTCACACTTGCCGTAAGTCAACTGAATTTCAAGGCAAGAACAAATATCTGCCATATCACAGCAACTCCCAAAGGCGTGCTGCAGTGGCTTATGTGTCTTGATTGTTTGCCTCTAACAGCCAGGCTTGAGAGCCTGGCAGAGGCAAGTGGCTGTACCGGCTGGGCAAGGCCCCAGCAGCTAGTCACATGAGGTCTGCTGCCTCACTGCTGTAGACGATTTTAATGAAGAAAGGAACATGGATCCAATTCAATATTTCCTAAACTTTAGATCAGAAAGCATGAGATACTCTTTTTACAAAGGCACTGTGTTCAGATCTCCAGAGCTGCATGCTGATGAGATACTCCACTCACTCCCATAAATTAAAGCCTTAGTTTATAAATACCTTATACCTTAACAGTTCTGAAACGATGAAGCTTTACTGAGGGGCTCCCTTCCCCAAGTCCTACCTACGGAGAGATCCTTACAGTACTGCTCAGTGAGAGGCAGGATTCAGTGCACAGAGCAGAACAGGCTGTCGGACCTGGCTATTCATGTGCTCATTCTGTGATCACAACACCTGGGGAACATCTCTCAACCTGAAGGCACGGCTGCCACTGGTACAGCAACTAGTTAGTTGCTCAGGGTTTTACTGCGTGGATGACAACTAACCAGTGCTTACCGTAACGTCAGAGTGTAGTCTCCCTGCATCTTGGTCGATGCATCGCGCACCAGGAATGTTCCATCTGGCATGTCTCGTAATTTGTCATTTACTTCTTCCCTGGGGAATGGAAAGTAAAATAGAAAGCGTTAGGGACATTATCATCTTCACCATGGGTATCGATACTGGGGCCAGTAACACCAGCATGCATAAGGAGTTCAGTCTTCAAAATATCAGGCAGTCTTTCTTCACACTCAGGCTCTCCAGTCTTCTAGGTCATCTAAAAGAAGTTTGAACTTGTGTAGTTACAGTAAAAAATAGCAGCTGCAGTCAACTGCCGCTTAGGAAGGAGTCTGTTTTTAAGCAACAGTAGCAGCTGTGTCTCAGAGTTCACAACCTTTCACTGTAATCTGCTCAGGTTTTAAAGTCCACACTGGAAACAGGTGCCCTTTGAGAAGCCAGTCCTGACCTCTTAAGAAATGGGCTCTAGCACCATCTCTCAAAGGTGCCCAGAGTTTAGCACAGTTCTAGTCTCAGGAGACTCATTATTGGCTTAACCTTGATCTTATTTACAGCAGTTTTAAACCACTACAACCTCGCTAGCTTCAGTGCAACTTTTACTTATTTACAGCTGAAGCAAAAGGAATACTCAGCCCAGAGCTTTACGCTAAATCGAGAAACTTGGTAGTGAAAGCAAGTCCCTATAAGCACTAAGAAAATGCTTTCAGTTGAAGAGTTAAGTGTCCTGACAGGTTTGAACATTTCACCCAGATTACATATCACACTTTGTAACAGCTCCCTCACAGGTTCTTAAGAGCACTAAGCACTTTTTAATACAATCATTTGGAAACTAGGGTTTATCAGGTAGCCTCAACACTATCTAAGTGAGGTAGGAAGTCTATTTGAATTTTACAAAGAAAAACCAACAGTGGCTTTTTTGTTCAAATACTAAGGAACAAAAGTATTCTTACCAAGCAGCCTCAGTTTTGATTTGGCTACCTGAAGAAAACCACTCTGTTAGTAAGCCTGGCTCCTGCTAAGTGTCGTGTGCGTATCGGCTTACTTCTCGCAGAACGTTTTACAGATTAGGCCTGACTCTTTGAATAGATAAATACAGTCTAAGGGCTTGGGGCTTATACCTGCAACTTGTATCCTGGAGCTCAGAACATAATTTTCAAGGCAGTACTGGACTGAAGAACGTGGTTCCTGACCTGACAGCCCAATGCAGTCCGTACCTGGTGGCTGCCAAATTAAGGCTATGAACAATACCAGCTTTATGCGTGTGTATCCCATTTTAATCCAATATAGCCACTCCAAATGATTTGTGCTGCCTTAGCTCCTGCCATCACGTGCACTGGTAAACAAGGAACAAATCCAGAGTCAATGAACTACCAGTATTGAGGTGTTGTAAACAAACCCTGCCAAGTGGGTTTTGTGATCAGGTTTCGCCACTCTGCTTTGATTTCATCTTAACAGAAAAATATCATTGCTCAGGCCCTTCAAAAACAAGATGTATGCAGGTTTGCTTTATAGAGATAAGGGTGGTACAATAAAGATATGAAAACTTTATTTCCCTTCTCAGAACCTCATTGAACTACTGCGGCAAATAGGCTGTTCTTGCCTTTATCTGACAGCGTTTCAAAGTATTATGTGCACAAGTTGGAGCAATTTCTGATCACAATCCCAGCTTGCTCATGTCTTCTCTTACTGTCCCAAATCCTAGACTTTTCAGAAGCGTCTTAACAGGGAAAGAGTTGACTGAACACTGCAGTTCTTTTACACAATTAATTACATAAAAACCTACACTTCATTTTCTGAACCTAACCCAAGCCATTTATGTTCTTGAGCACACAGAAAGGTGTTTCCTTAAGGGGCAAAACCTAATTTATTTGGTACGTGTCTGTACCATCTGCTACGGATAGCTGGTGACAGCACTTTTAAGAGCTATTTTTATACTACCATGTAATAGAAATTAATACAGATGCAATTTTAACCAAATGTTCAAGAAACCAAAAATAAAAATGCTAGCCTTTTTATCCTGAACAAGCCTCCTACTGAAAGTTTGCTGAACTACATGCACCCCAGCACCACAGGCTTAGAAAACCTTATTAGCCAGCACACTCTTAAGTACTTTTTTCTTTTTTTCTTTTTTAAAGAGTTTGTGTATCTGCAGAAAGTTAAAAACCCAAAATAACTGTCACCAGGACTGACAATATCTGTACCAATAGTAACTTAAACACAAGTCTTGAGTCCAGCTGAATGCTCTAGCATTTAGGTGCTTTGCCAAGCATAGTCCTGAAGCACTTCCATCCTGCAAAATGCTGTCTAAAATAGGCACGTTCTTTTTCTCCTGATGTCTAACAGGTTCATTCTATTTTTAGTAATAAATATTACTTACCTTGAGATGTCCCCCCAGTACCACTCCGCTTCCTGCAGAGAGAAACTGGAATTGTCCTTTATTCCGTTTGTATTGACCGGAGTCATCGGTTTGGGGGGCTTTGGAGGAAGAGCTGAAAATGAAGAACAGATTAAAGAAAGGTAAGCGGGGGGAAACAATCACTACAATGTTACATGACAGTGAAAAAATGACACAAAATATGCATCTTGAACTTGGAATTCTTAAATTTTAAGGAATTTTGAAGTCAGCTGATGCACTGTGATCCTAGATTTCCCAGTACTCAAACCAAACGTGCTTGAGGAATAAGGGGAAGGAATAATGTGCTTGAGGAATAATGCGTCAGGGGAAGCATGAGTTTTTGTGAAAAGGAAGACTGGCTCAGGTGTAACTACAAGTGCTATCCCTGCCTAAACCTCCAAAACCAAGTTACAAAGGCGTATTGTGTTTGACAGCCACAGCCTGCAGGGCACGGTGCACAGCTATGGAAAAGCTGCAGTTGCTAAGGCATCACAAATCCTTATGGCAACCCAGAAGAGCAAACAGGTGAGCTCTCCATCAGGGGGCAAAACGCTGCTGGCGAAAGAAGTGGTGGCTGGGCAGCAGCACATCCATCTCAGGCCCGAGGTTCGTATTCCCTGCTGGATTTGTTCAGGCTCCCCGTTAGGAACAGAAGCTGTGACTCTCTGAATAGCTACTTATGGGAAAAGGGACATCAGCGCATTATTAGTGGCAGCACCTCTTTACACAGTGGAAATGTTTGCCACAGGAAAGAGGGTGCTACAAATCCCCCAGTGTAGGCCCAGTGCATACCTGCCTGAAATTCCCCTATCTGAGATCCATGCAAACAAGCTTTTACTTTTGTTCTGAAAATACATTACACAACGTAAGGGCATAAAACCCACTAAAGCTCTTTCTACCTGGTCAATTTTCACAGCTATGCAAACAACTTTATCATGATCCTAAGCCCTACACCAGGATTATTTCATCAACCAGAGGGACGCTGATGTATCGGCAGAGATGTGTTTGTCAGCAGAAACGCATTACGCTATTTTCTTCAGGGAAGGTATCTCGAGTGCCCTCCTCTGCTCTGCAGAGGCTGAGGTTCTCTTCCCAACGCTACCGCTGAAACCAAGCGTTTTTGAGGCATTTCAGGAGGCAAGTGGGGTGTTTTGCAGGGACAGGTAGCATCTGAATTCAGAGAAGGCAAGCAGCTACACACAGAGATTTGCCAACACGTTCCAAGTGAGATGCTGAACATCTGCGCTCCCAGCTCTGCAGCCCAGCCACCAGACTACACCAGCACCAGAGAGCAGGGCCGATGTGCGCCGACAACAGCCACCTTTCAGGTGCACGCAATCCCGGCGCACAAGCAGAAACACAAATAAAACGAGCAGAAAGAAGAGTTTCATCTCCAGCCCCAGCGCAGAGTGGCTTAGCACCGAGAGGTGTGCTGCTTGGCACCAGCCATCTGCTCACCTCCCGGCCACACCTCCCACATTAAAGAAGAGAAAACACCGCTTCAACTGCAGTTCCAAATACCATTTCATCTTGAATATCCAACACAGTAACTTCACTGTTCTCAGACAAACCAGTAGATACTTTAATCGAGCCAATCTAAACTAAATCTGAACCTTGACCCAGACATTTGCACCCTGGGGCTGCTGACCAAACACCTGATTCAGATAGCAGCATTCATGCTGCGGTACGGGGCATTAAAGCCCAGCATACAGGTTCCTTTTATGGGGCGAGCTGGGAACTTTCAGGTGTGCACATATCTAGTGAGGCAATAACTGGGCTTGTTATAAAAGGAAGGTGAAAACCTTCGGATTCAGTGAAGTCGCTTCCTGGTCGGGAGGCTTCATTTACTCCCAGCTCAACTACTGCAGTTGTTTGTGCAGCACTGAAGCACTTGTATAAAGTGCCATTGAGAGCAGGAGACAGGTCTAACCCTACTTTGCTTGAAGCTCCCAGCCTATACATGTAATTTTACTTATGGTGCCCTGTATTGTTCCATTTTCCCCACTCAAAGCTCCTGAATCAAAAGGGTCTTCAAGTCCTCCCTCCTCTCCACCTCGCTTTTGGGGTCTGTCTCTCTAAGCAAGCAGTAAGACAAGCAGTCGTTCTGAGTCTCATCAGTATCTGCACATGGTCATAAATCTGAGTTTACAAACCTTCAGATTTTTATTTACTACAGAATCTTTTGTAGATTCTGAATCATCAGCAAGTGCATGAAAGTTTATGTGAAAGAAACATATAACAGTGTAGAGACTTCTTAAAAAATGATACCAGCAGAAGCAATGATTTCACTGGGTCTTGCAAATTAAGGCTTGGACCAAAAATCTCAAGGTATTTTACTGTGTAAGAGCCTGTTTTACGCTGGTAATAGGAGCTTTCCAGAAGAGGCTTTCAAGTATTCTCTAAGGTACTTGAATACTTCTCTAGCCCTTCTTGTAAGATTAAGTCTTGCTCCTTTATACACTGTGGAATTATTTAGCAGCTTTGTTAGGGCTCACTCCAAAGCACTGGGCACAGAAAAGCAAACTAACAAGGACCAGAAAGGTAAGGAACAAGCGCTTGGTGCACGGACACAGAGCACTAGACATTTCAGCAAGTGTCCTTACTACAGGCGGGTCTTCTTTTCCTTAATAGGTGGGTATCAGTTCTTGATATCCCATTTGCCTGTAGAACCTTATTCTGCAGAGGAAACTGGAAGGAAATTCTTCAGGGAGAAGAACAAGGCTTGGACCAGTTCCTGTAAAACCTGACTCATGGAAGCCAGTCTCCTTCTCACAATAGACTTTTAAAAAATGCCTTTAATAGCTTGCACATTTTAAAAATACAAAAGGTGGATACTCAGTTTCCAGAGAGCCACGGATATCATTCTTTACTTTCAATACTTTGAGCTCTTAGAATAGCAATAGGTTTTTTTCCTCTCCCTGCTACAGAAGCAGGCCCTTTATTGCTTTGCCCAATAAGCTAACGTGCCCATCCATTTCAGGGTTTCTGACACGTGCACATCCCCGCTAGTAGAAATCCCAACATGTTTCTACGAGAAATGATGAAGAGCCTTAAAGAGTCTCCATATTTTGATTTAAATTTTAAAAATGCAGTTTGATGTACTCTGCTTGATGAACATTAGAGAGCTAAAATCCTACAATAAAGAAGGCTGGCCTGAAGTCAACAGAAATGCTTCTGAGAGCAGCCGTGTTTCTTTCCATGTCGCCGGGTCCAACTGTGATCTAGTCACAGGCACAATCTCAACACGTCTCCAAACGAGCCGTGATTAGAGCCAGCTATCCTGGTGGTTCTCCTTTTTCTTGGGAGAGAACGTTGACCTGAAGTGATTAACAGCACAATGGGCCTATTTGTTCTATTAAAGAACTGACTGTGAGCACCAGAAACACAAACATCCCGCCCTCAACGATGTCTTCAGGACTGCTTTACCACAGGGACCTTCCCAAAACCCAAAAGGCAACAGCCACAGGGACACCCGCAGCGCCGCAGGGCAATCCCAGCGGCTGGTGCGTGTGCAGCCATGACAGGGCCTCTCATGTGTGAGCCACCACCTCTGGTCTTTCTTTAGCAGCCCGAGCCCCTCTCTCCAGCTTCCCCAGGCAGCCTAGCTCGAGCTAAATCCCAATCCCAGATCATTGTGACTGAAAAGGGGGAAACAAGCAAGCTGATGGCTGGATGGAGGCAGGGCCCGCCATCGCCTGATGCTGTCAGGCTCAGATGGCCGCCGGGCCCGCTCCTCAGGTAGCTTCAGCCCAGCGGGTCCTTGGAGAGACAGGCCGATCGACTGGCCTTTGGCCAGGGAATGATTTTCATATTTTATTGGCTGCATAGAATTGCTTTCTTTAAAAAAAGCTACTCAAGGTTTAGCAGGCATGATTCCCTGAAGTTCAAGCCACCTCCAACACCGAGTCAACAAAGGGAGCTGGCAAGTGTCTGACGTTTAGCACTGGTGTATTTTTATTTTTTAAATTAAGGTCTTTTGTAGAAAACAACAAGCTACACCAATCCCGAATTTAACTTCAGTGAAGTACACTGTGACTTCCACGAGATACGTACTTTTCCCAGTTAGGCTTTTAATCAAAAACTTCACAAGTGTGCATGATTTAAGAGCCACTGAGCCCTATGTGTGAGTTTTCAATGGCACTAATTCAGGAGGAATGAAAAACAAGAATGCCTTGGGTCTCCAAGTGCTACGTCCCAAATAGCAGCGAGTCAAGCAGTATTTGTGTATAAGATAAACCTGCCAGTTAATTGAACTCTCATCTGCAGTTTTAAGACAGATGCCACTTAGTCTAAGAATGTCTCCATAACTTAACTCTTTTCTTCTAGTATTTTCCAAGGGCCGCAGGCCAGATAAGTAAAAGCACAGCAGGTTTAGATGCAGGATAAACTCCATCTTAGTGTTACAAATAACCACAACCATCAAACACTGTGATATAGTCAATTTTAAGTCACTCAGCACTTCCACGAGATTGTTTAGTAACCTTGCTGAAGTGTTCAATCTACTCTCCCTACACATTGTGACAAGCAGGTAACAGATCAGAGGATTTTTAAGACAGTTACCTGGTTTCAGAAAGGCTGACATACAGTAAATACCCTACAGACCGTAATATAAAGCTCTGGAAAGTGTCATTACTATGGAAACGTGCAAGTAATCCATGGTTAGACCAGCTAACATTTTAATGACATACTCCTCAAGGACAAAGATTTCCCTTTGGAGGTATAGATGAGGACTTGGAGTGAAATGAAGGCCAGCTTTTTAATGTATTTATTATTTTTTAAGTAAAAATCCCCCAAATCTTTAACCTTTCTCTTTAGTCTTACTCAATTTCTCAGACAATTTTAAGGCAAAGACTCAAAATCTTTCTCTCCCTCAGCAGTCCTGTACTCGCCACTGTTACACAAGGTCCCCTCAAGACAGTTACAACTCGAGAATAAAAGCATACGCTGAACAAAGATGCTTTTTGCACTTCACTTCAGTGAAATTGTGTACTCTGAGCGCAAGCAAGAGTACGGCACTGGGCTTTTGTTGAGATTTCCAGCTGACAAAGAGGAGGACCACGCGCACCTGCTGACAGCAGCTCAGCCTCCACCGCTGACAGGTACCTTATCTCGGCAGCTGCACATCCCCGCTTGTCAGTTCTCCTGCCAAGACCCCTTTTTTCCAAGCCCAGTGTCCTTCCGAGCTGCCCTTCCCCAAAGGGCAGCTAACACGCACTGGAAACTCCTCAAGGGACAGAGAAGGCAGCTACTTGATCACATTACTGCTGGCCACAGAACCTCATACATGCTCGCATTTTTTGCTCTACTCCCCCAAAACAGGCAAGACGCCAGAGACTAAAACATATTCAGAGAACTGAAGTCTTTCAATATCTCATTACAGAAAACAGCAGACAAGTTGGCAGAAAGCCAGGCAGGTTTCCAACAAAAACACTCCCATTATAGCTTTGCTTGTGTTTCTGTGAACTTTCATAAAAACCAACACCTTTAAGAAATATTTCAGTTTTGATTAGTTGGCTTTTTTGATAAAGATCTGTTTTGTTTGAAAACTCCCCAGCTATCCAGTTCTCTCCCACACCTCCCAACCACAGTTTCTCCTCCTACAGCCTGCCAAACTTCTGGTGCACTTGGTTCTTTGTGAGGATCCGCAGCTACTGCACAGGTTAAAGATTACCCGGTACGGGACACCTGCAGAATGGCAAACAACAAGGGGGTGTGAAGGAAAGGAGGCTGGCTCAAATTCAATATTCTCTCTTGGCATTTTATAAGCAACTATCATTACTCACGTGGAAGAAATGGAGGATGCTCATTGTCAGATAAATGACTTGAGGATCTTTGGCTTCTCTATTATAAAGTAACACAGCATTTCCTTTTCATTCCACCTTTTGCATGAAGTTGCAATGCCAAAAAAGCCCCAACTTCCCAATTATTTTCACTGCTCAATGAAAAAATGGATTACTTTTCAACCCAAGCCACTGCATAACAGCTGCAAAGCTCCAGCAGTGTCAAGAGTTCCATAACCAACAGGGTTGAGATGACAGTCCCAAAGGCAACATAAGGAGGATAAAAAGGACAAGCCTTCTTTAACTTAGCAAGCATAATTAGCACATTATCAATAGCTGGATACCAAATCAATAATAATGCTTTGGAAGTTTTGCCATGTTTCAGTCACTTGGAAGGATTGTTGCTACCCAGCACCACATGCTTGGCTCACTTCTGAAAGGAGTAGTGTCACCTGCTAACCATTAAGGGTCTCTTTGGAGTTACTAACTCCTTGGGTCAGTCAGTGGCAGACATTTTATTGTCCACGAAAATCTGAAATGTGTGATAGAAACAACTGTACTTTATAGTATCCAATGTTAGATCTAGAAGACTACAGTAGGAAAGTAGATAGAAAATGAAGAAGCAAGTAAATCCTCCTCATTGCTTCTTAACTAAAGCAGTTCCTCATCTGTCTTCACAGATGAAACACCACAGCATGTTTTCTATCCCTCCACAGGTAGGGCCTTCAAATAACTATTAAAATATTCGGTCACTCCATAGAGATAGATTTTGGATAAGAGTAAGGAAAGGACAGCATTTTTGCATAAGCATACACCTACAGGGACAGAGAACAAAGAACCAGCCTTTCGTGGTGGATGATGGACAATGAGGTCGCCCTATATTGACACACTACAGCTAGAAGGCCTACCAAAGCCCAAAGAAAACGTCATTTCACATGAAAGCAAAGCCTGGGGCTGTTATGCCCAGCTACTTCAAAGACCAACCATCTATCCAGATGGCAGGTCCAAGGGGAGAAATTGGTTCTCATTGGAGAACAGAAATAATTTGGTGCTAGCGAGAAGTTAGCTGCACATGAGCCTCCTTAAAATAATAATAATACAGCTGTAAATACATGTGACTCTTGCTGCTCTAAGCAGCATTTTTTTTCACTTTACCACTAGCTTAGATCTTTGACAGCAGTATGTAAAAACGTTTCTCATACAGTACCTGTCCTTGCCATCTGTCAAACTATTTTCTATAGTTACCAAAACAGAGAGATTTCAACACCACCATCATTTTTTTTCCAAGAATGTTGTTCCCGAAGAAACTTGCACCGAGGCAGAAGTCCCAGCCCATGGAGTCCTGTGCAGTGCCCTCAGCAGAAGCTGCGACTCAGAGAAGGCACGAAGCTGCCATCCCTACCCAGCAGAGCTCAGATCTCACAGTCACTGCTCGCGCTGAGATCTCAAGGACTAGCAGAAGAAACGGATTCAACCTCCTCATACAAGTACACCGTGATCTTCAAAATATTTTAATGAAATAGCAGCCTGACTTCTTTCTTTCTCCCCAAACTGATCAGTGAGACTGTACCGTACCCTTCTAAACAGAAAGGTTTAAGCATTCGTCTCATTGATTCAAGCTTCCTTAAATCCTTCAAGAGACTACTGAGAAGACAGGAGATGAATCAGTAAAGATGACACAAAATGCAGCCTACTAATTTGACACTTGGGAGTAGTTCCCCAGAGGGCCAACAATCTAGATTCCTCTAACATCCACGAGATGATGCAGCATGAGTACTGACAACCTTGGAAATTTAATTGCAACGTATAGATTCCTGCTGTAATAGACAACAGAATTTACATACACTGTACGTCAATGAACATATCGTCATCTCACCTTTAAAATATTTTCCTGGGGCAGGATGGAGTGCAAGCCTTATTGCCCACACTTAAGGCCTGTGTTTCTTTGTTAAAACAATTTTCTCCAGAGCAGTGGCTTTTTTTAATATATTTTTTTAGGGGATGGATGAAAGGAAGGAAAAAAATCCTCCAAAAGTAAAGACGATCGCATGTAGCATTGGATTTTAGGGACCACAGAGGCTAAAACTTAAGATAAGGTTAGGGAAAGAAAGAAAAAAAAAGGAAAAAAAATGGCTCCTGTGGATTTTTCCTTTCATGGGGAAGATGTGGAAAGTAACAGAGAGCGAGTGGTAGCTAGCAGGAGGAAACAGGAAGTTTATGCTTTGAAGGAGAAACCTGACCTGAAGTACAAGAGCCCCAAAGTGATGCCAACCCAAAGCTGAAGTTACTCCGTAGTGAAAGAACAAACAGACGAAGGGAATACAGATTGATGTTTTTGATTTGTCCAAACCCACAAATTTTTGTGCTGAGAAACACGGCGTTTTTCAAGCCTTTCCTAAATAACCATGTATCAGCTAGAGAGGTATCTGATTTTAGAAGCAATAACACACATATGAACTATCATTAAAATAACATTTTTCCAGTTCATGAAAGGGCGAACGCTGGAAGCAGTCACAGGTTGAAGTATTTGAAGTATTTCGTCTCCTCTTTCAAAAAGAGCACTGGATGGAAGGTAGCCAGCTCGAGTGTGCTGCTGGACTCAAAGCCAGAGAAGAACCGGGATCCTGATCAGCCACAGAAAAGCTTCGGAGCACACAGGGCTTTGGCATCAGGAGTCACCAGGCAGCTGGTGGATGTCCAGCAGGGCAGCTGGGGTCCTCCTGGAAAGGGCTCCAACAGGAATCGCTTGGTCTCTGCTCCTTTTGAACGGTATGAATTTTTCTGAAACTCCCCGTATGCAGCCACTTCTCTGCAAAAGTGCACTGGAGGAACTTAAAGCACTGGAATATATTCACTAGAGCACTGCAAAACCTTTGTCTACTGAGCAGAGGGCACAGCAGAAATGAAGGACAATTAGAACAGTCTCTTTAGAAGAGGTAACATCCGCTCACATTGTTTGGGGACCTGGCACCGGCTCCTATGCTGTAGTTTAGATTATGTGGAGAAAGGAGTTCTTGCTTACTTAGCTATTGTGCAGATTTTAACCTGTCAGAAGAAATGAGATAAAAAGCAGAAGAAAAAAGAAAATCTGACTCATTTCCATAGGGGCATTTAGAACACAAGCAGAGCCTGCTCTTTAAGCATTACTCAGCAACCTACTTTACAAAAATGAGTTCCCAAAAAATCCAGCTAGAGCACACCAATTGCTTTCATGGACCCCGAGTTGTAGGGCAACCTGTTTCAACACAGAAACAGTCTTTTTGACAATAGTAAAACCTACCCTTTAAAATTTAGGGGGAAATGCTGATAAAAGTTTTCTTTATGCTGCTGTTTCCAGCGCTCTCCTGCTCTCTGCCCAAAAAGTGACTCACTAAACAATCAGCGTGCGATGATGTAAGGCACCCAACTGCTTTCAGTAATGGGCGCAGATGTGTACAACCAACTATGCCGCTCAGTTTTCCCAAGCTGTAGAGCAAAGATAAGCCTGAATAGCTTCATTCTGGAATAAGATATCACGCAGGCAATGGGAAGACAGAATTCAACTCTGCTGCTTGGGAAAATGATATTCCCCAAAGGAAACTCCAAGAAGGGCCTTCTCCTTTTAACAGGTGAGGTAGAAGGAAGCACCACGGTGATTAACTCCAGTCAGGCTTCGTAACGAGATACAGAATTGTTCAGAACAATGCAGAAATAACATTTGCTGGGACTAGAGCAGGTTTTGCTTTCAAACAAGTGGTGAAAAGCTTGGTTTCTTCCCAGAACATTCTTCCATTTTTTAGTTTGCATAAATCTACGACTTTCCAGAAGGTGCAGTCAAACAACCCCCTTCAGTAACCTTCCCCTCTCCAACCATTTCTGTATCATCTGGAAGCCTACTGATAAACGAAATGTCAGCCTTTACAGGCAGGCTCTCTCCCATCTCAAGCAAGGAATCATTTCACTTTTTATTAATGATGTTATTTTTTTGCATTCATGTCTTTAATTGAAAGCTGCTGAGTGATATTCTTTAACAGTTAGAGCCATCAAAATGAAAACCAAAGACAAAGAATGTAAAAGCAAGCCTGAAAATGCAATCAGAAATTAAAAAATCTTACAGCAGTCATTAAATGAAAGGGCCAGTAGAGAAATTTAGGTATAACTAAAATGGGATCTGTACATTTCATGTCACTTTCCCTACAGGGGCTGAGATTCTCTTTCAAACCGTTTTCCAGGACCTCCAGAATGTAAGTGACTGAACTTTATTTCTTCTGCTACCCCAAAACAGTCGCCACAGACTTCCTTCCTGCAATAAAGCAACTCTCACCCTCCTGCATCCATGCTTTTGGAAGCCTGACCTTCAGCAGGACTTCAGTTTGCAGTGAAGGCAGCTGCTGCTGGAGCGCTGCGGTGTTGATGGCACGCACTCGCAGAACTACTCCCCTTTTTTTAAGACGTGCGAGAGCTGAACTTTTCTTTGATAAGCTTCTGGAGTCAGCTCAGATAAGCTGAAGGACAATACTGACAACGCTATTAAAATTTGCATCTGTTCTCCCACTGGAAAACTAGTCAGGCATAGACACGCTGCATTACCTACATCTGGCTGCTGCCTACCACAAGCCCGATCTGAGAAGCCACATTCAGTCTCCGCTCTGACATCGATAATGATACAGCACGACTCAGATCCACGCAAACGCTGCCCTTCACATCAGAGTCCTGTGTTTTCCAAATTACAATTATAGTATCGGGCCCCTAAAACAAGGGTTGTCAAATTATATAGGGGAAGAAAATAGGAACTGTAATGAATAAATACTTGCTCTCCCTTGAATACTCGTCTCGCTCATACAACGGCAGTGCTGCTTTTGCAAAGCAGATGAACCTAAGCAGCCTGGAGATTATTCTTGCCCTCTCCCCACCTTGATTATTAAAAGATTTTGTAATAACAGCATTGTTACAGCTGGTCTGAGCTGTAACAGGAGATGAGGAAGAGTAATATTCTTGAAAAAGCCAGCTGAGTCAAGTTATAAACGCAGTCAGCCACACTTGGCCCAACAGTCTTCAACAAGGTAGCTCTCCTACAGCTTCAGGACAAACACTTATTCTATCACCTGCTCGCAAACAGACAGAGCCCATCTGGCATTAGTAAGCCTACTCTGAACTTGCGGTTCTCTTCATAACCCACACAAACGAAACTAACCTCTAATTTGTAGTTGAGCCAAATATCTTTGCCGACATCTCTATCTGAAATCCCCGCGGAACACTCACACTGATTTTCATCCAACTGTGACAAAATGTATTCCGTGATTACGCATTTTATCATCAACACAACTGATAATACACCCCAGATCTACAGAGGGAAAGGGAAAGGCATGATTTAGTCCTGCTAATTAGGCAGTGATGCTTTAGGTACTCTGGTAGCTTTTGCAGTCAATTCTCTGTTCCAAAACTTAACTTCTGGCAGCAACAGCTTTTTGCAGACCTGAACAGATGTCATAAAAAAAAATAAATATCTAGTAACCTATTTCCTTGTCTTTTCAGACAACAAGTCCCACAGCAAGAACAGACATGGGAACAAGCCACTGACAGTTTCCTAACGCCAGCCTGTGATGCTGTTCTGGCCACAATATTTTAAAGGAATCCTGATTAGAAAGTTCAGAAGCTACCATGTCAGCTACCTGCAAGCTATGGATCCCATTTTTATTGTAGACACTGGAAGTTATCTAGCTGCCTACGTGCAGATGCTACCTTCTATCAGTGATGCTTTTTATTATGCCAAAAGGTGCACAAGCAGAAGCATTAGGTACTTCTAAGGAAACAGGAGTCACCCTGCTGGTTGTCAGTGCTTTTCTCACTGTGCTAGCTGTACTGCTCTAAGGCATGTTTTGCAGAGCTGACAGACGTGGATCTGCAGTTCCACTCCACTTTGTAGGAAACTGCCCCACTCCTATGTTCAGGATGGATTGAAAGCTAACAAAGAGAGCTTTTTTTGTAGAGCTTTTGGCTGCGACAGAGTTAATTTTCTTCCTAGTAGCTCCTCTGGTGCTATGTTTTGAACTTGTGATGAAAATCAGTGTTGATTAACGCCCCGATGTGCTAGCTGCTGCTGACCAGCCCTTGCGCGGTGTCAAGGTCTTTTCCGCTTCTCACGCCGCCCCACCAGGAGGAGGCTGGGGTGTGCAGGAAGCCGGGAGGGGACAGAGCGGAAAGCTGACCCCGGCTGACCAAAGGGATGTTCCACGGGACACCATGCTCAGCAATAAAAGCCGGGGGACGTTAGCTTACAGTGTTTGTCTTCCCTGGGAACCGTTCCTCGTGCTCCATCAGCCCTGCCTTCCTGGAAACAGCCGGACATCTGCCTGCCGATGGGAGCAGCGGCTGAATTCACCACCTGACCACCG
This sequence comes from Anser brachyrhynchus, assembly GCF_964034855.1. NCBI lineage: Eukaryota > Metazoa > Chordata > Aves > Anseriformes > Anatidae > Anser > Anser brachyrhynchus. The sequence continues at coordinate 9,764,763 of NC_137702.1, read as the reverse complement.
AGAGGGCAGGCAGGTGCTGGAAAAGTCTCCCCAGGGAAGCGGTCACAGCCCCAAGCCGTATGGTTTCACAAAGCACTGGGCAACAGTCTTAGATACATGGTTTAACTCTTAGGTTGTCCTCCGTGGAGTCAGTTGGGTTCAGTAATCCTCATGGGTGCTTTCCAACTCAAGGTATTCTCTGATTGTGTGCACTCCCTATTCTGCTTTGCTCGCATGCATGGCTTTTGCTTCACCTATTAAACCACCTTTATCTCAACCCACGAGTTTCCTAACCTTCTGGATTCGCTCCCCCATCCCACTCTGGCAGAGAGCGAGCGAATCCTTCTTGGCACCCAACGTAGGGCTCGAAGGGTTTGAGATAATGACAGGTTCAATTGGAGTGTGCTAGACAGAGTTTATAGATGTTATCTCTGTTTAGCTATTAATTGGCAGGCTCTTGTGCTTGCCGCAGGGCTTGCTTCCTTACTGTATACAAGAGCCCAGCGCTTGTTAGTAGCTGCTTTTTGCTTTTGCTGTAGTCTTTATCATCTTTCCCTGCTGTGCTGGGAACAGTTTGGTAACAGCGATGGCCAGGCACCTGGGCTGACAGCTGGCCAGGGCACTGCTGCTGTCCTGGCCAGGCTGGAAAGCCAGCGTGAACCTGAGTCAGAGTGACTGTGGGTAAGTCCCTGTGGGTGCACGTATATCCCAAAGAGTCTGTGGCTATGGATAAGGCCACAGGAGGCAGAACTTTAAAGGGACTGTGGCCCCCAGGTAAGGCCACAGAGGGACACAGGCACACCCCCAAGGGATTGCGGCCCATGGACAAGGCCATGGTGGAGGAGATCACTGCAACGTTAAACCCCGTGGCTCAGTTCAAAGGGACCAGGATGGAGACTGCAGTGGATCTACCTTTAATCTGTTGTAACCCACAATCCAGGTTGCACGTTACAGGAATTGCTATGGCAGGAACCACTCAAACCAGAGGCTGAGCCTCACAAGAAGCAGTGCACGTGCAGCAGTGACCTGATGTGAGCTGGCTTTGGCACCCAGTAACTCCACGCACGCTGCCTCAACTGTCCTGGGTAGCCACTGTAACAGACAGAGCCTAAGTCATGGAATAAATGAACCCAGGGGACTTTTAATGCACATTTTACGTGGGTGACCCTTGGACCAAGGGAATGAACCTGTGTACAAACCAGAGGATGGGAAGGCTGGCAGCTAGCACAGGCCTTGTGTATGATGTGAACAGTTGGGAGTAAGTGGTGGATACTATACTGTTTTGGGCTGGGATTGTTAATTTTCTTCATAGTAGCTCATACAGCACTTTATTTTGGATTTGTGCTGAAGAACAGTGTTAATAACACACCGCTGTGGTAGCTGTTGCTGAGCAGTGCTTACACAGAGCCAAGACGGTTTCTGCTTTTATTATGTAGGCTGGGGGCGCACAGGGGGCTGGGAGGGGACGCAGCCAGGACAGCTGGCCCCAACTGACCCCAGGGATATCCCACACTACATGACACCATGCCCAGCAATAAACCTGGAGGGACATTTGGAGCGATGGAGTCTGTCTTCCCAAGGAGCTGTTACTTGAGATGGAGCCCTGCCTTCCTGGAAATGCCTGAGCATCTGCCTGCCAATGAGAAAGAGTGAAATAATCCTTTATTTTGCTTTGCTTGCACACACAGCTTTTGCATTACCTGGTAAACCGTCTCGATCTCAACCCACGAGCTTTCCCCCTTTTGCTGACCTGACTTTCTCCCCCATCCTACACCAGGGGGGAGTGAGCAAGTGGCTGCGTGGTGCTGAGCTGCCTGCTGGGACCAGACCACAACACAACCGCTCGCTGCCCGACCTTGCATCTGCTGGAGAAAACTCCTGAGTGGGAGAGGCACCAACCTGATTGTTAGTTTTAAACTTTGGAGCAAGCCTTTTAGCAGACGTGCTTCAGGACCTGCTCTGAGCATCCATTTACACCTACAACATCCGACTGAAAGCCGCAGCACGCCGATAAGCCGCTGCAGATGCACCAAGGCCTGAAGGAACGGCTTCAGCCTGCCTGCTATCCCAGGGTTTAGCTTCTGCATTATTATTGTGCAACACTAAGGTGGGTATTCAGACAGCCTGCCAAGACAAATTAAAGCTCTGCTGGCTCTTAACAAGAAACAGTATCCGCAGCCTTGACTTGGAGGTTACAGGTGACACTGCGCATTACGCTCACCTTGCTTTTGTCTTCTGCCTGAAGTTCAGGCACTAAAAGCGTAATCACGAGCAGCCATGCATGATCTGAGACGCTCGGCTCCCAGCATCTGTAAGCGCCCGGTACCGCAGCATAAAGACCAACCGGGGAACTCTCCACGCAAGTCCTGTGAACAAAAGAACGCGCTGCCTTCCTCCGGCAGCGGGGAAATTCACCGTGTATTGTTCGCTCGCGCGCCGGTGAGAAAACACATTGCCACCATTCAGCTGCTCAGGAACTCGAGTCCCCGCGCGGGGGAATTCTGTACCGAAAACCTTCACGAATTTTTCTTGGAAGCAGGCCAGGCAGAGCTGCGCTTGTTACTGGGTGCAAACGCAGTGACTTTATCCCAAGGCATGCGGCGTCTGAGTCTTCCAAACAAATTCCTCTACGCTCCCCTTAGGGATGACCTATCATCCCGCACCAGAAAACGCTTTTCCACCCTATCAAGAGGAAAAAAAGCAGCCCACCTTGGCCTCAATTCCCTTCCCTCCCCCTGCAGTTTAGAAGTTACAGCTCTACCAAAGCAGGATGTGCACATGGGGACCATCCCATGCATCATTTCCAGCTCTGACTTTTCTCGTTTAGAAAAATCAAGGATAAAGTTACCGAACACTTCGGGGGATCTGCGTGCAACATTAAGTCCTTTTACTAGCTGGCGTTTGGGACATGCAGAGCCTTGATCCCTGACAATACCGCTCCAACGATGGAAATATTGATATTATTAGTGACAGAAGCACTGCTTCTTAATGTAAGCTTCTGAAAGCTGCATGGCAATTTCTGCAGAAATATTGAGAAGCGTTTCCTGACCAGTCCAGTTAGGCCAGTCCCTTTCAGCAGCCTCCTTACACCAAGTCCTGGCTTTAATTTTTTAATTGAAAAAGCCCAATGCTAATTCTTTAAAGTCACCTACAATGGAACTCTTTTTTTTGTTTGCTCAACACAAGTCGAAACAAATATTAACTGTGCAAATAGTTAAAAGCATTTACAAAGAAGATACTCTTTGAAATTCATAGAGGCGAGCAAACAGATTTGACTGAACTTCACGCTTTCAGGAGAAGCATCTAAAAATAGGCAGCGTCAGCTCTGCAAGAATTTAACGAGCAGTGGCCAGTACTGAGTATCGCAGAGATCTGTCCAATTTTGAAAGCATCAGAGTTACCGGAGGAAGTGACTACAGGTCCTTGGGATCCAAGAACATCGTATGACGATCCCCCTTCCCCTTTTAATTAAGAGTGCCCACATAAGAGCCCGCCGGGCTGAAACAAAGAGACTAAACCCCACTTTGAGACACAAGCCACAATTCAAGCACAGATTGAAACGCATTTTGAAACTCCAGCGGCACATGCTACGCAGAAGACACCACTTGCAAGTACTCATTTGCTATCAATTTCTCAACAGGCTGGGATTTTGGGTGCATATTTTGCTGTACACCCTGAATACACAGATGAGAGAGCCAAGCACATAAAGATCCTTCATTACCTTACTGCTCACAGCCAGTTACACTCTCAGAGGTATACAAATAGTTCCACCACCATTTATACGTGCATTTTTTAATTCATTACCAAAGAAAGAATCGAACTCTTCTCCTTGCATTTGCCAGTCTTCCCTCGCTCTGACTCAAAGGAAACTTTCTATCCCATCTAAAAACTTCAGGCAGGCAACAGACAATGCATTTCTCCATTTCCAGTACAGGCAATCAATGAGAAAAAAAAAAAAAGCAACAACCTTGCATCAAAACCTTTTGAAGGAGGTTATAAAATGCTATGCAATAACGCTGCCTCAAGGAAAGTATTCCAGCCTCTTCCCAAGCACTCCCCCCCACAAGAACAAAACCCAGAGACAACACACACTTAATCTGTCAGCGCTGGAAGAGAGCTGGAGAGAAAAAGGGTCTCAGGAACTGGAAAAACTATTATACCGAAACTGAACCGAGCGAGGCAGATCACTGCCATCAAAGCGTTACAGGCACATAAAGGCGCGCAGGTGAAGAGGCTAATAAAACCGCCGCTCCAGAAACCAACACAGCTGAAACACACGGTTTTCAATACAAGGTGGTTGGGGTTTTTTTGGCCAGCAAGATGCTCAGGAGAGGAGCTGGGCGCAGCTCTCCTCCTGCTGCGCTCTTCCACCTCCCCAACAGCTGCTGCCCCCCCCAACCCCCAGCTCCCCAAAAACCCCGGCATTAAAGCACTTCTGCTCCAAAACCAGCGGGTTTGGGTCACCCAGAAGTTCAAGCAGGCTTCGTAGCTGGTTGAACCCCCCCCCCCCGGTTTGGCTCTCCCTCTGCAGATCGCCCCTCCACCGGGCAGGGGGAAAGAAAGGCAGCAGCACGCAGCAGCAGGGGACGGGCACAGGCAGCCCCGGCTCCGTACCTGGGGGGTCCATCTCTATATAAAATATCAGCTCGGTGGAATAGGGCATCATCACTTCCCTCCAGTCCGTGTCATTGCGGTCCATGTCCCACACCGTGTTGTACATCGCGGCGGGCAGCTCCCGGCGGCTCCGCGGGCGGCAGCCTGCCTCCCTTCGAGCTTAATCGATAATAAAATAAAAAATAAAAAAATAAAAAAATAAAAAAGGGGGGGGGGAGCCTTCTGAGGATAACACGCCCCCTCGGAAAATAAAATCGCGGAATTCAAATTAAAAAGAAAAAAAAAAGCCACACAGAAGCTGCCCTGCAGGAACTGAAATAGGTATTTATATATATATATATAAAATATATGGAGATATATATATATATATAATATAGAGTGCTTCTTTTTTGTTTAAAACGCTTTTTTTTTCTGTTTAAAAAGACACCTTTCCACAGAAAAGCCACTTTCCTGAACCCCCAGCCCTCGCCATTTTCCAGGGAATTTTCAAAAAACCGCCGGCCGGCGAACAACAACAACAAAAAAAACTTAAAAAAAAAATAAAATACCACACAAAACGAAGGGGAAACGGCCAAAATGGGGGGGGGGGAAGCCCCTCGTCGGCGGCGGCAGCGGCGGCCTCAGATCCCGCTGCGGGGCCGGCGGCTGCGGGCGGGTGGCTCGGGCGGCGGCCCCAGGCTGTGCGCGCCGCCGCCGGCCCCGCTCGGCGTCATTTTAAAGCGGCTCTGAGGGGCCCGGCCGCCGGCTGCCGCCTCTTGGCCGCCGCCATGCCACGCCCCCCCCCCCCGTCCTCCTCCTCTGCTCCCTCCCCTCCTCTCCCTGAGCGCGGGGAGGGCGGCGCTTCGGGCAGGCTTCAGGTGGAGGGAGGGAGGGCGGATCCATTAAACGAAAAGGGGGGGGGTTTCTCTGAGCATAACGGACAGCGTCTTCTTTATCCGCGCAAAATACACCCTTAAAAAAAACAATTCTCTAAACATGCATCGCTCGCTCCTCTTTTACAATTTTTCCCGCTGTCCTCTCTTCTGGCCTCTTTTTCCGCCCCCCCCCCCCCCCCCCCCGCAGACACCCCTCCGCTCTGAGGGGAGGACGTGAGGTGGTACGACCCACTCCCCCCTCCCGCCTCTCCCCGCTGGCCCGGCGCCAAGGGGCACGCGCAGGGGGCGGGGGGAGCAGAGCCCCGTTGCCAGAGCTGCTGCCTTTGTCTGAGCGAGCGGCGAGCGCGCCGATTGGCGGAGGGCCCCGAGCCGGCTGGCCAATCGGCTGGCGGAGAAGCCGGCCGGCTCGGTGCTGATTGGCCGGCAGCCCCGGTTACTAAGCGGGACAAAGGGAGAAGGGCGCTGAGGGGGAGCGGGGGGACAAAGGGGGCGCGGGCGGGCTCGGGGCAAGGACGGGGACGCTGTGCGCCCGGCGGCACCGGCTGGCGGTGGGCTCGGCACCGGTACCGGGCCTGCCCGCTGCCCCTCAGTGCTGCGGGGGGGGGGGGGGAGTCCTCGGGTCTCGGGTCTCGTCCTGGGGCCCGGGCTCAGCAGAACAGCCTCAGAGGAGGGCCAAGGGGGCAGCCACACGAAAATGAGGGAAAAACCCTTTGGCAAGGACAGGCACGCTTGGATCCTCCGCGGTTGGGCACAGGCTGCGTTAGAAACCCAGCGCCTTTGTGCTTTAAAGCGTGGAGGGCTCGTTATTACTAATTCCTCACACACCGGCCCAAGGTGGAGGGCCCCTGGCAGGGTTCTCCCTGCACGAATGAACCAGGGGTCTGGGTGCGTGGGGCTGGGGGCTGCTGGTTTCCTCTCAGCGACCTTCCCCAGCAGGCCCCATTCCGGTAACGGCTCCTCGAGGGCCCGGTGGGCTCTGCCGGAGCACAGGGCTTTGGTTCAGACAGCCCGCTGCAGATAAATTAATTTCATACCCTCATCTACAAACTCTGATTAATCCGCGATAACCAGATATGATTCCTCTTTCTAATTTTTAAATTAAATTTCTCGTGCTAACACGCCGTGCCGCCTCAAGCTCGCTCAAGACGTTGACATTGCGGATGGTGCGGGGCGTCCGAGGGTGCAGGAGGGGATGGGGCCGTTGCAGACCCCGCTGAGCTGAGAACAGGGTCTGCCGGCCCCATTGCCACCCCAAAGTTTGATGAGCGGCTCTGGAGGAGGAGAGAGGCCAGGGCTGAAATTCATTTTCCCCCTTCCTGCACCTCGTTACAAGTTCCACCCACATAAGACCTAATTATTTGGCTTTTATGCCGGTAAAGTGGATTTCACTCTTGCTGTTTCCCATGATGGTTGCCTTCATTTTCATGGCGGCGCTGATGGTTACAGCTTATTGATGTTTTCACTTTAGTGATTTAAAGCAGAATACATTTTGTTATTAGCCCTGGTTTCTCTCATTGCTGCTTTAATCAAAGATGCAATTTAAGGCAGAGGATTGCGTGTAGTGGTAAACAGTAGGATAATGCCTTGAGAGAACGGAATATTAATGTGTTTTTATTTCTCAAAACTGAGCTTATAATATGCCCAGGATTACTTGGCTCCCAGCACACACGCACGGGGCTCTCCCTTTCCCCGCACGCCGACTGCCTTGCAGCAGGGGCGAGCGGCCGTCGGCGTGCCGGGACAGAGGGGCACACACGTGTGCTGCCTTACACAGCCCCTCTGCTTGTGCAAAGCGTGCAAGAGAACACGTCGCGACTCTCCGGAGAAGAGACACGAAGCTGGGAGGGCACTGAGCGCTTAGGGGTGGTCTGGGTCTGGCTGGACACCAGCTCGCCCCACGTGTGGCAAAGCACCGCAGCAAAATAAATGGCAGAGCAGCACCAGCCCTCGCCACCCGCTCTGCTGCAAACCGAGACCAAAAGGCGAGCATCATTCGTGTGCTCTCCCTCCAACGCATCTCCTACCCCAGTGTCAACAGCCCCAAGTTCGCTCCCTTCCATTTACCCCGACCTGACAGGTTGTATGCCAAGTCAAGATTAAATATTGAAGCGCTGAGCGCTTCCGCGCGCCTCAGGCGGAGCCGAGCGGACCCGCGCTGGAGGAGGCTGAACACAGAAAAGCCATTTGTGCCAAACTGCTCGCTCTCCTCTTTGCCGAGCCATGATAACGTGATACCCGACAGCCGAATGTAGGCCGTGACAGGCTTTTAGAGTCGGAGGACTGCAGGAGGAAGGGGGGGGGCCTGGTCCGCAGTGCTGCCAGCCAAACGTGCTAACGCGACAAGAGGTTTTGGGGCAGGCTGGAGGCTCCTGGCCGCTCCTGAGACCTGAATGTGACCACCACTGTTAGAGCACAACCTCAGGGCCTGCTGGCAGGGAGCTGGCACAAGGCAGGGTGATTTTCCAGATGTAAAGGATGCCCCCTGACTGGTAGAAAACACTCCATGGCATTGCTTGCGCTGCTCAGGCACCGGGGATCGGGAAATATCTGCCCTAACCGGTGGGCGCTTCCAGCAAGTGATGGAGGATGGTGCAAGCTCCACCTTCCCCTGGGATTAGACAGTCCCATTCCCGAAAATACCCAAGGGACCGCGGAGCATTCGCCAGCAGATGAAGAGCATCAACCCCTGCGCTGCGCTGAGGTGACGGGGTGAGGCGACAGCAGTTCCCCTCCCCGTGTCCCCCTGCAGCTCCACGGGAAGCGGGACCGGAGGGAGCCGCCCGCTTATAACGGGGACCGGGCTTCCTCCCCTGTGATTTACGGGGTCGGTTTGTGTCCTCACAGGCTGCGAAAGCGTTGCCTTGCTCCACCCCAGATGTGGCTGCATTTCTGTGGTGAGGAAAAGCTCGGCAAGCGTGCCCGAGTAGGGTGCTTTGGTTTGAAAATTACACACTGCGTTAAAAACCTGTATTAAGGAATAATATGCGGTCTGCAAAAACATTAAAACGAAACGCTTCTGTGCTAGGAAGTGTCTTATTTACGGCCGCCCGAGCAGCTCGTGTCCTCGCTGTCCGCGTTACAGTGGACGAGGCCGAAGTAAGGGCGCACGTACGGGGGGGTCGCGGCACAGTGCACGCACACGGAGCTGAGCTTGCAAGGAATCATACATCAGGCATTTCCTAACTTAAAAGCACTTGGCTTTGCATTGTAAACAACATTCTTTTCACATAGGAAATAACAACATTTTAAAAATAAAATAAAATGGGATCTTTTAAATAAATCTCTGCAATGTAGGTTATTGCAGCTGGACCTAATGTATCCCTGGGCAAAACCTGACCCAGCCTTTCCTTGCTGCTCCGGGGGGTTTTTGCCCCAAAATCCACAGGAGTAATGGGACAGGATGGGTGCTGAGCACTGCTCTCCTGCACGGGGAGAGGACCTGAGCTTTGCTTTGCCCCACCGTGCTCTGCCTGCTGCTGCCTGGAGCGGGCACGTCTGCACCCAAGGGTGCCCGGGACGGGTGCTCGAGGGGTGGGCACGGGGTGGGGGTGAGGGAAAGGACACGCCGCGCCGGCTCGCTGCTTTGGCAGGGCCAGCTCCTCAGAAAGTTCACGTTCAGTTATTGTTCTGACAGGCTGCCAAAGCCTTCCTGAGGAATGCAGGCAGCAGAAGGGAAATGGCGATTTTCAAACTTTTTTTTTTTTTTTTCTATAACTCAGCCAAACCGGAGTGGAATTTCATGGGAAAAGCGAAAGGTACATCTCTAGCCTCGGGGCATCGTCGCTGCCAAAATTTCGGAGGCTGGCTGTAGACAATGGGGGTGTCCGAGCATCTCCAAAGCAGCGCCCGCACGCGCCCGTGCTGCATTTCCTCTGCCGGCGAGTGCCCCCACCGAGACGCCCCGCGCCCCCGACTGACATTAATCCACAGTGCTTTAAAAAAACTGAACCTCCGGGCTGTAAAAGCAAAATACAAAACCAGTTTGCTGCTCTTTAAAGGTTTAGGACTTGGCCTCGCCAGGACACTGAGGTCCTCCCCACCCTGACCCCAGCCTGCAGCCACGCGTGGTGCTCCAGGACCCCCAGCCCAATATGTAGTCTCCCTTTTTCCCCCCACAGGCTCATTTTAGTGCTGGAGCTGCTGTTTTTTTTTTTTTGCAGGCGAGCTCCCCTCCTCCTCTGTCGGGGCCGCAGAGCTGCCTGCAAGCCGGCTGTGGCACCACGGCACCCCGGGGACCACGGGGCCGTGGAACCGGGCCGGGGAGCTGCCATTCACCTTCTATTTTCCAGCACACTAATTCCTCTTGTCATCTTGCCAGTGACAAACAGAGAGAGTTAAACGGAGCAATCCATTAAAGAAGAGCCCTGGCGGAGCGATTGTGAAGGGTTTCAGCGATCCCCATTTAGGCTGGCTCGAAAAAAAAAAAAAAAAGAAAAAAAATTTCGCCTCGAGCGGCTCCAATTACAGAATTATCGGCCCACACTCTGCTCCCTTTTGTGCACTTCGCATCTCTGTCGGCGTGCCAGGCCTTCCTTTCTTTAGCCGCTCGGAAATGGTGAGCAAAATGGAAGGAGACTTGTAACAAGTTCAGAGAAATTAGGAAAAAAAAAAAAAAAAGAAGAGAGAGAAAAAAGCCACCCCCTCCTAATTCTGAAAGCAGGACGTTTTTGAAATGTAACACTGTATAGGAATTTAAAATATTTTTCACTTCCTCTGCTCGTTGCTTTAGTGCACTGGCACTACTTGCTCAGATTTTTATTTTTTTTCCAAGGAATGCACAATAACCGCTCTGTAAATTCCTCAGGTCCGATTTTAAGAGGAGCTGTGCAACGTTATTCACGGAGGAGCGAAATAATCCTGACCCCTTCCTGCAATAACTCTTCCTCTTTCATACACAGAGCAGCGCGTGTTTTAATCGCAGCCAGTGATGCGAGCGCCGGGAAATCGGTGGCAAATGCGGGAAAACGGAGGTCCCGTCCCTGCCCTGCTGCCATCCCCTGTCGGGTTTCACCGGGGGGGTAAGAGCGGAGCCACCTCCAGTTGCTTCTCGGTGGTTCCCCACGTCCCTGTGCCCACCCCTGGGATGCGGCGGGGCCCAGCATTACATTTCGGGTCTGTGCGCCGTGGCTCTGACCCCAGGTTTTGGGTGGAGAACAAAAGCAAGAGGCAAAAAACCCAACCCAAAGCAGGGAGCGTTGGGGAGCCATCTCACTAGTGATCAGCAGGCGAGGCCAGGAGCTGGAAGGCGCGTTGGCTGGCACGGTTTTTCCCTGCAGTTGCACGCGTGCAGCCCGTGCCTTGGAAAACGACCCTTCTACCACCGCGCATGGCTGCCGAGCTACACGCGCCTGCCCTCCAACTTTTCCCAGATGGAAACAGGGCTCTGTTTGCTTTGGAGATCGCTTTCCCTGCCTTTCTCTGCTTAACGGTAAATAAGCGCAGGGAGAGCAGCCTCTGAACACGAAGAGGAGAAACAAAACAAGCGGCGCGCCGTTGGGTCATGGCTTCACACCCAGCACGGGGCTGCGATGCCCTCACCGGGTGGGACGAGAGGTTACGGTTGATTTTTTCATTTTTTTTTTTTCGTCTGTCCTTTATTACGATCCTCGCCCTACCGAATATTTCCAGACCTGACGCGGGGTTGGTTGAACAATGCTGGGTCCCAAGAGGTGAGTATCCACCTCACAGAATCACAAAATGCTTTGGGTGGAAGGGACCTCGAAGGCCACCCGATCCCAACCCCGTGCCACGGGCAGGGACGCCTCCCACGAGCCCCGTGACAAACAGACATCAAAAGGGCTCCTCCAGCAAGGGTTATTTCCACATCAAATGCCCACCTCCAGTCCCGAGCCGTTTGGGAGAGAGAGCACTTCATAAAAGGAGAGGGAAGATTAATATTATTTTTCAAAAGTGTAATGGGAGGTTTCCACTTCCAAAGCACTTCAGAGCCGTTTTTGCACAAAGCCAGAATAATTCCATCCCCAGAGGAGAGAGAAAAAGAAAAACACATTAGAGGGAGTTACGGGTGCTTGAACGAGCGGTCGGTCAGAATAGAAACTTGCCCGTCACCGTCGCCTTGGGGCTGCTCTCGCCCACGCCGCGGGGCGATGCTGCTGGGGGCGGAAAGGTTGCTGGGGTCCCAGCACCGGGACGTGTCTGTGCTGGGAAAGGGAACGGGTGTGCTGCCAGCGGGAGGTGCTGGGGGCAGGGATAGGAGTGTAACAAGAGGACACGGCGAGTTCGGTGCCGGTAGGACTTCAGATGCTCCTCCCGAAACAACTCATTCATCTTCACCATAACCAGTGGCCGGCCGTCTCCAGCCCTGCTCACCCCACCTGTCCCCATTGGGAAAAATCATTTCCTAGAGGCTACTGCTGGTTTTTTTTGGGGGGGGAATTTGTTGCAATTTTGTGGTTTTCTTGTTACAAAGGCTGCAGGAGGGGAATAAGCAGCAGAGAAGTGCCGGTGTGCTTGCCGCCTCCCAGCCTCCCGATGTGGCTTTTTGCCCTGATCTGAGCCTTTGGGTGGTGGGGATGGGGACGTGGGCACGGGCTGCTGCTGCTCCCCAAGGAGCTTGCTGTTGGATATGTCCGGTTTTCTGCTCGCATTGCAGCTGGGGCACTGAGAACCCCGGGCTGCCAACGAGGAAGAAAAGCCGGCTGCGTCGCTGACCTGTGGTCCAGCAGCTGCCCTCCCTTCCCCTCCTCCTCCCCTGTGTGCCATGCTGTTGGCTTCCAAGGGGAAATTCAGGAGGTTTTTCCCCTGGCAGGGCTTTGGGGTGAGGCAGCAGCTGGTGGGAATGGCAGAGAGCAGCTTCTGATGGTCAGAGGGTGCACGGGTTTGGGTCAGAGCTGCCTGGGAGCATCACCCCTGCCCATGAGCACCACCGCTCAGCCCAACGAGGCACCAACTAACAAGGCACCAGTCCCAAGGGGAGATGTCTTCATAACCCCAAAGCTTTGGTGACCAGATCGCATTTTCTCCCATTCCTATCCTCTAACAACAGCCCTCCTGCAGGCATGGCGCACGCTGCGGTGCCTTCGCCCGCCGGTGACGTCCGCAGAGCTCGGCCACCGCTGGGGACAAAAGCAGGACGTGGGCTCGAAACCTGGCTGGGAGCAGCCGGAATTTCCAACAGCTAACGGTTCCCAGAAGCCGGAGGACGTCTCAGCCCTGGCCCTGCTCTCTGGGCTCACGCTTCCTTCCCGTTGCAGCCCGTAGACCTGGCACTCAGGGATTTACGCTTGCCATGCACCGCGGCCGGGCTCCCATGGCCCTGCCGGTCCCTCGCAGGGGTTTGTCCCTGGCAGCAGCCCCCCCATGCCTATCCCTGCCCTCCCGCGAGTGTTTTCTGTTCTTGCAAGAAATCCAGCTGAAAATAAGCCCGCCCTTGCTTGCCAGACAGCTACTTGCAGGGCTCTCCTCATGCCTTTCGGTTGTGTTTAAGCAGCGGTGATTTTTTGATCGGAAATGTCCCAAGCAGGGGCCGTGGGGTGGTGGCTTCGTCCCCTTTCCCCACCCTGAATTTTGGGAAAGGTCTGTTGGAGCGTGCAACGACAAAGATGTGCCAAGCCCTTCTTCAGAGGAGGGCTGGATTCGTGCCTCTAGCCCTGACCCACAGCATGTCCATGTCGTGGGGACCTCACCCACCCGGGCGCTGGGGACCAGTCCTCCCAGTTAGCACCAGCTGGGGCAGGCAGGTCCCTGAGCCCCTGTCACTGACCTCGCGGACATTTATTACTTGCCCTGAGGCTCAGCTACCCCTGCAGGTTTCAGCTCCCCTGCCCCTCTCAGCAGAGCCAGCACCGGGTGCACCCCAACTGGTGCCACCTGCACGGACATCGCCGGGCTGGTGCCCATGGGGACGCCACCGCGGTGCCAGCACCAACCCCAAATCCATGCTTATGCGGCCAACGGGGAACGATTTACCCTCAGCATCTCTAAAGCCATTTGCCAACCTGTGAAGCTGGAGCAAAAATCACAGGAAAATCAGAAGTGGCTGCTCCTGCGGGATTTCCCCCTTGGGTGGGCACCGGGCGCCGCGGGACCCCTGTGCCGGGAGCACCGGTGGCAGGAAGAGTTCAAAGCCTCCCAGTTAAATACGGGAAGGAGTTAGCAAGTCTTTGTGGCAGGCGGATTAGAGGCAGAGGTAAATGCTCCTGCTAAGTGTAATCTGCCTGGTTAAAAGCTCAGCTCAGCCGCTATCCCAGCATCTTCTTTGCTTCTTATAAATACAGGAGACGCGGCTGCAAACAGCCGTTTTTTTTGTTCCTTTTGCCTATTTACAGACCCCAGAGGTGGTGCTGAGCCCCTCACCTTCCTCCTCCTCCTCCCCATGGGGTCCCATTCGGGTTCCCCCATACTCAGTGCCCTCTTCCCTCGGGGATGGGTTTGGTGCTGGCGGCCGGGGGCTGGCGCAGGATGGAGCCCGTCCTCCCCAGCTCCCCCGCCGGGGCTGACACCGCGCGTCCCTCATCCCGCAGCCACCGGCCCCGGCGGTGGCCTCAGCTCACCCGGCCGGGACCAGCTGCTGAGATAACCCGGCCGCGTCCTGCAGGTGCAGCAGGAGGGGGATTACGGCTTGCGGGTCAGCGCAGGTGAAGGCAGCGTGGAAATGGGGCTGGGGCTGGGGACGGGGCGCTCCGCCACCCCGCACGCCGGGGAGGATCCATTGCCGTGCCCCCTGCGTGGGTGAGCTGCTGCGGGGGGATATGGGGCAGGGGATGGGGGCTACACTCAGCGTGACGCATGTAGGAATCCCAAATAAAACTAAGAAAATTACTCTAGAAATACGCCACCTCTCTGCCTCTCTCTAAAAGCCCTGTTCCCAAGGGGGCTGGCACTAAGGTGGGCACAGGAGGGTGGCAGATCTGCCCGGACCATCCCGTCCCATAGCAGCAGCACCCCTGGGACCCTGTCCCCGCTGTTCCCCGCGGGTGACAGGACTCCCTGGGGCTCAGCCTCACCCACGCAGTCCCCCGATGCTGGCCCTGGCACCCTGTGGGTGTCCCAGAGAGGGTCCCCAGTCCCCCGGCCACGTCCCCTCGGGGATTGTGGCCAGAGCGGGGGTTCTGGTGGGCAGCGTGAGGCAGGGATCAGGGGATTAAGATATTTTCCGTGTGTGCAAACTGGCTGTCAGGAGCCCACAGCTATCTAGGATCGAGAGACCTGGGGCTGAGCAGCCAGGGGATGGGGGGAAGAGGGAGGAGAGGCCAAGACCCCCCGCCCCCCTCCATCTCCATTCCCTGGGCTTGCAGGTGGTGGGGGAAGATGCTCAGGGAGGTTTTGGAGCCCCTAACCCGCAGGGATGGCAACGAGCACCAGTAAGGGGAGATACGAGTGCGCGCCGTGCGAAGTGGGTGAGATGCGTGCTGGTGGAGGAGAGGTTGGGGGACACGGGGTGGGGGGATCTGGGGGACATCAGGCGTCTCCCTGGGGACAGCAAGGCGCCGTGCCCTCCCCAGGACCAGGGCAGAGTGGTCTGCCCAGGCAGGCACGAGGGCTGGGTGGCTCCAGGAGCTTGTTAACCTTAATCCTCCCCTGGATTAATGCTGGGGGGAGCTGGGGACAGCGGGTAAACCCGCAGGAGCGCAGCACCGGAGCGCAGCACCGGAGCGGGGTGAGGAGGGGACAGAGGGCGCAGGCGAAGGGCAAGGAGAGGGGCAGGCGGTCCCACAGCCTAATCGGACATGTGGCCACGGATTTTGTGGGCATGTTTCTGTGCCCTGCCCTCGCTGGGTGCAAAGGGACGGGCAGCGTGACGGCCGGGGGCACGGCCGGTGATGGGGCAATGCCACGGGGGCTGTCTCTGCGGGGCCACCACGGGTGAACCCTTGGGATCAGAGCAGCCCGGAGGTGTGGGACCAGGGTGGGAAATGCCTGTTCTGAAAAGGATGCTCTTTTGGGAAATGCCTGCCTGGGCTGAAATCCCTTTCCCTGGGGCTGAGCTTGCAGCCCAGCTCAGAGGGAGCAGCGCAGGCACGGTTCCCTCCTGGGCATCCCCATCCCGGAGCTGTTTCACCGTACATCTATCCACGGGGCTCAGCGCCACCCGAAGAGGGGCTGAACCCACCGTGCGTCCCAGGAAAATGCCACAGGACGTTGTCACCCACCCCAGCGCAGCCAGGGTCACCTTGGGCTTGTCCCCAGCGGCTGCCTGGCGGGGCTGCGGGGCCACGTGCGTGTCCCCCGGGGCAGCGAGGCAGGACGGGATGTGCTGTCCTAAGTGGCATCTTCACCAGATCTGATCCAGCCTCGCAAAGCCACAGCGCCTTCAATTCCCTTAGCACTCCAAATCTGCTACTGTGCATCTAAGCGGCTTATTTTAAATACCCCATGATGGACTGCTCCTTTGTAATGTAATCCAGCCTCGTGTGTCCCATTCCCCTCCTATTCGCGGTGATTTAGCTGCAGCTGTGACAGCTGAAAACCTCCCCGCTTCCCCCTGCCTCCCGGGAAACTTCCCTCGCACCAGCCCCGACCCCAAATCCCGCCCTGCCCCATGCTGTGGGACCCTACAGGTGCTCCCACTGCCTCCCCCCATGCCCTTAATGTGCATCCAAGGCCAGATCCCGAACCCTGCGCCGCCTCAGCTGCTTCCCCCCTAGAGAAGAACCATACAGGAGCCCTTTTGGGGAGGTTTCACCCAGTTTCAGGCTCAAACAGGCCAGAAGGGAGAGCGCATCCCGCGTTTCGGGGCAGGGGAGGGATGGGGGGAGCCGAGCCCCAAAAGCCCCGCTCATGGGGATGGCGGAGAGGCTGCCGCTCTTCCCAGCCCTCCCCTTTGGGGCTTGTCTGATTAATGAGGGCTTGTTATTTCCAAACTGTTGAAACCGTGTTTATTTTATCCGCCGCCGGATTCCTGTGACTCGGGGCTCGTCGTGAACTGCCAAAGATGAGTGACAGAGCCCGCTAATTACAGCTAATGATGGCCTTAAAGGATTCTCCACGTGCGCACGTGCGTCTGTGTGCACACACGCCGAGGGCCATTTATAATTTAAAGTGGGGAGACTCGTTAGCATGAAGCGTGCCCAGATTAATTGCCAAAAGGAGGCGGCCTCCGCTCTCGGGGAGCCGCGGGGAGCCCGAGTGGAGGCCATGAGAGGGGAGGAGGCACCCGAAAAGAAACCCGAAGCCGTTCCAGATGGCGAAATCCCTTATCTTGTTCTGCAAAGCGCATCCACCCTTCTCGGAAAAAAGAACCTGAGCTTCTTCCCCTCGAGCTGGCGAGGGACGAGCTCCCCGGGAAGGGGAGCACCAGAGTTTTGTATGGCTTTCTGCGGGGAAAAAGCCGAAACTGGACGGGATCAGGAGTAGCCAGCACGAAGGGATTTCGGGGCTGGCTGTGCTCGGTGCAGGGGACGCGTGCCAGCACAGGACGCTGCGCTGCGCATCCCGCTACGAGCCGGGACAGCACGGCTTGGACGAGGGCTCCTCGCTGGAAGGAACAGCTTCAGGTCAAGCCCGATGGCTCGTGAATTTGTCTTGGATCGTCTGGATCGTTCTGGACCCCAAAACGCTTGGGTTTCTCTGCCTGAAACGTTCCAGATGTTTCGGTTTAGTGCTTTCACGCCAACAGCTGTCGGAGGCCAGGGAGCAGGGCTCCTCCGATAGGCGCGCAGCGGCCGGACGGTTGCGACCGCTCCCAAAACAGCAGGGCGAGGCCATCCAGGTAGGGCCAGTGCCTGCTTTTGCTTCTTGCACTACTAAAAAAAAAAACCCACAAAACCCAACCCCCCTGCTTCAGTCCCAACAGATTTCTTGCCAAAGTTTCTTCAAACCAAAGCAATGAGCCAGGAGAGCGGGAGCTGAGCAGCCAGGACGGGGGGAGCGCAGCGGGGTGGCGGCCGCCTCCACTGGGCCGAAACGCCACGGGGACGTTTGGGTGCTCGGGGCTGCCCCGGGCTGCACCTCCAGCTTCGGCTGGGTCCGAAACCCCCCCTAACTTTGTCTCCAGCTGACCCATAACAGCATGTTTGAGCCATTTTGTTCAGCTTCTCACCTGGTTCTTCTTTTTCTCTCTCCTTTTCTCTCTCCTTTTCCTTTTCCTTTCCTTTTCCTTTTCCTTTTCCTTTTCCTTTTCCTTTTCCTTTTCCTTTTCCTTTTCCTTTTCCTTTTCCTTTTCCTTTTCCTTTTTCCTTTTCCTTTTCCTTTTCCTTTTCCTTTTCCTTTTCCTTTTCCTTTTCCTTTTCCTTTTCCTTTTCCTTTTCCTTTTCCTTTTCCTTTTCCTTTTCCTTTTCCTTTTCCTTTTCCTTTTCTTTTTTCTTTCTTTTACTTCTCTTTTTCTCTTTTACTTTCTCTTTCTTTCTCTTTCTCTTTTTCTTTCTCTTTTTCTCTTTTTCTTTCTCTTTTTCTTTCTCTTTTTCTTTTTCTTTCTCTTTCTCTTTTTTCTTTCTCTTTTCTCTCTTTCTCTTTCTCTTTCTCTTTCTCTTTTTCTTTCTCTTTCTCTTTCTCTTTCTTTTACTTTCTCTTTTTCTCTTTTTCTCTTTTTCTCTTTTTCTCTTTTTCTCTTTTTCTCTTTTTCTCTTTTCTTCTCTTTTTTCTCTTTTTCTCTTTTTCTCTTTTTCTCTTTTCTTTTCTTTTCTTTTCTTTCTTTTCTTCTTTTCTTTTCTTTTCTTTTCTTTCTTTTCTTTTCTTTTCTTTTCTTTTCTTTTCTTTTCTTTTCTTTTCTTTTCTTTTCTTTTCTTTCCTTTCCTTTCCTTTCCTTTTCCTTTTCCTTTTCCTTTCCTTCCTTTTCCTTTTCCTTTTCCTTTTCCTTTTCCTTTCCCTTTCCCTTTTCCCTTTTCCCTTTTCCCTTTTCCTTTTCCTTTTCCTTTTCCTTTTCCTTTTCCTTTTCCTTTTCCTTTTCCTTTTCCTTTTCCTTTTCCTTTTCCTTTTCCTTTTCCTTTTCCTTTTCCTTTTCC